>NC_063158.1:4180000-6580000 GCF_020921035.1 Rhodamnia argentea
GATTCTATTGCTCGCAAAATTTGCCGGAGTTTGCCATTGTAATTTACTGATTCTTCGCCACCACCCAGTTTTGTTATTTGCGCAGCGTCCTCACCCGGAGATGCTTTAATTTACCCTACGCTTAGCTGTTTGTGGATTTGCCCAGCAGCAAGAATTCTTGCCCACTATTCTTCAATTTTAGGTTTTTCAGCCAATCGTGCATTCCATACCCTCATCTGGCGAACCTTGAAAAAGCCTGGCATTGCGACGTTTTCAGGTTTTTTGAATTAGCGAGATTTAATTTCATCCTCGTTCATTGACGGTCGTGGCTCCATTGGAAGTTTCCTTGTTCTGAGGCTGCTTGTGTGATTCTTCTTAAATATTGCCTACCCATTAGATGGTTTTTGGATGTGGTCTTTGAATTGCAATAAATTCAATCGTGCACAATAATCTGTAGGTAGCACAACGACATGGGTGGTCATGGTGGTTTAAATATCCTTCCACAGAAACGTTGGAACGTGTACAATTATGAGAACAGAGAGAAGGTCCGGAAAGATGAAGAGGCTGCCGCAAAAGAGGAGCAGCTTAAGCAAGAGCAAGCGAGGAAGCGTGATACTGAGTTTCGTCTTGAGCAGCTTCGCACTGCCCGTGGCTTGGCTCCTGCCAGTCAACCTGCAGAGGCTCCTGCCAGTCAGCATGTGGAACCAGCTGAGACAGAGGAGAAGTCTGGCCATATTAATCTCTTTGAGGGTATTAAGATTTTCGACCCTGTTGAAGCACCAAAAACGGGGACAGGAGATGAAAGGGATGGATTCAAGAGGAAGAAGATGAAGAAAGAGGAGGCGCCAAAGGTGATAACCGTAGAGGATGAGAAATATAGATTGGGATACGGGGTTGCTGGAAAAGGAGTTAAATTGCCGTGGTATCTTGAGAAGCGGGGTGATCACGTAGATGGGGAGAAATTTAGGGATGAAGGGTCGTTGAAGGATGTGAAGGGGCAGGAAAAGAAAAGTGGGAAGAAGACGTTGGAGGAGCTGAGGGAGGAACGGGTGAAGAGAGAGAAGATGGAGAAAGAAAGGGCAAAATCATTGATTCTAGAGAAGAGCCGGAGGGATAGAGCTCTATTGAAGGACAAGGGTTTCCAGAGGAGGTGATGCTGCAAATTTTGGTCAGTTTAGACTTTTGATTGTACTTAAATGTTACCGATACACTGCCTTATGGCTGATTGGGACTGCTATTGGTTTGGCAAGATTTGGATTCTAAGGTCCTGTTTTGAGAGGTTTCAGCTCCCCTTGTGCAGCTCTCCAATCTACATTTGCCTTGCAAAATAGCTCCTCCATGGATGTGACTTTGAATCCTCTGTGAGAGAGAGAATTCCGTAAGCCCGCGTCGCACTGGTTCACCTGTCCCTTTCAAATCCTGGAGATGATCAACAGATAATCTGCTGCCGGCATCAAGGCTTATAAATGTCCATTCCTTCCAGTTTGGCTTTCTTGTTTATCATGTCATCATTATGTGGAATGATATCAGTTTGATCCTTCTGCAAGTTATTCAGTTTATGTCATTGTCCATGACTTCATATCGACCAGGGGATTCCTTGGTCCAAGTGGTGAAAAGAGTTGTTGAGCTGTCACCGCCCTTGAGTACTTTTTTGCTGGGTTAATGCTAATTCTTAACTTTACCATCATCTTGATAATGAACACATATGACAACTAGATTTTCGATAACATTGCAGAGATCCTATTGAATTTTTACGATACATAAGCTAATATAATGTTGTTCTAGTAATTTCTTAATAAGAGAGGGACAAAGAAAGTTGTTTCAGATAAGATCCGAGGAAAACATGAATCTCAGAGTCACAAACAGCATGCCAGTGGACGTAGATGTCATTCTTGGTGGCTGCAGCCATTCTAATTGGCCCAAAAGGAGCCACCGCTCTCTCTATTTTTGGCAGGCTCAGCTCATACAAGAGGTTGAAAGTGAAGAAGACCGAGTCTGCAGCAAACTCATTTTCGTTGTTTAGCTAATATTTAACAAGAGATGAACCATGCAATGACGATCTCTTGAAAGCTAACTAGGCCTAATCTAAATAAAATTTAATCCCCTCTCTTCGAGTCAGACATGGGTTCCTTATTGTTTAATTGGAGTCAAGATAATCGTGGGCAGAAATGACATGGGTTGGATGCGTGTTCTAGGCTGGAACCAAAACATCGTTTGAGTATAAATGTATGCAACTGAGAATGAAGTGTTGGTTCTTCCATAGCAGAGCATAGGATTGCCGCTTTCGCAGTCGAATGAAGAAACTTCCGCGGCAATGTCTACTGAAGTATGAGAACTTGACGCTTCCTCCAGTGGGTACCAATGGAAGATCATGCCACTATTTGGCTCTTGATATGTTCCTTTTTTGGTTTTTTGTTCATTTGATTCGTCTTCTGGCAATCCTTTCCCTTTTTCTTGTTTTCACTTGTCAAATCAGATTGAAGGATTGATTTCAGCAAAATTCCTTGTTTAGTTTCAGGTAGTAGTGATGGCAGCCGAAGTGGGATGCGCTCGTTGCCGGGAGAGAGTCTCGCAAGTTATTTCAAAGATGGATGGTGAGATGGCTATACTCAGTTTCTATCACTTTATCTGACCATAGGAGCGCACACCATTGAAAGAAGATCACGATGTCAAGTTCAACATTTTGAGTTTGAAAACCATCTTAAGCGTACATATATGGGTCCTCTGATGAGGAAAAACATAGAAAAGATTGATTGAGCTCAACAGAACTGCTCTTTTAGAATTCTGTATCGATGAATTATTGAGACACACTCCCATTAAGGAGCTCGCGTCGTGATTTGCAGGAGTGCATGACTATACAATGGATATCCGGAATAAACAAGTGATTATAAAGGGGGATTTCAATGTGGAAAGGAAGGCACGAGATGAATCGGTCAACCACCAAATCAAGAAAGAAGAAGAACACCAACGCCGGCTCTTCTTCAGGTACTTCAGAATCACTTCTTTAAGCAAACGCCTTTGGCCATTGATTCTGATCCCTCGCCATCACGTTTTGTGTATACCCAGTGAAAGACGATGGGAACGACACTCTTGCCCCTTGAAACAGAGGGATGCACATTCTGAGTTGCAAATGCCAAGACCTGCCGCAAAATAATGCGTGGAAGTTTCGAATTCAAGATCAGTCCTTTCTGCTTATCAATTCAAAGTGTTTCCAGTTCAAACTAGGACCCGCGTTCAAATCACTCTTTAACAAATTGCTCTCTAAACCGTGCAATAAGGTCACTCATAACACGGCTCTCCCATTTGAGTTACCTTAGCCCCAGGCCATGCCATTTAATGATATTGGAAAAATGTCATTGTAAGGTAAGAACTGGTATTGAAAGCAGGTCGCCTTTCGAAGCATTCGCCAGTAACCAAAGCGTTCCTGCAACCACTTTGATACCTTACTTATAGCTTTTGTAAGTTATACAATAGAAGGGCTCTTTACGTTCAGAAATGAATGGATCAGAAGGAGGCTGGGTTCTATTTCCTAGCCGGGCGGGAGGTGAAGGCCAAAAGAGAAGATAGCCCTCCTGGTAGGGAAGAGAGGAAAAAGGTGCTGTCATCTATCTCGACCAATTTCTCGAGGCGTTGGAAACCAGACCGGCTCATAGAATCACTGATGCTAGCACGACTTTCGTTTCACCAACAAAGAAGTCATCCTTGACGATTTCCCATTCCTTACCTGCCGAGCCACCTCTCTTCGCCATTTGAAGTACTCCATCTGCCTTCCCCTTGTGATCCGCTGCAACCAAGCATATCAGTTATATCGGCTTTGTTTGGTTTGTAAGTATAGGACCAACTAGTCATGGAAAACGCCCAAATGGCGACTTGCTCGGTTCGTCGAATTCCTCGGATTTCACTGAAAAAGAATCTGCAAAAGGAATCACATAAAATAAATGACAATGCCAAATACAACAAAGGAAAGATATGCTTCCCTAACGAACAGAAGAAACTGACAAGATTAATATATCCAATCACAAAGGAAAAAAAAAAGTCGGTCTTGACAGTTTAAATAAGGGTGCGATCGAGCCTGTATTGCAGGCCTATCAAGACTTCCCTGAATTTGGAATGGTTCGAGGAGTTCATTTTTTCCTCATAGAGGGTGACGGCGACTCACAAAGGAAGGTTAGGTTTAGGTAAGTTGTGAACTCATTCAACATTCATATTTTTACGGGTTTTGCCATTCTAAACCCATTTATAATGCATTTTATGAATATAACGAATCCATATAATGACTCGGTCCATTAAATGTCAGTTAAAAAATAGGTCATAAACTCATTTCGATAGACCCTTAAGAACTATGTCGGCAACTAGTTATATACTTCTTGATATTAAAAATGATATGGACATACATGTTTTCAAAATGTTCGTTTTCATTTTCAAGAACTACACCTTTGTTCCCAAAAAAAAAAAAATTACGAATGCAATATGTCAATCTTTTACAAATCAAAGTGAAAAAGAAAGAAAGAAAGAAATTTGCGAGTTCGTGTTGGTAATCAAGAACTATGGAAACACATAAATTAGCTGAGAAGTTTTTTATGTGAAAACTCGAAAATGACATAAAGCGCACTCGGCGGTTCCTTCATATTTTGAATTCTTTGGAGATACAAACGATTCTACTAAAAATCCAAGGCAATTGTAACGCGTGGTGCTTAACAAAAGTTGAAGTGTAACTTGATTTTGTTAGCCAAATTACTGGGAATAGTTGGAATTTACCTGCATCGCTCGGAATTTACTGTTTTATGTGAACGTTGTTGAAATAGTGATATCTGAAATTTACTCGAATGTGCACGTCTAGTCGTGGACACTCGGCACAAAAACCAACCCGTCCCGGCCACAACTATGGAGCTTTCTCTCTCCACTTTTGCTGCGAAGAAGAAGAAGACGACCATCTGTCAGTACCTGCCACCTGGTAGAGCCGACACCAACGAACGTGGAGTGGCCAGGAAACCTTCAAAGGTCCATTCCCAGAGAAGCTGAGAAGGTTGCAGAGACTTCGGACAAGACGACGACAACCAGCCCCCCAAGTCTTCGCTATTTTAACCCCCTTCTTCCTTGTATCCTCCATCCGTGTCGTCTCTGTTTCTTTCTTCTGCGGGTTTCCTCTAGGTTCTTCCTTGCACCTTTTTCAGGTCCAGTTGATGTCTGGGTATTTTTGTCTGCCGCCACCCAGTAATTACTTGCTGCTGGTTGATCGTATTGTTATGCTGGTTAATCAGAGACCAAATCACTGCTGATATGGGGTCTGACACCGAATTGAATTCCCTTGGGTAGATAGCGAGTTCATGAACAGTTCGGCACTTTCTGTTCTCCAACCTTCCCCCCGAACGAAGAGAAGCGAAAAATGATCCCCGTGATGTTCCAGTATGTGAATCATGCATGGTAAGACTGCCCCGTGATTCTTTTGCTGAATGCTGAGGGAAAACACCACCACACCCCCCACTCCACCCACCCACCCACCACCACCCCCCCCCACAACCCTCCCTCTCTCTCCCCTCTGTTCTGCTCTTCTCTTGGTTTCTCCAACATTTTTGTTTTGGCTTTGTTTTGGTTTTGAGTTTCAGTCGTCCACTCCCAGTACTTAAAATGCACCGGGAGTACACTTTCATGACAAGTTTCAGTCATCAAAACAGGGCAAGTCATGAGAGACTTGAACCTTAGAGAAGGTCCGGTAAAAAGACTCGGGGCTGTTTCGACACCAATCCGAGACCTGGTTCCGCAGGTTCCACGACCATTCGTCTCTGATTTGGGATCTGAAACCCGACTTTGAATTCCTCGGGGGTAGAGTTTTGTCAGGAGAAGAGTGGGAGGAGCAAAGTGTTCCCCGTGATGTTTTCGTATGGGAATCATGCTTGCATGCTAATGTATAAAAATGGCTGTACCGTACCATGATTCTCTTCTTGCATTCTGAGGGAACCTCGCTTCTCTTCTTCTCGGGGATTCTCAAAACATTTTGTCTTGGCTTTCTTTTTACCTCGTGAAAGTAGAGGAATTTTGTCCGAAGGAATGAGATTTTGGATTAGAATCTTCTTTAGCGTATCTTACAGAAAAGAATGTCATCCACGTTCCACTGTATTTGCAAAACTTACAAATTTCCTCCAGCATGCTTTTATTTACATGGCAAAAAAGTTAGAAAATGGCCTCCATCGATCCTCCACACTTCCCTCGACCTATTCGCCACCGTGAGCCCACAGCACCCTCCAAAGATCTTCGAGTCGAGCCGGAAGAAGTCAACGGTCAAGCTCCTGCGCACGTCAGCACTGGCGGAGGCTGTCCCCGTATCGACGTGCACCTGCCTCCGAGCGAACCCCACGCGCCTCTACTCCAAGTCATAAAACCACCTCAAGCCCCCTGCTACCGGTAGCTCCCTACCGTCGCCCCAGGCCCACCCCCCATCTCCCTCTCGTCCCCGCCGCTCATCATCACGAGGCACCCGGCTCGCCTCCCCTTATCCCTGCCGTCGACGAACTCGTAGTCGTCGATGTAGTTCCCCCTCGGGCATCGCCACACCCGCTCTGCCTACGAAGCGAAACTCCACGTCAGGCATTATTATTTCGAACCAATTGCCTTATTACCTTTGGAATCATCCTCTCTATCATTAGAACATTCAGATTCATAAGACTCTAGTGTTCAAATGAGCTTATCAACTGATAGAGGCGCTATCATTTGGGTTTCTCGTCTTGAGGTTTTGATGTTGTTCCACTCCTTTGTGAGTCTCTTTAGAATTTTGTTCACTTTTTTCTGCAGAAGAGATTTCATTTTCATGATAGGCAAGTCATTGACAATGTCTGTAAATTTATTGATCATATCAGCAACGGATTCGTCATATTTAATCTTGAAAGATTCATGTTTAAGATATTTGTCTCGGTTTTCTTGACTCTCAGTTCGTATGTAACTTGAAGTATATCTCATATCTCTTTTGTTCTTTCACAAGAAACCATACGGCTATATTGAGCTGCAGATAGAGCACGATAAAAAAAAAAAGTAAAGTGCTTTTGCATCCAAAGCTTTTCGGGAGTTATTTTTTTGTTGTTCTCCTGTAATTTCTTTTTTTGTGGTTCAAGTCGCACGATTTACTCCATTTTATACGACATCTCATATCAAAGAATTGGATGACCAAATGAAAGCTTTCATTATGTTCTTCCAGATATCATAATACTTTCAATCGAAGTATGAAGGTTTGGTGTTACTTTGACCTTCTACAATTCCTGCTCCGAAAATACTACCCATTAAAGATCATTAGCTGTCACGACCTATTTTTTTGTAGGCTAATGGATTACTAAGCTAGTTATTTAATTGATCTATTTCGAACTCTTTCAAGTCCATACCATATATCCAACTTTTGGAGTCGCTAATAATCAGTTTATGGTAGGTCGATTTGACACTTAAGTAAAATGGCGACAAGACTAGATTACTTTCTACTAAGCGGAGATAATGAATTTGAGGATTTGGTTACACTAGTTTATCCTAACACCCTTTCGGTACCATTTCATTTCATGAAAAAATTCAATCGGACAGTTGGATTGATTTAACCTAAGTCACTAACATAGGTTATCATGCGGGTGCGCAATCAATTAAATTAAACACCATGCGGGGGTATGCACGTTCTCTTTTTTTTTTTTCCCCTCTTTATTTAAATTAAATTGTAGGCAATGCATGAAATTATTCTAAGATGCAATTACATGAATGAATGCAAACTATGCTAAGTATGCATTAAACTAAACTACTTGACTATCCTAATGACATGCAATTCATTAATAAGCGCATACTAACCTACGAATGCATTAAATTGAACTGAACAACATGATTATCCCAATGACATGTAATTAAGATTAATCCTAACATGCAATCCACATGACTAATTAAATTAACTTAAACATGCAATTCTAAATGACATGGTAAAGATGACAACTAATGCATGAATGACATGGCAGAGGGTGATTTCTTTTTGCATTTTTGGAATTAATTATGACCCTAAATATAACTATACCTAAACAGTAGTCATCGTACATATTTCAGGTTTTAAATTAGCCTAAACCTAACCCCTTAAAGATAAGTTATTCTAGGCATAAAAATCTGCGATCTCTATCCTAGAATGCAATCTAATCTAAATTACTCTAGAATTTGATTAAACATGCAAATATTATCTAGAATATTCTATCTAAGATACGATTTGATTTAAATATATAGTCTATTCTAAATGCAGTGATTATTTACTTGCAATATCTTTTAAAATTTTAAAACATGAAGATAATATTCTAAAAGATAATATTCCAAGCCAAATCAGTTCAAATATGGAAGCAGTAATAAGAAAATATCTCAAATTTAAACCCCATTTTTCATGTATAATCTTATAGATCAACCAATAAGATTTAAACCCTGCTTAATTAAGTGTTCCATCTATAATCTTATAGATAGAAGAGTTTAATCATGTGGCAAGTTGCAGATTAGGAAATTCCTAATCAATACCTATATCTTCAAAATTTGTTAGAGATAATGAAATATTCAAAATAAGCAAGTAATATTCAGCAAATATTCGAAATATCGAAAATTTGGGAATTTAACTTATCTGAAGAATGTCTGTCCCTATTTGAACCGAAAACGAACGGGCTTGTGGGTCACGGATCGGAGGATTTGCGAGTGGAGGTGCTCGGCCGATGGCCGCTCGCATGATGTACACGGTCACGACTTGGTTCTGCGGACGGTTTGTCCAGCGGCTTGCGGTGCAGCTTCTCTGCAACAACAGGGACAACAGCCACTCAAGTCTGCTCTGCAAACGCCGATGATAGCGGGCAACTGCGATGATGATTCTGCTTCTCGGCACAGCTGCAGCGACGGCACGGCAGGCAGCTCGGGGCCCGATTTTGCTTGTTAGTGCCGAGACAGCAACGCGAACAGAAGCAGTGAGCAGCGGCCACCAGCAGGTACGTCAGGACGGATCTCGGCCTTCGCAGCAGCAGCGGGAGCTCACGGGAGGTCCTCAGCAGTGCTTCACAAGTCGCGGAACAGAAGGTGCCGGTGGGCAGTAATGGCTTCAGACGACGGCAGCGGCCGTGCTGTGGCGTCAGAATTGGTTCTGCTCGATCTGGGACACGGCCACAGCAGTATCATGCCGAGGGAAGTTCAACGCAGGGGGTCTCGGCCGTGGGACGGTGAGAGGGAGTACTCGGCCGGGGCACCCTTCTCTATTTTTCTCTAAGCATTTCTAAATGAGAATCAAAGAATTAATATTTTTAAACCCTAGGCATAACGTTGTGTTTATAGACAAAACATTGCAAGTCAAGGGCCTTGAGTTTTTAATATTCGCAAGATAGATCCAAGATCAAAATATTATTTGAATTAAATCCTGAAAGGCCAAATTGTGTTAAATTCAGCCTTGTGCTCTAGAGGAATTTCGGCTAGGCCCTATATATGGGCCAGCCGAAATTTCCATGCCCTTTGTGGGCTTGCTCACTTTTTTTCAGGGCTTAATTAGGCCTATTTTTATTTAATTAAGTTTTTAATTAAAGGCATTTTTAATTGGTTAATCTTTTAAGTCATTGTCCATGACTTCATATCGGCCAGTGAATTTCTTGGTCCAAATGGTGAAAAGAGTCGTCGAGCTCTTACCGCCCTTGAGTACTCTTTTGCTGGGTTAATACTGATTCCTAACTTTATCATCATCTTAATAGCAAACACAACATTTGACAACTAGATTTTCAATAACATTGCAGAGATCTGATTGAATTTTTACGATACATAAGCTAATATAATGCTGTTCTAGTAATTTCTTAACAAGAAAGGGACAGAGAAAGTTGTTTCAGATAAGAACCGAAGAAAACATGAATCTCAGAGTCACAAACGGCATGCGAGCGGACGCAGGTGTCGTTCTTGGGGGCTGCAGCGATCCTAATTGGCCCAAAAGGAGCCACCCCTCTCTCTATTTTATGGCAGGCTCAGCTCAGGCAAGAGGATACAAGTGAAGAAGACCGAGCCTGCAAGGCTGCAACGACTCATTGTCGTTGTTTAACTAATATTTAACATGAGATGAACCATGCCATGACGATCTCTTAAAAGCTAACTAGGCCTAATCTGAATAAATTTAATCCCCTCTCTTCGAATCAGACATGGGTTTCTAATTGTTTAATTGGAGTCAAGATGATCGTGGACAGAAATGACACGGGTTGTATGCGTGTTCTAGGCAGGAACGAAAGCATTGTTGAGTACAAATGTATGCAACTGAGATAGAAGTGTTGGTTCTTACGTAGCGGGGGCTTGAAGAGAAGGGCAGGAAACCGGTGAAGCAGAGCATAGGATAGCCGCTTTAGCAGTCGAATGAAGAAACTTCCGCGGCAATGTCTACTGAAGTATGAGAACTTGACGCTTCCTGGGGTAGGTGCCAATGGAAGGTCATGCCAGTCACCGTTTGGTTCTGGGATATGTTCCTTTTTTCGGTTTTTTGTTCTCTTGGGTTTTCATTTCATTTGATTCATCTTCTGGCAATCCTTTTCATTTTTCTTGTTTTCACCTGTCAAATCAGATTGAAGGATTGATTTCGGCAAAATTCCTTTGCTTAGTTTCAGGTAGTAGTGATGGCGGCCAACGTGGGATGCGTTCGTTGCCAGGAGAGAGTCTCGCAAGTTATTTCAAAGATGGACGGTGAGATGGCGAATACTCAGTTTCATCGCTTTGCTTTATTTTACGGAAGAAGCGAACACCATCAAAAGAAGATCAATCACGATGTTAAATGCTAACTTTATGAGTTTGACAACCATCTAAAGCGTACATATGGGCGAATGGATGCTCTGATGAGGAAAAACGTAGAAAAGATTGAGCTCAACAGATTTGCACTTGTAGAATTCTCTGCCGATGAATTACTGAGACACGCTCCCATTAAGTAATCATACTAACATAGCTGCGTCAGATGTTGCGAGTGGAAATCTTTAAGGAGCTGGCTTTGTGATTTGCAGGAGTGCATGAGTATACAGTAGACATTCGGAATAAACAAGTGATTGTGAAGGGGGATTTCAAGGTGCGACATGAATCGGTCGGCCACCAAATCCGGAAAGAAGAAGAACATCAATTCCAGCACTTCTTCAGGTACTTCAGAATCAGTTTTTTAAGCAAACACCTTGGGTCATTGAATTGTATGACTCGCCATCACGTTTTGTATACCCAGTGAAAGACGGTACAAATGACACTTCCCCTGAAAAACAAGAGCAATGCACATTCTGTGTTGCAAATACCAACCTCTACCGCAAATTAATGCGCGGAAGTTTCGAATTCAAGATCAGTCTTTCCCACTTAGCAATTCATAGCATTTGTAGTTCAAAGCGGGAACCTCGTACGATTCACTCAAATTACGGCTCTGCTAAAGAGAAAAGACAGAGAGACAACCCCAGGGTCGATCCGCTTTGAATCTCCCTGCTCGACTCAAATACCATCTTTGCTTTATCCAAAGCAAATCCCAAGATCCGTTGCAAACAAGCATCAAAATATAGGGACCAACTCGGCATGGAAAACACCCGAATGACAGTTTACTCGGCTCGTCAAATTCTTCCTATTTCATGTGAAGAAACGTGTTCAGCGGATTTACAAAAAGACAGGTCTCGATACTCATCAAGAACCCAAGCAAGCGGAAGAACATTGTCTAATGAGTCTCGGCTTGAAACACCAGATAGAACTTACTGCTAGAAAAAGGAAAAAAAGTAAGATAGCACCTTCACCTCCCAAAAGAAATCCCTTCTCCGACTTTCTCAGCATTTCATTCAATCGTAACCTGGAAAACATCCTTCTTCTCGTCTTCCTTCACCTTGGGGACCACCACCTTCAACACACCATTCTTCATCTCCGCCTTTATCTCCCCGAGCTTGTACAGGTTTGGCGGAAGATCCAGCCTACTCGAGTACCTCCTCCCGCTCTCCTCCTCCCCCGACTCCTTCTCGGCCTCGCCCTTGATCGTCAGGATGTTCTGCTCCACGGAGACCTTCACATCCTTCTTGCTGAGGCCAGGCATGTCCATCCGGAGGGAGAGGGCATTGTCGTCCTCCTTCACGTCCCAGCCCCTCCTCGATCCAGTCGCTCCCACTCCGCGGGAAGCAGCAAAGAACGGGTTCTCCGCGAGCTGGTCCATCAGGTTCAGCACCTTGCTCAGGCTCCGACTAGCCGGCCATATTGGATCAAACACATCTGTTGAACGATCGGCAATACTATAGACGTGAGGATGCTTCACTAAACAAAACTACATCGAACAAAGAGCGACCTCACTGAACGATCAATGCTCGAAGACGCACTGATTAACCGGGAGTATATCTAAGAGAAGCAGATCGATTCTAAACAAGCATTCCCCAAATGCTGATCATTGCGTTCGTAATTTCTACTGGGATAGCGCAGAAATGTCTTCTGCACAGCGAGATGGACCGATATCGAAGCAAAATTCCTCACGAAACCGAAACAGAACCGCCATAATCAGGTTGAGAAACGATATCCACTTACCCATGATAACGGAAACAGGATGACATCCAACCACCAGACGTCCTCATCATCGCGACGCACGGCGATCGTAAACATCAGAAAATGACAGAGACGACACACTACCTGAGTACGGACCAAGGTCGATGACCGAGGAGAAGGGACTATTGGTGCGGCGCTCGACGTCGACGACGCTCTCGTCGTCGTCGTCGTAGCGCCTCATCTGAGAGCTGGTGTTGAAGGGCCGAGTCACATTAGGGGCGATGGAGGCCGCGCGGAGCGGATTGGTCAGCCTGGACAAGACGCTGGAGGCGGCGGCGACTCTCCGGAGAGCGAGTGAAGACGCCATTTCCGATATGCTTGGAGCTTGCAGGTCGTCCCGAGACGCGGGTCAGAGGGATTCGGCGAGGGTTTTGGAGGCTTAGTGATGACAAGGAGCGAATCGTAATTCGGTTAGAAGGCGTCGGGGGTTTTAAATAGCAGGGAGAGGGCGATGCTTGGGGAAGGGGAAAGCGAGAGGGAGGGAAGAATAGTCGAGAAGGTTCGGGAACCGAGTAAGAGTGAGAGAGGACTCTAGAAAGAGAGAATTGTTCGGCTGCTATCTAAATCAAAATGGGCGGATCAGATCGATCGGGTTGGGCCGGATAAAAAATTGGGCTGATCCGATCCGGTGATTCATATCGGATCCGATAAATTTACTGAAATACTTTTGTATTTAATTCAATTCATGAAAAATCATGTCCATCTAGTTAACTCACTTTAAGCTCTTAATGTATGTGTGTTATTTGGATAAAATCGTTATTCCGACCATAAGATGCTAAACAATTTGCTTTCGATGTTGCATTAAATTTTCAACTTTTGTAAGAAAAAAAAAAAGAGAAAAATAGTACTTAGTAGTGCATTTATAAAATTACGCAACAAACACCGTGTAAGAATTGAAATTCTAATGAACTATGATATAAGATATTGGTTTATGCTAACCACTGATTGTAATGAAACTAATATTAGGGTATGACATAAGAATTAAGAAATAACAATGCAAAATGCCACTAAGGAAAGATATACCTCAATAACTACCGGAAGAAACTTACAAGATTAATAAATCCAAAAACAATAGAAAAAAGTTGTCTCGATATTTTTAATAAGGGTAAAGTCGGGCCTATATCATGGGCCTGCCAATGGCTAAGATTATGTGTGTGTGTCGAAAATTACGACATAGAAATTTATAAAAAAAAAATTTTTTGGACGAAATAAAAGTGAGTTTGATTGTATAACGAATCACGCATATGATTCTTATATTCTCGAATTCCATGTCAAGATTAAGTGAGATTCTTACCGCATATTTGGTGTGTCGTGCAAATATTATAGATGCGGGCAATAATTTTATTATGCATTCTTAGATGGTTAAATAAAAGTGAAAAAAAAAATCAAATGTTGAAATTATTCAATGCACAATTTTTTTTTTCACGTGACACCCTGCTCCCTAGTAAGTAAATCAATAACTCAATATGTGATCCATTGTCCTGACAAGTCACGGCTGAGATTTATTTGGTTATGATCCAATGGCTACTGAAACTCCTTGGAAACTAAGATGGAAGGTGAGCGTGAGATGGTTATACTCTAATTCATCGCTTTATTTTACGTTTTATGTAGAAGCGAACACCATTGAGAGGAAATCATGAATGAGCAAGTCTTCTAGACGCTGACGTAATTGACAACCATCTAAAGCGATTGCAGGAAAGCCCGCGAGTAGGTAACCACTGATGAGGAAAAATTACAAAAAGATTGAGCGCAACAGATTTGCAATTTTAGAATTCTGTCAAGATGAATTCTATTGGAGCTCCTTACCAAAAAAAAAAAATTATATTGGAGCTCGCGTTGTGATTTGCAGGACTGCATGACTATACAGTGGATATTCGGAATCAACAAGTGATTGCAAAGGGGGATTTCAAGGTCGAACCGGAGGTGCAGGATGAACCGTTCGACCTCCAAATCAAGAAACAAGAACTGTCAACTCCGACTCTTCTTCGGATACTTCAGATTCGGTTGCTTAAGCAAACACCTTGGCCATTCAAGTTGATTTCCGTTCGTGCACATTACTGTATGGTAGCAAAATCAAATTACTCGTCGCCATGGTTTGTAATTGTATACCCAGTGCATCCCCCGTTGCAAATGCCCCGATCTACCACAAACTAACGGGCGGGAAGTTTCGAATTCAAGATCAGTCTTTCTTCTACTTCGCAATTCAAAGCATTTCGAGTTCAAACGAGATTCACTCATTATACGACTCTGCTAAGAGAAAACACAGAGATAACCCCATGGTTGATCCGCTTTGAGTCTCCCTGCTTGACTCAAATACCATCTTTGCTTTTTCCAAAGCAAATCCGAAGCTCCGCTGCAAACAAGCATCGAATTATATGACCAACTCAGGTTCGTCAAATTCCTCCGATTTCATTTGAAAAAACTTCTGTAGATGCTTTACGAAAAGAGAGGACTCAATACTCATCAAGAACCCAAGCAAGCGGAAGAATACCTATTATTGTCTAAAGAGTCTCTTCACTTGAAACGCCAGATAGAACTTACTACTAGTGAAAAGAAGAAGGAAAGATAGCTCTTCACTCAATCTTAACCTGGAGAACATCCTTCTTCTCTTCTTCCTTCACCTTGGCGACCACCACCTTCAACACGCCGTTCTTCATCTCCGCCTTTATCTCCCCGTGCTTGAACAGGTTTGGCGGCAGATCCATCGTGCCCGAGTACCTCCTCCTGCCCTTCCCCGACTCCTTCTCGCCCCCGCCCTTGATCGTCAGGGTGTTTTGCTCCACAGAGACCTTCACATCCTTCCTGCTGAGGCCAGGCATGTCCATCCGGAGGGAGAGGACATTGTCGTCCGCCTCCACGTCCCAAGCCGTCCTTGATCCAGCTGCTTCCATTCTGAGGTTCAGCAACGTGCTCAGGCTCCGAGTAGGCGGCCATTCTGGATCATACACACCTGTTGAACGATCGGCAATACAATACACGTGAGGATGCTTTACTAAACAAGGTCAATGCTCGATCAGGTCCGACGCACTAATTAACCAGGATTATATATCTAAGAGAAGCAGCCAGAATCCATTCTAAACAAGCATTCCTCAAATGCTGATCATTGCATTCGTAACTTCTACCGGGATAGAGCAAAAATGTCATCGGTACAGCGAGATGGCCCGCTATCGAAGCAAAATTCCTAATGAACCGAAACAGAACCGTCATAAGCAGGTTGAGAAACGACATCCACTTACCCAT
The DNA here is from genome assembly GCF_020921035.1 of Rhodamnia argentea. Lineage (NCBI taxonomy): Eukaryota > Viridiplantae > Streptophyta > Magnoliopsida > Myrtales > Myrtaceae > Rhodamnia > Rhodamnia argentea. The sequence continues at coordinate 4,195,754 of NC_063158.1, forward strand.
GATAACGGAAACAGGATGACAATCAACCACCAGACGACCCCATCATCGCAACGCACGGCGATCGTAAACATCAGAAAATGACAGAGACGACACAATACCTTTGTACAAACCACACGCCAAGGAGCGGAGGGGACTATCGAAGCTGCGCTCGACGTCGACTTGGACGTCGCTCTCGTCGTCGTCGGAGAGCCTCATCTCAGAGCTGGTGTTGAAGGACCGAGTCACGTTAGGGGCGACGAAGGCCGCGCGGAGCGGATTGGTCGGCCTGTAGAAGGCCACGTTAGGGGCGACGGAGGCCGTGCGGAGCGGATTAATCAGCCTGTACAAGGCCCCGGAGGAGGCGGCGACACTCCAGAGAGCGAGTGAAGACGCCATTTTCGATATGCTTGGAGCTTGCAGGTCGTCCGGAGACGCGGGTCAGAGAATGTGCGAGGGTTTTGGAGGTGAGTAACGACGAGTGGCGAATCGTGTGATTCGGTTAGAAGGCGCTGAGGGTTTAAATAGCAAGGAGAGGGCGATGCTTGGGGAAGGGGAAAACGAGAGAAGATTCTAGAAAGATAGAATTGCTGGCTGCAATCCAAAATCAAAATGGGAGGATCGGGTAGGGCTGGGTCGGCTAAAAAATAATCTGATCCGATTTAGGGGCTCATGCCCTACCAAGACTCATTTACTAAAATACTTTCGTATGTAATTTAATCTATAAAAAATCACATCCACATAATTAACTTAATTTAAGCTCTTAATGTGTACGTGTTTGACCAAAAAAAAAATGTATATGTGTTTTTTGGATAACATCTCTATTTCGACTATAAGATGCTAAATAATTCGCTTTTAATGTTGCCTTAAATTTTCAATTTTTGTACTGATTCACAACGAAGGATAAGAGAAAATTATTACTTATTGGTGAATTTATAACAATTATGCAACAAACGACACGAAAGAATTGAAATTCTAATGAACTGTGATATATAAGATATTAAAAAAGATTATTTATGCTGACCATAGATTGCAATGAAGCTAAGATTAGGATATTATACAAAAATAAAAATTACAATGTCAAATGCAACCAGGGAAAGATATAATCTAATAACTACCCGAAGAAACTTACAAGATTAATAAATCCTAAAACAATGAAAAAAAAGTTGTCTCGATATATTTAATAAGGGTGAAGTCGGGCCTACATTCCTCGTGGAAGGTGAGGGCTAAGTAATAAAGCGGGGTTGGGTTTGGGTAAACTATAAACCCATTGAATATCCATATTTTTATGAGTTTTGCCATTCTAAACCCGTTAGCTAACTCGTAGAATGACTCGACCAATTATATATGAGTTAAAAATGTATCATAAACTCATTTTGACAGGTCTATCTAAACCTTAAGAACTATGCCGGCCACCGATTGCATACTTCTTCATATTGAAAATGATATGGAGATACACCTTTTCAAAATGTTGGTTTCGGTTGAAAGTTTCCATTTTCAAGAACTCCACCTTTGTTTTCCAAAAAATACATGCATGCAATATGTCAATCTCTTAAAAATCAAAGTGAAAAGAGAAATTTGTGAGTTTGTATTGTTAATCGAGAACTGTGGAAACGCATAAATTAGCCAGAAAGTTTTTCATGCGAAAACTCAAAAAATGACATAGAGCGCACTTGGCAATTTCTTCGTATTTTGACTTCGTCGGAGATTCAAACGGTTCTACTAAAAATCGGAGGCGATTTTAACTCATCGTGCGTGACAAAAGTTGAAATGTGACTTGATTTTATTGGCCAAATTAGTGGTAATAGTTGGGATTTACCTACATTGCTAAAGAATTTATTGTTTTATATGAAAGTTATTGAAAGAATGATGCGTGAAAGTTACTCGAACGTGCACATCAGGCCATTAAACTTTGCAGGGCGCTCGATGTAATAGAAACTCCACGAGAGCCGGTTCGGGCTAGGACACATGGCACCACCAAACCAGCCCGCCCCGGCCACAACCATGGAGCTTTCTCTCTCCACTTTTGGTGTACTTAAGAATAACGCGAAAGACAATAATTGAGGAATTTATGTCTATGTCGATATGCCATAAATAAGATTACAATAGCCCATTTATAAGCTTTATAAGATCATCATCAAAGGCAATATGTACCAATCAAGATACGCATAATCAAAGGAGATATAAGCGTAATCTTGAGAGATATATAGATTCAACAGAATAATCAAATATCTTTAATATAGGAAATTATCTTGCCTGGCGTAACCGACACCAACGTGGAATGGCTAGGAGAACTTCAAAGGTCCATTCCCAGACAACCTGAGAAGGTCGTAGAGACTATGGACAAAGACCAAAAGGTCCACGACAACCCTTCTTCCTGGGATCCTCTATCCGTGACATCTCTGTTTCTTCTTCACGTTTCCTTTAAGTTCCTCCTCCTACCCTTTTTAAGGTCAGTTGATTTCTGGGTATTTTCGTCTCTCGCCACCTAGCAATTGCTGCTGGTTAATCGTATTGTTATGTGGTTTTTCAATGATGATCGTTGTGGATGCCCCGACTCATCAGAGACCTAAACCTTAAGAGAGGACGAGAATGACCCCCGTGATGTCCTAGTATGTGAATCATGCATGGCAAGACTGCGCCATGATTCTTTTGTTGAAAGTTGAGGAACCTCTCTCTCTCCTCTTATTTTCTCTTCTTCTTTTTTCTGGGTTCCTCCAACATTTGTCTTGAGAAAGCTGAACCAAACGCACTCATTATCTTGGCCTCCTTTTATCTCGCGGAAATTGAGGAATTTTGTCCAAAGAAAGGAAATTTTGAATAGACTTCTTAGCATATCTTACAGAAAAGAATGTCATCTATTTACATGGTAAAAACTTAGGAAATGGCCCATCTCTCTCATTTTTCAACCATTGGACCATCCTCCACACTTCCCTGATCCAGTCACCACCGTGGACCACACGTGGGCCCACACCACCCTCCGAAGATCTTTGAGCCGGAAGAAGAAGTCAACCCCCCGTGCACGTCAGCGCTGACGGAGGCTGTCCCACATCGACGCGCACTGCCTCCGGGCGAACCCCACGCGCCTCCCCTCCAAGTCATAAACCACCTCAAACCCCTGCTGCTGGTAGTTCCCCAGCGTCGCCCCGGGCCCACCCCCCATCTCCCTCTCGTCTCCACCGTCCATCATCATCAGGCACCCCACTCGCCTCCCCTTATGCCCGCCGTCCACGAACTCGTAGAAGTAGTTCCCCCTGGGCATCGCCACACCCGATCCGCCCGCGAAGCGAAACTCCACGTCAGGCACTTTGAGCCCCGCGTCCACGTAGTAACACGGGTTTAGCCCGGTCTTGTCCTCGGCCTCCCTCGCCCGCCGCGAGTTGACTGGCCCCAGCTGGCGGTCGAATTCGGCTGCCACCGAGCTGAACAGCCCCGATGGCAGGATCGTGAACGTCGTCCCCGAGTCCACCACCACCCCTCCGTCGCCCCTCCCGTCGATCCTCCGTAGATTCTCCGGCGCCGGGATGAACCTCCTCCCCACGTAGATTCCCTCCAGCCCGACGGAGTAGAAGTACGGGCTATTGGGGCTGTCCAGCATCGGCGTGTACGCGAAGTCGCTCCCTCCTCTTCCCTCCGAGCTCTTCTCCTTCACACCGTAGCGACCGAGGATGAGCGGGCTCGGGAGGCGAACTCGGTCGGCGTCGAACGAGTGCGAGACGAGGCAATACGAGAACTGAGCGCCGAGCTGGGGTGACGACGCGGCGAGCTGGGCCGGAAGCGAGAGTGGGCCGCGGCCGAAGCCGGCGACGCCGACGGGCTCGCCAAGGGCGGTGTGGGCGCAGCCGAAGGTGAAGTTGCGGAGGGCGAGAGGCGGCGACGAGGTGGGTAGGGTGACGACGCCTTTCTTCAGGCGGCCAACGAGGCTGCCGTCGCCGTAGGCGTAGTAGAACTGGGGGCAGGGGAAGGCGGCGCAGTCAGAGATTTCGATTTCTTCGAGGGGACAACGAGCCATCGCGCAGAGGTCCGAGGAGGAGGAGAGAGGAGAGTGGATGGCTCTGCATGCGGAGGATTTGCAGGAGACGTCGGAGGTGGAGGAGGAGTTGAGGGCGACGGGGGTGGGCTTGGGCTTGCCGTCGCAGAGGATGCAGGTGAAGGGCGAGCAGGGGACCCAGACGAGGTCGCTGCCGGTGTCCATGTAGAGAGAGACGGGCTGCGAATGGAGAGTGAGGGAGAGGGTGTAGTCGCTGCCCGGAGAGAGAGGGACGGAGACTTGCCCGGGGAGGTGGCTGTGGCGGCGGAAGCGGGCGGCGGAGCGGGCGGAGGTGGCACGGAGGAGGTGGTGGGTGGAGTTGAATCGCGGGTGGGCGTGGGAGAGAGAGTGGGTTAAGGGCAGCAAAAGGGTATCTGACAGAGAAACAGGGAGGATGCAGAGGAAGACGAGGAAGTAAACCAGCAAAGTCAGGGACGAAGCCATGAATGAACTCGGAATTGAATGAGAAGAGCTTCGTTTAAATTCGAATTGCAGAGAGAGATGCTAATGAATATAGAGAGAGAGAGAGAGAGAGAGAGAGAGAGAGAGACGAGAGTGAAGTTGAAGAAAGGGAAGAGAGGAGAAGGTTGAAGTGAGGCAGGAAGATGCAAAATAGAAGAAAAAAGTGGGATGCTGATGCTTAGGAGCAAAGAAATTCTTCTAATATATGCGATGCATGGTTTGGTTTTAGAATATGCCATCGGTGGGCAAGAAGGAGAGACATGTCTTTGGATCGATTATACTTTTTGACTCTACTTAGGAAAGACGACATTCTTTCTAAAAGTTACCCTCCTCATTTCTTAAATTCTCACACTCACCAAAGACATCCAAAAGTTGGCGCTAGGTAAGGATAGATAATTTGATCTTTTCAATGAGGGTTTTTGTTTAGAGGTGCAGCAGATGATACGTGCATTGACAATACCACGCAAATTTATTACCGGAGTGCAGTAAAGTGACATATTTTCTGTACATTCTCTCTTTTTTTTTTTTTTTTTATAGGCCGGTTTTGCCACGAGGATGTTAGGACACTTCATTCGTTAATTGCAACGTCGCCCCACACACGTGACTAGCACTGAATGGAGTGTCCTGCCGCCTACGCGACCTATCTACTTAATATTTTCTCCTTTGGGAATAGATTAGGGGCATGCAATCGGGGGAGGAGAAGTGCTGTCCATTGACTGTGAGCTGGCACGCCAAGTCAAAGGGGAAGACCGCCAAGTGTGACCCTGCAACCTCAAGGGTCAACAGCTGGCCTGGTTGACTTTTCCCCAGAATGCAATGCAGGGAGATTCAGAAGCAGAGCAGCCATAACCCAAACCTCTCATTTCAGGCTTCATATGGGGGAGTGAAATTGCCAAAACATCACAAATGTTACATTTTAAAATTTAGACACTAAGCAAGCGAAGACACTTTTTATCCATACACATTCCGAGATAAGCATGAACAGCCTTTATAATAATCTTGGTGGAGGGAGAGCTAGTTAGACTTTGAACTTAATCCGATTCGTGGGTGCATTGAACAAGATGCGACTTCGGAAAATTGAGCCCTAAAAATTAAGTAATCGCATCCTCGCGTAAGTATAAAATGGATGAGAAGAGACGGAAATTCAAAGAATGTCTGCTACAGTCCACTCTAAATCTGGAGGAGCTTTATGTAATCAGTGTATATAAGATCACAATTTTCTAAAAAAGGTTTGAGTTTATCAATTTTCTTCCTTACCCTTCGTCGCTCGCCTTTTAACCGTTACCACTAAGATCGCCACGAGAAGATGGCCTGAGAGGAACACTTTTTGTGCTGTAAATTTAATGGGAAAATCGGAAAAAAAGAATGAATCCAATTGATCATGATAATCTTAGTTCCTAAGCGACTCCACAGGCGATTAAGAAACCAAGAAAAGCGAATGTGAACAAAAGGCAAAATGAAAGTTTCAAAGATGAAAGCTTACGGACGAAACTATCTTCTCCTCCTTTTTAAGCCGCCTCTCATAACTAACGCAGGTAGTTGTCACGACATCAAAAGTCAAAACCTAATTTTAACACCTGGACAGCAACTTAAGCATCACGAGAGGGGATAGGTAACCTCTGCTTTAAGTACGTGATTAATTTGTTAATTAATTAAAAGCAGTTTGCGAAATTCGTTTCCTACTACCACATATGATGCATGCTTTGAAAGTTGATAGGGCTCAATACCCAAAACAAAAAATTCAAACTTTAGCATATGTCTCAATTATATTCAAAACTTTTTTTTTGTCTCATAAAAAACCCCAACTTTTACTTTTATCTCAATTTTATAGGCCTAATACAAAAAAAAATCACAACTTTAGCATATGTCCCAATTATATCCAAAAAAAAATTTGTCTCATAAAAACCCCAATGTTTACTTTTGTCCAATTCTACCACCGTTAGTCTTAAGTAATTCTACATAGCATTTTCATGTCGTTAATGAATTATACTTCAACAAAACTGATTTGAAAAACCCCTCAAGTTCTCTTTTGGATGTCTATTTCCCCTCCATATTGCCAAGAAATACAGAGCCACTCAAGACGGCACATTGCGGATTATCCCTAGCACTCAATAACCCAAAGAACAGCTGGACATTGATGTCTGATTATTTAAATGAATGATCTTAAATCTCGTTATCCCCGAAACTCGTTGTTTCTGAATTTTGAATATTTATTGGTAAGTTCAGCAATACTACTTGAGCCACGTAGGGCTAACTAACGGTGATTATGGATGAAAAGTTGACCGTGGTAGAATTGGAACAAAAGTAAAAATTGAGGAATTTTTATGAGACAAAAAAAATTTGAATATAATTGAAGCATATGCTAAAGTTTAAGATTTTTTGGGTATTAGACCGATAGAATTGACATAAAAGTAAAAATTGAAGATTTTTTATGAGACAGGATATATGCTAAAGTTTGAAAGTTTTTTGGGTATTAGGCCAAGTTGATAAAGACTCTCTCTCTCGTGCTTAATGAAATGATACGACAAAATTAACAAGCAAAATAAGTGCATGGCTTCTACGTCCCACTCGTGTCACTTCTCCATTTTTATAACACCCATGAACAACAACTTTGCACTAAAATATATTTTTCGTTCAAGGTGTATCCACCAAATGTCAATGCTAAAGTATCATAATTCATATAATTGACATATTCCAGTCGGAGGATTTTGTCTTTACCTTCTCGTCCAAGGGACTATTTTCTGGTCGACCGAACACCAAACCCTTTTTGGACTTTAATATGTAGCTCGGACAACATTAATTTGCCACCAACTTTGCTTTCATTTAGCTTTAGGTGATTACCTAATTGTGTAAGGTAGAGTGTCTTTTTTTTTTTTAATCTAAACTAGGGTCTTGCTTATTGCCTTCTAAGAAAAATACAATATAATCAAGCTCCAGTATCTGCACACTATGGCTAATTAAGCAGCTTTTTTTGTGACCAATGCTTCGCCGCGACTTATTAATCGGAAGGTAGGTCCGAAATCGAGTCTATGGTGATGTGACGTCGCTTTAGTATCCGCACGATAATTGACAATAAGGTCCTTCATGAATAGATTGACCTATGCAAACTCATTAGTTGAGAGATAGGCTGTTCGAGTTGAAGTCCCATGACGAGCTTGCGGGGGCAAGCGATGAGTACCGGTTCATGTTAGCGATAGCCCACCTAAAATTTTATTTTTGACGAGCTGAACTTTCTATCCACTTTCATCTTAATTCTTCTGGGGCAATTTTCTTTTTCGTTGCGTAATTGATAAAATTACAGAGATTTGGTACGTAGCATGTTTGCTTTCAAATTCTCACGTTTCTATTTACCTTTTTTTCCATTTTATTGGGAAAACGCCCTTATTAATGCATTCCCCGATAGAAAACCGGGCCCGACCGATTCAGTCGTATTTCGAAGATCAAGACAAGAATGGAAGTCGAAGGGGAGTGAATGATTTATGCGGACCGTGTTTGCCACGCCTTAGAAGTTGGAATTGCGCTTGACTTTCAATGCTGCCAATTTGCATTCACCGTTTTGCATCCCAAAGTCAATTATTGAAGATACGTACGACCAAACTCGTGTACAATAAAACGTGACACATGAACCGATGTGCCTCCTGGAAAATTTGTTGCATCCAAAAGCATGGGGATAGGCGTTTCGGTTGCCCTGGAAGATCAAGAGATTATTTCAATGACCATATTGGGATAGGTTTGGCCCTAAGTAAGCCCCTAAACCGCTTCATTTAAAACGTCAATCGGATCTCGAGGTCCTTCGGATGTAAAATAATTAGAAGGTATTCCCCGCTAAAAGAGAAGAAAAAGAAATATTTAGCAACAAGGGGGTAGCGGTGGAGAAGGCAAACCCCACATCATCCAAAAGTGGCTACCGATAGGTAGGGTAGTATAGTAGCATCCCACGCCTAGGGTGAGCTATCGGAGCTTCGACTCCTGCGTCGTTAACATGTGCTTCGCACAGTATCTTTCAACCGACTTATCGACGACTTAATCCTAATTATCACTCGCATCTCATGTTTACCCTACTTTTTTGCTTTTCAAAATGAAATTATTGGCCATACCACTAAAGAATTTAGTCGCAAGCTTAAACGATAGCCCAAAAAGTAGATAGAACAATTGCATAATTGGTTTATATCGATCCTTCCCAATGAGCTCTAGGAACTCTGAATAGTTGTTTGAACAACGAGTTACATTTACATACTATCAATGCTAATATTGGCATGTTTGGGGTGATGAAAGAAATAACTGATTAATCCCTTCTATTGTAGGTTTTTTTTTTTTTGTACAAAAAGGAATTTAGAAATAAAAACAACTTTACATCCAAGTTTATTTGGTTCCCGTGCGACTCATAATTGGTGGGTTTCGACACCCAAACAAAAAACAACCACTTCTTGTAATCGGCAAAGTGGAGGAATGAGTTGATGATAGTCTAGTTTGGTCGAAACCTAACTTACCAACTGACAGAGCATTCGACAACTCCCAGATGAGGACTTTAACAACACACATAATTAAAGTTATTGACGAGAGCCTTCATCAAAACTCAAAAGGGAAGTGGATCGAAAAAGTCAAGAACAACGAACAGTCCCTGATTTTGGCCAAGTGTTTTTCATTTCGAAAATAGCAAGTCAGAATATTAACAACCTAGTCCACCAGCAGGTTGGCCTCGCAGGGCAATGGGCTATATGGATGGACATGTATTAGGCCTGCCTTCGCTTGCAATCTTCAACCCAAGCCCGTAGGTTCCATGGGTTTTTAGTCTACCCGTAACATAGTTTTTTTTTTTTTTTTTTTTGGGTCAAAAGCCCGTAACATAGTTGACCCGTGATGATCTATCAGTCTGAAATTTAGCGTGCAGATCAGTTCGAGTCTTAAGTGTTGAGGGGAAAATTACCAAAAAAAAGTCCTAATTTTATTACTCCTATTGTGCCAATTTAGTTACAAATCTTTCGGTTATGTCAATTAAATCGTAAACATTTTGATATTTTTTCGATTGAGTCTATCTGGTTAAATATGATCGTAAATCGTCGACGTAAACGATGACCATTTTACAGGGCATGATCGATACCGGCATGAAGAATTTTTAATACTATATTTTAATATATTTTCCTATTTTTTATTTTATTTTTCTTTACTTCTCTTTTCCTTCTCTACTTTTTAGTTGTGGCTGGGCCCTCGCCTACGCTTGCAATGGCCTAGACAAGGCCAGTCTCGCTAGCTGAAGGCTACAGCTTTGTGGTCCATGCACAATATAAAAAAATAATAAATAATAAAAACATAACGAAATAAAAATATAAATAACGAAAATTTCGAAAAAAGAATATTAAAAATTTTAAAAAAGTTGTACACATCAGGATCGATCGTGTCACATAGGACAGCCGGTCCGATCGACGATTTTTGCCAAAATTGATCAAATAGTCTTAGTTGGCAAAACATCAAAAGTTTAAAATTCAATTAGCATAATTAAAAAGTTTAAGACTGAAATGATAAAAGGGTAATAATGATTTTTTTGGTTCTTTTCCCAAGTATTGAGATAGTGCAATTAATGACCAAATGCTTGCCAACATATCGATTGAAGACAAGAATAATGGATCAACATGAGCACAAAAGTGTTGAGTGGTTATGCCATTATTCTCGGAATCACTTGGAAATAACTTTTAGTTAAGCATAGGAGGTCGTGTCTTTCATTTGAAATTTAAGTAACCGTACGTAGGATTAGGGAGTTACTTGTGAATTTAAAATTCAATAACCGGTTGTGTAACCATCGCAACACTCAAGTGTACTCTTTTACATTTTTTTTTTTTGTTGCAATTTTCACCTTGTCAGTAACCATTCCCGTGTTTGCACATTTAATTCTTTGCCATCTACATCACTATTCAAAATTAACAAATGAATCTTCATGAATTTTATATCGATCCATCCATATTCTAGAACATATTTCATCATCGATGTTGCTAAAACAATGGGGTTGGTTATTCACATGCTTCGACTCCTAGACCATTTGACCCACACAATAAGATCCATCTCCATCCTTTGATCTCCCACCTTCTCTCTCTTCATCATCCGGCAAATATCGAACGGGCGTGGAGCTGCTCCCGGTGACCAAAGCGCAACACAGGGCGAGCTCCATCAAGTTGACCGACAAAGTCATGGCCTCGTGCATAGTGGTGCCAATGTTGGGGAGGCCAAGAAGGCCATGCCTATGCATCAGGTTTGGACAGAGAATAGGGAGGAGAGATTAGTGACGTTAAGACCTTTTTTGTCCAATTAAAGCTTTGATAGACTACATAAACAACTAGGTCATATACGCAAATAGATAAATGAAGAAGGTATCTTGAGTGAATTCCGCTTAAGCTGTCAAATCAAACAGCACCGATATTGTAATTTGTGCCTGCTAGTTGTCAATGGTTAGGAATGTCAAGAAATTGAATATCGATCTAACGAGTTACTATCGGATAAAGTTGATGTTAAGTCTCTTATTTGAACAAGGATCTGATAGGCTAACTGTTTAGAATCGGTCCGACATGATGAGTCGATTACAAATGGAATTTATCGGTTCAGTTTGAATTGGGATGTTATGTAGTAAGATTTGGCTTAAGAACAAATTTGCGAAAATCGAACCGAGCATGGCCTCGGGCAAGCTTTAACTCCACGAGACGGGCCTTCTCTTTCTCGGGTGACGTCCGGCCCGGTGTAACCCGGCCCGACATTCAGACCATCCGCCATTTTACCTCCCGAGAATTCCTGGCGCCGCATGATCATAGCCGCCGGCACATTCGCAGCGCGACGATGTCCCTGCAATGGCGTTTCTGACCCCCAATTGCCGGTTGATTTCATCGGCTCGCTTGCTCTCGGCTTCTCCCTCAGCCCCTCGCTTACGATTCGCGCACGCTCAAGCCATGAGCTCGTGCTCGACTCAGAGAGTCTTCCAGCTGAAGCTCGACCCGCTCACCGGCAACTCGGAGTGGGTCGTCATCGAGGAAGACGCAGGGGAGACGGCTCCCGAGAGTCTCCACAAGGGCCTCCTGGCGAGGACATCGTATCTTGACATGCTCAATGACGCTCCCCGGAACAAGGCCTTCCGCGAAGCCATTGACAAGGCCATCACCAGGCCTTGCCGCGTGCTCGACATTGGGTAATTTCGCGTAAAGATGAGCTCCGTTTCTCTTTTTGAGTTTGGCGTAGTCGGAGTAGTTAACTTTCCGTCTGTGGAATGTTCAAGCTGAGTTCTTTTGATCAGTTGATTGATTTGGTCGATGTGAAGATGTCTAATTTGTGTCTTCGGAGTTGGGAGGTGTGCTTCTACTCATGTTGCTTTGTTAGTCCACTACGTATTGTTTCTTGGATCGTCTCATTGCTTAATGACTCGTTTTGTTATCAGAAATGAAATAACGGAGTTTGAGCTTACTCCATTGACTCCACTTGGCGAAAAAATTACAATGCTAGTACTAGCTAGATAGCACAGAAGGAATCCCTTTCTCATTAATTGCAGATCAGGGGGACATTTTCCTTAGTCAACGGCATTTTGGAAACTTACATTCTCTTAAGTGGGTCTAACTAAAATGAGGGGACTAAACCTTAGTACGCCTCCCGCACATATCAAATTTTCTCATGAAGATGCATTGGACCTTGTGGGAGTCTTGAGTTTTTTTACTTTTTTTTTGGTGGATGAGGCCAGTGTTTGTGTTTTTCTAAACTTGCTAGGCGTGGTATCTAGTGCAGGAACTGGCTTGTTATCAATGATGGCTGCTCGGACGATGGGTTTGATGGATTCTCCAACATGCCATGGTAATAATGGATCAGTAACAGCTTGCGAGTCTTACCTTCCCATGGTGAAATTGATGCGGAAGATTTTGCGTGCTAATGATATGGCAAAGAGTATAACTGTCCTCAACAAGCGTTCTGATGAAGTCAGAGTTGGGGTAGATATTGATTCACGTGCTGATGTTCTGGTGAGTTTTACAACGTCCATCATGTGCTTGCTTCAGTGAACTATTTTACTTATGAAGTTTGTCCTCAACCTGAACCGAAGTTAATATTGCATGTTGGGCAATAAAAATGGATGTCAGAGTACCTAATTAAGCTTACACTATTCTATATGCCGGAGCACATTCAAATTCAAGGTTGGTCTCATCTCATCAACAAAGATGAAGACTGTTGCACTAGTGTACTTTGTGCAGTATTAGTTTGAAGTGCCCTGTGACTTTGTCATTTCAATCAAATGCATCTATGTTGTGGTTTCTTCCTTTCATCAAAGATGATTATGTTGTAAATGCAGGTTAGTGAGATACTTGACTCAGAGTTACTGGGCGAAGGATTAGTACCAACCTTACAGCATGCACATGACATGCTTTTGGTGGAAAATCCAGTAACAGTTCCATACAAGGCAATCGTGTATGGCCAGGTGCTTGGTCTGTCTATATCATATTTCATTATGCTCCATAGACTATAATTTGATAGAAGATTTTGCATTTTGTAGGGATTTCCTTGCCCATTCTTAATCCTCGAGATATAGGACATGTGCTAGTTCAATTAGTGATTATTCAATAAATCTTCAGATGAGTGATCATGTCGCTACAGCAATGGTGACTCAGAATTGAAAACTAAACTAGACAACTAATTTGTTTGTATGCCGGCTAATTCATGTGACAGTAAGAGCAATACCCTGATCAATCGTGTATGGCCGGGTGCTTGGTCTGTCCTTAAGTCATGTTTCATTAGAATAAAATTTGGTAGAATATTTAGCATTTTGTAGGAATTTCCTTATCCATTGTCAATCCTCGAGATATAGGACACGTGCCAGTTCAACCAGATGTTATTCAATAAGTATTCAGATGAGTGATTATGTCACTACAGCAATGGTGACTCAGAACTGAAAACTAAACTAGACAACTAGTTTGTTTGTATTCCGGCTATTTCATATGACAGTAAGAGCATTAGCAAGGGAGATTTGCCCTGAACAATCTGTCCAACACATGTTCCTCGGAGATTAAGTTTGCTTTCTATCTTCTGTCGCCCATTGTGGGATTTGATGTTGCACTTTTTTGCTTTTGTTACGCTATCAAAAGTTGGATTTTGAGTATTTATAGAGGATTGATGGATAGTGCAAAAGTCAGACCCGTGATCATAATTTTCTTCTTGGGTCTTCAATCAACAGCTAGTTGAAAGTACATATTTGTGGAAGCTGCATGATCTGTATAATAATGAAGCAGAAATATCAGATGGCATACATCTAGTCCCTGCTGGGTTGGAGAGGATAATAGGCGTTAAACTTCAACAACATCCGATGCACTGTGATGCAATAAAACGAGAAATAAAACTGGTAAGTGGTGATGCAACTTGCTCCTTTCCTGCATTTCCTCTGGAAAATGAAGTCATTTTTCTTCTACTCAACACTGAATTCATCCAGTTGTCAGAACCCTTCAGAATTTTTGAATTCAATTTTGGGAAACGGCCAGAGAGTCATGGTGAAACTGCAGTTCATGTAAAAGCAACCGGTAGTGGTCAAGTAAATGCTGTGATTTCCTGGTAACTACGAATATTCTTATAATTTTTTTTTTTGTGGTTCATAATGTTTCTCTGGTCGTTGCTGTAACATTGGTGTTTTGTTGTTGGTGCTTATGTAAGGTGGATGCTTCAGCTTGATGAAGAAGGGTCTATACATTATTCCACTGCTCCGAAATGGATAACTTCATCAGGTAATATGAGTGGGTCAAAATTTTGGTCTCTTGCTGGTTGGTTGATTTCGCATTGATTTCAGTGGATGGTCTTATTACTTCTAAGGAGCAAAGATATTTAATTGGGAAAATATGTTACATCAAGAGAGTGGTGTGTGCTATCTGTAAAGAAATTGGCAAAGAATATTGGCTGAGTTCTCATTTAAATTTTCTTCCTTGTCCTCATTGAACTAATAAAACTGGCCCCAATGCTTTTCTAGGTGCTGGGAATTGGTGTGACCATTGGAAACAGTGTGTTTGGTTCATTCCAGGGAAGGGGGTGCCATTAGCCAAAGACGAAGAGATTTCTTTACGTGCAGTTCATGGTGATACTAGCATTTCCTATCAACTTGAACCTCATCAGCCAATATCCACAGGACAGGATCATAACGTTAAGGGTGGAGATTTCTGTCTCCCCCTATCCCCTGAAAGAATTGCAATTTATGGAGATGCTGAATGGCGGCATTCTGTGCTAAATGCCATAAAAACTGTTGTACGTATTCTGCTGTGAGCTCTTCTGTATTTAGTTTGATCTGGTCTTCCTTTCCCGGCTTAGAGAAGTCATTGTTTTTGCTTTAAGCTTTATTCGGGGTGACTTACACTCTTATTTGGGTTCTTAGCTCTAGTTGTGAAATCTATATTTGTAATGTCTGGAATTATAGTCTCAAAGTCGCTGTGCATTCATATTCACTCTGGAAAAAAGTACAAGCGTAAGGTTTGGAGGGGGAGTGGGGAGAGAGAAATTCTTGCTTCTGGCTTTTGCTACTTGCTTATGCCGCATATGTTGGATAAAAAGGTAGAAGCTGGAGGCAGGGTTGGTAGCCGGTGGGGAAAAAGCCCAACCTTTCCCCAATCGCTCTTATGAAGTCCTCATTCTCATTAGTTGACTTACTCCCACTTTGCTATATGTTATATAGCCTATTCTGTTGCGAACACTCTCTATGCCCTAATATGTTTTTGCTGTTTAATTAGATTTGTTTTTTAGATATGTACTTGTTTTAAGGATGAACAGGAATATTGGCATATGTAATAACTATAAGTTACGTGATTTCCTGCAGCTGCAGAGAAGAGCTCCCTCACTATGCATCATTGCTGATGACAGCGTCTTTCTGGCGCTTCTGGTTGCTCGCCTTTCAATAGCATCACACATAATGGCCTTGTTTCCTGGTTTGCAAGATAAGGGTATCCATTATTTGAAAGCTGTTGCTGATGCTAATGGTTTCTCAATGGATCGTGTAGAATTCGTTAGAAAGAAAACGGCAAACTGGACTGTGCATGATACTCATAAGAAAACGGTAATTTCCTCTATACAGATTTTATGCTTCTTTTTAGCGTCATAATTCAAGCTTTGTCATAATGGAAAGGACCGTGCACTAGAGCACCTCGCTTAGGTAGTGTATTCTTCTTTTAGTTATTTTTCTGGGAAACCAGACACTTGTAGGGATGTTTTATTTGTAGCATGAATGCATTGCCTCACAAAGCTTAACGGCGGTTTCCGGTTGACAATTAAGACATTTCTTTTACATTCATTTATGTTCTACCTGGTCAAATTCCCTTTAAGTGCTGGCCTTGAACTACAATAGCTTGTGTTTTTGGCTAATATGGTTTGCAGGTGGACCTGCTGATTGCAGAACCATTTTATTATGGAAGTGATGGCATGCTTCCTTGGCAGAACCTTCGCTTCTGGTAAGTTCTCAAACCACATTACGTAAGTAGAATCTTCTTCTCTATACATGAACTATCCCATGGTCGAATAATTCAGATTTTAAGGCCATCCACCTTTCAAAGGCACACAGAATCTGTTTTCTCTATATTGACAGTATACAACAATTTTCTACTGTTCCTGCAGTCAGCAGTATACAATGGTTTTATGCTGCTCATGTAATGTCCAAAGCCATTTGAATGCAGTATCAGATGACCATGGATATGCCGTCTTGTTGCACAAAGACAGCTTTCATTATGATTTTCTACCCTTTTCTGGAAATTGTTGTGGTGAAAAACTTTTAAGAATGTTTCCCGAGCGAGACTTGCAACTTTTGGCATTCCGCTTTCTTGTCAATCAGCAATCAGATCAACCAATGAACCTTTTCGTTTTCTCCCTTGCCCTAAGCTCTCATATTTGTAATATCTGCTTCAGGTTCGCTATTCTAAGACTTCCTATGGTGAGCATTTCGTAATATCTGTCGTCTTAATATCTGTTCTGTACTGTTCAAGCACAAAGCATATTCTTCCACCATTAGAAACCCCAACTACAAGCATTGTCACCCTTAGTCCGATGTTCCAAGACTACAATGCCCTATGCTACGACGAAATGTATGCGTATTTCAACTTTGCCTTTGCTTCTAAGTTCTCAATGGTTTTCAGGAATGAACGGACTGCACTTGACTCTCTACTTTCCAAAGACGCCTCTATAATGCCTTGTAAAGGACTGTTAAAAGTTTGTGCTATGTCTCTCCCAGTAAGTTGCTTATATTTGAACATTTCCTTTTTGTGCTCGTTCGTGTATGTTTTGTTTGAGAAATGAGATAAAGATGGGAGGAGTGAAGATTTGGGCGGAAAGTTTTTAGGTTTTTAGAATATTTGTGAGAAGTGAGAGGAGGGAAAACTTAAAAATTTGGGCATTTTCTTCTCTTTTTCTTCCCCTCCCTCTCTCCCAAAAATAGCTAGTCTTTAGACAGGCTTGTATGCCAACTAGTGGTGATCCTTTTGACATTACATGTAGGACTTATGGAACAGCCGTCGCTCTTTGGAGAAGATCGAAGGTTTTGATCATTCCATGGTAAATGCTACTTTAGGAGCATGTGGTGATGCAGCTGATGGAGGTCCTTGCCTTCCCTTTTTCGTCTGGCAGTGTGGGGAGGTTAAGGTAAACTAGTGTTGGTGTTTTGTGGCTAGGGAAGAAGGATACTTTGCTCAAAGTCAGATGTCTATTATTGCTGATCATTGATCCATTCTGATTCAGGAACTCAGCCAGATAGTTACTGTCATGGAATTTGATTTCTCAAGGGCTATAAGTCCATGTCAAGGAAAAGCCAAGGTTTGTTTTCTACAGGACAATCATTTAAGCTCAAACTGAACTCATGGCGGTGTTTTCTCGTGTACTTAACTAGTAGTTTTTGTTGCTTCCACTCTACCTGTGAATTTGGATTTGTGACTTGCACGTCGACCACCCAATGTCTGCTAGAGGTATCAACAACTGCTTTACATATTCAAAATTAAAATTGCCCTGTTACCATGACAAGGGAGCCCACCTATAGATGGGCCCCCATGCCAATGAACTATCTCATTAACTCACTCATGCATCAAGTAAGACGTGAGAAAGCTAATAGAGTTCTCAGCCTAGGAAAAAATCATACAATTGTTTATCAACTTAGTAGCAATGGCAACATAACATTGTCTTAAGTTCAGGTTATTTTGATTCGAAACCGATTTTTTAAGAGCCCCGGACTCTTTAAACTAACTTGATTAAAGCTTTGACTGTTTGGTGCCAAAACAATGAGAATGCAAACTTTTGAAAGGGTGGACTGTGCCTACTGTAGTACTTGGAAGCTAGTTTAGTCATTAGAGCAGTCGACCTAGCCGTAGATGCTGCACCACATTTGCACGCACTCCTAGTAGATGAGTTCATTTTCGGAACTAGGGATCCGATACCGGAGATACTTTTTCACTGCAGGTCAAGTTTAGTGAGAAAGGAATTTGCCATGGATTGGTGCTGTGGATTGATTGGGTGATGGATGCTGAATACTCCACTGTGGTTTCCACTGGCCCAGGTATTGATTGATGTCATGCCAGTTAATTTGATTGAAGCCGCATCATTTATAATTTAGACATGGTACATATTGTCGTTTCCACCTTAGGTGCCTCAAAGCTTTGAAACTGTGAGATAGAACCTAGATAAACCACTATGGCATAAAATGCGAAAGTAAAAACAAGAGGTGGTTTCTAAGAAGGCATTTCTATTTTCAGACCAGCGATATTGGAAGCAAGGGGTGAAGCTTCTTCCCACGCCTGTGGCAGCTGGGTTCCATGGATCAACTGATGCCGGCGAAGCTTCTTGTTTGATTGTCGAAACGTCATTCGACCCATCAAATGGCGAACTTGTAATCAAGCACATTCCTTCCTAAAATCTTCATCTTTAGCCGTGAGAATTTTCTGTAGCACATGGAACAACCGACTGAAAACGATGATTTTCTCGAATTTTCCAATCTCTATGGTCCCCGTTGTGGCTCTACAACGATATTGGACATGTGGTCCTGCGATTTTTCTCCGAGCGACCTTGCTCTGTTCAGTTCTTTATCCTGTGAAACTCCTTCCCTAGATATCCTGTGAAACGAGAGAAATATAATGCTTCTACAGCCTGCCATTCCGACAACTAAGGGGGACAACTAAGGGGGCGCATGGCAACACTTCTTTGCTAGAAATCAACTTCTGACCAGAAGTTGATTTCTCAACTTCTCCTTCAAAGCAGAAGCTAATTTTTCTACTTTTACTTCAGATTGACTTCTAATCAGAAAAATTCGTTTGATCATGGTTGAAAATTTCTACTTCTAGAACATTATTAACAAAATCTTCGACAACCGGCCGGCGACCAGCGGCAGCAGGCGGCGGCCGGCGACCTGCGGCAGCAGTCGACGGTGGTCGGCGATGGGCGGTCGGTGGAGGTGAGTGTGATCGAAGAAGTGATTCTAAGGTGGAGAAGTAAAAAAAATTTGCTTCTCAAAGTTGGCCAAAAATCTTGCCGGAAGTTAAAAATCCTACCATAATTTAAAAATCCTACTAAAAGTCAATTTTTTTACCAAACAGATTTCTACTTTGGCAAGGTTTTTACCAAATGGATTTCCCTGCCGGATTGACTTCTGGCGGAGAAATTCAGAAGTAGAAGTGTTATCATGCAGCCCCTAATATGATGGTTCCCAACCAATTGGGTGTGCACAGTATTTACTGCCAGGGATACTACACCAACGAGTCGGTCATAAATCGTGCGAAACACAGGTCGAGTAGCAAGAGCCGAAGCTTCAATGACTCACTCTAGGTGCGGTATGCTACTATACGACCCTATCCGACGGTAGTCAATCGAAGCAAACGTGAAGTCTTACCTCCCCCACTGCTACTTTCTAAATTGTAAGGAAATATTTTTCTTTCCTTTATTTCAGGATATACCTTCGAACTTTTACGTCTCAAGTTCCAGACGTAGCCTTTTAAGGGCCAATTCTTATTTCAGCCTTTAGGACACTAAAAGTCTGCATGGCAACGATTTTGATTCAAAAAAGTGATTCCGATTAAAATTGAATTATTATTTTTGTTTATGATTTTGTTCCTCGGATGAGTTTTAAAGAATCGGAGCGTGTTTGAAAATTGTACAAAATATATGTTCTTGAAATATAAACGCGTTCGGTAATCGCACAAAATTTTTGTTATTAGGAATCTCTTCTCAATTTTTGTCATTTAAGTCAAATAATTACGTAGTTACTTTGTGAAATTTCGTCCTACATTTCGATTGATTCTCTTTTATAGGATATTGCATATATCATTTTTTTTTTTTGGTGCTGTCCCTGTCTGATCTTCCCATCATAACGAGTCATTTTAAATTTAAAAAAGAAGAAGGAGAGACCATATTGGGTCAGCGTGTGTCTTCACTATCACTCGATGCGCGACATACAGTAACACTCAGATGGGTTAGCGACATCACATTAGCATGCATGTTTCATAACCTCACAAGACGAAACTTAGAAGATCCTCCCATCTCTTTGTTGTCTGCGTCTTGCATGTAAGTAAGAGAAATCGATATTTTTCCCCCCCTGGGGCAAAAGGGATGTCGTGATAAGGGGCCCCCGTCCGTCCGTCCGTCCGTCCGTTGCTAGGGCATGTGCTATTTTTCGTGTCGTGTCTTTCGAGGAACCCTCAAGTGGGTGCTCGAGATTTCCCCGAATTTACTTTAGCTCGATTCAACATTGATGGTGGATTGGTTGGATCTTTATCTTATTACTTTTGTCTCTTCTTCGTTTTGGAATGTATCGTGCGATGAAACTTCCTGGAAATTTCCTGGGTGGTGTCCCGCTGTCTCTCTCCCCAAGTTGGTACTGCCCAATCCATCTTTGCGCCGTACTCTGTCATAACCCTAAAAGCCACTCTCTTTATCTGATAAGACCCGAAAGTTCACAGAGGAGACAGGTTGATTCTGCCCCTGTTACATTCGGACAGTTCAATTTTATATCTTTACACATTCAACTAATTTTGATTAAAAATTGATGAAGTCGTCCCTAAATGTCTTACGAGATACGATCAATGATTAACTTGCCCATCATCAATCCTATTGGTTAGGAATCGAGGGTCGCAAAGCCCTCGTTAGCCAAGGCGAGGATATCGTGGCATTCCTTCCATTTCCTTTCTACTTATCTCAACAATAAACCCGTAACTCCGTCCATTTCCTTTCTACTTATCTCAACAATAAAATGAGGCCATTTCTATTTTAGGCTCCGCCTGTTTCACGAAAATTAGCGATTTATAAAAGATTTTCTTAATCCTGATATCTCCTAAAAAAAAAGGAGGTGATGAAAAATATTTTTATCATCAAAAAAAAAAAATTAGGTATGAATTGTCGTTAATTATGAAAATACTTTTCATCGACTCGTTTTCCATATCATGATTGTAAGTTTCGAAATGTTTTTCAGATCCGCCGATTTTCCACAAAACCCACCGACCGAGAGGCATCGTAACCGCGTAAACCGAAACTCCTTCCAAATTACAATGTCACGCTTAGCATCCGATGTGGTCGTGTCCTTTAAAAGTCGGGAGAGACCATTCCTTCCGACCCAAATAATTTATGCCATGGACGAGTCCTCATACGTAGAATCGATCGTATTTCCAATTCGAACGCGCGTTAAAAACACGTTCTTTCCACGTTCTTTTCCCGCCGTATTTCGTTCTCTCCGGATAATGAATCCACACAAAGTCATCAAATGAACATGGCAGATTTTTATACGACATTTGAAGGGACCCAACGGAATTTAATGGCGACCGTGGACCTGAAGATGCTCGCTTTCTATCGTGGCTAGTTTAATTGCATAGCCCTTCTCCTCCTCCGTCTGAAAGCTTCAGCTCCGAGAGCATGGGGATTCACATGGTCGCTCTGGCGAAACTCAACCTCATCTTCACCCCCCGGAGCCCGAGCCCCGCCGTGGTGGTCTCGTGCTTGGTTTGGCCCTTCCTGCTCAGGCTTTCCGTGAGTTGCGAGCGCGTTTGGCGTGGCTACTCCGACGCGGTCTACACGTCGAGGCTCTTCTTCTTCCAGCTGAGACGGATCGCGCTCCCCGGCGGCGGCGATCGAGATCGTGTAGCTGACACGAGATGGGAGAGAGCTCTGCGGCTGGTCCACCAGAGATTGATTAGCGGGAGGCAATCGACGATGACATTGGTCGATGAAGATAGCTTCCACACTCTCTCCATGCTTGCCCTTTGAGCCCTTTTTCAGTTCATGCTTCACATTCCATGTACTGCACTGTATAATTGCGCAATGGTAATCGACATTTTCAGATCTTGTCTGTCTCTCTGCCCACGGTTTCCTTCGTTCCTTGGGCTTGAATTCAATTCGTAATCAACAACATTTCCAGGCTCTTGTTAGAGAGCCCAGGCCCAAAGCCCAACACTGATCTGTATTCTGTACGATACTTATTTTGCCCAAGCAAAAGCATGAATGAGTCTTTAACACAGTAATGGGATCAAATTGAGTAGGATTAGGACTGTAATAGGAGACTATTGGGTGCCTCCTTGATCAGGTCGTATACACCGATAATTGATGATAATGACTATGGTTTCTTATGTTCCATCGATCCGATTCAATCTTGTCCAAAATTTTATATATGCAAGGCACCGCCGAATCAAGATCGAGGATCAAATTGAGTATAGATCCGGCCCCGATTGGATCCGGAAATTACTTGAATTTGTCGAAATGCCTGTGTGAGGCGAAGGCCTCACATTGGAGCAATTCGTATATCCTAATTGGTTATGACTCATTAATTTGGAAATTTTTAAGTGACCGTGAGGGCTGTTTGGTTCAGCATTTGGAAGGGGCTTTGAGGCTCTAAAGTTCCTTAGCCAAACAGATAGCATTTAGTTCATTGTTTGCTCAACTTTGAGAAAATGCAATTGCATTTTCAAAGATCCTTAAAGGCCTTTAGCCCAAAGTAGCTTTTGAGGTACTTTGGAAAGTTGCCTTTTTAGAATGCAACTACAATTTATTTTCTTTCAATTTTGTCCCTGCTCAACTTTCATAGTTCCAGAAATATCCTCAAAATCTGCAGAAACCCAGTGCCCGCATCAATCCCTGCTTCTTTGTGCCACCAACCTCAAATCAAACCCAATCAAAAGCCACAAGCTTATGGTGACTTTTGAGAGTCTTGGGAATTAGCGATGGATTCAGGAGATAGGCCGCAGGATTTCAACAGAGTTAAGAACACGAAGGAATCTCCGATGAATGCTTCCGATTCTGGGCATTGTTGGAGGTATCCAGGGTCGCTAGGAAAAATTATAGAAAGGAGAAGAAGTTGCAGTTGGAAAAAGGCCAAGAAAGAGAAGAAAGAATCGCAAACGGTAGAGGGAAATACGACGTCGATGAATGAGGAGTCAATTAGAAGTGCCAGCGAAGCTAGTAGAAAGAGTACGGGGAAGCGTAAGTATGAAGACAATCAAGGAAACGGGGTTTCGCGCGAATGTTATCGTCGCCGTCGAGAAAGAAAGAGGCGTTGTAGCAAGAAAGCCTATCAGGAAGAAACAATAATCGTCTTGTCCGTTTCCGTATGCCGTTCCAAGGCCACATCAACCCAATGCTCCAACCGGTTCATATCCTCCACAGCCGAGCCTTCTCCATCACCATCTTGCACACCGACTTGAACGCTCCCGCTCCGTCCTCGCACCCCCACTTCACCTTTCGCTCCATCGGCGACGGCCTTGGCCAATGGGAGGCCTCCACATCGGACGTCGTCCGCTTGATCGCGCTTCTCAATGCCAGGTGTGCTGCCCCCTTCGAGGAATGCTTGAGACAAGAAGTGTCGTCCCAGGATGTGCCGATTGCGTGCCTGATAGTGGATACCCTGTTCGGGTTCACGCGGGATACGGCGGAGAGGGCAGGAGTGCGTAGGGATGGTGTTGCTGACCAGCGGAGCAATGTCGCTTCTCGTTTTCGTTGAAAGTTGGTCAAAGGCTAGATCTGACTGCCACCGGCCCAAGCCAGTGGTGGGTCGGGGCAAATAGTTTAATTTTTTTTTATTATAAAAAAATGGTAAAAATGTTTTACAAAGTGTATTTTTTACTAAACGATATTTACGTCAAAGTTGTTTTCTAATGTGTTGGATGGTCTTGGACATCTCTCATTACAAAAATTAGCTCAAAGAATGAGGCTTTTCTTCACACTTGTAAACCGAACCACTGTCCATTTCACATTCGATGTGGACAATCTCAACAATCCCCCCCTCACATATCGGACCCTGGGTCGAAGTCGCAACAAGTCATATCTCTACCGTGTGATTGTTAGGTCTAAACTTGTTGGTAACCTGGACTCTAATACCAAGGCATGATGTGTGAGGGGAAGATTGTTGGGATTGTCCCATATTGATTGTGGAAGAGATTGGTGGTCGATTTATAAATGTGAAGAAAAGTCTCATCCTTTGAGCTAACATTTGGAATGAGAGAGGTTCAAAACCACCCAACGCCGGTATCAAAGCCTAGGTGACCAATAAGTCCGGACCCAACAATCATATGGGAGAGATACGGGTTGTTGCGGCATTGACCCAAGACCCGATGTGTGGGGGGATTGTTGGGATTTATAAATGTGAGGGAATGTCTCATCCTTCAAGCTAGCTTTTGGGATAAGAGAGGTCTAACATCACTCAACACTGGTATCATTTTTAATTTTAAGCTTTTAGAACAACCGTCGGTGGTCTCACAAAATTTTACATAACGCGTTATCAAACATTACTTGCATTTCGTAAATTACCTTAGGCCCAAAGGCATTTACATTTTCCCAATGACATTTTTCCAAAGTTGAACCAAACAGGCCTTGAGTCCAATCGGATATCTTAATAAGTTTGGCCTTATCTCCCCTCTTGGTTTAAAATTACACCGTTTAGTTTAGCACAAATGTTGTTATTGATGCTGATGGGAAATAATATCGTAAAGAAATGCGTTGCAACTACACATGGAATTACATGGCTATTGACAAGATTAGGGGTGTCAAAATCGAACCATATACTTGGATCGAAACATGAACCGAGCCTAACCGATCGAAAATTTTCGAGTGTTTACGATTCGGTTCTTCTTCGGGTTGGATAATCACTTAAAATTCTGTGTATCATAAAGATTTCGGATCAAGTCGTCTTTCGGTTCTGGTATAAAGCGAAAAATTAAGAAAATTGATTCGCTAAATGGAAAGCTTGAAAGACATTTTTTGTCATTAAAAGAAAACTAATGTTTAAATTAAGCATAAACAAGCAAATCATACACGTTACACGCGGCTTAAGTGGTTGTTTTAAGCCAGTAAGGAATGACTTACTTAATTGGTTAGCTACTAAAACATTCAAAGAGAAATTAAAATCTAAAATTATATTATCAAAACGATACAACAACACTCCGTGTCCCGTTCTTCATCTATTGTCGAATAATTCCTTTTTTTAACTTCCATATTCAGATATCGTAGCACTTAATATTATGTATTTCAATTTTCAACGCTTATTTTTCAGTTTATTAGACGGACGGTGACTTTATTTGCCCTCATATGGCATCCAACAACTAAATTCATGTGTCATTTTCAATCTAGTTTGTGTGTAGGGTGATGTTTTGCAAATACTTAATATAAAAAAGAAAAACAAAACCCATCCCACACCAACTTGACCGCTTTGGATTATATCCCTACGGTATTTCGGATGGGGTCAAGCACATTCCTATATTGTTTCGGGGTCGGGGGTATCATGAAAACACGGTCCAACCTGGGCAATTGACACCCGTGGAGAAGACTAGTCTTTAATGTGGGAAATGTCACTATCCTAGGAACAAGAGAGCTTATCTAGTGAAGATCCATATGTTGCCTGTGCCTTCACGTTCAGCCTCACCTCTAATTGGATATTCATGTGCTGGTTGCCATAGTTGAACAACCAAGCTTTTAACCTTATGCGTAACAACGAAAGAACTAGTAGGCAAAAACATTAAACGTTTGTTCCTTTTTCTAGATGACGCGGTGACTACAACTCAATAAATCAAGAACGGTACAGCGAAGGTCTGGCGACTTGAAATGCGACCATGCGATCTAGCTGAATAGGTTTGAACAATTAATTCTCAATGTACTTTGAAATTTAGCCGAAGACGAGTGGACCGACACATTAACTAATGTTTCATTCTTTTGGGTGGGTAAGTTAAGTTCATTCATTGCTCAACCACAAGAGATGCATCCGGGTGGGACCATAAAGAATACTCAATCTTGACCAATTAAGGTGCAGAGATGTTGTATACCTCTTACTGATTATGAGCAGCCCAATGGGTCAATGGGATTCTCTTGGTTCTTCTCAAGCTGTAGCACATGAACATGTTCACCATTCTATATTCTATCCATGTTTCTATTGGGCCGATATCGATGTTAGCACACGTTGTTGTGTGATATTAGGTCGCAGAACCCCACACGATTCTCGCCAAAACCCAACATACGAACCCTAAGAGTCACTCCATTCGAATCTTTTCGCTCCCGGTCAAGTTTCATTAGCCGAATCCACCAACAAGACATGAAATAGTACACCCGGACAATCGAGAACGGATCAATCAATTCATAATGGAATCCATTAGAGGCCAATTGTGGTGAGGTCATTTAGTGATGGGGTCATGCCATCTATAGAAAAAGGCTTAGACCTAGCTCACGGCTTTAAATTAATGCTGTCTAAAAGGAAAAAAGGTCCTTGTCTAGGTCCCCTAAGAAAATGTCAAGAACAAGGTGGTCTCCTTGTCGTATGTGGTCCCATACACAATCGAGTCAATTCCTCGGTAACGCAAGAGACTCATCTAGCGAAGGGCTTTGTCTGACCCCGTTACCAACTTGTCAGCTGCGACATTTATCTATCCATTCCATAAGGTAGATCTACCGCTACTCTTTCAAAACGAAAACAATTACGCATCATTCTCATATCCATGGCAGTTTCGAACAGTACATCATTTGTACGTCCAGTTGTTATTAGGCTTGACTCCATGTGTTGCCTCCTCCTATATTCGGAAGTTTACGTTCAAACAACAACAATAACAATAACAATAAACACAATAGATTAGTCAATTAATTTACTAATCATATGTATAGAGATTTGTGCCTGTCTGATTATCAGCAGGCTTAATTAACTCCCATGTGTTGTCTCCTACTATATTCAGAAGTCTACATTCAAACCATAGTATTATTGATTATACTAAGTAATAAACATAGTGAGATTGGATCAGCTCAACCAATTTTTATACCCCCGATTTTAATAGAATTGAATAATGCAAACCTCTGCCCCCAAGAAACGCCCCAAGATAAAACCTGTGAACCATCTCATGCGGCTCTCCCCCAGTCCCACCTTACGTTGACAAAAAATATTTATTGCTTTGCAGATATTTTCTGACTATCATTCACTCGATCCCAACAATGTCTGACTTATTTGTCAAATTTAATTTGTACATGCACGGCGACCCACTTGCACCCGGGCGCGCAGGACAACGCTTTTGAAGTAAAAATTCGTTTGATTGTGCAACTTATTTTTTTAGTTCTAAAGTATTTTTTTTTTCCTCTATAAATAGTTTTGGAATCAATTGAAAAAGTAAAAAAAAATTAATTCTCTCAAGAAGTAGAAAAAATCGACTTCTGATCAGAAATTGATTTATAAATTAGAAGTGTTGCCATGCGTGCCCTAGCTTTCGCCATTGATGTTGCACAAAATCTAGTTACGAGAGAGAACTAGGGAAAAAAATCAACATTTCGTGCTCGTGTAACTTATTTTTTAGGAAAGGTCGATAATCGGAAAATCAATTTTTGGTAACTTTGATTTCCACCGAAGGAAGACACGTAGAAAAATAAAATATTAAACTAACGTCTACTCAACAGCATGACCTTGCTCAAAAAAAGAAGAAGAAAGAAAACAGCACGACGTGACTTTAGTAGCCATTGTTTTAGGGAAATTATTAAAAAAATCATAAAATTATTATAATGTCATCTATTGAGTCGTAATTTTTTTTTTCAATTGAGTCATAAACTTTTTGTATTTGTGTCAATTCAGTCCATCCCGCCAATTTTGATCAAAAATCGTTGATGTAGCACGATTGACGTTAATGTGGATAATTTTTAATAATATTCTATTTATTTTTTCGCATTTCTATTTTTACTTATTTTATTTTTCCTTTCTCATTTTTTACTTTTCTTTCTCTTTCCTTGTTTTCTTCCCTTCCCTTTTTCAGTTAAAAAAAAATGGTCCGCATCAACATCGAACATGCCACACCAACGATTTCCGACCAAAAGTAATCGGATAAATTGAAATGGCAACAAATGCACAAGATTTATGACTTAATTAGCAAGAAAAAAAGATTTAAAACTGAATTAGCATGGCTGCAGTAGGTTTAGGATTTTTTTTAGAATTCTCTCGTGATTGTTATTGTTGATGTGTCAATAGCGCGACCGATGTATAATAATAATCACAAGAAAAAATCGAGCATTCGAATCGAGATAATTAATATTCCTGAATTATTCGTAATATCAATCAAAAGTTTTAAGAACTATCGAGGTCGTCCTCAAAATTTTAACTACTAACTTTAGATAGAATCGTTAGTGTGGAGTGGCTTATTCTTACGAGATGTAATAAGCCCAAAACACAAGAAACGTTTGGAGAGAAGCATGGAGAAAATTGCCAAAAAGTCCTAAGTACCGGTGTCAATTCAATTTTGAGCCATTTGGCTCATCTAGTCATAAAATTTTTTGCGAACTTAGCCTTTTAATTTGGCCTTCGACCGAGGCTCGGGGCGAGGCCATCATCGCTCTCATCAACATAATGAAAAAAAAAATTACGAAGGACAATATAAAATTCAAATTTTTAAAAATAAAATATCAAATTTATTTTTTAAAATTGCAAAAATTGTCCACGCTTGCACTAGCCGTGCCAAGCGGGATGGTCGGTATCTATGTTAGCGATTTTCAATTAAATTTATACTAAAGAACTCAATTGAAAATTTATCAAAAGATTGGAATAAAATGGCGAAATTGAAAGGTTCATGACTCTGGACTAAATAGGCACAAAATACAAAAGGTTTAAAATTTTTTGGTAATTTTCTTGAGAAACACATGGTTAAGTATGCAAGGGCTAACAACTTTTCAAATGTGTTAGTAAGACAGTCCTTCCCCCAAAACCGTAGCTACCCAAAAGCTTCCTCTCTCCCTCTCATCTCCCTTCTTTTTTCTATACAGAGGGGAGGGTTTGAGCTAGATCTCTCCCTTCCCTTTCATCTTCGTTAACTGATTTAGTTATCTGTTATTTTTTGTTGCTTTACTCCTATTTGTGGAGCCTCTTTTTTTTTTTTTTTTGCCGATCTAATCTAAATCTGAAAGCTTCTCTCTCTCGTTTCGGGGATTTTTCTTAGTGTATGTTTTTGGATTTCGCTTCTCTCGAGTTTCGTCGGTGCACCGGTCCAGTTTCAAAAGCGATCGAAGGAGCCTCTTGAAGGTTTCACTTTCACTATTAGATCTTTCCTCGTTCGATTTTTTTATACTACATGATTGTAGTGTTGGGGACGTCGACCCCGGGCATGCACCGCCAAAAGGCAAAGCCCGGCAACATAAAAATCTTAGAGTGTGCTCATTATTAAAAATGGATTCGGTGATCGGCCGCCGATTTTGATTTGAAGAAGTCATAAATTTACTTTTTGAGTGTGTGACTCTTATCTTTATTCGATAATTTGTTTTGAAGTCTGTAGCAGTTGGACTACAGTGTTGCACTCTTTCTTGGTGGATATGAATAAAATGTTATTTCAGCCAAAAAAAAAAAAAAGTATGACGGGCTTGATAGATGAGGTGGCTGAATCCAAAATGATTAGTTTAGTATGATCTTGTTTTGATGATAACGAATCCATCTTAAAGTTAATGCAACGAAATTACTGAATTATTGGTCTTGTTCTAGTTCACATCTTACAATTATCCATTGTGAGTCTAATATATATAAATATATTACGATTCAATCTATCGCACAACATTTGTCACCATCAATCACAAGTCGAACGCCACCGCAGTTTGATACCATTCAATTCCTTGATTCTCTCTCGATACCTTGCTTCCTTGATCGAGCCTAATAAGCCAATTAGGAAGCTGAAAGCATGATTTAGCTCGAGATTATCCAATTCCATGAAAAATAATTGAGAATCGCACAAAACAAAGCCAATTCGCTCGCATCTTAATGGTCACTTTCCACTCCTGAACCCCATCAACCATTTGAAAAAAAGGAAAGAACAAGAATCGCGTAAGAGCCAAGAGGCATAAACCATAGAATCATTCCTTCCTTATCAACTTCACTACTGTTCCTCCAGTTCATCGTTAACGTATAAATTATTGAAGATGAGATGTCATTTCGTTGTCATTGGTGATGTGTCCGCCACATGGAATTGGGATCGGTAGGGGAACATGTCGACCTTAGACAAAAGGGAACAATATGGCCACTATCGAATAAACCCGAAAATTGGACCCAAAAAAAAAAACCCGAAAAGAAAAAAAATGACAGAAAAAATTATAAAAATTCAACGTCGGCGTCGACGGTGCCACGTGGGACAATTGACGTCTGTGTCATCAATTTTATGTCAAAATTGATCGGATAGACTTAATTGAAAATATATGAAAAAGCTCGGGGCTCAATTGGGAACAAAAAAAAAAATATCTAAGATTGAATTAATACAATTACAATAAATTAAGGACTTTTTAAGCGATTTTTTCTATACTACAATATTGCTACTTGATAATTACACATCCATGCCGATTCTCTTAAAGTTATCGACTGTTTTTTTCATCGGCGACTTCTATTATACATCAAACTCTAGTCTCATCGACTAAATCTATATCGTGCCAACACCACAACACAACTCGACGGTGTTTTCTCAACGGACGCGGACACCTTAATGGTAAGGTCGAAAACCAATAAACTGAAAAAAAAAGACTAGTGTTGGACCGACGGTCTTTTCATTATAATGGATGACAAAAACAAAAAGGTGCGGTCATTTTTCCCACAGAAAAAGGCCACTTTGGAGAAAGTCTCGCACCGTCTGGCCTATCTTGGCACTACTCTCTGTAGATCATCCACCGTAATAAAGTGAATTCCCACCATTTGCTAGTGTCTTGTTGTGTCAAAAGACATCCCCTTTGGACATCTAATGTTTCACTCGGTCTTGCATATCTATGGCCCGCAAAATTTTTGGCTAAACTCGCATCAAGCGGATAATCGAAAAGGAAAGGTGCGATTAACTAAATCCAATAACAACAAGTTGCGGTGTCAGAAAGCAACTACCGGATATGTTAAAATTTCGTAAAGCCACCATCAATTCTTATCTAAACTCCTTAATTTATTTAGAATAACTTATCATGGTCTTGCGAAATTTTACAACTCAAGAGGGTGTTAACAGTGCGTATATACTATGATAGGTCGCGTCGATTTACCTTAAGGTTCTACTGGACTCGTAATGCTTCCATCGGACTTTGATGTTTAGTTTGCAACGGTTCAACAGTGACAGAAATGAGAATTATACAGTCTTACGGCCCCTTTCAATAATTGCTAGCAAATCTTTGCCCTTGTCTGTAAATAGTTCGGGGGGGTCGAAATTATTATCGTTCTCACCGCATAATTTATTTTTGAAGATATGCGAATACTTCGAATAACGTCTCACTTAGATCCGAAGAATATCGTCAGGGCACATGGGCGGGAAGACGTTTACACCCTGGTCGTGAAAACGACAGGCGAATATCGTCCTTTTCTTTTTCGGATTCTTTTTAATGAAAACAGTGCCCGAATTAAAGCATATTTTAACATAATAGCCGAAACCGAAAGGTCCATCCATAGAAGTTCCCAAAACGAGAATCTGAGCTTCCTCGGCAATCGAAATGGACCGAATTGAACTTTCGGAAATTACGCAGATGCCAAAGGTTTCTGCTTCTGGAACCTCACAATCATTGACCCGGTCACTGTTTTCTCCGGTTCCAAATACGATGTGGCTGAAGAAATGTCCGAGTCAAAGAGAGTTGAGTTCATCCTCCCTTGCGTTGCCGAAAAAGAAAAGGTCAAAAAAAAAAAGCAAAAGAAGTCAAATTCTTTTTCTTATTTTCTCCTTTTAGCAGAAAACTATGGAAGTGTGAAAAAAAATAATGTATTTTTCAATGATAAACGTGGGGACCTTTGGAAAAGTCTAGAATTGGGATGATGTTTGGGGTAGTGGGAAAAGCCTTCTCGTCAAGACAAAGGTAGATTCGACTTCTAAGTCAGTATCGCAGCATGTGAAAATGAGCTAACCTTCAAGAGTTTTTTTTTTTTTTTTGAAAAAGACTTTAATATACTGTGGAGTAATCCTCTATCAAGAATAAGACCGAATTTCCTTAAAGATTTTCAACTTCAGATCTAGTCCGAAATCTGCCCCGAACTTGTTTTTTTATCTCAGAAAAAACCTCAAACTTTAGGCTCGATCCCGACTTTGCCCCGAACTTTTTTGTCTAAAAAAAAAAACTCGAACTTTAGGTCCAGTCTCAAATTTGATTCCGATTTTTATTTTATCTAAAAAATATCACCAGCTTTCAATCTATTATAATATCTACCCGTGGTCCAATCCCAACTTAACGTGAATTGAGCTAACTCTCAAATTACTCAATTATATCGTCGAGTAGTCCTCTATAAAGCAAATAAAACTTTTTCACTTTTAAGGCCAAATTCCCCTAAAAAAATCATCAACTTTAGGTTTAATCCCAAATCGGTTCCAAACTCATTTTTTATTTCATCAAAAACTCCAAACTCTGGGCTCAGTCCCAAATTTGCCCTCCACTTTTTTGTCTAAGAAAA
Organism: Rhodamnia argentea; assembly: GCF_020921035.1. NCBI lineage: Eukaryota > Viridiplantae > Streptophyta > Magnoliopsida > Myrtales > Myrtaceae > Rhodamnia > Rhodamnia argentea. The sequence goes on from NC_063158.1 coordinate 4,228,042, forward strand.
AATACCAAACTCTAGGCTCGGTTCCAAATTTGCCCCGAACGTTTTTGTCTAAGAAAAAACACCAAACTTTAGGCCTAGTCCCCGATTTTTATTTTGTTTAAAAAATTATAAAAATATTTTTCAAATAATTCGTTTTTTGTGAAACAAATGAAGCCCAAGTGAATACAAAGTATGTCAAAATGTTATCATAAGGGAAAGGAAATACGTGAATTGAGTTCTAGGAAATATATTTAAATTATTGTGTTTGCACGATAGTGAAAGTAACTCATATTTTGAAATGACTAAAAAGATATACACAATCATTATTACGGTAATTCTGATTGTTACTGTTGATGCATTAACTGTTGGTGTTTGCTTGTAAAACAAATAAATAAGGCATTTTCCTTGTCTTACATAGGATGGATGAAAGAGTGTAAGACACTTTAAATATAAAAAAGCTATTGTAGTCTTTCAAATGGAGAAATGGGTGGGTGGGTGGGCGGGCTAGACCTCATCATATCCACATGCGAGTGTGTGAATAATTTCGCGATTTTGACTGTTCGAAATAAGCCTTAATCAGTAATTTATTTATTTATTTCAAAATCAATTTTTTTATAATTACATTTCATTATTACTTGTTTATTGTGACTATTTGGACTTTATCGGTTGCGTCCGAACGATGGTTATCACACAGAAAAGGTTGTGTCCGAATGGTAGCTATCACACATGAACGATCAACGGTTATCACACACGAAAGGTTGTGTCCGAATGGCGGTTATCACACATGAACGATCATGTCCGAATTGCAATTTTTCGGACCTAAATAGGTGCATTCGTAAATGGGCAGTTCGAACACCAACATGTGTGTTCTATTAGCATTATATAATGGACATTTCTGTTCATTTTCGAGAGTAACTTTCATTTTTCGTTTTCCTTCAAAAGAGAGACAACCATATTTCCATTGTTTCACATAGAGTTTTAGGATATTTACTGGAATTGCTATCCAATATTCTTACCGTGACTTTGTTGTATCCTGAAAAGAATTTGCTAGAAACCTATAGTAACTTCGTGCGGTAAATTAATCCTAAAAGAGGGTGATTACACGCCTCAAAGTCTGACTACATTGTTATTCCATTTCTTCCAATATTTTTCCAACATTAACAACGCCAGAATGAGATCAAATGAAAAATTTCAAGAAAAGATTGAAGGATCCAATGAAATCGAAATAAATTAAACTACAGATTTTATTGATGATACTTGTTGGAAGTTCGAGAACTACCGATGTCATTCTCTGCGCACTCTATGCATGGCGACATTTCTGCTTTAAAAATCAACTCCCGCTTCTGAGAAGAAATTGATTTTTCTACTTCTGGAAATAAGTAATTTTTTTTTTTTCAAATGGCTCCATCGCTTTTGGAGTAAAAAACTACTCCAAAAGTAGAAAAAAATGAAGTTGCATAACAAAACGGAATTCTGCTTTAGAAATTGCATGACCAAACGAATTTATGCTCCAAAAATATTTATGGAGTATAAATTCTATTCCATAAATGTTATCATGCGTGCTAGCCTAGATAATATCATTAGTGTAAGTTGCTCGTTAAGGCGAGATGCAATCAACAAAATACAAAAAGATATATAGAGAGACGCAAGGACTTTAATACATGACTTCGTGACATCCAAAATAATAAGTTTATAATCTATTTTTGATGATAATCAATCCATCTTAAAGTACTTTTTGTTTTATAATCAATCCATCTTAAAGTACGTTTTGTTTTATAATCAATCCATCTTAAAGTACTTTTTGTTTTTTCTTTTTCTACATCAATCTTAAAGTTAGTGAAATGAAATTAGTGAATTGTTACTCTTGCACTAGTTCACATCCAACGGTTATCCGTTGTGACTAATATATATTACGAGTCCCAAAACTCGAACTATATATCGCAAATTAGTAAATTATGTTGATCGATCACAATTCAAATGCTTCTGTAATTTGATACCATTAAATTCGCCGATTCTCTCTCGATACCTTGCTTCCTTGACTGAGCATACCAAGCCAAGTTGGAAGCTGAAAGCATGATTTTTAGGTCGGATTATCCGATTATAAGTGCAAAAAAAAAAAATGATTGAGCAGTACACGAAATAAGCCAATTGACATCTGCTTGGTCACCATCCACTTCTAAACCTACCATCAACAATTTGAAAAAGAAAAAACGGAAAGAACAAGAAACAAGCAAAGAGCCAAGAGGCATAAACCCTAGAATCATTCCTTTCTTATCAACTTCACTAATTTTTCCCTTAGCTATAATATGATCCCGGCAAAACTCTCGTACTCGTCGTCATGCTCATCCCCAAGGATTTAGGACTTTCTTCAAAAGCGATTCGATGGTGGTAATGTTACATCGTCCATCACATTCGAAAAAGGCGAGCCTTTCAGCTTTTTCTCCAACATTAAGGGATTCAAATCAAACCGCAACATTAATTCAATTGTTTTGCCGTCGTTAAATGCTGAAAAATTTTCTCTAAAAAATTCTTATCTTATCGTACTTCTATCGATTTAGTCATAAACATTTTGAATTGTGTCAATTGAACCTAAATATTTTCATGCTTTGTCAATTGAGTTCATCAGATTAATTTTGGCTGAAAACCCGAGACATGGACGCCACGTAGCAACGGTGACGTTAACGTGGACAATTTTTATTAATATTTTAATATTATATATTTTATTTTCTTAGTTTTTTTTTTCATGCGGTTATGGCCGGCGAGGCTGTCGGCCGACCCTCGACTGCCACGGGCAAGGGCTTCCGCGCCCTTGTTGGCCACAGACAAGGGCGTCAGGCCCTCTCCCAAATTCAGACGGCGACTGACACCCTCGAGTGTGGCATTTTCTGAATTATATTTTGTCCAAAAATGGTGACGTGGCACTGTTTTTTTTCTCGTTTTTGGAGTGGCTTGTAATTTTCTCGTGCTCGCATGTGGGAGACGAATTAACGCGGAGTACGAGATTTAGAAGCTTGTGCGGAGAATGGGGGTCAAGTCAGAAGGAGGAGGAGGAGGGTAGCCTGTATTGTACCGAAGGAATCAAACTCGTGCTGACTATCCAGAAGAGACCCTCCGATCCATCATTAACATATTAAATTATTTTCGGAGGATGAGATGGCATCTCGTCGCCATCGATGACGTGTCCACCACGTGGAATTAGGATTGGTAGGAGGAACATGTCGACCTCAGACAAAAGGGAATAAACCCAAAAGTTTAGTAAGTGAAAAGATACGATCATACGATTGTACACACAATCTACTAATAATTCAAGCGCACGAGATGAGAGGACCGCCGCAATCAATTAAAATAGCGTCGATCTGAAGTTAATGAACTAAGAGAATGATAGGATTGGATGGACGGTTTCTCTCGAGTATTATTCTGCTTAACAAATGAAAAAAATTCCTTAAAAAAACCCTAGTGAACGACAAAGAATGTATGGTCATTTGGCACTGCTCTGTAGATCATCCCCAGACACGAGTTGAATTCCCACCATTTGCTAGCGGCTGTCGCGTCAAGGCCGCCGTCCTCTTTGAACGCGTGAAGTTTGACTCGATCTTGCATGTGGATATGGATCACACGTATCGAACAGGAGAATAGTCCGGCTTGCTTCCGATGTTTCCGTTCGGCTCGGTTTCGTCATAAGTCCGTCGTTCTGTTTATCATCCGACTTGAAAGGAAAAGCGATCGGAGAAAGATCCAAAATTATTGGTTCGGTTCGATTTGATTCGGGCGATTCTTTTTTACGCCCCTACGTTAACTAACCAAATAATGAGAAGAGATGGCATCGAGAAACATTTGTTAAATGCTTTAGAATGTCGTGGGACTATGATCAAAATTACCTAACAATTTTAAGTTTTTAGAATGATCAAGAGTTTTTTTTTTTTTTGGTCGGAGAATGATCAAGAGTTTATCCTGTGAAGTTTTACAATTTTGAAAGGGCAGTGTATGGAAAGAAACAGAGTCCAAAATGCATATTTAACATGATAGCTCACATCTATTCAAATTCTGAGTTCTAGTGGACTCGTAATACATCCATAGCACTCATATTTGAGTCAAACCTAATTTACCTATCCTTGCCGTGTGGACATGTTGTGCGATTTACAAAAATTATTCACGTCAGCATCGTGCCATGTAGGACGGCTCGCCAATATCCATTTCGGCGATTTTCGACTAAATAGGCTGCCCAGAATAACTACACTAGCAATTATCAAAAGGTCTAAGACTAAATTAATCAAATTAAAATAATTTATTATTGAATTGATTGCGATATAATATGTTTAATATTTTTTTTATAATTTTTTTCATTTAAATTTTCTAATATAAAAAATATGTTTTTTGCTGCACAATTTATGCTTTGGGAAGATGCGAGTAGGAAGCGTACAATCTGACGCAAAACCAAAGAGTATCACTGGTCCACGTGGGTGGACGATGTTACGCCCTTGTCGTGAAAATGACAGACAGATCTTCCTTTTTATTTCCGGATCTATTTTCGAAAATAGTTGGTGAAGTAAACAAAATAGCGCCGGCCAACAAGCACTGTGCGTCCGACCAAAAAAGAACAAGCTTTATTGCAAAGCACGAGGTCAGGAGCTCAACCTCGTGTGACTTATCTCAAGTGTGGCTTACCGCCGTACGATCTTATCCAATGATAATTATTCGAAGATGACATTGAGTCTATTTTTTTCACCGTCATCCTTCAAATTGAGAGAAAATATTTTTATTCTCTTCATCCTAATGGAATACCCTCAAATTTTTAAGTTCACAAGAAACATTTTAAGGACTTACTCGGGTCCAAGGTCCATAAAAGTTCTCAACTAAGGATTTTATAAGTATCGGATTTTTTGCCAATATTCAAAATTAGGAAAAATTATCAAAAAACTCCTAAATATATTGTAATTATCTCAATTCAATCTTAAACTTTTTTTTTGCTAACTAAGTTTCAAACCTTTTGTAGTTGTATCAATTTAGTCCGTTATGCCGGCCAATGTTGACATGGCGTCGCAGGCTCTGACGTAGATAATTTTTAATACTTAATATATTTGTTATTCGCCCGGCTGGGCCAGTAGGGGCCATGAAGCCCTCGCCGGCTACAATAGTAGTAAGAAGGGGGAAAAAAAAGAGAAGAATATAAGAAAAATAAAAATAAAAATTATCCACGTTAAAGTTAACTGAATTGACACAATTAAAAAATGCTTAGGACTTAATTGAAAAAAAAAATTAAAACTGAATTGACACAATTATAATAAGTTTATGACTTTTTTGATAAGTCACCTTTCAAATTAATCTATCCAAATCTCATAGTTGTGCTTATAAGTGCCTTACAAGTGTCTAATTACACATCGTCATCAACAACCCAATTGACCACGATCCGTGTTGCTAAATAATACCCTTTATGTACATTATTGGTTCGACTTCCATTGATTTAAGCTTCTGATGACAACGACTTCTGATCCGAGCAATCTTTGTTTTCCTCGTACTCGTTATTGTTGTCCGTTCGTGTAATTCCACATCTATTTTTCGAATTCTTATTATCTATTTGATGAAGATATTTTCATGTCCATAGACATTTGAATTCAAAATTCTCTGCAACGAATGGGACCCAAATGAAGTTTTGGAAGTCGCACAGATATGCCAATCGTATTTTCTCCGTTTTAAAGACTATATATGGCCGAAGAAATATCCAAGTCAAAAAAGTCAAATTCACGCTCCCTTTCAAAAAAGAAAAAAACTCATTAATTTTTTCCCTTTAAAAAAAATCTATTAAAGTGTGAAAAGGATATTTTTCGAGATAAATGTCAGAGCATTTGGAAAAAAAAAAGGCTTTTTCTTCTTCCCAATATGTTTTTTATTGCCTTTAATACAAATATTGAACCCGTAGGAAAATTGCTAAGTAAATAATTGATCACTCCCATATTTCAACATTAAAGTTTGAATATTTTCTATCCAACAACAACCTTCTTAAAATTATTTCAACTCTTGAAAACATATGGATCTTTTCATGTACATTTTATGCATTTCCTTTTGTCAATTTTAGTCTTTATCAATAATTCCCCTGGTATTTAATCATGATAACTAGTAAATCCGTTTTAAATTGGTAATTGATCTCTATCAACGGGTGCACACATTTACCTGTATATATCGAACATACCTCTTAATACTTTTCATTGCATGTAAGCCAACCTTTCCACGCTACGTTAAAACAGTGACCAGTAAAGAATGAGATTCATGCGAAAATATTGGGAAAAAGTAAGAAGGATATGATTTGCTCAACTATTTTTCTAATACAGATTTGACTAAACTGACCGTCCCCCAAAGTCAAACGGTGGGACAGTCGGCTTATGGCCACAAAACCTGATTACTTGCTGATTTGATTTCATCATTTCAACTCCCATTCTTTTTTTTTTTTTTTTACTTTTATGTGTTTTTATTGTAAGCTAAAATTAGAAGACAATCAATGTTCTAATGAAACATATGCAATTGATAATATTCAAACAATAAGTTGCAACTTTTAAAAAAATAGTAGATACTATTCTCAAGCCAAATAAAAAGAGCAAGGTGGATATTGTTCCCACAATTACAAAAAAAATCTTAAGACTTTGCTTGGGTGACAGTACCTCCACTCAATGGTGCAACTTGAACCATATATTCTGAACTTTTGGCCGACAAACATATCACGCGGATATATGGTGCACACATGTCAGAAGTGAATTTTTTGCCGACAAGCATGTCACGCGAATATGTAATGCGCATGGGCCCGACACTCATGGACTGCCATCTTAGCTTTTCTCAATTCTTAATAACTCAAAAAAAAAAGATGTATTAATTTGAGGTTTTTCGGGATATTAAATTAATTTAACGGAAATTAACGGATGGTAAATTTATCACATGAATACCAGTTTAGGATTTTTGATTGTCAAAAAAATAATTTCAGATAAATTTGTCATAGATGTACTGGTCTCGGCGTTAAAAATGTGTAGAAAGTGTTTCTTTTTTTCTCCTCGATAAACCCGTGACCATTGGGGAAAAAGGTTAGATTTTTTCAAAGATGTTTGGAGGGGTAAGTAGCAATACCCTCTCGTCAAAGATGGAGGTAGATTTGGATCTTCCAAATGAAGGTCGCGACGCGTGAAGATGAGCTAACCCTGAAAAGCTTTTATTTTTGCAAAACTACCTAACCACCGAATCTTGAAATTTTCGGATCTCCCACGTAAAACATGTGTATTTCCTCTGCAATTATTGTACGCCTGGCCTGCAGCAATAATCTCTCCAATGGTTAATCATTTTACGCATTTTAACCATGGAGGCATTTCGCTTAATTCTTTCAAATATTGTTTTTTTTTTACATATTTTACGTGGCACGAATGATGTCGACATAGTATTTTTAATAAATTTTTCCTTTTCTTACAATTTTCTTTATTGGGAGCAAACAAGTATTGCTGGCCAATCCTTGTTAGCCCTAGGCGAGGGTCAGGAACTCCCTTCGCCTAGCCGCAGGCGAGGACGTCACGACCCTCGTGTAGACCCATCGGGGCCGCGGTGCCCTCGCCTAGTGCTGGCGAGGATCGCCGGCCCTCGCCTAGGGTCGAGCGAGGGCCGGCGACCCTTAGCGATCTCCAATTTTTAAAAAAAAAAGACATTGCAAGAAAAGAAAAAATAAAAAAAATACCATGTCAGCCGTAGTCGTGCCATGTAGGACAACCGAAATATACGTCGGCGATTTTCGATCAAAATTTATTGGATTGACTCAATTGGTATAGGATTGAATTCGCATAAATACAAAATGTTTAGAATTGAATTGGCACACATGCAAAAGGTTTAGACTGAATTGACACTAGTAAAAGATTTAGGATTGAATTGACACAAATGCAATAAATTTATGACTTTTTTTTTTCGATACTTTTCCCAAAACTATTAAGGGCATGTTCAATAAACACTTACGTGTATAAAGCTACATCATTGATTAGACCAATGACCGCTAGAGGATTAGATCCGAAAACATTAGGAAAGAGTATCAAGGATTTGAATTACTCGCCTAATTAGTTTATGCCATACCGGGGCAACAATTTTCCTAAAACATTTGATTGTGGCAAACGTGGTCACGATATATAAGACTAGCGAAAAATGATACACACCTTTGTGTTTTTTTTTTTTTTTCGGTCGAAACACACTTTTGTGTTTGCGAAGTTGAGAAATGTTATCATACGGGAAAGGAAAACTATTATTTGAGGAAGCATATTTATATTATTGCCATTGCTGGATAAAAAAAAAAGCATCTTTTATTTCCTTTAGACATCAAAGTTTTTAAGGCGCTCCTTTCCCTTGGCAATTCCTGATTCGAAACTATCCTAACTCGGTTTCGTGATTTAAGTGGGGGGCCATGGCAGTGAGTTGTTGGGCTAGTCCCTCATAAGGTATAGTTGCGGGTTGACGTAGGCGTAAGCCGTTACGCACCCCTACGGATCCTTGGTCATTAAAAAAAAAGTTTTATGATATGGTCGAAACGTTGAAGAGGTGTTTTTGTAACAATACTTCTTAACTTTTGGCTTGCGCTTGTTTTATTTTTAGCACATCCGTTGACTATGGTTATACAACTATAAACATGATTCATATTTCATAATCAAAGTAAAATGAAGTTTCCTAAAGTCTAGACCCATAGAACCCCAATAGTGTGTCCCTCTCATATCATGGCGATAAAAAGAAAAAACCGCGAGCGGGGACGGCCGGTGTTAATTAAGCAATTATGTCTCTCAACGTCATCCCAAGGGCCTTACGTGTGCTATGAAGATGTTCGCTTCTTGTCATTGTTAACTCCGGACCACCCGTCGTATGAAAATCCTAGATTGGCAAGTCCGTCACCAAGGCTTCATCGAGATTCTAGCAGCCAAGGAGTCATCTCCCGCGAAGTATGTCCAGGCAAAGGCAACGTGGCGCGACCCGTTCGTTCAGGGGTGCGTTGAAAATCGTGAATCGAGGAAAGGAACATGGCTTCTTATGCCGCTGAACTAGGGAAAATGTCGGTATGCTCGTATGCAAAACAAGGTGGCCCGTTTCGAACCTGCCCCGTCTCCTCTAATTTCTTTGCTTTCGGGGGGGATGGTCTTATTAATGAATCCCCCTCTAGGGGGCAATAGTTGAGTTTAGTCAAAATTAGAAATCACAAAGCTTTGCAAGAGGCAACTGGAAGAAAGCTAGTATTTCGATTTCAACAAATTTATTTACTTCAATTGAAAGATTCATTCTTTCTTTTTCTTTTTCTTTTTTCTTGTCACGTTTTTTTTTTTCCAAGTATATCCAACGGGACTCGGTATAACGCGGTAAGAAAACGAACCCCACTAACCAGTCAAACCGATTCTCATGTACCCTTTAGACGGTCAAAGAGCATCCATCCAAGTCCGAGGTCACCCTATTTTCAAACCGTTCGGACAGGGAAGCCACGTGGGACGTCACGAGCACCTCCCCGGTTCCTTCGTTTCTTTTCCTAATTAATCGAGGTTTTTTTTTTTTTTTTTTTTATGCTTCTTCTTCTTCCTCTTCTTTCCCAGAAATTAGCAGGCGGGGGGAGAATCACCACCAAACTAAAAGTATCTTTTACTCGCACTCGGGTGGGCCCCACCAAAACCCGATCGCCGGGCCCCACTCGATGCTGCCCAGTACTCGCAAAAGTCGCAAAGCTGTACCATCCCCGAGTACCAGCGCCCCAAGATATTTTTAATATCGTAATTATGGAAAAAAAGAACTCCAACATAAATAATTCCCTTAAAATCAAAATTTTATTAGCCGCACGTTTTATGTCTTTTTTTTTTAAAATTTTTTTATATTTATAATACCGTTTTTTTTTAACTTGGTGATAACTCGAACGATGGTATGGTGGCAACTTGCAGACGCGGTGACAGCTCGGGGCTCGCCGAGCTTGTGGCACGCGGAGAATATAAAAAACGAAAAAAAGTGAAATAAATAAAATAAAATATGCTGCTAAAAAAAAAGTAAAAAAAATTAAGATAGCTTGTGCTTGGGCGCCTGCCATAGAGGTGCAAAAGCCATATGCGCCTCTCTAGGAGGCGTACAGGGCATGTGCGCCTGTAACAGAGGGGTCACATGTCCTAAATCAATAAATTTTGTAAAAAAATATTTAAATTGATAATTTTTGTAATCATATTTTCGAATAAAAGCCCCAAGAACTTCACCGGATTCACCTAAATTCTTACGTTAGCGACAAGTTCCGGATACAACCGTTATATACTCCCACGGCGCGATTAGACTTCTCGCAGATGTGCCCTCTTCCGTATTATATTTTTATTTATATTTGTTTTTTTTTTTTTAAATATTGTATGGTGGAACCACGACGACCGAGACAAGAAAGGAGGCAACTTTTTAAGGGCCAAATTGCAATCTCCTTTCGAGATTTATAAATTCCGAAGGAAGGTGGAATTCGAGATAAAAGCCTGCTTTTGTGTGTGCTGTGCCTTTTCTTAAGTGCTTCGTCGCTGCTCCTCCGCTGTCTCCCAGCCCAAGCTCAAATCCACACCCACCCCCACAAGAAAATCTCTCTCTCTCTCTCTCTCTCCGTGTCTCTCAAGCGTTTCCCATTCCCATGGGAGCTTGAACAGCGTGGGAGGGACCGGGAGCGAGACGCGAAGAAGACATATCTCGCTCTTCGCTTCGGCTCCGCCCGTTTTCCGGCGTTTCGAGGGTGTTTTTCCGGTGGGCTCTTTCCGTCTTCGTATGAGCGCGAAGAGGGTATAAGACAACAACTTTCGGTCAGAGAGAGAGAGAGAGAGAGAGAAACGGTTGATTCATGGCTTGGGAAGAGAGGCTGCAGAGGCACAATGGTGGTGGGTTGCTGAGGAGGCTCCTGTTGCTCTCGCTGCTGGCGGCGGCTGCGGCCGCGACGGCGACGCCGGAAACCGGGGCGCAGGGAGGCGGGGCGACCCGGCGGAACGCCTACGCGACGATGATGTACATGGGGACGCCGCGGGACTACGAGTTCTACGTGGCGACGCGCGTCCTCGTCAGATCGCTCGCGAGGATCGGGGTCGACGCCGATCTCGTCGTCATTGCCTCCAACGACGTGCCCCTTCGCTGGGTCCAAGCTCTGTAAGTCTGTCCCTACCCTGTCTCAGCAACCAATAATTACTTTCATATCTGCGTCGAGTTCATGTGCGGCTCTGCAACAATCGGAACGGGCATCGATTCATCTCCGGTCTCTGAAATCTCTCTCCACTTCACCCAGTCCACATTCGTTCCCCCCGAATCGAAGCCGATAAAGCTAAAAATATCTTCTCGAGAACAAGATAAAAACTGGGTATTTTCGTGGAAAGCGTGTTTGCTTTCTCTTTTTTTCTTTTTTCGTTTTTTTTTTCTTGCGGGTATTCTTGCAAGGTTCTTTCGTTTTCGTCTGCATTCCTGCTGGTGCTAACATGAGCCCAAGTGGACCAATTTGGAACCCTGCGGCAGTAAATCCCCTGCTCCCGAGTGCACCGTAAGCGCGGATTCCCACATCTTGTCTTGTCCGGCCGGTCAGTGATCACACGGTGGTAGGATCTTTTGTGGAGCTTAGAATATGCTTTTGCGTTTCAACTATTCTTCTGTTTTTAACGCGGGGGAGGGGTGGGGAGGTTTACTGTTACCGTCGCTTTGTTACTTTAACTGAATCGACGAGGTCTCTTAGATATTACAGGTGGCTTTATCCTACGAGGCCCCTGTGGGGTCCGATGACGTGGCCTGCCCCGATTGGTCGGGCGTGATTTTTTTCTTTTATTACCGGGGATTCTAGTTTCCTCTCCGAGGGTCGTCCTTGCGTGGGACTCTGTCGTGGGACTCTGTCCTCAGGACTCGTGATGAATATCACGTCTTTAAGACGTCGAAATTTCGGGAAAAAAAATAAAGAAGATGATGACCGACCTTGGTGATTCATGACGAGTTTATGTCTGAATTTGGCTAGTAATGTGTATTGTATTGAAGAGGGATCGGCCAACGAGCTGCTCCGCAGGACTTAATGCATCACAGTAACGTGGCTCAAAAAGTCCTCCTTGTTGTCAGTCCCTCGTGTTTCTTGCCGATTGATCTGTTCTTGTTTGTTTTCTTTTCGGGCCAGCAGATGATTTGTTCATATGTTGTAATAAAAAAGGTGGGTTCTGGACTTCCAGTGGAGGGAGACACCCAGGATAACACCCATTTTTGTCCTGTTCGTGGCTGAAGTCTGGCTGTTTTAGGTGGGGATGTAACTCTAATCCGATGGATTCACGAAACGTAAGCCAGATGGGCGACTAGACCCACGAAGACGATAGCTCCAAAAGATCGTTCCTTATTATTAGATGATGCAGAAAGCTCCATCCTTTGACATGACCAGTCACATCTCTTAGGGAGTAGGCACGTCGTATGTTTGATGTTTTGTTTGTTTGCGAAGGAGGGAGAGAGATGGAGCTCCTTGGTTCGTGAGCTATAGTTGCGTAGGCACGTCGCTTGTTAATTATCCGTCTGTTCAATTCAGACGCATCGGATGTCGGTAGTGGGCACAGGGAGATTAGTACAGGTTTCTGATGAGAATTGCCAGCTGAGCTGATTAGTTTTGAGAGCGCTCGTGTGGAAGTAGGCTGTTGTTGGGCAACTCTTTTGACTTTCAGGCTTTACGTTAGTGCTCTAGGAATCATTCAGGGTCGGTCGATTCCAGTAAATTATGGTATTTAAGTGTTTCATCTGAGCTGTTTTCGTTGACTTTGAGGATTTAATTAGACTCTAATTCTGGATCTTCGAATCCCATTTTTAGGTCATGGCTACTGCTTTTTGAGTGGTTGAAGTACGTTAGTTAAGGAATAAGATGGGTGAGTACTCAGAAGTACAAGCTGTTTTTTTTTTTCTTTGGGGTGGGGTGGGGGGTTGGTTTCAAAAAGTACAAGCTGTTTGAAGAGCTAATAAAGGTAGAATCTGGGGAAGGATTACTACTTGCGTATGCTTTGGGCTTTGCTGAAGTCAACTATGATTTCTTTGATATCAAAAGGATGGTGAAAGCCGCCACTCGTGTAAATTAATACAGTAAAATGTGAATAGATGTAAAATCAGAAGGCACGGTCAAATGCGCAGAACATTCTGTGTGGGTTCTGAGAAAAACTTGCTGCAGAAATCAACTTACGGAGGCAAGTGCTGCTTGAGGCTCTTATTTTAGTAAGGTGGTTGAACTGATGCAAAGCAATATTTTTATCATAACCGCATTAAGTTGAAGTTATCTGCCAAACATGTGATGCTGCATGGCATTTTCTGGGGAAATAGGAGGAGGGTGCATGTGGCGTCCTCCCCGGTGAATGGAGATGGACATGTCAAGGTTCATCTTGGTTGGCGCCAAAATTTACATGGGATTGTACTGGTGTTGCGTAGAATAGTGGCTTATAAGTACATTTGAACTGTTGAACTTCATATGTTCTAAGTAAGGAGGCGAAGCTTGCGTCTTGCAATGTTCCCCTTCCATTTTGGCCTCGTGTTTTCTTGCAGTGTCTCTTTTAGGATTGAAAGCGACTGAACTAGAAGTGATTGTATCTGTTTCTGTAATCTAGGGAACAGGAAGATGGTGCAAAGGTGGTAAGAGTGGATAACCTCAATAATCCGTACAAGAATCAGCCTCATTTCGATCGGAGATTCAAGTTGTCCCTGAACAAGCTCTACGCGTGGAACTTGGTAGACTACGAGAGGGTCATCATGCTCGACGTGGACAACCTCTTCCTTCGAAAAGCTGATGAATTATTCCAATGTGGCCAATTCTGTGCTGTGTTCATCAATCCTTGCATCTTCCACACAGGCCTCTTTGTGTTGCAGGTAGAATTTCGCTCTTGCCTTTCATGCAATTTAGAAATTGATGTAGCTATGGAAACATCTGAAGAAAAAGTCAGCGAAATGATTACCTGCCCATGCCAGTATCCATCATGAACTTTTTCTTCTCATTTTTACTTTGCAAAATTCTGCATGTAACATTTTTCTAATAGTAGTCCTTATGAATGGGTATCTGCAGCCGTCAGCTCTGGTTTTCAAGGACATGGTTCATCAGTTGGAAGTTGGTAAAGAGAATCCAGACGGTGCGGACCAGGGTTTCATCGGTGGCTACTTCCCTGATTTGCTTGATAAGCCCATGTTTCATCCGCCTGCGAATGGCACTAAGCTCGAAGGAAATTACAGGCTTCCATTGGGTTACCAAATGGATGCTTCCTACTACTGTAAGTTGCAGGAAAATAGTCTTTTAGCACAGCCCATGGAGGACATTAATTGATCGGCCTTAATTGCTCTCATCCTTTTGTTTTCAGATCTTAGACTCCGGTGGAACATCCCCTGCGGTCCAAACAGTGTGATCACTTTCCCAGGCGCGCCGTGGTTGAAGCCATGGTACTGGTGGTCGTGGCCTGTCCTTCCTCTGGGAATATCTTGGCATGAGCAGCGGCGTCATACTCTTGGGTAAGATTCGGAGGATGAGGAACTTCCATTCAATGATCAGTCGCGCTTATGTGAATGTCAATACATACTAGTGAGAAATTAAGAACACTGTCCGAAATTTCTGATCCATGATTTCTGTTGATTTCGACATGATATTGTTTTCTTTTCCTGAAATTTGGAACGGTAAGAGAACAGAACAATTCATTCTCTTCTCATGTAGCACATTGTAACAATCTGTCTAAACTGATGTGTTACTACTGCGATATCATGATTTTGCAGAAGCTTAGTCACCCATTTATCCTATGTGCAGGTACTCGGCAGAAATGCCTTTCGCGCTGATCCAAACTGTCTTTTACCTAGCCATGATCGCAATGACGCGTCTGGCACGGCCAAACTTCTCCAAGCTTTGCTACAGGCGGACCGACAAGAGCACCTCCTTAATCCAGACGTCCCTCAAAGTGGTAGCCATCTGGTCCATCCTCGCCGCCTACACCATCCCATTCTTCCTCATCCCTCACACGATTCATCCTTTGCTGGGTTGGAGCCTCTATTTGCTTGGGTCCTTTGCTCTCTTGTCCATCACGATAAATGCCTTTTTGCTCCCCACCCTCACGATCCTTGTCCCATGGTTCGGGATCATCGGGACCCTCTTGGTCATGGCGTTTCCTTGGTATCAGGACGGCGTTGTGAGGGCGCTCGCCGTGTTCGGCTATGCATTCTGCTGCGCGCCTCTAGTCTGGACATCCTTCGGGAAGGTCATGACGAGCCTTCAGGTATCGCTTGAGAGAGAGGGGTTTCTCCCTAGATTGGGTGAGTCATCCCCAGCCCCGGGGTTCAACAAACTGTACTGAAGGTGCATGTTCTGGACAGACACCTGATGTTTATATGGGATTGCATCGGGAAGGGAGTTCCGCGAGGAAAGAACATGGGTTCGGAAGTTGCCGGTCGGAATGACTAGAGATCACTCTTGTTTTGGGGTTGTTGGGGTGGTGGTGGTGGTGGTGGTTATGGGTTGGAAGTTTGAAATTTTTTGCAACCAGCATCGTGTACCATAATATTTTTCAAGATTATTGAAACAGGGAAGATTGCTTCAATTCTGTTGATTTACCGCGTTATTTTCCTTCGGAGTGTACTTTTTAACCAATTCCTTGCTGCCATAACCAGACGTTTGCCTTTCATATGGGCTCCAGCAAATAGTTGGAGACACGTAAATAGCATTGAAGCTAAAACACCAAAACGTACTATAAGCTTTATCTGGATTGATCGCTGAAATAAAAAGACAACGCCTTGTTTAGAACCCAAAACTTTCCTCGATACAACCTTACAATTGACAATCCTTGATCCAATCTAACGCGTCTCAAACCCGACATGAACGTAAGGAACAGAGGAGATCGTGTGAATTTGCCTTCCTAGCAGCTCTCGAGTGACAAAACGCTAGCACACCAAGAAAACAGTATAAACTAGAGGAGTACGATGCCAAGATTTCATCTTTCTGGCGGGTCCAATGTTCCATGCTATGCCCAATTTGATTTTCATATTGTGGGATCTTTTTCAAGTTTTCGGAGAGCAAAAGGGGGCTCTCTTCTCTATACTATAGAAGGGAAAAGAAAAGCACATACATATATACATTTTGATCTAAAAGAATCGTTTTTATTAATTCCTCTGAGCTGAATTTCAAGAATTTATAGCTACTCTCCAGTATCCTGTGAAGGAGCAAGAATCTGTGCTCCCTCGCAGATTCATGGATTGAAAAAAATAGATGGGGCACACTGACGACGCAGATCCAAATGAAACCCCACGTTGGGTTCTTCGTCACGTTTGCCCTGCATCGACCCCTCTCGTCGCTTCCTCCAAATCCAATCGCCTGACCCGTGGTATCATTTCCAAGCTCGCTTTGCTATTGTTCGAGTTTCAGTACTTGTACTTCACTGGATGCCGATTTGAGTTTCTGTCTATCTTACCTGCTTGTTGAAATGTCCGTGTGGAAAAAAAAGAAGAAGGAACTCTTTTTATGTTTGCTCTGGTGGTTCAAGCACGACTGGTACTTTTGGATGAAGTGGTAATTGTATTAGACACCAATTTCTTGAGTGGTGGGAGGCTGAGGCGTGTTTGGTATTCCAAGTCGGCTCCGTTCTTAGTTTACGACACAAAATCAATACAATTTAGCTGACCATTGTCGCGACCCGATCTTGAAAAAATTAGGCTAATGGATTGCTAAGCCTCTAGGACGGGCTTAGCTTTAGCCCATCCAAGCCCATACCAAATCGTGGAGGGAAAAATCGAATTCAATTTTAGTGTGATTGGGTGGCATATGAAGGTGTACATGCAAAAAGGAGTCGCCACCGGTAAGGTACATCGGAAACCTTATTGAGTGGTTAGGAGATGCCGTACGATTCTTCACAACCAGAGATTAAGGGTTTGGGGACTTGCCACCGACGCCTTTTTGGTTCCAAAGTTGGGTGTTTTTTCGACGTGCTCATGTAGGTGTGAGTCTATCATATCAAATATCAATCACAATCAGGGCATATAACATGCACAATCGAGGAGTCAATAACGTGCCAATAAGACGCATCAAAATGACCCTAGTAAAGCCCTAAAGGCTTATAGAAGTGTTCACTTAGGGTTTGATTTCAATTCGGGACAATTTGCTTAAAAAGGGCAAGAATGTCATTTTCAAGGACCTAAAGTCCAAAATTAGGAAAATAAGGTCAATCTAGCCATTTCCTACTTTTTGTGATTTTTTTGGAATTTTTCTAATTTAATATTTAATTTTTATTTATTTATTTAATTCCGAAAAATGATTCGGACCGGGGCAGCAGACCCGGCACGCGCCAAAGGCGCCTTAAGGGCCCAAGGTGGTCTAAGACAAAAGCCACCCTTGGGCTTGGCCCATTTTTGTATTGTTTTAATCATTTTCAAGAAAGGCCCAATTTTACTCTAAAGCCCAAATGTGATCAGATTTTAAACTAAGCCCACACTCCAGCCCAAACGTAAATCAGACCCAATATCCTCTAGCCCAAGCCGTGAGAAGCGCCCCAACGTGCACACCCAATTTGCTTACCCACATTTTTCACTTTCTTTTTTTTTTATTCTTTTTATTCTTTCCTTTTTTAGTCTGCATCGTCTTCTTCACTGGGACTTCTTCACGACACCTTCTGTGAGTATGTTGCACTGATACGACACGACACGACACGACACGACACGACACGACACGACACGCCGACACACACTATTTCTAAAAAAATAGAGAATTCGACATCTTTGGGACACGATGTATATTAAATGTTATTTTTATATATACATGTTAAATTATTATTTTTATGATTGCACAAATAAATAAATAATAATAAAAAGTCCTAAAATGAATTTACATAATAATTCCGACACCCTCTTGTTTCCGCCACCAAAATTCAACACGAGAGAGAGAGTACAGAGTGGGATTCATCTCATCGGGTCTCCTTCTCCACGCTGAACCCCGAACCCCGCAATCCTCGTCGATTGAGTTGCTCCCAGCGAGAGAAATGTTGCGGTCCATTGACAGAGCGGCGACCACAACGTCAAAATGTTGCCACCCGTTCGACCCCGACTCTTCAAAACGTGCGACAGTGCATCAATCGTACCTCAACTTGTCCGGGAAGAACGCCAAGTTAGCAGCGATAGTAGTTTCACATCGGTAAACAAATAGAAAAAGAGAGGGGCACATCTTTATAAAATGGGGCCTCAAAGCAGTGTAGAGTCGTGGACGGGCTGATGGGCCATAGGCCCGTGGTGTTGGGGCTAAATTTTGATTTTAAAGTACAAAATCTGCATTAATAATTTATGGGACACGTGAGTCGGACACCGACACGTGTCCGACACGCGAAAAATGCAAATTTTCACGGGCCCGTGTAACATAGATCCAGACCCTTGATGGACAAATTTTGCAAATCCGGCTTGGCCGATGAGCTACCCAGGGCCAAATATGCTTGGGCAACGGCCCGATTTTAATTCACTATGACCAACTGTAGTAAAGTTAAAAAATGAGGGACTCAACTGAAATTTCAAATAAGTCCATACGTGGTTGGACAGAACTGCAATTAAAGGTATTAGGATAGAATGTCATAGCTAACTCAAAGTAAGACAAACACTAGAAAATGACCGAATTTGAGATTTTGGCTCTTTTAGGGACCTAACTGCAAAATTTTGGAAGTGAAGGTTCCCGATCGAATTTTTAAGATCAAAAGTGATCAAAATGAAATTAGAATTAAAACAAAACTAATGACTATTTTTTCGGTCACAAGTGCTATTTTTGTAATTTTTGGGTATTTTCTAATACATAAAAATACTGAAAAATATTTCTTGTTAAAAAATGGTTCATTCGGCTTGGCCAAGGGTTCCAAAGTTGATTTTTTATTTTTATGAATTTTTCTCGACTTTTAATTAATTTTTTTAAATTAAAATGATCGAAAATCAAGTGTCGACAACCATGTCTCGTGAACGTGGAAATCGTCATATGATGATAGCATATGGACACAGCCATTGTTTCACAAACGTGATGAAAGTTTACTACTTTTTTGCTTGACTATTCCATTTACAAGACAATGTTCCGGTTACTCTTTTTTTTTTTTTTCCAATGTTACCAATACCGCTTTTCTATATTTTAACTTCTTTCATCATTTTAGAAAAAAATGCATTCAAATTCCCAGTTTTGCATTAGGCATTATCTGCTGCTTGCAATTATGTTCTGATCATAGTGGATCCAATCATATTTTTCGAAATTGTCGGTGTTTTTATTTTGTTCAGCTGGCTTTTCTTGTATGCTTTTAACACGAGGGAAGAAAAAAAGAAATCTTGGGAATTCTTCTTCTTTGCTTTTGCCCATCATAGTAAGGTTCGCTAAGCAAAAGACAGCCGCGGGAATTTGATAGCTGGCCGGTCGGGCGTTCTCCGACGTCGGATGAGAGAGATCCATGAGCGCTGTTCAATCGCCGGCGAGTCCGACCGGGACGTTCGGCCCAGAAGAGGGGGGATGTGCCGATGCTATGTTCCCATGGGCAGACTGTCATTGGGTTGGGCCACTTCTCTTTTGTTATCAACTTTTCCAATTTTTTAGAGTTGGATTCGCACAAATAAATTTCAAGTCTTTTATCTTTTTCATTCGAAGTTTTTTCCCGAAAATTGTTTTACGACTTTTCGATATTTTGATGACGAGTAAATAATCGATTTACAGAAGACATTTTTCCTAATGGGCCGAAAACAACCGACTTAGATTAGGGGAAAACAACTTCCCTTTACGGGTAAAAAAATTCACTTTCCTTATGAAACCAAACGCATAAATTTGTATGCAGCATATTTTCCTTCATCGTGAAAGAAAATAAGCCGTCAATGGCGGTGTCACAATCGACATGCTCAGATGAGAAGAGGGTCGTCAGAGACGGTCCTCGACTGGTCATTTGCGACGGGTCTCACTGTCCATGGAGGAGTGACGGGAGAGAAGGGCGGGGGCCTTTCGTGGCCGAGCTCTCTTTATGGGGCCAAAAGTTTGGGCCACAAAGCCCACCGGGCCCAAAAAATAATTCTTCTCGTCTTCCCAACCCTTCTTTGCTTCAGGATTAAGAGCAAAACTGCCGAAGAAAAACTAAAAAAATGGAATAAACCTTGCTGACTCTCAATCCAACTGTCCTACGCCACGTGTCACACGGAGCGCAACCTCAGATTTTTTTTGGGCAAAAAGGAGAGATTATTCAGTGGTTAGATAGTACCACGTCATACGTTGATGTGGCAAGCGCGTACGTACTGTTGACCAATCATGGACTGACACGCGTCACTGACATGGAAATAAATAAAAAGTTGAAATCTTAAAAGTTTCTCCTTTTCGTTCTCTCTCTTCTTCATCCTCCCTCTCCAATCCTTCGAGTTTCTGGGTTTCTTCTTCTTCTTCTGTTACTTCTGTCTCTTCTTCCTTCTCTATCCACAGTTACCTTCTCCATCCGCAGTCGCCGGAGCCACATTGAGGCCGGCCACTATAGCTTGTCCATGGCCGAGCAACCCTCCATCATCGAGCCGCTGCCCGTCCATGGCCGAGACTCCCACTTCGTCGTCGCTCAAGGCCATCCCTCCGTGTATGATCGAACCCCAAAATAACCTGCGGAGGAGACATCAGAGAGAGACCTAATGGCGAACGACGACGAAGGGGTGGCTCGGCTATGGACCATGGCTCCAGATCTGGGCGACGAAAGAGCTGGCCAAGAGCGACGATGAAGGGGTGGCTCGGTTTGCGAGCCGCGACGGTTATGAAGGGGTTTCGAGATTGCTGAACAGATCACGAGCCAAAAGGGAAAATGATGGAGAAGAACCTTCGATTCTCTCAGCTTCCATTAAAAGATGAAGTACTCCCTCAATGGATATCAGAGTGCTTGAAACTAAAACTTGATCCAGAACTGTTATGCGGCGATAAATTTCTACAAATACAAAGCATGTAACAATAAGAAAGATGAAGATAAGCTAGTGGGAGATGGCTTCTTGAAAATAATGGAAGAAGAAGAAACCCAGAAACTTGAAGGATTGCAGAGGGAGGATGAAGGAGAGAGAGAACGAAGAAAAGAAACTTTTAACGTCAGTGGCACGTGTCAGTTCATGATTGGTGAACAGAACATAAGCGCTTGCCACATCAACCTATCACGTGGTCCTCGACAAAAAGGAACGACTCGCTAAGCGCGAAGATCGGCTGTGACTCGGACTCACACGAAAGCCCCCCATCACTGCCGTCAATCACATGACTCGTGACAAGAAGGGATCCCACGGGACCGGTATCTCCAGAAAGTCCCTGGATGCCATCCCTCGACGAGTCATCTGTCGCCACGTGTCGAACCCTTTCTGCTCACGTCCGTCCGATTTTCGCTATTCAGGAGTGTCCCACTGGTTTCAAATTCAATCACGTCCGCACATTTTTTTCCCCTTTGCACTGAAAACGAGCACTAGAGGGAACTCAAAAAAAAAAAAAAAAGGGAAAAAAAATTCGAAATAGAACAAACATCACTCACGCTCTTTCTATCTCACTTGCCCTTTTTTTTTCCTCTCAAATTCAGGCTTCGACGTTTCCAATCTCTCCCTCTCTCTCCCACCCCCTCGCCGTTGATTTGCCGAAACCCTAACTTATCTCGCCGGTGATACGAATCCACCGGTGAGTTCATTTCTCTTCGGAGGAGGCTGTTCATTTCTTAGCTCGGTTCTGTATGTTGAGTGTGGGCCTGACGTTTTCAGCTGGTGCTTCTGTGGACTGTTCAGATGACCGTACGGTTAGCGAGAGTTCAGAATTGAGCGGGCCTGGATTCGTTCGCCGGATGGGGAGGGAGGTAGCGTCTCTAGACTCTACTTGTTATGGTACTGTTCATTTCCTACTGTACTTCACCGAAGCTAGAGCAGAGAGATATGTTTTTGACTGTTTTGTTGACCAGTGTTAAAATTGCCGGTGTGAGGTCTTTTCCTTCTACCTGCAGGTTGCTTTTACGTTTGGTTTTGATAAACAAAAATTGCTGTTTTTTCTTGGACCTTATGTTTTTCCAATGTTACCAGTACCGCTTTTCTGTATTTTAACTTCTTTCATCGTTTAAGAAAAATGCATTCAAATTCCTAGTTCTGCATTAGGCATTTTCTGCTTGCAATTATGTTCTGATCACAGTGGATCCAATCTTACTTTTCGAAATTGTTGGTGTTTTTATTCTGTTTAGCTGGCTTTTCTTGTATGCTTTTTGCACGAGGGAAGAAAAAAAAGGAATCTTGGAAATTCTTTTTCTTTGCTTTCTCCCATCATAGTAGGTTCACTAAGTGTGACATTGACCAGCTCTCTTGTTCTATGTTTGCATTACGAGGTTAAATAGTCTTCCTGACTATCACTGTTCTTTATTTAGGAGCTGGGAGAACTTACTAGTAGTGGCTTTGAATGCTATATATGTACCACATGTCAATCGTGGAATTCGAAGATATAATCTGCCAATTACTTTCTTCCTCGTCCTAAATGGGAATGGCAACAATTTAACCTTATCTGGCAGCTACCAGCTGGAAATTAGCTGGGCACCAGAACAGAAGGTATCTGCTCCGGCCAATACTACCTCGTTTGTCAGCTCCTATTTTATAGCTTGCTTGAGAGTCCATTTCAGATTCGTATATTAAACTCCCAACTCTTCCCCCGATTACCACATTGTCATTAAGCAAAACACATTCAAAACTCAAAAGATGCTCACCATCTCAGACGATAGACTCTTCCACAATTGCCTCCTCACTCTCTACCTCATTGCACCACCCACCTTCATCTCCCTACGTTACATCCAAGCCCCTTATGGCAAGCACCACCGCTCGGGGTGGGGCCCCACCATCTCCCCGGCCCTTGCTTGGTTCCTCATGGAAAGCCCCACTCTTTGGCTCACGCTCTTGATTTTCCCATTTGGCAAAAACTCCTCCAACCCCAGATCCCTCATTCTCATATCCCCTTTCCTCTTTCACTACTTCCACCGAACCATCATATATCCGCTACGCATCAGATCAAGCAGTGGACAGAGAAGTACTCAACCAAATGCTGGGAATCGTTTTCCGGTCACTGTGGCTCTCATGGGATTTGGGTTCAATGTCTTGAATGCTTACGTGCAAGCCAGGTGGGTGTCCAATTACGAGAGTGATGGTGCTGCCGGTGGGTGGTGGTTTTGGGGGAGATTTTTGGTGGGGTTGGTGATATTTGTTAGTGGGATGTGGATGAACGTGTGGTCGGACATTGTGTTGGTGGGGTTCAAGAGGGAAGGCAAAGGGTATAGAGTGCCAAGAGGAGGGTTGTTCGAGTATGTGAGCTGTCCCAATTATTTCGGAGAGATTGTGGAGTGGCTGGGATGGGCTGTGATGACATGGTCCTGGGGCGGGTTCGGGTTCTTCCTCTACACGTGCGCCAACTTGGTGCCTCGGGCTCGTGGAAACCACAGGTGGTATTTGGATAAGTTTGGGGAGGAGTACCCAAAGAGTAGGCAAGCTGTCATTCCATTCTTGTATTGATCAATTCACAGGGTTGCTTGCAAACAGGGAAATGAGAGATATGGATGAAACTGTCAAGTCATTTGTATCCAACGTTTCTTCTTGCTAGAGCTTTTCCAAGAATGATTTGTAATCCGCCTAAATAAGGGAGTCAATAATGATCAGTGGATATTGCTTCTTGTGTTGTGCAATTCTGAAGTATGGACACCATTGGCAGCCTGATTTTCTGTAAATAAGAGTTGAATCTGGTCATTATTACACTGGCTTTTGTTACATGCCATTGTTTAAGTTCTTGGCATAAGCCGAAAGAAATAATCGCCATGAAATCCAATGTCTTGAACTCGAAGATGGATAACTGCTGTTTTCCTTTCTTTCTGTTTTCAGGTGTCGACGATTTTATTTTCTTTTTCCTCTCTCCTGAGACTCAAATTCAAATCATTCACCTGACTCTTGTGATAGAAATGGATATAGGGATCAGCATGTTTAAGTTCAGAAAATAAAAACAGTGACTTTCTCAGCCTTTTGGCGAAGATGAAGCAAGACTTTTTTTCTCTCTGGATTCTTCACTTCTAGAGGGAATTCATATGAAGATTTGTTCACAGTATATTCCCAAACGTGAGAAATAGACTGTACTCAGGGAAGATAAAAACACACATGTACGTGCATTATAAAAAGGAAAGTGGAGTATCAATTACTAATGATAAATATTTCGTTATAATAACATTACATTGTCGACTAATCGTTAACATGATCAAATATTACATACAAATCGATCAGTTCAAAATGTTGTGTTATCTAAGTCTTTTGCATTGGTTTCAACAAAATATCAGAAATGAATCCAAAACACTATCCCGTGATGAAGTAAAACGAAAAAAAAGAGTCTTTTTAACGTACTCCATAACTCGTCCGAGCGCTCATATAAATGGACAAATTGCTGTACAAGAACGTAAGAATTGAGCAAGGAGTGCATCATTTCACTCCTCACATGAAGGCTGCACATACAAAAGCAAATCTCTTTTCCTTTTTCTTTTTATAACTCGATAAATGACGTATCGTACCTTTATGCATCTTCTGCTAATTTCGTGTAAATCTGCTCTTTTGACAGAAACTTATGGACGTCGAAATTAATCCATGGGAAGAAAGAGGGGGGGGGGAGGGTTTGGCTGGGGGTTGTCTGAAACTACACTCCTAATTTGGTTCTTCTCCCGCACGCTCTCGACGTAAACTTCATCCTTCATTAGGCTCAGTCGAGCCTTACTCCTCTGTGGTCAGAATTCCAACACACGGGCAGACAGACAAGAAGCCGAGCTCCGAGGTCTCCTCTCTGGCCAATGGCGTTTCCCTTATCCCCTTCCACTCCTCTCCGCCTAAAACCCTATTCCACCCTCCGCCTCCTCTCTCTCTGCTCCAATTCCTTCTCAAAGTCCCGACCTTTCCCTCCCTCCGCCGCCCCGCGCCGTCCCTTCCATCCCTCCGCCGCCCCTCGCCGGAGATGCTTCTGCACCGCGATCACCGCCGCTCTCCGGTCTGGCGAGGCCATTGAGACCAAGAAGTCGGAGCTCGGGGATCCTCCGAGGGGTGAGTTCGGCGGTAGAGTCGGCGAGTTCACGAAAAGGTTGAAGATTTCGGAGATTAAGGGCAGCCCCGACGAAGGGTTGGGCCTAGTCGGGCAGACGCTGACGGTCGTGGGCTGGGTTCGGACCCTTCGTGCTCAGAGTAGCGTCACATTCATCGAGGTAATGAATGATTCCGTCGGTGAACTTTTGGCTCGTTTCATTGCTTGTTTATTTTGTGGGTAATGGAAATGTTTGAGTTCCATGGAGTAATCTATCATTGATGAGTTGAAGCTTTAGTTATTATTTTTCCTTGTAGCTAAGCTCGTAAAGCACAGCATTTGCAGGATCACTTCTGAAGGAAACAAAAGGAGTTTAGTGTCTCGGATTCTATTAAAAGATTCATTTTTTAAGCTAAAGTGTAGTACCATCATAATGCTTGGATCATTTCGTGCCTCAAATGTTCCGTATAGGTCAATTGTTCAGTGTAATGGAGCATTTTGATGGTGTATTGATTTTCTCTTCCATTTCCGATTTAGGTTAACGATGGTTCCTGCCTCTCGAATATGCAATGTGTCATGGATTCAGATGCTGAAGGTTATGATCAGGTAACCCCACAAGCAATAAAATTTTTGGGTTACATACATTGAGCTAGCTTTCATGAGATTGGGGAACTCTCATGCTACATTTTATCATGCAGTTACTTTCATGATTATGCTGCATATTTTTTCTAAAGGAAAAGGTTTCCCTGAGACTAGGGCAATAAATGCGCTACTTTAAAGGCATCTCAGAGGTGTGTGTTGTCAATTTCTGGGGCAAAATCATAGGTAGAATCTGGCTTGGTGTCAACCGGTGCATCAATATGGATACAAGGGATCCTTGTCGCCAGCCAAGGCTCAAAGCAGAAGGTGGAATTGAAGGTCAAGAAAATTATGTTGGTATGGAGCTATCAGAATTCTTGAATTTGCTATTATGTAAAGTGATCCAATTTCATCACTTATGCTCAATTTTTAGCTAAATCAGCAATGATGTTGTGCTCATAGTTTTCTTGACAGGTCGGCAAGAGCGATCCTTCCTATCCCATTCAAAAGAAAAGGGTCAGCAGGGAGTTTCTAAGAACAAAGGCTCATCTTCGACCCAGAACAAACACATTTGGTGCAGTAAGAATCTGCTTCTTGTGATTGATAATGCACAATTGCTTTACTGCTCAATGTAATGGCATATAGAAGATTGGGAGATGCTGTAATGTCCTCCTGTCATACGTATTCCCTCTTCGGTTCACTTGTTTTCATGGGTGGCGTTATCTACTCCGTGAGTTCCTCTTGGCAATTAGCAGAAGGTTTATAAGACGGGTTATTTTGGATCTCTTTCTACTGCTTTTCTATTCAGCCTTGACTTTTAAAATATTACTTCAGAACTGAGTGGGCTGAAAGCACCATTCTCCGTGGTATTTTGACTGTTTGAATTTGTAGCAATGGTTGATTTAGTGCCATTTTTGTAAACTTCTATTGGTACTTTCGATATTTTAGCATTATTGAACTGGGAGGGAACTTTAAAGTTAAGAGCTCCAGGTTTTTAAAGTTTGGTAGATGTTCTGTTGGAATTTGTGCAGCTTTTTTAACACAAAAGCAGTGTTTTTTTTTGGTCAAAACAAAAGCAGTGTTAAAAAGCACTTCAAAAATGTTATTGCTACTACTTTTCATTTGACTTCTTGTTATAAATTAGTTTCTTGTGCCATACAGTATCATTAAAACAAAGACAGGTGGTTATACTTTTTGTGAGATCTCATCCAAAAAATTTGGAGAAAATTATTCAAGCAGAATGGGATTTGCTTGTTTTGGCCACACGTTGAGGATTATGTTGATGTCGTTCCTTTGATTTCCAGTTTATGATGAGAATGTTCAACTCCATTGATGATGTCAACTATAGAAATTTCGGTATTGTGATTAAGTTCGTTTTTCAAATAGATACTTGACATCGGACGTGCTAGTTTACATTGACTTGCTATGAACTTATTTCTTTATTTCTTAAATGTTGACGTTTCACTTTTGCAAGAATCAAGAATTTATTTTTCTTGTCTGCTCCTTTTGTTGAATATCTTGTTTCAATCAAGCTTGTGATGGCGTTGATTTAGTGATATCTTGCTATTATTCATTTTCATGCTTGTACATGCATCATTTAACAGGAATTTCTGATGTGGCAAATATTTTCAAGCATCTATTGTCTTCTTTAACTCTATCCAAATCTAGGTTGCAAGAGTCAGGAATGCTTTGGCCTATGCTACACATAAATTTTTTCAAGAAAACGGATTTGTTTGGGTGTCAAGTCCCATTATCACAGCTTCTGACTGTGAAGGAGCAGGAGAACAGTTTTGTGTCACTACTTTGGTATTTATCCTTCTTTACTATTTCGCATATTACAAAAATATGTTCTGCAATTTATAATGTTATTGTCTATTTCTTCCACAGATTCCAAGTTCAGGAGAAACCACTGCTACTCCCATAGATGCCATTCCAAAGACTGAAAATGGTTTAATAGATTGGTCACAAGTGAGTTGACTTGGTATTTGGAGATAACATTTTGAAAGGGCTAATCCATGCTCTAATCTGTGACATGCGTGTTTGTTCTCTTTGTATTTGCTTAGTGCTTTCCTTTTTAGCATGATTCTTTCTTTTAAGTTCCTCGTCCAACATGTCAGGATTTTTTCGGGAAGCCAGCATTCTTGACCGTCTCTGGCCAACTCAATGCTGAAACATATGCTACTGCTCTCTCCGATGTATATTGTTATCCTCTGCTCCTTTTCAGCATTAGATTTGCGGAATTAACAGCACGCGTTCATTGTATTTGTAGGTGTATACATTTGGACCTACTTTTCGAGCTGAAAATTCTAACACGGCGAGGCATTTGGCTGAATTTTGGGTGAGAAGTGTCTGTTTTCACTTTCCATTTATTATTGAAAACAACTCTTTAAAATCATCTTTATTAAGAGCTTTGAAATTTGTGTCCATCCTGGAGATGATTGAACCTGAACTGGCCTTCGCTGATCTGGATGATGACATGGCCTGTGCAGCTGCCTATCTCCAGTATGTAGTATGTTACCTTTTCACTTGCCTTTCCTAGTGGGAGCTCTTATATATGAAGATTTTGTTTCTGGATATACCTCTAACGAATGCTTTTATCTGTTGAAGGTGAGGCATGTACTCGAAAATTGCAAGGAAGATATGGAATTCTTTAATACCTGGATTGAGAAAGGAATAATCGACCGACTGACGGTATGAGTCATTATTGATGAAGACATTTTCATTTGTCATGTAGATTTGATGCCTTTGATGGTGAAGTCTTTTGGACTACAGATGTATGGTCTGATGTGCAGGTGATTGTTTCTTTGCTTTGCAGGATGTTGTTAATAAAGACTTTGTGCAATTGACTTATACTGATGCTGTTGAATTACTTGTCAAATCCAGGAAGAAGTTTGAATTCCCGGTAATTCTTTTTCTTATGCTAAGTCAGAGCATATATTTCCATTTTTTAGCTTGACTGCATCTAAAGAGTTCCTAAAAGTATCTTCCCTAGGTAGAAAAGCTTAGCATCATGGAAATCCATTTTGTTTTAAAAAATTTTAAACTAAAACACTATGCAGAATGATCTTTTCTTGTTATAGAATGGTTTCGCTGTCTTATAGGTGAAATGGGGATGCGATTTGCAAAGCGAGCATGAGCGTTATATCACGGAACAGGTCTTTCATGGATGTCCAGTAATCATCAGAGATTACCCGAAGGCATGAGCCATATTCTCCCTGCATTCTTTCTGCTTAAGCATCACCCTGCCCCTCCCCCTGCCCCCGCCCCCGCCCATTCTCCCACCCCACCAAAAAAAGAAAATCACCTTTTTTTTTTTTTTGATTGGTTTGAAGAAAAAAGATCGCCTTTCATTCTGCATAATTTCTGGGCATTGTGTTTGCCTATGAAATGAGGATTAATGCTCTGAAGTTTCTCTATACTTAATGATTTAGGATATCAAAGCATTTTATATGCGGCAAAATGACGATGGAAGGACAGTTGCTGCTATGGATATGTTGGTTCCTCGGGTAAACTCGACTACTTCCTTTTTCCTTCTATCATATGCCCTTCCTGATTTAAAGTCTACTGGGGGCCCAGTTTTAACAAGCATGAGGTGATGAGCATGGCTGATTAATCCACGCAATAAAAATGAAGTCACTAAGGTATTGGGCCCACAGAAAATTTAGTTAAAAAGAAAAAGAGAAAAAAAGCCAAGGCCAAGGGTTCATCGGTTGCTTAGAACCACCCTTTCCTTGGCCTTAGCCCTTAATCCCAGGTCTGAGTCTCGCCATTAGGTTCCCCACCATTACGACCCTGAAAATAAGTTTATTTCTCTACCTAAAATAGAACCACTAGTTATAAAGTTCTGTTAGATACGGATATTTGGGAAAAGTGACTTGTTTTTCCCAAGGATCAATAGGTTGTTCGTGTTCCTGCAATTCTAGCACATCTCTTGTTTCCTAGTTTCTGTGACTTTTGGATGTGTTCTGTTAACTTGGATGACTATCAGCATTTCCCATTGAGAGAGCACCTGAATAAATTTAGATCATTTCTGTCCACATATAACTAAAGTCTTAGCCAAGTAGTGATGCAATTCACAAAGTTGAGGTAAAGTCAGCACAAACCGATACAACTACCACAGTATATATGGAGAAATGCCAACAATAGTTCATTTTACAGCCAAATTGTTTCCAAGCCATACGTCTTAACAGATGGGTGGGGATAAAGTTGTCTTCGAGCTTTCATGTCTAGTCTAGCTTTTCCTCTTTTAGTCTTATCAAATGCTCCAACTCTTTTGCAGGTCGGTGAGCTTATTGGAGGAAGCCAAAGAGAAGAAAGGCTCGAGTATCTGGAAGCTCGTCTAGATGACTTGAAGCTTAATAAAGACAGCTACTGGTGGTATCTTGATTTGCGGCGCTATGGTTCGGGTGAGTTGAGTTTCTGTTTAATCATATATTCCGATGTCAAAAGCAGGCAATTTTAGTCAACCATGATTGAAAACCTGCGGCTTTTCATCCTCGTATGGCAGTTCCTCATGCGGGATTTGGGTTGGGCTTCGAGAGGCTTGTGCAGTTTGCCACTGGCATAGAGAACATAAGAGATGCGATACCTTTTCCTCGGACGCCTGGTTCATCTGAGTTCTAAAGGGATTACTCTTCTCATGTAGGTGCCGAGTTGGACTCATTTTTCTCTTTTTTGGCTTGTAAACTAGGCAGTCTTTTGGAAGTTTAAACCTGAAAGCTTCTGTATATATGTCATTCTTTAAGTGGCCTACCTTACCGATGCCAACCATGTTCATTGCACTTGCAAATTGGCCTTAGGCTTAATAAGGATATAGATTTCTGTAAAGGAAGTGCCCTCAGGAACGTGAGTTATCTTCTGCGTCTGGCCATTATTATCATTCCGCCTAATTTAGGCCGAAAATAAAAGGCTGCGCCATCGTAATTCTTAGTCACCTGCTCGGTGATTATAGCTTTGCTGAAATTGCAGATCCGACTGATGTGTTTTGTGTGGGTAACGCACCACATGTGAAGACGTTAATATTCTGGTTGGGCCTTCCATCAGTTAAGTTTTATCAATGACGGAAAATTGGCCTCTCTAATCACTAAGCAGGCAATTATTATTCTTAATCAATGATGTTCTTTCCTGTTTGGAACTTAAGCGCCTCTGAAAGCAGCAAAGCAGCGAAGCGAGCTACCGGAACAAAAGAAATTCTTAGTCCAGAAAAACAAGAGCATCAAAAAGTACCTGATGCGCAATGAGCTTGGTGCATCACAAATTCTGATTAACATTGGCTAAAGCAAAACAAACTTAAGATCTGTGTTGCTCTTCTCTCAAAATGAAAAGAAAACAGATAAAAATTGCAGCGTCTATGACAGATCGACTCTATATTTCACTAAAGCATCGGAATAGGCCCAAAAAACAAAAAAAGTTACAAAAGAAGAAACCACCATGCCATCTTACGCTTTTACAATTCAGCAAGGCTCTCCTTTCTCCTTGTGAACCATCTGAATATTCTTCTTTCAGGGACTATCTGTTTCCAAATAAATGAACAAATGAACTATACAAAGCCGCCCCTGCAGA
This sequence comes from Rhodamnia argentea, assembly GCF_020921035.1. Taxonomy (NCBI): domain Eukaryota; kingdom Viridiplantae; phylum Streptophyta; class Magnoliopsida; order Myrtales; family Myrtaceae; genus Rhodamnia; species Rhodamnia argentea. The sequence goes on from NC_063158.1 coordinate 4,259,168, forward strand.
CTTCTCTATTCTTGTATATATAGAAATCCATCCCTCGTGCTAACATCAATTGATAATTAAGGTAATTTATCAGCCTTTAACTGTGAAGCATACCTTGGTAAGGATCCACTTCGTAAAGTGCCGGCACACGTGGGTCCAGATCCGGTGCTTGCGAACATCTAAAACTATTCAAGATAACACAGGAGCTGGCTTGTGTGACCTTTCATCATTTATATAAGATGAAGCGGCAATGGAACTCAGATTGATCACACAGAAACAAAACTTGAATATTTACATGTTCCAACTCTCTGCTCAGAGTTCTTCCAACTGAAGAAAGTTTCTGCTCAAAGTTCCACTTCGTGAAGGTCGTCCGCAAAACCTCCACCGTTCACCGGCATGGGCATTGAAGTAGGGTTGCTCGGCATATAAGCTGAAGGGGGCATGCCCAATGCCTCACCTAGAGGTTTTATCTCCGCATTCTTAGGTGGATGCAATGCATCGTTGAAGCTTCCACTCCATGATGCTGTTCGGCGCGAGTGAGATTGGAAAGAACCGTTTTGATTTGACGTAGCCTCTTTGCTTGGGATGTTACCCATGCTTGGGAACCTTTGCATGGATGTCGAAGGAGGTGCAGATGTCTTGAATAAGTCATATGCAGAAGAGGTCGACGGTTCTTCAGTAGTTGAGGTTTCCTCTTGTGCGCTTTCAGCTATGGCCTCCATTGCCTGGTCACCTGATGATACTACTTGGGTTGGAATGAAAAACTTTGCATTAGCAGCCACTGCAGGTTTAACAGCTGGCACAGATGGTGACTGGAATAAGTTCGCCGGGCTACCACCACCTTGGTTGAAGGTGTCAACATACCTGTCAAATCAACACAAAAAGGTTTTTTCCCTGGTACTTTAAAAAATGGACTAAAATGAATGAAATCCATCTGATTCCAATGGCCGAAAATAAATTGACCATCAGCATTCACTGTAGAATGATTTTAAGTGAAAGAAACAATGATGAATTATCAATCCCACTTGATCTAAGAATAAGATAGTCATCCAACAACATGGTGTCCTCTCACAACAGCGATAACATTAAGTCTTTACAAAAATGGTGGGTTCAAGATAAAACAAGCACTGTGGAGTTATCATATAAATATAACTAAGAAATTACCTTGATCTAACACCCATACGCCCTCGCGCTGAGAACTGATTTGAGCTCGGTGGGATGGGTGGAATTCCTGAGGTGTGGTCTGAAGGTGTTGAGCTTCTAAAGTCTGGACTTCCATTGGGGACAAGTCCTTCACTCTTCAATGCTGACTTCAGGTTGTAGTCAGGCACTCCATTCTGGAATGCTGCGGTTGTTGGAGGAGGAGCCAAGGCAGGTTCCTCAGCAGGAGGTTCAGCACCTTCCTCTACCCATCTCTTTAGCTTCTCATCATAGTAAAACTTATTCTTTTCGCCAAGTTTAGCCTTCAAATTAAATGGCAGGCGACAGAACAGTCAGAACAGTTGCAGCTATTGCTAATACAAAAGATTTAGAATAAGACATTAGTGCTAAACCAAGGTACCTGACGATCCGAGCGTGGTCTCATCACTAGTCCCACAGTCTTCTGTAAAAGCTGCGAGCCGAAACCAAATCTACCAAAGCGGGATGTCCTCTCTGATGCTGAAGCCTTACCCTGAGCATTAGCCGAGGTTATTTCGTGTGATGAATCAACCTGATCAGAACTTAAACCATAATCAGTAACATTGCAACTTCAAGATTAACAGAAGATTTCAAGCAAAAAGCAGAACGCCCCAGAAAGTTTTTCTTTAATTGCAAATACCCAAACCTGTCTAGGGGTCCTCCCAAAATCTGGTTCTGAGACACTTCTGTTAGGCATTGTCATTTTGTTGCTATCAGCCGTCCACTCCATTGAAGCAGATGCCATTAAAGATGACATAGCCATTGTTGATTGACTACTCGAAACTTTAGTAGCCACTGGCTGTTGGAATTGTTCGATACCTTGAAAACTTGCCTGAGACGTTGATGGTGCAGGTGGTGGTAACCCCCCAACAACCCGATGCGCAGTATTGTCAAAAAAGTTGAGCAATTTACCAACTAACTTTGCCGGAGCCAAGTTTGTTGAATACCCACCCTACAAACAGGTTGTCTGTCAAAATGGTGATCGTGGTAAATATCCATTACTCACTCATAATTTAACCAGTCACTGAATGGGACCTCATTCTGCTTATTAGCTATGTGGTGTACGGTCTAAAACTAACAGAACTCACCTGTTGATGAGTTCTAATCCGCTCCTCAAGAGATAAAACCGCTTGCTTCCACATCTCTACTTCAGGGGCTCGCCCAGTTTTCAAAGATTTCGATAGTGCATGGCAGTACCTAAAACACCATGCTACATTAAGACTAAATGCTGATGAACAATGTTAAAATAGCAGGAAAAGGTCCGATACTTACTTTAGTGAGTCAGAAACTTTTCCCACTTCAGCCAACATATAGGCATATATGAGCTTATATGGCTGGAAGGGTAGCAGGACAAACTGAGAGTTTCCTAGCACTTTTGAATATTCATACAACTCTGTCCTCTGTCCAAAAAACATGGATCAATAAGCTTCACTCATTAAATACAATTGTCTCACAGTGACGAGATAAAGCAGAGGTGCTGGACTAAGTGTCTATGGTTACATAATAGGAATCTATGTGTTATGACTAATGATTCAAAATCGATCTTAGCCTCCTCTAAGAAGTGCATCAGATCAACTCTGATCAAAGGCATCACAGGGGTAGCAGCCTAAAAAATTCTCATCTCCCACAACATCTGTTGCACCATCTAAATATCATCGTCACTAAGATAGGATCAACCAATGCCTTCCAACCTTATAAATACAATATCCAATAAGTTCAGAGCCACAGAAAATGTAGCAATGGCTGCATCTGCATCAGCATCCTTGAAAATTTGCTAAAACTCTCCTCTAAACAGCCAAAAGTCAACACTTTCTGAACAGGCACTAAGAGTAAACAACAGGGCAACGGACAAACTCAAGATGAGCAGTGCAATGCAAGATCTAAAAAGGATCTTGAAGTATAAACAAGCCTTCACCTTGACCATACCTACTGCTTTTGTTTGAACTCTCTCACTGCTCAGTTTACATGCCTGCCAACTGTGTTTGTGCATGCGTGCATATGTGTCCTATACTTCCTACCTCATATGAACCAGATACAGACAAGCATTAGAAGGAAACCTTGTTCATGTATCCACCTCCTATTCTACCACAAACGCATCAAGAAACACAGTGGAGTTCATTACTCTAGAAATAATCAACATATCTCATTTCTCTCCTGTCTGAAACAAAATTAACAGTAGTTCTCTAAATCAAAGCCCAAGCAAGTTATGGACGAAGAACTATGTACGGGATTCTAGTACCCTGATGATTAAATAGTCAAGAAACCTCAACATGGCACCATATCTTTTTAAGGTGTATCTAACAAGATTAAATAGTCAACCGACCTCCCAGAACAAGCAAACAACAAGAAGGTGGGAGAATAAATAAATAAGCTGCATAGCAGGCATATGGCCAACAAAGAGTGCACGCACACTCTCTATGGAATAATGAAGTAATCAGAAAAAAGAAGACGAGAATAGAGACTGAGGCAATCTATTAGTCATAAGAAGTTTACACAGCAACATCACAAATGATCATCAGTAAGCCTGTACATCCAAGAAATTACACATCATTTCCGGAACACTCATTTAAAGAGCATGCAGTCCACTGAATGAATCACAGCATAAAAAATGAAACTACAATAAAAAATGACAGCCAAATGAGATGGTGATACCTGTATAGACCCTGGACTGGCGTAAGTTCGTGGACATTTCCAGTGATCTGCTCCAACAAGACACAGTCTTGCAGTGTCTGAATATGACTCAAAATTCGCTTCGGCCACTAGATAGCATATATGTGCTGCAATTATCTGAACCATAGTTCTTGTGTAAAGACTCGATGGAAATGATTCTTGTGTAAAACTCAACTGTAAATCTCCCATTCCTGTATGCATGAAATATAAGAAATACTGACATGCATACCTCACTTCTTTCCTTCCATAGTGAATCCCCAAGGTGAATAATTACAAGTTCGTCATCTTTGGTTCTGTTTGCAGCAATTACAGCCAGATTTTCCTCCCAGTCGTCAAGCATACCATTGGTACCAGGCTGCAGAAGAAAGCAACATATTAGTTAACTTTGTATAGATCATAGTTATAATTATGGAGTCGGTTCCTTTTTTTATTGCAAATATCAACACATATGATGCCCATCTCTCCCAACAGAGATACACTGTCAACTGTGAAGATATCACAATGAGATCAATTCCATCATAACTAATCCAAGAGCTTTCACTCTTTATAATCATATAAGTTTTGTGCATTTCCTACAATAAAATCTAGGAAGATTCCCTAGACACAAGGTAAAACACATGCACAATAAGTTTCAGTACCAACAAGATAGGATAACTACCCAAACACACCTGAGCAGGACGTTGAGACATAATTGTGGTAACAGGATCACTAACAGGGGTGGCGTCCGCTGAAAAGACTTCAGCTGGTTGACCTGCAATAAGCAAGCACAACGTCCGCAACGGTGATCCAGGTACCATCTGTATGAGTGCCATCTGCTTTACAGTATCTACATAAAACTGCAAGAAGCCATTCCAATCCAAGATCCAGAAATAGAGCCAAAGCATTAGCCGCCCGAGATGTGCATCGTTAGAAGAAAGGGGAAAAAAAATAACATGAAAGGACCACCTCACCTGATCCCCCAATTGTGAGGCAAGTATAAGGGCTGGTCCCCACAACTGACCTTCTTGTGCGCACTGTAGAGCCTCTTTTTTTCTTCCAGAAACCAGAAGATTCTGCACCTCAGAGGCAGTCGCCTAGCAAAAACATCCAAGATCATTTAAAGAACATGAGATTGCTGCTCAAGGTGGAAAAAATGAAAAAGTTTGGAGAGATTAGCAGACCTGAATTTGTTCAGAAGAAGGTAAAAACTGCAAGCAGCGGCTTTCAGAATTGTAACCCCCAAATGGTCCATTATTTTTCTTAACGGATGCAAAAAGTTTGGCAACTGCTGTTTCAGGACTATCGCCTTCCTGTTAGGACGAAAAAATTTCCAGGTACCATTTTAATCGTCCAGCATATGATAACACTAAAAATGCAAGGCCCAAAGTAGAAAAGGGAAAGTTATGAAAAAGAACAAGAGTGATAACATCCTCAAACTTTGCCACAAACTTCTGATTGAGCATTCCCATCACCCGCTCAGACTTCTCAGCAAATTAATCACATGAAACCATGACTAGATGGCGGATATCAATATTTGGGAATTTTTCCAGTAGAAAAACTGACTAAAATTTAAAACAGAAGACATGCCATTTTTCTAAAGAAAAAAGGAACCAAAGCATGGAATGTGTATGAACATAAAACCACTAGACAATGTATTTCTTTAAAGTATACCTACTGTGTCACATGAGATTTAGTTGCTTTTAGAGGAAGTGAGACTACCAATTTTGAAGATCTCAAATTTGAAGAAAAGCTGCCAATCCGCAGTTGATCAAGAGAAGCAAAAGCAGAGCAAGAAGCATAAACTTGAAAATGCTTCTTCATAACAATTTCTTGGCAAAATATGTAAAGCCTGATGTGCATAAACTTCATAGAAATGATAAAAATCATCCAAAACGAAAAATAAGTTAGAACTGAAGTTACTAGCAGGTCTGAACAAATTTACCTTAAAGGCAGTTTCGGTGCCAAAAGGAGATCGAAGTTTACCATAATGCTGACAGGCTATCTTCAGCAAAGACAGAAGCAACTTCAAAGCCTCTGTTTTTTTATAATCCATATCTGGAGATTCACAGTTGGTAATCCTTTCATCAATCCATTTGTTCAACTCTTTACTTCCAACACTTCCACCAACTAGAGGACCAGGAAAGGATTGTTCGCACAAAGCATGCAAATAGTTGCAAGCACCAAATCCATAGCCAGAAGCATCATTCTTCTTTTGGAATACTTCAATTATGTTGAGGACAGCAATTGAGCTCCCAGAAGAATCCTTCAGAGCAAAACAAGGGAAATAAGAGCTTTTTTCAAACGAGAGTAGCATAATGTTAAATATCAAACTCTATCTGAAGGATCTCTGATATGAATATACTTCAACAGCAAAACACAATCCAGAGGAGTATAGAGCCATTAAAATAGAGGGAAAATATCCCTTTCAGCTTCCCTAAACCAAATTAACTGAAGGAGAAGCCTAAAGACAAACCTGGCCTCCATATGATGGATTACTGGCAAATGTCGCATCTTTAATTACTATGAGTTTTCCACCAAATCCAAAAGTAACTAACGCATGGGCAGGACGCCCTGCCGAAGATAGTCCTAGGTTAGGCGCTGGAGTAAACTGATGAGTACCCTGAAAAGATTGCTGGGGAAAATTTGCTGGCTTCTGATTCGCATAAAAATCATTGGAGAAATGCAGTTGATCATGCTGCTCAACATTTGCCTGATTGAATGGTTGACTGGGGATAAAGCTCTGTGGTCCAAAAGCCCCCTGAACCTCACTATTATTCCAGCCTGATTTTCCATGCAATCCAACCGCCCCAAAAGAATTAAACGAATTCTGTGGATTGATGTGGTTATTTGGAGCAACTTCGGAGCCATACAGAGTGTCGAATTGCTGTTTTCCTCCGAAATTTGAAATTGCATTGCTTGTTGCAACTGTTCCTACTTGCCGAGTATCATTCCTGCTCGGTTGACTGTATTCACTATACGAGCCATTCCAATGACCATCCTGGCTTTGACCAACATTAATTTGTGACCCATAATTGTTAGCCTGTCCGTAGTCACCATGAATGCCGTTATGAGCTTGACTCATAACATCAGTGGTAATCGATCCATCTTGATTCTGGTAACCATGACATTGACCTGATGTTTGTAAAGAAGAAGTATAACTCTCCAGTGTACGCCATTCCTGGGCAATCATATCATAATACCAACCAGGGTACTGAGGATCAAATACCATATGATCCGGATAGCCGTTATTCCCCTCTGAAACCTGATTCATACTATAGACACTCTCAGTTGTCCCAGGCTCCGCAGCAGTTCCCATGACAGACTGAGCAGTTTGTTGCAAATAAGAAACCTCTGATGTTCCATCAGAACTAGCAGGCCATTCCTGAACTGCACTATTATCAGAGTTCCCTTGGAGATTCATATTGGCGTCATAACCATCCACTTGATACCACTGTCCGGTAGTGGAGTCATATTTCCACCCCGGATATAAATTTTCCCAATGCTGACTACCACTAAGATCCTGCACATTAGCGGTTTGGTGATCGCCAGCCCCATAGCCTTGGTCCTGCTGATACTGTGCATAATGTGCAGAGTTTTCCAATCCATCAGCCTGATTTTTGGCACTACCTGCTGCAATTACTGACTCATGGTTTGAATCCTCCGGAAAATTACCAGAGAACTGCCCACCAATATTGTCCAAGCTAGTGAAAAAATCGGAGTAGGATCCAAACCCATGACCCTGCGTATGCTCAACAGCCTCTGCATGAAATGAGCTCCATCCCACTTCCTTGATTCCCCCACCAGCTCCACTATCCTTTTCCTTCACTGGATCAACCAAATCTTGAGACCCTGTGCTATTATAATTCGACTCGATCAGACTGTCAAACTCAAACGAATTGGCCGACGCCAATGCGCTGCTCTCACCTGCAGCCACACTCAGCGATCCTGAGGCGGCATCTATATGATCTCCGCTCCCCGTTGCATCGTGCCCACTCCCATCATTCAGACTCTCCACCGCTGCACCTTTAATCGGTTCCGCATCAACTGTAGAACTGAGATCAAACGAGCTCGAAGGCAGAAGAGCCTTCTTCTCACCTGCAGGCAGTGCGACCTGAGACGCCACTCCAAAATCAGCAGACTCCTCTCTTTTCAGCTTCGGATCAGCCACTCCACCCGAATCTTCAATGCTCAAATTAGAAAATTTCCTCGCTGCATCGGAGCTAGAAGCAGAGGCCGATCCTGAAGGACCAAAATCATCGTCATCATCCACCAATTTGTCGAAGAAGTCCTCGTCGGTCTGATCCTCCACCTCAAATGGAGGATTGCTAGCCATCGAACCAAACAAGGAAAACCCTAAACCTCGGCGATCCCAATCAATCTCCCACCCCAAAAAACAATCAGAATTAACCTCGCCGAGTTATCGTCGAATCCGGATCGAAATGACGCTTCCAGCAATCAGAAACCTCGGCTTCCGGGCCTCCAACGTCGCAACAACCTCGAGATCCAACCCGACACGCGCAATTTCACCTCAAGACCGATAAATTGCGATCACCTGACACTAAATCGCGAGCCTAGGGGACCTCAAATCGGGAAGATCTAGGGTTTTTGGCGTCCCTCCGATACCGGCGCCGTTTTCTGACGGGACACCTCGAAGATGTGCGGAATCGGACTTGAAACTAACGCATTCAACATGACGCTCAGCCCAAAAAAATAAAAAAAAAAACTGAGAATTTAGCTGACGGAAGCAGCAGCAACAGAAGAAGAAGAAGAAGAAGAAGAACTCACTAAAATTGAGGTCGAGACTCGCAGAGAGAGAGAGAAGAGAGAGTTTCGCATCAGCCACCCACCCGGCAACCAAAGGCCTCTCGAGTCAATTTTTCTTTGTTTTTTAAATAGTTTAATCTGTATTTGACCAAAATACCAAAAAATGGGTTTAATTTGTGGGAAGCTATATTTAATTTTCATTTCTGCCCCCAAATTTTCCAATTGATGCTGTTTTTCTACCCTCTTTACCTTTTTTTATTACAATTTTCCCCTTGCTTCCTTCATTTCCTTACCTTTTCCTCTTATTCTTTTCCATCGTTGATCTGTCCATTTTCCTCTTCCGCGATCTGATCCGATCTGCTGCGCCACACCATCTCGACTAATCCTCACCGAATGAGGAAAATAATGATTCAGACTCATCGGTAACAAGTATGGACATACCATATGAGATTTCAATTGCTCCACATCTCAAATAGCACGAATTGAACGGCCAAATAAATAACTCAAAATTCAATCATTTAAAGAAGGAATTCACGGTTTTCAAATGAATAATCTGTCGAGGATCAAGCCGGTTTCTAAACTCTACTGGCTCAAGTCATCCTATAAATTTCTTTTTTTGGTTCTCGTGTAATCGAGTCTTTTTGGTCAAACTCTCAGATGAAAAGGTAGAAGGAGAGGCAGATGGCTAAACAAGGCCAGCAAATGCACGGCACATGGTTCCACCTAACGACTAGGCTGAAGATTAATTTTGCATGCATTGCCATTTATTCCATGTCATTGCTGCCTTGGTGTCTATTAGGTGTTTTTGTCTCTAGTAAGCCTAACAAAATCTTCCATTCTTGAGCGTTAAAACATGCTGTAACTCCAATTACAAAATTTATGTTCTCTGAATCCAACACTCGACCCCATTAGCTTAGCCAACGTGGCCATGTCATCGCCGCCTCCCTCCAACTACTCGCAGCCGGCTCCATGCCTCGGACGGCACGGGATCAATCTCACAAATGTCACTCGTGGGACCGACCGATAACCGATGTTATCACTGCTCTTCTTGCTTCACTCGGCTCTCGCTTCATTGGCGCTCAGATCTGGCCCCTTGTGCGTCGGATCATCGTCAACGAACGTGACGTGAGTGGTCGCGTCAGAGGAGGAGATCGACGACTGGATTAAGGATGACGAATCCATCGTGAGCCAATCCGCTTCGAGTGGACTCTTGTGACTTAGGAGTATGTTGCGGAACTCATCCTCTTGCCTCGCCATTACGATATGGACCGTAGAGCTTACCTTGACGCCCTGTCGCCGTCTCCTCTACGATTCGATAAACTAACCTCCGACATTGAGCGGTGGAGCTCGTCCATAGCACGGAGGTAGCGATCGATCTCGTTGCAATGGACCTCAAAGATCGTCCCCTCCCTAGAGCTCTCCCCGTTGGCCACGCTTCAGTACCCAAGTCCCATAACCAAGTCACTGGTACTCAACCCGGGTCCATCGAGGCATGGCTCGGTTCCTAATGGCTAGGTCCATGTCCGTAGACGCTGGCCCAAGTCCCAACTCCCATGCCCATGTCATTAGTGCCTGGCTCAAGTCCATAGAGACGGGACTAGGGCCTTAATGTACATTCCTCGACGACCAAGCCCAGGATCACAAAGGCTAGGCCTAGGTCTCTCAAGCCAAAGTCGAGACCTCGGTGCCCATGCTTGGCTCCTCGGAGGCCGAGCGGGGGTCCTTGAGATTGGTCCCCATTGCTTGGCGATGGGCTCGGGTCCATGGAGTTCAGGCTCAAGACCCCATGCCCGAGTACTCAGCTGTCATGCCCAAGTTAGTGGTGACTAGCCCAATCCCATCATGGTCAGGCCTACTTCCTTGGTAGAGAGACCCAGGTCCACAGTGGCTGGGCCTAGGTTCCTCAAGGTCGAGCCTAAGACCTTGGTGTCCAAGTCCATGAAGGCCGAGTCCAAATCCCTCAAGGCTTGGCCTGGGACCTCAATGCCTATGCTTGAGTCCCCAGCGGCCATGCCTAGCTACTCAGCTCTTGCATACAAGTCTCAACAACCTTCCCGGTCCATCGAGGCCGACTTGAGTCAATTGAGGCTGAGCTCGGGTCCCTAGCAGCAACCCGACTCCTCCCCAGAGTCATTGGCGCATGATGCGAATCCATCGTGGCTGGGCCCAGTTCCTCTCCTCCACAAAGAAAGGGTATAGGTCCTTGGAGACCGAGACCAATAATTCGGTGCCCATGCCTGAGTCCACAAAGGTCTGGCCTGGGTCCCTTGAGTCCAAGCTCGTAAACTTGGTGTCTATGCTCCGGTCTCTGGTGACTGTGCCCATGCACCTAGCTCCCTCACGCAAGTTGATGACGCCATACTCCATCGAGGCCGACCTAGGTCCAAAGAGGCTGGTCCCAAGTCTCTCGAGGCCAAGACAAGACCCTAGTCTCGTGCCCAGGTTCCCTGAGGCCAGTTCCAAAGCTTCTTTTTAAAAAATTATACTATTGCATGCATCAAGAATCAAAGCATGGTCTTCAACATGACCAACTAACAGCACGAACAAAATGTGTTTTCGTGGTAAAATGGGGTAACTTTTATATTATATCATAAGAATTTGATTTTTCACCCAAAAACATAAAATAGGCTGGCTCCCAAGTAGAATCGGGAATCGAACCGAAACCCACCGAATCCTTGTTCTAAAACCTCTTTGTTCTTGTCTGGCAGTGCACTGCTCCCCCACGTCTCCATGTTGCTCGTATGGCATGCCTACTAGCCCACAATCCGACCCCGAGCACTTAAGGGCGCGCATGATAACACTTCTGAAGTAGAATTTCGCCTTCTGAAGTGTTTCTAGAGCAGAAATCTGTTTGGTTCACAACTTTAAGTTTCTACTTACGAAACAACTTTTTACTTCAGAAGTGATTTTTGCAGCACTTTCGAGAAGTAAAAAAAAACTTACTTCTCACCATCAGAAGCTATTTTTTTCCCTTTCACTTCTCCCTCTTCATATTTTCTTCTATTTACGGGGTTCTCTCTCTCTCTCTCTCTCTCTCTCTCTCTCGAGAGAGAGAGAGAGAGAGAGAGAGAGAGGTGCGGGCCAGGTTGACCTAGTCCTGAAAATATTTTAATAATAAAATTTTAAGTAAAAATAAAAAAAGGAAATTTTGAAAAAAATCATTAAAAAGTATAAAAAAATTCATCAAAAATTCCAAAAGTAATAAAAAAAATTCAGAAAAAATTCGCGAGCTCTTAAAAAATCGTAATAAAAAAAAAAAAACATAAAAATCATTAAAAAATCTGAAAATTTTGAAAATTCCAAAAAAATCCCAAAAGATAAGAAATGACCACAATTAATTGGCCAAGACCTATTTTGTATTTTTTGACCCCCAATCTTTCCAAATTGACAATTTTTCCCTTCTCGGCAAATTGTCTCCAATTTCTCCCAAATCACCCATGAACTCTAATCACACATTCTCTAAGCCCTTAGGGCTATATTAGGGAAGCCTTGATTTGTATTGATGTGCTTTATATGTGCACTTGATTGCACATTTATTTTATTGAATGTGATTGGTAGGATTAGTCTTCCGACTTGCATGAAAACCCGTCAGTATTTGCATTTAACTTTTCTTGAATAAAATGCATATTAGGTTATGATCAATAAATTTTCATAGAAATTTTGTCATGTTATCAAACGCATTTCTTTCATCAGAAATCAACTTCCGAAGCAAAAGTAGAAAAATCAACTCTCGCTTTTGAAGTTATTTCTGAAGCAGAAGTGTTGTCATGTGCACCCTAATATTCCTCACCGATTCAACAAACTGGTCTATAGAGTCACCTACTTTTTAAATGCAACAATTTAAGGAGAACATTTGATACAAATTGGAGGTCAAATCGGGTATGAGTTACTAAAGTTATGTTATGAAAATTGGCAAAAGGACACCTAGAATACTAATATTTGTATATGACGCTCATTTTAGTGCCAATGTCTTTTTTTGGATCATTTAAGTGTTAATTTTTTTTTAAAAAAATGGCTATTTCAATGCCAACTTTAGTGAGCTTCGCCGGAAAGCATACATGGCATCTATGTAGCTCGCTAGAAGATCATATTCAATAAAAAAATCCATGTAATATTAAAAAATTTAAAATAAACCTAAATACTAAAAATAAGCTAAAAAAATAAATAAAAAATGCAATTGCAACTGCCCTCATTGCCGTTGCCGTAGACCCATCATTGCTGGCAAATGGCCGGCGATGGGTGGGGGAGTGCCCACAGGGGTCGTCGAGCCCCGACAACCCATGCTAAGGCCTTGCTAGGGGTCGAAGAGGCCTAGCCATGGCTGCAACTTTTTTTTTTTTTTTGGATTTTCTTATTTTTTAGGTTATTTTCCGTGTAATTTTAATTTTTTTAAAAAATAACTTATTTTTAAGTTTAAAAGTCCATATGGCTGCCACGTGGATTGATTTAAAAAAAAAATGTCACGTGTACTATTTGACTAGAATTGGCATTTAAGTGATCGCTTTTTCTCCGATTTGACACTTGAGTGATCCAAAAAAAATATATTGACATCAAAATGAGTGCCGTACATAAATATTGACACTTATGTGTTTTTTTGCCATAAAAAATGAGTCGATTCCGGTCTAATCATTTTCGACTTGATCCATTCATTTAATGTGCGTGACCTGAGATGATTTGGTTTGTGAATATATGGGGAGTTGTTTCACAATAGAGGGCTCTTCTGGTCTGATGTAGTTTTAAAACTCAAGGAGGGTGAGTGATAAAGTGTCGAAGCGTGGGAGGGTAATTGGTATTTTCCCAAAATTTTGTGAACATGTCCAGACCGTTTTTCCTTTTCCATCGATCTATGAAATGATGGTTGAAGAACTTCTTCTAAATTAACAAAAGATACTTGACTCGAGATACTTGAATGACAGTAATAAGGTATTGCTACATGACCGGGTCAATTCGGAAGAAAGTATCGCTCAAAGATTATTTCGAACATTCGCCATCAGTAAATAGATTGTACTTTTCTCATTTCAATTTGAGATTAGATGATATCCTAGATACCACGGTCAAGTTTGTGTGACGCCCCGTAATTAACTGACTCGAGGTATTGTAAGTTTTTATCTGCCCCATAGCGAGCCCATGGTTTTGTCCTTTGGCATACAGGGAGGCTAATAATACTTTAATCTAAGCACGCTTAACTTTGGAGTTCCAAAGCAAAGCTTGTCTATCAATAATTGCTTCTTGCTTGGGCCCTCTAGCACGCTTAACTCCGTAAGTTAATTTCAATTTATACATACATATATCCTAAACACGCTTTCTTCCTGTTCGGTCACATTTCGATTCATGTATGAACTCTTCGTCATCCTAGAAGTCTATCAACAATTGCTTCTTGCTCGGGCCCTCTAGCTCGGCTACTATTTTCCGCTCTCTTAGAATCGGGTCGTTACAAAATTCAACCCGATTGGATCAGTGAAAGATAGTCTGCGATGGTCCAATGTGCCAAAACTCAAAACTAGAGAATTTACGGGAAAATGACATGGGACCAGCAAACATAAACTCGCGTCATTCACAAAGTCAGTAATCCGACATTAATCATCTGCTGACTTTTCCCACGTTCGGAGAGACTTGTTACTGAAGCGCTTGACGAATTTCGGGAACTTAAGTGCACCTTACTAATTTCATAGATAAGAATGGTCATCTCCGCGAGACTAGGTTTTTGCACAGCACTATGCAATCCAAATGAAGCCTTCCCTTACTAAGGATCCATGCTTCGTTTGATTATAAAAGCTTTTCGTGCCGTAGTCTCGATAGTTCGATGCGTCACAAGTCACCACGTGTTGGGTCGTGGTTATTGACATTCGAGACACGATTATCTGGATTCCTAATATGATGTAAGGATTGTCACACGAATACTGTTGGGGCGTGATTCATACTCCTCATCGACAAGAAAGTACAGAAGTCTCTCTTCTTCAATAGGCAGGGTGCCCCATCGCCCTTACGAATGCTTCATGTTTGACTTCGATGTGAATCTGGCTTGTTTTCTTTTCTTTTATGTGGATCACATGCATCACTCTGCGGGCACTAGTTCAAGAGTAGTTGTATTGCCAATATAAATTAAAGAGTAGTTGGTAGTTGGAGCTTTTGCCCTTCCCATCAAACCATCACCTCATCAAATACTCCCCATCAATAAGTCAATTCTTCAGCCTTTTGTAATTTTTTGCGTGTGGCAGAACTGACGAATTCGAAGGACTTCGTGGTAAAATCATAAATTTAATCCTAAATTTATTGTATAAATATCAATTCAATCCTAAATTTTTAAATTTACTAGCGTTGATCCTTGTGCGAAATTTCGATATAGCTCTTTCGATCAATTGTCGTTCAAAATTGTTGACGTAGCCATTTACATAAAACACCATTTCAAGAAACGTCATTTCAAGTAAAGTTGTCCACATCAACATACAATGTATTAAAATAAGACGGCCCAATTTATTATCGTTGATTTTCTTTTTCCGCACATGATATTATGATAGCTAAACAACTTACTTTAACTGACCTTTCATGGCAAAAATATATATACAAATCAGCTAAACTACCTTTATGGTTAGGAAAAATTATCAAAAAAGTCCTAAACTTATTGTAATCGTGCCAGCTCAATCTTAAACCTTTTTTCTTGTCAATTGAGTCTTAAATCTTTTGCATTTGTATCAAATCAATCCGTTTTGTCAGGCGGCGCTAATGTAGATAATTTTTAATAACATCTTAGTATTTTCTTTATTTTTTTTCTTTCCACTGTGGCCGACAAGGGTCACCAGAGCTCATCGGCCATTGGACAAGGCCATTGCAGTCGCGAGCGAGGCCACGGCGAGGCTTTCCTTGTCTAGATCTGGTGAGGCAGCCTCACCCACGGCCATGATGGCCTCATCCAGTGGCCGATGAGCTCTAGCGACCCTCGCCATCCACAGCTCATCGGCCTTAGTAGGAAGAAAAAGAAAAGAAAGTGAAAGAAAATTCAAAATAAAATAAAATAAGAGAATATTATAAATTGTTCACGTTAGGCATTAGCGAGTGGATTGAATTAACACATATACAAAAATTTTAGGACTCAAGTGAAAAAAAAGTTTAGGATTGAGTTGACACACTTACAATAAATTTAACATTTTTTTGGTAATTTTCCCTTTATGGTTATGGCCATCGTCAACTTAGAAGAGTGAAACTCACAAAAAGAGTATAAAATACAAATGATAATATTTGTGTGGACAAATACCACTAGAAACTTTAAATTATATCCTCTGAATACCCAAAACGTTTTTGTACCCAAAAAAAAAAATCCATACTTATGTCAATTTGACAAAGTACTCTCTATTATCACAAAAAATCCTAAACTATGCATACCATGACATCAATACCCAATAATTTTTTTATATCACAAATAACCAAACTTGTACCAATGTTGCAAAAAAAAAAAAACACACACACACACACACAAGTTTACGGATATTGGTGACACAAAAAAAAGTTTGAACATCAGTGTCATGGTGGGTATAAGTTAGAATTTTTTGTTGACAAGATAAAAACAAAATTGAGATGCTAATAACAAAGTAGACATAATTTAGAGTTTTTTAATGATATTAATCCTACCTTTGTAATTTTAATTCACTGGTTAGCAAAAAGTATCTCAAGAGTGTGCCAGAGACCCACAAAGTGGGATCTACCACTTTGACTACCGTGAGATCCAAAAGTTTTATTCGTTATTGTGATAACCCAAGGACACAGGATAAAGACCCGATTATTTAGAGGCTCCTGAAACATCATATAAGCTTCATGAGCCGATTAATTCCTTATCTTTGGTCAGTGTAGATGGCTCTGATTTAGAGCAATTTGCAAAATTTGACCATTCAAATGTTAAATCTGATTCACCAAGGCTCCGTTTGTTTGAAAAAAAAAAAGAAATTATATTCGAAAAATTGTTTTAACTTTTCAGTATTCGGATGATTTAGAAATAATCGATATTATGGTGCAGAACAATAGCCGCCACGGGAAAGTATTGGACTTTTTCTTGAGGACTTCTTAGTAGCAACTGTTTGATCTTTGAAGAACTACAAGGACTATGACTAATGTCTAAGCCTTACCTAATTAAATTGCCTACCTTGGTAGAATAATTAAATATCGGTATGCAAATTCAACAACTACATTGTCTAGCATAACCGAGCCCTGCAGAAAGTTAGACTTGTGGCCACCAATCTAGTGATGAGGGAACTATTTATTGATATTGACCCGAAACCCCTTTTGCCCTTTATGTAGCATTAACCAAGATGACTACACATTAAATAGAGGAGAGAGAAGCAAAATGTATTTTGACTGACTTTTATTTTTCCTTTTGGAGGAAAAACTAAAATTAAGAATTATTGTTGCCTTTTTTTTTTTCGAAAACGCTATTCTGACAGTCTGACATTATCATCAATATTTCTGACCCCACGATTTCTAATTAATGAGCGCTTTATGCAAAACATGCGGTG
The DNA here is from genome assembly GCF_020921035.1 of Rhodamnia argentea. Classification (NCBI taxonomy): domain Eukaryota; kingdom Viridiplantae; phylum Streptophyta; class Magnoliopsida; order Myrtales; family Myrtaceae; genus Rhodamnia; species Rhodamnia argentea. Next base: position 4,276,243 of record NC_063158.1, read on the forward strand.
ATAGTGTGTGGATCTATGGTCATAAATAACTGACAGTACAATCGGACTGTCATGGAAGTATTGTTTTTTTTTTTTGGTCAATTTTTATCATTGTTGCTTTTGATTATATTCTTTTTGGGTGAGTATCACGTGATATTCCAAAAGTGAATCCCAAATGTCTTGCATTCAAACATCATATGAATCTCTTTTGCATGTTCTTTTGAATTTTGGAAAGAACAAGAATTACCTGTAAAGGTCTAATTATGCAACTAGTTTTGATTTACCCTTGTTCCTTAATACAATCATTTGTCTAAACGCTGTTTTTTTTGGCTTGAGTTGCAAACACTACTTAAGAACCATTTCTGCATATTACAGATCAATTGAAGAAAAACAAAGCCATATGAATTCAATTAATTAGCTTGAGAAATGGCAAGAAAATGGGTAATCAATAGTCGATAATTCCTTTTAATGATGGAACAAGGAGAAAGAATTTGAGGAAAATACCAAGCACTAGAAAGGAAAAAATATCAATCATACCGATAAATTTACATATATATGTGCAAATCGATTAGACTCATTTCATGTCGACATGCAAATACAGGAAAAAATGTCCAAAAAGTCCTAATCCTATATTGTGAGCGGTCAATTCAATCTTAAATCTTTTAAGTGTACCAATTTAGTCACAATCCTCTTGATAATTTGTCAATTTAGTACTAAAATTTTCAATTATGTCACTTTAGTCCACAACCTTTCGAAATTCCACCAGTTTAGTGATAAACCTATTATTGGAATAATTGACTGAAACGACTACATTGACAAATTATCAAGAAGTTTAGAACTAAATTAGCAAATCATCAAAAGATTTAGGAATGAATTGGCACAGTTTAAAGGTTTGTAATAAATTGGCAAATCGTCAAGAGATTGAGGACTCGAATAACACAATTGAAATGTTTAGGATCGAATTGATCGCCGTAAAATAGGTTTAGGATTTCTTAGACAATCTTCCCCACCAAAAAACACACGTGTCTCGTGATTTTTGTTGTTGTGGGTAAATATCTCACTTGTTTCTAGCTATGAGACGATGAGAATTCCCAAAACCATCGTTATTTCGTTAAGATCTCTTCTTCCAAACAGGAGGAGATCAAAAAACAGATCCAGATGATTAAGTTGTTGTGACGGCAATTGCTGATTTAGTAAGCCATTCTTGATTTGGAGCTTGAAACTTCTTTGATTAAGCTCAAGAAGGCTGGCAGTTGGAGGTGGAGAGCAAGCATCGGCGCTCAAACAGATCTGAATAACACGCTTCTGTTTCCGCCATTAATCCCGGCACAAATCTCTTATTTTGTCTCAGAAAAGTGCCGAAAAGAGGGCAAGTTAAAAGAGAGAGAGAGAGAAGAGATCTGCGTGCATCTTTCTTCTCTGCGTGCCCACAGTTTTCACGCAAAGCTGTATTAATATTTCGTGCGCTCGGCATGGCGAACATTCATTGCTCGTGACATTGAGGATTAGGGTTTTTCCTCTGGCTAATGAACTTATAAAATGCAAAGATGTCTACCTATACATGATCATATGCATAGCCCGTGAAATTGAGGAGGCTAACTACGTTTGCTCCTGGAAACAGAAATGTATATAGGCTCCATTTAACTTGCGAAAAATGAATGACCTGTAAAACTTGTTCCTGAAATCAATTACTTGTTTTGCTTGAAATAATAAGTCAAGGGCAAATCTTCTCATTATCGACCAGGATATATGTTTAGTTATTATTGTTCATTCATTTCAGCAAGCGATATCCGCAATCATTTTTAGGAAAATATTTTTTTCAAAATATATATATATATATATATATATATATATATATATATATATATATATATATATATTGCGAAACAATCAAAGCCTTAGTGTTCTCCGATCAATCGAAAAAAGGAGAATTACCAAAAAAGTCATAAACCTATTGCAATTGTACCAATTCGGTCATAAATCTTTTTTTTTTTTGTCAATTCAGTTCTAAACATTTTACAATTGTGCTAATTCATCCATCCAGTTAATTTTGGCCAGCAAATGCAGACGTGGACGCCGACCAACCGGCGACCTAATATTTTAATTTTTTTTTTTTTTTTTTATTTTTTCTTTACTTTTTTTTCTCTGTCATCTCCTTCCTCTAGCCGGCCACCGGCGGCCGGCTAGAGGGGACACCCGGCCTGGTGAGGTCGCCCTTGCCTAGCCAAGGTGAGGCTTCTCCTCGCCGTGACCGGATCCGGCAAGGTTGAGCCTCGCCCATCCATGGCGGGGCTCTACCTCGCCGTCGCTAGGAGTCCCGCAATCGGCCAGAGGAAGGAGTTGACAAAGAAAATAAATAAGTAAAAAGTAAAGAAAAATAAAAAAAATAAAAATTCAAAAAAATATCAAAATATTAGGTTGCTAGCCGATCGGCGTCTACGTTAATGTCGGATGGACTGAAGTGGCACAATTGCAAAAGGTTTAAGACCGAATTGATACAATTATAATAGGTTTAAGACTTTTTTGATAATTTTCTCATCGTAAAAGGAATTGTGTTTAACACATTGAGTTTCCCGGGTTGGAGGCCATGTTTCGATCTAGCATAGATAGAGCTATGGCTCTTTCATCGTGCATAATACGTAGCGAACTGAGCAATTAAATCAGATTGACAATCCAAGTAAGTGTGAGTTAGGTAAGTTGGTGGTGTGCATCAATCTCTCATTCTTAAAACTCTTCCGTCGTTTTATTTCCCCGAAATGATACCGCACCTTAGGATAGTTTTTTAAATAGTCATATGGTGAAATTAGACCAACAACTAATAAGTCCTTTCTCAAATAGAAGGGGAAAAAAAGATGGGTAACATAAATAAAAATTTTAAAAAAATTGCTAGATCGTTTCTAGACTTTATTCTACACAATATATGGCAAAAGAAAACTTCGATAACTTATGCCTCAAGTGAAATTAGAACTAAGAAACGTAACTAAAAGAATTTCGGTGCTCGATTATTTCGTGAAGAATTGACGGTATTGAGAAATCAATAGCCGAAATAGTTTAGGGATTTAGGAATTCGTGGCGTTGCGATGGGAAGTTGAACTGGGCCACCGGCTGCTCCGAGAAAGGATGCGAGGGGAGTTGACCAAAATTCCCGGTCATTTTGCCAACAGGTCCCGGTTGCCTTCTCGTGAACGGTGCCTCCAGTCACGCTGACTGAATCCCCCCGACCCCACAATTTCTTGATTTTCCATTCCTGTTCCCTTCCCCACCAATCTCCTCGATCGGCAGAGATGGCAAAACGTTTGACCTCTTCCTCTTTCATTTTTAAGGAGGGAAAAAAAAAAAAAACCCTCGTTTCCTGAACTCGCTCTCGACAGTTTTTAGAATGTACAACAGCAAAAGGCCAATACCAAAGTTCATAATGTCTTTACGGAAAGCACGAAATCGCGACGCGACCGAGACCAAGTCATCTGAGCAAATCTTGACCGCGGGAGGGGGACAGGAGAGGGTTTCGGTCGTGAAATAACGCGAGCTGAATCGCGACACTCTTGATCAGGCCTATCCGGTGGAGAAGGAAATGAGGAAGGACACCGATCATGTAGAAGATAAACACCATCTTCGATACAATAGGTCTGCGCGAGCAGTAACTTCATGCGGTCGTAACCCAATCCTCACAGTCACAGATGTACTAATTAGGAAGCACCTAGTCATGTATGGACCGGACCGGACCCTGTTGTGCCCATTTCAAGTTTGGTCCTACCTTAGTGTCATCTTCTGCAAGGGCGGGCTCTGGATTGGCCGTGGACCGGCAATCGTCCGTGCTGGTAGATACTCCAAAACCATGGTGTAATTTCTTTGCCTTTCCATGTACCTGTTGGCCTTTTGAAGGTTCCAAAGAGAGATCCTTGGGAATACGTGATGACAGAATGGACAATAGTGTCTGAAAACTTAAAAGACCGCTTAAAAATGACTTCTTTTTTGTTCCTTTGCATGCCAATCCATCTGATCATCAAGGACCTAACTAAGCCTTGGCTTTGTCTTTTCGCTTTAACTCGTAATGATCTCTGTCAAATCCCAAATCTTTATGTAAAGTGGGAAAAAACAAGAGAGACAGCATATGTCTGGAGCTGAGGATGAGCATCCTTAGGAAGCAAGATTCATCACATGCAAAAGAGAAAAAGAACCAAGCACACCAGCCTGAGATGGACGAAAGTGTCCCTACTGTGCAGTGACTTGCCTCGTTCTCTCTTCTTTTTTTTAGTGGGAATTGAGATTAATATAAGCCTGACTGATCTTTCCAGGGGAATATTTACTATATGACAGCTCTCCCTGTCTCTGCCAGCTTACAATGATTCGTTCTCTCCTAGGCAAACAGCTCTAGCTTTGTGGTTCTTTCTGTTCAGAAAATGGAGGGATTCTGCGTAAAGAAGCGTTAACTACTCTGTCGTTTCGGAAAAAAACTTCATGTGGGGATGGGAGGTTATTTGTGTAATTCCAGTTTGGAAATCCTTCTGGTTCATGCTCAAATGATTTGATTCCATGCTTCACGCTTTAGCAACATTAACTTAGACATTGGACAAAAGGAAGAGAGCGAAACAGAGAGAGACGAGATGAGTTCCAAGTAATTTCCTGCTGATTGATGCAACAGATACAAGAGCTGTATGAGTACTGAATGATGAAAAGTTCCATTGAAGAAGGCGCGCTAAAACAAGAATTGCAGGAGATTAATAACAGAGGCAGAGCAGCACTGTGCATTTCCAGAGCAGAGACCATGTCCTGGTCTCCAAGCAATCCCCAATGTACTTACATTGTCAGCAAAATTGGGCCTAAACAAAAAGCAAAAAGCAAAAAGCCAAAACCCCCCTTCAAAAAAAAAAAAAAAAAAGGAGAGAGAAAGAAAGTTGATCATACTGTTTCTTTTCTGAAGATGTCCCTCTCAGCCTCCGAGTGAAAGCGAGCAACAATTTGTTCCTAGCATTGCCACAGAGAATTAACTGCCGTCGTGAGCTGAAGAATTTCAAGAAGCCATGTGCAGTCACAGCGAATGGAGCTTCATTGCAAGAAGAAGTAACTGGAGAACTAAAAAGCACCTGATCATTAATCCTTAGTTCTAATCTATCACCAGAAGGGCAAGCGAAGAACTTTTCTTCCTAACCGTAACCAATGGGCAAAGATCAATGGAAATGGAGTGTCAGTCACCTAGCCGAACCAATGATGAAAAAAAAAAAGTTGTTCTGCGATCTCTGTCTCTCTGTTCGAGTGTTTTTCAATTCTTGATGAGTTGGGTGAATTCTCCGTCATCAGAAACTACACTGAAGTCGTCCTCCTCCGCTGGAGCAGGCAGGTTGAGATCTATCAAATTGGCTGAGATCTTAGACTTAGAGCTCTGAGCGCCATCGCCAACACCACCGCCACTTGATCCCCCTAATCCCATCAAGTGAGATCTCTTGTGCCCGCCAAGAGCCTGTCCGTTCCCAAACACTCTCCCGCAGAATGGGCACTCGTAGACCCTCTCTTTCTTGCGCACCATAGCCATTTCCTTGCCCGAGTCATCACGCCTCTCTCTCTCATCTTCTCGCCTCCTCTTCTGACAACCCATTGGCCCAGGAGCCTTCCTGTGAATCACTCTGTGCCCACCCAACGCCTGTGAAGATCTGAACGCTTTCTTGCACACCTCGCACTGGTGGTGCTTCCTCTCTGCTCCATTCCCCAGCAGATCACCTTTTTGGCCCTCCTGAACTTCCTCATGATCATCGTCATCGTCATCGTCATCGTCATCATCGCGACGTTTTCTTCTCCACCTGTCCCGCGAGAGCATCATGAGGCACATGGCGACATCTTCTTCAGGCGAAGTGTCGGACACCGAGCTCACTGGCTCCGGCTCAGCCGGCGAGCTCGGCTGGCTCGGCTTCGGCTTCCTCTGCCTCTCACCCTCTGCATTGTTGTTGCAGCTGCCCAGCTTTCTCCTGCTCCTCTTGGATCGCCGTTGAGTCGGGTTTCTCGACTCGGTCTCGCTCTCTCGGTCCTGCACGACGGCGAACCCGGAACCGCCGGAGAAAGAGAACTCGGGATCTGCACACTTGAAGCTCCTCTTGGGGTTCTCCCTCAGCCCGTAAATCAGGGACTTCTCCTCGATCTCCTGATCTCCACGCGACGATTCCTGCTCTCCTTCGCCGGAGGAGGAGGAAGGAGACGAAGTGATCGACTCGACGACGTGGGGTCGGTGAATCTTGAGGCTGGCCAGATGGGCCTTCATGTGGCCACCCAGAGCTCGGCCATTGGCGAAGGTCCTGAAGCAGAGCTTGCATTTGGGTCTCTCCATCGGAGCTGGGAATGAAGCAAAGATCAAAACTTTACGAAGCTCGGGGTGTTGAACTACTGATTCTTGTCTCTCTCTCTCTCTCTCTCAGGAGATGGTGGAGAGATTTGGGAACTGAAAAATGAGTAGGTAACAAGCATTCCTCCACCGAAAAGGACACACCTTTGTTAATTTCTTGGGTTTTATCAATTATGTGTGAAAAAGCAAAAACGTTGCGTGCCAAAAATAATTCATGAAAAGCAAAAAAAAAAAAGTTAATCTGGTAATTAGGCAGGATAAAGGAACCGAAAATGTCCGATCATGGAAAATGCAACGAGGGACAAGTGAGCGACATGCAAACCTTGCCCCATTTGGGCTGGGAGGTGTACTAAAGCCTTCTTCGTGTTCATAAGAGCCAATTAGCAAGAGATATACACAACCTCTAGGCATTATCACAAAAATTAACATCAACTTTCAAATGTTTCGGAAAAAAGATGCAACATTTTATCATCGTTGTAAACTTAACATGAACTTGCAAGCAGCATGAACATTTGCAAATGTCATGCAACTCGAAATTGTAGATATTTTTCCGAGATATTTTGTGTTAAATTCGAAACAATGATAATGTGTTGTGTATTTTGTTTAAGAGCTTCGAGAGTTTGTATCGGTTTTTTCACCGATGGAAAAAGTCCTTGTACTTTTCTGCTATGTGGCCATGAAAACGGATGAAGGTGTAAGTACAGACAAACATCTGAAATTCTTCTTTCTTTTTTGCATGCTTTAATCTTGTTTAATAATTGGCTGTTGCCCACAATTTGACTTGAGGGAAAAAAAAGAAAAAGAAGAAGTGCTACTTGTCTTCTACACACCTGAAATGATCAGCTTTCCTGCCGCTATCATGACAAATGCTATCATTATATCCCTTGTTATGGCTCTTCTATTGTTTGGTTGTTAGATCTTGAAATTTCTCACGACTTATACAACTTTGTCTATCCAAATTTTCATCAATCGGCCCGATTAATAATCTGGTTATCGTTTTCGATAATCAAGTTTCGTGAGCTATCGATTACAGCAATAATCTGAGGTCAATAGGGTACTAAACACCGTACGACTGTGATACAACCTTTTGATTTTATTCTTTTAGCTGGCCATCATAAACTTGTTGGTAAAATACTATTTTTTCGAATCCTTTTATATATTTTGCGGCAGCACGAGCAATAATATCCTGTCTTCTTAATTTGCATGTAAATCATCCAATTTCCCCACAAAGGAAACTCCCGAATCAACTTTCAGGCATTAAAGCACAAATAAGGCAAGTGGGGACAATGAAATCACAGACAATACATGAGAGCTGCTTTAACTTTTTCAATATCTTTCTCTTGCCTCCTTTGATTATTGACTCGGCCTATGTGAAAAACCAAGTTTAATCACCATCTTAGTCAATTATAATCATGTTAATAACGTACATTTAATGTATCCTGCCCCTCCAAGCTCTTTTTTATCGAGGTCTTTTTCCAATCACGCCATATCATATGTCTCAACTTCTAATCGTTAACAGGAAATCCAAACAGACCCACCTGTTGGATAAAAAAAGTGAAAGTAAAGTCAATACACAAATGAAGTGGGTTGGACCCTTTTGATCCGCTTCGGGGAATCACATCTTGTGTTGTGTCCGCACAAGTAATGCATCATTAATGGCAACTTAGGGAAATGAAAAAATGGTTAGGTATGCTAATGGGAAATCTAGGGAAAAAAAAATGGCCTGGTTGTGTCCCCAGCAATTGTTAATGTGATGTCGATCATATGGCAAAAGGCTAAGCATCTCTCAAATGTTCCATCCAATCATTTTTCCCACTAATTTCCAATTATGTAGTTAAAGATCTTCAATGGAGCTATGGAGGTAGAACAGATTTTGGAATTTTTACTAATTATTTAGGTGGGGGCAAGTGGAAACACGCCACGTGGCTAAATCGAAACACGTGGCGTGGAGAGACAAGGTCAAAGCATGGTTGGGGTTGGTTGCAACCAAGGGGGAGTGAATGATACAATCACATGGCGTGGGAAATAGAAAGTGGAAGCCACCCACAAATTAATTTTTCTTCCTCTCTAGACATCTTTTTCGTTTACTTGATTTGAGGCATAGGCGTGATGGAGATGGGCTAAAGAGAAACTCTATGAGCTGAAAAATAGTACCCCGTAACACTTGGGAAGTAACTATTAATGTGCTTCTTGAACAAACAAAAACGAACAAGCAAGTAGCAAAACGAGCATATCAATAAAAGTCACACAAGATTGTATAGCCGCTTATAATTTTCCAAGTAATTGTAGGTACTCTTTTTCTTTTCTTTTTTCCCCTCGAGGAGGTGAGAATATAGATGGGTATTCTCCACACGCTTATCAAAAATGGCAAGAAGGTATATAAAACTTACCACATCTTGTTTAGTTTATATACCTTTTAAGATGTGAAATGTAACTTCGTTCGTTCGAATTACATCAATTACCGGTTTATAGAACTTACAGGGTGTCATCGATGCTATTCCTTTTCCCCTTTCTATTGACAACTCCCTGTTGTTCCAAACTGGCTGATGATGTTGCACCATAGTCCAATGTCTGGACAAAATTCATATGGGAAATCCCAAGGTCTTGGCCAGATTGGGGAGATGCCTTGAGCTTTTATCTTTTGAGGTAAAGTCAAAAGAGAGTAACTTGTCCTGAATCTCTTAGGTTACGTTTGGCAGTCACGATAAAATTTGTCATATCTTGTGTTTGGTGCCTTCTCAAGATAGGATAAAGTCGGATGTAAGATGGATATAGTTCGGATAAAATTATCCCATGGAGAAGATAGGATAAAGGTAGATAGGATTTTTACTATCCATAATATAAAAGTTATTTTTCTCGAATAATAAACTTCTTAAAATTAATAAAACTAAAATGACATTTGAATATATAATATTTGAATTATAATGTAAAAAAATCCAAAAAAAATATTTTTTTTATTCCTATTTTTATTTATATATTTGAATTTCTTTCTATCTTCTAATATAAACTCAATATATAAGCATTTATATTTATTACATATTTTAGGTATTCTAGTATTTTAGATGTATTAGTGTAGTTTACTATATTATAAAATCTTAACAATGGAAGAGGGCTAAAGAATAAAAAAATTAAAAAAGATAGGAAAAAATAATAAAAAATAAGCAAATAAAAATGAAATAGGCAAGAATGTCATGATAGATTATTACCATCTCCGTTTGTGCAATTTTTAGGTTCATTTACACCGATATACCGTTTATACCAAATAATAGACATGATAGGATACGAAAGTATTTGGCTTTATTACTGTTATTCACCAAACAACGGATATGATAAAGTAAAATCCCTGAATTTCACATCTTATTCTATCTAATTCTATCATGACCGAAACTGCAGATGACCAAACGTAGCCTTAGAGCAGAGGAGTATGATCAACCTAGTCACGGCCGGTTCGGTGGAACCGCCGGTTCCGTTCCAGGAACCGGAACCGGCCGTGAAAAATGGCGGTTCCGGGCCGGTTCCCGGGCCGGTTCCGGTTCCGGTTCGGAACCGCCGGTTCATTCCGATTCATTTTTAATAATAATTTTTAAAATAATAAATAATAAAATAAATATAATAAATTATAAATTATAAAATACAATTAAATTGTACATTGTAATAAAATATGGGAAAAAAAAGAGAGAAGGAATGAGCTTGAACTTAATGAATTATCATTAAGCGACCTACATATCTTCTTGGGGATAGAAGAATCAAAGCCCATGTAGTTCTTTTTACCTTTGAGAACCCCAACTTACCTCATCGTCAATCGTCGCTACCCGTTGTGGTACCCGTGGCGGTGGTATCTCCAACATCATCGCTAAAAAATTCGTGTTCACGATCTAACTCTTGGTGTCGATATTTCGCCCTCGTCCAATCGCCGACACAAGCTTGAGCTTCCACAGAGTCCGGGCTTAATCTTGAACGGCGAGAGTCCAAAATTAATCCTCCAGAATTAAATGCTTGTTCAACTGCAACCGTTGAAGAATGAGTTGCTAATATTTGACGAGCGATGAGGGCGAGAACTGGATACTCGATTTGGTGACTCTTCCACCACTTCGGGATTTCGAAATCCGTACTATGTTCTGCATCACGAAACTCAAATTGAGTGGTTAAATATTTTTCTAATTCAGAAATATTACCTATTGCCCCTTTTTGTTTTTTTTGCCTACTCTTAAGCATATTATACCCTCTACTAAGTGAACTACCACCTTCGCTACGTGAGGCAGTAGATTGTAAAAATCCAGAATCACTTAAACCATATCTACTACAAAATTCTCCATATAATGCTACTATAGATTCTTTAACATGTCCTAATATATTTAAAATATCTATTGAATCATCCAAATGTAAACAATCATGATAATACACATTCAAATAATCTTGTAAACCGTCTAATTTAATGCGTGGATCAAAAACAATACCAACTAAATAGACAAGAGGAATTTGCAAATAATAATGCAACCATTTTTCTCGTATTACTAAAATAGTTTGACCTAATTCGGTATCTTTTTCATATTCACTAAAAACACTACTAATATTAACACACTCTATTAAAAATAAATGCGTTGTAGGATAATAAATACCAGATAAAGTCTTAGTAGCATCATTAAAAATTTTCAAAATATCTAAAATTTTCTTGCAAACGTCCCAATGTTGAGGAAGTAAAGTAATTTCGGGAATATTTTGTGAAATAAACATACATAATAAATCTTTATATTCAAAAGTTTGCCGAAGCAACTCGTACGTAGAATTCCAACGAGTCGGAATATCTTTTGGAAATCTTCTTGGCCTTCTCCCATTTTGTTTACAAAATTTTCCCCATGATTTCATACATTGGGGACGACTCCATAAAAATTTAATTGCACTTTTTATTGGGGCGAGAGAAGTGTCAAGAGTTCGTAAACCATTTTGTACACATAAATTTAAAACATGACAAGCACATCTAATGTGAAAAAATTGTCCGCCAAAAGTGGGTTTGCAAATATTTTCTAATTCGGGAATAGAAGCGGTATTTGCGGCGGCATTATCAAAACCAATTGAAAATACTTTATTTATTAAATTATATTCTTCTAAAACTTGCCTAATTATTCTATAAATATTATAAGCCGAATGGCTTTCATCAAAAACTCGGAATGCAATAAGTCTTTTTTGAATCATCCAATTGTCATCTATCCAATGACACGTGACACCCATATAAGAATGAATTTGCCAAGGATCACTCCAAATATCGCTACCTATATGCACACGTCCATTGAATTCGCAAAAAATTTTGCTAAAGATTTTTTTCCTTTTTTATAAAGATGAAAAACTTCGCGTTTAAGAGTATTTTTTGGAATAGTTGGCGCTTGCGGAACCAACGCAGTATTTATCAAATATTTCATATTAAAATTTTCACCAGTATTAAACGGAGCATGATCAAGGGCAACATATTCACCTAATGTTTGTTTATAAAGTGCTTCAATGAAACGAAATAAAGGATGAGGCTTAGAAGTGGCGTACCCGGAAATTTGTTGTTGCGTATTGTCGATCCCCGCTTGCGTTGGATGTTTTTTCGTCAAATGCCGACGGAATGTTCCGTAGCCGTCTCCTTTCGTGAATTTATAAGTTTGCGAATAATATTTACATTTTACATTATACTTACCTTCGACTTCATCACGTACCTTGTCGAAGTGTAGCCACAAGTCCGATGTATTATCTCGGCCCTTCCGTTCCGGCTCATTTGCCGTTGACGTTTCTTCGACACTAGTGGGAGGATGAAGACTTTCTTGTGTTGGGATGTGCTCGACGTTCGGAATCGGGACATAGTTGATATTATCGTCGTCGTCTTCCCAACTTGCATACTCACGAGGATCGTATTCATGAATGGGATACTCGGAATCTCCCATAGCCATCTTGCCCTTGTCAGCATTTCTGCTTCCACTTGCCATTTTTGAGAGAATTGATCGGAAATCCGATTGAGAGAATTGAGTCGGGATTGAGAGAATTGGGAGAATTTGAGCGATTTGAGAGGATTTCGGAGAGAATTCGAGAGATTGTTCAGAGAATTTGTGACAAAAATGAAAGGGGAAGCATATGCATTTATAGGCAAGAATCATTTTTTTTTTTTTTTTTATTTTTTAAAATGGAAAGCAACGGCCAAATTGGCCGTTGCACGTTGGCAACGGCCCAAAGTCGCGAGCGGGGGGGGTGGGGAGGGGGGCCCGGGGAGAGAGCCCAACGGCTCTCTGCCCCGGGCCCACTTTTTTTTTTTTTTTTTTTTGCGGCGGTTCGGAACCGGCCCGGAACCGTGGGCCCGGTCAACGGGCCGGTTCCGGGCCCACGGGCCCAAATGGCCCCCTCTAGATCAACCTTTAGCAAAACTTATGGTGACTCCTCTCAAATCCAAATCATCATTGTATACATCGTGTTCAAACAAGTCAGCTCCGCGCGAGAAGTTCAACAGCAAAGGCAATCGTTCAAGGACTTCGTATTCGAAGTCGAACCCATGAATTTTCCAGGGTACAAGTTTGAAACTTCGGGTTTCGAAGCACCCGTTACTTGTCTGCACATGTTCTGCTTGGCAAGATGTGGAAAAGATACAGATGCTTGGCGATGATCTGGTTTCAGCTAAACAATATACATGGTGATTTTTGTCACACCACTGAAATAGGAAAGCTCCACAAGTTTCTCCTTGTTCACATTGCATTTACACGGCAAAATGTCACGTGTATCATCGAAATACAGTTTAAAAGCTTATTCAATCTAACTAATCGTTGGAAAATGACATAAATGATTCTGAAATTTGGTCCAATCACCGGTGTCTTCCTTAAATTTTTAATTTGTTTAATGCGATTCTTGAACTGTCGGTACAAATTCAATCTAGTTTTTAAACTATATGAAAGAATTCAACGTGAAATACTCAGAAGATTAATGGCAAGTAGAATTTAAAATCATCCGAGGCTATATGATTGGGGTGGAAATTTTCCCTGCTTTTAGCAGGCAGGAGCAGTGCTTTCTGCAGACATGCTGCCTCTTCACCCTTCACGCGAGAAAGTTCTGGTTTCGTTAGTTTTTGTATGTTGCATCTCTTCAGTACGGACCATATTCAATTTGGATTAAATTTCTCTCCTGTTTCCCATCATGAAAGTTCTGCAAAATAAATAATCAAATGCAATTGCCCAAAAAAAAAAAAAAAGTAGTTGTGTTTGCAGCCAAATTCCCATCATTAAAAAGTGGCGTGGGAGTTATTTCTTTACAGAGAAGGGCTGGTGATAGATGGATTTAGGTTCTGGAGATGTTGCAACCGGCTGATATTATTTCAAATGTCAACAAGGGGTTGAATGAACTGATCTAAATATGATTTCTGTCTCGTAATTTGGTACAGATTCTGATTCAAGAGTTTTCAATCAACTTTTGTATCGACGGGAATCGACTCAAACTCGATCATAAATATGACTGTTTTTCCCATTCGATAAAGATGGGGCTTTTAGGCGAGTTTGGCTATTGGTACATCAGAACGTCATGAGTTAGTTCGGTTCCTATTTACCACCATTGGTTGACACTAGAGCAGAGCTCGTTGGAGCCAATCCTAGTACGAGACGATTGGGTTAGGCCACTTGCACCGAAATTCCTCTAGGACCGTCTTAAATCCCCTGGCCCAACGCCATGCATGATGAACGCCTGGGCCAGACCGACCGGCTTAGCTTATCGGCATTCCGCCGCAGATTCGCCCATTGATCATGTCCAAGATGAATCCCATAAACGACCCTCATCAACATTTCCCTCACAAAGAAGCAGGTTCCTGAGCAACTCTCTGTTAAAGATTCATGGAGGAGGTCACAGTAGAGCAACTGCTACTGCAGAATCACCAATGTCTAGAACAGGAGGAGTAGATACATTGACATGCACAAGAAAGTCACACATGATACACCAGATGGTTTCCACAGCAGGCAAAAGAAGCTGCTCTTTCTTCCTACAACCAAAATGCTGGAGAAAAAGAAGATGCTTTCGCAAAAATCCACATCTTCGTTTCTCAACTCAGAAGTGGCTTCTCCGCATCCGACCTACTCTCTGAGCAATCTTCTTCATTCGGGTGATAATCCTCTTTCCCTTTTGCCCAAAGCACGAAGTACAGGCCGGTAAACATAAGGACCATGCCGGCGAGGCTGCATTAGCAGCTAGGATCAGCTCGATTCAAACCAGCATGCAATTTCAATAAGTTTGAGAATGAATTCTATGGGGCTAATTATAACGGTGCTTTAGATCTCACCTTGGCATGTGGATCGTGTCTCCAAATGTTATGGCTGAGTAAATAACAGTGCAGACGGTGGCGATGGGGCTAAACATAGAAGGAAGGACCGCCCCTCTCTTTTTTATGGCCCAGGCAGTGAAGCCTACGCATGATCCGCCAATGGCACCACCCTGCACATTTGAGAATTTCGTGATGCCCCAGTGACAAAAGAAAGAAAGGGCAAAAACAGAACCATGCGGCGCATAATGTTTGCATATGTTTCCGAGAAGTATTCAGGGAGAGTAAGACCGAAGTTGCGACTGACCAGAAAAGAGAAGGTGACCAACTTGCCGAAGCTCAGAAACGGCCAGCCATTGTCCAATTTGTGGTCTTCAAACAACTGAACAGCTGCAGTCATAATCGAACCGATCAAGGACATGATTGCGCACATGGAGATCGGTGCTGGAAAGTCGGCCAAAGTGACTGCCTGCGAAGCCGCAGAAAGCAAACAAGGGAAAAAGAGATGAGTAGGCTGAATTTGGAATCCTTACAAGTTTGTCTAAGGACCGAAACAAATGTCGATTGAAGTAATGCAACAGCACTTTAGCAGAAATATACCTGCAGGATTGCATTGATTGACAGGACAAAGGCCGCTGCAATAAGATAGAAGCAACCGATTATCATTTGTCGGTTGAAAATCATATCTCTCAAGGGAGATGAGCGGGGCGCCTCCTTCGCAGCACTGCATAGGCTCATTGTGACAGCGCCCGAAACACACACCACCGTGCCTAATATCTTGACCTTGCTGTACAAGCAACTCAGCTCAACTTTCTCCATCCTGCACAAGCAGGAGCATTTCCAATTGAATAACACAGAACCCGATAACAGTACTGAAAGCCGCGATATTCCTGTAAATAATCGCTCCATCCATCAATATCCACTGATTGATCGTGTGCACGCTTAATCCACAAGATAAAATATTTTCTTAGAACGATCTTCTGTGGGATGGATTTGCTCAAAGATGGATTAAATCTATGTTTTTGACAAGAACCCTAGTAAGAACAATCTTGGTAGAACAATACAGTGAATCGTGCTAAAGTAGTATCAGCAGCTCATGCTAAAGCAACTAAACCAGTAGCCGAAAAACTAGTACTGGGACTATCGCAAAGCCTAAGTGAAAATTGCGAAAGAAACCCCAGGTAGAAGGTAGGATACCTAGTAATCCAAGCGATGACGAAGATAAGCCCAGGAGCAAGGTTTGGCATGGCGGTTGCGAGAGCCGGTGATGTGAATTTGATCCCCTTCATTAACAGAGTTTGGAACAGAGTCACCCTGACCCAGAAGTTGGAAAAACAGAAGGAAGAAAAATTAACAGATTCATTAATTTGATCATATTCACATAGGTGAAACATGAACTTCAAGTTGATATGAGGTTGCAAAGATGCCGAAATACCCTGAGAAGGAGATGAGAACAAGCTGAACCATCAACCTCAGGCTGAGCTTCTTGGGCCACAAGCTCCTGGAACATGAAGAACAATAAGAGATCAAGCGTCATTCTCACAAAGCACAAATGCGCGCAGAGAGACAGAGAGAGACGGAGAGAGAGAGAAAGATGATACCTTTCAAACGAGAAGGCAATGGGGGAGAGAATAAGGAAGGTGGCAAAGGAAGAGAAGTAGGCAAAAGTGAGAGGTTTGAGGCCAAGGGACATGAGGTAGCTCAGCATCACAGAGTTGATCGCATACACGACCTGAATCCCGACCAAACCCCCAATCACTCCCACTTCTTCCACCACCTCTTTCCTCTTGTACCACTCCATTGGTCTCTCTCTCTCTCTCTCTCTCTCCACAACAATAACAGAGAAGGAGAAGAACAAGCAGCAGCTACTGTAGAAAACTACGGGGAAGAGATGAAAAATTAGGAACTCCCGGGGCACAAGCACAACAGCTAGAGGGGACAGGAACAACCACCTCCAATGTAAAACTCAGCAAATAAATGGGAAGAAACAGAGGTTGTCCTGTTTGGCATGTTTTTGATAGTGATTGGAAGACTCTCTTTTATAGGCAAATGATGGAGAGGGGTTCTTTAAAGAAACAAATCAGATCTGGTATAAGGAAATGAACGAGAGGGTTAATAAAGAAGCAAATCAGATCATACGTTGTAAGAAAGAAAATCATCTAATCAATGCAAGTCATGGTTCTAACTTGAGATTGACCAGTGTCAAAAACATAAACACCTGGTTCTAATCAATGCAAGTCATGGTTCTAACTTCAGATTGACGACATGTTGCATTTTCTTTCTCATCACGTGTAAAATGGAAAGATAGCATATTTAATGGAAATGCTACCTGAATTAATTCGAAAGGTCTCGACTTTTTCAGAGCAGGTCCGAATCAAATAGCAATTATTCGAAGCACTTCTTTTTATTTTTACACTACTCTGAAAATTCAAAGACTCGACGGCATAGGTATATAAAATACATGATTTCCACTAAGCAGAAAACTTATGGTGGCTTTAACTTTTTAATTCCGAAAAAAATAAAATCAAAGTTAAAAAATTCAATTGAATCATCCATAAGATCCCAAGTACCTGGATTAACCCGAATTCTTTTTTTTTTTCTTCTTCCAGTTTTCCTTGTCTTTCTCTTTCTACAGAGCTACGATCACAGCGCAATCAATTTGAAGATCAATTTAAATTGGTAATTGAAAAATTTGTAAGCATTGTCAGTAAAAAGTATAAAACCATAAAATTCATGGAATGCGCTTGATTCAATCGAATCAAATTCAAAAAGAACGCACACGACATGAATTCACCAGAAACTCGCTTACATGACGATCGAATTTCGAAAATTGGAATGAAAGGAACATGAGCTGCGTGCGTGCTCATTGCCATCCGGCGCCACAACAATGACCGGAACCTAATTCGTTAATGGCGGACTTTACCAATTACCATCATCATCGGGAGAGAATTCATTGTTATCCGGCAAATCATCCTACTCCTCCTCCTCGTTGATGACCTCGCCTTCGACATTTCCTTCATAATTGCTCTCCATCGATTTCTCGCTCGTGATACGGCGTGAACGACAACCGAAGCTCGCCCACGATTTTGCTTGAGAAGACACGCAGAAGCCGAGTATAAAAATAAGGTTGCGCAAAAAATCTGAACTTAAAATTGATCCAAAATTTGATTAGAGCATGAACGACCTGATTATTAGTAATCGCACTTATCCTTAAGATTGTTATAGAAAACCGTCGAAAAAAAAAACGAAAATATAAAAGCAAATATCAGAGGAGTGTAAGCAATGTTTTTAACAATAATTCCGTTCCTCGAAATACGAAATTTGATGCGACAGGCTCTAGGGGCTGTCCTCTCAAGAATAAATAAAGAGAATTTGAAATTCTATGAACACTCCAGTAAGTAATCGAAAAAAAAAAAAAAAGAGGGAGAATTTCTTATTTTTGACATGTTGCGATCGAGCATTAATAAATAAAAAAGCAAATCAAATCGGAAAGACTTTAACTTTTTTCTTTTTCTTTTTTTTTGGTCGAAACGTTTTTTTTCCTCTTAAACAGTAGAAATAAATATCCAGCCGCTATAAAGGACACTGGTGTGTCCAAGAGCCTGTCTTCTCTTTTCACGAATCAAAGCTTTCCAGTTTTTTATCTCCCATTTTGCTTCTCTCTCTCTCTCTCGATTATGTATCTATCGTAACGAAAATTTAAAAGTCATGCTATCTTGAGACATTTTGCAAAGCACCTGATAAGTAAATAATTAGTTACACAACAATAATACAAGGCAAATCACTCTATCGAAAATTACAAACTTTTTCTGACGTAAATTCTAACGAGTATCTTGAGATATTGCTGAATTTCAATTCGAATTCTCGATGATCGAGACTAAGAAGTGTTTAACACGAAAGTTTCAATAATTGATGTGTGCTACGATTTTTACGTCACATAATCCCATTTTGGGATTTATTTTCGAATCGAGAGCAAACTTTCTTCAGTCTCGCCATGTAAAACGTTTGCCACCCTTTTTTTTTTGTGTGGAAATAACGAGATAATTACCAAATAAAGTTATTATTTCGGTAAATGTCATAGAATAACAAAATATATATAATAAAAAAAAGACAGTATAAAATTGTGCACGAGGGGATAAAACGGCGTTAATTATTTAATCTGACGGATCCGAAGAAGCAGGACACCCCCGTTTTTCATTCCCCGCCCGGTTCCCTTCCCTTATCCAATTCCTCAAATTTGGCGATCGACACGTGTCGAGTTCTCGAGTTGATTACGTGGCGAGAATGTTCTTTGCGCTGCCAGAGTACGCCACCGCCAGGTGTGTTTCTGGCTTTCGGTTCCCGCCGTGCCGCCCACCGATTGCTACCTCCAAATATTCCCTTTTTTTAATTTCATTTTCCCTAATAATTTTCCCCAACATAGAAACAACGAAAGTCAATATAATTTATTCGATCTGTCGTACGTAAGTTTTTGCATGTCACGGTTCAGTCGGTGTCGGGACGATGGCGAAGCTGATGTCTGCAAGAACGCAGCGAAGGAGAGAGGATGTTACGAGTGGTGTCTCATATTCCACGAACTCTCGGGGCGACAATAATCCTTTCTTCAAAAGCCATCTCATGCAACTTTCATGCATTAGGATACGTTTCGGTCGTGAACGAGTATCATTTGACAGATTCTCGGATTCGCAATTTCCCATTCTTTCGCAATGAAATGCATTAGGATACATTTCGGATCCCCGGAAGAGATGATGAACCACTTTCTTAATCTGGGAAAAATAGCACGGAGAATGGGATTGGATTGCAAGCTATTTACCTTTTTTTTTTTTTTTATCGGAATAAGCTGTTCACCCTTTATGGAGCAATTATTTGCACTAGAATGTGGCGATATAGGAATGCAAAGTTACATTTGTCGGACTATTCCAGTTCTTTCCCAGGCGGTTCAACTGGTCATGCAAGATTTCATGGAATATGCAAATATCTTTAGGAAGGAGAAAAGAGTTGAGTTAAGCGAGGAACCAGATTCTGGTGGGGCAAGGACAAACTCTTGGATTCGAATCAAGAGTTAAAGTTTAATGTAGATGATGCTTGGAAGGATAACAAAGGGACCATAGGTATTATAGCAAGATCGGATGGAGGCTCAATTGTTCAAGCATGGACAAGACGAGGAAGATGGAACTGCCCAATGAAAGTAAAAGCCGCAGCTCTTCTTCTCGCTTGCAATGTTGCTCAATCTCTCGGCATCCACAAAGCAGCCTTTGAAAGTGATTGCAAGTTGTTAATTGATGCAATTCAACATAAGAGTCTTTGCCCTTAGTGCACTCATCATTTCGTCTCGGACTCTCGTCTTCTTCTAAGCAACCACCAAGGATGGAGATTGAAGTAGACTGGTAGCTTGCAAATTGGGCTCCTCATCATATAGGAACTACATATTCTTCTTTTTTTTTAATGATCCCCATCTAGAGTAAAAAAGATAGTGGTAATAGAATCTTCTTTAATCAATCATCTTAATGTACATTCTTTGTCCTCCTTGTAATATTTGCACTGCTTTGATGGAATGGAAGTATTTTTTTAGCAAAAAAATAAAAAATAAAAATATGTTTTCAAAGCTTTGTGTTGGTATTTTATGGCTGTCTAATTGAAAAACACAGAGCTTTTAAGATTGTCCTCAAACAACATTCGAGCTACATTGCCGCTAAAGCGAGATGCTACGGATCATGGACGCTCGCCGACAGCTCGAGAAAGCGTCGAACAAGAGGGGAAGTAAGATCATTGAGATCTATTGTCCATCGGGTTTCAGCGCACGAACGAATCAGACCCACATGCAGAATTCGGAAGGACCAAAAAAGGAGAGCAAAGAACAAGCCAAAAAGATGCTAAATCGTCTTTAAAATCTGCTGGGGAAGACATATTTCATAGAGAGGTCGAATCGAGAGGAGACAACCTACCCAACGTTCGACCCCACGTCCGTTGTTGCGGATCGAATCCCCCTCGAAAGAATCTAGACGCACCCACTAACGCTCCTTCAAAGTCTCTGGCTCATCTTCATTACTCCCTTTCGATTCGCTGGTCATTTTCCACCACCATCCTGTGGAACGAGAATGACTCGTCTCAAATTTGAAAATTTTTGACGGTGAAGGGTTCTTCAGATCAAATTCGATGCCGATTCTAGATTGAGCATGGATCGGTCATTGAGGCGGATCTGGAAGAACCGAGCAAACTTTTTTGTCAACCGGACAACATCAAATCGAAGGGAGAAATCAAGAACCCTCGCCCTCAAGAAACAGGAAGAGCAAGAAGACAGGGAGCACGTCAAAGGGCTCTCGACATTCCAAAAGCAAAAATGCTGGAGCGTAATGGATTGCCACACAGCCCGATCGGAGGCTGACTAGCTTTTAGATGGATTTCTCGCCAGTGGCCAGTCTACTTTCCACATTGGCCCAATAAGAAAGAAATCGTTCCTACAGAATCATCTCAAGGAGCCGTTCTTGCGTTACCCCTGCAATAAAAATTGACATCCCATAACCCCAAGATGAGAGACAAACGGGCGACAATCGAACGTCTTCGCTGAGATTGATGTTATGAAGGAAAACTCCTACCCAGGGAGGAATGTGCGGAGTTCAAAAGTTAGATTGCCCGGAATAGATATCCGATAATAGATAGAAATAGCAATGGTGCGATTGCGTTAAGGAACAAACCAACTAGGAAATTCGACCGGACAGTTCGACAAGCTGTCATGCTGCAAGGCACAGCAGGCTAATTATTTGCTACGGCCCTTTGAATCTCGGAATTAGTAAAATGGCGTATCATAGCAAAGTGATCCGAAATATTAAGTTGCCTTTCTTTTTGCGGCTAGGCTATTAAGTTGTCATAATGTTGCATTTCTTGGCCTCCCAGCAACCGCGCGGATCACACGAGCAAAGCTCTAAAAGCATAAGCTAAGACTGGAAGTGTAAATGGAGCAAACTCAACAAAATATGCAAAATTATGACATAAATTTTTATGTAAAGTGACAATTCGAGAACCTCAAGCTAATGAAGATCCTATCACACCATTCTTGTTTGTGCAATAAAACGATAGTTAAGTATTGAATCTCATCTCTCAAAAAACAGTACTGAATCTCATCTGACATGCTTAAGAGGGATTTCAAAAGTCCATGGTCACTCCGATACTGTAATTTCTACTTTTACATGCCGAAAACCCCATGAAACTATAGCAACTGTATCAGAAAATCGCAGAAGTGGAAATTGCATCCTTCTTTCTCTGTACTTTTAAGGAAATTCAATTACATGATAACGTCGAAAAATAAATATCTGTAGAGAAACAAAGACCATCTCTAATTACTTATTCAAGGTTTTCCAGTTTCTGTCAGTGAGGGGAACAAAATCAACGAGTTTTCAAAAAATATCTCATAGGAAGCAATTGATATCTCAAAAGAGAATTCCCTGGTTTACAACAAAAACTCACTTTCCAATGACAAGTCTCTTCTTCAAGCAGAGGTCACCTTGGAACTGATAGACCGAGCACTAAAAGAAAGAAAAATAAAGACAGGTATCAGAGCCCATTCCAGGAACTAGGCACACTTAAATCAAATGTTCAAGACAAACATCAGAATAATAATCAATATCGGACGGTCCTTACGTTGTGCTTGTTATCCAAGTTTTCGCAGAAGTACCAATCATAACATTATAAGCATCTTATCATTAATATCCCAATATTGAAGACATTGCCAAATGGCTACAGAATTGTTCTCTAATGTCCCATGTTAAAAGCATTGCCAAATGGGTACAGAATTTTCATCAAATATCCATAAACTAACAAGAGAAAAATCTAATATTTTGAGGATCATCATCCTCAAAATGGCGAAGAATAAACTAATGTGGGTCCACCGCTTGAAACAGCATCCCTTTACGTACCATCAATTCCATCTGGGAAAAGGAGAACTTTTTTGTCACAGGAACTAGAATACTAAGAACTCAATGTATGAAAGAGCCAAAACTAAATCAGCGAATCATTCTATAGGCACTCTAGAAGCCAGGCCACTACATGAAAGACTCCACCTACATTGATCATTGGTGCTTTGCTGATTCTTATTATGCATTCATTGTTCCTGTAATTAAATCATCATCAATCTGAATTACCAAAGAAATTTGTTCATTATGTAACATTTAACTTACCCGTGTATACATCCCAAAACAAAAAAAAAAGAATAAATAAATAAATAAGAAGAACAAACCCAAAATCACAAAAAAAAAAAAAAAAAAACCCTCAAACTCACATGGTAGATTTGGGTTTCATTCGACCAATCCTTCATCAAATCCTTCAACTGTATAAATATTCACATATTCTTTCGCAAAGGATCCAAAACTCCCTCATGAGGGAGTCATGAGACACGATAATTGCCTAAAATCTATTGTGAGAATGAATTCTTTTAGTCAAAGCACACATAACCATAGTAGGAAGAAAGAACTCAATGAAGCAAATTCCATCGTCCTTCATCCCAACTATAACAGCAGGTGCAGTCAAAATCCTATAAGCACTCGTGTAAAACAACAAAAGGATCAAAATGGGCAAGTTCTGAAGTACCATTTCTTTCAAGTTCAACCATTCAGAACATCATGTGCCTGCAGGGACCAAATATTCCAATTAGATGCTATAAGTATCCTATCCTTTATTCAATGCGCATCTGCCTGAGAAATAAATTAATTTATTCTCGACGAGTTCATCAAAATTCCATGACAGCAAGAACGGCTTAATCATTTGTCTCTCAAGCAAATGAAGACGGAAAACCACCGAGAGAGGTCGTGAATAGCACACTAATCTAAATGCTTCATCTCACAAGAACAGGTTGGTTGGTCAGGCAAAATCATGATTTAGCCGAATGCTAATGATCCCAATCTCCACAGTTGACAACTGTGGTATGAGTCCTACTCAATATCATATACTCTCGATTACCTAAATTCCATTAAGGAAAATTTCCTAGATAGAGAAGGCATGACTAGTATCAACAGAGCCTAAGGGATATAACCTGACGAACAACAACCACTTGAGAACATAAAAAGCATCAAACACATAAAAAATAGTAGGCAAAAGCCAAAGGAAAAAATAGCTACTCACACGAAAAAACACAAAATTCATATTAGAGGCCTGGAGAGGTGCAGCAGAGAGTACCCTGGGAGAGCGCTCGGCAACTCCTAGACGTCGTGCTCAAGCAAGACGTCAACCGCGCTGCCGACACCGCGCTATGCAGCGGCAACAGCGACTGCACGCACGCAAGCTCCGCCGGCAATCTAAAAATTTCACAACAGCAGCGAATCGAACAGCGATTAATGGAGAGTGTCCATCGAGCACGACAGCGGAATACATAAAATTCAAAAGACATCCAATCAGAATGAAATACGCCGCGAGGAACGCATGACGAAGCAGAATACGCGATTCCACGAAACAGCATTTCTAGAGAGAGAGAGAGATGCCTGGAAGAGAAGAAACAGCGGAGCGGAGAGGAAGTCGACCGGGTAGGGAGAGGAAGTCGAGAGGAGGCAGATCCGAGTTGGGGAGAAGTACGGACGCTCGATCTGAGGGCCGGTCCGAGGGACGTTGAAGCTCTCTGCATCGCTCTGTTGCAAGCAGACGCCATTAACGTTGAGCCTTCGCTAAGGAATCTACAGCTTCGCAGGGTTGAAATCAGCCAAACCGTTCGTCCCGTGGCAAATTGGGAAATGGCGGACTCCTCTTCGTCTGCGCGCGAGAGGTTTAGGGTTTTGACAGACTTGGGTGGAGCAGATCGGAACCGAGCGGGCTGAAGCCGGGCCGGGTCGACTTGCCGGATGTTCGGGTTTGTTTCGATTGAAGCGTTGAAGACGGAAAAAAAATTATATATATATATATATATACACATACATACACACATATACTTAAACTTTAGCAGAACATGTAATTTAGTCCATAAATTTTTAATTTATTTAATATGATCCATAAACTATTAATAAATGTACAATATAGCCATTTCATATTTGCTCAAATGACAAATCGGACATTATTTAATAATGCGTATTATCATATGTGAAGTTGGATTTTTAGAAATGATGGGGCAACATAACCATCTACTTTAGAAGAGAAAAAAAAAAACATTAAGAGCATTAACATAGTTATCGTTATCCGATGATATAAATTATTACATCTGGAAGAATGTTTTGCTTGGATAATCCACGTGTGACTTTTTTTATTGTATGTGGTTCAAACTTTAACGGATTAGAAGTCACATTGGTAGATTCCATTAACTTGAATCATGATAAATGAGACATTGGAAAATTTTCATATAGTATAGGGAATAGATCGAACACTTAACAATTTTTCATCGAACGATTTAAAGACGGCATAACTCATGGAATCAAAATTTATGGACCATTTATATTATTGTTCTTTTTTTTTTTTTTTTGCCATGTGGTCGTCGTACTACATATTGATAGTATTAATGATTTAACCTTACGATGAGGTCGCTTAATGGTATGCGGAAAAGCAATGTTTAAACTAATGATGATTTCAGGACATACAAAAAGGCTATCTGAAAGCCAATTAATTATTTGTTTTACGTGGTAAAATTGTGCAATCTTTTGCATCGGAGAATGAGATGTTTGAGTAAGTATAATCGACGATCGCGTCCCATTTCACCCCCGCAGTCAAAGGACTAATACCGTATTGGCATGCAACCAAGCGAGAAAAATAATGCAGAAGAGAAGAATTGAGGAATTTCTGTATAGTTCGATGTATTTAGAAAAGAGAACATGGAAACTATTTATAAACTTTTATCGGATAGCTATTCAAGGTAACATGTCAATCAAGATATACGCACAATCTTGAAATAGGGAGAATCAACATGATTAGCAAAATAACTCTAACATAAGAAATCAACATAGAGAAATCCCGATTTTACGTAACACAACCCAAGCACAAAGGGCGTTTTGTCGAACCCTTCTTCGGGAGAAGAGATTACTATATTTTCGCGAGGAGTTTCGTGCACATAAAATTTAACAAAACAAGAGGTCTAACGTACCATGAATACCTAAAAGACTAAACGCGTCATGAATCATAGAATCCAAGCTAGAAGAAAAAAAAATGGTGTATTCACTAATAATGCGAGAACGAATTAGGGAGGCCCGAAGCATTCTCTCACCTCCACACGTGTGAAATCCTCTGTAGCTTTTTTCTATACCTCCTGATGTCAAAAAGAATAATGAAATCCCCCCCAAAAGAGAAGAAAGGAAAGGAAAGGAAAGCTAAGCTAAGCCAAGCAAAGTGGCCACATATTATCTTCAGCACAAGCAGAAGAAGACGACGACGATGACGATGGGCACCAAATGTGGCAAAGGAGCAGTCCACTCTGACAACCTCGTACCCAAGCCCACGGAGTGGTCCGAGGAGGAGGATTTCTCAGATTCCAAGAAGGAGCTCAGCTTGAAATTCGGGTTCGACCCGTACAAGGCCTGCACGCCGTCCACGTCATCCATCCTGAGGTCCACCTTCCTCGTCCTCGGGCTCAGGCTCGGGTACATCACGGCCTCCGTCACCGTGGAGTGAGCCAGCCCGAGCACGTGCCCGATCTCATGCGTCGCCACCGTTTCCAGGTCCACGGCCACCCTCGACTTCTCCCTCTCGAAGTCCACGGCCCACGTCTCCGCCGCGTCCAGGTGGAACCTCCCGTTCTCCGGGGAGAACGCGTGGGCCAGCACCCCCAGCACCCCGTCGAACGGCTCGCCGTCGCCGTGGTCCCCACGGTAGAAGCCGATCCGGACGTCGGCCGCCTCGTAGTCCTCGACCTCCTCGAAGCTCATGGGGATCACCGCAGCCCACCTCGCGAAGGCCCTCCCGAAAGCCGCCCTCACCTCGGCCGTGCTTAGGTAGCTGATCATGTTGCTGGGTGAGAACGCGTAGGTCAGTGTCGCGGGAGCTCCCCGGGCCCACCTCGGCCTGCCGTAGAAGTACGCGTAGTGGCGGGTGGTGTGGAGCGCGTGGGAGGAGGAGGTGGTGGCGTCGCTCACGCCACACCTCGGCGTCGTGATCGCGGACATGGTGCTGGAGTCGAGCTGGCCCGTGACTGGTAGCCCAAGCCGCGTCTGGTATGCGATCAGGGCAGATTGGAGCTCCCCATCGAAGACGTCAGTAAAGTTGGAATCCGGGCCCGAGAGGTAGCCGAAGAGGTTGAAGTACCTCTTGAGCTCCGACATGCCGGCGACTTCGGCCCCCTTGCCGGCGTCTAAGAACCTGGCAAAGCCGTGCCACGTGGCGTTCTCGGCTCTCGCGGCTAACCCGGGCGCGGGGTCCGGGAGGACCCTGGCGGTAGAGCCAGGGCGAGAGAGCAGAAGGAAAAGGAAAGCGAGGGAGGAGAGGCGATTGAAAGATCGATGCATGGCTTTTGGATTTTGGGTACGTGGTGTTTGTCTCGCGCTTAGCTTTTCGTTTTGGACTCTTTGAAGGGCTTGGGACGGCACGAAGGAAGAATTTTTCATTGGGGGCATCGGAAATAATTCGAGGACGACTCGAATGGTTGAAACATGATCTGACGAATCTGGGTGACGCTTTGGTAGATGAGAAGGAAGCACAAGAAATGACTTCAAGAGAGTTCTATGAAAGATCTCTGTCTCCGAGGGTGTTCATGGTGGGTCAACCAACTCGAGTCTCCGGTCTGCTCGAGTACTTTTTGCCTCCCATGGGTAGACTTTGAATTTGTCGCGCTGAGCTTGAGATGAGACATCTTTTGTGCGTTCAAAAACCGGGAGACTCTGTTTATGTGGTGATCTTGTGTCGCGTGATTGGTCGGGTTTAGTTGAGGCTTACTACGTTGGTTGACCAAATTTAGGGGGTTCCAATATGTACTCCCCCGTTTTCCATTTCCAAAGCGAAATCGCTTTCCAGCGAGCATGTCGTGCGTTAAACTTGTTACTCACGACAATCCCATTGATCTTTGACTTGCCTTGCGCATGTGAAGAAACGTTGATTTACTTGTTCAGGAACTGGAAAAAAATGCAGAGATCCTGATGGGGGTTAGGGACGCTAGTTATGCATGAACTCCGACGTATTCATACGAAAACAGACGGACGTATCCATGTCTTTGTATCTACATAGAAGTTCGACCTAACATGCTCAAGTAAACTATGAGCTTACATTAATTAGATTTTATAAAATCATCTCGTAGTATGAAACACAACTTCAAAAACCATGGCATAATTTATCGACTCTTTTGACAATGATCGCGATTTGACGCATTATCCAAAAGCATAGCAGTTCACCCTATGCAATCGGCATCCTTGATAAAAGCATATTAAACACGAAATTCCGTAGAATATCGTAACAGCAACTTGTACTAATAAATCAAATCAAATTATATAAAGATAAGGTTTCACGAATCTTATGTGGTTCAGCCATTCAGGCAAGAGCTATGCGTGATCACGCCATATCAGAAACCATGCATCTAAACAGAAATAGAATGGCTCATATTTGAAGAAGTCAAGTGGCAAGCCAAGGCAATAGAAGAACCACCAACTTCTGGCTTTGTCCAATGTTGTTTGTAGATACAGGAGAAATTGCCAAAAAAGATAATGTCATCACCATTTTATGAATTCTTACTCGAGTCACCATCAATACTACCCGGAGAATCAAAACAACCTATTCATAACAAAAAAAAAAAAAAAAACTAATAAAAGTAAACATTAAGTCAGAAAATGCACAGCCGCTAGCATTCATATAACATCCGCTAAGTACTAGCTTTCCACTAAGGCACTACATCTCAAACTAACTTCAAAGAGCAATTGTCGGTCCCTAGCTTTCTACCCACAATAAATATACACAGAGCATGTGCTGAATTGTACAGAGAACCCGTTAAGTCTTTGCCATCCTAGAGCCTTCCTTAACCACGGTCATTCCCTGTCATAATCAAGCGGTCAATTAGGCACTTTCATATATGAGATGAGAATAGAGCCAACGATGCATGCGAAATTTTCACCGGTGCCCTTACTTTGAATTCTGTGGCCTCTGTCATGTGAAGTAGACGGCATCTTGGTAATTATCATGGAACTCTGAAGGCCTTCCAATAACTGCAAGGAAAAAATATATAAATGAGAAAAAGACAGACAAAACTCAAAAACTTCCTTCTGGGGCAATCATTCTGAATATTAGCAGACTTAAATCATATTCTGAAGCAACCAGCAAGATCTATCCTACCCGAACCACTAAAACAACATACCCCTGAACTGATTCCAGGTCTCAATCTCAGCCCAACCCTCGCCTTAAAATAACATGATGGTCATCAGCATTGCTAAAGACATACTTATTAGCAGCAGAATGCATGAATGCATATAAACACGTGAAAGCAAAGGTATTCATGTATTCCTTTCAAGCAAGTATTAGTAACATATGACCGCGGAAACTCATCTAGTCAAATGAGAAGTCACGAAAAAATAAGCATTGATAAAGGGACCACAATGCCAACAAGAACAAAGCAAAGAATCGAGCAATTACCCTTGAAGTGGGCTGAATTCGACGATTAGATCTTCGAGGCTCAACAGCTTCGGAGGCTGCATTTGTGGCATTACGACTGAAAGATTTGTCCTCATGTGTAGCCACTTTGCCACCAGGCACTTTTCCTTTATTAGCCCTTTCAGCCTTAGCACTGGCTATGAAAGTCCTTTTCAGAGAACTAGCATCTGATGAAGGTATTAGAGAAGAGATTGGACCTTCCGTCACCCCCTCACTATTAGAAAATGATCCATGTTCCGCTGAGTTGTGCTTTTCTGATGCATTTTCATCATGGTCATGGTCAGACGAATCCTTACTCTTAATTCCAGCAAGTGCACCATAGGAAGAACCAGCAGTCGTCAAATTATTCTTCTGCGGGATTGTTCTACTCGAAACATTTTGTGATCTTCCAGACCTGAGAATCTTGGGCTTGGATTCGACCATTCGTTTTTCCTTCGTATCATCTTTAGAAAAATTTTTCCATCCACGAGGTCCACTCCGCAGAGGCATCAAATAGTTTGCAAGTTTGACCGAGTCATTCAACTCCTCAGTCTTCTGGTTGCCAACATAATGTTTGCTTACTTCCATGAACTTCCTCTTCTTTCCAGGTTTTGGAACACCAATTACCACTCTTGAACCTTCCTTTCGTAAACCAGTCCTTGCAGACTTTAATCTGTCGATCCTACTTTCAATTGTATTCTTCTTACCAATATCAAAAGTTTTCTCTTTGGCTGTTAGATCCAAAGATTCAACCACTTGATGGTTCCCCGGTTCCACAACTTGGACACTCTCCTGTACCTTGTCCTTACCTTTGGATTCCAGTCCAGGAGTTCCCAACCTTGCCCGCTTTTCCTGAGGCATATCCCCCTGAAAGCTCAAGGTTTAAATCAATTTTCTTTAGGCAGAAGAAAATGCAACTTTGGGGGAACCAGATTTCATATCAACATACAAACATTGAATTAGAGTTGAAAATATGCCACAAAAAGAGTTCAATCACATGAAAGGACAAAAGGGACACCTCTTGGTGGGTCTGAACATTCTCTCTCATACTTGACCACTCAATCCATTCCCCATCCTTCCACATAAGAGATGGCCGAAGCTGCCATGTTCTAATGACAGAAGTCTCTCCGTGAGCTGCATTCAAAATCGGAAAGGTTATATGCAGGAGGCCATAGAGACTCAGTACAGTGATAAAGCGAGCTTGAAAAGCATGCCTGGAAAATGGACTGTTACTGAAGTTCCATCTCTCTTGCTTTTCTCAGCGACCTCTCCCTCCCACCAGCTTGGGAAACAGATGAAAGAAAGTTGAAGTTCTTTAGACAATTCATATCAAATGGAGATGAAAGGGGGGCCATTAAGTATTTCTAAAGAGAAATGACAACCATACTTCCTTGGCATTTCCAGGAAGCATATATGCAACTAATGATCAATGTGGCTCAGTACCAACATTGGGGAGGAAAAATGAATTTAAATTAAGCAGTAAAGGAAACACCAAAAATTCAAAAATTCTGGCTTTTAGGAAAATGAGAAGCATTAAGGATGTATCCTTCTAAGAGCATCACATGGTAAACAATCATATCCAAATGAAACTGCATACCAGTCTCGCATCCACGCATCAACTTTATCTCCAACAGAACACAAAAAATCACCCACGGCTGCTCTGCGTCTCTTTCTGGTTCCTTCAGATTTCAGGGCGGTCATAGGATGAGCAATGCGAACTCTGGGTGCTTTATCTACTTCACTTCCAAGTTCCACCCATTCCTTAAGCTTCCCAGTACCTGAACGTAGGGAAAACTGAAGAATTTAAAAAAAATTCAAGAATTAAAATCAACATATACATATCCTTAAGTAAGCTCTTCAGGTAAATCACCAATAGCAGTTATTACCAAAATTGTCCAAATAACTATGAGAATAGAGCTCAATTGAACGTAGTAATTCCAAGGAAGCTTGCTCAAACATGAAAAAAAATCCAAGTAGGCATAAAGCTGTTCCCAAATGCCCACTAATAGACAAACCTTCCGGCGTAAGATGACTGTTAACTCGTATGCATACTAACAGATGTCATCTCATTTAATACCAGCGTATATGGACATTATAATAAACAAAGCAAGCCTAGGATATTTAGGAAGCCATGGACCTAATGGGTCGAGCAAGAATTTCACACGACATAATCACTGTCAAAAGGTCAAAAAACTTTTATAAGTAAATTTAACACTCCAAAGCAAGATGTGGCGTGACATGCCCTTCTGATCATCATTCACCATGTACTTTAAACTCACAAAACAAAAAGTCAGAGGTATCCACAATCATCAATACCTTCATTTGATGCAATCTCAGAGTAACATAAATAGACCTTCCCATCCTTCAAGCTCAATACGTTGGCTGAGAACCATGCGGCTTTGTACCCATCCCCATCTTTAAAAACCTACAGGGCGAAATGATAGTTGATCAAGGAAACCCTTGAGCTGATGTCTAAGAGTAAACCTTTCTAGGAAAGTTTTAAATTTGTGTCCTAACTGCCTAACAATGCTTTACCATAACCTGTCGTCAACTGGAGAGACGGAAAAAATGGAGGGTCATTTTTCTAATTGGCAGGAGAAACAAACTTCTGC
Source organism: Rhodamnia argentea (assembly GCF_020921035.1). Classification (NCBI taxonomy): domain Eukaryota; kingdom Viridiplantae; phylum Streptophyta; class Magnoliopsida; order Myrtales; family Myrtaceae; genus Rhodamnia; species Rhodamnia argentea. Next base: position 4,307,936 of record NC_063158.1, read on the forward strand.
ACACTTAACTTGTTTTCAAACTCCCATACTGCTTAAAGCGGGAAACAAAACAATTAAGGCAGGAATAGTAACTAAAGAATAACCTGTCTTTCACGAAACGAAAAATCATAGCTGAAAAACCAAAACCTTTTTAAGAACATGGGATCGAATTTGAAAGGAAATATAGCTTCAGAAGAGGGGAGGTTTTCGTAATAGAATTACCCAACTTCCTTCTAAATTAACGAGGCTCCTTCACTCATGAATTGATTTACGTGAGTTTCGGCTAAGAAAAGAAGTTTATCGAGGCGCACAGCTGGCTATCAAAACAACCAAGCCTGTTAGTTATGCTTATTTCTAATTGGTACCACAATTTCCTGCCTAAAGGTTTCTGCTTGCACCAACACATGCTTCCAACAACCAACTCGTACTTTTTTAAAAAGGAAAAATCTCAAATGCACAAAAGCATTGAGTTGAAGGCCTGTTTCCATGTGGGTAACACAATCAATCCCTTCCAACACACATTCCACATACCTCCACTTGGGAGCCTACTGCAATGCCACTTTCCTTTGATTTCCTCGAGGTCTCGTCAAACTCTTCATGACTTACAGCAGATACATGATTTCCTCCAGCAGTAGTTCCAGCCAAGTCAGACGCCTTACGACCCTTCAGCCCTCTAAAATTCTTTCCATCAGAGTTGACCAAACTTGAGACTCCATCCGTCAAGCTCCCATGCTTTTCTGACTTATCCCCCAAACTTTCTCCTGAAGTAGGTGGTAAAGCATGCTGCGTGCCACTTGTTCCTTTATCTTGGACGGGTCCTGCCAATTGTTTGCCCGAAGCACCTGGTTTACTGTAAGTATTATTGTTGTTCGACTGCTCCCTGTTTCCATCATGCAGTTCTGCCCCATGATTAGAAGAAACTTGAGGCATTTTCCAAAAACCATCTGGTCCAGCTTCTATTAGTTGAGATATTGGCAAAGAATCCCCCATCGTAACAACTTTTCCAGCTTGTGTTATAGCTTCTGCAGCCAGCTCAGCAGCTTTTACTATGGCATCTAAATTTTCAGCTCGTAATGAAGCAGCTGAAGCAGCTTCAATCCTTCTCCTGGCAGCCTCCTTTGCAGCAACAATAATCGAACTGGAACTTTTTGTTACTCCAAGAGCAGAGAGAGAAAATCCATCATTTGAAATCTGGCTATTACCGTTAGGACTTAATGCTTCCTCAGCCATAAGTTTTGCCTGCAAAGCAGCATTTGATGCAACGCTAGCAGCTGCAGCCGCCGCCTTTGCAACAGAAGCAGCAGCTGCTATTGCAACAGCTGCAGAAGCTAGTGTGACTTCTGCAGCTGCTCGAAGACCTGAATCCTTCTGCTTATTCAACTGATTCCATATCTCTTGACTGTGACCAATGGCTGCAGCAGCGAATGCAGCAGCATCCTCTGCTTGCTGTCTGGCCTCCTCCACTTTAATAATGGATTCCTCAGGTAATACACTCTTCTTATCCTGCTCTACCGCTTTAGAATTACCAGGTGGGATTGGTGAAGGTACAGACATGTTATGTTTTCCCATGGAAGCCTCAGACAAGAAGCCAGTACTGCTTGCTGCAGGGACAGGTGCAGACTGATGGCCAGTCAGAGCAGCAAGAGAACCAGGATGCACTAGAGAATGGGACTGGGTGGTGATCTGGCCGAGATCTCCAGAGTTCAATGCCTTTTTTCTCTTCCTGGATTTTGGGTCGGTAGAAGGCTGACCAGGAGATACTGTCTCCTTTTTGGCATCAAGAGATGCAACAGAACTCCCAGGGAGAACACTAGCCTGAACTGCATCCTTTTTCACTGGACCAGGAGCAACATTCTTCATTGCCGAAGAGAGAGAGACTGGAGACTCTTTTACAGGTACTAGTTTAACTGCTTCATTCATAGGCAACGAGGGGAACCGAACACTTGGGTCAAGTACAGAATTTTGAGAAGCGGACCAGGACGCACGGAATGGGGTCTGCGACATCCAGGTGGTGCTATGTCCAAAATAATTCCCAAGAGGTGGAGTTTGATTGAGATGTACTGGTGAAAAAGCCTGATAGTCCCTACCAGCTCCTTTAGGCAAAGATTGCAGGGCCTCAAATGAAGGGGTAGAAATATTCCAAAGAGGAGAAGAAAGAGGTAGCAATGGGTTTGTGGCAGGAGAAGGTGTACTCTTGCTAGTGCCTCTGCCAACAGGTGAAGGAGTAGCTTTGTTTGGAACAATATTCTGTTTGGTTGCCTGATCAGAAGCTGCATCATGATCATAACATCAGAGCATAGCTTATGTACCTGACTTAAGAGTATAAAACATCTTGAATTACGAAATAATACCTAAACGGGATTGTGAAGGGGTCTCGATGCTTGCCGGATGAACTGTTTGACCAAGTATCCTTTCTCTACATTTACGCAATGCATTCTCCCACATGCTCCGACCACCATCTAAGAGAGAAAATCTAGTGAAATAGCAGTAAAATGTATGTGAGAGCAAAGAGAAACTAAATTCTAGATGCACTCACCGGGTCCCCCAAAAGCAGACAACATGTGTGCCTCCTCGGGTGCAACTTTTGAACTGCAGCAACAAAATGGCATTAACAAATAAACAGTATTCAACCATTCTCATGCAAAGAGAGCCACTGAACTTCAACCAGAATTTCACAGGTGGGGAGCAGGTTTAAGTGAGCCAGTAGACTTGGAATTCCAAATGAATAAGATAAAACTGAGGTAAAAAGAAAAACCACAAACAACCAATGCTCACATCAAAGATCCATAAACAAAGATCTGAGCCCGCAATTGCACTTGTTGCAGGTCCGTGAAGGGCTGCTGGAAGACCACATTTCCTAAAGCCGAAGTGTTCAAATCAGGCAGACTAGAAGCCGCTGTATTGAGGACACCAAATGGCTTGGCATTAGTGCCATCAACCTGCCCAAAGTGCTGCATCTCATTAGACTGGACAACCTGGTAAATTCCAGAAGGGCTCAAGGACCGATAGCTTGACGCCCCTGCTTCTGATTTTTTTAAAGCAGCTGTTGCTTTCGCAGAAATTCCCTTTTTAGCACTTTCCTTTCCTGCTGCCTTACTTGATGTTCTCCTTGTTTTACGCTCAGGTGTGTCTTTCAAATGTCCTCGTACCGCATCCCTTGATTTTCTAGGACTTCCAGTAGCATTAGGCTGCAAAACTTTATTCTCCACTTGGACTAAAGCTGGAGTCAAAGGTGATCCCTCTACAATCTTCAAAGGGGAAAAAAAAAATCGTGAGGAGGACTATTATACTTTTACATGCACATTAAAGATCCATCTAGCATCTAGCGGAGACAATATGACATGAATACATTCAGGCACTTAAGCGAAAAATATCAACAAGAGGCCATAAAACAGTATTAAATGGCAGAGAGAAACAAATAACATACTGGAGATAATTTGGAATCTTTTAGAGCAGGAAATTGTTGCCATTTCTGGGATCCCTCTGTTCTCATCAAAGGACTAACATCAAAGGTAAAGCTCCTTTCATCTTTGGCTGCATCCATCCCTTTTTGATCCACCAACACATGTGAATCCTTGACGTCAGAAGATGGAACATTCTGATGTGAAGAATTCTTATCTGCTCCCTCTATATTTACTTCTTGAGAAAGCTCGCTGCTACTTATAACAATTGGGGAGCTGCATTCAGCTTTGCTACTATCTGCATTATCAATTTCTTCTTCTTGTGCACGAGATCTCTCATGACATTCAGTTGAAGGCGAAGATTTCGGAAAGCTTTCTGACGCTTTTAACACGTTCTCTGCAACATGAAACCCATCAGTCAGAATGAGTGAGGTAGAGAGAGTGCACCAAAAATCAGAAGATGACAGTGGTTTCCCATAGTACATCTGAGAGCAGATTTAAAACTTCATTATTTTCACACTCCACACTTAATTAAAGAAAAGCACGAGCGCTAGTTCACCAGCAAAACTTCCTTTCACACTCCAACTCTAAAATGCGACACTATCATCTATGCAACGAGGCTTCCAAAGACATAGCTAGTGGTCCATCGTTACTTTAAATTACCCACAATAAAATTTTAAATCCTAGTGACAAATGCTAGTCCAGGAATAAAAATCAAACTGATTCTTACCTGATTACCATTTCACCAGTGATCCTGTATCCTACACTCAATTGTACAGGTGAAGAAAAGGATAATGCTTATGAATTTGACTTCGAACAAAATTGCATGATTGAGGTAGCTTGTAAAAGATACATAAAAATGTTTCATCATTTTCTCATTTTCAATCTTCCAGCCAAAAAAATCTTTTACATTTTGAAATGCTTAAAAGGGAACGCAGAATTTAAGACCCAGGAGCACCAAGTAACCTGCTTCCTATAATATTAATAGCTGTCTACCAGTATCGTGTCATCACTCATCACAATGAAAGATTAGACAGGGCTTCATCACAAGCATAGCAATTGGACAGCACGACCAACCTGGAGAGTGATATTATAAGCAAAGTACCACCACCACCGAAGACATGATGAAGATTTAACACCCCTAATTCATAGTATCTAAAGCTTCAAATCCAAATATTCTGCTAAAGTTCAGCACAAATTGGCTTAGGAAAAATTATTGCTTGGATGGCCCTATAAAGATGTTTCCAATTACCTGAATCCTTAAGATCCTTCTCAAATTTTTCTTCTGCAATTGTGTCCCCGTGTTTTTCTGGAACCATTTCGATATGATCACTCTTATTCACCATGGGCTCACAAAAATCAGGACTTGCTTTGGGTTCCTTCTCAGTTTCATGATTAACCACCGTAAGTACTGTAGCTTGGGATGCATCAAGAATATCTGTATTACCAGCGTCTGAGACAGGCTTGACCTGAGAAACTGTTTCAGATGACTGCTGTTCAGCAGTTCCACAAGATGCATCCTTTATAGATGCAGAAAGCAGAGTCAGATCAGCACGTATTAATTAACGTAACAACAAGGTTGGAAAACTTACAGCGTGCGTTAGAATTTCACATTCTTCCAAGTTAACTATGGTCATGGATTCTAATTCCTGTCCGGATGACTTCAGAGTCTTCTTATGATGATGAATGTCTTTTCTGTCATTATCCTCCGAAGACAATGAAAAACTACCTGTTTAACCAAATGGTTATCTTACAATATCCGTAATTGATGATTCAAACTAGATAAATAATGACAATCAAACAAATAGTGAACTCCGTGACTAAACAGTACACATTCAAAATCACCTGGTTCATTTTCTCGCTCTACTTGCTTGATTTCAACTGAAGAAGAAGACTGGCTGCATTTTTCGCCACTCACATTTTGTTGACCCATTCGTCCATCAGCATCTTTTGAGGAATCGCTTGCTTGTGTTTCCTCATGCTGTCTTGGCAAAGAGCCTACCGTCATATGACCGGAAACACTGTTAATTCCCTCACCATCTTTCTCAAGAACTTTGTCATCATCCACCTGCAGCAATAATGAAGCAGAGCCCTTGGCTTGCTGTTCATTACAATCTGATTTATCATCCTTTTGGTCTATGGTATCAGTCTGCATTATTGTCTTCTGCTGGTTGGAGTCCATTGACTGCTCTGATCCAGTAACTGCCGGCTCAACACTTACTGCAACCTTTTTGCCTTCAGCTTCCAACTGTTCAACAGTTCCTGCATCTTTAGCAGAAATATTATCCTCACTTATACTAGCTTGAACAGATATAATGCGAGATGTATCACCACTGCATCCTTCCATAACCTGTGGTCCAGGGGTAGAAGGCTCCTGATCTGTACTAACACCAGCTTCAACTGCATTTCCCTCCTCCTTATATTGCCCCTTTAAGCTCAAATTGGCATTACAGCGCAGATGGGAGGTTGAAATCTCAGCTGCGTTGTCAGCTGATATCTCGCTATTTCTTCTTTCCTCCATGCTCACTGCAAGGATCTCCCCCCCTTGCACATCAATGTCTGTCTGTAAACCATCAACATTCTCAACAGCGACATTTACCTGGTCTAGAGCAATTTGGCTTTCCACTCTGTTACAGCTCATCGTGATGTGATCTGTCACTTTAACTACATTATCACCTTGCACATCCAAAGAAGAACCAGCTTCTTCAGCACTATAATTAGAAGGTTTAGCCAGCAAATTATGAACCTCCCCTGGAATTTTATCATCAGATTTGTCATTATTGGGCGAACTCCCTTCAGCTTTAAAAGCTCCAGAGTTCCCATCTAGAGCACTTGGATCCACGTCAACTGACATTCCACCAACAAATGATTCACTATGTGTCCTTGATGCAACTTCAACTTGAGATGGCTCATCTACCATGGCCTCCTTTATACTGGAATAGTTTTGTAAAGTCTCATCCGGTACTAAAGCCAACTGTGGTTTAACAGTTTCCTCTGAGTTAGAAAAGACACTATCATCATGTGTCAAATTAGGTTCCATTTCTTTTGTAGAGGTAGCTGGATTACAGGCATCTGCTGCCCCAATCGTAGTTCGATTGAGTGTTGTTTCTTCCTGCCCAACAGATTTTAATAACATTTCAACAGACTCCGACGAGGTTGCTTCAGACCACACATTGTTATGCCTGGCTATTGAGCAGGGCACTGTAGCACATGTACTAAATTCTATACCACTATTTCCACGAGAGAAATCCTCAATCCAATGATTATCTACGTTATTTGCAATTCCAAGAAAAACCTCACTTTCAACCAAACTGTCGAATCTCAGATTCCCTTGGAGGTTGTCATCAAAATCAAATTTGGAAAGAGCATATGGTTGTAATGCAGGAGAAAATTTCGCATTCCCCTCACCAGCTAAATGCTGATTCTGGCTCTGAAAATCATTTTCATCATAATCCATGGGTATACACCTAGAGAAGGAAAAGCAAGGAGGGAAAAAGAAAGGGTAGAGAAGGTGGTCACGTTGCATGTAAGCTGAAAATGATGAGAAAAATAAACATGCAACAACTGACATGCCAAATCATCATAACCATTTACTAACAAAAATGTATAATCAAAAAGATATTTCAGCTATCCCAACCTACACACCCAAAAAAAAAAAAAAAAGAGTCAAAAAGAAAAGAGATTCCCCTTTCCCTCGGAAAAATTCACAGAAAATATAGATTCACCAGCTGGCAAAATTAGCAATCTCCATCAGGAAACAGATGGGTTGTTGTTGCGCACGCAAGATCAAATAGAGTTAGTTCAACCCTCTTAAGCTAGTCTGACTACATTCCAAGCTAGAAATACACTACTTAAAAGTACATCACCCATACACTACCCCAAAATCAGATTAACACAAGATACCATACACAAACTCTTAGAGGTTGATCAACGATGCAGCGGCAGTGCAAATTGAAACACAGAAAAGCACATCTACTCGAGAAATTTCATATTACCTTGCAGATATAACAGATCTTGCGAAAAGCACCAAAATGTATGGGAGGATCTTAGCCAATTTTCCTAAAGCGTATGGTACATACAAACACGATGCCTATTTTGACCCTTCGTTTAATATTTAAGTGCAGATTAGCAAAAAGAGAGACGTAGATTAGCAAAAAGAGAGACGTAGTTGAGAAGAAGAGTAACATATCCAAGTCAACAAGCTAATGAATCTGCATCTGTTGTCCACTATGACAACAGATACCATTCCTATTGTAATCATCTCAAACATCAGGAAGGTGATGCCGCTGCAAATGACTAGGTTGAGGTACAACCAACTGGGAAAGAAACAACTCAAACACTATCAAGGCCCAAGCAAAATGCCCTGTTCTATCACAAGCTGAAGCAAAGAATTTCCCCTCCGCTAGAAAAAACTAAGCAGAGGTGACAGATAATAGCTCATTTGAGCAGCAAGTTAACTGCCCAAATCTCCAACTTCAAACCCATGATCAAATTCAGCTGTCAAGTAGCATGAGAGAGACGCATAGGACCTAATTCATAATCGCACAACATCGCTCGCACAGCCAGATACTTCCCACAGGCACAGTCGGATGAAACCACAAACACAAGGTCCAAGAAAAAAAAGCAATTTTTTTTATCAAATCCAAACGTAAAAGAAACCTGCAGATACAAGGAAAAGGCCTCACACCGGCAATTTTAACACTCGTCAACAAAACAGTCAAAACATATCTCTCTGCTCTAGCTTCGGTAAAGTAAAGTAGGAAATGAACAGTACCAGAACAAGTAAGTCTAGAGACGCTACCTCCCTCCATCCGGCGAACGAATCCAGGCCCGCTCAATTCTGAACTCTCGCTAACCGTACGGTCATCTGAACAGTCCACAGAAGCACCAGCTGAAAACGTCAGCCCCACACGCAACACATAGAACCGAGCTAAGAAATGAACAGCCTCCTCCGAAGAGAAATGAACTCACCGGTGGATTAGTATCTCCGGCGAGATAAGTTAGGGTTGCGGCGAATCAACGGCGAGGGGGTGGGAGCGAGAGGAGAGAGAGAGAGAGAGAGAGATTGGAAACGTCGAAGCCCGAAATTGAGAGGAAAAAAAAAAGGGGAAGTGAGATAGAAAGAGCGTGAGTGATGTTTGTTCTATTTCGATTTTTTTTTCCCTTTTTTTTTTTTAAGTTCCCTCTAGTGCTCGTTTTCAGCGCAAGGGGGAAAAAAATGTGCGAACGTGATTGAATTTGAAACCACTGGGACACTCCTGAATAGCGAGAATCGGACGGGCGTGAGCAGAAAGGTTCCTACACGTGGCGACAGATGACTGGTCCAGCGATGGCATCCGGGGACTTTCTAGAGATACCGGGCCTGTGGGATTCATTCTTGTCACGAGTTATGCGATCGACGGCAGTGATGGGGGGCTTTCGTGTGAGTCCGAGTCACAGCCGATCTTCGCGCTGAGCGAGTCGCCCCTTTTTGCCAGTGAAAATCTGAGGTTGGGCTTCGCGATGACACGTGGCGTAGGACAGTTGGATCGAGAGTCAGCAAAGGTTTATACCAATATTTTTTTCTGCTGGCAGTTTTGCACTTATCCTGAAGCATTATTTTTTGGTACGACGAGCAGAATTATTTTTTGGGCCCGGTGGGCTTTGTGGCCCAAAATTTTGGGCCCACAAAAAGAGCTCGGCCGTGAAAGGCCCCCCCCGCCCTTCTCTCCCCTCACTCCTCCATGGGCAGTGGGACCCGTCGCAAATGAGGACCGTCTCCTTCTCCGTCTCCGGCGACCCTCTTCTCGTCTGAGCATGTCGATTGTGACACCGCCGGTGACGGCTTATTTTCTTCGCGATAAAGGAAAATATTCTACACGTAAATCATTTATAAGGAAAATGATTAGTTTTCTGTGTTTGGTTTTATAAGGAAAGTAATTTTTTTTTTTTACCATAAAGGAAAGCTATTTTCTCCTAATCTAAGTTTGTTGTTTTCCGCAGATCGATTATGTACTCGTCCATCAAAATATCGAAAAATCATAAAACGATTTTCCCGAAACAGCTTCACTTCGAAGGAAAGATAAAAGTGCTTTACCGCTCGGGATTTATTTGCACGAATCCAACTCTAAAATAATTCGAAAAGTTGATAAAAAGAGAGAAGTGGTCCAACCCAATGATAGTCTTCTCTCTTGCGTTTCCCTTGGGATGGTTGGGCGGCTGCCCATGGGAATATAGCATAGGCACATCCCCCTCTTCTGGGCCTAACGCCTCGATCGAACTCGCCGACGCTGATGGATCTCTCTCGACCGTCTTAGAAGAATGCTCGACCGGCCACCTAACAAATTCCCGCAGCCATCTTTCACTAAACGCTTGGGCGGGTCCGACCTAGTACTCACAGCTTAAAAGTCCTCGTCTAACCATCCTCGTGCTTAGAAATTAGTAGGTTTTCTATAGGAAACGAAATGGGCCGAGACGGACCAGGTAGACAGGCTAGGGCTCAAACAGAAATCACTTGCCTAACTCGCCCATTTTACCCTATCGGACTTGGATGAGCCCAAACATGCACAAGGCAGCAGCCAATTGATCAAGCTTATTCTTCACTAAACCTCTGTGTATTTCGCAAAAGAAAACTGCTGACATAACAGTACAAACAATATTATCAATTATTTCTAATCACACGATCTCTTAATGAATAAGTGTTTCATATAAAACGTACAGCGGTGTGTGAATTTACGATTGAGATTGTACTGTCCTCGACAATACTTATTTCCCTTTCCAAAAAATATACACTTGTATCGTTTGTAATAATCAGTCGGTGAAAAATATTTTTATCATCAGTAACAATTTTTGTCTTAGAATTTTAGTGAAAGATATAGTATTTTTCGTTCATTTACTTTTTACAGTGAAGTTCACTTACTAGTACTAGATGCGGATGACAAGTAAATCTATGCAAAAAATCAACACAAGCAGGAATTAGATGAGTCAGTGCAGTCTCGTATCCTGTTCTTAACTAGTGAAAGAAGACCTTCTAAGACGAATAGTTGCAGTCTCTCGTTCTATCCGCTAACCATTTGTTGTCTGTTGTTTCACAGGCAAACCATTTCCTTGCTCTGCATATAGATTTTCACGCCCTCTTATTGCATTCTTTTATCTTGAATATTAAGATGGGATACCGAGATAGGCAAAACGAAATATTCTCATACCCTTGGAAGTGAAGATGAGATAGAGAAATTGACTCGGATCCCCAGCTCCATTCCCATTACATCCTCACGAAAAGTTGGTGAGAAAATCCAAAAAAGGGCCCGAAGTCTTCATGTTTTCTCAAATAAGGGCCTTAAGTAAATCTTGTTTTAAATAAAGGCCTAAAATGCCCTTATTTTCTCAAATAAGGGCTTGAAATGAATATTGTTTCAACTAAAGGCTTGAAATGATCATATAATCTCAAAAAAGGGCCCGATTTCAAGGGTATTTTTGTCTTTTTACTTATTTGATTTTTTATTATACTTTTTGTTATCTATTTTCTCAAAAATAAAAAAAAAAGTTGAGACAGTGGACGTTCATAGGCGAGAGGGGTAGCCCTCCCGCCCGTGGCCACTGTTCCATCGCCGGAGGGCGGTAGGCGTGGGAGACCAAGGCTGGTGGGGTCGCGGGCGCCTCAAGGAGGGCCGGTAACCTCGATGACCGGAGGCGAGGGAGAGGGTCGAGCCCTCTCCCGAATCCGGGTGAGGGTGGCGGTCCCCACCCGGATCGGGGACCGCTAATCGTCGTCCCATTGTTGGTGGGGGGTTGCTTGGTCAAGGCGACCCTCGCCCAGATCCGGGCGACGCCCGACAATCCCCAATCCGGGCGGGGACCGGCCCCCTCACCCAAATTCGAGAGAGGGCCCAACCCTCTCCGGGTTTTGGCCCTCACCTCTGACCGGCGGGGTCGCTGGGGTCAGCGGCGATGCCATCGGCCTTGTTGCGCCCACCGACCTCCCCCCGGCGGTGGGCCGGCGGTCACGAGCAAGAGGGGCGACCCTCCTACCTATGTGTGGCCCGTTTTTTTTTTTTCAAATTAGGGAAAAGAAAAAAATGAATAAAAAAATTAAAATGTGAAATGACGAAAACACCCTTCGGGTCGGATCCTTTTTTGAAACATTATGGCCACTTCGGGCCCTTAATCGAAACATACTATGTCACTTTGGGTCCTTATTTGAAACGTAATTCATTTGAGGCCTTTATTTGAAAAAACAAGAGGACTCCGGACCATTTTTTGGATTTTTCCCAAAGTTGGTGGACAATAGTGGTGCTTTTTGCTAATCTCAAATTGTACCTTTTTCACTATTTTATTCATGCAAGTGCCCCTCAACATATCTATTCTTATTTTCACGAGGAAAATGACATTTAGAACATGATTAGGGTTGATGGGCCATTCGCTTCTATGAAGATTCCCTGAACAGAATTCGCGTGTCTTGTTGTACGTAAATTACTAGATAAGTTGGTTGTCTTTATGTCCATAATCACCAATAATTACATGATTAAGAATTAACCGGCGGTTGGTCGGCGCCCAACCACGACGTGCCATTGCATTCTGGGTCCCATGGCCGGCGCCGGCTGTGCCCTCCACCATCTCTAGCTAATATATACTTAATCAGCCTAATAAAAGATTAAGAAATTAATTAAATAAGAAGCCCACTATTAGAAAGGACGCCATTAGGACGAGCATATATGTCGGTCCTCGTCATCGGACTGAAGCACAAGCTTACTGTCGAGACATAACTGAGCGAGTTCCCTCTCGAGTGGTTGGTATTAGTTTTTCGATCGAGCAACCATGGTGAAGCTAGCATTTGGTAGCTTTGGGGACTCCTTCAGCGTGGGGTCTCTGAAATCTTATCTCTCCGAGTTCATCGCGACCCTCCTCTTCGTGTTTGCCGGCGTTGGGTCCGCAATCGCTTATGGCAAGTATACCGTAACGACCATCGTTTTAAGGACATGTATATGCGCGATGTCGTCGTGTCTCTAAGCACGTTCCATTTCCTAAGTCGCGTGTGCCTGCCAGTGTCAAATCGGGGCTGATGTCGAAGCATACGAGTTTCTTTCTAGAGAAATTAGTTAGTGTTTCTATTTTGTGCTTCCGATAATTGTTTGGTTTCTGAAGGAATTTATTTTGCCGTTGTCTTAGGCAAGCTCACGTCGGATGCGGCCCTGGACCCGGCGGGACTAGTCGCGGTGGCCGTGGCCCATGCGTTGGCACTGTTTGTCGGGGTATCCATCGCAGCAAACATCTCCGGTGGCCATCTGAATCCGGCTGTCACGTTAGGATTGGCCATCGGAGGCAACATCACCATCTTGACCGGCATCTTCTACTGGATCTCCCAGTGCGCCGGTTCTATTGTCGCCTGCCTCCTCCTGAAATTCGTTACCAGCGCCAAGGTACATGCTCTTGCACAGGACCATAAATAAATCCTAGGACCAATGTATAAAATCGGGTAAATAACTGTTGGAATCCTTATTGTAGAGCATACCAATCCACGGGGTCGCTGCCGGCGTAAGCGCAATAGAAGGCCTGGTTATGGAGGTCGTCATCACCTTCGCCCTGGTCTACACCGTGTACGCCACGGCAGCTGACCCCAAGAAGGGTTCGCTCGGGATCATCGCGCCCATCGCCATCGGCTTCATCGTCGGCGCCAACATCCTGGCCGCCGGCCCCTTCAGCGGCGGGTCCATGAACCCCGCCCGCTCCTTCGGGCCCGCCGTGGTCAGCGGCGACTTCTCGGGGAATTGGATCTACTGGGTCGGCCCGCTCGTCGGGGGAGGGCTTGCCGGGCTCGTGTACGGCGACGTCTTCATCGGGTCCTATGCCCTGGTCCCCGCTTCTCAGGACTATGCTTGAGATTAGGCTGAAGCTCCTGCGCTTGGCGTGTTTTAAGTTTCAGTAAATTGGGTTTTTCCTCTTGCTCGCGACGTTGTGTTTTGCTTTGCTTCCTGCTCCTCGGCTTGTTTTTGTTAATGAATTTTCGCAAGTGTGCATGGCGAAGTCGCTTCAGATTAAATGCCAGGGAACTTGAAGTGATTCTACCGCTACCCCTGTTTGTCTTACTGGGTGTTTCGAGCTCCGCGACGCGTAATCAAAGCACGCTACTTCAACCTCGGGCGAACCGCTCCATTATCGCACCAACTTCCGAATATTTCGAGCTTTTAACTTAGTTTAAAACGCCTTACGCAGAAGATTCGGAAATAAGATGGGTAGATGATCCATCACGATAAATTCAAACAAAAAATGGAAAATCATTCATTATAATGGTGATTTGTCGTTTTTTTTTCCTAACTTTCGAGGCAATTTTTACGATTTTGTTTTGCTTCTTGCGATGACAATAAGATCCTTATACTATTTTTATGTGGTTAACCAATCCGTATGTCGCGGGGTATTCCAGTGTAATATTATTAATCAATGTGATTATAGGAGATGTGAAAATAATATTATAAAACTGTCCATTATAGTCAGTAGTTTTGTGCAACGAAAAGGGCACGTGTACACATCAGGTCAAAGCAATGGATGTGCTAAAACTAAACCAACTTGTAAGGCATGTCGGGGTCCATGCCGGTGCAACGACAAGGCGTGGCTGCCCTGTCTCCGGCGGGGCCTCGACAAGGGCCAGCAACTCTCACCGAGCTGCAAGCGATGGACTCCTGCCCTCTCTCTCCGGAACATAACAGAGAGCACAATCCACATGCAAGAGTTGGATATCTGTTGCTTTCTCATCAAACGAGTGGCAAAAGTACCGTATTCTCCAAAAGGGTTCGAAAAGAAGAAGAAGAGAATTTGATCTCATCAATCCTACGAAAATGTTTACACAATTCGAGCATCATTAGCCAGCGCCCTGTAATCGACATGCTCGAGGAGGGAAAACGGAACCAGCAAGTTCAAAAATCCAAAACTCTTTACGAGGATGACGAGAAATATAAGAGCGGGAAGGAACGAGGTTATGTACCGGACTAGGGATATGTGCTTCACGACATTGATCGAAAGGCGAAGGAACAAGCCTTGCTCTATCACAGTGAGCAGGTATAGCCTCCTTTTTCGTTTTCAAGATGGTGATATGGTTGCTGATCCACATAACAGCAGATTGCACTCGGGACTCGGCTTCTGTTCAATTCTTGTGTGCTTGGGTTGTACTCCTTATTCACAGTTGATGCAATGAAAGGGCGCAGATGCCCTGTCTTCCCCAGGACCTCGACAAGGGCCAACAACCCTCGCCAAGCCGCAAGCAAGGGCCTCCTGCCCTCTTCTTAGGCGACTCTCGCAATGCCACAACTCATCTCAAAACATCACTAGAAATGGTATCTGTTGCAAACATACTGCTCCTTCTCCAAAAGAGAGGAGGAAAAAAAAAAGTGCATTTGATCTTGTCAATCCAAGTAAAATGGTTTCACAATTCGAGCATCATTATCAGTGCAAGAGTATCATGATATTCGGATCAAGCCCCAGAAGGAGCAGTTCTTTATAATGGCACCAGCAATTCACCTTTTTCCTCATTTAGCAAGGAAATTACGATGGTTCATGAAGACTTCTACAACATGTTAAAACCAAAATATTCAAGTGAGTTACCTACCCATATAGCAAGTTCCAGCTAAGTATTCAGATGAACGCAGCTTGAATGCCATCCGGCAATTCTCGATTCCATCAGATGGCTGTAATTTGTCGAGAACATCTCAACAAAAAGTCCAAAAATCATCTTTGCGCGTCACTTTGTCGATGTAGCTCTTGATAATGATTCTAAGTTGGAGCACTCATTCAATCACTGCAACTCCTCCAGCAGCCTTTATTTTCTCTATTATGTCATTTGCCTCTTCCTTGGTGATACCCTGTTTAAGCAAAACAGGGGCCTTCTCAACAAGGTCCTTAGCCTCCTTCAACCCCAAATTGGTGAATGCCCTCACTTCTTTGATCACTTTAATCTTTGCAGCTGAATCAAATTTCTCCAACTTCACATCGAATGCTGTTTTCTCCGCCTTCTTCTCCTCGGTCTTGGCAGATCCTGCACCTGCTCCTCCTTGTGGGCCTAGATCCATGCCCTCGGTAGAGATCGACTGCATCTTGGGATGCCTTAGTCTCTCTTGAAGAGCAGGCCCAATTTGGGCACGTTCTTCAGGTGGCATTCCAGCTATGCGCTCGGCAAGCTGTATGATTTTATCCGAGGGTGGCGGTCTAGGGCCATAAGGATCATAAACAGCTGGATATTTATACCTCTTAGGCTTCGCCTTGGGATGTCTGGGGACAAAATCATGTTGGAATGAGCGTGATTGCAAAGGTCCTGTAATGCCCCGGAGACCGAACCGAATATATGCAGATCTGACAACTGAATGAAGCTTCATGCTTTGCAGTCTTATTGAAGATGACAATTCACGTAAGCACAGCTGGAGAAAAATCAATTCGCTAATGTCGACAATTCCAGTATTATGCTAATACCATTCCCAGTGTGACACGCATTTTTCCATCTCTGCCGGATATCAAGTTCGCCTCCAATCTCCTCGTCAGCTTCTTCTTCTTCAGACAATTGAAGGCTTCCTGATGAGTTTCAGCATGACCAAACCAGATATAGGGGACAACACGCAGGCAAAACAAACTAAATCGATACACCGACGCGTTGTCAAACACTTGAGAATCAAAATCTGGATCAAATAACATTACAGAATTAAGTAGATCCGCAAATTATTCTTCTAAATCTCTATCTACCAAGACCAACACACTCACAGAGTTAAGCAAACCCCCGCTACTCAACTACATCTTCTAGCTTCCAGCACTCACCTCACCCACCTCACCTCCCTTTCTCCCCACACACAAACACTCAGTACGCCACAGACAGACAAATAGTTCAAACAAACACGGGATAGCACAAATGCACACAGGCCAAACCACGAATCCATTTTACTCGACAAATTTAAACCCCCCCCTACAAAAAAAAACCACCAAAACGGGCGAGAGAGAGAGAGAGAGAGAAATCTTTACCTACGAATCACAAGCGACTCGATGGTCGAAGATGGAGAAAGGATGAAGAAGACGAACGGAGAAGAAAGCTGAGGGTAGGGTTCAAGGGGGGGTTTTTAAGATTTCAGTTGGGTTCCGCAAGCGCCGTCATTGACCCGTGTCGTCTCGAACCGGATCCTCAGACGCTCTGTTAGCCCGACGACGAATGGTTAGAACACTCGCCTGGCCCATGGGCATAAAAAAGGAGGAGGATACATCTTTTCAAATTGAGAACAAAACTTTTGTTTAGTAAGGCGAACCTTTTTCAAGATCTAACTTTTTTTTTTTGTTCGTGGAAAAAATAGTTTTTTTTATTATCGGTTTTTTTTTCTTTCATTGTGAGGTAATTAATCTTTTTACTGGAAATTGAGGGTGAAAAAAGAAAAAGTTGAGGGGAATGGAGCGATAGGCGAGGGTCGCATACACACACAACCTTCGCTACCCTCATTTGCCATTTGAGGGAGCCGCCATCCCTTACAAGCGGCTCACAAGGGTCGCGCGTGGCTTTGTGGGTGGTGAGCAATAGTCGTGGTTGAGATCTATTTCGATATTTGATTTTATTGGAATATACTGTAGTTTATAATTTTGACTTTTCGAAATTACAAAAGCTTTTTCCAATGGCGAGAGGACACGCTTATTCGAATGATCACGGAAAGTGCGGGGGTGAGATTAGTACTGGACCAAATGTAATCAACGGAATTAGAAAAGCAAAGATGCATTGAATTGTGTTCACAGCAAGAGGAAGCAAATGTGAAGAAGCTGCACTAATCTGAGATCATTTCCCAGTCATTTTCTCTGGAATAAATCTGGACTTCAAGCTGAAAAGCAGAAAGAAAGAGAGAAGAAATGTCGAATCAGGAGGAGAAATCTCGCAGAACGATAATTACAGCTGGGACCAAACTCTATTTTTTTTTTTTAATGCCCTCGAAGGATTGAATAGAAGAGAGAGCTTAGTTTGGGATCGGGAAAAGATTGATAAAAGGTTTGTCTAAAGGAAGCTGCCTTTTTAAAAAAAAATTAAAATTCATTGTAAATGTATCAACTTAGTTTTAATTTTTTTTTGTTAATTCAATCTGAAATTTTTTGTAATTATGCCAATTTTAATCCATTTGGTCGGCCAAGATCGATGTGGTATTTTTTAATAATAATTTTTTTTAAAATTATTTTCTATCTTTGTATTTTTTTTGCTTTTGGTTGGGCTGACAGGAGGTTGTTGGCAACCTCTATCAGCCCTTAGGCGAGGTTGCAAGCCCTCGGCCGAAAGCCTCTTGTCGGCCCAAACCAAAAAAAATGAAAAGAGAAAAAAGACATAAAAAAATTTATTAAAAAGTTTGAAAAAAATATTAAGAGTTTGTCATTTCGGTGCCTGCAATGTCATGTCAGCACCGGTCACCCAAATGGACCGAATCGACACAATTGCAAGGAGATTAGGACTGAATTGATAAAAAGAAAATTTTATGTCGGAATTGACATAATTATAATAGGTTTAGGACTTTTTTAGTAATTTTCCCAGAGAAGAGGCATAATGTTGATGCTCATACGAGAGAAATGCATACTTTCATGAGATCAATTACGCCAACTTTTTATCACATTTTCACTTTCTTCGCTTGGCCTTTTCACTGTAGGGAAGAAGACAATAGATGATGACAGCGTCCCGAAAGTAAAATTCTGAATGGTGACTAAGTTTGTGAAGCAGAATATCCTTAAGAACAGCTAGAGAGACGAACTAGTCAACGTACACGAAAGCTAATCCTCTTTACTGCATAAAATGCATTTCGAAAAGTTAATTTTCCTCCCCTTTACTTATCCCGCGCTACTTGAAAATTCTCTCTTTTCGCTCTGCCAATCGATTTACTTTACTAGCTCAGTAACAACAACAAAAAGGTGTTTGGCTCGTGCTCATGTGCTCGGGTCGAACCAGGTGTAAAGTTGAATTTCATGCCATGAATGATAGACATGTCTTGTCAAATCGCTAATCAAATATTTCATGCATAAACTAGAATGGAATGATGCGACTCATGCTTAATAAATCAGGTTGAGGAAAAGATGGAAGACAACTAACATCTATCTACTCCTTCCAACCCCTTAAGCTCTAAAACGATCGTCTTTTGGATTAAATTTAACAGGATTAAGACTACTAATCCGCCAAAGACACACGTGTAGCGCGCTTTGCTCCTTTCTTCGTGGGGTTTGTTTTTGGTTGTTAAGGTGTCGATGTCAGACTTACCAAGAATCTTAATTTTCCCAAATATGCTCGTCCAATGCCACACAAAGACACTGCATTTGTTCCCGTGACATGTAAGACATTGGATTTTCATGACTGTCTGTGCATGACATACACAAGAACATGTTGCTCAACACTTATGCTGAGTGAGAAAAGTGTCCCTGTATTAGAATTAGGCGCACAAGTGCAAGGAAATATAAAGTAAATGTGAGAAAGAGAAATCGAGGCGCAAGATTTATCTTGATTCGCCCTTAAACTAGGATTACGTCCAGCAGATGATTTCACTCTAATTAAAAAGTCTCATATCTTACTATAACTTTCAATTGCAGAAGAAAAATATTATATATAGACAATCTAGTAGTTATTCATGAGTCCAAGTCCAAACAACAAATAAAATACAGATCCAAACTACAAAAGTCCTCTGGCGGCCCGATGGCTCTGCCCCCTGCATCGCCCTTGGACTCTCACGAGTCACATTCCAACACCTTGTCTCTTTAACCTCTGTGTGAACAGTACAAGGTAAAAAGCCAACAGGGCTGTAGTCCCAAGATAACACGTCCAGAGCAGATGTTAGGATTGGTCTCCACGGTCCGGGTGATTTCTTTAGGTGTTTCGGAAACGCAACCTGTCCAAAAATCATGTTAAAAGGGAAATTAACATTCTCGCCGCTCATTCCGAGAGCACGTAAAAAAAAAAAAAAAGAAGTAGAAGAAGAGGAGAAAACTCTCAGCAGTCCGGTCACCGGGTAAGGTTCATGCACAGCTACTTTTGGTCGGCACTGCACGCACTCTTTTGGTACTAAGAACCAATCCACCGAAAGCCATTGATCTCGTTACCCGCGAAGTATCATGTCCAAACCGACCGCCCTTAATTTAACTTACCACTCCGAGTTGTCTGTTTCTCGCAATGCTATTCCCCTTAATCAAATGTTGTGTGATCGACATGATGAAACAGTCTCCGCCAATCCTGGGGATGTCTTTTGTTTATGTTCCTTGATTTGGACCTTTGATCGTCCAAATTTCGAGTTTTGCGAACCGGGTTTTGTCTGGTTCATACAGCCTCAGCCCGGGACCATTTCAAAGCACAAGAAAATGAGTTGATCCTCCTCCTGATCTGTTCCTTCCGTTCCCGGTTTCGGGTCATGTTTGTCTATGTTTATAAAGGGGCTGAGTCTTTTCTTGCTTTGAGAGATTGTGCGTGACATGAGTTGATTGCTGAGAAGCCGCTTGGTTTCATTCTTCTGTGAGGACTGAGGACCATTTTCATGTGTTCTGGTCTCTTTCTCAAGCTTTTCATGTGTGGAAAGGAGGCTCCTTTTTTCTCAATCGGGTCAGGCTCAATACTCTGCATGTGAAGCGTAAGGTGTCCTTTCGGTTCTTTGCTTTTCCTTTTACCTTCGATTTCGTCCGGGTTGGTATCTCGGAGTTTCGCAGCGAGTGTTTGGAGAATCACTGTTTGATGAGAAGTTTCTCTTCTTGGAGTTTACTGTTTACCCCTTTTTCCCGAGCGCGGAACTCAGCTGGCTTTGGACCTTGTTTGATGCAGGAGGAGTGGCTGAAGTAGTCCGAATTGCACTTGGCTAAAGCTATACGGTTCTCAGAAGGAGCACAAACAAAAGGCAATAACTTTCGGGATTGTTATGGAAGGGGTGCGTCACTTCAGTTGGAAGTTCAACTCTTCACTCAAGCTGGAAAATGTGGAGGAGGAGGAGGAACTGAAAGGAGCCTCGTCACTGCCATCGGTCCCTCAACCAGAGACGCCAAAGGAGCCGATGGAGTTCTTGTCGAGGTCGTGGAGCCTTTCCCCATCGGAGGTATCGAAAGCTCTGGCTCACAGAAGGAACGACATTCACACGATACGCAACAAGAACCTCAGTACATGTCCCCAGCCACAGGCACCGGTTGCTCCTCAACTTCTTGTGAGTCACACTTTCCCTTCTTTTGTCTCCGCGGTCATGCTGTTCAAGAAAAAGAATACCAAAGGGCTTTCGATCCGTGCCGAACAGAGATTTCCATTCTCTCTGATATAGTCCAGACAGAAATTTCCAGTGGCTCGAATGGTTTACTTTGCCTTTGCTCTGAAACTTGGTTGGTTTACGAATTGTACTGAGCAACCCTGCTGATTCGCATTCTTTTGTATAGGCGGCGAAGGTTATGAATTCAGTTCATGCTAGGAGGATGGGGGGGTCTCTTGGGAAATGGGTCCACCACCACCTCCACCACCACCACCATGGTCATAAGGAGCACGATAGGAACGAGATGAAGAAGAAGGAGAGCGTGCGCATGGAAAATGCACACGTGCATTCGGCTATTTCTATTGCCGGGCTAGCTGCTGGTCTGGCTGCTGTGGCTGCAGCGGAAAGCTCCAATTCGGAATCAAAGATGAGCGTGGCTTTGGCCTCAGCCACAGAACTACTAGCATCACACTGCATCGAACTAGCTGAACTAGCCGGAGCCGAGCATGATCGAGTGGCATCTGTTGTCCAATCAGCTGTGGACATACGTAGCGCGGGAGATCTCGTGACTCTCACAGCAGCCGCCGCTACAGGTACTGCAATCAACAGATTTATGCACAGTTGAAGTTCAGCTAAACCAGTACACAAAAGTGGTGATCTTTAGTTGAATTTGGCACTACTTTGCTTCAGCTTTGAGAGGAGAAGCGGTGCTGAAAGTAAGGAGGAGAAACGAAGCGAAGAGGAACGCGGCGATCAGTCCCTATGACAGGGGAATGGCAGAAACACATACCATAAAGACGCTTCGCAGCCACATCGAAGAAAGCATTACTCCCTGTGAAGGCGAACTTTGGCAGCACACAACAAAAGGTAATATTATCATCTGGAGGACGATAGTAGCTTCACTGTATAAAGCCACATGAAGTCAACGGTTTGACTATCTTTAATGCTATGAGCCACTACCGTTATTAACTTTGAGCTTTGACTTGTCTGCCATCGAACTTTTCAGGGTTATTTCAAATGAAGCATGCGTCTGTATACATTAACAAAAAGTCCCAGGTAAATAGCTTTCTCTACTGCGGACTTTGACACAGAAACTTACGAGAAGAAAGAAATGGCACTGAAACTCTATGCGCATTGTCAGGTCATTCTTAAGCTAAAAAGCAAGCACATTGGAGGAGCATTCTCAACAAACAGTAAATGTTAGTACCTTAGAATTCCTAGCTTTCTTCCATTTGCATATTTCCACCATCGTCCACTTGGTTTCTGACATTTCTGTACCGTTACCAGGCATAGTTTATGGACTCTGCGATGAGAATTCCGCCTGGCCATACAGGAAAGAAAGAGACAACCCCGAAGAAGTCTTCTTCGGTCTCAGAACCGCACAGGGTTTTCTAGAGTTCAAGTGCAAGAATAATGCCCATAAGCAGAGATGGGTCGATGCGATTCACAACCTTCTTCGTCATGGCAACTGGGTTGAAGCTACAGAGTGCTCTCCAGAGCTTCTAAACATCAGCAACAGCATCAGCATATGAGTTCTCGATGGTGTCTGTTCCAGCAATTGGACATGAAGAAACTCCATCAATGAAATCAGGAGTCTGAATCCGATGCCAGTTTATAATTTGACAGTATACATCTTTTCCCCCTCTTCCGATGTCCTCATACATGCAGAAAAAGCAAGATAACTGTCCCCACAAGCTTTAAGCAATGTACTTGGGTATTTCTCAGGAGTATAGTATTAAGAAACACTTTTTGGTATTGCCTTTTGCTTTTATATCACTCTTCTGACAACAGAATGAAATCTTGATGACAGTACTTCTCAAGATTAGAATTAGCAGCTGTTACATTTGGATCCCATAGCAACAATGAATTTACAGATTAGCTTCTCTCAATTTTCATCCAAGTGCATTGTGAAAGCAAGTTTAGTGACAGCAACAGATGTGGAGACATCTCTAGTACTCTTCACAGGAGTAGAGGTTTGTTGTAATGAGTTCTAAAGTGGGTAGCTGTACACAGACATTGCAGTTTCCGTGAACCGTACCTCCCCTTGTCAAAATACAACAGTCTTATTCTTCTCATAAGGTAATACTCGCAGTTCACAGTATGATTTTATTGCCTTCAAAAGACATTGTTTCTCAAGGCTCTCTGACTTCTGCACAAAACTATGCAAGTTATCTCTGTGAGATACCCTCTCAACCTGCAATGAGAGAGGAAATGTGAAACCAGCTTACAATTAGAAAGGTCCAAAAAGTTATCAGAAAGCGAGATTCATTAGATGAAGCACTTTTTGGGGCAAGTAGCGGATTCAGTCTTTAGACATAGTTTGCGGACGAAATTGACTTAGCTTGACACAAGTAAACAAATAAAATCAGAGGGTAAGACAAAAATCGTTAATGATTGAACACAATATGACAGCCAAAGCTGACGGCAAAGCTAATTGCCTATGAAGATTATCAAATTGAGGAAAAAAAAATCACAATTCTCGTTTCCAGTAAGAAAACCTCGTGCCATGAAATATTCTTACAATATCAGTTACCGGCTCTGGCATGTAAGAAATGGGCCAAAGCCCAGGTGGGTAGATTCAAATTTGCGATTGCTTGTACTAGATACCGTGCACAATCAAACTAGTGTTGTGCATCTAATGCATGGGCACATGTCTATTCCTCAACCACTCAGCCAACCTCGTGGGTTAAAAAAAAAAAATCCCCTTCATAAGCAAGTCCGGCCATATAAAGTTCCATTCTGCTTCGCAGATTTCTTCATCACCCTCAATAAAGACTTCATGGCTAGTATTCGGTTCAAACAAAACCTAGAACCATTAAGATGATTATACTTGGTGTCAAAAGCAAGCTGAGAGTCTAGTGAAGTCTCTAGAGATTGTTCCTTACATTTAATAAGTTTTACATTGAAAAAGATCAAAACACTGTCCTATGGAAGAGAGAGAGCATAGGCACAAAAGAAAAAAACTAAAGCAGAAGGCAAAATGGACTATAAATTCAGTTGATAGAGAGCTACTCAAATCCATAGAAACCTATGTGGATGCAGACTTCACGTAAGTTAGGGGAGACCAAGTGCCTGTTTTGCCCACATTAAAGTCCTTTTGAGCACAAAATATTACTCAGCATGAACCTTAATCTGTCGAGTCTCCTGAAGAATATATGGAGGCAAAACCCATACCAGGGGCAGAAAGTTAGTGCCTACCATTTGCTCAATAATGGGCCCTGCATCAAGTTCTTCTGTCACAAAGTGGCTTGTTGCTCCGATTAATTTGACACCAGCATCAAAAGCCTGAAAATTTATCAAGCAAATCAAGGAAAAACTAAAACCACAGAAGATTAAACTGTGAAACAATTGAAAGTCATATAGCTCTGTTAATAATTTTTTAACCTGCTTAGACGGATGTCCTCCTTTAAATGATGGTAAAAGGCCGTGGTGAATGTTAATTACATCCTTCCCATAGCTTCTCAAAAAATTTCCAGAGAGTATCTGCGGAAAAGATTCAGCTGCACATCAGCAGTGACTAAAATAGGACGATAGCATTAACAACTGACTGGAATGAAGAATAAAAGAAGAGAAGTGTGTTATTTCAATTGCAAATCAAATTAACCAAATCATCCACAGAGAGATACTTTCTACTTCAACATCAGTGTGATGATAAATCATAATGCGCAGACTTATATACCTGCATATACCTGGCAAGTACTAAAAAGTCGGTGTTCTGGACCAATTCAAACATCTCTCCCTCTCTCTTATTCTCTTTAATCGTCTGCAAACAATGATATGGAATGCCATGCCTCTCGAGGAATCGTATCACATGGGTGTTTGGGCCTCTATCGTGGTTACTGTTCAAGAAAACTACCTCATTAATTCAAATTCTTGAAACAACCATGCGGATACGGTCAAACATAAACGAGAAAATTCACCTTATGACACAAGTTATTTCCACAGGAAGTCTCCCATCCTGCCATCCATGTAATAAATCAACCAGGCAATGGTCCTGCAATTTGATCAATAGACATCAAATATGAAGATATGCAGACCGAAACAAAGATAAAGAAGTCTTGCACCACAAACCTGCTTTGAAGCGAGCACAGCAATCTTGTACTTGGGATCTAAAATTGGAACACGGACAACTGATCTCATTGCATTGAACTTCTTGGACAATTTGAGGAAGTCTTCATCCATTTGCTTCCGTGGCCACTTAATCGGGTCAAAAATGAACTCACTATTAAGTTTGAGAAAGAAAAAATGCGAAGGTGCTCAGAATTCAAGAAGTGATAACCAATACATATAGTGCCTATCAAATAAGCGCATTTGCAATGAGCCTACAGGCATATCCACACACATTACGCAGAGACTCAAAGAAAATACTGTGCTCTAAAGAGCCTGTGATTAATTTAGCTCCATTCTTGCAGATTTACATGTATCAGAATGAACAGACCAAGGATCATTTGCAGAAAAACTAGCATTTGCATCCAGTTCCCAAAGAACTAATTTACTAGATTCATTGTGGCAACGTTGCCTTAACAATTTAACATTCCATAAGAAAGGTACTCAAGTGATAATTAAAGCAGATGGTACCTATCGGGAAAGATGATAACAATACCCATTATGAGCCTCCAAACATAACCCACACATATTACATGATTAACCAGCAACCATCACATTGACATAGAGACCCAGCGCCTAGCCATAATAGAAAGAGGGTACTTAGAAATCTGATTGAATCGTGAATAACTTTGCTCCATTCTCGCACATTTACGTGTATCAGAATAGGCAAACCAAGAATCATCCGCATAAAGAACTTGCACTTGCATTCAGTTCAAGTCACGAAGAACTAATTCACTCAATTCATAGTGGCAATGCGGCAAACAATTTAACACTTCTTTGATTTTTTTTGGCCAGAACAGTTAAACACTCCACCAGAACCCAATGCCAAAGAAAAGAAAGGCGACAACCATAGAATGTATAAAAGACAAACTAAATCACCAAGACACATACCTTCTGGAATAAAAGACATTCTTATTTTCGGGCACGAAAACATCGGCCCCAAGAATATTCCCGCCTCTGGAAGCGATACAATCTGATAGCTTCGCCACGATTCCAACCTCATCCTGTTACATGCATTAGCCATCAAGCTTCGCGCTCCTAACTCAACACCCAATTTAGCAAGCACAAAAACCATCACCAATCACAACGAAATCCACAAAGTTTCACGAAGGGGACGAAACCAAACGATCAAGAGTCCATGACACATCTTTAAAATGCTCCAATGCGCGAACAACATCAAAATCTCAGAACACAAAACAAGAAAAAGGTGGGAGCCTTTTCCCGCAAACCGAAAATGATGAGAAGGTTGATTAAAAAGAGCTCGCGGGTAAGAAGAAATTGGAAGCATTGAATTGAAACTTACGGGACAATGGAAAACGTGGACTCCGTGGGCAAGAGAAGTGAAAGACCTCGTATCAAGGGACTGCCCAGCGAATCCTGAGGACTTGAAGGGCCTGTTAACAATTACTCCCAGAACTTGAGCCGCTTTCTTCGTGAACGCCATTCTCTCTCCCTACACAATGTCCGGCGGCGATAACCACCAGCCACCACCGCGAGAAGGTGGTTTTCTTTTGGGTGGGGTGCGTTACCTACGACGAGTGGCTGAAGATCCCATTTCTGGGCATCGCTGAAATCTCACGTAGATAACTTATCCGGTGAAGGAATTATCTGCTTGAGGACGAAAAATTGCCATATTTATTTCCATCGCAAATCCGGGACGACAACGTTGGGTGGTCTGGCGAGATCCCCGGAGAATCTGGTCTTGCCACGTGGACTGGCGTGGCCGATGAGGGAAGCAAAGAAATCGTAACTCCGGGTCCAGTCAATTTGGAAACTTTCATCCAGCATTGATAAAAAGATGGAGTCCGCTTCTTTTCGAAATTTTGTAGATTCTTGATTTCTACAAATGGATCGGTAAAACGAAAAGCAGTTTGTCTTACCTTAAATTTCAGGTGTTGAAGATGTTCCCGTCGTTCCGAAGTTCATTTATTTACATCCCGAGTATGAATTGTGAAAATGATAAGACGAAAAATTTCATTTGATTCAATCCTTATTTCAATAGATAAGTTTCAAGACTAATCCTTTTCATATTGATTAACGGTTGAGATGATTGAAGTATCTAATAGAAATATTAATGTGATAAAAGAAATTTCTCCTTGTTAGCTCGTCCAGTTTGAGGGGGCATTGCTTTCATTTTTCGTTTTTATTGTTCGGCATAACGTCTCGTAGAAATTATACAAAAAATTGGCACTAGAAGTCTTCAAATCACTTTGAAATTTCTGAATAAATGGTGGTGCTACACCTTAGTATATGTATACCACAGAAATTTCTCAAGTCTATGTTATGCATACTCACTTTATTTGAAAGAGCATCCGGCATTTTCCCTCATTTCGAATGTCCAGACGTCAGACGAAAGGTGGGGCCCGCAATTTACATTTGTTGCTTGCCCTACGTTCTTCCCCTCGCGACGATTCAGATACCATTTAGCAAGTGGAAGTGGGACTGTGAGCGAGTGAGTAGACTCAAAAACTCAAAGACTGTCTTTGAGCTCCAAGAGCCATGGAAGGTGATAAGACCGTGAAGTATGGAATCATCGGAGTGGGGATGATGGGCAGAGAGCACCTGATCAACTTGCACCATCTTCAACCCTTTGGCGTCCAAGTTGTCGCCATAGCCGACCCTCATGTCCCTTCCCAGAAGCTCGCTCTCGATCTCTCTGCTTCTTTTGGTTGGCCATTGAAAGTACTGTTCCTACCCTTTTCTTCCTCTCTCGCTGTTTTGCTTTCTGGGTATTGTTTTTGGGGCTTTAAGAATTTTCTCAGTCAATCATCAACGCGAGGACTGATCAGACTGATTGGGCACTCAAATTGGACTGGGTGGAGTAATATCAGAAGAACTTTTGTGAATTAGCCCGTACTGAGGAAATTAATCTTGGAAAAATACTGACTCAATAACAAAAGTAAATAGCCCATACTGAGGAAATTACTATCACATCGAGGAACTTATTGTTGCGGGGGAGCTAACCTGTGTTTTCCGACACTAAACTGTAGAAGGGCCGTGATTATGTTCATTCAAATTGCGTTGCAAATTGTAGTCAGAGAGATAGTTGGAGCAAGCAGTTGTCTCGGTTATCCAAGAAAGAAATAAGAGAGAAAGTGGACAACCACATTCGCGCAAGCGCTAGAGGGTGAGATGGGGTTCAGAGTTAGCTTAACTGGTAGAAGGATGGTGTACAATGGCTGCCCTTTTTTTCCTGGTTGAACTTAAATTTTAGTACTGGTTGGATCACTGGCTCACTTCCAAAGTTTTGGACGAATGAAGCCATTGTAGTTTCATGGTTGAGCAAGCGGTGATACTCCTGAACAACTGTTTTTCTCTACAATTCAAGTTTCATCTACTTGATTCAAGGATTAGATTTCTGTATGTCTGTCAAGGCATCATGATTTTCATGAAATTTTCTGGTCTTTTGCTTTAACTGCTCTGCTATATTCCTTTGGTTAATCCAAAGTCACGCCCTAAATTGTTTTTGAGGTCCAACCTGGTGTGCCTGCATTTCCTTGCTACTTCATTGGTTGTAGCATTCCTAAAAGTTGCCTTAGGTTTTCATTTGCAGCATGTTTCGTGGTTATCTTTGACAAACAGTGAACCAAAATGGCCTAGTTGTGACCGCGGGATACACAGGTTTTCTCGGGACATAAAGAGCTGCTAGACAGTGGGCTCTGTGATGTGCTGGTTGTATCTTCTCCAAACATGACCCATTATCAGATCCTTATCGACATCATCAACCACCCAAAGCCACGTCACGTTCTTGTGGAGAAGCCATTATGCACCACGGTTGCTCATTGCCGGGAGGTCAGTTTGCTTAAAACTCCTGTAAGATGTGCTACAGAAAGAGACTCTCCGCACTAGACGCAACTTGAGACAATATAAACTGGTAGGTGTCTATGAGAGGAGGTGACCATTGCACAGTGAGAATGGTGATGGAACTAATCTGTGTCGAATGTCCTCTATCAGTCTGTTCGTTTGTGTCATCCTCCTTTCTATATAAATACTTGCTCTCTAACACTAATTCTAAATCGTTTTGCTTGCTTATCTTTACATAACTGCAATTTCAGAAGGTCTGATGATAAATGACGATCCAATCAATACCTTGTTATCATCTCTGATGGTTGATCTCTCTTTGCGCTGTTTCATAGGGGTGCACAATAACTTGTGTTCAACAAACTTTGAGTCTCTTAGCTAAAGAGAACCGGCTGAAATGATGTTTCTTGAACAAGGAATGATTTGCAACTTTTGATCTTCCACTTCTCTAGATATACTTGCAACCTTGAATTAATGACATTATAAGCTCAGTTCGTCAGGATTATACAATCTTTCCATGTTAATTTGACTGATTTGCTAGGATAATCATGTAACCAGGTGGTCGACGCTGCCAAGGGAAGGCCGGAGATGCTGGTGCAAGTTGGTTTGGAATACCGGTACATGCCACCAGTTGCTAAACTGATTGAAATAGTCAAGGGCGGTGCTCTCGGAGAGGTCAAAATGGTGGCTATCCGGGAACACCGCTTCCCCTTTCTCGTCAAGGTATTACAAGTCACTGAGTCAGTATCAAGTACACAGTCATGAGCAGCGAATAATCTCTTCTATGGATGTCAGGTACACAATTGGAATCGGTTCAATGTGAACACAGGAGGGACTCTGGTAGAGAAATGCTGCCACTTTTTCGATCTGATGAGACTATTTGCTGGGGCCAATCCTGTTCGTGTGATGGCTTCTGGAGCTATTGATGTTAATCACAAAGATGAAATATATGACGGGAAGGTAAATTTCTTATGAACCTATCGACTATGTATGTTTCAAATTAAGGTAATGGCTGTGAATTGCTTGCCATCAAATGCAGAAGAGCAAACTTGACTATCTTTGAGTTGTGATGATAGTTAAGAAACACAGCGTAAGGAAGAGCTTTAGGCAAAAGCATAAATGGTAAAGAGGACATGACTTATGATTGACATTACCTTCAACTCTCAATCTCTTATTGTGACCACCTGGCTCCTCTATGGCTTGGGACACCCAGAGAATTTAAGATTGGCCATTTCCTTGAACTCTTTCCCGTGTGACCGTGGTAGACTTGAAGCTGTTAGATTTCAACACTGGCTGCTCTAGCTTTGTGATTCCATTCAGTCGTTTACCTGCGTATTATTTTGTGCTATGATGGATGCTTTCAGGTGCCGGACATAATTGACAACGCGTATGTTATTGTGGAGTTCGAGAATGGTTCACGAGGCATGCTCGACCTTTGCATGTTTGCTGAAGGCAGCAAAAATGAGCAAGAAATAGCTGTCGTGGGTGACATTGGAAAGGTCTCTTTCTCTCCTCCCGCGCCCCGCATCTTTGGCCGACTTTGTGTGTGTTAAGTAGCTTTTTTTCGTTCTTTTGTTAAAAATTACGTAGCCAGTTGATCGTCCAACAGGGCGAGGCGTTCGTTCCCGAGAGCATTGTCCGTTTTGGCTGTCGAACTGCTGGCAGAGAGGGCGTCCAAACATTAACAGCAGCAGATGACCGGATAAAGTAGAAGCTACCCACTCACCCTTTCCTTAATTCGAAACCTAGGTTCCACCACGGACAGCAAATGCCAACCTAACCAATGTGATTGTGTCACAGATACGACGGCCTGCATCATGGATCTAGCTACTTGGAGCACCTGCACTTCTTGGATGCAGTTAGGGCTAAAGGTGTACGGGCACCCGCCGTAGATTTGCAAGATGGGCTGATCTCAGTGGCCATAGGAGTTGCAGCACAGCTCTCTATAGAGAAGGGCCGGTTTGTCAAGATCGCAGAAGTCCTTGATGAAGACGTTTCTAAATGTGCCTAGGAGCCCTGACGATAACAAGTCCCCGAGGCTAACATTCTAGCAGTAATCAGCTTTTATTGCATCTCAGCCACACAACAATTGAGTGTGGATCATAAAGTGGCGCACCTTTCAAGCATCAAAAATTCGAAATCCGCTTCTACCAAAATACTTGGTCAAAGCCATTGGAATAAGCATGAATAATTATACGAATGCAATTCTCAAATCCCATATCTATAAGATGAGGTCTAATATAATGCTTGGTGAAACGTATGTAGATGAACGAAGCAGCTATGAGGAAGTTACTGAACTCGACCATCATCACTAGGTTCAGCAAAGAAATCAAGTGCGAAAGTACGGTGGCATCAAATTGAGTAAGGAAAACACAGGAAGGAAAACTAATTTTTCCAGTTGAAGCACAGTTTTTTTCTTGTGTTAAGAAGAAATAGGAAACGACTAACTTGCACCTGAACTGCAACCATAGGAGGACGGTTTGGCGATACACACCTTCAAACATGGAAGGCATTTCCATTGCGAAACAAGGAAAGGCGATCCGAAAAGCAACAAGCACCAAAGCATAAACAGGCAATAGAAGTATTTTATCAAATAGAACATGCTCTTAAACAGTTTGATCTCCAAAATTTGACACTTTCCTCGATGAATACTACGCCCCTGATAAATATCCAGGAAACAAAGGCACTGCAACAAATAACCAGAAACAAAAATACTCTTTGACAAGCAATGAGGCCAGATCAACGGTATCGGCGCAGAGACAGGGTGTTGTTTCTCTTCCAAGTTGCCCTGCGTGAAGGGCGGGCCTTGTGGTTCCTGTGGCCCTTTCCACGAAGGCCTCTGTACTTCTTTCCAGCAGAGGTAAGGCCACGAAGCTCCCTATGTTTGTGCACAGGATTGCAGAGCCAATTGATTCTCGGGTCCTTTCGGATGGTCTGGTGGGCAACATCAACCAGAATTACC
This sequence comes from Rhodamnia argentea, assembly GCF_020921035.1. Taxonomy (NCBI): domain Eukaryota; kingdom Viridiplantae; phylum Streptophyta; class Magnoliopsida; order Myrtales; family Myrtaceae; genus Rhodamnia; species Rhodamnia argentea. The sequence goes on from NC_063158.1 coordinate 4,339,354, forward strand.
TCAAAATATTTGTAGGTAGAATCCTGCAATGAAAATACACATTTGAAAATATCAAAAGTGAACAACTAGTCAAGCTTATGAAAGACTGAATAGCTCAACAAAATCCATAAAGAGATCAAATGAGTGCACATAAGAGAATATACAAACCTCATTGAGCCAGTAGGAGTTCAGAACCCTAAGGCCTCCCAGCTTTCTGCCGGCACGTTCCTCAGCAACAGACCTCTTGCTTCTCTGGAACTTTAGTTGAGTAACACCCTGATTTGTGGGCTTACCATACACTATACCCTTGGGAACAGGTCTCTTGCGACCACCACGTCTTACACGGACACGATAAACCACGTAACCCTGCAATCACTTAAATTAGTCAGATTCCAGAGAGTTGCCCAACAAACAAAATATTGCACCATATAAAAAACCTCTATCCGAACAAGCATAAAAATCGAAATGCCAACACTCTGCACCACAACATAACCCACGACTCAAAAGAAATGGCAAATCTTAGACAAAAGAAAAGGGAGGTATTCCTCAGGAACATAGACATTGTGCAACTTATAATGTATGGATCAAGACAAAAGAAAGTTCAAACTAAGAGAACCTACTCAGTCAGACAATACCTCCAGGAACATAAAAGTTGTGAAACCTCTAATGTATCGATCAAGACAAAAGAAAGTTAGAAAAAAAAAACAGAACCTACTCGGTCAGATGATCTGACTTGCTTTTATACAGCTGGTCTCAGGAAGCATCTAATCTTAGTACCTAAACATCCTCCTGGAGGAGGAAGTACACGCATCCTGACACTGCTTACCAGCTAATGCATGTTCTTAGTCAGCCAATGTCAGAGGATAACAAAAGCTTTTAATTCACATGCACACTTCAAAACAAGGGCGAACGAGACATCAAATACCGACTTCAAAAATAGTACACAAACAACCTCGCAGGGCTAGGTTTTCTATGTCTCAGGAATTATCAAAAGGCAACCATTCAGCTACCATCTCAGTGACAATTGAAGGACATAAAACACTGAAACCAACAAATTATCCTTTTAGAGGTCAATGAGCAACTCAAGTAGACCATTGAAGCACCGTATTTTACCTGCTTGCCAGCTAATGCATGTTCTTAGTCAGCCAATGTCAGAGGATAACAAAAGCTTTTAATTCACATGCACACTTCAAAACAAGGGCGAACGAGACATCAAATACCGACTTCAAAAATAGTACACAAACAACCTCGCAGGGCTAGGTTTTCTATGTCTCAGGAATTATCAAAAGGCAACCATTCAGCTACCATCTCAGTGACAATTGAAGGACATAAAACACTGAAACCAACAAATTATCCTTTTAGAGGTCAATGAGCAACTCAAGTAGACCATTGAAGCACCGTATTTTACCTGCTTGCCAGCTAATGCATGTTCTTAGTCAGCCAATGTCAGAGGATAACAAAAGCTTTTAATTCACATGCACACTTCAAAACAAGGGCGAACGAGACATCAAATACCGACTTCAAAAATAGTACACAAACAACCTCGCAGGGCTAGGTTTTCTATGTCTCAGGAATTATCAAAAGGCAACCATTCAGCTACCATCTCAGTGACAATTGAAGGACATAAAACACTGAAACCAACAAATTATCCTTTTAGAGGTCAATGAGCAACTCAAGTAGACCATTGAAGCACCGTATTTTACCTGCTTGGCCTTGTAACCCAATCTGCGGGCCTTATCAGGGCGTGTAGGGTGGGTGACCCGCACGATAGAAGGGTGCTGCCGGTACTCCCAACACCTAACCCTCTGCAAGAACCTCATCACATCGGACGGCTTCTTCCTCCATAGCTCCGACACGTACTTGTAAGCCCCTAAGGACACAAACAAAATTAAAAACAACCCAGAATAATTGACAATGAAGCACTACACATAAAACCAGGCCACACATATCACATTATCTCAGAAAGGGGGCACAAGAAAGAGAAACAGCTATACCGATCAGACTTCACCGATAACGTTAACAATGAAAGAAGCAAAAAGGACATATCTCGAGCATCCCCAATAGATTTGTCGAAACTTTGGATCTTCGCATACAAAATCGTCCAGTGGAAGAGGACATAGATAAACGCTTAATGAACAAGCATGGAAACAGCGTTCCCATACTGAACGCAATGATTTTCAGATCTCTCGAGCTCAGCTCCACTTTTCTTCACCCGGAGGAAGCGAGAAACGCAAGCATAAACTTCTCGACCTGTTGTCCGAATCAACTCCAAGCCCATACCCGAAAATGCTAACAAGCCTATCACCAACCAAAACCTAAATGCACGTCCACGAGCAAAGAATTTCCGCCCCCAAAACGAAACAGATAGAAAGAGCGAAAACCGATAAACCTAGCAGAACGAAGCTCCAAAAAGCGCTGAACCTAGACAATATCGAGAACTCATGAACGTGAACAAACTCGATGGAGACCGCGCGAGAACTCGTAATGGAAAGCGCATGCAGATCGATGGAGGAGGGAGGAGGAGGAGGAGGAGGAGAGTACCCATTGCAGTGGCGGTCTGGTGGCTAGGGTTTCCGCAGCTGCAGAAAATGAGCTGTGGTTCAGTCGATGACGATCGTATTTATAGCGGTCGAATGGGGTTTCGTTTTAGATGAGGAGTTCGTGGGCTTGTTGTGAAACCGGATCCGGCCCGTTTGGGCTTATGGATTGTGGCATTCGTCTGACCAATGTGTATCGCCTTAATTGAGCCGAAGTCAAGTACAGTCGTATGGCTCGACATCGCTCGAGTATTGAAAATGTAAAGATTTTCTTTCGATAAGGAACGCCATAATAATATTCTGGGTTGCTTTATTTTACCTACAGATCCCATTGCTGTTGATGTGGATAATTTTACTTTCAGTAGGTAACTAACTGCTTATATCAACTGTGATCGATGTGGGGATTAAACAGATTGCGTACTCAATATTTATTCCTAACGTCTATGGCTCAGAGCCTCAAACATAGTCTGGTACTTTCATCTTTACCGATGAGATTCATTTATCTCCCTTTGGGCCCGTGTAGAAACACTATGAGAATTTATCGAAAAGGACAGCTTTCAAAACAACATCCATGATGCAACTTTAAATGTGAGATTTTCACATGATTTCTACAATATGGGTGTTCCTGCATTAACAAAAAGTTCGACCTGAAGTATCAAGTATTGAAGTTAAAAAGGGGGACAATTAGAAGCAAAGGCCACATTGCTAAGCACCCGGTATTCCATCTTGGTACACTCAAATTTATTTGACGACTATGCTGATACAAGAAGTCATGCAAGACTCGTTTCCCTCCAACTTCACAGCCTTTCCATGACCGTCTTCGACTAATCGAGAGCATGAACTTGCCCATCCCAAGACACATCGATGGACGGGAATGAGCCTTGGACACAATGAAATGACACACTGAAACTTTGGGGATGGAACTCGCAGAGTGATCTCATGGCGCTTATTATAGTGGCCACTGGGTCGACCAAGCAAGGCAACGAAAGATTACGGTACCGTGAATCAATGGTCACCGCGTCGGATGATAGTGATACACCATGATTCGAAGTAGCCCAATGGACCAAGAAATTTGCATTTGCATCTACAATCATTTGATGGGCAATGAAACCAAACTAGAGTTGGAAGAACGTCCATTGAAGCAATCAAGTGGCACTTTGATTTTAACATAGTAGAACTGCATCGCTCCATTTGGTAGGTACCATTCCCATTGCGTGGACGAACTGCTATAGCGCTATTAAGGAGCCCGAGGAATCCAAACCACTGTTATGAAACCAGATAATTACACATATGGAAGTTCAAAATTTCATCTTGTTAGGCACCCAAAGATAAAGGAGATCAGCACAAAGTTTCATCTACAACAACGGTCGAGGGTCATCAAAACTTCAAACACCGATTGAAATTCCTTCTTTGCATATACCTGCCTATACCATAAAGGATGAACTTGCATGAAGATCAATCGAAAGAACAAAGAGGGTCTGGTAAAAATCAGGCTAAGAAAGGAAAAAACTAAAGTTACACATCTGTCAAGATCAGCGAAGATACAATCACAACATAAGCAAGAAAAAAGAAGATGGCTATCTGAATGAAAAACTTGGGGTTCTCCCTCATGTTCGGAGAGGTTACAGCCCTGTAAAGAAATGACGGCTAGTTAGTTTAACCACGGAGTTGGGATCACTAGAGCAAGGAAATGAACTAGTTTCGTAAAAAAAGTTTCTGGTAAATCTAAGAGTTCCATGCCACAAAGTGATAATACCGTGCGATTCGCTGAGAAAGTCTATGAAAGGGCAAACTCTGGATGAACACGATTCCTGGCCCTGTCAGAACAGCTGTTACAAGATTGTCACCCTGCAATTGGCAGACAACACGTCAGCTTTAATAGTCTTCCAGGGATATAGATACAGAAAGAAGCCGTTAGAACAGGTGGACATGCCTTACAAATAAATTAACCAAAGACAAAAAGCTAGCTTCTATGGCCAAAAGCAGTCATATGGCGGAAGCATATACATAACCTGATCTTCCAAACTTGGAATGATGCCAGAGAAATAAGGCTTACCCCAAAGACCGCTCTTCTGATGGGACCATTGTACTTAATTTGGATATTGACCGTGCCAGTTACAGCAGCGATGCAGGATACATCGACAGCTAAGACTTCTCCGACCTCTAGATTCTTCTGCACAACTGCACCAAAGAGACGAAGCAAACCATCAGGCTCTTTCAACTAATTCAAGAAGAATGCAAATTCGCATAAAGTATTTCAAATTTAAAGAATCCAAATACGAGTGTACTAAAAGTGTGCAAAACCAAATGGATCTTGAAGAAACCTTCTGGTGTACTAAGTACAAAAGAAAGTATCGGTGCTTAATTGCATAAACAAGGAACAAAAGGCATGGTTGGATTCTCTAGAGTTGGACTATTAACAGCAACCATGCTTATCCCAATAAACAGATGTGCTACGGGAATTGAACTATGATCATGGAAGAGCATACCAGATCCACCCGCGGCTAAAAATGCAAGTCCTTGGCCCGAGAGCTTCTGTCTCAAAAAACCCTAAAATAGCATAGCATACTTGTCAACCAAACAATAAGAAATGGATAACTTGGCAATAATTATGTTGCAGAGGTAAAGATCAGGCAAAGGAGAATTTCCTCACAAAACAGTAGGCAATAGTAGCCAACCATAAGGTGTGGAAGGCATTATATCTTACCTCTGCACCAATGACCACATGGCGTGCTCTCTGATCAATTGTACTACTGACCTTCACATCATTGATAGAGCAAAGAAATGCATCTGGCTACAGATAAAACTCAGGAAAATCAATTAATATATCAGGACACAGTAAAAAGGAGATAATCAAATTTGACCATCAAATTTATCCCGAACCATGTGCTAATACATGACTTAGAAGTATCTAGACTGATTGCAATTGAACAAAATTGGGGTAAAAGATTACAAACGATGACCACGAGGCAACGGAGTAGGCTCTACCTGGCATAAAATTTCTCCACCAAACATAGCCAAGTCAATCTAAGAAATGCACAAGCCAAGGACTGTAATTAGAGATACAATATACAAAATGCCTCGATATGTTCGAGTAAGAAGAAATGCAATAACCTAGTACATAAAAACAATCAATAATTTGACTTGTCTAGAAAGACAAACCGGGAGAATTCTTGCAAGAGAAGGTGCGGCTATTCCAACAAAGCCGTCAACAGGACCAGGGTTTCGAAGAATTATGCTTGTCACATTCTTGCCAAAAAGCCATTGCCACATGCCTGTTTCATTCTCGGGTAGATAAACATTGTCCATTTCAATAGACCCAGACATGAAGCACATAGAACCTGCCGAATTTCCAGGTATTAATTCCACATGTGGGAAAGGAAAAAAAATACTGTTCAGATGGCTCAGCAACTACCAATTTAGCAGATGTTAGAATTTCCAAAGGAAAGCTGTTCAGTTATTCATGCCAAGGTTCAGTGATTTATGTATTAATTCCACATATGTTGCAAAGGAAAAAAAAAAGGAAGCTGTTCAGATGGCTCAGAACCTGGCAATTTAGCAAATGAGAATTTCGAAATGAAAGCCGTTCAGTGAGTCATGCCAAGGTTCTGATTCAACCACTGAGACATCCAGAATGAACAAAAAAATAGAAGCCAACTCATATACTCGGAAAAAAAAAAAAAAGAGCATCCCTTGTGTGGCCACAAAAAGATGAGCTCAATACTACCGTTATTTTTAGCTTATGCATGCAGCATTGGTCCAAGAAAAATTATATAAACTAGTTCCTTAAGTTGCACCCACACACCAAAGAAATAAGGAGAAGAAGACATCATTGGTAACCAATTCTACACTACATCAAATAGCTGACAATATTCACCAAACAATAAAAGCCAGGATTACACAGTTCATTTGCAATATCCATTTCTGTTTCTGCAATCCGAAAATAGAAGACCAGCAGATATATTACCAAAAACAGATTTAAGAAGTATAATGCAAACAGCAAGGACTATTTGCCCCAACTCCATCACCCGCAAGGCACAAATAAATGAGGGAAAAGATTTATGAGCTACGACATGACATGAAGAACATAAAGCAATCTTAAGTTGGTGACCTATCTCTTGATGGTGGATGCAGGATGCTCTTTCCTGAAGATCAATAAATTAACCTACTGCAGGGTAAACATTTCTTCACCAAGATGTTGAAAGGCAAGCAGATTGCAGAGTCATGTACTAAGCAGCTCATAAATGTGATTCTTCATTCTTCAATGGTTTAATAACATAAAGGAAAAAAAAAAATTGTGGGCAACTTACCAGGTCTCGCAACAACTTTTTCTTGTGACTTTAACATTATCTGATAGGAAAAACATGGATTTGTTCAAATATGCAAAGAGATGAGAATGGAACAAGAGAAGTCCAGCATGATTAAATGTATACCTGGACCACCTGCGCTTCACCACCTAAAATCTGGAAGGGTATGACAGCATCTTGAGGACTCTGCAGTGAATCAACCCACGTGAAATCAAGAGGCAAAGAACCCGTAAACGGAGAAGGGGACAGGAAATTCTTGACAATTCAGAATGCAACAAAAAAAGACAGCTGGTCCCTTTCAGATTAAGTCACAGATCCAAGTCCAACCAATGGCAAAGAAAAGTCTATCTTAGATCATGTAACATCCATTTGGTAGACAGAGATAAGCTCCTCACATCGACAGCACTAGAACTCCTGCTCCAATAACACCAGTCACCAAGCATTATATCGGCATTTAAAAGGATTGTCAATGATCTTTACCAAGGAATCCTGCTCCTATTCCTTTTGAGGAAAGGTAAACTGATATCACTTTACAACAAAGAGAAAGATACACGTCAAACCCATAAAAAACAGCTCATTCACTCACGCTCAAGATGTACCGATGTTGCGTCCCACTATTTAAATTGCTATTGCCAACAATGATATGAATGTGGCAGGCGCATTTTCATCTCAACAACCTGACTCAGAAATCTATCTTAGATCATGCAACATCCATTTGGTGGACTGAGATAAGCTCCTCACAGTGACAGCATTAGAACTCCCACTCCAATAACACCGGTCGCCAAGCATTATATTGGCATTTAAAAGCATTGCTGATGATGTTTACCAAGGACTCCTGCTCCAATTCCTTTTAAGGAAAAGTAAACTGATATCGCTTTACAATATACAGCAAGATACACCTCAAACCCATAAAAACAGCTCGTTCACTCACGCTCAAGATGTACCGATGTTGTGTCCCACAATTTAAATTGCCATTGCCAACAATGATATGAATGTGGCAGGCGCATTTTCATCTCAACAACGTGACTCGGAAATCTACTGTTTCTCGTATTGACTCTTCTCAAACTCTATTCCAGATCAAGGAACCTCGTTCCCGACCAAACTTGAAGTTCCAATTATCCAGACACTGATTCGCTGAAAAGAGAGAAAGAACCGCAGAACAACCTCTTCTCCTGTTGCAACATACCAACAACTATCACTTGGATAAACAAGTGAACGATCCTCCAAACGCGCTGAATTTTATTCCTAACAATCAGCTTCGCAATTTTCAATCCATCAAATCTAGGCCAAAAGAAAAGGATCACCCGATACGCCGCACGAGCCAAAAAGGCACGAAAATGAATCGAACTCTAGCCGAAGCAGAACCACTTTCCTTTCACCACAATTTCTAGGAAAAACAACTCGCAACTTACCTGATAAACGTAGGGCTGAAAAGGCGTAGAGAAGAACGGCGCGGCCATGGCGAATGCGGCAACACCTTTCGAGCTTCTTTCGAGGACGTCGTCACAAAGTATCTGAACGCAAAGCCCTAAATCGCATCGGAGGTCCTCAGGCGAAACTGCTACAATCCTGTTCTCTGACCGGAGACCAAGGCCTCGCCGCCGGAGCACTTCCTCTCGCGATCGACTTGAAGAGATCGGATTCGAGGATTTAAAGTCGTCGCAACAACAGCTATCGGGCGTTTTCCATTGGGTTTTCAATTTCCCGTCTCAAGCACCGGCCATTGAGTGGCATTTTTGTCATTCCCAGTGATCGTTTGCATTTCTTAATGGGTGCTCGTCACTTGAGGTGTACACGCAGGATCGATTCTGATGTGTCGTCACGTTATTGGTTCGAATTGCTATCTGTACGTGGCCAGGATTCAGTACTTGGGCTGATTGAAATGAAGACCTGGGCATTCATGATGGGTCGAGACCCGACCCGACCGGCTGTTGGTGAAATCCTTCCCAATAAGGCTAATTCCCATAGAAATTGAAAAGGCAAAAAAAAAAAAAAAAACCCGTAGAGATGATTTTGTTTTTGTTTTTTATCTAGCTTTTGTCATGGATAGAAAAATTTGTTAATACTTTTTAAACACCTCGTTGCAAGTCAAGGACAAGTGTTATACATATATAGCACGTCACCTCACTACACCTAGACGATGTGGGATTCGGTTCATTTCTGCCCCATTCGCCATCCTAGAAACCTACCAGGAGCCGCTCCTTATTCAAGCCCTCTAGCCTAGACAACCACTCCCCACCCTCGTTGGACCGGGTCATTATAGCCCAATAGTGAGTGAATGTGAAAAGGAAGGTAAACTGTTTCCCTCTCTCTGTCAATTTTATCCACCTGTTGCTATCTTGTGTGCATCTACGAAATCTTTGGATCTCTTTCATCTACAATTCTAGCGATCCAATTGAGTTTCACTCTTTTGGTGTTTGGTTTTCATTCCTCTAATTCCTTCATTCACTTTGCATTCTCACTTTGAGCTACTTAGCATTGTTGATAGAGAGCAGGTAATTGGTAATCTCTTGTGAGTATTGGCATTGTGTCTTATGAGTGCCTTATTTAAACTCCGTTGTTTTCTGTATTTCTTGAGTATTGGAGAATGTATGAATTTTGTTGTGACATCCTGAAAATTCCTATGTTAATTTATATTATGTAGGTATTCATAAATGATAATTGTCGCATGTGAGAATTCTAGTTGGGTGATTTATGTGGTATTATAGAGACACGAAGTCCACAATTCTCGAGAAATTTGTTAATTAGAATTGACTTGCCGAATATTATTCTCGTATTAATTTTCTAGAGTGGCGGTGAAGCATGTAATGCCACGTCAGTTATTTACGGAAGTTGATGCGCTCCGAGTTTACGTATTGAACGAGTGGTAAATTTGAAATTTACTGAGTTAAATATTTCCTCACGTTCAGTGAGTTTTGCGAAATGTTTTGATGGTTTAAAACGGCCACTAATTTCCTCGTTTACGTACTAAATTGACCCATTTGTCATTCTCCAAAATCTATCGCATGCTCTTGATTAGGGGTGAGCGGTTCCCGGTTCGGTTCGATTTTCCTCAAGAGTCGAGAGTCGGACCGGTGGTGCCGGTTCCCAATTTTCGGAACCAAGGACCAAACAGCTAATCGGGTCCGGTTCCCAAGTGGTCTAATAGAGTTAAGCAAATATTATCAAGGACATTATTTTCGAAGAAATGACTCTAAAACAGTATTTTTTTTTAAAAAAAACATAAGATGATGGAATTTTCGAGCACAATTTAGTAGCACGAAGCATTTGACATTGTTGGGTAGAGTCATGGCAATAGAAGCTGCAAAATAAATATGTGGTCCAAGTCTCAACCGCATGAGACCTTGTAAATGTAAAAAAAAATAAATTAAAATCGACCAATCCGGTCATGTACCTTTGGAACCGGGAACCGGACCACCGCCCTCTGGAATCGGGAATCGGACCACCGATTCGGTCCGAGCAGTTTTCGATCCAGTCGGTCCGACTTGCTTACCCCTACTCTTGATGATATCATACCTTACATCATCTATCATTTAATGCACTTAATGACTCATGCTCTTGCTTGGCCGACGGAGGAGCTCCCTCTCAAAATCCTTTTGGTCAATGTTATTAAGCCATATGTACCCTACTTATAAACTTAGGGGCCACATGAATCAATTTCTTTAGAAAATATACCACATGCAATCATTGTTTTAATCCTAAGACAATTAACGCCCAAACTATGGTTGAATCTCCTTCACTCTTTATACTTGCCAATTGGGAAGGGGGAGAAACTCTCTTTAAAAGGCAAAGAGGTCTCCACTTCATTTGCCACCTCATTCACCACTTTCCTTCGTCAATCTCTTGCTTTCAATTATGTGAGTAAAAGCTAAGGCCCGTGCTTGTTATTAAAAGTTTTTGTCTTCGTCTTTCGATTTCGGACGAAGTATATTATTGATTTCCACTACTTTCTATCAATGGGTTTTGTCTTTTTGAATTAAAGCATTCATTTTTATTCAAGGTTTTATTTATTTTGTTGAAAGAAACAAAAACTTTGATTTGTACTCGTCATTTTCAAAATAAGCAAAAACTCTAAGCGCTAAGTTAGAATGATCTACTTAATGCTCTTAACTTGGTTGCTTGTTGTTTGCCAATATAGTGGGATTTGATTATAAGTATGAAAAGGCTAAGGCTCAGTGATGAAAGCGAGTGTACTGAGTTGTGTTTTTAGTGGGGTTTCATTGAAAAAAGGGTGTTTTAATGTCTTTCCACGAGAACTGATAGTTTGTTGGGTGTAAAGAGTGATATATGAGTTAATTACTGAAACTAGTCGGAGTGTGAAAGTTACCGATTCTGCTTATAAAAGTTATCGATTTAAAAAAAAAATAAGAAGAAGTTGCCAATTTCTGTGGGAGTGATGGTCAACATTGTTGACCGATTATGGGATTATCGAAAAATAATATTATAATATAATAATTAGCAATACAATAATAATAAATTGGTCATATATTAAGAGAGAGAGAGAGAGAGAGAGAGAGAGAGAGTGTTACCAATTGTATGTCGTGAGTTGCAAAATTCATGTGTTGCTGATGAAGAATAGCTACCGATTTTGGGTATGTATGTATGTATGTATGTATGGAAGTCTCAATTACATCATAGACTTCTTCCCAAATATCAATATACTTTGTAAACCATTGCATCAAAGATTGCACAAAAATCCCTCACCTTGGACAACACCTCACACTAACATTGTTAGACAAATCAAAATGCATGTTAAAGAAATACCTTGTTTACATTTAGCAGACCCGAATGATTTTAAGATAGTAGAAACAGATGCTTCATGATTGGCTTTGGAGAATTTCTCGAAACCGGAGTGGGATTATTGATAATGGTTGGAGTTGTGATTCAGATTTTGGACATGATGATTCAACAATGCCTTTTCCTTTTCCTTTTTTTGGATAATTTGGGAGGCATGATTGAGTTCCCTCATGTGAATTAAGAATAATAAAAATGGTTAATATCACGAAAAACCTCAAACTAGTACTCTTATAACAAATTTATTCCAAATTATTTTTTTGATCACAAAAAATTTTAAACTAATACACTTGTAATAAATTTACCACAAAATTTTATTTTGACTATCAAAAATTCAAAATTGATACACCTGTGACAAATTTTCCATCCATTAGTTTCGACTAAATTAGATTAATATCACGAAAAACTTCAAACTGATACATTTGTTAGGAATAATAAAAATGGTTGATATCACGAAAAACCCCAAACTAGTACTCCCGCAACAAATTTATTCCAAATTATTTTTTTGATCACAAAAAATTTCAAACCGATACACCCGTAATAAATTTACCCAAACTATTATTTTGACTATCAAAAATCCAAAATTAGTACACCCGTGACAAATTTTCCCTCCGTTAGTTTTGACTAAATTAGATTAATACCATGAAAAATCTCAAAGCGATACATTTGGGACAAACAAAGTATAAAAATCCCAAATTGATGCGCTCGTCAATTGTCATGTGCCGTCCAACTTAGCAATTTGACAGATGAAAAATTTATCACAATTATACCAGTTTAGAGTAAATTTGTCACAACTAGTTTGGAGTTTTTTAGAGGTCAAAAAAATAATTTGAGATAAATTTGTCACATATATACCAGTTTGGGGGTTTTTTTGTGATATTAACCCTAAGAAAAATAACGAAAGTAACGTATAAAACGATTAATAAAGTAACACAGAAGAAAAACACCATCCATTATAAGGGTAAACTTCCTCTAGTCGGGGTAACCTCTTTCAAGTGTGGTATAAAATGATAGGTAAATATATTGCAATGTAAACTTATAAATAAATTATTATTTAAAGTAAAACATCCACAAGGGTAGTAAACTACGCTCAAGTGGGGTATAAGTACCGTGATCAATATAATGTGACCTTTTCCAAGGGTGGTAATCCGCACTCAAGGATGATTCCACTAATAATCAAAATGAAATAAAATTATAAAAATGAGTAAAACGACTATGATCTAGTTGGTAATCTTTGATGTAATAAGAGAACTTACAATATAATGTGATCCAAGAAGTAATTGAAAGATTACAACAGGAAATGGAAAGATTACAAGTGATAGGGAAGGTTTATAAGTGCTATGGATAGAGATTACAAGAGAAAATTTTAAAAAGAGAATGTGATCTGAAGGCCTCCTTCTCCTTTGGGCGTAGGCCCCCCATTTATAGAAGGCTTGGGCGTTTTCTTTTTGCCCAAATAATCATGGCAGGTTTTTTTTTTTCACGTGATTGAAAAAACCTTTGCTAACATGGTGTCTTCAAATGCTGATGAGTATATCTCCAAATAATTCTGAAGAGTGATAATTCTTATTCTTCATAGTCTTTGTCATCTTCTGACAGATTGATGCCATAATAATCATCTTCATTGGTGTCTTCAATATGATGGCTTTCTACAGAGTCACCCTATGATTTCAATTTTGAAATGATTTGCTCAAGCGTGAGACAAATTATTTTGGTGATTGTATTGCTGCAAGTTGGAATGTAGCTGAAGATTTTTGTTGAAGGAATTAGGCAATTCTCCGATCAATTGGTGACCCAGTGTTATTTCATTTTTTTAGCCAGTTTAAGACCGATTGTTCAAAAACTTAATTAATGAATTTGAAATTATCCCACCATATAAGTATGTATCGATTTTTCTTTCTGAAGTTTGTGTTCATAAGAGTATTCTTTGGAGACATGAGAATGAAAAAATGAGTAAGTGATGCATGAACTAGAATGCTTGTGCTTGGATGATGGTTTAAGGAAAATAATGTTGTATGTTGATTTTGAACATTTTCACGAGCAACATAATTGCATGGTAACTATGTAAATGATTATGAAAGTATTCTTTTGTTTGCATAATGGTGGCGACGATGCCTAGTGTGTTCGGATGCCCTCTGCGTGTGATTTAGAATGTCCCGTAGAGTGTCACAAGATATTCCGAGAGATTCCGGATACCCTTGCCGTGTGATCTAGAATGTCCCGTGGAGTGTTACGAGATGCCTCGGGAGTTAAGATTCCCCTGCTATGAGATAGGAGATGCCCCGTGTGTCGGGATGCATCAAGAGTGTTCGGAAGGATAAGTAAAGATGATAATGCTTGTTCATGTATCACATATATTAGTGTTGCTAAAACACTAGGTGATACTGGTGCATTATGAAATAACATGCCATATAATTGCCTTGAATGAGCCATATCATGCAAAATTATTACCGTCATGAAGGAAGATCAAGCGTCTACTCATGCACTTATGTATGGCCTTGCATGTTCGTTATTTGCATGCTACGTTGAGTGATAAGAGGGTCACCGACCTTAAGCTTAGAGATTTCATTTAGTAAGTCTTGGCTCATCCATTTATTTTTTAGATATGTAGGATAGCTTGTGACAACCTAAATTTCCGCCAGTTGGATTATTAAGCGGAATGGCATTTATCAGTGCTCGAATTATAGTCAACGTGATTTGAGGGGAGGATTTTTATATTTGGTGCGGTGGACTATTAGTTTAATAATGTATTTTAGGCGTGACCACATTAAATTGTTGGAACATTTGGGACGATGATCATTTTGAAGTCATAAAGAAAATGTTTCAAGCCTGAGTTGGTTTGCGAATTGGACTACGACATCGTTATTCGCCAACCCACTCAATTTTTGCCCACCTACATAAGACCCCCTCCTGCTTTTCTCCACTCTCTCTTCCTCTTCACTCTTACCCTCCCTTCTCTCTCTCTCTCTCTCTCTCTCTCTCTCTCTCTCTCTCTCTCTCTCTCTCAAGGACCAACGACGCCATCTCTTAATGCTGGTGACGATGAGCTCTCATCCTCATGTCCTTCGCCACTGCTCCATGTTGCCGTCGCTGTCCGTCTCGCTGTCGCCCTCAAGCCCGCGCGATGTTGAGAAGATGAGGGAGGAATTGAGCTCATTTCTTCGTCATTTTAACTCTTGTTTCTTCGTGCAATCCTTCTAAGGCCAGTACAGATTTAAACCTTATTACTAAATTGTTTAACGTCGCTTGTTTGGTGCGGATTGACGGTCGTGGAAAATGAGTACGCCGAAAAGGTTTTCGGCTTGCATGAGAGGGAAGATGCCCTTATATATTCGATCCGTTGCTTATTTTAGCCTTCCTAAGTCTTGGGTAACTAGGATTAATGGTTGGATCGTTGAATTTGATGTTGGTTTGGTGTGAGTTGATGTATTCGGCGTAAAGGGTGTCTTGGCCGTGGACCTTGAATGACTGGGTGTGAAGTCCGTGAGATGCAGGGTGGTTATCTTGGTTAAGTTGTTGTTATTTAGCTTCGGGCAAATTGAAATTGGGAATAAACCGCCTTGTTGATAGCTTGAACGGCACAAAATGCTAATTGAGGTCCTAATAATGTTCGGCCGAGAGTGGCATAAGAGGTTTGTTGTTCAAATATAAGTCTTTTTGTCTCTGTTAGTGCACATGATCTTGAAACGTCAGATTGCCAGAGTTTTGTTGGTTTGCTTGGTTCATTGTTGCTTGAGTAAGGGCTTTTAACTCTCACGATATGGATATTCGGTTACGAGCTCATTTGAGAGATTGCTTGCAACGTCAAATAAATTATCTATTAATCTTGCCTAATCGAATGATTTATTAGATAATTTAGCAGTTTGATTAGATGTTTTCTTGCTGAGCTTCGGCTCATCCTTGCTAGTGGTTGCCTTTTTTAGCTAGATAGATATGTCGTCTACTCATCCGCCTGCCAAAGTTATCTACCATTTCGGCGGACCAGTATGCATTACACGTATATGGGAGGTGCGTACTGAGTCTGATCCTCCGTTTTTTGCGTTATGGGAGGCTACGTACCATGGTGACAATTGAGGTAGGACCACCAGTAGAAAGCATCAAGCATCACTTTATCGTTATTTACGTCCAAGGCTTATGCCAATGGCATGAGCCACTTCCCTATCCCCTTGCTAGTGAGCACAGTGATGGTAGTAGTGACAACGATAGCGAGGAGTAGTGGAGTGTAGGTATGGGACGATTAGTTGTACAGGTAGATTTTTGATTTGTGATGGCACGACAGCTACTTTTTGACATTGGCCACATGGCGATGCATGGGCGTCGAGGGAGTACGCTGACGATGGCGGCGATTTTTTTATGGGAAGCAGTTACCTTTTTGTTGTTGTTCCCAAGTGTTTGTTTTATCTTTTGGAAATGGTTAATGTACTTAAACGTTTATTATATATAAAAGTAACTAATTTCACTACCAATTGAATAATCTTACTATGTGATTGCTACTGGTTAGTGAACGCCTATTAAGGCCATACCTTTATACGTAATACCTGTTGTTTATTCACGTGTACTTGTATTCTAGCCTCGCTTGTTATGTTAATCTTTCGCTTACGCCCGCTATTATAACTAATATCATATTAAAGCAGAACACGATTAGCAAGCAAGTGGAGGGATTGGGATGTCTCCACATAGCCCTTCCCCCGTCACTGCTATTTGGGGTCCCGATGCATGTTGATTATGCATACGAAGATGTAATGTAGCCTAATTTAATTTTTATTTATACCAAGTCCACTACCACGGTGTGGGTAAATGCAGGACTCGCCGAGTGGGTTCTTCTTTAGTATGTAGCCTGGTACCTGATTTTTTATGGTCATATGCTTGGACCACTTAGAGACTTCGATGGTCCCCTAATTATGTCACCGATGAGTTGCTGATGGGTGAAGTTATCGACCCATAGTGCATCAATATTTGTACAAGCAGGTTTTTGGGGAGTGATGAAGTGTAATGGTGGTGACAGGTGACCCAGAACCTTCCCCGGGTCCATGTATTTTTGTATGTTGTATGGTTTTTGCCTTTTTATGTTTGTAATATGAAAATCGTATTATGTACATTTGGTAAACTACTGGTAATTTAAAAGAAGCATATGTGTTTATTAGATTCACGCTATGTGTGTCATGGATGATGTGAAAAATTTTATTACGCTTCCGCATGCAAAAGAAATAATTAAAAATGGCACATGTAGCGCATGACGTTCTAGGACATCTATAGCGTCCCCGTCTGTCACCTGCTAAGACTCACTGGCCACTTTTTTCTCTTACTTCTGATTTAATTTTTCATTAGACAACGGCATATGCGAAAGACTAATTAAAACAATCAAGATGACCAGACAGAAGATGTGCATGTCAAAACACCAACGTAGTCACGCCTAATAGGGTATGGCCTTAATAGGTTTCACTGATCGTATCACATGCAGTAACAACAAGACACTCGCAATACAAACATCCAGTTTTATTTATATACAAATCATTAACCAGTTCTTTACAAAAGTTCAAAGACACTGGGAGAGCTACAAGATACAAGATATGATAACTACTCCCAGCTTAACGGCACCATTGGCGAGCTTCTTCTTCACCATCAACATCCATGAGTTACTCCTTGCCGTCGGCATCACTAGTTAGCTAAGCTAATCTAAAAAATTGTTAATCCATGAAGGTGAGCTTAAGGCTTCGTGAATAAACGTCTAACCCAATAAAATGTAAACATTGAAATCAGAACATATCATCAATAATTCATAGCTTTAATGCACATGTGAGATGATATATGCATGAAATTTCTCTCAAGCTCACCAATTTCCCACTTCGCCGGCTCACACAAAGATCGTCCTCGCGGAAAACTCACATGGCATCTCACTCTAGAGGCATCCCAAAGCACACAAAGTGCAACGCATCCCTGCTCATTGAGGCATCCCGATTTCCGTACTGGCTCCCACGGGGTCTCGTCGACAGAAGCTCTGCTTCAATAGCATCACCCGCAAGGTAATCCTCGACAGAAGCTTTGCTCCACGGCATTGACAGAATCCGTGCTTCGATGGCATATCCATAAGGTATCCTCAATAGAAGCTCTGCTCCAACTGCTTTATTTCTCAACTCACAATGAAATGCCATGACGTGCATATGCAGTGCAATCTTATCTTCGTCGACATTCAGAAACTCAACGGTATGTAGATGAATGGATTACCCGTATAAACCAAATAGGATCTCATGGATACAAATCATATATGATTTTCATGAATGCAAACATACTACAGACTATACGAGTTAGAAATTCACTCAACTTTGATCTTAAGATGGACGGAACGATGATGATGGATAGGCTCGGGATGTCTAGCAGCCGAGTAACAAGGACATAGTGAGGGTAAAGGGTCAAGAGGTGTTTTGATGTGACGATCGATGACAAAATGAATTGATGGCAACCCCTATTTATAGGAAAAGAAGACGGCGGCGAGTTAGCGCCCGAGGGGCCACGTGCTGACTCACGGCACCGCCATGCCACGTTCCGACGCTTGGCTGGCCACGTGTCACCATACAGTGACACATGTTGCCACTTGTCCACTCACTTGACACGTGCCATCCTAGCGGTGACACGTGTCCCTCACTAGGCCACGTGCTGACACGTGGCCCCCTACTTGACCACGTGTCTTCGTGGTCCTCGTCTACTCCCAATTTCTTAGGTACTTTGTTCTATCGGGACTAAGTTTAGGCATGATGCATTACCCTGTCAACTCGTCATCAATTTCTAATTAATCGATACTCGTTCATAATATTTTCTCGGGATAAGCTAACCGGAGGTTTTGGGGTCATTACAGCGTCACACTCATTGTTTCTAATTTTAGTGAAATTGGTGATTGAAGGCGTAAATTATCAAATTGGTGAAAGAAAACTTGCTGTGATTCGATTTCCGTAGTTGGTGAAACCAGTGAAAAAAGAAAAGAAAAGAAAAAGAACAAATTGAAATGAGTCAACCCGAACCGAACCAATAAAGGTATATGCGTGATCCCGTACCGTTACATCTCTACCAAGTTTGAAACTCGAAACTTACGAGTTTAGGTAGCAATAAATTGATGTTTTCTAGTTTTCTTGCACTCGAAACTTAAGACTTGAGATGGCCCTGCATCTTTCTATTGGGTACTTCATCAGAAGATTTTTTTTACGTTCTCCCTGATTTTTTTTTTTTTCCAAGAAGAACCATGAATTCTTGATACGTTCAGCATAGTCCATAACACTGAGCAAAAACTTACCATACATATACTGTGTTGTTCTTACAATTATCATTTTGTTAAAAACATGTGATCACATGGTAGCAGTTTCTTTTATTTGTTTTTAATAGTGCTTTTCACTTTGTGTGTTATATGTTAAAATAGTGAAAAAAAAAACCACATTCGTGCAATAGGAATATGTTATTCTAGGTTGTAGTGTTCCTTGGAGAAGCCCTGTTTGGGTTTATGTTTTTGGGTCGTAACAAGTGGAGGGATCCTATTTATACAAGAATCCTTATGATTACAATCGTAGATCTACAATCTTATTTTTTTTTTCTAATTGAAAATCTACGATCCAATTTAACGGTGAAGGTTAATAGGAAGTCTCTAGAACACAAGCAGACATGCCTTACATTGCCGAAAAATACTATGAAAACCATGTGTACATTTCTCGTGTTACCCTTGAAGCATTATGGAGTCTCTCGAAAACCTTAAGTACAAGAAGGTTCTAGAATACTGAGCCAATTCATGAGCTATCTTGGCCTGCTTCATTGGTCTATTGAGCTTGAAAACTTCTGGACCGTGACACGAGGCTCTGTAAATCTAGAAAAACCCGGTTCTTATCGCGAGCATTTTACTTGATGCATTCTCCACCGCAAATGCTCCATCCAAGCACCATCTAAGCATGTATTTAGCACTCCCCATGGAGTATCTGTTTCCTATCTTCTCACCTTATTGTCTCACCTGTTATTATAATCAATTCCATATGATATTCAACTATTCACGTAAATTTCTATTGTTTATGACGTGAGAATCATCTTTCTGTTGGAATTTTTCTTAAACAGCATCTTCTGTTTGATCAATTTCGAGAATTCCCCAATTATATCATATTTTGAGCAATAAATAATGCGTCCGAAGGTACGTATTAGAGGTTTTGGTTTCTTGATTCAATTGTACTCAATGGTATTCCAAGCAAAAATTTTTATTCTCTCTTAAGAATAATTGCTATTGACTTGCCTGTGATGTTTTCGAGATTTTTATGATAAAGAGCATAAGAACAACGAGCCCCTGTTTGCCGTTTGAAGATGTCGAAACTCTCATGTTCATCACTCTTCGTCCCCTCAACGAAGGCAAATCGTGAAAAGGCTAATGACCCCACTTGACCCAAAAAAAAATGGAATCGATGCCTGGGTCATACTTAATTTTTTGGTTTTTTGGGAGTTACTATAAATCATACGAGTGACATCAATCTGCTCGTGTACGAAATATATTAATCCTAATCATCCGTTCGGTGGTTGGTCCAAATGATTACGTTTCCCTCATCTGCTCTGGCTGCCAGAGAAACGGACGGACGTTGACATCCTCCGACCCACGTGTCCGACAGCGCGACCTTAGCCATGTTCAACGGTCAACGGGAGGGAGGCATTCTACCCTCAGGGTCCCACTCCAACTTATATATAACACGTCATGATTGGAAATCAGCAACCTCCATTTTTCTATTGATCTTAGGTAAATTTCGACATCTTTGGTAAATATGGTCTCCTACTTTTCGAGATTGAGATAACGTCGCAAATAATTCTGGGCGACGCTATTTCCACCCTCTTTGCTACTAAATCCACCCACTTTCCACTAAAAAGACAAAATCAGCCTCAATCATTCTATTGCAATTTAAAAGCAGTAGTCCTAAATTTATTTACTTTCCTTCCTTTTTAGTTTTTCAATTTCTATGTAGGATCTAATTGGCATAATTAAGAGTTTTACATGTTTATGTTTTGATGATTGTAGGCACTATGTTTGCATTCTAGAGTTTACTTTGCAGGAATTAGTTTTGTCAAAACGAAGAATTTTAAAAAAAATTAATATTTTCTACGTTGTTAAGCAAATTAAAGGAACGAATTATCATGTACTATCTAGAAAAAATTTGACGTATGTTTTTTTTTATAAAACAATCACTTGCTTATAAACTTTCGCTGTTATTGTGCATATCACAGTAAAACATTTTCTTATCGGTTGTCTTTTATATACATATAGACATAATGGGATGATCTGATGAAACAAAAAAAAAAAAAAATTCTTTGCTGCATTCTCCAATATAAAAATTTAAAAGGCGCAACTTAATTAAATCAAAACATTGAATAAAAAGAATTTCTTTTTATGCCAATGAGATCTCATCATTTTGGATGGACAAAAATTAACATCCCCTGATAAATGTTTATGAAGAATTAGCAATATGCTTCATTCTACATCACTTTTTTACATCGATTTTTTCTAGTGTCTTTTTCGGTACTTCTATAACGTCCTACATGTTGTGTGTAGAAATATTTCGACAATAGTAATGAAAAGAGATAAATTCTTTGTTGTAGTAATTGAGCAAGTTGATATATATTTCCTTGAAAATTTCTCTTTTTGAAAACACTTATTTCTATAGAAGTAAAATCTGAAAATAAAAAAGAAAACGCAATGCCTTTTTGTGTGTGGATACCCACGATATTAAAAAGTAAAACATGTGAAATATTTCATTTCAATTGCGGCAACTAGATCCTTAGAAATAGAAATAAATAAATAAAAGAAGGAATGGAGCCACCACTACAAATTGCAATTAAATTATTAGGGTTATTTTGGTCTTTTTATTAAAGAATGGGGTGGAATTCAATTTGCAATCTCCTCTCTAGATTTTTAATTTGTGAAATGTTGTCACGAACTTTGGCCCAATATGCAACGTCATCCTTAGATAGCTTGTTCAATAGGATCCATGAATTATTTAATAAATGTCCAATGTAGTCCTCACCTCATATGAAAATGCTTGAAAGTTCAGTTAGTTGAAAGTTCTAAGACAACATGTCATATTGGACCAAAATTGATGAATTATTTGTGTAATTTTGCCTCAAAGATTTACACACACACATATATAATCACGTTTCATAATATAATTAACAATTGGATAGATACAAATAAGTAGTATACGTAAAAGTAACACAACCGTAATAAAAGGACAAAATGGAGGCATCTAGACTAAATTGAAATTGAAAGATTTATTTCGCCCACTCACCTCTTTTTCCTTTTTGATTTTAAAAAACAACAGACTTTTCTTGTAAGTTTCTTCTGATTTTCATAATTCGAAAACCAAGTTAGGGGTTTCGTCAAGAAAAGGACAAAGAACAAGCATTGAACTTTCACTATGATCAAGTTAAGTAGAGCCGAGGTAGAAGTGCTCGAAGGATTTCCAAAGAATTTCCTCATGCGAATGAAAATGTGAGTGTGTAAATAAAAACTGCGATGCTTTCTTTGTATCCACATCCTCTAATGAAAGAAAATATAACTATAATCTATGATTAAAGTCGTGCATTCCGACCAAAAAAAAAAAGAAGTCGTGCATGATGGTGAGATTTATGTATTATCCTAAGTACGACCTTTGATCAAAATCATGCATATTAGTGACACTTATATTATTATTATTATTATTATATTTTTTTTTGGCAAACTGTGGCATTTTGGTAATTTTATGTTTGTCCGAAGAGAGAGATGAGCTTAAGCCGAGTCGATACATACGCGCGTACGAAAGCCGTTAGTCGCCGTGCGGCTCGCTTTGCTTTCCTCCATTCAACTTTCTTATGCGGGACTCTCCCTCCCTCTCTCTTCGCCCCTTTTCGCCTTCTTTTCGGGGCTCAGCCAAATCGGTCAGGGCTCAGTCCGACTCATCTCCGATCAAGCTCCTGCGGATTCCGATCGCTTGTTCTCGATTCTCCAGGTATCGCGGTTCCTTCTCGTTCGATTTCTCGCTGGCGATGCTGCTTGTTCTTGTGGATTCCCCTGCTGTTTTTTTTTTTTTTTTTGGATGGATGAACGAGTCGAAGGAGAACCGGTTGGAGATACGGGTCCTAATCTTTAGCCGTCAGCGTTCGATTTCCGTGGAAATTGGTTAGGATGACGGAATTTGTTTGAGGAGTGGGTGTAAAGTTAATTGATGCCAGCTTGACATCGACATCGTCTGCCTAACTTGCCAACCAGCTTTCGTTGTGCTCTTTGTGTTTGTCGAATTGATTTCAAAAGGTTCGCTGGATTTTTTATTTCGATATCCGTATGGTTTTTGGGCTGGATATTGCTCGACCATATCTCTTGCGGGAGCATGATTAGCATTTGCAGAGTGACTAGGAAATCGGTTTTACCCTCTCTCTCTCTCTCGATCGACTTGGTCGTTTGAAGTTCCCTTCTTTATGAACTTGCCTTGTTCTGGTTTCACTCTGGTGGTATTTTGTTTTCTCCTCCACTGAAGCTGTTTACAGTTTCGTCAAACGCGTAACCATCTGTAAACATAGGAAGCGCGATGAAGATAATACGAGGATACAGTATGATAACTTCGAAGATTTTCTAGTTTCTTCAATTATATGACTTTGTTTCGTCTATTTACCGACTATGATGGTTGTTGAATTGGTGGTTGACAGCTCTTACTGATAATCCAAGTCATATGCTAATTAAGGGCATTTACACCATTTTATTTGCTTGTCTAGGTGTGGATAGTGTGGACTTCACCAATCTTGACTGTGTTTCCTTCTGGAAGATTGTTTGCATGATGTGCACATACTTGAGACAAAGGGATAAGCTGGTCGTTCCTCTATTGAGTGGCAAAATTGAAGTTTCTTGCATAGTGAGATGAGAAAATTTTTACCACAGATTGCTCTTGCACTGATGGGGGAGCTCTTTCGGCTTTGTATTGGTAGAAGAATTGACTGGAGAAAGATTTTCTTTTTCGGAGTCATCATGACTTTAGCCAGTGTTCTGCTTCCAAACATCATCTTCCCTTATACACTGGACACATGGTTCTTCTCTCCTTCCGTAACAATTTTTCCACATGCTATTTTCAATGGAACCGCCCATTTGAGTGAGACTGTCAATGGTGCAAGGGTTGAACAATCTCACCTAGTTCCAGCTGCCCCAGTCACTTCTGTAAATGCTTCAACTAACTTAACTCAGTTCGTGTCAGTTGAGGAGGAGATACCTGCAGTAACTCTAGAAGAAAAGCTGCAGTCTAATTTATCAGAGAAGATCAACATATTGGAAGAAGAAAAGATTTTATCCTCACCTCTCCCTTTTCTTGCTTCCCCTCCTCCCCCTCCTCCTAAAAGATACGTGTCCCCACCACATTTGCAGGTAAAATTACTCCCGGATGGAACTCTATTCTTTGTGAATAATCATGGATAAGCTATGAGATTGTCTAAAGCTTGTTTCATGTATCTTATGTAGAGAGGCTTATGGTCTTTGCCACCTCATGAGGCATTGGTATATGCAAAAAAGGCGATTGCACATGCTCCACCAGTTACTGATGTTCCAAATTTGTATGCTCCGTTATTTAGAAATATTTCTGTCTTCAAAAGGTACGTTCTATCTAACACTTTGCATTACTCCTAAGAAAAACTTGATTTTCCCCAAATGTTTCATTTCGTGCACTTGATAAGAAATCAAATAGAGAAATCTCCAGTTACACGTGGTGGGTTGACTCAATGGGTGAAAGTTGAGTGAGGAAGATTCATGCAACCGAGATGGAAATACCTACATGAAATCTTTCTACATCTTCTAGATCATCCACTAATGGGGGGAAATAGTATTTGCCCTCTGAAGTTTGGATATATATGAATTAGACCCTTGAAGTTTATTTTTTCTATCTGTCCTTACAGGACTAGAATGCCTTAGTTTCACCCGAATCCTTGTTGCCAGAATGTAATCACTGTTGAGGTACACAAAAAATGAGGGTGGTCATGGGCATTAAAAAGATTCTTCAGAAAATTACCACCACTAATTTCAATAAGTTTACACTGCTAGTTTCGTAATTGATTAAAGGGAAAATTCCAAATAAAGGTCCGAAATGCCTCATTTTCTCAAATAAGGGCCTAAAGTGGTCTCATTGTTTCAAAGAAGGGCCCGACCAAAGGCATTTTTGACATTTACTTTTTTTATTTTATATTTTTTTCCTTTCTTCATTATTTTTTTCCTTTTTTCTTCCTTTTTCCTTTGTTTTTTTCCCTTTTCGCCGGTGGCCGATCTCAAGTTACGGGCGGCCACTGGTGAGGCTAGGCAAGGTCATCCCTCGTCGGCCGCAACAAAGAAAAGAAAAAGAAATGGGAAAAAGAAAAGAAGGAAAAAATAAAAAAAAAGAGTCAATGACGAAAATACTCTTGGTCAGCCCTTTTTTGAAACAATGAGAGCACTTCCGGTCTTTTTTTGAAACATGGTTCACTTCAAGTCCTTATTTGAGAAAAAAAGAGCATTTTAGGTCCCGATTTGGAATTTTCCTGTGATTAAATCTTGATGGAAAAAGAACATGGATATTAAGGACTTGGGATGATATGTTCAATGATATGCTGGTGATGGCTATCAAGCCTTTCATATATAGATCTCAATTATGATTTGTAGGTTAAGACAACCGTCAATGTTGTCAAGTGGCTCAATTATTACAGATGCTAGCAACATCCACGCATTTCACTGCGCACGATCATCTTCTATTGGCAAAGTTTATTGGTTTCTTATTCATAAGATAGTATACAAATGTAATGATGATATAAGCATATACTTTGTAATTTAACTTGAGATAGATGGTGGAGTCATTTCTTGATGGTCTTTAATAACATAATATATGTATTCTAAATAAAGCGAGACGCTCATTGATAATTTCTGTTTACTCATTGAGAAAATTATTTTCCGTATGGCTATAACTACACTTGTGAAGTATAAAGAGGGTGGCACATAGAAAGTGATAAATTAAAGTGCCAAAGAAGAAGAATATAACGTCAATAGACCTAGTATGTTAATCCTATAATGAGAACCATAAAATTAGCAAGACTTCCTTCTTTTGTTTAAAATAAATATCGACATAATTGGGATAATTTTGTTCAGCTTGCCTATGCAAGTAAACATTAGTATTGCTCATCGTATTTATTTAACTTCCCTATTTGCTATAGATAGAAATAGAAAAAAAAAAAAAAAAGAGAAGAGATTCTACAAACATTTAAAGAAACTAATTCGAAGTGATTATAGCTAAATGATAGATGTAAAATGCATTTCAATTGGATGCAGGTGGAACCATAATATATTTTAGAAGTTATTTATGTTTCTACTTTTACATAAATACAATAAACACATCCACAGTAAAAAGAAAATAAATGGATGAAAAATGAAAAAATTAGAAACTAGATGGATCATATAACACTAGAAGAATCTTATTAGAAGGGAACAAAAAATAAAAATAGTGGGAGTGGGTAAAAACATTTAAAACCCACTTGCACATTCTACACTCCCTACTCTCCTTCCTATAACTTGAAAAGCCCTTATTTCGTCTTATTTTTATAGGTATCCACAATATTGTTGAACTTAATTTTGGATTGTAGAGATGACAAGAAAGAGTGTAAAGAAAGGGAGTCATCCCACTGTTGAGTCTAACATTTCAACGCCAAGTCACTATTTACTTTTACAGTAAAATCTGATTTTAAGGGGTGCCCAGCAAACGGGCTAACTAGGGAAAATGTTCATGTGTACAAACTCAATATTATTCTAATTCTAAATAATCTTGAACGTGGGAGTTGCTCAAATTTGAAATAAAAATGCTGCGAAGGATCACACTGGCCTACATAAAACCAAGGAAATTGTGTATGTACTGGCAGATACCCTGGGAGTGTTGGATGTGTCAGTAAGTGACAGAATGATTTTATGTGGCCCGCAGAGTCCAGTATGAGGTATACATGATGGAAAACTTGGAAGCGGTGTTCTCGGTTTATCATTTTTATGGCTGGATGGTATAATCTAATAAACACTTTTATCTATGTAAACTCACTTCAAATTGAAGGCCAAGCGTAATTGAGTTTTAACAGGCTCTCAACTGATTTAATTTTGATGTTGCGAGTCTATCAATGCTTCTATTTTTCCTCGTCTAGTTAATTGGAGATTGAGTTGCATTTTAAATTCAACTTCAGGAGCTACGAATTGATGGAACAAATACTCAAGGTTTATATATATCCAGATGGACGACGTCCAATTTTCCACCAACCCTACCTCAGGGGAATCTATGCTTCGGAAGGTTGGTTCATGAAGCACATGGAGGGGAACCGCCAATTTGTCACGAGGGATCCTGAAAAGGCTCACTTGTTCTATCTAGCTTACAGTGCACGCCAGTTGCAGAAGGCACTTTATGTGCCTGACTCTCATAATATGAGACCGCTATCGATTTTCTTGAGAGATCATGTGAATTGGATTGCTGCAAAATATCCTTTCTGGAATAGGACACATGGGTCGGATCATTTCCTCGTTGCTTGTCATGACTGGGTATGGGAGTCTAAATTCATTGACAAAAACTATATTTGCCATTTTGATCCTGATGTGATGCAGACTGATGTGGATCTTCAAAATGTCACCGTTAAGTGAGCTTGCCATAAAATTTCAACAATGAGTTTTTCTTGAAACAGCGTCATTTCTTTTTCAATGCTTACAGATTCTTGATGTCTCTTTATGCTACCAGATGTACCATTTCTTCTTTAAAGTTTAAAATAGGCAAGTCTTTAAAAAGGTTTCACCATTCTCAGAGTATAACGAGCATCTAGGAATATTAACTGAGGAGTCATTTAATCAGTTTAACAAAAACTCCTTAGGTAAATTTGGTGGGTTGATAATGTACAGAGAAACTTGATGTCAGTACTTAAGCTTTGTAGCTTGGAAGTCACATGTTAGATATTTACAGAGGTAAAGGCCGGTCGCATTTAACAGCCGAATTCCGGATGGCGTGCTTTCTCATTGGACGCGCCATGTGCCGGCCATAACAAAATGGAGTTTCTGGTGTGGATTTTCATGCTGGGGGAGAGGGAGAGAGAGATTCATACTCTATTTTGTTCCCCAGTTTGAATATCAATGTACTTGAATTACCAAAACAAATTTTCATCAAATATTCCTCTAATCTATTCTAGTCTTGCAGGGTCCATACACAGTGACTGAGCATGAGGAACTAAGGAAAAACACCATAAAAGCTCTATGTAATGCTGATCTATCAGAAGGAATTTTTTCTGCTGGAAGGGATGTTTCCCTAGCAGAGACGACAATAAGAACCCCAAGGAAGCCTCTTAGATATGTTGGTGGTAAGAGAGTGTCTCAGCGCCCCATTCTTGCATTCTTTGCTGGAAACATGCATGGTCGGGTACGTCCCACTCTTCTCAAGTTCTGGCAAGATAAAGATGAAGACATGAGAATTTATGGGCCTCTGCCCAATAGAGTCTCCCGGAACATGTCTTATGTAGTACACATGAAGTCTAGCAAATACTGTATATGCCCCATGGGTTATGAAGTTAACAGCCCCAGGATTGTCGAGGCAATATACTACGAATGTGTTCCGGTTATAATCGCTGACAACTTTGTTCCTCCTTTGAATGAAGTCCTAGATTGGAGTGCTTTCTCTGTCATCGTGGCAGAGAAGGATATTCCAAAACTAAAGGAGATACTATTGGCGATTCCTATGAGGAAGTATATGCAGATACAAGCCAATGTGAAGATGGTGCAAAAGCATTTTCTGTGGAATCCAAGACCACTCAGATATGATTTGTTCCACATGATTCTGCATTCTATTTGGTTTAGCAGGTTGAATCAGATCTCTCTCCCGTCAGCATAGTAACTTTCTCTCTTTTTGCTGTGGTCTGAAGTCAAAGAGCGTGCTTGAGATCAGATGGATAAACTTATGCAAAATTAGCAGAAGCGATTAATTTGCACTCTCCGAAAACGACAGCCCTGTTATTTGAGACTACGACAGATTTTGGCAGTACTTCAGAATCAATGACAGCCCTAGGATACCACGGGGGAAACATATGAATTATGCATGACTAATGTTGCAGGTACGTTTGCTCATCCTAATTACTAACTTTCTCGGGGTTGGGAGACAAGTGCGGACATGAATTTGATTGGCTGAGAATACGCTTCACTAGATTCTACTGTGGATCCACAACTGCCTCTGCCCCAGGCTTGATTTTAACTTGCACCTAGAACTCACTGCTTTGGAACGAAGTACGTTCCGACCAATAGGCGGACCTGGCCTGGGGACCAGGCTAGAAAATCTTTGTCTATGCCCACCCTCGCTTAACTTCACTCAGTTCTTCCGTCGCCTTGGTGAGTGCATTCGGTGCTATCCACTTCCCATCATGTCTAATAGTAAAAGCCGATCTCGTGTTGTCAAGGAAATTTTGTGCACCTTGTGCATGCATGCATCATCTCTGCTGGTTTCTGAAGCTTTATGTCGACCTTCTGCAGCGAGACGACCACCCACTTGGTGGAACACTCTTTAAGAGCATGCGGCAGATACAGCGAGTTGGTATGGCTTCAAACTCCATATGACATTGAGGTGTACAGAAACAATCTCTAAGAATGCCCCACTGTACAGCATTATTGTTTTGTGTGAGAAACAGGACCATCAATTTGTACTGTGACCACCACCTTCATCAATTATTGTTCTGCAGCAATTACTGATTAGAAAATGAGTCGGAAGCATAGACTTCCGCATCCAATGTAAAGGTACACTGTTGCTTGATTGTCGCTGAACTTCATTTTTGTATTTCCCTTGGCCAACCGAAAAGGATGGCACGGAAATCAGTACTCCATCGTGTCACGTGGTGATTCCTCCATTGGTGCTTAAGGATCTGGTCGGACCAGGTCGTGTCCTAACCTAATCCAACCTCAGAGATCAAAACAGAGCATGTACAGACAGTTAAATCAATGAAGAATCCAAAAGGGCCAGGTCGTGTCCTTTTGTTTATAGAAACGCATCATGTATCGCCTCTATAATGACTTCAGTCACTTAAGTGGAACTTTCTGTCTTAAAAACGGGATTCCTCCCAAAAGTGAGGCAGCAAAAGAATGCCGAGGTAATCAATCTTATGCTCAGACCAAATTGTAAGTATTAAAGGCCATGCTTTCTCAGATTAGCGCTTTTAGAGGACACTAAAATTTGCACCAACATGCTTAATTTTGGCTTTGATGTTGACCCAGTACAGCAAGTAATCCAACTATTTAAGGAGAAAAGAGGAAAGAATACAGGAACGAAGATGAAAAACTTCAATAGAGAGAATTAACGGTATTCAAGCTAGCCATGTCGGAATAATGCAGTCCGCGTGCAAAGAATTGTTTTAGGACGAGCAAGAATCGAATTGAAAATTCAGCACGGTCAGAGATAGATTGTTCATGTCAGGATAATGCAGTCCGTTCACGAGAATCGTTTTTGGAGGACCAACGATCAGAATTTTGAAAATTCGGGCTTCAAACAAAGTTTAAGCGACCCTCTACAAGGAAAAGGTCCTGAAGGTTTCTTGTCTTGTTATTATCTGTCCGATGAAAATTGCCATCTATTGTCTTTTAAACAAAACTAGAAGGTGGCTGCTTTTGCCGAGCGCTGGCTAGAACTAGGGGACCACTCACTATGGTAGAGAAAACTTTGATGTTGTTGCCTCCATAAAAAGTTCATCAGTCGCTTTCATGGTTTAAAACAGATTCTGTGTGTTTGGTTTGGTGAAATAAGAGGTTCAGATGCATTTTTTCCTAGAGACTATGTTCTCTGAACTGCTTTCTTTCGTCTGTGAAGATTATTACATGCAAGAGCTGCATAATTATATACTCGGTGTTAGTCGAACGAGGAAATCCATTGCTGTAGAATCGAATTTAGAGCCAGACTGCTCAAAACCGAATAAAGTGAATGCATAGTCCGTTACTGCTCGAAAAATCCGGATGTTATAATTAAATATGGACAAATTTAGTGACCTTTCGAAGAGGAGCACACGTCAAACCTCTCTCTAACTGGTTTCACCTCTTATCAGTGAACCATTGGTCCTCGTCGAGCTCGAGGAACTTATTGACCCACTCGAGACCAGAGGATCCTTCGGCGGAGAAGTCAAAAAACTCATTCACATCAAAAGTGGGCTCGGAGCTCCCCACAATCTTAGCCCCCTCTTCCTTCATGGGTGCCATACCCTGTGATTTGAGCTGCGGCGTAGTTTCCTGCACTGTCGAAACTTCTTGCGTTTTTTGCTTTTGATTTATTTTCTTGCTCAAATGAGAATTCCAGTAGTTCTTGATTTCATTGTCAGTTCTTCCTGGAAGTCTCCCAGCAATCAACGACCACCTAAAATCAAAGACACAATGTGCATTAATTTAACTACAGCAGTAATAATTTTTCTACAGTTCTGTCACTCTGCTGAAACTGATACACATTGTAAAGAAACTAATCTTATGAACGAATGTCCTCTAGATACTTGGTCACGTCACCCATCAAAGAAATGTTTTTTTAAGAAAATCCTAAAGAAGAATCATGGTCCAACCTGTTGCCAAGCAGCTTGTGAAGCCTAAGTATCAAGTCTTCTTCTTCATCTGATATGTTGCCTCTCTTGATATTGGGTCTGAGATAATTCAACCATCTCAATCGACAACTCTTCCCACATCTGTTCAGACCTGAAAAGATGAAAAAGAACAGAAACCCATCATTCCAAAACATACAAAAAAATCACATTGTATCGACTCGTGAGCAAGTTATTAAGCTGAACCTGAAAAAAAAAAAATGCAAAGAACAGGAAAGAGAAGATAGAATCTTGATGGTATACAAAGTTATTACCTGATTTGGCTGCAATGGTCTTCCACCTCTTGGCACCATGGATTTCGATGTACTGAGAGAGCTTGCTGTCTTCTTCAGCCGTCCACGCCCCTTTGTTCATAACCCTCTTAGCCGAGCCATCATTCTTAGGTGCCATTACAGCAGGAAAAAGCAAAAGACCTTTGCAATGCAAAAGTTCTTTCTATTCCCCCCCTTTTTTTTTATTTCTGGGAAACGACTTCGGAGGTTGTGCTGCTTCCAGGACAGTGTGAGGAGAGCGAGTGAATGTCTGTGTGCGAGGCTCACTTGTCAGTATTTATTGGTCTCAGCCTGTGTTTATCTAGAGAGAGAGAGAGAGATGGCTTGGCTGGGCTTTGGTGATGGTGTGGGGGAGAGATTGAGAACAATATGCGGGTTTAAAAACATGGGTGGTGCTGTAGGTTAGATCGTTTTTTTTTTGTTTTGTTTTGTGGGGTGGGGGGGAGAGGGGATTGAAGGGTCAGTAGTCCATATCTATCTACCCTTCTCAGGGCAAGACAAAGGAACAAAACTGAAGAAGGAAGAAAAAAAAAAAAGCTCAACTACCAGTTCAGACAGTCTGCGGGCAAGAAAGGGAAGTAGAGAGAACAAAACTACATTAAACACCCAGCACTCACCTTGTCTCATTACCACAGCTTTCCTAGGATCTTCTTTTGTACATATGGTCTCTCAGGATCAGATATTCATAACCATATATTGATGTGAGGATAAAGAAGGGGATGCTTACGGAAAAAAGCCCCTTTCCAAAAGCTGCTGTTTTGTCGTTCTTTCCTGAAATACGTTCGATGTTTTTCGATTGGCTTTTTGGGGCATGGTATGAAAAATTTGTGAGGTGAGTGACCAATCTTTGGTTTTGGGTTGTGGGGGTGTGTGTGTCTGGGGTTTGGTCTTGTGTTTTGAGCTGGTTTTGGCTGTTTTCCCCGTCTCCTAGGAAACTTTTGATGCTCATGTGAAGATTTGGAAGGTGGGGACCGTCTAGAAATTTTAATAAAATCAAATGGCTTGGTGGAAAATAGCAAGGGGGAGAGGAAAAAGGGCACATGCTAAAAGTTCAATATTAGGTTTTTTTTGGGGCACCTCATCATTGCATATAAAGAAGTTTGTTGCATAGAATGCCATTGAAATTGAATTCATGGGAAGGTGGAGGAAGGAAGGAAGGAGAGGATGCATGCCGGAAAAATTACCAAAAAATAATAATAATAAATGCTAAATCTACTATGTTTGTACCAATTCGGTTCATCCGGCTTATGACTGAATTGACATAATTGCACTAAATTTGAAACTTCTATTGGTAATTCTCCCGATGCATGCATCTTGCAATGTCCTGTTTTGCAGTGATTGCGAATGAGGAAAAGCAAAAGGCTACAAAGGACAGAGAATGGATCCAAAAGCCACCGGTCATTCTTTTAAAATCCATGACCAAGGAGGCGTGGCCTGCTTTCTCATGGTGGCTCATGTTTGGTCAATTGGGATGCACTGCCCCCCTCTCATTTAAGGGGGCCATCATCCAATTTAGTCAACAACCCACATAGATTTAGGCGTGTTAGATTGGATCGGGATCTTGTGAACTCGATCGCCATGCACGAAGCAATCATTATGAATGAGTGTAATCACGCAATGGTTCGTTTCGCCGTGCACGACGGATTGCGCGATGATCTGTTCTTTTCCCCTGTCTTTCTTGGGTTTCACCCCTTCGTCTGAAAAGAACATGCAACAAGATAACCTTAGCAGCATTTATTGCGTGGACTCTCAGTGTTGATGATTTTTCCACCGCGCAAATCCCAGAGACCATTAGTCCTCATTGTGCACCACCCAAAAACCAAAAAGTGTTGACTAAGGACTCGCAGGCATTGACTCGAGCCCATATTAATAGCTCGCAATTATGTGGCTAGGATAACTTTCTGGAAGCAGTACTATTTGGAAAAAAGTAACCATGCATATTGTTGTGATTTTTTTTTTTTTTTGTGTTAAGTAAACCCCGCATTTTAAAACATGATCTTGGGCGGTCAATGAAGGACAGTCCATCACGGTGATTAATGAAAGGGAAAATTACAAAAATCCTTCGTATTTGTGCCAATTCAGTTCTAAATCTTTTATTTTTTTATCAATTGAGTCTTAAACTCTTTACATTTATGTCAATTCGGTCCATTCGATCAATTTTTGTTGAAAATCGGCGACGTGAAAACCGTCCGTCTTACGTGACGCACCAAGATCTGACGTGGATAATTTTCAATAATATTTTTCAAATTTTTTCGAATTCTTATTTTTTTTTTTCTATTTCGATGCCCGGTTAAAGGGAGAAGGAAGAAGGGAAGAAGAAACGGAAAAAAAAAGAGAAAGAAAAGAAAAAAGTAAAAAGAAAAGGAAAAGGAAAAGGAAAATAAAAATATTAATAAAAATCTTCAATGTTAGTGTCGGCCGGTCAAAATTAGCTAGATGGTAGCACAAATGAAAAAAAATTATGATTCAAGTGGCAAAAAAAAGGTTTAAAATTAAATTTGCACAGTTACAATATTTTTAAGGTTTTGTTGGTAACTCTTGCATCGATGAAAGGAAAGCAAATTTACATGGGCACCACCGAAAGATGATTAACGAAGTGTCTTATCACTAATTAATAATTCACCGCCCGACAACACGACAAAATCAATTAGGGTTCCCGACAATGGTGCCTCGTCTCCTAAGGAGGCAACTTCGGGGCAATGTCAAACACGTGGCGGGCAATGGCGCGCACACGCGTCCACTGGCAAAGTTAATCATGACCACTCCTTTTCACGAGTTTCCCTTCGGTTCACGTCGATTCTCCAGCCGAGACTTTTGGATCCGAGTTTGAACGGAGTCGGTACAGTCCAGTCTAGCGGTGGCATTTCACATCGGACTCATTCAAATTATGTTTGGCATCGTCGTGGCCCCTCTCTCTCGCGCCGTCGTTTTCGACAGTTAACTCCTTCCTAATGTCCTGTATACTCCTGTTTACTATTCTATCTGGCCAAACGATACTTTGAAAGATATTTGGTTTTTGGCCGCCCGTCAAGGAATCCCGGTTTATGATCGACTTGTGTTCGAAACAAAAATGGGCGATAGCCGGTCACAGTTTGCCGTATTAGAGAAGAGCCAAGTTGTTTCATTTGCGCGGAACAAGCGATCGAACAATAAAATAGACAGAACAAGAAAATAAATCGGACACCGGATGTACGCGGTTCTATCGTAGAGACCTACGTCCAGGGGGAGAGCAGCACGAATTCCACTATAGAACGAGCGATACACGGAGATTACTGAACCACACTCGAGTCACTCGAACACTCTTAGTATTTCTCGGGCCCCAATTACATTCAAGAATGCACACGGTGTTTAGCCCCAAATTTCTAACGAAATAATCTCTCAATCTCGCAAAGGAATTAAAACAAATCTTAAACTCACAAGATTTAATCGGCTTTGACGCTTGAATACTTAATGTAATTCCACGGAATAAATCCCACGAGCAAGCACTCGACAAACGGTGCTTCAAGAACTCTGCGTCAACTTCGGCACACCAAGCACTCACACGAAATCGGTGCTTCAAGGTCACGTACTAATCTTCGTCCTCTGACTTATATTATGCACATATGTATCAATATATATTCCACTACGGAGTCCTCCTCAAAGTTGACTTCAACGTGGACAAATCAACAAACCCAGATTGGTCTTATCACCTTTCCTTTCTTTGACCAAGTCCAAGTTGGACTTTTCAAAATTGCCCGACTCTCCAACGTAGGTTCTCTTTTGTTTACTCCAACAGATAAGTTCTGTTATTGATCAAGATTTGAGATATACCAAACATAGAATATATATTTCCACTGCAGATATTCACAATCTTGCATGCAGATTTTATATCCACAAAAAATTTCCACGGATATTGTCCACAAATATTCGATTCGGAATATTTACAATTTCGCTTCGGGCTCAAAACTCGAGACATATTTTAACGGTTTCATCGAAAGAGTCGATGAAATATGGCTCAATAAGCGAATCGACATAACGTTGCGAAAAGGTCATTTGTTGATTTTTGATAGGAAAGTAAACGGCAAGAAATTTAAAAATGCCGAGACCGGAGGCAATTACGACCGTTCATGTGAATTGCGAGAAGTTATTCAATTGATTGAAGGGGCTTTTACAATGAGTATCACTTGAGTATTCATAACTATCTACCAACGGTTACTAAATTTGAATAAAGAAATAACATCGTGATCTTGTTGGTGGCAAAGAAGTCATACGATATTCTCTTATTGGCAACATTATCCATAAATAGTCATAGAAATCCTACAAGAGCGGCAATAAACATCACTTCCCAATGGATATGTTTTTCACGTGGACCGCTGGTTGTTGATGACTCCGTCGGCCAACTTTCTAAATCTTGAAGGGCTCTCATTGATGACTTTCATGTTTTATTGTCGATGACTTCAGTGGCGAGTTGTTGATGCTCTTCAAATTGTGGATTGTTCTGTTCATCGATGACTTCCATTGTTCGCCAAACTCTGCTATAATCGATTAAGACTGTTGCCTCTCAATTATAATAAAAAAATTCATCATTTCTGGGTGTCAATATGTTCCCATTTCTTAAAGAATTGACTGATAATCATTCAATTTAAATTAGTTAATCACATGCCCCCTTGTCATTTTCAAATTTGACTCCGACTTGTTTTCTTGAAAACAATATAGTTAATTGTGTTATGTCACGCACTATTTTTGCCCTACTTATTTCATTGTTTTCATTTGGTTCATATTCATCTCCAACTCACAATTTTACATCATAACCATGTTTTATGCAAAGTATTCATGTGCCCATTTATCCTTCTTTTAACAGTTGCTCATATTGACACTCTCGTTGCCAATTGAAATAAATCGAAGATATATTGGCCTTTATTTTTCATTCTCTAAATTTGAATTTCAACCAATTAAAAGCTAGATTTGTGAATTCTTTTTCTAAGAGCGAAGTGAGATATCTATTTCTAGCCTCCTTAAATCAAGTAATAAACTGATGGACCAACTCACTATTATACTCATAAAAAGTCTAACCAAATCAATGGTCGATACTCCAGGTATCACTCTATAAAAGCGAGAATGAAATTGTCTTTCCATGTCTGCTCAATTACACACCGAATTAGATGGTAAATTAGTGTACCCAGTGAAAGCATTTTTTGACTAAGACAAAAGGAAATAACATAATCTTAAAAACTCATTTGTTCTTACTTCTCCACACTAGGCTACAGATCAAACAATGTACTCGATGGTCGATTGTTCATCTTCGTCAATAAAAATGACAAAATCTGGATTTTGAAGCCTCATAGAAAAGGCTGATTATTAACCCAATCAGCATGTGGTTTCATATAAACATGCATAATAACACCCTTATTTAGAGGCAAAAAGACACCTAAAGTGTCAATATTTGTGTACGACGTTCACTTTAATATCAATATATTTTTTTTATTACTTAAGTACCAAATCGGAGAAAAAACGATCACTTAAGTGTCAATTCCAACAAAAAATGATCACTTAAGTGCTAATTCCAATCAAACAAGACACGTGATTTTTTTTTATTAATTTCTTAATATTATGTGAACATTTTTTTAAAAAAATTCAATCCACGAGGACGCCACGCAGACTTTTAAACTATAAATTAAGTTAATTTTTCTATAAAATTAAAATTAAATAAAAAAAAATAACTTACAAAAAAAAAAAAAACATGCAATGGTAGTTGCAGCGGCAAGAGCCGTGAGCTCTTGTCGCCGCCGCCCACCATCGCCGGTGATGGGTGGGGGAGTGCCTAGGGGGGTTGGCCGAGCTCTAGCGACCACGGCCAAGGCCTTGCTAGGGGTCAGCAAGGCCCGGCCGTTCGCAAACCCACGGCGAAACGGACCTCACTCGGATCTAGGTGAAGTTAAAATCGCCCAACCACGGCTGGGCGTGGTTATCGCTTGGTGATTCCGACCTCGCCGTGGGTCCGTGAAGCCTCGGCTAGACCTCACCAACCCCTGGTGAGGCCCTGGCGGGGGTCACCGACCCGGGCACTCCCCCATCCATCGCTGGGCATTGCCGACGATAGTAGGTAGTGGCGGCGAGGGCTCATAGCCCTCGCAGCTATAACTTTAACTTTTTTTTTATTTGTTTATTGTTTATCTTATTTTTAGTTTATTTTTACTTTTTTAACATTAAGTGGATTTTTTTTATTGATTTTAATTGTTTTTTTGCTAACTAAGATCCTCCGACAAACCTCGTAAATGCTGTCTATGCTTTTCATCTATGCTTAGCAGAGTCAAGAAAAATTGGAAGAACAAATAGATACATTTGATAGAAATTCATTATCAATAGAAAAAAAAGAACTTTTCTTTATTTTCATTTCCAAGAACCGAACAAAGAAGAATTCATTTAGAAGATCAAATAAAAATTTTGAAAATTTTCTTTAGCGTAGTTAGCACTGAAATAACCATTTTTCAAAAAAAAAAAATGGCACTTAAGTGATAAAATATATATATTAGCACTAACATGAACGCCGTACACAAATATTGATACTCCAAGTATCCTTTTGCCCTTATTTAACCCTTATTGTTGTTGATCTTCTTCAGTAAAGTTTAAGTGTGGATTTAGTTAGCCATCTTGCATTGATAATTAACGTTAATCAGCACGTTAAGGGCCCAAGGTACCAATAGAACCATCGTCCTTTTATTTTTAACATTTGGTAGTTGTTCGGGCTGTCAACCAGTTTGATTTGCCAAATTATTGTTGTCAATTTGATTGTTTTGACCAATATTATTAGCATCAATAAATGGAGAAAAACTAGGAACATACCCATTTAAAGATATGGCCTCAAGAGGGTATCATTCATGCCATTGATGATTAATGACTGAATCACATATAGACTCACAATGTAATTAGCCATATCATCTTCTACTATTTTTTTTAATGGTTGACGTTAAGTTGAGATTTAGAGCAGTATTCCTCAACTGCTCATCAGTATGATGCACTGGAAGATCGACTTTCTCATGTTGACTCTCCCTAGTGGCTGAAGTCTCAAAAAAGGACATGAAGTTCAAATAAAAGCCTGACGTGCCTTCATTGTATCAAAAAAGGACATGAAGTTCATATTATTTCAAATAAAGAACCGAAGTGACTATATTAGTCTAGTCTCAAAAAAGGGTCTGAGTCACTTTAATTAAGGGCATTTTGGTCATTTACTATTTTTTTTATTTTTCTATTTTTTAAGAGATTTTGAAAAAAAAAAAAAAACAAGAACACAAGCGGGAGGATCGACCTCCTCCAGTGGCCGCCCCCCCACCGGCGGCCATAGGGGTCGCCGGCCCTAGCCGAAGCTCCGGCGAACTCAATGGCCACCAATAGGGCGGCGGCCACAAGCGTGGGGTTTGTCCTCCCCCAGCTGTGTTCTTTTAAAAAAAAAATATGTTTCTATTTTTGTTTTAATTTAATTTAACAAAAAATTATATTAAAATTATATTTTTACAAAAATGCTCTTGATTGGCCGAAAAATGGTCGGTTGGCCGATCGGCGAAGTCAAACCCTTATTTGAAACATCATAGCCACTTCAGGCCCTTCTTTAATACAATGAAGACCCTTCGTGCCCTTATTTAATTAAGGGCACTTTGGGTCCTTCTTTTTGAAATTTTCCTTTTTATGGATAACTTCACCGACGAGTTGTCAATGCTCTTCAAGTTGTTGATTGTTCGGTTCAGCGATGATTTCTAGTGTTCGCCAAATTAAGCTATTATCAGTTAGGTCTGTCACTTGTCGATTAGAATAAAAAAAAGTTAATTAAGTAACTGTAAAAAATTAATCATTTTTTTTGCGTTTGCCAGTTGTGGGGGGATGTTAATGAGTTCAAGAGGAGAGCGGCGACGCCACATTTCATCTTTTACTAAATTTCACCCCGTATCCTAACGAAATCCGAACGTGGAACTTCGAGTCTTCCGTACTCTTTCCAAATTCTACGTTTCGTGCATCAACTAACCCTTTTTATTATCCCTTCTTTCACCTGTTCTCATCATGATAATCACAACACATAACACGAAAAGAAATTGACCAAACACGCTAGGTCTGCGCTGGCTGGGCTACGAACGTTCACAAAATAGCAAAGAGAAGCATGACCGACACAAATTGTTGATTCGAATCGATGCATGGTTTCGAAATGTGAGTCCACAGGGTTTGCTGGTGCTATTCGACATAGGAATCGATTGACATCAATGTGATTTGATCTTTAGCATCTACTAAATCGACATATAGGCATCCGCGATCATGATTCCGACCCTACCCGCGTCGAGATCTTGATTCCGACCCTACCGGCATTGATGGCATAGCATCTAATCTCCCCTTTTTCACAATAGGGACCCTCACTCGTCTTCTTCCTTTAAGGGTCGTGCAAAGTCCGGTAGGCCCTTATTACCTCTCTCATTTCTAGGTTTCTTTTTTGGGTCGGGCAAAATACCAAAAAAGTCATAAATCTATCAGATTGGTATCGATTCGATCTTAAAATTTTTAATTGAACCAATTTAATCTTAAACCTTTTTGTGTTGGTACTAATTGAGTCCGCCGGTTGATTTTGATAGGAAATCACGGACATAGATGATGGCCATCCTATGTGGCATGATCGAAGCGGATATGGACAAATTTTCAATTTTATTTTTACTAAAATTTATGTTACTTTTTTTTTCCTTTTTCTTTAATTTCCTTCATTTTTTTCCCAACAATTGGCCGGCGAGGTCATTGGCCACAAGCAAGGGCTAGTCTGGGCAAGGGTTGCTGGCCTTGGCCGGCGACCTCGACGGCTAGAGTTGATGAAATAAAGACAAAGAAATGAAATGAATAAAATAAAAAATTCTAAAATTCTAAAAAAAATAGAAAATATATAATATATAATATTTGTCATTGTCAAGACCGGCGTTCACATCAGCGATTTCCTACTAAAACCGGATGGATGAACCGAATTAGGGTGAACACAAAAGATTTAGGACTAAATTAATTCTTTTTTTATTTTTAAATG
Organism: Rhodamnia argentea; assembly: GCF_020921035.1. Classification (NCBI taxonomy): domain Eukaryota; kingdom Viridiplantae; phylum Streptophyta; class Magnoliopsida; order Myrtales; family Myrtaceae; genus Rhodamnia; species Rhodamnia argentea. Next base: position 4,379,876 of record NC_063158.1, read on the forward strand.
AACTTAAATGATTGAATTAAAAGATTTATGACTGATTGATATCAATGCAATCATACATTTCGGCTCGTCGGCTTACCAATCATGGGGTCGGTCCTTAAAACGTAGGGCGATCACCATGTTTTGCTCACGGTTTGAGACTGTAAAATGCTTTACTCCAAGAGGGCTGACGAAGAAGAAGAAGATGTGGTGGGTCCAAAGCAATATGCCGAGTCACAAATGATACAAAACTAAAACATTAGAATAATTAGCAAATCCAAAGTGTCTATAACCATGGAAGTGCAAGATAATTTAGGTTTAATTTTCTAACAAAGCCTTTTTATCATAAAACTAAATCTATTTGTCAGAGTGTTGTTCATACTCCCCATCACCAGCGGGGTCGCCGGAGCCGCACCCCCGAACCGTTAGAGGGTTTTTTTTTTATAGTTTAAGCTAATATTTTATTAGTAATTTGGATTTAGACTCGGACTCATGAATAACTACCGCTATATATTATCTCTTTCTCTAACAATATAGAAATGTAATAGATAGATCCGATTTGCTAATCATAGCGTCCAAATTTAAGGCCGAACCGGAATAAACCTTTTACGTGTCGAATCCTCTTTTTCGCTAATCGTTACTTTCGTTGTGATTTTGTGCCACATCCCGACATGCGAGCCATCACGATCCAAGTTGTGGCCGGATTGTCATGCTATTTGCAAGTCGTCCGTATTGAAAAATCAAACCACGGTCACCCGTCTATTAAAATATCGTTAGTCAAAACGATTTTAATAATAAAACTTATTCTTTTTTTTTTTCATATGTGTTGATGTCCGGAGGCTGAATGTCCCATCCCTTGGTCCACCAATGACCAAATAATTAAAAGGAAGAAATAAAGGACGAAAGCTAAGTGAGCAAAACAAAATATAAAAAAAAAATATTTGAATTTTGGATTGAATTAGCAGCCAATTATGAAATCTTCCCCTTTTTTTGTTTGTATTAGACCCACAAAAAGATGTGCTTTCCCCTCATAAAGAGAGGATGACGTCATCAGCTTATGCTTTCATTCCTCTGCTTTCCGTACGATGACGTAGGACGACTCCCGCCCCCGGAACGTTAGATGGGAGATTGGCCATCATCGAACACGTGCGACCCCGCACGTACGCTTTTTCCCCTTGACTTTTACGTCTCCCATTTCGATTCAATCCATGCGTACCATCCATTGATTTTATAGAACTTTTTCTTTTTTAGAAAGAAAGATGCCGAGTCGAAAGTTAATGTATTTCAAATCAAGCAAATTCTAAATAACTGTTAAACAAAGTAAAAGCCAGAGAGCAAATAACAAAACACAATCCGCAATTAGAAACACGCTCTCATTCCTCCAAAGTAAATTTATTACCGTAAAATTTCGGTGTCCGATCACTAGATTCGGAGGTGAGAGCATGCCGAGATCTCCCACTCTATTTGTAACGGCTTGCGATGTGCGTTTAGGTTCAACGTCCTCATCACCATCGCCGTGAAGATACACCAATATCAATATGTTGAAAGAACACAGATCAAATATCTCTAAAGAACTTCCACATCTATGTCTTGATCTAGTTTGATAGAGTAAAATATCTAATAATGGCCTAGATCTAAATCGAAATATGAGAGAGGACTAATCTCGGAGAGATTGTACAGCCACGTCACGAACATCCTCCTCGGTGGTCGTCGACTAGACGAATGGCCGAACCGATCGTCACGTTCACACAAGATCAGCCACTGAAATTTATTCACGTACAAAAATGAAATCTTTAAATAGGAAAGAGGGAAACAAGAAGGAGAGAGAGAGAGAGGTCCCTCTTTCCCAAAATGCGACTTTTAATAATTCCGATCATATAATCTTTTGAGGATTGACGACAGTACGAAAAACGAAATCGGCATGGACCAAAATGCAACTTTTAATGATTCGAATTATTGTAAGACCTTAAAGATTAGTTAGACTAGAACGGTAGAAGTAGAACCAATCGAAATCAAGGCGAGTGTCCGGTAAAAAACACAAATGTTCCAACGGAATTTCTTTTCTAACCCTAACATGACTTTGAAGATTTGATTCACTTAAGCCCAACTGATTTGACAATTGATCGTTGGGTTTCTCGTTCCTACTACCAAACCGACCCGATTCTTCCATTCTCTCTCTCTCTCTCTCTCTTCTTTTTTTGTAATTTTTTTTTTTGTATTCATGTCTGGCATTGATGGCCCATCAACAAGTTCTTTGGAATATGCTGTGATTTCAAACGATGATGCCGATTCATTTCACCTGAATCCTGTTCGAGGTTTTAGGATTTTGAAAAAAAACAACTCAGGTTGGTCCAAGGTTGGAATTTTTCTTATTAATTTTTGTTTTTAGTAGTTTAAAATTGCACGAGTCGTTTTCAATTTTTAATAATGGGACACACTCCATGTGCAATAATGCTGGCTAGTTTAGCAATGCCGGGAACCCCACCAAGCCCTAGTGCACTTTATTTTCGAGTGGAATATTGGCTTTGGTCCTTTTTTTTTTTTTTTTTTCCTTTTTGGAGTTGGTAAGTGGAATATTTGTTGGTTTAGTTTAGTCCCTCGAGGTTCTATATTTTCCCAATTTCTCCTGTCGAAGGAAAGACAAAAGGGTCCCCTAAGTATGGATGAACCGAAGATGTTGCGATCAATTCATCAAAATCGAACAAGAGACCGTTTGGCTGGACCGAAAATAATCATATATCAAATCAAATCTATACGGTCCGAATTTTCGTAATAAATGTTGATTATTTTGTGGGACAATAGATTCTCTTGCACATCAATATTGATCATATCACCTTCCTCATTTTTTTTTTTTTTTGGGGTCTCACCTACCTCTTTGTAAGTAAGTAAATTTCTAGGATTTTCACTAGGGTCGCAAAAGAGCTCAGCTCTCTTTTTGATTGAAGATCTGCTTGATAAGTGTCATGCTAAATTTGCAGGATCTTGAAAGAAAACAGGTCACCGGGGGTTAAATTATCCAGACCGGACAAGAGATTTAACTGTGAGCCGAAAGCATCGTCTTAACAAAGTTGAGAAGGGTTCGCTTAAACCTCTGGAAAATCGAAATGGCATTTCGAGCAAGTCCAAGAGTAGGTTCTCAAGAATGTTTTATTATGTAGCGGTTATAGACCCTGAACGGATATCCTCGCGGACCTCGCCAACAACTTTTACCTACCAACACAGTAACTTCTGTCCAATCAAGTGAAAAAAGAAAAGTAAAGTAAATTCTGTGGAGCTCTGTAATATTTTTTTTGGGTAGTTAACATACGACCACCGGTTACGATCAAAGAATTGAATTCTCGAGATAAAAAAAAAAAAGAAGCAAGCTGCACTCGGATGACGTGAGCCGTTAGGTGACGTGGAACGCACCGTATCGTAACTCGGGCTCAACGAATGGAAGCAGTACTGCCTCCCTTTAAAGTACCTGCAATATAAACAGTAGGATCTCATTCGGTAGTCATAGCAAAGGAGAAAAAAGACGTTCGATGAGCCGGGAAGTTGAGTAATCTCACGCTGCGCATTTCTCACTTAATTACAAGAAGGTTACCAAAAGCAGCATCACTCCAAACTCGTAAAGACCAAATCAAGAAAAGAGAAACAAAACTCTGGGTTGCTATCTATCTACATCTTGCACGCTTCTACTCTCCGCTTTTCCATATGAAGTATGTGTATTCATTATCGACTTCGCTATACCCCGACAACTTTCTTCAACAGAACGAACAAACCATAGACGATGAAGACCATCACAATCTTCTTTGACGCTAATATTCTCAGATTCACCCTCACGCCATGCTTTCTCATCAACCCCACCACTTCCCCACCCAACATCAGAAGCCAAGAGCCGGCTGCACACAGTAGTACTTTCATCGTATTCACAGGTCCGCACACATCTGCAATGTCACCCGACACCTCGACAAACGGCCATGTAGCAGCAGCATCACCACTTTCGACATAGTTTAGCCGAAGAGCCTTGTTCAGCCAGCCCGACAACCCGACAAGCACATTCGCAAGCCAAGCAATTTCATTGTCTGACACGGGACGTTTCATCCAGTCACCTTTGTACCTGATATCAGCAAATGCATTATGGACCACTCTTCTGGGCCTGAATATTCCATCTCGAGATGACCGCTGCTCTTGCACTTCGGGAGTCACTGACACAGGCTTAAAGAAGTTACCACCAAACAACTTGCTAAGTTGGGCCTTCAAAGAATCTATGTGTTGAAGGTTTTGTGCGAGGTTATCGCCAGAAAGGGTCTGCAGCTCGGCTTCAGCTCGGAGTATAAACAGCTGCAGAAGCAAAATATCGATTTTCAACATCTCAGTGAAGGAGTGGAAAATCCATTAGAAGAAAACCTGAGACTAGGTCTACCTGGAGTAGCTGTTGTCCACCATCTTCACCAGCACTGAAGAGCCGCAGGTCCTTGTTCCAGTTCTCATGCAAGAAGGATCCATCAGCATCATTCTCGCATAAGCCATCCTCCCAATCCTAGCATCAGCAGGGAAACCATTCTTAATTGTCGAAATAAAATTTATAACACCATAAAGAAAAAGAAAAGAAAAGACATATACAGCACCATTAGCAACGGTGTTCTAGTCCATCTTCTTAAAACCTCATAAATGGATTCAACACCAACAGATGAACAAATTTTAGAACATGCTACATGCACCACAAATACCGGGAAGGACCTGACGGAACAGCCCAAAGAATCAACATGATCATTGTGGCCGAAGTGTGGACAAGTTTGCCAGGTCTTCATGAAAATCTGCTGTTGCATTCCACTAAGCATTCTACTAGCTATTAAGATTAGAGCATCCCTATTCGGCAATCTTATCCAAACACTGCCCACTTAATTTTCTCTCTCTATTCAACAAATAACAGCAACTGTTTGCTTTTAGATAGTGTAATGCGATCTAAAATGTGATGCTTGAGAATCCCTAGTTGTGAAGCTTAAGAGCTTACGTTGCAATGCCTGATTTTTAATTAAACAATTTCATTCCATGTCAAACTTTTGACCAAACCTTTAGCACAAAATTTCATCAAATTCAATAATCTCCAATACATTTCAGCATGACTATTTCCCCATTTCATCTCCCTTCAATCAAATAGTCCCATCTCCCATAAGTTCAGTCAGCACCTCAACGCAGAAAGTGCACCAAAAATGCTCAACATTTCTTGTTTACCATATCCTCCAATATAAAATAGGCAAATAAACTGTACAGGATGGAGAACCTACCTGTAGCTGTTCTCGGATTGATGGAATGAATCCATACAAGTCAGTCAATGCTGATTTGCCAAAACCAGCTTCTTTCATATGAAATAGGGTATCGACATTCTTTATCAGATTGAGCAACTCCTTAGACGATGTCAGTATACACAGAACCTGTTATAAAGATACAAAATAGAACACATGTGTAGACTGTATAATGTGAAAAAGGTGTAATGGGATTGAAAAGCATGATGGTGAAGTTTGAACCCAACACAAAATCAAGCAGCAGTCAGCACCAAAGCCTAGTCCAACAAAAACCAGCTCGTTTCTTGTCTGACACATTCAACCGCAGATCCTAAAGCTCATTTCGACAGCTACCATGTCTCTTGTGCAAAAAATAGCATACTGAAGATTCAGATTACCAATACATACTATTTCATTTCATAATGACTTCACATGAAAAACTACAATACTGACAGCAAGTCAGGCCAAAAATGTTGGAAAGATAGCAAAACTCGAGGATTAGACATCCAACTATCTAACATGCAACTTTTATACAAGAAGCATTACACAAGTTTCTCGTGTCCTTTTTCATCTATTGCTTCCTCTCATGTCTCTGCCACTGCTCCATTCTCTCCTCTCAACTTTGAAGATGTAACACCTTATAAAAGAAAAGTGGTCTATGAAGTTGGAGAAAGGCCAGGAAGATAGGTGTGTCAATCATTGCTTCTAAATTACAACGATGAACTCCCTCTATGTGATCCAACTAAATCTGGCAAACCCTCTTTCTTGGATATGCCTATTATTGTTTGTTTTATCTTTTCTTCCTTGTTCAGTTTATTGTTAACAGCATATTGGTTTCTATGTCCAACCACAAAAAAAATTGTAGTAATATGTGTGTGTGTGCGTGTGTGTGTGTGAGAGAGAGATAGAGAGAGAGAGAGTTCAATTATTTCTTGGTTCCATTCTGTTGCCATTTATAGAGTTGTTAAGATTGTATCTTACAGTAAGGATACACAATCCTGGCTCAATGGCAATTTGCCTACCAAGCAAAGCAAAAAAACTAGAAGATGCAAACCACATATAAAGAAAGCAGCTCTCAAGATGCTAGTTCGATCATATACAGCGAAGTCACCATCGTAGTTTAAGGAGGAATTATCAACATCACAATTTCCTCATTTTGCATTTTATCCAAACTCCGTACCATCCATTACATCTTCACAGTTCAGCGTGCAGGCGCCCGACCCATGCATATACTAAATATACTAATTGAAACTAAAGCACTGTCTGTGAGATAGCTTAACTCCACCACGCATATACTCATGTATGAGACTTTGTTAGCTTAGACAAACCCACATTTCACTCGCCTACTTAGGTTAAGCCACCAGTAGATAAATTACCAAAATATGCCTAATACAACTAACCAAGAGTCGCTACAAAGTTCTGCCACACCTGTTACTTGTCAAGTGTCAGAAAGAGAAGCTAGAAAGACAGAGATGTCATCACTTTTCTTTAGACAAGGGAGCGACATCTCTACCTGTTCCAAAAACGATGCTGCCATGCATAATGGCGCATCAAAAGTGGGTTCCCCACAAATAAACTACCAATCTCCCAAGATTTTCATTAATTTTTGTCCATCAAAACAAGACATACTCCAAGACATTGTCTATTGTAGCAGTCATATGTACATACGTATGTACATATACATAGACGTACTTATTTATATATATGCACGCGCAAAACATCTTCCCTCACGGATAAAGTACCGCCATAACGATGCTATCCAATATGCATTGCATTCGCTTCCATAGCGAGAAATTTAAATAAGAAGCAATAAGAGTTCACAGTCTGAATCATCCAACCAAGCATAATTCCATGCAGTTTCTGAACTAGAAGCAGAGTAAGTATTCCGGGTTGAATGATAGAAAACTGTGATAAGAGACTAACCTTCAGTACCATCTGTACAATCACTTCAGGATCGGTGTGAAGAAATTTATGAGCAAAGCCTGCAAAGTGCATAACCAACGAGCTATAGTAGAGATAGTTGGACAAAACATAACCTTGCCAGCGAGATGAATATCCACCCTCTTGAATGAGAGATTCCTCCTTTTTCTCATTCTTCGCGTATCCACCAACAATTGCATCAAGCTCAGCGAAATCGCTTGAGCTGACGAACCAAGGTTCCATATAGCTAACCCAAACAGAGAACACTTGTGAAGCATTCTTGATGGAGGCTTCCACTGGACAGAACAAAAATGTACGCAATATATACCGATACAGAGGCCTCTGAATACGCAAATTCCAATTCCAAGATCCACACGAAAGCAAATGAGAACCATTTACACTATCCCTCAACTTCATGGTATCTAAGGACCTCGACACTTTCCAACTTGGACCTCCACTATTCTCCACATTATCAATCCCTTCTGTACCCTTAACAGCACTCAAATTCAAATACCTCACAAATAACTTCACCACTTCCCCCAGTCCTGGAGTTGGCGGAGTTTCTCCCAACACCGAACGAAATGGAATTGACACACCAAACGACTTGCATATATTTGCAGGTACGGGTGAGATATCGTTATCAACCAGCCAATAGTGTATCAAAGTGTCAACCAAGAACTCAGCTTGCACCAGCACTGATCCATCACACTCCGTTAGGTAATGCAAAATCGAGCTACGGTACGGTTGATGCGCGTCTGCATCATTGACTGGCACAAAAGCACGTAAATACGCGTATAGCAACCACAAATATAGATTACACTTGTTGTTCCGCTCATTGCCGCGCTTCACACCTGAAAAACAACGAATGGGACCGGTCCAGTTCTCCAACCTAAACTTCCTACTCTTCTTTATCGAAACACGATCGGAATTCTCACGGTTCCCCCGACAAACAGGATAATAAGCGAACCAGAACACGAAATACTCGAACACATTCAGTTGCACTTGACACGAAGAGCCCGTAGCCGAGCCCTCCTTGATCCTACCTCTAAACAGAGAGCACAATTCACCCAGCACGCGGCCGTCCTTGGCGTTGGCGAGCATGAAGCGCGCCCACTCCGGCAACCGCTCGTCCGGGAACACGAACTTCACGAGCCCAAGCCGATCGACGGCGAAAATCGAGCTCATGAGGGCACCATTTGAGGCAAAGAGGCCGAAAACCCGGGAGGCGAGTTCGGGGTCGTTGGAGCCGAGGACGGTGTCGATCCAGCCGTGCCTGGGAGAGGAAGCGGGGTCGTCGCCGAAGCCAAAGAGCTTGCAGACGAGGGAAGGGAAGGCGAGGGAGAAGAAGTGGCGGGACTGGTCGGGGGAGTGGGAGTGGGAGCGGAGGAAGGAGTCGACGGCGGCGCAGGCGGAGAGGATCTGGGGGGGCGACGACGAGGAGAGGACGGCGGCGGCGAGGTCCTGGGACCTGGAGAGCGAATCGAGGGCGTAGGAGTGAGGGTGCATGGCTTAGGGTATTCGCGTGTAGCTTGATCGAGAGAGAAAAAGAGCGAGAGAGAGAAAGGTCCGGTTTTTAAATGAGCATAGAATCAAATGGCGGGGTTTATGAGGGGGTAGATGGAGAGAGAGAAAGAGAGGGACGTAGCGACGGATTAGGAATCTGAGAGAGAGAGAGCGTGAGAGAGAGAACGGTAAGCGAGCTTGAAGCGTACGAAAGCTACGCACCGTTGCGAATTGGCTGCATGTCAAGTGTTTGACAAAATGCGTGTGAGGCTTCGCGCGGAGAGAGAGATAGAGGGCGGGGCTATTTGGATCTTTCGGACCAAACGGCCCATAGGCCGAAATTCTCAGTTCGCACTCTCAAATTATATTCATGATTCCGCATCTAGGAGAGATGTATCAGCAATGTCCATGCATTACTAACACGAATTCTTCCCATTTGAAGTTAGATTTCATGTGCTCTTAGCACCCTCAAATCCCAGTAATCTTATATGGCATGGCTCCTTTTATTTTCAAAATAAGGGGAAATATCTTCGAAATTATGTATTTATACGCGCTATGCGAAACATCTGCAATTATAAGTATATCCGATTACGAATATGCTGTGGTTATAAGATAGGGGGCGAGCCAAAGACGCAAAAGCTTAGGAGGTTGAGTGGACAGGATATAAGCTTCGGAGAGAAACGTGATTTGTGAGATCAATTCAAGAGCCGGGAAAGTGCGATCTTGCTTGACAAAAGATTCAGAACTTTTAACCGCAATAATTATACATGCCACGAAGAAGGAAGACATAATAGACTCCCAAATTTGGCCCGAGTGTCTAAATTCAGAATAGAACTAGAGCAACCGAAGAACATGGATCTCGGGGTGAATTCCACATCACTCCGTATGGCGTATCCACCCCGTCGAAGGAAAGCCGCATGCGACCGTGCCGTCTCGAGACTTTAGTTGTACGCTTTCGACGATGCCCGTGTTGTCGTATCCAAGCCGAGTCGGAAAACTCCTCGACAAAGGAGGTGACCTCACTCGTACATGTCGTTTTGTCTCGTGCAATGTCAAAGACGTGACGGCACGCGAAAGAGATCCGTTTTAAAGGACATGGTCCTAAGGGAAAAATTCAAGGGAAGTGGTCCTGGCCATTGCTATTGGCGTCACGTTGTTGGTACACTGTCCCTTCTTGTGTATGCCCCCCGATTGGAATCGATGCTCGAGAGCTCTTCAATTTGATGGAAAGAGAAGTCACGACCCCATGAAACTTTTGACCTTTTTCGGAGAAGCTAAGTGAAGAGGCTGGTGTCCTTGGGATATTTGAAGGTTTGCGTTGTACTTATGGAGAGTAGCAAATGAATATGATATTACTGAGCAACGTCTTTATCAGAAGAATCGCGAGCATTCGGGGTAAGGGTGTGTAAATGGTTTAGGAACCGTCCAGACCACCCAGAACTGGACCAAAAAAGCGATTTTCATGGGGACCTATCCTGTACCCGATTCCAATTATTGGTGGATGCATAGAACCATCAGGTGGCTCTCAATTCTATTTTGTGGGATCGGTCCTTAATGAACGATTTCAGGTTTCGAGATGGATATCACCCATCTTGAAACCAATCACCCCTAGTTCAAGGATAACAAGACAACGGGGACCTGAAGGCATGGCGATGAACGAGGAGAGCTCACCCCATGACTAGACTAGGTCGGGCTTGGGTTGGATCATAAATGGTCCGACCCAAATAAACTCGTTTAATCCGTTTATGATTCATTTATTACATCTAGTGACACGTGTCCGACCTAACACATACACGATCCGATCCATATTCTTAAAACACTTTCTTTTTTAATCCAATTTAGAAAAAAATCATACTTAAACCGATGTGAGAGTACGGAATAAGTGAGGGTGAGATCGAATGAAAAGAGAGTCATAGAAGCAGTTGGGTCTAAGTAAGTTGTAAATCCATCTAGAATTTATATTATGCTTAAACTCATTTATAACATATTCATTGAATACAACTCATTCATATAAGCACGTCATATATGGGTTAAGACCCTTTTGACAGGTCTACCAATTGAGGAAGAGGATGAAGACCAAGAAAAAAATCGGGACATAATATTTTTTTATTTTTCCGCTACTTGCCACGTCATTAACATGTGTCGGATACTGATCAGGTTTCAGCCCAAAAAAAAATGCACGTCACGCCAGCCTCAGCCTATTATGTGACCATTGAATGCTTTTCCGTGTCCTTGAGACATTTGAAGGTTTTGTGTTGTGCGTAGGGAAAAAGGCAAGTGAATCCCAACGCCACGAGTGCTCGACCAATCATCCTTCGCCTGAAAAAAAAAAAAAAAGAACCTCTAAATCTAGTATATTTATTCATGCTTCGAGTGATTTTTGTATGCCAAATTATATTGAAAGAACTATGTTTTCTAAGGCCTAATTCTTTTAAAGAAAAAAAAGCCTTAACTTTAGGTCCAGTCCCAAATCTGACCAAAACTTTTTTTGTCTCGAAAAGAAATCCCCAACTTTAGATCAAGTCTCAAATCTTCCTCAATTTTTCTTTTTGTTTCGGAAAAAAAATCCCAAACTTTAGGTTCGGTTCCAAATCTGCCTCAGATATTTTTTTGGTCTCATAAAATGCCCTCAACTTTAGGTTCGGTTCCTAATCTGCCCCTGAATTTTGTTTTGTCTAAAAAGTTCATAAACTTACAATCTATTCTCGTATCTAACTCGTGGTTCAATCCCAGCTTGACGTGGCATTTCCATGTCGATGAAAAATCTACATTTTCAAAGTAATGGGGTGATTAGATATGGACCGACATGGCATTCCCACGTGGATAAAAAAATCCACCCCAATAAAAAAGTGTTGAAAGTCTCCACAATGAACCATAATATGATATGAAAATTAGAACGAATAACAGCATTTTTTGGAAGATAGCTAATGGAGGCAGATTTAATATTAGAGGAAAAACTAGTGATTTCTTTCTTAGACGAAAAAAAAAGTTCGGGATATATTTGAGACTAGACTTAAAGTTTAGATTTTTTATGAGACAAAAAAAAAAGTCCGAGATAGATTTGGGGCTGACAGATAGTTTTAGATTTCTTCGGAGACAAAAAAAAAGAAAAGTTCCAGACAGAATTGGGACTTGACGTAAAATTTGGAGCTTTTTCTTAGACAAAAAGACAAAAAAAAAAAATATTTGGAGTTGATTTGGGACTAAACCTATAGTTGGAGATTTTTTAGGGAATTGTGCCCATGTTCTAAAACTCATTCTCTACCCTTTTTATTTTACATTCAACTTTTAAAAAAAAAAAAAAAAGGATTGATGATTATGCCTTTGGAGCTAGAATTGTAACTATAAACATGGAATTTAAATGGTCGAGGAAGATATCATATAAAATAATGTGTAGTATTACCAAATGATGTAGGATCGGTTGTCTTATATTTATAAACTCACTTTACATTTATCGAATATTTTATAATGTCCCAGTTTCCTAAAATTGAATTTATGGTGGATTGTTTTCTTTTTAGCTGGACACGATTATTTTGTTACTAATTAAGCACTCATTGTTCCCAAATGAATTGACGGTGGATTGTTCAATATAGTCCTTCCATTAATTCAAGTTCAAGGACGACTTTGAATATTTTCTTATAGTTCGGGGACTAAGTTAAACATGTTTCAAAAGTTCGAGGACCACGATGAACAAATTAAAAGTTCACGGACCATATTAGTCAAATTAAAAGCTCAGCGATCACATTGTACATTGAGACAAAGTTTAGGGACCATTTGTGTCATTTTCCCTACTACCTATTACATTAAACCCAGTTAGGTATATATGATTTTTTTTTACCATGTTAGTGTTCTGAAATGTTCTTCTCTCAATATTCTCTTGGAATTTTTTTAAAAGACTTCTTTCTCTTATCTATTTGATGTACATAGTCTATTTCATTTCACATATAAAAGTATCTCACTATAATTAACTATTTATACTTAGATCGGGATTTTAAGATACTCTCACTAAAGTTTTTCTTTTCTTAAAATAAATATTTCTTTATGGAAAAGAGATTAATCTTCATTAGATTGAATGCACCTGCTATTTAAATGATATATTAGGTGAGAAAATACTGAAATTTTTAAAAGAAGCTCTTTTTTTCCCATGAGCAATAGAGCCCGTCGAATTCGCCGATATTAACTCATTCTGGAATAGAGAGAATCACAAGACAATCCAATTAGTTAAGACTCAACATCAAACTACCAATTAGAAAATGCGATCTTAAAAGAGTGTTAACGGTGACAGTTTTTTTGGGTCACTTTCAAAGATTTTTTATGTTGATAATTAGAAGAACTGGAGATTAATTTGGCATTGCAAGTTGCCTAATCAACTAAAGTCATTAGAAAAAGAAAAGGAGTCGCAACTTGTGGGTTTGACTAAGTAAACTCAATGGACAGTTCAACAACAAATTCTTTTATTTTTTAGAAACGGAATAAGTGCATTAAAGTATTAAAACTTGTCTCAAAATAGCAATTCCGTCCTAAATTTTTTAAAAAGTGCAATTAAGTCATAAAACTTATCATGCAATCGAGTCCTAAAACTTTTTAAAAGTGCAATCGAGTAATAAAATTTGTCAAATTGGTTCAATCAAGTCATCTTATTGATTACAGTTTTTAAAAATTTTAGGACTCGGATTACATTTTCTTGATAAGTTTTAGGACTTGATTGCGGTTTTTAAAAGTTTTAGGACTTGATTGGACTTTTGTGACAAGTTTTAGGATTTAATTGTATTTTTTGAAAGTTTTAGAACTCCATTTAATTTCTTTACAAGTTTTAGGACTTTCAATGTACTTATTCTTGAGAAAAAAGGCATTGAAAAATCCATGCATATATTAGAATATTTTACTACCACATATGATTATTGATGGGCAAAATTGGAATATACGAAAATCGAGATTATTGACAATGCCGCTAATGAATCTCTTTAAATTCTATATTCAAATTAAAGATAATATATTCATATTCATTAAGTTTCTCATCTTTCTTTTAATGACAATTTAAATCATATAAGAAAAAAAAAATAGATCTATTCTCATTCCTTTATTTTATTCTATAATTTTCACGGTGCAACGCGTGTAGGGCTAGTAATGATGAGAAAGCGAATAAAGCGTGAGAATATTCGTTTTGGGTAAAAAACAAAGCTGACTTTTCACTGCGGTGAAAAAGCAAGTCAATTCTCATTTTGATCTGATCCTTTTTTTTGGCCACGTGCGCTTAACCATTTTGCACACGAGGCACACAAGAGGATGCAGGAATCGCCAGGTTCTTGCAATGGAAAAATGCCACGCGGAGATTAAGGCGATGACGACTCGCTAGAGTCAGCATCAGTCATTCCCCCTAGTTTTTATTTTTTAAATTTTTTTTTTGATAAAATTCCGAAAAAATATAATTGAGTTCTAAAAATTATTAAATCGGTACAATCGAGTCATAAAACTTATTAAATTGGTACAATTGAGTCCTTCCGTTAACTTCGTTCAATTTGGCTAATGAAAAATACTGATGTTATTTTTTTTAACACTCTCTTGCTCCTACTTGATGATGACGTGACTAAAACGACGTCGTTTTTTGTCATAATCCGATTTTTAATTTAGATTTAATTTAAAAAAAAAAACAAACAAATAAACAAAGCTTGTTGGGACTGCGGACCCCCACTAATCACTTCCCCACCATTTTCGATCGGAGATAACGAAAGAATTCGATTGCACCTATTTGACGAGTTTTAGAACTTAATTGCATTTTTTCTAAGTTTTAGAACTCAATTGTGCTTTCGTGATAAATTTTCAGACGTATAGTAAACATATCATGTCACAAAATGGAATGTTCTATACATAAAGTTATGCACTTGACCTCGAAAATTGTACCAAATTTGAGAAATCACGGTTCAAGTACGAGCACATCAAATATCTGACCAAAAAAAAAAAAAAGGTACGAGCACGTCACATCGAATTAACGAGCCATCGTGTCCAAAGCCTCGTGCCATTCTCCCTCAAACGCTCGAACGAGTCGCGATCCACAGGGGCCGCCCCCGCCCGGTGGTCCAGCCCCGGTGATCATTGAGCAAAGTGCGATTGCGCCACGAAAGGACGACGGCCTTTCTTCAAGCTCCGATCACGACCGCCCGCTGGGGTCGATCCGATTAAAGAATAATTAACCAAGTTGGAGATGGATGGCAACACTTCAAATCGCTCGCGAGATTGGACAGAATCTCCGAAATGCCTCTTCGAACAGCCCCGGCGGCTGAAGTCGGCCACGAAAGAAAGGGGAAGGCCCAGCTCTTTGGATTCCTTTTAGCTCTTTTTCCCACCCATCGCTGTCGACATTGGCTGCGTGGTCCATCTACATTCTACTCTTATCCTATTTTATTTTATTTTATTATATTTTAACCCCTTTTCTTTTGGTCTTTTTACTTTGCCTAAATGACAAAATCGATGCCCTAATTAACGAATTGCGTGAGAGAAGAAGATTGAAAACAGTCCTCCAATTGCATTTTAATCCCATCTCAAATGGGTTGTCACTAGCCATACATTTCGCCCCTAAAAGCTTTGATGCTTCTCGAGAAGAGGGTTACAAAAGTCATTTCTCCTTTGCAATCTCAATTTCGACATTTGGTGTCGCACGTTATTGCTTAATTGTTGAGGATGGAGTCACACGTTATTTGTTGTTTGCACGAACCAGATCTCTCTCGATAATTTGCTTAATCTATGCATATTGTGCTCTATTTTTCCCTAGAATTTGTTATACGTAGTATTTTGCAACACCCCGATAGAAATTTCATGTATACAACGAGGCAAAATCTAGTGTGTTGACAAAACGAAGCTACTTGAAGGACGTAAAAGCAAGTTCTAAAAGGCTTATGACTGAATTAGCACCAATGTAGGATAAAAAGAAAAAAGAAAACAAAAAATAAAAGAAATTTTAGAAAAAATATATATTGACAAATTGTAAAATTTGTCCAGGTCAATGCCGATCGTGTCACGTGAAACAGTTAGTATCTATGTCTGTGATTACCGGCCAAAATCAATTAGCACAAATTCAACTGGCACAAATTCAAAAGCTTTATAACTAAATTAGTACCAATACAATAACTTTGAAAGTTTTTTTTTTTTTTTATAGTTTTCTCCCAAAGAAGGTGATAGCCCTATGGATAAATTTCCATTTTCTGACTTTTGATTTCACGGGGCAAAGCGAGGAAAGTGTCACGGGCTGGCACTTTCCTTGGCCGAGAAATGACCCGTGCGGCACCCGGCGAGTCGTTCACACCAGGTCAGCCATGTTTCTCTTGTTGTCCCATAGAATATTTAGGCGAATGGTTTTCCCGTATCGAATCATACCACGCCCAATTTAGCTCGAGCATCCTTTATACCGAGAGAGAGCAAATTATTTTAGGCACCATAATTAATTTCAGCCTGCTATGGCCTTATCGGGAGAGCGGCATCAGCTCTTGACTAGTTTGTATACAAGAGGCCAACCCCGCTTCCAGAACTTCTAAGGGTATATTCTATCTAACCTATAACTCCCAGCACAAGCCATCCTAATACCACTCCCATGGATTCAATTGTTTCTTCCCTTTTGCATCTCTCATTTACTATGTTGACACCAACAAGCACTGCTTCATGGTTATACGAGTGTGGAAAAACTTGCCCATTTGGGATACGGAACAACCGGTTCGTGTCATTCTCCCCCACTCAATTCCGTAACGCCCCCGTTGTGAGAGTTTTGTCGCTTTGTTGCTCCTTTTCTTGCTATCAACGTTGCGTATCTGGGTCTTACATAGATGGCAGGCATGCGCTCGCCCGAGATAATGTTTGTGGCTATTCTATCTCTTCCTTGCACCTTTTCCTACAATCAACGCCACGTATCCGGATCTTACATAGATGGCAAGCGTGCACTCGCCCAACAGAATAGTTTTTCTCCATCGGTAGCTTCTTTTTGGTTTAAAGGTTGTTCAAGTTTCTTCGGTCACCTATACATTTTCGGGTGTGGCACTTTTAGCCAATTGCGTATATTTGACAGCACTCTTTTTTTTAGTCACTTACGCCTTTTCAAGTGTGGCACTTTTGGCCAACCGTAGGTATCCCGCGGCACCTTCTTTTCCCTAGTAAGCACTTCTTTGTATTAGCCAACCAATCGAGGTTCTTCTTTATTTGAAACATGATAGAGGACCCATCTCGAGATTCGCTGAATTGATCAAGGAACGTTATCCCATTTCATTGACGAATCGGACTTATTGATGTGCCCCATTGGCATCCCATAAACAAGTCGAGAGCTTTTATCCTAACCATTTTTGTTCCGGTGATTCACTCTCCGCACTTGTAGGACCGAATAAACCATAGATTTTCTCTAACGTGACACCCGCTAGAGGGATCCTTACTACGATACCACTTGGTACGGGCCATCACTTTCCTTGGCCGCGAAATAGCTCGTGCGGCGCTTGGCGAGTCATTCACGCTAGGCCAACCTTGTTTCTCTTGTTCTCCCACATAACACTTAGGCGAATAACTTTCCCATATATGATTACATCATGCCCGGTTTAGCTCGAGCGTCTTTTACATCGAGCGAGAGAATTACTTTAGTCACCACAATTGGTTTTGGCTCGCCATGATCTCATCGAGAGAGCAACATCGGCTCTCGACCGGTTTGTACACGGGAGATCAATCACATCTTCAAAGCTCTTAATGGTATATTCTATTTAACCTAGAACTCTCAGCACAAACCGTCCCGACGCCATTTCCACAGACTCAATTGCTTGTTCCCCTCTGCATCGCTTATTCATTATGTTGATACCAACAAGTATCACTTCAAGATTATACGAGTGTGGGAGAACTTAACCATTTGGGATACGGAACAATCGGTCCTCGTCAAAAGCCTGTAGGACGCAACGATTCTAGATTCAAGAACCGCCGAGGACCTGTGCATGAGAAGCCCAATGTTGGACCGACCGAAAATTTCACTTATAACATGGGAAAGTACTAATGAAGTACTTCTGTCTTCTTCAATTATCGTTGCGGTTCCATGTCAAGCGGACTGTCCTCCTCTCCTTCGGAAGCAGACATTGACGCATCACGGTCCGCCCTGGTCCTCTTCATTCACTGCCCAACTCATTGCCCGCGTCACTTAGCTTTTTAAAATAGTCCGAGTCCACACTGAACAATTCGTAAGGACTAATTGGTGGATTTTGGTGCACTTTAGTCTTTATGTAATTTATACTAATTAGCGACGTCTATTTTTCGCATCCTGAAAAAAGTGTCTAAAAAGTCTTAAACCTTTTATATTAATGTCAATGTAGTCATAAATCTTTCAATTATATCAATTTAATCCTAAACATTTTGCATCTGTGCTAAATTGAGTTAATTCGACTAATTTTGATTGAGAATCGCTAACGTGGATGCCGGTCGTCCTGCGTGACACGTCTCGCCAGATCCGGCGAAGGCTACGCTCGGCCGTAGGCTAGAAGGGCTCGACCCTCTCCCGCCCAAAATGAAAAAAAGAAAAAGAAAGGAAACAAAAAGAAATCAGAAAAATATACTAACAAAAGTAAAACTTGTTCACGTCAATACCGGTTGTGCCACATCAAATAGCCAACGTCTATGTCAGCGATTTTCGGATGAATTGAATTGGCACAAATACAAAATATTTAGAGCTAAATTGATCCAATTGAAATATTTAGATCTGAATTAGTACCAATGCAATAATTTTAAATCTTCTTTTTTTTTCAGCTCTTTCCCCTTTTCTTAGGCCAATCTTCCAACCTTTACCTAAAATATCCAAATCCCAAAAGCAAGAGGAACCCTTTTTCACACGATTGTTTCCCAGACGGATTAAAAGCAGATGGGTCGTTGAATTCTCTCTCGTGTCTGGGATTTTCGGGACTCGATTTGAGATGGTGCGTCGACGTTGACACTAACACAGGCCTCCCCAAAGGTTGGGGGCTCAGAGCAGATAGGGCAATCCATGTACGCAAATACGAGGTTTACATGTGGAAACACGCCGGTCTTCCTCAGCATTGATTTGGTTGCACTACGTGTTATTTAGGCCTTGGTCGGCCTCTCGCGCTCATTAGAATGCTGTAGGAAAGGAAGAATCTCCACCTACTGAATGGAAAGGAATGTTGTCCCATTCCAACTTTTTTCCTGCTAATTCAATAACTCAATGATTAAATGAATGAGGAAAGGAAAAAATTAAACAATTTTGGAAACTCTTGGCGTGCTGAGATTAGGTTTAACTGCAACCAGTTGGTTATCACGGAAGATAAGGTTTATAGATTGATTTGGTGGATTTTTATTGGCTTAATGCCAACTCCGTAAGTTGTTGCTTATGACCTCAAAGTGCATTTTTTTTTTTTTTTAATGTGGTGCATATGGCTTTTGTTTAAGGATGTGGTTTTCAGTTAGTTACGAGGTTTTTTTTCCAATCGGAGACCGGGGAATGAAAGCGAGAGGGGAGTGAGATGCGTCCGAGCATGTTTTCCGAGCTTTTCATTGGCGATTGTCACGGGCTAAGGCTGCCTCGAGGCCGTTGTATTCGCCGAATTATTCGAGACGGACGCGAGCGGACTGCGACATGGCGTGACGAGACGAGATATGTGCATGTCCCCCCACTATTGCATGTTCATAACGCGTCTCTCTCTTGTGAATTCCTCATCGTGCCCACAAGAATTCAAAAGTGGAAGCAGGAAAAGCAATTCAATTTACTTTTTGCCCAAGTAAGTGGAAAAGTAGCTAAGTAAGATGGTGCTTTTTCTAGGACGACAAGCAGAATTTTTTTTTTTTTTGGCTTTTCTGGGTCGAGTTCTTCTGATCCCTTTTCACTGACGAGAGCTTAAAGAAGGCCCAACAGAAGAAAGATACAGTAGCAGGGCAATTGGATTTCTCGAGCTGCGAGGGGAAGATCAGAGATCAGCAGGAAATGATGCATTTTCCAGGAAAATATACAAAGGAATGACCAACTTATGTACACCCTCATGCCAAGAAAAGAAAGAAAAAAGCTACCTTTTTTTTTGTAACAAAAGCTCAACAATCATCACTCGATTCAACTGGAACTCGCATGTACACAACAATCATTCATTTTTCTTCTTTCGGAAGCTAATTGAGGTTGCTTTCGTGTCTCGGTCTGAAGCTCTCGGCTCAATCCCCGACTGTCAGCTGGTAATGATGGCTAATTCCAGAGGAAAGGGTGGTCGTCTCCGTGGCTGAATCTCGTGCCGTCTTCCTCCTGCCATGCGAACGACATGCAGAGCTCATCCATTCTGTTGCCGAAGTCCAGCAGAAGGTCCGGCAGGTCGATGAACGTGTCGTCCACGTCGTCCAGCGGCGAGCTGGCTGACTCCTGGGTGTCGAAGGACTCTGCCGCGGCCTCCCCCGCGGCGGCGTCTGCGGCTCCTCCATTGTTCCGAGGGGCGCCGATCGCAGCGGCCAGGGCCGCGGCCGCCTGGATGTCCTTGGCCGACTTGCTCGCGGGCCGGGGGAGCAGCTCGGCCAGCTCGGGGAAGTTGAGGTGGGCCGACCGGCCCTTGATCGTGAGGGCGGCCACGTCGTGGGCCCGGGCCGCCATCTCCGCCGTCTGGAACGTCCCCAGCCAGATCCTGGACTTCTTCCTCGGCTCCCTGATTTCAGACACCCACCGGCCCCATTGGCGCCGCCGTACCCCACGGTAACTCGGGCCGTCCCCAGGCTGAGCCTTCTGCTTCTTGGGCTCCCTAGGACCGCGCTCCGGCGCTCCAACTTTCTCCGAGCGTGAGCTTGGTTGTGATGGAGTGTTTGTGGAGTAGGACGTGCTGGTTTGAGCCTCAGTGCATTTAGTGTTGACGGGTGGCTCCATTACTTTGCCTTTGTGAAAGGGAGGGAGAGAGAGGGAGAGGAGTTGAACTTGTAAGTTGGAATTGAAGGCGAAAGCTTAATAAAAAGAATGAGAAGAAGTGGTAAGGGTTGGGGGGAGGGGGGGCCTTCTGGACAAAAGGGACAAAGTTGCTTTTGATCTTACATAGGCTTGATCTTTGGATGATGTTAGAGAAGGTATTTTCCCCTTCTTCTTTTTTTTTTCCTTCTTTCTCTTTGTTTTTTTTGTTTTGGCATCATCTCGTCCAGTCCCTAGCATCCTGCCCTCTCCTCATGTCCCATTATGGAGCCTTATGTGAATGACCAAAGGTGCAATTTTTATTGATTTTTCCTAATGTTAGCAGTCTGGTCTTTTAAAGAATGTTGGACCAACCACCACTCTCTTCACCTCCACACTCCATAGAAAAAACTTTGGGATCCAGCAGAACAGGGCAGAGCAGAGCAGAGCATCATCCTGTTTGATGGCCCCAATTAGCCATGGCAATTGGCATTGCATTGGTCTCCTCTCTTGTATTGGACATGGGCGGGGCGAAAGCCGAAAAGGCCATATCCCGTGCCGATGTATTAACTCATTTAGGACCATTTTTTAGCTAACGCCCGAGATTTCTGGTCTCTGTCAATACGGCGTCGCGTGCGTTACCGAACTCATAGATTCACTACAGTCTGCTTCGCTGTAAAGAATCGTCGCATCTCGGGACAACTATAGACGATGGCGGTTCTCAATCTCAACACGAAGGAGAAAAGGAAGAAAACTTCAATTCCAACTCTCGAGCCAGCAGAAAATATCGTAGAACCTAGCCCGAAGATGGACCAGCCTGCAGAAATACTAGCACGAGGAATCATGGGACTGCGCTGCTGTGCTTTGTGGGGTTAAGCAGTGTGAGTACAGTAACAGCCCAAGGTTTGGACATGTGGCTGCCAAAAGGTCTTCCCTTCCAAAAGGTCTTGCCTTCCCGTTCAAGACTCGCCCCTACCCATGGCCGTCACAACTTTTCCCGGGAAAAAGAAGAAGGCAACGAAAACGTGCGGAAGTGATGGAAGAAACAGAGTCGCCCACTTCTTCTTGTGACTGCAACAGTTGTCGTACCTCTCTTAGTACGAAGAGATGCTCCTCGGAAATTTCCACCATTTCAAACAGGGGATGTGGCAAAGTTTGGAGCTTGTCTAGATATTTTCATCTTTTGCTCATGGAAGAATCTCGAACGGTACCCAATTATCTCGTTTCGACGGGAATCGGAAGAAGAATTTGTCACTCGAGGTTGACATACCGATTGTAGCTGAATACTAGTGGTGGAAATTGCCTAATGGTACGGGTTAATGTTCCCATAGGCAAGATCATCCTGCTTCGAACCGGCTTACCGTACTAATGTGCTGGCTCGTACATAGGTTGTAAATGATGCTAAGTAGGATCTTTACGCGGTTCCACATCTATGGCGGGTGCATGCCCTTCATGATAACGTTTAAGGAGAGTAGCCAAGTTGATCGCCCCCCTCTCCATCCTATACGGTAGCAATAAAAATAAATAAATTATCATTGAATTCCCTTTTTTCAGAGGAAAAAAAAAACTCTAAAGATTAGTCGAGGCAAGCATCAAAGCTTAATTCTTGACGCACCATGTGTGTCGATGATCATGAGCTATATACTAAATGTGTGTTTTCTAAATGATATTATAATATATAATTAGACGGTATTTGACTCTTATTGAAATTTCTGTCCTCTCTCGTTTTCACTCTGCTTACAAAGTAGAAAGGTGGCGGCACATGACTAATTAGCAGCCGAAGCATGTCTCACCTACACGGTCTAATTCATAGCCAATAGGCCATCTTAATCTTCGTTAGGAATAATCAATTGCGGGGAGGAATTTGCTAACATCTTTTCCGAACGTTCTTCAACGCTCATATAAACATCAATCACGCACCTAATTTTTGTCTGCATTACGTAAGAAAAAGCAAAATCATCACATGTTCAAAATTTTCTTCCCAAGAAGATTTGTCATCTAACTTGTCCTCAAGCCATTCAACCAAAGCAACGTCGTCTTTAACCGCTTACTTGTCATCTAATTCGTCCTCAGGCTTCTTCGTAAACGAAGTTTAATCAACAGGAGTTTCAGAGAGCTGACCTCCGAAATGACGTTGTTCTCCATCAAGTCGGCAGCGCACGCAGGCTGCTGATAAGGAGGAGGAGGAGGAATTATCTCGGTAAAACCAGTCAATGAGCAAGGCTTTTGTTGGGTCGAATCGACATCATTAAACACCCGTTCATGATTAAAGCTATCTAACTCTGCTTTTAGCAAAACGCCAAGCGTTTTGTCTGAAACTATAGCTCACCGACATGATGGACTTAGGGTTGGGTTAGATTACGAACACGTCGCCAAGTTGAAATTTTTTTTTTTTAACATGGAAAGGTGGAATCTTGGAGGCCTTTGTGAATTTACAGGCCAATGGAATGTGGGCACGTAGATACAGTGGATCCGCAATTTGATGTGTTGGCCATCTTCTCCAGACTTTTTCTAGTGCTTCTCTCTTCTCTCTCTCTCTCCTCCCTATAACTTGTCAAATCTTACGAACTGGCATGCAATATAATTTGGTTTGTGCGCATTGATCATTAGCCAGGGCTTGTCAGGCTGATTCTCGTGCTGCATGCAACTTTCAGATAGATCAATGTCAACCCTTATCCACCTTTTTTGAGGTTTTGGTTTGAAGTTGTTGAAATGTACTGTGAATTCAAAAATAGCATGTTTTTCGGTTCCAGCGCGTATGAACTGATTCGACGACACAGGCGGTTTCCACTGTCATCTATTGCCGCGGCTCAATTGTGCTCGCAAAACTTCGACGCACACGAAGCTATGTTTGACCCCCAACAGTTCAAATAGATCATGACCGCGAGAGGCGAGTGGCATCCTGTGCCGGAAAGCCCGACAAGTTCGACAGCCGACACACATTTTGTGGATATGGGCCTGACCCTGCCGTTTGGTCGGGTATAGAGTTGTGTGGATTGGGTTCGTTGGGGGTAGATTGCTTTACCTGGATGGTTCAATTCAATCTAGTAATAAGCAACACTAGAAAGCAGTCCATGAGGATTAATTAACATGATGAGCAAAAGATGAGCCTCAGTGAGTCAGAGCCCAAAGGAGAGCCACGCTGCAAGAGGCAAGGGAGTTGTAATTACTCACCTGTGCGAGGTTTGAGAGAGCTATTGCCGGGTAAATATCGACATAATCGCTCACCAAGCTTTGATGAATTGCCGGAGAACCATAAATGCTGGCTAATCCTTAGAAAACATTAAAAGCTTTTGGAAAAGACTGATGGATTATGGGATTCAAATGAATTTCCTACAGATACTACTAAAACCTACAATCTAGGAACTGTTCTTTGTCTCTAAATAGAATGATGACGAAGACGCGATAACCGTTATTCAAGGTATCCTATGAAGGCAATTATACTAGAACCAGACTGCACATTACTTTTCCTTCTATTAACAGTAACTCACAAGGCTCAACTTGGCACTTGGTAGGTAGATCACATAGCGGCCCTGTAGCCAAAGGTTCCCGCTTGTCTTTTTTCCCAATCAACTCACAATGCTAGAGTTCATTCTTGAAGTGCTGGAGGCCGGGTTGGCATGGAAAGCCGACTGTCTGCTACTAGATCCTTCGAGCAGTTTCACCGATAGAGAAGAGGGACCAGTGGCACCAATGGAGTCTCCTAGACAAAGCTTCGACATGCCAACAAGTTCGTCCACGTTTATCGGGCTCTTCGAGTGAACCGCCATGGGCTTGAGCACTTCATGCATCTCCTTGGTCGAGTTGTCCGCCCCGAACCCAGTTGTCCACAAGGGGAACGAATACGGGAAGAATGGCGAAAAGTAGGCCGGATATATCATCGGATAAGAGGGCTGCGATTGCAAAATATCCGGCTTTGGCAGGGCTGAGTCTCCGGCGTTCGAGTTGGTGGAGTCCATAGATTCACATTCTTCGTCAACAACAGGCGGCGGAGGCTGCAAGGCATCATCTGCTTCTGTTTCCGGCCGTTGCTCATTGACAGCAAAGAAGTCCCTTGATCCGATTGGCACATCAACCGCCTGCAATGTAAATGGAAATGAATAGCATGAATATGCACTAATAATGCATAGGCGAAAAAAGGTGACGGCAACGAAAATATCAAGAAACAAAAAATTTTGGGAATATCTGGATTTCATGAACATCCACAAATAAGGAAAGAAAAGCCAAACTCAATTCACGCAATCTATTTTGAGGAATTAAACCGGACTTGGGGATGAACATATGCATGTACAACAGGTTCTGATCTAGATAATGCAATACATTATGATACTAACTTCCTCTGCCACGATATCAAACAGACTCGAGCGTCGTTTTCTCCTTGTCACGTTAGATTGCCTGATGAAGTACTTCTGAGCATGGCTCGCCACTTGTGTCGGTGTCCTTGAAATGACGTAGTTGCGAGAAATCCCACGCCAATCACCTTTCCCGAGCTTTTGCAGACCCAACAGAAACATTCTGTGCTCCTCTTCAGTCCAAGGAACACCTGCATCACAAACTATATTTTCAACGAATCTCGAAAGCAAATGTGTATCGTGAACACATTAATCTAGGACTTAGAAACCTTATCAGTTCCCGACAAAACCTTAGATATCAGCATAGTAATGATTGATCACAAATTGGATAAACAAACTGCTCTGTCATCCAATAGAAACAGGAATGCCATCTCAACGACCAAGTCAATTTGGCTAAAAAAAGCTCACGATATCATTCGAGTGTGAGACAAGTTTCCCATCCTTATTTCAAGGACAGGCTTCTTCAGAACTTCACAATGCATACAAGCTCATCGACCAACCGATCACTCAGTACGATTATCTCTGGTAGATCAACGATGGAACCTCTCGCAAATTCACACATCAAAACAACTGCGATTATTTAATCGAAGTGCCGCATTGATTTGGCAATCACATTAAAGACAGACCCTTCCCCCAATGATGTGGCACGTGACAACCATCCGATGTCCTCCCCGAAAATGGGAAACTGGAACATATTGAGGCAGCTAAAATCCCAGTCATCAACAAAAATTAAGACTTAGCACCTCATGATCCCATCAGCAGCGAGCAACAAATCCACGTCATCATCAATCCAACAGCTTTCAAACTGTATCGAGCAAACCTTCCTACATCACCGTCTAACCCTAACCAAAACATGCGAAATCCCAAAACCCCTTTTTTCGCTGAGTACCAAAACTTCCGTCAATAACCCAACAACAATCAAACAAAACCAATCAATAAACATCAAACGATCACAACTGAAGCCATCACCTTTCTTTCTCTCGCGACTCGAAGACGACCCGGGAACGAAATCCTCGGAGGCGTAGCCGTCGCCGTGATCCGGGCCCTCACCGGGCGAGCCCGGGGTGTTGCCTCCGCCCGCCGGGCCTGAGCCGGCGCAGTGGCTGAGATTGCCCATGCTGGCGCTCTTCCGGATCGACCCGTCGGTCAATCTGACTCCGAACAGCTTGACCCCGCGGTTGGGGCAGGTCCTGGAGTTATGCCCATTGTGGCTGCAATGAGAGCAACGCCGGGTCATGGGTAAAATTTCTCCGGGTCGAATGCTTGATTGGGTTTGGGGTAGTGAAAAGAGGATTAAGGTCTGGTCGGGGATCTGAACTCGAGCTCGATTTGGGATCTGAGATTTTGGTGCGAGCTCACACGATCTGAGAGAGAGAGAGGGGTTTTTAGGGTTGATTCTTTGTGTCTCTGCTGTGCTTCTTCTTCTTCAGCTTTTCGCAGACCAGACAGAGAAGAGAGAGAGAGAGAGAGAGAGAGAGAGAGCCACAACAACGAACGGAGACATCATGTCCATAATATTTAGGTTTTTCTGTCAGATAAAAATGAAATGGGCGATGATCTGCTGTTGTCGTACTACGGTGCACCCCGTTCTCTACGGTTACGCTGAGCCGTTGATCCGCTGACTCTTCTGGGAAAAAGCTGCTTGACTTGAGAACCTTCATTTTCTTCTTCCTTTTTTGGCGGAAATTATCCACGGAAAAATTGAGCTTAGTAAATAGTGCGGTCGCTTTAATCGAAGTTTTAATTTAGTTAAGACATAGATGTTATATCCTCTGTATCAAATTGTCATATCTCCTAAATTTGGAAAAAGCTAAGACAAAACTTGCAATAACATACATTTTCAAATGACGCACGACCCGAGCATCAACCTCGGCGAGTGCAGACATTCTTAATCCCCGAACACGATACAATCACAAACATTATTCAAATAGCATCGACGAAAGGAGGTAGCAATCAAAAAAGAAAAGTAGAGAAAAAAAAAAGACGGAGGCATGCCACGTGGACGGCAAGGGTGAACTCAATAATAATACCAATGCCATCTCCTAAAGGGTCTACTGACGTGGAAGCTTTCAGGACACAAATTGGTAAGAAGGTATAGTTTTGGGTGCGTTGGAATCCCCTTCTTCTTTAGAGGATATCTATAACCATGTCGAGCAAAGCGTAATAAGATTATAATATCTTATCCACCTTATCCAAAAATAAAAATAAAATAAAAAATTTACAGACTTATCTCGCAAGATCAGGGGGGCCCCACCTTCGAGTCAAGCACGAATCCCACGTTTCTCTCGGGTCGTAGGAACATCTTCGACGGTCCAGATTTCCTTGGTGGAGCTGCGTGGTCGGATTCTTTGCTTTGTCCGTTTGCGCACCAACTCTGTACATCTAACCGCGTGAAACGCCGGTAACATCAAACGGGTTTAAAAGCTAGAGTCCATCGGAAGTCCGGCACGTCGCGCAGCATGCAGTTCTTCCCCCATTTTTAGCGGTCAATTTGGAACTCGATCCGCCGAAACTAGGATCCGGCGATTCTCGACCCGACCCGACCCGACGCACAATTAAATAGGTTTGGATTTGACGCAAGCGGATCAATTTCGATTGACCTACTTAACATTTTTTTTTTGTCATAACCTACTTAACATGTTTAGACATGCATGAATATGTTTAAATTGACGTGTCATTTATTTCCACGCGACACAATTAGACTCATTTTAGCTTGTTTAGTACTTGTACTTAATGACATTTTTATGCTTATAAATAACACAGACGTCCCCAAAAAAAAAAAATAATAATGGGACTGTTTCGTTGGAATTGCTCCGCGATAAAATATCTTTTTATCGAAATTCGTACTCTAATTTTTTTAAATATGATAAAGGGTCTTGTGATGATTTTGGACAAGCGAGATCTAGATAGTCAGAAAATCAACGCACAAAGTTTGCAAAGATTCCAGTGGAGTTACATAAATATTGTCTCGACTAGAGTTTAACTCGATAGAGAGACTCTACAAGTACAAATCTAAATGAATCGATATATATGAAATTGAAATGAAATATATAAATATAGACCAAATTGGACACCTACTGACCTTCTTTCAATCTTGTGGAGGATGCCCGTATCGTCCGCGTTCCACTCACTTTCGGCCTATTCTCGGGCTTACTCCGGCCCTATCTGTCTCGACCGTCTTCTTGCAAGGAATTCGTGGTGGCCACCTTCGAATATTTTGTCACTCTTTGAAAAGATCGTGGATCCTCCTCAGCAGGATTATTTCTTGGCGGCGCCCATGTTAATAGTCATTTTGATGATCTTGTCAGCACCCTCACATGCTCCGCACGTGCCTTTCTCGATTTCAGAGGGAACAGTTACTTCCCACGTGTCCGTCACGTGTATCGATTCTTCACGTGTTATGCTCGAGTGTCGATTCCTCACGTGCCATGCACATGTGCCGATTCCTCATAGTGTCTTACTCGTCCGTCACACGCATAGCATGTGTATCGGCGGGCGAATTATTTTGAGCGCTAACTAGGACAAAAAAATATTTATGGATGCGATGGTCGTTAGGCATATGCACAGCAAATTAAGGCGAAGAGAAATTACTCATACTTTCTAGAAACTCGTCGAAAGATGCCAAGGCGAGTCATCGTGTGTAATCGGATTTTGCAGGGGGTGGACGTACACAAGTCAACGTGCATTCGTAAACAGGTTAACGTACCGAGTCTTGGCGACACGACGCACGGCAGCTTAATGAGTTTGGCGAATCGCGTCAATCGTGTCATGTGAACAGCTTAGTTAGGCATGTAATCTTTGCGTCGGGGCGGCTCAACGCGATTATTAAGCATGCCGCGTTCGAGCTAAGACAGAATCGCGTTTAGCCATCGAGGCACAAATTTGCCCTACTAAGGCACTAATGCCCGTTGATTTAATTATGACCTTCATTATATATTCTATATAGCTGCATCATCTTCAGCACCCCCCCCAAAAAAAAACGATAATTAAATAAAATAATTTTTTTTATCCGAACATTCCACGTTTCCTAAAGAGGAAACCCGAAAGAAGAGATATAAGCTTCGTTTTTTCTTTTGATCGTAGTTACTGTAAATATTTAACATATCTGATAAATTATTCCTCGATTAATTCTTTCATGAAACGCCGAAAATGAAAAGAAGTTTATTAAAATTCGATGTCTAGTAAAAAAAAATCAAATAATTCAAATCCCTTTTTTCAATTATCGAGTTTTTAATTTTCGAATATCCAATCGACTAAATTAATTCTTGATAACGTGCTCTCTTTTTTCTCCGACAAATAAGACAGCGGTGGTTGGCGTTTTCCCGGGGTTTTACGCAGATCTCTCCGAGATAAATAATCTTTTACGTGCAATTCCAAATGGGAAGTAAGGCTCCGTATCTTACTGGCAAAACGCAATACTTGGAATTCAACGGACCCCCTGTTTTCTTCTTTTTCTTCTTGTGGGATCATGAATTCACATAAGTTTAACTTGCTCACAAAGTATGGGGGCAAAACACTTAGAAAAACATTAATCTTGCACATCGGCATATTTGATTTTAGTAATATCCCTGTCAAATTCATGAACGAATTTTACGTTATCTAAATTCGTTAAGTATTTTGGCATTTGTCGCGGTGTAGTAATAACGACGTTTTGTAAATGCGACCCTCCGAATTACAGTCCTCTTTTGTCAAATGAACGAATTAAGGACGTGGAATTGATGACTTTAACACCGAACTTCAAGGTTCAAAAGTACTTAAAATTTGATCTTCAAATTCACCACGAAGAAAAAGAATGGTGAGAATTTGCTTTGTAGTATTGACTAAGTACCACCCCCCAAAAAGCTTCAGTACCCAATAAGTCCAACTGATTTATGATTTAATAAAAAAAATAAAAAGAAAAAAGAAAATCCCCAATAATGCCACGTCATCATTTTATTATTCATCAATCATCACCAAACCACATTAGCGCATGCATAAATAGATTTGTCTAAGGGCTCTTAAAAGTCGTTAAATGCTCGAAGGTTCCGTAGTTCGGCTTCATCGCCGGCGATCCGGTTCGTGCGGCACGTGTCCAAAGAGATGAATCTCAGATCGGCGGTCTCCATGTCATAAGAAAGCACGTGGTCAAATTGATCCGACGGTTAGTGAATGGCGAGCCGGGCTCTTGGTCGACGCGGGCCTGGACCGGACTGAGGAATGCAAATCACTCAATAGCCCAACTCGACTTTATAGAGATTTTCTTTCGTCCGAGAGATTGCAATCCGGTGGCAGATTGGCTGGGACTAAAAGCCCGATGGAAGAAGGATCTCGACCCCAATTGGCCCTATCCTCTCCCCCGAGCCCTTTGTTGAATTTGCTTCTAAGCGATATAAACAGACATTTGCTTCGTTAATGAAATTTCGCAGTTTTTTCCAACCCCCCAAAAAAAAAAAATTAAATTGATCCGGCGGTGAATTTCGTTCCATCTTTCCTTTTTTCCGCTTCGGTATTTCCCTTTTCCCTTACGAATAAGGAAAATCGGCGACCGTGCTATGTCAAAGTCGGGGTCGTGGGTTGGAACCGGTCGAAAATAATCCGATTCAAATTGACCCATTTAATCCCTTTTTAACGTGCCGAATAAACTTAGTGACTCGTACCGGCCTGATATGCACTTGATCTGTCTCGTGATACTAAAATGCATCCATATTTAGTCTGACTTGTGAAAATCCATGTCCTTAGTTAACTCGCTTTTAAATTATTCGTCTGTATATTTTATTTAAATGAGATCTCTATTTGGACTATAAAATGCTGAGGAGTTGACTTTCGACACTGCATAGAATTTTTTATCGTTGTACTGATCCACAATGAGGAATAAAAGAAGTTAATGCTTGGTGGTGAATTTATAAAGTCACAGCAACAAATAACTTGTAATTAAATGGAAGTGAGAAATTAAATAAGATTATTTATGCTGACCATGAATTGCAATGAAAATAAATAAGATTAGATAACTACGTGAAAATAACAATGTCAAATGCAACAAGGAGAAAATATACTTCAATAAATATCCAATAATTAATAATAAAAAATATACAAGATGAATAAAGAAAAAAAAATGAAACAAAAAGCCGTGTTGATATTTTTAATAAAGGTGAAGTCGTGCCCTTCTTGCGAGCCCATCAAGACTTCTCCGAATTTAGAACTAGGGAGTGAGCATAGGCCGAACGGTAGTTCTAAATTTTTGGAATCTAGAGCCTGCTCTGTTTGTCTTTAAACATGTTTTGGAAGATACTTTATTTTTTCAACCCGGGTTCGGGGTCTACCCGAGAACCTATTTTTCTTTTTTTATTTCATTTTTTCCAGCAAAATAATATGAGTAGTAATGAAACTATTTAAAGTAAAAAACGAATAATAAAACTCACTATCCACCAAAAGCAACACTCCTTAATATGAAAAATAGAAATTACAATCCATAAAAAAAAAAAAAAGAGGAGGCGAGGCGAGCGAGACTAGGATATTTTTTTTAAAAAACCGGTTCAGTTCCTAGGTACTTGGAATCGAGAACGGGCTCGGCTCCAACCGGTTCTCAAAATTTAGAACCGGCTCTCGGACCTGTTTTTCTAGTGGTCCGATCCGAGTTTCGGATAAACCCGATTCGGTTGCATACCCCTAGTTGGAACCGCCTCACGAATTCGCTATTTTCTCATAAAAGGTTGTAGAGAGAGTTGCAAATGTAGGTTCGATTTGGGTAAAATGTAACTTATTTAACACCCATGTTTTTTTTTTATATATAGTTTCGCCATTCCAAATTCATTTATAATATATTTATTGAGCACAACTAACACATATACAGATTCAGCTCATCATTTGCAGGTTAAATAATGGGTTAGATTCGTTTTGACGGGTCTAGTCAAAGTGCGTGATTTTTTTTTTTGTCGATCTAAAAAAAAAACCTAAATTAAATAAATGTAACATACCGGAGCAGCCGGACTGACCCAAAAAGACCGAAAGGCATATTCAATTTCAGCCCAAAAAGAAAAGCATATTATATTGTCTCTTGCCGAAAGCTAACTTGGACCCGACTTTTTGGTTTTTTTTTTTTTTTGGGTTTTTTTGTTTTTTTGTTTTGGGTCTAGGATCAGACTTCAACGCAACGAAAGATGCATAAATAATGGTTGAATGAAATGTGTCAGAGGAAGAAATGTCGCTGTCGCTGTCCCTTTTCTAGCCAAAACTAATGTTAATGACATGAAATCCACATCATGGATTGGCCCCTTCGCAGCGAATTGGCCCATGCGTGGACGACACGCGTAGAGCACATTTGGTAACATGTGTAATTCTCTGTTTATTTTATTTTTTTATTGCTTGGAACAGAAAAGGAACAAAAACACCGTTTGTAAATGCAAATTGATTTTTTTTTATTTCCAAAAATAAATTTCTGCTCCCGAGAATAAAAAGAGAAACAATGTTATGTTAGAAAAATAAGCTCAGTGTCCACGACCATGAGTCCACCGCCCCTGCCCCCAATCGCCGATCCCCATTGCCTCTACCGACACCTTCATAAGTATACAACATAAATTGAGAATATATATTTTTAGGATCGTCGCAAACGCATTTCTATTCTTTTTCTATTTCGATAATAGAAATTCTTTGCATTTGCCAAATGCGTTCTTCTACTTAGAACTGTTCTAGGGAACATAATCATTAAAAAAAAATCATTTTTGCTCGGAAATTATTTTCGAAAATGAAAACATTGCCAAACACCCCCTTACATTTTGGTGAAGTTGAGAAAAAAGCGAAGCTGTCTTGGGCGGAACGTCAAAGAAGGGTTGACCATTTTAGGATTTTTTTTTTAAGGACAAAAATTGGATTTAAATGAATGTGTCGTAGGGTATCGGCTTGGGATTTTCCATAACACTGGAAAGTTCTTTTTACAATGTGTTTTATGCATGGCGCAACGACGTATATGACTTGTAATCGAGATTGTTGGAACCTGGCGGGATTTCAAAAGCAATATAAAATCTCGAGACTTCCAATCGAGTTGGCAATACAGTTAAAAACTTCGCGTGTCGATAAAATCAAAGTTTCGAGCCATAATTTCGTGGGTCCACAACGAGCATGAGCGTGAATTCGAAGTGCCTCTGGCGTGTATAGCAAAAACCGATGGCTCAATTGCAAAAATTGAATCGAGGGAGGGTAGTCAATTTGATCATTGCAAGACCAAACAAGAATGTCAAACAATTTCAGGAAAATTAACTAAGGTGTTTTTTGAAACAGTGTATGAAATTAAAAAGGTGAAAAAATAACAAACGAGTAGGCAAATTTCTTTCTTTCCTTCTTTCTTTTTTCTATTTGAATTGGGGGTTTTGTCAACATTCTAAATTTTTTTTTTTTTTTGGTCAGATGTTAACATTCTAAGTGAAGGGGCGAGGCTTCGGTCAAGTCGACCATACGATGAGACTGGAAAATGGATTTGACCGCGGAGAAGGAGCGAGTTGACCAAAGGAAGTCAAGCCCGCCCCAACGACTCTCTCCCGGCTTCCGCGTTCGAGTTTAGCGGCGGACTCGTCCTGATTGCGTCTTTGCCAATTGGAGCAAACGCCAATCATATCTCTTCTTGTTCCGCCCGGCGGTCGGCTCTCGAAAGATTGGCCGAGCGACGAAGCGCTAGACGACGATGCGGCGACTTGCGTTATCGAATCCCCCGTTTCTTTGGGTACGGATCACTGGCAAGAGGCTTCAAAACCAAATGACATCATCATCTATGGGATAACATTTGATGGGTGTGCACGCGTTTGGGATGCAATGTACACATGTATGTAGTGTGAGTCCTAACTTTCTCCGAAATCACAGACTTTTGGTCCAGTTTCAATTCTGCCCCAAACTTTTCTTTTTTTTTGTCTCGGATAGAATTTCAAATTTTAAGTCCAGTCCCAAATTTACCCCGAAATTCTTTTTGTTTCAAAAAAAAAAAAAAAAACTGCAAACTTTAAGTCCAATTCCAAATCTGTCTCGAACATTTTTTTTTTTGGATAAAAAAATCACAAACTTTCAATCTATTATTTAATATATCCCCGTAGTCCACTCTTTAACTTGATGTGATATTTCTATGTGGATAACAATCCACATAAGCAAGGTCATATGAAAAATTATCTTTAAAATTTAAATAGTTTTAGGATATGAAAATTAGGGACGATTAACTGCAATTTTTGGACAGAGAAGGGCTAGTGGTAGCAAATTACAGACTAGAGTAATGTTGATGAATTTTCTCCCAAACAAAAAGACAAGGGATATGTTCAATGGAAGTCCTCAAACTTCTCATGAAAGTGCAATTGATTCATAAAACTTACAAAATATGCAATCGAGTCCTAAAACTTATCACATTAATGTAATCGAATCCCTTCGTTGACATCGTCAACTTAACTAACGGAAAATGCTAACACAACAATTTAAAATTAATTTCTCTCTCCTACGTGGCATTTTGTTATTATTTTCGTTTTCAAATCTTATTTAAATTAGTTGAAAAAATCAAGAAAAGGCTAAAAATTAATTTTTAAAAGCAAAAACAAAACAAAAAAAAAAAAAAAAAGAAGAACAGCAGCTAGGTAGGCCTCGCCGGCGGAGGTCGCTAGCCCCGGCCTAGGGTGGCCGGCCGTTGCCAGCCCGCCTTGCCCGCCCGGCTCGCCCAGATCTGGGTTTCCACAATCCAAACCCAGATTTAGGTTCAAATGCAACGAGAAAGTTCATCAATGAGAAAAGGACGTGATGGAAAAGAAGATTGTCAATGCACTAAAGCCTCACGCTTCTCTCTCTCTATCTACCTCTTTCCTTTGCCTTCTCTTTTACCAACCCGTTTTTCAATGACTGAGTTATTTTTCGGTGAAATTAAATGGGCGAAAATTCGAAAAATTAATTTCAATTTTTTTTTTTGAAATAAATGCACCCTAAAGTGGGGAAGTTTTAAAGAAATTAGGTCGAAGTGTGATGACGAGATTGTGACGAGACATGATGATCGGGAATGGTCAATTTGCATCCATCCATCAAGGGAGTTAGTCGGGGCCGCTAAGCTCGGATTATTCGGCATTACGAAAAAAATAAAAAAAGGAAGGATTCCGGTCACGGTCTCGAGCTCGGTGGGTGGCGCCGGGTCAGCCAGCATCGATGAGACCGTGCCATGCGACTCCGACGAAACAGCTAAACCACCGCAACCGTACACCGTCTTTGCCTCGGGTGTTGCGCGGAGTGGGCCCCGCCAATCCGATTGCGAGGGAGTTTGTCTTCAACTCCTCGGGATTGTGCCACGTCAACTTTACCTTTGCCTACGTCTTGCGACAATAGTACTTCACTTAAGCCGTTGCGTTATGTTACGAGCGAAAACGTTCAGTTCATTGATCAAGATGTAAATCTCCCCCCCTCATCCTCAAATTGAAACTCCCCGTCTAGCCAAAAAATGATGTTACGACTTTGAACTTACAAGTCACGGAGAATGACTCAAAACGAGAGACGTTTCGGGAGACCAATACCAAAGAGAGTGATTTTCAGATCTGAAACATGAAACCTACACTGTAAGAATCGATTCTCAATTTGCGAAATCAGAAACCGACCATTTTGATCCTGTAGCCGAACTCGCCGATTACAGACCCAAGACCGGTCGAGGCTTCTTTTTTTCCCCCTCTTTTTCATTTCTTTAAAC
This sequence comes from Rhodamnia argentea, assembly GCF_020921035.1. Lineage (NCBI taxonomy): Eukaryota > Viridiplantae > Streptophyta > Magnoliopsida > Myrtales > Myrtaceae > Rhodamnia > Rhodamnia argentea. The sequence continues at coordinate 4,415,438 of NC_063158.1, forward strand.
TTCGCACCCGCATATCTGAACAGGGCACGAGTGCACCTTAGCCTCAATAGATTTACGACCTCATTATAATCCGAACATCGACGAAGATATTGCAAAAAATGAGTTAACATTAAAAAGTGAAACGAGCTTCATGCAATCTCCAGTTCCGAAGAGTATAAAGAGCAAGCAAAATGGCTGCCGCTAAAATGAATCGACTTCTCAAGCTTTGGAGTCTACTAAAGATTCACGAGCCATCTCTAATTTAGACAAACGAACGCGAAGCGTAGCTCGGCCTCGATGAAACTAATGAATTATGAACAAATCGAGAAAACCATGGAAGAAAAACGAAGGGACAAGACGAAGCTGCAAATGTGTCCAAAAACGAAAAGAGGAAAGTGAAAAATCCCATGCCTTGTGCTGACTGGGGTGGCGCAACCGGTGAGCAGTCGGTGAGCCCTGGAGTGAGTGGAGCCGCCGGATTGAATGTTGGGGTCGGTGGCCGGAGCATAACGGAGCCACCATAGTCGAGTCAAACTCCGGAGCCCGGAGAGTGAGAGAGATATTCACGAGTGATAGAGGCGACGGTAACAGCGCAATAGAGAGAACTTGGCTTTTAGTCCCGGTTCAATACGTGTTTCGGGGTAGAAGCGGCCTCGTAAGGTTGCTAGGTAGAAACTGGGAATCGAACCGGTTATGGTCGGTTCAAAACATTTGAAATTGAGATCCAAACCGACTTTGAACCGGTCAAGAAGGGCACATTTGATTCGGTTCCCAAGTTGAACCGATTGAATGCGCGCCTCTATTGATGACTAGACTACTTTGCCAATCTTATTCCACTCGTTCCAAAATTTCCTAGACACTTTCTCCTGGAGAGCTAAGTCAGGTTTGTTTCGCAAAGAATGAGTTGAATAACAGTTTCCTAAAAATAATTGCTTTTTATCACTAAAAAAAATGAATAAATGAAAAATAATTTCATTGTCCATGGAAATGTTTACATATAAACTATTTATGATATTGTGAACATTTCTCATTGGCTAATTGTTTCAACCAATATTAACGATCGCTTTTAGCAAGAAAAAATATTTCAAGTTATTTATTTTCCGCAAAACAAACGGATGCGGCGAAAGATTTTCTCTTGTCACAGGAAGCGAGTCCAATTTTCGCTCGTCGATGGCCTAGTATGAGCAAACTCTTGGCTTGCTGTCTTCGCATAAAGCAATTGTTATTCTTCCAAGCTAAAAGAGGGCAAATACCGATCCGGACTTAAGTAAGTTCTTAAACTGCTTTGTTTAAGGCTCGTTCGGAATTTGGAATTCCTTAGATGTAAAACACATAGAGAATATTCACCGCCTCCTGGAAAGAAAAAGATTACGGTTGCTGTCTTCGCATAAAGTAACTGTCATTCTTCTAAGCTAAAGGAGGGTAAATACTAGTGAAACATACGTGCTTCATCTCTCGAGGCAAACTTAAGCTAAAGTAATAAAGAGAAAAGTTCAAATATGGCACTTGCTCTCATTTGAGCTCTCGTTTTCTCAAATAAATCATAATTCATAAAATAGACATTATTTCAAATAATGGTTTGAAGTACAGTAATTTTCTCAAATAATGACTTAAAGTAGGCTTTATTTTAAACAAAGGCATCGAATGGAAATGTTAGACTCAAAAAATAGCTTGACCTCACCGGTTGGTCAACATTCCTCGTTTACTTTTTTTTTTTCTTTTTGTTTTCTTTTTATGTTTTTTTTTTCTTTCTTTTTTGTGGTGGCCAGTCTTAGGCATTGGCCAAGAACGAATGGTGCCTAGAGAGGGCCGGGCGAGGCCTCTCTCGAATACCACAAGCGAGCCCTCGCCCAAGACTCGTTTTTTTGCTAATTTCACCCAATTTGACTAACGAAAAATGTTCATGTGATTTTTTTTTACAATGGTTTATCTCTCCTATGTGGCTTGCCACGTGACGCTAAGGTTAACCAAAGAACCGAAACGACGTAGTTTTGATCGGAATCCTAATTTTGCACAAAATCTAAATTAAATCAAGTTAAAAATAAAAAAATCTACAAAAATACGAAATCAAAAAAGCAGAGAAAAGCTAAAAATTTTAATAAAACACACACACACACACACACACACACACACACACAAAATCTCGGGTGGGAGGGCTGGGATTATCGCTCCACCGACGGCGATGGCTGGTGGGTCGTTGGCAACTCGTCAAGGTAGGTTTACCGGAGGCAAGGGCCTGTCACTCGCCAACATCGAGAGAGGATCGTGACCCTCTCATTAGTTCAAGCTTGCCCTCGCCGACATCCCACCGTTGTTGTTGCCCCTTCCTTGTATTGTTTTTTAACATTTAGTTTTTAAAAAAAATAAATAAATTTAACTAAAATTTAGGTTAAATTTGTCTTAGAACTAAAATGTCATTGGCCGGTCGAAGTAAATAGCCGGTTGTGGAGGTTAGGTCATTCTTTCAAACAATCATGGCCATTTTAGACTCTTATTTAAAAAAAAAAATTATTTCAAATCATTATTTGAGAAAATAAGTACACTTTAGGTATTATCCGAAAAAAAGAAGAAGATATTTTCAAAAATGCAAAATACGCGTGCGGCGATCGCTAACGCCCTGCTCTTTGTATATGCTTAACAAGTGTTTTCAAGGTGCGATCGGCGGACCCCAATCGTAGTACGGACTCGGAGCCAGCAGCTAATTGTGATCGTCGTCGTCGACCGTCTCTCGAGGCTCGAGCCCTTCATGGTCCAAGCACGCCGATGGAGGGAGGGGGGGCGAAGGAATTGGGAGGGGCAATAACGTCAAAGTACGTCGGAGGTGATGTGAAACCAAACACCCAAAACTACCTCTCCCCATACACACACACAATCAACGCAATATATAACCCTTCGTTTCACAATCTCTCTCCCATTCTTCTGCTTCTTCTTCTTCTTCTTCGTCTTCCTCCAACAGACCACCTCTCTCTCTCTCTCTCTCTCTCTCTCTCTCTCTCTCTCTCACTTGATTCTTCATCTGCACTCTCAGCGAGGCGCATATTGGCGCTCCAGTTGCGTACGCTCTCGGCGGCATTCTCGCTGGGACCGCCGCCAAAGCCCTGTCTCTCAGCTATGGCGACGGCGCCGGTGAAGTCGCAGCAGCCGCTCCACAACTTCTCCCTCGCTGGTTTCCTCAGCTGGGGCGGGGCCACCTCCTCCTCCTCCTCCGGCCACCCCCACCCCCACCCCCACCACCACCGTAACCGCCGCCTCCCTCCCGCCTCCGGCGACTCCCCTCCTCCTCCGCCGCCTCCCGACGACTCCGACCCCGAGTCGAGGCCGCCGCGCGTCGGATCACGCCCCTCTCGCAGCCCTAGCCGCCACCTCGCGCCCTCCGAGCGGCTCCCGCCCCCGGAGGGGGAGCATCGGAATCGCGCGGCCGGGGGCGGCGCGAGCGAGGACGGTAAGGCGGAGGAGGCCGAGGCGGCGCGGAGGCCGTGGAATCTGAGGCCGAGGAGGGCGGTGAATCCTCCTCCTCTTTCGTTAAGGGACGGCGAGTCGTTTCGCGACGCCGCGTACGGTGCGTTCGGCGGGGACAAGGAGGATTACGCGCAGCAGCAGCCGAAATCCGTGCGGTTGCGAGGCTTCGCGGAGGAGGGAGAGAGGAAGGAGAAGAGGAGGTTCTGGTTATCGCTGTCGAAGGAGGAGATCGAGGAGGACATATTCGTCATGACGGGGTCGAGGCCTGCCCGGAGGCCTAGGAAGAGGCCCAAGAACGAGCAGAAGCAGCTTGATGTATGTTCCGTGTGGGATATCCATTCTCTTTCGTACGATGAATTTGTGTCATAGCTGAACTACTGGAATTCTCTTTCTGTTTCGTTTGGTTTTTGCTTGCAGATTGTTTTTCCGGGTTTATGGTTGGTGGGGCTCACAGCAGATGCTTACCGTGTGGCCGAAGCTCCGGCCAAGGTCTCTCTCTCCCCAGAAATGTTACTGTCTCTGTATGAAATTGTCATGTTTGAAAGTCTAAATATGTTTTGTGGCCTATTTGGTTTCGCCAACGAAGTTTGAGTTCTCATTTGTGCAGAGATAGTTGGCGCTGAGGGAGGATATGTTGCCCATTTCCTGAGCTGGAGGTCTCTCTTTCTCCCTCTCTCAACCAAATTGTCATGTTCTGGAGATCTTTGGTGTCTTTGCCCTGAGAACTTTTTGATACATGAAGGCGTATATTGCAGAGATAGAAGGTGTTCCAGAGCCAGAAGTCGTGACGCTTGAAAGCCTGTGGAGGCTCTTGAGCATCGGGCGCTTTCACACATCAACTAGAGGTGAAACATGGTTAGTTGTTACAGGAATGGGAAAAGTATCAAATTAGGGGAAGGGACGAAGTTATTGTTCAATTTTTTTGTTTGTCTATCTAAATTTATTTTTCCTACTAGGTGTTTTCTGGGTAAAGAAGTTTGGTTTAGTAATTGTTCAGCGATTGCAAGTAGCACATGTAAATGTGAAAATAGGGGCTGAGGAAGAATCGGCAGAGCTTATTTTGGGTAATTTATAGTATGCTTTGTCCATTATGATCTCCCTTTGTTTGTGTTTGGAGATACTATATTGGTTGAATAGATAAAAATCCTCTACGGGCTTCTTCGTATGGCTACACGTATGTGTACTGACAGAACAAAGCAGAGTAGCAAGGTGTAGTTGGGAAACAAAAACCCCGTCCGCGCTTACTGCATTTGACTTCCTTGGGCAATGCAGACCCATCACAATTTGATTGTTGTCATCCATATGTATAGGCCGGTGGACTTATTATCTGTCTTGCATACATGAATTAGGTGATCATTTTCGTATTTAGAAGTGTCCATCACAAAATTGAATAATCTCCCATCTGTCAATGTTCTTCACGTGCTTTAAAATGGTTAGGAGATTTCTTGTCTGAGGTTCTATTGTTATCAGAGGTGCTGCTCATCAGATTGTCGCCTTAGGCTTTCGGAATAAATCTTTAGACATCTATGAGGCATTCTCTTTTGCACAATTCACTTAGATTTAATTCCTGAGGTTCACTAACCTGCAGAAACTCTCTTTGACTTTTGCCAATAGTTTTGCCATCTTTCAGAATCTATTGGTAGTTATGATGGCCACCTAATGATATTAAGGCACTCTTTGCTGTTTTGACCTCTTTCAGCTCTGTCCTATACTTATTTGATATTGGAAATACCATGTTGATGATCGCAAATGAGTTAAGTCATGGGTGTGGATTCATTCACGTGCACGACACTGTATTGAAGCTTTTTCTTTTGCTGAAAAACACACCCTTAGGAAAATATAAATACAAAAGCACTTTTCAACTTCCATTGTTTTGGTTCAATCTCTTTCAGTTTAGGAATTTATCTAAGTAATCTGATTCTGTTTTGTTGGAAGGCATATATTTGTATTTCCTTTTGCCTGGGTTTGCTTAATATCGGTTGTTTTAGATTTGGAGCTTATTGAGCAACCAATGGCCATGCTTGGGAATAGTGATGAACTTCAGGATCTTAGCTTATTTGCTGGCTCTAGGGAGGGCAGTTTTCTTTCAGTCTCTCGTTCCGGTGCATTCTCGTGTCATGATGCCTTTTGAGGCCATAAGTTTCTCTTAAGGTCCTTATCCTGCTGGAGTAGATCCATCATGTGTGGCGTCTTGATTACGTCCATGAAGAGTTGAACTGTAGCTGGTTTTGCTAGAACTGTTCTTGAATGTTAAGACTGTCTTCGAGCATGAACCCTGGTTCAGCCGCCTCGACTATGTTTTCAGAGCAGTTGCTTGCAGCGGGACATTTCCCTCAGAGGCAAATGCAGGTTCATGAACAATTTCCCCGTAGATATGAATGCCCATTTTGTTATCTATAAGATAGATGATTGTTTGTCTCATCTTCACCATGCGCTACCTCCATGCATAAACTTCGCATCCGCTTATCTGAATCGGTTATGGCATGCCCACCTGATTGCTGAACAATTCATCTGATTATTTAGCTGGAGATCTACATGCTGCATATATCGTTGGACTATAGGTTTCCCCAGATGTAATGTCCGATTTCGACCTGATCTTTGATCTATATCTTAATCGATTGCTATGTGGGAGAAATAAAAATCCTTTTTCAATTGGGCGCCCTCAGATCTTGTTGACGAAATTAAGTACATTTTCTTGTCGGCGAGATGTCTGTCATTTATTTCGGTTTTGGTGGCTCCGGGAGACATTTTTGAACAGAAACTGAAATTCCTCTATTCGGAATTGGGTGAGATTTCGGCTTCCTCCTGCTGCAGCAGCAATGATGTCGGATTGGAGGATTAGAGTTGGAACTTTGGATGCCCACACAAGTAAAGAACTTAATAGCTCTCTGACCGTCGATGTCTCAACTATTTAGAGCCTTCAATAGTGGAGTTTAAATTGGACCATTAAATATGTCGAACTTGATCTGGGTCAACGCATAATCATTTTTGAGTCTGGCTTAGTAGTAAATCAACGCGATTTGATTATGCCCCTTAACATAGTAACCTTGTAAGAAGTGCAAGTCAAGGCGAGTCTACGCATCTATCATGTACCTCGGAATTACTTGAAGATGGGCGTCATGTGGAGCTTCTTTGTTGAACCCCGAAGACGAAGTAGATGAGGTCCCGTCGTGAACCTCGCAATTCAAAGTCAACAGGACCGTCGCTGTGATCTCCAGACCAGTCGGTAGGGCACCACGCGCACTGTTGAGGCGGGGGAGCTCGCTAAAGAAATCGAAGAGCAGGGCAAAATCGTTGGCAGAAGGATCTCCAGACCATCGAGAATGCACATGTGGGTGTTTACCGTTGGTCCATTCGTGCCGGTGGTGGATGAAATTTGGAGGTGTTTAGGGTTGATACTTAAATCAAGAAGACCCTTGCACTTCACCCGTAGCCTTTCAAGTCTGTTCACGTGGTTACACAAGCAGAGGAAGCTTAACCCACCCCAGTAGGCTCCGGTCCAATTCAGAATAACAAGTCCCTGTCGTGTTGGGCCGGCCCAAATTAATCCGTCCGACGTGAATTTTCCTAGATTGTCGGACTATAACCGCACTTACCATAGCCAATTCCACTTCGGCCCAAGAGAACCAGCCTCCATTCCCAAAACCACAGCCTTTTCCTCCTTTTCATTTGAGGATTCTCAAAGGAACATAGATTCTGGGCACGTCCATTTTGTCGTTTTTTCTCACTGTTTTGTACATGTCGTTGTCGTTTTTTTCTCACTGTTTTGTACATGTCGAGTTCTTTCTTAAGGAGAAAAACTGTCGTAGAACACAGTCATGCTTCTAAGCGCAAGGTTTCTCGATCGGTAAAACGGGATCGCTGAACTGGAAGTTCCCGAGAACTCCTCCTTCCATAAGTTGGGAAAATTGGTTTTGAGTGCGGTTTTAGTCCCCTGGTTTTCAGTTTTTACGCGGCTTGGCCCTCTAACTTTTGTTTTGTGCGATCAAGTTCGCCAGCGTTCTCGATTTCGGTGATTCGGTCCTCTAAATTTCATTTCGCTCTTTCAAGTCCTCTGATGTTCTTGATTTGTGCAATAAAATGCTTCATTTATCCGTCATAACTAACATTATCAGATTTAGGGTTTCTTTTTCTTTTGCGTTTCAATACATTTTTTTATCTCCTAACTGTTATGTTGTTTAATCAAGTACTCCTTTAACCTTATCGACTTGTACAATCAAATCCTACGGCCAATCGCTCTCGCTAAACCCTTAGATTAGTTAATGACGCCGGCGTTGTCCTTGCTTGACATTTAGAAGATAAAAGTTGTGCTTAACCCTTGGACAATATTACATGGGAGGTGGACCACGTTGGTGAATATTTCTGTCTACAGATTAAGGTCTTGTTCCGTTTCACGAATAAGGAGTCTTCAAATTGATTTCCTTTCCGAATCATATCCTTTCTGGAAGTAAAGTTCTCTTTCCTTTGTTCGGATGACCGAAAAACACAAAACAAAAAGTTTTGGCCTTCTGGGGGAATACTGAAATCGGGGACAAGCAATCATTGCGACTGCTGTGATCGGTGGCAAGCCAATAATGATCGGCAGCGGCGGCCGTTGGTAATGAAAGAAGGTTTTTGGTAGTCTTGCAGTCATAAAAATGTGGAAGTGGAATGCCGATACCAATCATAGGTAATCCGATTCCACATATTTCGAGGAATCCTAATTCGTTCGAAATCGAATTATTTTTTTCCAAATTCGGATTCCGCAATAAACCAAACGAGGCATCAAAGCCTGCGAAAATTCGACGGATGTTCCTGCATGTTCCATTCATATCTGCGTATAATATGTGACTAAATTAGGGGTGAGTATGATTTCAAGTAGAACTTGAAATCAAACCGATAGGGAAACCGGTCACGTTCCAAATTTCGATGTATGCAAGATAGGTTATAGGTTTTAAAAATTAGGAGAACTTGTTCCAATGGATTGGTGGTACCCGAAATATGTAACCTATAATCCGTAACAAATTTTTGTGTTTTTCTTGATATGTGTCTTTGCAGGATCTTACGGCATTCAATGAACCGATAATAATTATGTAATATGGAACCACTAGTCCGAGTTTCCTTTTTCAAATAAATTTATGATCAAGACTTTTTCTTTCTTAATGTTTATGTTTATCCATGTGTTTGACTATGAATTGTGATCTTTCGATTGTAGCAGCAAATAGTCATTATTAGAAGTAATGATTCACCGCAATTGTTCCACTAAGAATACATGTTAAACTTGAAATCGACCATAGTACTTGTGACATGGCGGGTTCTAGGGTATGCGGGGCGGATTACAGGTTTCAAAAAATGAGAAATCTGTTCCGATGGATAAGCTTCAGATTTTAGGCGAAATCTATGCGGAATTGCAACCACTCACCCCATAAATTAAATGATGTGATTGGGCAAGAAGTAAAGCTCTGATCATGATGTCCCCAGACAGATTATTCATTGTCCACGTGCTTTCTGGAATGAATGAATCATTGCAAATAATGTAAACATGATATGCCAGACTGATTATTCTTCCCTTAACTGGATTGTGATGATAATTAAGCCAATTATTGACCCACTTGGCTTTGGTGAGAATTTGAACCTAGATAAGGACCTCACTCGACAAATATTTAGAAAAGATTAGTGAGGCACTATATTTAGATCACTAGTTACTGATCTTAAATTGATTTCGACCCTCTCGATTCTCGAATTCGACTTCCATTTTTGTGATTGCGATGTCATTTAAATCGAGAGAAATTTTTAATCAATAGATAGAGCACATCCAGCGAGAAACGCCCTCGTGTCCGCACGTGTAACCCCATTATCTAGGGTATTTTAACTTCGTTTTGTTTTATAATCAATAAGAATGCCACATATATATATATATATATATATATATATATATGTAGCCTTGACGCTATTATGCATCGGTATGCCACACGTGTGGTCCGTATAAAATTAACTCGGAGTCGATTAATTAATTATATGTAAATGAGGACCTTAAGCATGGATTTGTTGCTGCCCAAACAAATTCACATGGTGACTAGCTCGGCCGGTCACATGGGCAGATCCGACGGCCCCCACGATTATTCGGGCAAGTGCACGCCCGCCCTTTTCCCCTTTTCTCAATTCAACCCACGGATGTTGTTGAGGAAATATTCTTAGCACAGCCGTTAGACAGAAAATCCTCGGAAAAGTTCGTGATTCAAATTCGTTAATTTCCGACACGATTCGCATGACCGATACTTCAAAACTGATCTACATCGACCAACGCCTTTAACACAACAAATCGAATTAATGCCGGTATGATCATAGACCACGTCCGCCTCTGTTGAGATTGTGATCTCTATTGTGAAGTCAATTCTAAGGAGAAAATAAAATTAGAAGTAACCAATGAGTGCATTCTTTTTCTCCCCCTCGCGATTGCAATTGCATTCGCATCAAAGGGTACATTAAGAAATAATATCTAACGTCTTTCCCGTGGTATAAATCTTTGCAAGAAATTCCACGCTAATCGTGGGCACGCGCGCTCTCTCTCTCTCGTCCCAATAATGATTAAGCTGTCGGATTAAGATAATAGGTAATTTAGCAGGAGATTGCGATCATGCCCACCTTAATTCCCTTCCCAACGTGGGGCTACCGGCTACGCCGGTCTCGAAGGTGAGGAGGGGAAGGTCCCAGAACCATCTTATTTTTCTAAAATCTGTCTTCATATTTCTTCGCGTAAATAATAAAAAGAATGAAAAAACCAACTCATAAAATTAATTAATTAAAAAAAAAACCAGGTGGAGACGAAGTGGCAAAAGGCTGGGTGGGCCTTGACCGTTGACTGGATCTAGCAAAGATGCAAAGAAAGAAGCTTTGACCGAAAGCGTTCGTGTGGGTGGAGGGAGAGAGATGGAGTGCGCACGTGTGCTTCGCTGTCCGGGTCGGGTCGCATTGAGAATGATGAGCCACGTAGGATCCACAAATTAAAAAATCAGAAAATTACAAGTTAGATTATTATTATTATTATTTTTTGGGTGTCGGAAACGAGTTAGATCGAGAAGCTCGAAACAAAAGTCCGTGCACCACCACTACGTGATGTCTCATCTTTACATATTTTTTTCCCTTTTCATGATGCACTATGTATCGGTAAATAAACAAATTTTTTTTAGATGAAGGTTGTTGCATTTCAAAATTCAAGAGTAATTGATTTTCCACTTTTCAATTATCGAGAATTGTATGGAACGCCAGATATATTGTCCATACTCGGCGTTCTGCCGAGAGCCGTCTCGTCACCTTTTAATTTAGTTGCAAAACGGGATCAATCGATCATTTTGCAATTTATCCATATCTTTCTTATAGTTATCGGGTCGTCACGAATTTGTTGTGATTATTACTTTTTCTTGATAAGCCGATGATATCACCCTTTGTTAACAATATCGCAACCAAATCGATGTTTTTCAAGAAACTGAAAATCGATAATTAAAACTTAAAAATGGGATAGGTGAGAGCGAGTGAGTGAGAGGATTTCATTCATGTCTTTATAGGAATCCATCGTGGAGATTCACTCATCGACGATAGGGGTAGGAAGGTAATTTCGGAAGCCAAAAGTTGACAAGGGGACCGAGCCCCCTCCCCCTAAAACCGGCGAGCTCACGTGCTGCTCACACGACATAGGATGTCGTGTGGGGGGCAATAGGAATCCCCGATCGGATCGGATGAGAATTTGTAAGTAACTTTTGACCCACTCATAATTGAAGGTTAATGATAATAATAATAATTATTATTATTGTGGCCTCGATTGAAATTGGGTAATTAGGATACCATTTTAAGAACTTCATAAATCTCGAGATAAGCAAAACCAACTTACGTTCAAATGCATTGGATTGTCGCCGCTTTCGATGAGTAGGCCGAGTGGAACATAAATATACAGCACAAAACTATACGGGACGGAGGACTTTATCCGAGATAGAATGTCATAGCCGGACGAGTGTTTTATGTTTCAACGAGTGCCCCCAAGGCAATCATTAAATTTATTTTATTTGGAAATGAAGATGTCAATGATAGATTTCCAAAATGAAAAAGTCCATCGTGTCAAATTTTTTTTTTTTTTGCCTTAATGTTCGGGCCGATTCGGCACGAGTTGAGACGAAATTATCATATGGAAATATTGTATTGGGAAGCAACGTCGGATCAAGCAGGTTTTTGCATTCGCACGTAAAGAAAAAGATTAGCCAAAACTCACTCGCCCGTCCTTAAAAAGGCAAATGAAGAAAAAAAAAAAAGGAAAATTAAAGAAGAGAAATTTGATAAATTGGGGGAAATTATTGGGGGCGGGGAGACACGTGGGACAGCTAACACGCGTGCGTGGGGACAATCAATCATCACCCGACATCATGTCCCCCCCACTGTCGCAATAATTAGTGCATCATCATGTCCTGTCGCTTCCCTCTTTTTCTCATTCTATTTGACTTTTTTGGCCCTCCCTTTTCCGTCGTCGTTTCGATTTTCCCCATCTTTTGCCATTTTCTAAATTTTTTTAACCCCCCCTCCATCTTTCCAAGAAAGCAACGATTTTTTTTTTTTTTGGGGTGCGGGGGCAGATATCGTATTGATCGTGCCCAGAGACTACCCTACTAAAAGAGAAAGACATAAGAACATCCTGTTCTTTCTTTATTTGGCTCTTTAACGGCCGCTCACGAAACCCTTTTAACTTACGGTCGGCACGTTAATGCAGTTGGACACGCAAATGCGAGAATCTACTCCGAAACCAACCCCCCCGATGCAGTGTCGATCTCTCGGGGTTCTCTCTGCGCGTTCTCACTGCCAATTATGAAAGTTTGGACGAAAACGACGAGGAAAAGAGCTCGATATCAACTCGAGGATGGATGAACAATGATATCCATCGAGCTGTGATTACTCGAGACAAATTCGAGTTGATCATAAGCTGGGTGGGTTTGGTAAGATAAACATGTCCTGCATTAGAATCGCTACCGAACCAAGAACGCTTTTTAATTGTTGGAGCAGTTCCTGATTTTCAGGAAAGTGCAAGAAATTTTTTGCTTTTGTTTTTTCTTCATCTTCTTTTCTTCCTCTTGGCCGTGAGAGAACAGCAAAGGAGGCGGCTTAATCACGCTGATAATTGAAGATCAAAGGATTGCCCTTTAATTATGGGGGGTTGGATTAGTTTATTAACTATGCAAATAATTATCATTAGCAGCTTGCTTTTTATTTTTCATAGTAATAATTTATTTTATTCCCTAGGCTAGGCCTAGCCCAGGTATTGATAATAGAATCTAAGAAGACAGGAGACAGAGAATAGGGCGGCTGTTGTTGCAAAAGAAAACGTAGGAAACTGTGTAATGTCAATAATTGCTTTGTCTCTCTTTACCACGAATTCCTACTATTTTGTATGATTCCAATGAAGCTGGTCAGTCAAATGATGATTTGTTTTCGTCAAATCAATTGCATGAAAAATTAGGGATCGAGACAAGATAGAAAGTAAAGATGAAAAGGTAAATGACGAGAAGAATTGGGTGCGATAAGTGAATCTATTTCACCCCCATTTTGGCGAGAAATCCTGCTACTCAAAGATCATTCTGTTTTTTTTTTCGACCATAAAAAGGAATGATCTTTGAGTAAAGCAATTTAATCTCATGATATTAAACTAAAATAGAAGATCATTTTGGTAAAACTGAGCAACATGAGATCTGTATTGAGAAGGAAAAAAAAAAAGATATGATAGGATATCAATACGAGAGATTCGCATCTTTTTTTAGCAAAATACTCGTATTCTTGCATATATACATGGAGCCTGATATTCTAAAAAAAACCTTAAACTTTAGCTCATACCCAATTTTATCTTTTGTCTTGTAAAAAACTTCCAACTCTAGGTGCAAGTCCAGTTCTACTCTAAATTGTTTTTTTCCTCGTATAAAAAACTCACAACTTTAGGTTCAGTTTAGATTTTTATTATATATTTTTTTTGTAAAAAATCATTAATTTTAGGTCCAAGAACAATTCTACCCCAATCTTTTTTGTCTCGTAAAAAAATCCGATCTTTAGGTCTAGTTTCAATTTTTCTCAATTTTTTTTCTCTCATAAAAGATCACCACTTTTACTTAGGTCATAAATCCGCTTCCATTAATCCTTCGTCAAAAGGGCCCTCGGTGGTTTTGCACTCATTCTTCGATCTCTAGTGCTTGGGAATATTCCATCTCTCGCAATCAGAGAGCTCGCGCTCGGGACGCTCGAATAGCTTGTGCTTGAGAGTTTTCCACTTCTCGGTAGTCCACGAAAATTTTTGGAGGTGGAACATTTGTGACTCGGCTAAAAGTTTGTGATTTTTTTACGAGATTGGGAAAGTTTTAGCGTAAAATTGTGATCGGATGGTAAAATTGGGATAACACCTAAAATTTCGAGTTTTTCATGGGACAAGAAAATTTAGAGTAGAATTGGGATGCCTAAGGGCCGGCACACGTTCTTTCTTGTCCCTCTATTCCTTGGTTGAGGAATACGGAATATCCGGTGTTAGGAAACTTGAGAACATGAAGTTGAAATTGCTAGTAATCGCGGATCGGCATGCCGCGGTGAATATGTACCCGGGCCCCGTTGGCTGTTCCCGACTCGGTGATCTCTCACCAACTAGCTTTTGTAAGGCTTCTAGAAAGGATAGGGGAATCTTCATTATATACTACCTAATCGACTCTCTTAGTTTATCACCCGAGTTTATCTAATCCCATTTGCTCCCCTAGCTTCGGCTCTCCCCTCATTGAGTATGAAATTCGTCATCTACCATAGGGCATGACCTAAAGTTGGGATTTTTTTGTGGCACGAAAAATTTTTGGATAAAATTGGGACTGGATCTAAAGTTCGAGGTTTTTATGAGATAAAAGGAGAATTGAGATAAGATACGAAATTTGAGGTTTTTTAGGGTATTAAGCCTAAATATACGACCTAATTTTCTAAAGAATTCTCAACTTACCAATCTCAATGTCTCCCTTATTCTTTTCATCTTTAAAAAGGATTAAACCACGAAAAAAACTCAAATTAGTGCTCTTGTGACAAAAACACTCAAAAATTAATTTTTAGTCACAAATATCCCTATCCTTGATTGGTAAACTAAATCCACAATCCACGGGACAACCGATCTTTCATGTTCGAAGCCATTAGGGATAATCTATTGTCAGCAATTTTGAAGCAATTGTGGTATCTCAAAATCTCTGAACCCTAACATTAGCGGACTTTATCTTTCGCCACATCGAAAAAGATGAACATAACTTACTGATCCTTTACAATCGGTCTAGGATCCCCTTGGTCGTTAACCAAAAGATTTATAAGCTGAGTTTCCTTTTGGGGGCGTGAAATTAGTAAAAGAGGCTCGAAAAATCAATAGTTATTGGTTGCAAGAGACTCTATGTAACTTTTTTCTTTCTTTTTTAGTGCCACGAGGAATCGAAGACAATAACAAGACCTTATTAAGGGCGAATGGTCTCATAGTCGAATCATGTTCCACCTAAACATATAACCTACTCGTTGGGATCCATTCTCCCATTTTTTGGAAGGTTCCACAAGTTCCAAGATCTACTAATATTTCTTTCGTATTCTTAATTGAACGATTGTTGTGAATCATTAATTTTAACGGTCACCGTTTGCTGTTATAATCTAATGATCATAACTCATATTTAGACCGACAAAAAAATGAAATGCTAACGAAGTAAAAGCATCGATCATGGAAATCGCATGAAAAGAAAAGTTCGGCTAGTGATTTCGGATTAAACACTCATCATCAAATACCATGAAATGTCGCAGGATCGCGCGAATATGTACAACAAGAAAAATACAAAAACTTGTTCGAAGTTTCACTCGAACCTGCTCATTGAGATCCGCTTCCCAATTTTTAAAATTTAAAAGCTACCGTGCATGCTCTTAAACCTCGATTGATTCCTACCAAACCTTGATCGGTTCCTACCAATCTGAATCCTATCATGAAATCATGCCCAGCCGCCTGCCCATTATTTTTGGCTCATGATTGTGGATCATGAAAGGAAGGGTGATCGTGCACAACTCATGTTCAAAATGGACCGACAGGGCGTTGGACAGTGTGGCCACTACAGGAGCATCTCATCATTATGGCCGATCGGGCGAGTAATTCCCCTTTCGATCCAGGGGTAAAAACGTAACTGAGCCAGGGCAACGTAGGACGAATTCCCATGAAAACCCGGAAGGGAAAAAGATAGCGGATATCATTTACGTTGTCCATCTTCGCACATGTCCCTGGCGGGATCCCACGGCCCGAGCTCTGCACGGAGCACCACGCGAACACATCCGACGGCTCAGGCCGCATCGACCGGGAGCGTGGACGCCACGCGCATGGATGGGAGAGCGGGCCCCGGGGAAGGGGTTGGGGGGGGACGAGGTGGGAAAGTGGGGAGGGGTTCCGTCAAATGATTGCGATGAAGTGGAGTGTCGGGTCAAGAGGGGGACAGGGTGACAGGCGATGGGGGAAAATGTGATCGTGGGGCCCCCACGTGCGGGGTGTGGGGGGCGGGGCTCGTGGGGCGTGAGGGAGCACGTGTCCTCCAGCACGACATGCCGGTCCACGTGAGCCAGCCCATCCAACGTGACCTAAACTCGCTTCCTTAACCACGCTTCTCTCGTTTCCACATAAAGTCCTCTCTCTCTCTCTCCCTCTCTCACGCGCCTTCCCCTCTCGGATGAGCTCCACTCTCCCTCGCCCCACCCGGGACTCATCAATTTCACGAATCAAAAAGCGAAAATTCGAATGCAACTTGCGATTTTACACCCTCGCAAAAATTTAAACGCACTGAAGATGTGTCACGTGGCAACTGTTATCCACGGGGTACATCGTTCTTTCGAAGATGACAGCGAGAGCTTCTCGCAAAGGAAGCGCGAGTGAGGACGGTTCGAAATCCGTTACCCACCAGACAAACCTCGTTAAAAAGCATAAACATGATGTTCTTGAATTCACAGGCTGTTTCCCCACCGCTTATGTCAAACGGGGTTGAGCCCATTTGTTTTTTTTTATGCAAACTAGTCATATTAAGGATAAAGACTCACGAGAATGAATCAAGGAAAGCCATAGTCCCACCCCCTTTTTTTTCGGATCGAAAAATAGGCATGCCAAAATTTGTTTTTTAATTTGGGAAGTTCCAAATTTACGTCTATACTAAGAAAAAAAAAACAGATCAGCAAAAAGTACGATACAAACTACTCTGAATATGCCCTGAATCCGAGTATCACTCCGGCTCTTTTTCCTATTCGGTTTGCATAAATTAACTCCGGGGCTTTGATTGCAGTGTGGTGAGCCCCACGCGCCGGAGCGAATCTCGTGCGAAGAAACTTCGTAACGGAAGATTAGGAAAGTGACAACCTTTGTCCAAGCAAAACCCCTCTTGGGAAAATCGACAGTGAAAGATGTGAAAATGCGCGAATTTTTTTTTTTGATAATTTTCAATAATTTTTCCTATCATAGATCCCACCGTGCCCCCCGTTCGACGATCCTCTCTCTCCTCTCTCTAGCTCAACTGGTCTGGCTTTTTGCCCCTAATAATGGAGCAAGAACCATAAGGTGGGCCCCATAATTGCCTAAATCCGATATCGGCCGTCCGATTGTGTTTCGGTCATTTAGCACCTAGTGATCATATGGAGAGTGGGCCCCCACAGCATTATTACAAGCGGGGGCAATTTTTGGATTTTCACGTGGTTATATCAGATACGGGTTCTTTAATTGAGGGGGATTTTGTATAGGTGAGTGTTCATTTAAGATTTTAGCTCACATTCCATGTTAGAATCATTAATTCTGTTGAGATTTGGTCGATTTTGTTACTATGTGCATTAGCATTTTGGGGGGGGGGGTTTGGAGATTATGCGAGAAATCTACGAGAATCATCTCATGAGCGAATCCAATCCGATTGACCGATCCATATGATTTTCCTCGATCGAGCAATCTATTTTCCAAAGCTTAGAGATGCTCAATTTGCCCAATGATTTTCACATTTTCTGCTAACTGTGAGTAAAAATATCTCCAGGAGTCCCCGCGAGACATTTGTTCACTTTTTTTGCGTTTCGATCGGACACGCCGGTTCACGCACGTTTTTATTCCTCGACAACCGTTCGTGATTATTCAGATTCAGTGTCGTCGCACGCGATGACGTAGATACCAACTGTTGACTAGAAGGGAAAAAAAAACGTACGCAAATGATTGAATCGGCGGTTGCTCGGCTAATCGAAATTGATTTTATATTCGACATGTGGGTTTTGTGTGCACAATCAACGTAAGGTATTAGCTATCTAAATCTTGCGGATCAAGTAACAATTCTCTATGTAAACAATTCGCTTAGCAAGAGGACATGTCCGAAGCTCGGTTAAAATTGTACATGCCTGCGGTGTAAATAATGGCAGATCATTAGGACCATTTGCCACTTCAAAGTTTTTAACTGTGGTCAAGGTCAAACTTGGGAAAAACGAAAAAGCTTGCGAAAAGTCGAAACAGGACAAACTGAACAGAGTTGAGGATTTTATTTTATTATTTAGTTATTTATTTAAGGTTTGAGGATGTCCCTGACAAGTAGTCATGGTTCAACTTACGCACCGCTCTCCTTGACATCTCTCCACCTTCTTCTTCTCCTTCTTCTATATAAAACCTACATCCACCACTCTCCTTCACACCCATCAAGACCCGTTCTCTCTCTACAGTTGCTCTCTCGCTCTCTCTATCTCTCTGAACTTACGCACACACCCCCCAGGAAAAAGGACGAAATCTGCAATCTTTCAGCCTCAGAGGGAGCAAAATCCCCTCGAAGGGAAGGTTTCTTTTTATTCCGACTTCTCGTGGGTGTTCTCTGTTTTGCCTGGAGAAGGAGACGGAGAAGAAATCGAGGAAACATGGGGGTGGAGAAGGACGATCTGGGCTTGTCTCTGAGCTTGAGCTACCCTCACAGCAGTCAGGCTTCCCAGCTCGGGCTCTCCCCTTTCGGCTTCAGCCTCCACAAGCACTCTCAGCGCGAGCGCGAGACCTTCGCTTCGTTAGGTGGGTGGTCTTCTTCTCTATGTCTGGACAGATCTCACAGAGGGGAAAAGGGGGGGAACTTTCTTCGTTTCGTAAGTTTCTGACCGAACGTCTCGCATGCAGATCGGATCTCGGAGGCGGAGGCGCGGCCGTTCCTGCGGGGCATCGACGTGAACCGTCCGCCGCCGTCGACGGCGGACTGCGAG
Source organism: Rhodamnia argentea (assembly GCF_020921035.1). Lineage (NCBI taxonomy): Eukaryota > Viridiplantae > Streptophyta > Magnoliopsida > Myrtales > Myrtaceae > Rhodamnia > Rhodamnia argentea. The sequence goes on from NC_063158.1 coordinate 4,434,110, forward strand.
GAGCAGGAGGAGGCGGGGGCGTCGTCGCCGAACAGCACGATCTCGAGCGTCAGCGGGAAGAGGGGCGAGAGGGAGATGGTCAGCGGGGGCGAGGACAATGAGGCGGAGAGGGACTGTAGCCGCGGCGGCGGAGGCAGCGACGAGGAGGACGGGGAGAACTCGAGGAAGAAGCTGAGGCTGTCCAAGGATCAGTCGGCCGTCTTGGAGGAGAGCTTCCGAGAGCACAACACTCTCAATCCCGTAAGATTTTCGCATTTCCCCACGCGCGTTTTGGGTTTTTTATTTTTGGGGAGGGCAGTCAGTAAAAGGGCGGTGTTCGGTTGCTGAGAAAACGAGGGAAAGTGCCAAGAAAATGATGAATCCGACTTTTCGTCTTTCTTCCTTTTCTGCTTTTGAAGGGGCTATTCGGGGGGTAATTGAGGCTGTGATTGACGGGTGTTTTTCGTTTTGTTGGATCAGAAGCAAAAGCTGGCGTTGGCTAAGCAGCTAGGCCTGCGACCCAGACAAGTTGAAGTCTGGTTTCAGAACCGCAGAGCACGGTGAGAAGAGAAAAAACCGATTTTTTTCATCACCACTTTACTTCTCGTATCGATCAAAAACATTTCTTGAATATTATTGCGCATAACATAAGTACTCGCGATCTTGGAATAATGGGATCATCTTCTTCTTTTTTGACGGGGTTGGTAAATATTTTAAATGGGGTTGATAACGCTACTCTTTTCAGCGTATAATCAATAATTTTCGTTAATTTCCTCAGTAAGTGTGTTTATCTCCTTAGTAAAGAGCAGATTTGCAGAACCATTAAATGGGGGTGTGCGGCATTTGATTGATCCACACTGAAACACAGATTTGCTGATCGGGGAATTGGGAATGTATTTTTGGGCAGGACCAAGTTGAAGCAGACGGAGATAGACTGCGAGTTCCTGAAGAGGTGCTGCGAGAACCTGACGGAGGAGAACCGGCGGCTGCAGAAGGAGGTCCAGGAGCTGCGCGCCCTCAAGCTCTCCCCTCAGTTCTACATGCGCATGCCCCCTCCCACCACCCTCACCATGTGCCCCTCCTGCGAGCGCCTCGGGCCGCCGCCCATCTCTTCCTCCGCCGCCGGCGGCTCCAGGCCCTCCGACCACCACCGGGAGCCCGTGCCTATGATCCCATGGGCCGCGCGGGCCGGCCCAGGACGCGAGATCCGGGGAGGGCGGTAGCCGAGGAGGACATTTTTAGGTCGACTCGAGAAGATGTCCTCAAGCCTTTTTAGGAGATGGCAGTTATGGCGATGAGCCTAGAAGTATGTGAAGAACGGTAAAAAAACATGGGACCGACCGACCGACCGAGCAAACTCGAAAGATATGGTGGTTGGGATTGGGATATGGTGGGGTCTTCATGTGATGTTTTGTGGTATACTTGACCCTCTCTCTCTCCTTTAAATCTTGTCCCCACTCTCTCTCTCTCTCGCTGGGTTCAGATCTGAATCTTGACTCGAGTGTGTGGCGACGACAAATTCGTTCCGACTTGGCCGACTGTAAGGAAAAACAAAATCTTCGCTTTACGCCATATTCGTCTGACCCGAGACGTGCAAAGATTGGCATAGCTGGTAGTTTTTTCACACCATTTTCGGTCCTTGGGCTTTCGTCCGAGAATCAAAATTCTCGCGGCGACTCTAGTCCAGGATGCTGGTCTTTTAGGAGGAGATCAATTTTCAAGGTGGGGGTTGGTTCATGGAATTGTCGTCGCAACATCGGAGCAGAACTTGCTGCTGCATCTAAAAAAGGGTCGCGACGACTTTATGAATCTGTGAAGGGCGCGATCGGGAAAGCTGTCCGAATCACAGCAGATTTCTCAAAATATTTTCCTTTGTGGTGGCTCGAAAATGGCTTTTGTCCTACCATTAAGGGTTTGCAGAATTTCATGTTCCTTGCCTTTGTCTCCGCCCGACAATCTTATCAACCAGCTTCTTCTGGCCGACACGTCCCTTTATGTCTGGCGAACTTATCGGAAACAAACGATGAGGAACAGGAAAAAAAATAAAAATTCCACCGTTCTCTTCCCTCAAATTAGAGATCACCGGGTAGCGTCCCTCGTCGACGAGTAAAACATGCCTATGCGTTGGCGGTGGATCTGGCAATTATGAGCCATTTGTGTTTCGAATTGTGAGTTATGTTGGGATTTACTTGCCATGGACGAGTCCGTCCATCGTTGTGCAATGCTAATGGAAAGATGAAATCTTTTACGATATAGAACTCTTCCAATGAGAATAAATTTCCAAGTGCACCCGGAATGTGATTTGACCTTGCGATAGTCAATCATCTGGACTGGGCAGTGTCGCCATTTTGAAAGAGATAAAAGAAACGAATTATAACACGTAAGGTATAAGAAAGTACTTAAAATTCTGTCTTTGTTGGGGACAGAGAGTTTGCACTTTGAGCAAAAGGAGAAATTGTCCAAAAAGTTCTCAACCTAGTATACGTTTTTAAACATTTTTTACGTTTTACCAATTGAGTCAATGCAGTTAATTTTGTCCATAAATCGCCGATGTGGATGTTGGCTGTCTTACGTGGCACGACCAAGATCGACGTGGACAATTATTAATGATATCTTAATACTTTTAGAATTGATTTATTAATTTTTTCTTTTCTTTCACTTCTTTTTTTTTTCCCCTCTCCTTCTTCCACTAGCCTGTCACCGAGCCCCGGTGACAGCTAGCGATGTTGACCTTGCCGGCCCTTGCTTAGAGGAATAACGGAAGAAAGAAAATGAAAAAGAACGAATGAATAAGTACACAAAATTCTAAAAATATATTGAAGTATTATTGAAAATTGTCTATATTCGGCCACGCCATCTAGGACGACCGACGCCCATGTCGGTAATTTGCGATCGGAATTGGCCGAATGGACTCAATTGACAAAACGTGAAATTATTTATGACTCAATTAATAAAACATGGAACGATTTAGGACTCATTTGACAGAATTAAAATGTTTAAAACTGAATTAGCAAGTGCAATAAATTTAGGGCTTTTTGGACAATTTTACTCTCAAGTAAAATGCAATCCTTTCGACCCAAAAAAAAAAAAAAGGCAACCCAATTGCTGCGTCATGCGCTTTATAATTCATCATTTGCAAATTGTCCCCCTTCCAACCCATGATTTCACATGAAATTCCTGGGATAAATCATTTGATAAGGGACCACTAATTACATAAGTTGAGCAGCATGCGAATGTTGACAAATATGAGGCCTTGACCAATCATAGTGGAAAAGCATCTCTCGCATCGAAAGTGAAATATAAACAATCACTTTTTGGCCTAAAATCATAGAAAGGTGGTCGTTGCTAGGGTGTCAAAATTGAACTAAAAAATCGAATCGAATCGAATCGAATCGCGAACAAAATAGAACTAAACTAAAAATTTCATGCATTTCGATTTGGTTCGATTTTCGATTCGGGTAATTGAAAAATAACCATTATTTTTTCCAGTTCGATTATTTCAGTTTGGTTAACTAAAACACGCTAAAATCTTTAAATAGCCATTATTTTTTTATTTGATTTTTTCCTTTTTTTAGGGCAAAGCGCCGGCGACCCCCACCGGCCCTTGCCCCAGGGGGCGTTGGCCCTCCGCCGGTGGCCGAGGGCTCCACCGGATTTGAACCAAATAAATAAGGAAAAGAAAAAGAAAAAGAAAAAGAAAAAGAAAAAGAAAAAGAAAAATCAAAAAAGAAAAATTGAAAACCCAACTAAACCTAATCGAACTGGATTTTTGATTCAGTTCATTTTCTATTTAGGGTGAGATTTGGCTCGGTTCAAGTTCACACTTTAATGGTTCGGTTCGGTTTGATTTTTCCTCCTTCGATGGCCGAGGGCTCTGCCGGATTTGAACCAAATAAAAAAGGAAAACAAAAAAAGAAAAAGAAATAAAAAACCCAACCAAACCGAATCGAATTGGATTTTTAGTTCAATTCATTTCGATTTAGGGCGAGATTTGGTTCGGTTCAAATTCACACTTTAATGGTGAAAAATCAAATCGAACTGAACTATTGACACCTGCCTAATCACCATCACATTCTAGAGATGACCGGGCATGCAGCAAAGATCATCGCTCACTAAACACAACATGATGATATTTAAATATTAAATTTCGCCTTCACTTACGAATTTCAAGGAACCAAAGCATGGAAAGCGATTTAAGAGGCTGTGCATTTGCTCCGGTGGCTTCTCTCTTACTCGGACACGCGGATGGATGTCCGTGTGCGTTTGGGAGCTGCAGACTGGAAAGCAACCTCCACAATTCTGAGGCTTTGGAATCTTTGCTGATCTCTGTTTCCCTGTAGCAATGTTCTGTGAAGGCGAGGTGATTGCCGCCATTCATATTCGTGGCTCATTCTTCATTGTAGGGAATTTGCAGATATTCTCGAGTACAAGTGCGGTTAAAGTCTTAAAATTTGTTAAGAAAATATAATTAAATCTTAAAACTTCAAAAGAAAAAAAACGTAATCAAGAAAACGATTTAATTTCATCAATTTGATAAGTTTTAATACTCGATCGTAATTTTTCCAAAATTTTTCTGGGACTCAGATTGCAATTTTTCCCGAGCACTAATCATCTGGTCCTAGCAAAGGCTAAAGGGAATGTACAGGTCAGGTCTTGAGAAAAGTTGAAAGAAAGATTGACCCCACGCCTTAGCTGTGATCACCGATTATGCCGTTGCCGGACTGTTTTTTTTTATTTGAGGGTAGCCACTGATGCTCTTGTCGTCTGCTTCAGTTCATGGCCAGAAGCTTGACGAAGACTTAAATCTTGCTCTGTTCTCTCCATTTCTCTTTCATTGGGGATTCTCTCCGTCGGTCAGTCGGTCCTCGTCGCTCCTCGACGCGCCATGTCGTCAGCTTCACACCCAGATCTCTCCTTCCCAGAGGTCTCCGACCCAATCCCGATCGGCCAGGTCATCGGGAGCATCATCCCTTCTCTGCTTGACTACATCTCTGGACTGAAGCAGAGCCTTCCACCCCGGAAAGACGACAATGCCCAAGTCAACCAGAAAGCCGGCGACTTCAGGAGAACGAGGAGCTTGCCCGACGTGGACAGAGGAGACAAGTCCAGGAAGGACAAGAACGAGAACAAGGGTCCGACGAGAAGCAGCAGCGACGGCAAGGAAGCCACCGACAATTCTCTTCACGAGGATTTGAATGTTCAGCTGTCTGATCAGATCGAGAGGCTCCACAGAGACCTCGGTTATGTGAAGGACGAGTTGGAGAAGCATAGGAAGATCGAGGACCGTGTTGGCGAGCTCATCAAGGACCTCATCAGGCGAAGCAAGACCGCGGATTCGACGCAAACACCTGGGGCTGCCCACGGCGATTCGGAGAAGATCCAAGTCCAGCTCTCTGCGGTCGCTGAAATGGTCACCAAATTGAAGCTTCATATCCCCCCTTCCCACAAGATATTGTCCTCGACCTCCTCCGATGCTCACAGGGGCGCGCAAGCCGCCAATGAGTTCGGCGACTATAGAGAAATGCCCGACTTAGCGGTAGAGCGGAAGTTCCTTGGTAGTTCGGTTTATAAGAACTTACGTTCTACCTATGACCTGCTCGATACCCGATCGAAGCTGTGTTTGCTGTGTTTTGCTGTATTCCCTGAGCATGCTAAGATCAAGAAGAGGGCCATGTATTACTGGTGGATTGGGGAAGGGCTAATTGACCCTTCAAATAGAGAAGACAAGTCAGTTGGTGATCTGACCAAAAAAACAAAAAAGTCAGTTAGTGATATCCTGAAGGAGTTTGTGGATATGGGTTTTATTCAACCGGTGATCAAGAAGCGCAGGATCGTGACTAACAGTAAAAGCTATACGATGTTACCGCTTATACGCTCTATGGTCGTGATTCTGGCCAAGGAAGCGATGTTTTTCGACTTCGATTCCAGGGGTTGCCCCACGGTGGACTTCTCTAAGTGTCTCCGGTCTTGTTTGGTGAGATCAAAAGAGGCTTCCTGGCAGAATATGATGGCCGAGACCCAGGTTTCGGACTTGGAAAAGCTGCATACTTTGTTCAATGTCAATGAGAGTTACCTGAATTTCAAGGTGGAATGGTTCTCGAATATGAAAAACATAAACTCTCTCTCCCTGGGAAGCTGGCGAGGGTCGAAGAAAGATCATATCGAAGTCGAGAACACGGAATTCCTCCGGGGCTTGAAGTACATGAAACATCTGAAGTTATTAAGCCTTCAGGGTATATCTAGAATCACCGAGCTACCCAACTCGATCGGGAAGCTTTATAATCTGCGGATTTTGGATCTCAGAGCTTGTCACAACCTCGAGTCACTTCCGGATGAGATATGTTCCCTCAAGGAGCTCGTAGGCCTGGATGTTTCTGGTTGCTACTTGCTTGAATATATGCCCAAAGGGCTTGGTTCGCTTGTTAAGCTTGAAGTGCTTATGGGATTTGTGGTTAGTGATCTCAAAGGTGGAAGCTACTGTACTGTCCAGGACTTGGCCAAGCTCAGCAAACTCAGGAAATTGGGCTTTCGGACAAGCAGGAAGACATTCCCATCAAAGGGGGAGTTGACGACTCTTCAACAACTGAGTGAGCTTCGCAAATTGACAATTGAATGGGGTGAGATCTCAGAAAAGGATGAAGGTACAGAGTCAGCTGGTGATGACCGAAGCAAAATCAAATGCATCTCGGGATTATTTCCATTCAAGAAATGCGCTACCCAGAAACCAATAGCTGACGAGCCAAAACTTTTCGAAAAACTGGAGAAACTAGACCTGCTTTGTTACCCTTCGACCACACCGCCTGACTGGCTACTGCCCGAGAAGCTTGAGAACCTAGAGTCTCTCTATGTCAGAGGAGGCCGTCTCCATCATTTGGGCCAGGTTCAAGGAGATAAGAAGTGGAAAGTCACGACTATGCGTCTGAAGTATTTGAATGAGTTGACAATGGATTGGAGGGAGATGCAGCGATCATTTCCAGAATTAGTCTGCTTGCAGACGGTTGATTGCCCGAAGCTCACCTTGTTCCCGTGCAACAAGAATGGAGTGTGGCTGAAAGAGCAGTTTTCTGAAAGCAATCGGAAGAGATTAACACCACAGGCATGAATACTAGTAGTCGCAAGGTCCTGGCAAGCTCAGAGTATGGCTAGCCGCTCTTTTTTATTTTTATTTTTATAAAGGTCTCATCTTTTGGGAATTTTCGTGAAGGTTTAATTGTATTCCTTCTGATTTCAGGTTCCAGGTACAGCTAGTATCTCTCTCTATAAATATTCTACATAAGTGTGAGCTTGTGAGATTGGTAGATATGGTGAACTTGCTGCTTCTAGTGGAGAAAGCTAAGTTGGTGATACTGTCATTGGAAGAAGGGAAAGTGCAGAAAGTTACAAGCATGTCAGTCCATGGCAAAGAGTGAAAGATCATCCTAGAAGATGTGGCCCTTCTTCCTTCTGTGTAATGATCATCTTCCGTGAACTTGCCCTTCCATTTTTATCTTATTGCATAGTGGAAGGTGTTTGTCTGGGCTGTTCATCTCCATAAGATGATGACAAGCACACTTAAGATTATGTTTCACGACTTCTGCTCTCCCGAATACTAGTAGGTCTTAAACTCTCTCTTTGTTCCTATCTCGTTCTGGTAATGGAAATTTCCTGTATGCCCTGACCATAGCCTACCTTTGATAAGCTCTAACTTTGCGACACTGGCAAGTTTGAGTACACAAACCGGATTCCATCCACCGTTGTTTCGGCGAAGACCATGTGATTTTTTTCCCCTCGTAGATTATGACATTTCAAATAGCTGGAATGTGATAAGGGGAAAGGACGTAGTTGCAAAAAATACAGTGATCATCCAAGCAGAACGAGCTGGCCATGTACAGTAACCTTCAATTCCTGAATCAAACCAGTTTGCATCATCTTGGCTAACCTTAAACGGTGCTTGAATTCCCAGATGGAGACCTAAGTGTTATCTACTTTTTTGGCTGGCAATACTTCCTCATGCATCTGGTTTGGTTTTCTCTTGCAAAGGCAAAAGCTGAAGGGGACATACAAGATGTTTAATGGTCTTAGTTTGATGTATTTGACAAGGATGTTCCTGACATTTAGCGATGAATTTCGCCGATCAAGAAAGGGAGAAAAAGATGGGTCGTAATGTGGTCTACTCTGATGGAAAGCAGAGTTACTATAATCGAAAAAGATTCGACTCGTGCAGTTTTTGTAATACTAACAGAACAACTGAAGTCTGAATCTCTGGCTGATGGTTTTGAGACGGCTCTTCATCACCAATTTATTTTTACATGATTCAAGCTCAAATACCAGCAATCGACCGTTGCTTTAGATTTTTGAGCTTTAAGAATCTGCTAATAACTTTTGGGCTTCAAGTTCCGGCTCCTTTTCAGCTTCTACAGCTCTCTAGACCGATAAATTTTAACACTTGCCAGGGCAACAAGCGCGACACTAATGATTCTGATGCTTAGAACTGCTGCTTCAGCGAAAATAGAAAGACCTTAGAGCCACAGAATATATTAGCTGATTCAATTTGGTGAGTACATATGAAAATCGCACGAATCTCTGAGCAATTGAAAAAAAAATGACCTGTACAGGAACCTGTAAGCTAAAATATACCAAAAGCTTGACTGCGGGCATGCTTCTGACTAGGAAAAGAGTCTTCTATAGACTTGGTCATAGACCAAGCGGTTCATTCGGCCTATCTAGCCAGGGCACAAACATAAGTTTTTGATATCTGTCATGTCCAGATGGCTGAGGTTGTCTTAATTATAACATGCAGGCACGGCGAGGCGATATGATCACCCCTTCCATCCAATCTTTGATCTCACTCAACCATTTTCAGAGAAGTACTTCTCATTATTTTCGAAAGCTTTTTGTTTGATTGTTTGGTAATTGGAATGGTTGGGGATTTTAGGCCTGATTGAAGCCCTGCCACCCATTCTGGCCATTTCGGTCTACAACGTTTTCAAGGAGAGCCTCTTTCTGAGCTTGTTTTGATCACAACTGCCAATCGCGTCTACTCAAAAGCCGTAAGGCAATAATCAAGTTGAGTCCAGACAATAATCTTCCTAACCTCTACTTAAGATATTGATATTAGGATTGTAAATCATGATTGTAAAACTCGAAAAATTCTGGATTAGCTTGATACTCACGATTGTAGATGCACGATCGAAGCTATGTTTGCTGTATTTCCTGAGCATGCTAAGATCAAGAAGAGGGCAATGTATTACTGGTGGATCGGAGAAGGGTTAATTGACCCTGGAACAGATAGGTCGGTGATATCCTGAAGGAGTTTGTAGATACGGGTTTTATTCAACCGCTGGTCAAGAAGCGCAGGATGGTGACTATGAGTAAAAGCTATACTATGTTACTGCATGATATACGCTCTATGGTGGTGATTCTGGCTGAGGAAGCGGAGCCTTTCGACTTCGACTCCAGGGATTGCCCCACAGCAGACTTTTCTAAGTGTCTTAGGTCTTGTTTAGTGAGATCAGAAGAGGCTTCCTGGCAGAAGGTGATGGACAAGACCCCGATTTCGGATTTTGAAAAGCTGCATATTTTATTCAATGTCAATGAGCGTTACCTGGATTTCAAGGTGGAATGGTTCTCAAATATGAGAAGTTATAAATTCTCTCTCCCTGGGAAGCTGGCGGGGGTCAAAGAAAGATCATGTCGAAGCACATGAAACATCTGAAGTTATTAAGCCTTCAGGGCATATCTAGAATCACCGAGCTACCCGACTCGATTGGGAAGCTTTATAATCTGCAGATTTTGGATCTCAGAGCTTGTCACAACCTCGAGTCACTTCCGGATGAAATACGTTCCCTGAAGGAGCTCGTAGGCCTGGATGTTTCTGGTTGCTACTTGCTTGAATATATGCCCAAAGGGCTTGGTTCGCTTGTTAAGCTTGAAGTGCTTATGGGATTTGTGGTTAGTGATCTCAAAAGTGGAAGCTACTGTACTGTCCATGACTTGGCCAAGCTCCGCAAACTCAGGAAATTGGGCTTTCGCACAAGCAGGGAGTCTTTCCCAACAGAGGAGGAGTTGAGGACTCTTCAAGAATTTAATGAGCTTCGCAAATTGACAATTGAATGGGGCGAAACTTCTATCTCAGAAAAAGGATAAAGATACAGAGTCAGCCGTTGATGATCCAATCAAAACCAAATGCATCATGGTACTATTCCCAATCAGGAAATCCGCTCCCCAGAGACCAACAACTGAAGGGCCGAAACTTTTCGAAAATTTGGAGAAACTAGACCTGCTTTGTCACCCTTCGACCGTGCCGCCAAAATGGCTACTGCCCGAGAAGCTTGAGAACCTAAAAGTCTCTTTATGTCAGAAGAGGCTGTCTCCATCATTTGGGCCCAGGTTCAAGGAGGTAAGAAGCGGAAAGTCAATACTATGCGTTTGAAGTACTTGAACGAGTTGGCAATGGATTGGAGGGAGATGGCGGCGATCTTTTCCAGATTTAGTCTGATTGCAGATGGTTGATTGCCCAAGGCTCACCTTGTTCCGGAGCAACAGAAATGGAGTGTGGGAAAAAGAGCAGTTTCCTGAAAGCAATCACACAAGAGATTAACATCACAAGCATGAATAACTAAACCAGTGTTCTCAAGGTCTTGGCAGAGCTCAGAGTACGACTAACAAGGGAAAGTGCAGAAAGTTACAAGCATGTCACTCCATGGCACCGAGTAAAAAGAAACATCCTAGAAGATGCCGATTGAAGATGAAGATTCAAATTGGCGATTGAGTACAGTGGCAACCGAGGAATTGTAACCACTTGTGGAAAAGGTCGACCTGCCATCACAAGGCCTGAATTATGCAAATTCGGTTGTAATCATTGATTTGAATGATTCAAATCCTGTCCCTCATCGCCACTGAACCCGGTTCAATAAAAACCAAAGTTGGGCCTTTGGGGAAAAGAATTTCTCTTGTTCGCAGCGAAGTTGCTAGGGAATTTTAGGATAGCTTAGGCCACAAAAAAGTCGAAAGGAAGATTATCCCCCCAAGCCGCAGCTGTCCGAAACGACGTCTGAATAAGAAAGTCGTAGATTGGAAAGGTTTTCATGGATACGCCAACCTCAGCAACAAAAGAATCCTTGCATCAATTCATTCAGCTTCTTCAGTTCACCAAACTTAAATCCATCTTGAATCACAAAATCTTATGAATGACATAATTCTGGTTTTAATGCCATTTCAAACTTGATTATGTTGTCGGCTTCTGATGCAGATCTCTCCCGCCTAGATGTCCCCGACCGAGACCTGACCGTCCAGATCATCGACGAGTGCGTCATCCCTTATCTGCTTGGCTTCTTCCATCAAATGAAGCGCAGGATGTTACCGTTTATGCGCTCTAGGGTGGTGAGTCTGGCCAAGGAAGAGGAGTGTTTTCTACTTCGATTCCTGGGGTCACCCCAGGCTGAACTTCTCATAGTGTCCTAGGTCTTGTTTGGTGAGATAGGAAGGGTCTTCCCGGCACGGAGTAGTGATGGACGAGCCTCACCTGGGTTTCAAGGAGTATCATATATGCAAAATATATTCGTTTTTTTTTTTTTTTCTCTTCTTACCTTGCTCTGCGGTTCTGAAACCAGACTTCAACTTGTTTAGGTCGCAAGCTTAGCTGTTTAGGCGCACATGGCAACACTCTTGCATTAAAAATCAACTTTTGAGCAAAAATTGATTTTCCTACCTTTGCTCTTGAAATCAACTTCTGGAGAGAAGTAATTTTTTTTTTAAATTTTTGAAGCGGCTCTGAAACTACTTTTGGAGCAAAAAATGCTCTAGAAGTAGAAAAATGAAGTTGCAAACCAAATAGATTTCTGCTTCAAGAGTTGCGTTATCAAAAAGATTTTTGCTCCATAAGCATTTCTGGAGTAGAAATTCTACTCCAAAATTATTGTTGTGCACGCCTTAAGATGGCAGTTGTTGCGATGTACCTGAAGTAAGTGAGAAATGATAAGAAAGTGTGCGATCGAGGAAGCAAAGTCCAAAGATATGGTCGTTGCGATTGGGATATGGTGGGGTCTTCATGCGATGTTCTCTCTCTCTCTCTCCCTCTGGGTTCAGCTCTGAATCTTGACTTCCAGTCTTCATCATCGAGTGTGTGTGAACAATAAATTCTCTCTTGACTTGGCCGACTCTAGGGAAAAGTCTTTGCTTTCGCCATATTTACTCGTCTGAGTCTTTGCGTTCCTGAGCAAAGTTTTTGCGGAGTCTTTATCTGTCCCGAGATGTGCAGAGATTGGCATTGCTGGAGTTTACAGCATGTTCAGGTCACTGGGCTTTCGTTCGAGAATCAAAATTCTCGCGCCGACGCTAGTCCCGGATACTGGATTTTAGGAGTAGATCCATATTTTCAGGGGTGGTTCACGGAATGCCATCGCGAAATCAGGAGAAAAACGGGTCATGGCGACTATGAATCTGTAAGGCCACCGAGGTTTGCCCGAATCAGCAGATTCCTCAAATGTTTCCTTGTGGTGCTAGAAATGGCTTTGTCCTACCAGAATAGAGAACCATCAGTGTTGCAGAATTTCATGTTCCTCGCCTTTTGTCTCCCCCCAACAATCTTTTATCAAGCAGCTTCTTCTGGCCGACATGTCCCTTTCATGTCTGGCGAACTTATCGGAAACAGGAAAAAAAATCACCTTGCTCTTGTTCAAAATTAGAAATCACAGGATAGCGTCCCTCGTCAACGTGTAAACATGTTTTATACATTGGCGGTGGATAAGGCAATGACGAGCGATTTGCCTTTTGAAAAGTGAGTTATGTTGGGGTTTACTTTGTCCATGGAAGAGTCTATCGTTATGCAACGACATAGGACTTTTCCGATGAGGTAACATTCAAGTGCACTCCGAATGTGACGTGACCTTTGATAATCAATTATCGGCGCTGGCCAATGTTACCATTTCGAAAGAGATAGAAAGAGACAAATAATAACACATAGGGTATAAGAAAGTACTTAAAATTCTCTCTTTTCGGAGGAGAGAGAGTTTGCACTCAAGTAAAGAAAAAAAAATTGTTCAAAAAAACCTACACTTTTGTCAATTCATTCTTAAACTTTTTAATTATGCTAATTGAGTCCTAGACCTATTCATGTTTTGTCAATTGAGTCCATACGATCCATTTTGGCAAGAAATTACGGACGTAGATGCATGCTGTCCTACATGGCACGGCCGATGCTAACGTTGATAATTTTTAATGGTATTTTAATATTATTTTGTAAAATTTTTAATTATTTTTTCTTTTCTTTCTCTTTCTTTTTTTCCTTTCCTTCTTCCTCTAGCCGGTTGTCGGGCCTAGGCGACCGACCGCAGGCGAGGGCCGCCTCCGGAGAAGATCACCCCCGATGGCCATTGGTGAGGGTTGGTCACCTAGGCCCGGCAACCGGCTAGAGGAAGACGAGAAGAAAATAAATAAATAGATAAGTAATATTAAAAAAATAATATTTAAAATTATCCACATCGGCATTGGCTGCGCCACATAGGACGGCCGACATCCAATCAGCGATTTTTGGTAAAAAATGGCTGGATGGACTAAATTGATAAAAATGTGAACATGTTTGAGATTTAAATGGCACAATTGAAAATTTTAAGACTAAATTGGCAAAAGTGCAATAGGTTTAAAATTTTTTGGATAATTTGTCCCTCAAGCAAAATGTAACCCGATTGCTGTGTTATGTGCTTTCTAATTTTTTTTCTTTGTCATATGCGCTTTCTAATTCATTGTTTGCAAATTGTCACCCTCCAGCCATGATTTCACGTGAAATTCCTAGGATAAATCATTTGATAAATGACCACTAATTACACAAGTTAGGTAGTAGGGGTGAACACGATTTCATGATAGAATCGAGAATTGGAGACCCAAACAGGTGGAACTAGGTAGGTTCGGATTTCAAGATATGTATGTTCCGGGTTTCAAAAATTGGAGAACCGATTCTGACGGGTTAGTTCCTGGCTCTAGGAGGTGGAACCTAGAACCTCGAACTTGGAATAAGTTTTTGTTTTTGTATTTGTCTTGTCCTGTGTCTCCGCGCTATTGTATGGTATTCCATGACCGAGACTTTTATTTTGGAAGTGTTTCATATTCTTTGTGTGTCTAAATATGTGTTATGGTCAGTGGATTGTAGTAGCAAATGGTAATCATTAGAGGTGATAAGGGCATGCATGAGAACTATTCTGGTTCTATGATTCTATTCCTTGGAACAAAAAAAGATGAGAACCCTGTTTGGTAACGTAAATGATTCCGATTCTGTTTCTAGAATCGGTTTTAGAAAATCAAAATAAGTTTTAGAGCAAAATCCAGAACAAAAAAAAAGTTGATTTTGAAAAAAAGAATCACTTTTGAGAATCACAAAACAGAATAAAGTCTCACATTTTTCACTTTTCCCTTTTAGTTCTCTCGTCACTTTTCCCTCAACATAATAAAAAAAAATTTGAAAAAATTGATTTTTTTTAAATCACAAAAAATTTAGAAAATCCCTAAAAATAGAAGAAGCTTAGATTAGGCTAGTTTGAACTCATTTTCATAAATTTGGGCCTAAATTTCCTAGATTTCATATATTTCACTCTTCTACAAGAAATGTCGCAGAAGATGAGGGCATTCAACATGCGGATGATAACATATATACTCGTAACCGTGCGTCACAAAATGTGACCATCTCCACGAGGAGCCGGAGCCAAACACCCACTTTGATTTAGGATAGAAGCTGCAAAATGATAGTGAAGGACTTGTACTTCGTATCAAGAAGGATAATTTCATTTTTTTTTCAGTGGATAATTTGGTTATTTGGCTGCTATATTTGTATGTATTTTGGACAGCGCAACATTTAAAGAAAAAATGAGTTCTTAATATGGGAATTGTCCCATGATTCAATCAAACTTCAAACATCATGTATTAAAATTTGTGTTTCATTTATGACACGCTAAAAAAATAATATATTTTAAATTATTTTAGTGTGCATTAGAAATTAGTCTTCAATTTAGGATAAAATTTTACAAAGTAACTACATAGTTATTTGACTTAAATGAAAAAAATTAGGAAGAGTAACAGTTTTTCGAAATAGAAATTTTGTACAGTTATCGAACGCGTTTATATTCCAGGAACATAAATTTTGGATAGTTATTAAACGCGTTCTGATTCTCTAAAACTCATCCAAAAACAGAATCAGAAAAAATCATTTTAGTTAGAATCGGTTTTCCGGAACTGAACGGATACCATGCGCCGCCTAATTCACTATAAACATTCAATTAAGAATAAGATGGGACTTGAATAGACCCTTTGTTAGGATGCATGTGCGAATTGTCTTAGAGAAATTCCATATCGAATAATTTGTGTGGTGTAGAGAAGTTAATATATCATAGTTGGATCATAATTCATTGACTTATGTTTTTAAATAAAGATGGGTACAATTGAATATATTGACAAGCTCGGATTTAAGCTCTCTCTTGGAGATCTTCCTAGGCGAAAGCTATCGAGTTTCTGCTATGCACTTCCTATTACATTAGAGCCGATCCTGTAACTTGTTACCGATTTCGACAGGTTAGGTTCTGGGTCATTTCCATTAGATAGCATGCGAATGTTGACAAATATGGGGCCTTGAGCATTCACAGTGGAAAAGCATCTCTAGCATTGAAAATGAAATATAACCAATCACTTTTTTGCCATCGAAAAAAATGAATATAACCAATTACTTTTTTGCCCAAAAAGAAAGGTTGCCGTATTATGAAGAAGACCGGGCACGACGCGAAGAACATCGTTCACTCAACATAACATTAAAAATATTTAAATATCAAATCATGCCTTGGTCTAAAAATTTCAAAAGTAGTATAAAGTGTGTGGAATGATTTAGCAAGCTTTGCATTTGCTCTAGCATCGTCTCTCTTGCTCAGACTCGTGGATGGATGTCTGTGACTCTGCGTGTGTATGGAAGCTGCAGACTGGAAAGCAACATCCGCAATTTTGAGAATTTGGAATCTTCCCTGTAGCAATGCTCTGTGATGTGGAGGTGATTACCGCCACTCATATTCGTAATTCATTGTAGTAGGGGGTGGCGGGGGGAAGGGGAATCTGCTGATTTTCTCAAGCACTATTCATCTGGTCCTAGCAAAGGCTCAAGGGAATAGACAGACAGGTCATGAGAAACAAAATGTCGTAAAGAAAGAATGACCCCACACCTTAGCTGTGATTATGCCATTGCCGGACTGTTCTTGATTTGAGAGGAGTTAATAGACTGTGAGATAGAGAGAGCTACTCTAGTCGTCTGCTTCACTTCATGGCAGAAGCTTGAAGATGACTGAAATCTTGCTCTGTTCTCTCCATTTTCTTCCATTTTGAGTTCTCTCAGTCAGTCAGTCCTCGTCGCTCCTCAAGGGCCACGTCGTCAGCTTCACACCCAGATCTCTCCCACCTAGAGGTCTACGACCCAATCCCCACCGTCCAGGTCATCGAGCGCACCATCCCTTCTCTGCTTTACTACTTCTCTCAAGTGAAGCAGCGGCTTCCACCCCGGAGCGACGACGAGGCCCAAGTCAACCAGAAAGCCGGCGACTTTCAGGGCGACATCAGGAGAGCGACGAGCTTGCCCGTCGAGAGCGGCAGCCATGGAAGCGGCAGCAGCGGCAGAGGAGGCAAGTCCAGGGGGGAGAAGGAGAAGACGAAGAAGAATCCGAGGAGAAGCAACAGCGATGGAGAGGAAGCCACCGAGAATTCTCTTCACGATGATTTAAATGTTCAGCTATGTGACCAGATCGAGAGGCTTAACAGGGACCTCGGTTATGTGAAGGACACGTTGGACATGCATAGGAAGAACGAGGACAGTGTCGGCAAGCTCATCAGGACCCTCATTGAGCGCAGCAAGATCACGGCCTTCCTGGATTCAACGCAAACACCTGGGGCTACCCACGGGGATGGAGATCCGAAGAAGATCCAAGTCCAGCTCTCTGAGGTCGCCGAAATAGTCACCAAGTTGAAGCTTCATATACCCCCTTCCCACAAGATATTGTCCTTGACCTCCGATGCTCACAGGGGGGCGCAAGCGGCCGATGAGTTTGGTGGCTATAAAGCAATGCCCGACTTAGTGGTGGAGCGGAAGTTCCTTGGTAGTTCGGTTTATAAGGACTTGCGTTCCACCTACGAGCGGCTTGATACACGATCGAAGCTGTGTTTGCTGTGTTTTGCTGTGTTTCCTGAGCATGCTAAGATCAAGAAGAGGGCCATGTATTACTGGTGGATTGGGGAAGGGCTAATTGACCCTTCAAATAGAAAAGACAAGCCAGTTGGTGATATCCTGAAGGAGTTTGTGGATATGGGTTTTATTCAACCGGTGATCAAGAAGCGCAGGATCGTGACTGACAGTAAAAGCTATACGATGTTGCCGCTTATACGCTCTATGGTCGTGATTCTGGCCAAGGAAGCGGAGTTTCTCGACTTTGATTCCAGGGGTTGCCCCAAGGTGGACTTCTCTAAGTGTCTCAGGTCTTTTTTGGTGAGATCAAAAGAGGCTTCCTGGCAGAAGATGATGGCCAAGAACCAGGTTTCGGATTTGGAAAAGCTGCATACTTTGTTCAATGTCAATGAGCCTTACCTGGATTTCAAGGTGGAATGGTTCTCGAATATGAAAAACATAAATTGTCTCTCCCTGGGAAGCTGGCGCGGGTCAAAGAAAGATCATATCGAAGTCGAGAACACGGAATTCCTACGGGGCATGAAGCACATGAAACACCTGAAGCTATTAAGCCTTCAGGGCATATCTAGAATTACCGAGCTACCCGACTCAATTGGGAAGCTCTATAATCTGCGGATTTTGGATCTCAGAGCTTGTCACAGCCTCGAGTCACTTCCGGATGAAATATGTTCCCTGAAGGAGCTCGTAGGCCTGGATGTTTCTGGTTGCTACTTGCTTGAATATATGCCCAAAGGGCTTGGTTCGCTTGTTAAGCTTGAAGTGCTTATGGGATTTGTGGTTAGTGATCTCAAAAGTGGAAGCTACTGTACTGTCCATGACTTGGCCAAGCTCCGTAAACTCAGGAAATTGGGCTTTCGCACAAGCAGGGAGTCTTTCCCGTCAGAGAAGGAGTTGAAGACTCTTCAACAATTCAGCGAGCTTCGCAAATTGACCATTGAATGGGGTGAGAATTCTATCTCGGATAAGGATAAAGGTACAAAGTCAGCCGTTGATGAGCCAATCAAAAGCAAATGCATCTCGGGATTATTTCCATTCAAGAAGTGCGCTATCCAGAAACCAGCAGCCAACGAGCCAAAACTTTTCGAAAAACTGGAGAAACTAGACCTGCTCTGTTACCCTTCGACCAAACCACCTGACTGGCTACTGCCCGAGAAGCTTGAGAACCTAGAGTCTCTCTATGTCAGAGGAGGCCGTCTCCATCATTTGGGCCAGGTTCAAGGAGATAAGAAGTGGAAAGTCACGACTATGCGTCTGAAGTATTTGAACGAGTTGACAATGGATTGGAGGGAGATGCGGCGATCATTTCCAGAATTAGTCTGCTTGCAGACGGTTGATTGCCCCAAGCTCACCTTGTTCCCGTGCAACAAAAATGGATTGTGGCTGAAAGAGCATTCTTCTGAAAGCAATTTCAAGAGATTACCATCACAAGCATGAATGTTAGTAGTCCCAAGGTCTTGGCAAGCTCAGATTATGACTAAAGGTCTCGTCTTTTGGGAAATTTTTTGAAGGTTTAATAATTGTATTCCTTCTGATTTCAGGTTCCAGGTACAGCTATTATCTCTCTCTACATATATGTTCTACATCAGAGTGAGCGTGTGAGATAGTAGATATAATGTAACTTGCTGCTTCTAGTGGAGAAAGCTAAGTTGGTGATATTGCTATTGGAAGAAGGGAAAGTGCAGAAAGTTACGAGAATGTTCCTCCATGGCACAAAGTGAAAGAACGCCCTAGAAGTTGTGGCCCTTCTTCTTTCTGGGTAATGATCATCGACCCTGAACTTCCTTTCCATTTTCATCTTATTGCATAGTGGAAGGTGTTTGTCTGTACTGTTCATCTCCATAAGATGATGACAAGCACACTTGAGATTATGTTTTGTCGGCTTCTGCTCTCCTGAATACTAGTAGGTCTTAAACTCTCTCTTCGTTTGTTTTTATCTTATTCCTGTCCATGCAAATTTCTTGTATGCCCTGCCCATAACTAACCTTTGATAAGCTCGAACTTTTGCGACACCAACAAGTTCGAGGACACAAACTGGATTCCATCCACTGTTATTTCAGTGAAGGCCATGTGATTATTTTCCCTCATAGGTTGTGACATTTCAGATAGTTAGAAATATGATAAGGGAAAGGGTAATTGCCAAAATACAGTGCATCATCCCAAGCAGAACAAGTAACCTTCAATTCCTGAATCAAACCAATTTGCATCAACTCGGTTACCCTTAAACTGTGCTTGAATTCCCAGATGGAGACCTAAGTGTAACTACTTTTTTGGCTGGCAATACTTCCTCATGCGTCTGGTTTGGTTTTCTCTTGCAAAGGTGAAAGCTGAAGGGGACATAAGAGATGTTTAATGGTCTTAGTTTGACGTATTTGACAAGGATGTTCCAGACATTTAGCGATGAAATTCGCCGATCAAGTAAGAGAGAAAAAGATGGGTCGTAGTGTGGTCTATTCTGATGGAAAGCAGAGTTACTATAATCGAAAAAGATTCGACGAGTACAGTTTTTCTAACACTAACAGAACAACTGAGTTCTGAATCTCCGGTTGATGGTTTTGAGACGGCTCTTCATCACCAATTTATTTTTACACGACTCAAGTCTCAAATACCAGCAATCAGCCGTTGCTTCAGATTTTTGAGCTTTAAGAATCTGCTAATAACTTTTGGGCTTCAAGTTCCTGCTCCTTTTTCAGCTTCTGCAGCTCTCTAGACCGATAAATTTTAACACTTGCCCGGGCAACAAGTGCGACAATAACGATTCCGATGCTTAGAACTGCTGCTTCAGGGAAAATAGAAAGAGCTTAGAGCCACACAAATAGCTGATTCAATTGGGTGAGTACTTATGAAAATCACATGGATCTCTGAGCAATTGAAAAAAATTAACCTGTACAGGAACCTGTAATCTAAAATATACCAAAAGCTCGACTGCGTGCATCCTTCTGACTAGGAAAAGAGTCTTCTATAGACTTGATCATAGACCAAGTGGTTCATTCGGCCTACCTAGCCGGGGCACAAACATAAGTTTTTGATATCTGTCGTGTGCACTGTGCAGTTGGCTGAGGTTGTCTTAAATTATAAGATGCAGGCATGGCGAGGTGATATGATCACCCCTTCCATCCAATCTTTGATCTCGCTCAACCATTTCCAGAGAAGTACTTCTCATTATTTTCGAAGCTTTTTTGTTTGATTTTTTGGAAATTGGAATGGTTGGGAATTTTAGACCTGATTGAAGCCCTGCCACCCATTCTGGCCATTTCGGTCTACAATGTTTTCAAGGCGAGCTTCTTTCCGAGCTCGTTTTGATCACAACTACCAATGATCTTGTCTACTCAAAAGTTGAAAGGCAATAATCAAGTTGAGTCCAGATAATAATCTGCCTAACCTCTACTAAAGACATTGATATTAGGATTGCAAGCCGAGGTTAATCGAGGTTTGTTGTCACTATTCATCTCAACATGCTTAAAAACTCGAAAAGTTCTGGATTAGCTTGATACTCACGATTGTAGTTGCACTTTTAAGCTTAGTCATGCATGTAATAGATACCTCGTGGCCACCATTGAAAAAAAGAAGAAACTTTATGCAGAATCTATCGCCATTAATTCAAATTTGCAGAAGTATACGGGGAGATGAAAAGTTACCTTTGCCATTTCCTCTGTCAATAGATAAGATGTGGCGATGACCTTTTGTGGCGAAGCTTTCACGACCAGGCAGGTCCCATGTCAACCCGAGACCAAACGAGTTATCAGATATATACGGACTATAAGAGAACGGGATTGCAACCGTTTTAATCTTTTTGCAAGAACCCGGCACGGGAAGATAAGATTCGACGGTATAAACGTGAAACCCGACGCCACTCAAGCATGGAATCTCCTTGAAAGCATTTGAAAGAGGTGCCGAGCAGTTGAAGTAAGTGTAGTTCCTAACCGCATACCAGTAATGGAAGGGTGTGAGGGAGAGGTTGAGATTGAGGAAGACTTCAGGGACACAACTTTTAGGGTCAATGAGGTTGAGCTTCCTAGTGTTGTAAAGAATGGATTTCACCACCAAGTCCCCGTAAGACGGGAACCGAATCACGGTCGCGTTCCCTCTACAAAGCAGATCAAACCCGGGAGAGTTGCAGTCGCGGGATTGCCGGAATTCCAACCAGAAAGGGAATTGAATTCCAGGACCTCCATGGCTGCACTGTACAGTTCTGGAACTAGCCCTATAAGCTTCGGTGGCTATAAAGATGGAGGATAAGAAGACCATAACCAAGAAAATGGATGCCATCGGCGAGGATGCCATCAGCGCTGCTAGAGAATGTGTGAATACTGAAGCAGCTGATTAAGATGGAAACGTGATTATACAACCTTTTTCCGGGCAACTTTGGCGAGAAAACTCCCAGCTAGAATAACGAAGCCAAGTGCCCCGGAGGTGTTAAAAAGCCTAGGGTCAACTGCCAGAACACTGAAGATGAGACCCCTTCTTGGTCTTTACTCTTTAATTAAATTCCCCACTTGACGCGGAGAAGCCACTGAAATTACAAAAAGCAGAGTCAAGTCAAGCAGAAGAGTGTTCACAGGGTTGGAACTTTCAGGTTGAAAAGTCAGAAGGACTTGCAGCAGAACCCCATCCCAGAATGAATCGATCTTCCCTACGTCTGAAACTTCCTGTCGTGCTAATCCGAACCCGTAGTTAAACCATGTCACGCAATAGATTTTTCGCATATGGTAGTGCCAACGGATGGAGGTTTTCCCATCTTTCTCCGAAATGTTTCCTTCTTCTTTCCTGGAATTTTCATTGCTTTGGTCGGCCTCTGTTTCTGCGAAAAATCCCATCTTTTTTGTCGGCTAGTTCGTGGAATGTTTCAGAGGTCTCACCTCCCCTGCTCCTGGTCTTTGTTGGGTATCCATTGGTTTGAATTTTCCAACTCGAAAGAGATGGCTTCCAGATGTCTGACTTTTGGAACAGGAAAACGACATTGACGTAACTTTTCAAGCCATCACAAAATTCATAATTCTCCAAAATGTTCATTTAAATTGCATCTGGAATTTCTCTTGTCTGAAAATCTCTCTCAACAGTAAATTCCCACGTAGCTTGTGCAGAAAGACGACGACCCGCCAAAATAAATTTAAGACTATGCAGTTTAAGCCCTACCATGTCGTAATTTAAGGATTTGGGTCGGCAGCCCACCATTTTTGTTAAGAAGGAAATCATTTTTTCCCTTAATTCTTGCTGCGTGTCCAATTGAAAAGAATTGGTTCCTCTACTGTATTTCCTATCTCTCATCTAATTTTGTTTCCCGGTAAATCTCTTGAGTTTTCTCATAAGTTTCGTCGATTGTCTCCTCAATACACTTCATTGATGCTCCCGTTCTTCTACTTTTTCAGAAAAATACCGTCATATAGAATGTTTTATAAATATGATTTCATAATCTCTTTATAATTCTCGTTCGATATATTATTGGATATGTAAAGAAGGTATTGATTCCAATTTCTTAGTCATTACTCGTCATTTTCAAATGATACAAACTGACTTTAGCGATTCACTTATTACTGAATACCATAGAGCTAAATTCCAACTTATTTTCAGCGTAAACAAATACCAAAAAATGGTTTACTTTCTCCAAAATCGAATTTACTAAAAGCATTTCCCAGTGAGGAAAAAAAAAAAATTTCCTACTGATTATTTTCTTTTGCCATTTTACACGACAAATCAGTGGTGCAATATTTTAAGGGGAAAAAAGGGCTTGAAAGCGACGCAGAGTATTTTGAGTTTGGTTCCCAGGACACTGACCTAGGCAATAGCTGACATAAATCTAAGTTATTGGCTATTTTAAACTTTTAGGACAATTAGTAATAATGCCATAAAAATCTCACATGGTATCAAAATAAGAAGTTCTGAATTTATATCTTCCAATGGAATCAGCGACATGTTTGTTTATAGAGTCGAAGAAGAAGAAGAAGAAGAAGAAGAAAAAAGTGGGGAACTTGCCTTTGTTTTTTATTTTATTTTTTTGGTCTTAAGGGGCTCAAAGTAAAAAGAAGAGTACTGCTCCTGGTAAACGAAAAGAGCACTGCTCTCGGATTAGTATGTTTTTTTATACCGATTTGAAGAAATAAAAAAGAAAAATCAGTCGGGTCCGGGTGAGCAGTTCCAGCCCCTGAAATTGGAAACCGGACCAGTGACCCCGTTAACTGCTCAGAACTGGGCGGTTCGATTCACGGGCGGTTCCTTTTGCTCCCCCTGCCACAAATCTTAACACCTGGATTTTGGCCATTGTCTTGATTCCTAGCATCTTCTGTTTGTCTCATCATCCCCACCTCACCATCAAGATTACGCAAGCCCTGTAGAGGATCGCATACCTTTCTTTCTTGACAGATGTTACAGTTAAAAGGGTCAATCACTTTCGAAATTTATTTGCTGAACTGGTTCAAGCACTGAAGCAAGTCAGCAACACCTATCAGCTTCCCAGTCGTGTTTGTTTTAACTGGCTTACCCTCTATCCTTCTCAGGGTCCTTTTTAACACCAAGTAATGTTTCATCCAGTGAAAAGAAAACGTTTCAAATTCGTCCTCGACATTCTGGTGTATACATGGAGGAGCATATAGACGCGTCTAAAGTAACAGAAGATGCATGGCTTTCCCGATGTTACTGTCGGCATGACGCATGAGAAGAAAGAGTCACATCACATGGATACCTTGTTAATTACATCCCTCTGAGACTTATCAGCTCCAGTGTTTTAGGAAACTGGAACATCTCGAACGGGAAAGCAACTATTTCATACTTCAAGACATCGATAGCTAGAAATGCTACATGTTCAGAAAATCATCAACGAGCAAGGTACATCGGCTGCTTCCTAGAGGTGGACCTGCTAGCCTGAGCAGGCTTCACAATCATCTTGGGAGTCAATTACATGGTAGTAGAGGGTCGATTCTTTGCTGTCAAACTTGGAGGTTGATTGATGAGCAGACAATCCACAATACTGTTTCCTCAGCCGAGCAATGCAGATATCGATTACTTTCTTGAACATTTTATCGCCTTGGATGAGTTGGTGCTCGACAAATTCGACCACGGGCATCCACTGCAAAAAAATATTCAGCTGGTATTTTCAGTGAAAACTGCGATTACGAAGTCGAAGTAGCGAATGATACGCTTTTGTACAGAGCAAGCTTTGCTACTCTATGGAGGCAAGGACTACCTTGGCTGCTTGAATTTCGACATCATCGATCATTATTTGAGTCGAAAGGGGTCTTAACATGCAAATGAAGAACAAATCCGACTTGTTGAAAGCTACATTGTGCGCATGCCTGAAATTGAATTAAGAAAAAGTAGTGATAATGAACTATAATCCATGAAAGGTACAGCAAAAGTACCACTGCTCGATATTCGATTCACTTCTAAGAAGATTCTGTCAACCACAAGGCAACTTATAGCCAAAAGAGTTCTTGTCATTACCTGAACCCGATTATTTCTATAAACTCAGCATCTATCTGCAACATGAAATAAGGAAAAAGCTCATATTAGGGAAGAATTTGAAATAATTAAGAACTTATAGCTGCTTGTTGATCCCACCGCTGATGTATAAGTAATGCAAAAAAGAACATATAGTTAAAAGCGATACTTACACCGGTTTCTTCCTTGACTTCTCTAACGACTCCTTCAAATATCTCCTCTGACTGCCAATTAAGAGAGTGATATAATGACAATGAGAAGAAAAAAGAAAAGAAAAGAAAAGTTATCTGGCACATTCAATCAGATACCTCAGCAATGAATCCAGTTGGTAATTTCCAGAGACCAACACATGCTGGAGAACAGTATCTCTCTTGCACTACCAGAACCTGTAGGCACTTGTCAGTCATTGTGGAACTGCAGGACTAGACTTTGGCAAAAGGTTAAAAAAAGCAACATATAGTCGCTCACAATTTTGGTTTGGAGGCTCAGTCCATAAGACGAATGTCGATAGAGCAAGAATGAAGCATATGTTGTATGTGACTCTTAAGCCCAATGCATTTGAGGGAATTACAGTCAGTTTCTGACTGCCTGATTTTCATTCAATTTCCAGAGCTCATTCACATACAACTATCTAAACGATAATTTTATTGAAAGATACAGCCCATCAGCATTAGATGTTGCCAGATAAACCTTAATATAAGTTAGTGTTCTTTTCTTTGATCAGTGTCAATATCAACATAAATGGTGTATGAGCACGGCACTCGCTGGGACTAGTTCACTGTGAGTTCAGCTGTGATTCCATGAATTTGGCAGCATCATCTATTCTTCCAATTTATCAGAGAGACATGTCATACCTCGCCCTTGTCATTGATGACGAGGCCTCCAACACCAACTTGATGAGAAGCGTTACCAGGAAGCATGCATGGTCCTTCCGGTAACCAATATGTCAACATCACAAAATTTATTTCTGCATGGTGATATCTGAATCCTTCCTTCAATAACACATAGAGGAGGAGTAAAAATTCATTGTCAGTGGTGATATCGCTACTTTTGAACTAAATACTCAATCAGGGTTACGTATATAAAAGAATCTGCAGGGGCCGTTCACAGAGTAGGTTCGTGTGAAAGATTTTCGGTTCTGTGGTGGAAATTGAGAAACTTGAGTATGACAAAGGAATAGCGAAGTACCTTCACAGCAACTGGAACAAGCTCGGACAACTGCAGAGGCAACTTGAGCCATATTCCCTTCTTTCCCTGCAGTTATATGATATAGGCTTTAGGCCCTTGCTATCAAGATAATTGTGAAATTACCATTAGTCTGCAATTAGGTTAGAAGCAGCCATTGTCACATTCAATATGAAAATACTCATATAACATCAGTAATACTATTGTCAGTCTAAATGTTGATGTCTCCTAGAAGAATTCCATCATGAACCGATGTTTACGGGTTCAGACAAAATGGCCTAACATTGCAAACAGGATATTTCATTGCTGTTTTATTTTTATTTTTTTTTATAGGATCAATTTGCCGTGAAAGCTCATTACTGCCACTGATGAAAGCTCGAGAGGATGTTTCCGAATGAAGATAATTGTAAGCGTGGATATTTCAACGGGGGATTATAAGGTGTTGAACACTCTTGGATATAAAACCAAACTCACAGCACAGTAGAAACTCACTGCATAAGAAGACACATCACCTTCATTTTCCAATGTGAAAGAGAGGACCGAAGCATCAAAGCAAAGGCACTTTGATTGGCAGGCAGTTTGTCCGGATCAACCACAAATCCTCCATATTCATCGTCGTAGCCATCAAACACTCTCAGATCTCTTGAACAAGCATTTGAGTTTATGCCATTCGTCCCGCTAGTATGATACAAACAAGATTCTGTCACCCCTTGGCCAGATGAACTCAATGCCCCATTTGAAGAAGTATGAGCATTGTTTGATGCACTTGATAAAGCAGCTCTAACCGAAGAATCTAAACAATGAGAAAACAGCATTCTCAAATGGGAATTAGAGTAAATATATCAAATGGGCAAGTTTTTCTGCATTAGTCTGTGCATTTTCGAGATTTATCCGTGAAGCCAGGACAAACTCCAGATTGAACATTCTAGATCAACAGCTAGTAACCATTGAATCAGCATAATCTGCTTGGCAATAAAAATGGCATCTTTAAAGAGCACTTGCCTCTGCAAGAACAAAACAGGCGAGAGACCCTGACACTCACAGTATCCCTACAACTCCTGACCGAGGTCGAGTATAATCTTCCCTTGTGGGCTAATGCAGCAGGCCACGAATCAAACAGTTTCAGCTCCATAAACGACAACCCTTTTGAGACCTCAGCGGCTTGAGCTGAAGTTGAACCCAAAGACGTCAACTTTTTATATCCAATCAAGATCCCAAGACCCGTCACGATCAGAAACAAGAAACTCCCTTTGGACTCATCGTCCTTCGGCATCAACTAAGAGAAAGAGGGACGAGAGAGTTGGCAGGCTACTAAAAGATTGATTAAGGTGAGTCATTTGGCATATTCATGAGCTATGTAAGTGGAGACAAGGCCATTAAACAGAAAGATCGACATCTTATCCAGCAATGCTGATAAGCATTATTCTAATCGTGGGGGGATTGCTTACAGATTCGGGGTGTGAAATGCGTGCTCTTTTCTTTCTTTTAATGCTGGATGCTGAGAAGTGACAACAGAGAAAAGAGCATGTCCTCGGATCAATAGGCAAAGGAGAGAAAAAAGAAAGGTATCTGTTTCAGCAGTTCAGCAAATTGAAGAAAACGAGGAAGTTAACTCACATTTCCCAAGATTTGCCGTATGGAATAAAGATCAACTTTCTTAGAGAGTGCCCAAAAAACTTACTAGGTACCCCATAAAAAAGATCCGTTAAAATTAAAGTGACTGTTTTTCAAAGCACTGATTTCCTCGTATTATGCGCGGTTAGTGCATTAAAAACTTAAAGTCTTTTATCGTCCGGTGTGTGGCTAACAAATGTCCTCAGAGTACTTATGAAAAATGAAATTTATTAACATGATATTGTGAACGTATTCGAGAAATTACCACGACCTACTAAATTTACCTGTTAAAGATAAAATAACATGTAATTTCAGCTCATAAGTTTGTGCAAATTTCGATTGTGCATACAATGGAGAGGAGGAGCATAACGCTTCTAAGTCCTTTTTTGTTTCCCTTAAATATTTTGTTATTAGTTGGTTTGAGCAACAAATTTGGCCCTCCTAAGATCAATGCTTGCATTAGGGTTGCCTTGGATCTTCATCATCATGCGTAGGGTGTGTAACCGGATCGGATTTATCTGAAAATCGGATCCGACCACTCAAAAAACAGGTCCGGGAATTGGTTCCTGTTCAAACCAATCTGGGTACGGGTTCTAGTTTTTGGAAACCGGTTGGAACTGGTCCAATTTCTGATTTTAAGTGAAGACCCATCCAAAAATTGGACCGGTTTTAAGCGGTTGTTAGAAAAAAAAATCCTAGTATCGCTCCCCTCACCTCCTCTGTTTTTTGTGAATTGTAATTTCTATTGTTCATATTAGAGATTGTTGCTTTTGGCAGATAGTGAGTTTTATTATTCATCTTTTACTTTGCTACTCATGTTATTTTGCCCAAAAAAAATGAAATTGGAAAAAGAAACAAAAGAAAAACAGGTTTTTGGGTAGACCTGAAAGCAGGCCCAAAAAATAAGGTAGGCTCCAAAATAGGTTTTAGGACAAAAAGGGTATCTTCTAGGTATCGGGTTCCAAAAATTGGGACCGGTTATAACAGGATAGGTTTCGGGTTCTAAATTTGGAATCTACCCATCCGGACCATGCTCACCCCTAATCATGCCAACACATACCCAACTTTTTTGCGAGTTATTTCCTCGTTGGGTTTAATTTTGCATGATAACGTGATTAGATGATTTCACTGTTAATACGTTTGTCTTACCATAAGATTCTCTCCATCTCATCCATAAACATGAGCAAGAATGTACAAGGCTTTACACAGACCTGACCAGACCCAACCGACCACGTGGCTTAACAATTTCGATTCCATTAGTTTCATTCATGCACCATTTCTAATCATGACCAGATAACCGTAAGGACAAGATACACAGAAAGGAAAAGAAATCTCATATTTCTACGGAGGACTATGCATGTTGAATGGTTAAATGCCACTACACATGGATCATTAGGGCATTACAATAAATTGTCATAATTTTTTTTTTTCGTCGGAACTTGTCATAAGGTTCATAATTCGTTACATATGGAGTTTGAGAATTTTGGGAGAGAAACACGTTTACGTGTGTGTAGGAAAGAATAACAGAGCAGATTGAGATCCCATCAAACTGAAGATGGGCCAGAAAAATATGACCAACTTCCAACAAAACCATTAACACATTATCCAGAACATGAAAATCTACGCAGCTGGTCTCAGTCCGAGCCGGTTCTTGGGTGGTCGAGGCTGGTTCCCGGTTCCAGGGTGGGAACCGACACACCCGGAACCGATCACCCGTAGTACTGAGTACAATATTTGCGTTGAGGCATCCAGGTAAGTAACTAGTGCATTGAAGGAAACTAATCAATAGCCAAAATAACATAAGACTTCTAAATCAGTGAGGATGGTACTCTACAATACATTGTTGCGAATACGATGATGCGATTGCTGGATCATCGTAGTCGTGTACGTTTTGAGCTCTTATTCGGTATATAGTTCGTGTTACATGACCAAGCATCATCAACCACATTAACATGTCGAATAATTTGGAGACAAACGGCGGACAACGGGGAGTGTAGCGGAGGCGAAACCTGAAACTTTGCAGCTTCAGAGAGTGTAGTGAGGATTGACATCAATGTCTAGACCCCTCAGTTTTGCAAATGACTCCACCTTGCCCTTCAGAGTGTGAATTTCCCTTAGCCTGCATTTCGTGAGAAATTTGATCTCGTTAAACATCATGATGGCCAGCTCAGTTTAAATTACATGATTCTGGAAATAACGGGAAACCAGAGGGCTTATGCAGAAATTTTTATCAACTTGATAAAAGGAGGTCGAAAATGTTTGAATGATTAGTTGCAGATAGAAATATCATTGTACAGACGGTGCGCATTAGTTCTAATATGACTCGGAAAAGAAGTAAACAATGAGGCCTCTCTCGCACTGGCAATGCTGAGCATTATGGTGTCAATGAGTCTAACCTTGCAATTTCCGCGCGTCTCCTGGCTTCTTCGGCCATGACACCAATGTCCCCAAATATGTGCTTCTCGAACATCACTTTAGTCTCCATGGACGAGAGGCCATGCCTTGTGCGCTGCTCGGCAGCCCAGGCAGCCTCACGTGCTTCTTTACCGAAGTCCTTTTGTGCGGTCAGCGCTGTCTGCAAAGAAATTCAATCAGATTTTCATCAATAAGGAATGTATGCAGTTGGTCAATTTCGAAGCATGACTAACCAATCTGACCATTAAATACTAATGGAGCGAAGTTAAAC
Organism: Rhodamnia argentea; assembly: GCF_020921035.1. Lineage (NCBI taxonomy): Eukaryota > Viridiplantae > Streptophyta > Magnoliopsida > Myrtales > Myrtaceae > Rhodamnia > Rhodamnia argentea. The sequence continues at coordinate 4,464,187 of NC_063158.1, forward strand.
TAATGCCTAATCCAGTGATTCCTAAAGAGAGTTTAACGATCATTTCACTCACCCTTTTGTTGTATACCAAACCCCATGCTCTTCCACTTAATGCATACCGAACAGCGAATTTGATTGGATCGAGCAGCATGTAGGTTACAACGTTGTATAGCCAGATGACACCAGTCCACTTCCACCCGATCTTACTGATTTCGGCAAATTCCCATGTTGCTACAGCAGAGAGAGTAGTTGCTACCTGTAAGACCAAAGAATCGAGCCACGAAATTCCCAGTTAAGTCGTTCCTTTGTTGCTGTATACATTCGTGTTGGAGCTAGATAAAGGGCCACTGCTTAGACATAAGGGTAGAGCCCAAATCTACTTGAAAAAAGCAATGTGTTTCTTACCAGTTGAGCTATGATAAATGCAGAAACAAGAAGAAGACCGGGTCTTTCTGTCATAGACCATCCCCTGGAGCGAGTCACAAAAATGAGAGCTTGGCTGATGGTGCTGACTTGGAGATATAGGGCAGATGCTAGCTGTCGGTTCAGTGCCTTGGACACATTATGGTCGGACATATTGAAGTGGTGCTTGTTGAAGTTCTTCACACCAAAATGGTTCTGTCAGAAAAGAAGATGGAAAGCATCAGTTACTGGCTTTTGATAAAGTACCCCACAACATGAATTGTTTTAGCGTAATGTATCAAATAGCGTTTTCATAATCATGAGCCTCAATTAGTAGATGAAAATGAAAAGTTGCTATGCAGGAAGCATACCGCAAAGAAGTTAGTTTCATAGGCCATCCAGAAGAATATTACAGTCATGATGGCAAGATAACTGCCTATGACAATACCAGTAGCGAAAATTTCACTCAGCTTCCAGCTATCTGGAACCGGTGATGGCTTGACTCTGTCTTTGGATATGGTCATTATCGTACCTAATAGGAGATGCCATGCCATGCACATATTAGGAGACTATATCGAAGATAACTGCCTGCATTGTAGGCATTGAGCGGATGGAGAGGAGAAGCTACAAGAGCAATAGTTCTTACCATCGTTGAGGATGGCAATGATGAGAACCATGAAAGGTGGGAAACTGAACTTCCAGAACACATTGAGTAACATAAATCCAAGCTGTTAGATAAGCCCACTGGTCAGTATAAAAAGACGACAGGGTTTTGTGGAAGCAGCATCTGGAAACCAAGCAGGATAGGATAACTTACGACAATACGGATAGTAATAGACACTGCATATATCTGAAGTGAGTAAAAACCAAACAAACATGAAGGCATTAGAAGTGATAGGATACCTTGAGCCAAAACAAAAAAAAAAGTTGTTAAATAAAGTAGTGGTCGAAAGAGTTGATCCCGTTCCACTAAAAAAGATTTCATTACCGTGTAATTCTTCATCCGCTGAAAGATTGCACGACTAGTTAAGACTGCACTAATGATGACACTGAGTCCAGGCTCTGTGAGAACAATATCAGAAGCACTGCGAGCAGCATCAGTTGAATCAGCAACAGCAATGCCTATATCTGCTATTTTCAGTGCAGGTGCATCATTGACCCCATCGCCCGTCATGCCAACAATGTGCTTCTTCGTTTGGAGTCGCTTCACAATCTCATATTTGTGCTCTTCACAAAGCAAACTATGGTAAGCTTGGGATCGCCCTATTTAATTTGTAACAGGATGTGATGTGATGTGTTTACCAGGAAATACACCAGCAAAACCGTCAGCTTTCTCGATGAGCTCATCAACCTGAAATGAGATTTCCTTATTTTCACCGAGCAAAGATGAAGAAGGATACATATTTGTGCCCATGCCGAGACGTCTTCCTGTCTCCTTAGCAATTGCAAGTTGGTCACCTGAAACAAAAAAGAACATCGATCAAACTTTTTATCTGCATTTATGAGTGAGAAAATCATTGGCTTCTGAAAACATTTAGGGGTTGTAACTACTAACTAGAGAACTTTTGTTGAATAAAGAAGGCTTCATAAATGGAAATTGGACCCCAAACTCGGCCGGGAGAAAAAGAAAAAGGTCATGGTGAAGACCTGTAATCATCTTAACACTAACACCAAGATCCAGTGCTCGTCTAATAGTTTCAGCACTGTCATGGCGAGGCGGATCAAAGAGGGGGAGGAGGCCGACAAATTCCCAGGGCCCCCCAGGATTGTCTTTGGTACCGGCTGGGACTTCCTGTGGAACACGACAGCTTCAATCTGTCAATGATTTGGGAAATGGAAAAACAAGTGATGGAGTTCATGCCAAGCATAATCACCTGACGAGCAACAGCAAGGGACCGAAGCCCGCGTTCTGCAAATTTAGCGATTATTAAGTGCACCCTTTTCTCAATCTCTGGTTTGTTCCATGCCAGGTTGAGAATCTAAATTTTCACACGAAATAGAATCTGATTGTTAACAGCATATACAATAAAAATCATTTTAACTTAGATTCAGATGAGAAACGGTCATATATATGATGTACCTGTTCTGGGGCACCTTTGCTCGCCCGGTGCATTTTACCACTCTTATCAATGTATGTAAGCGCTGTCCTCTTATCAGTTGGATTGAACGGAAGAAAGTGCACTTCTGTGATTCCGGCTCTTGCCTTATTAATGACAAGAAAGGGGTCGATCAGATTTACATTGATATGGCACTCTTTGGAGTACAATATGCTTACAAGAATGTGACTTCCACTACGGGAGAAAAAAGTGTGATGGTAGGACATGCCAACGGGAACAGCAAGCGAGTCATTGCATGAGTTATTAGGCAATTAGCCCCAAATACCTCCTTTGGATCGGCCAACATTGACACAATCGCGGTATCAATAGCATCTTGATTCTCCAGCCTTGAAGCTCTAGCAGCCATCAACACAACCATATCCTGGTCAACATCTTTAGCAAAAACCTGCACAAAATGCATTCGGTTTAGTATTGGAATCATCCAAAAGAAGTGCATGCCTCGAGCATGAGAACCTAGGAAGAACAACACATGCAAATTTAAAGTCGCAAATGTAGTACCTCTATCAGATTCTTGTCGACTGTAAGTTTGTTGAGTGTGAGAGTGCCGGTTTTGTCACTGCAAAGCACATCCATCCCAGCCATTTCTTCAATGGCTGTCATTCTCTTTGTAATTGCACCCTACAAGTAACAGACACAATTAACTTGAACGAAAGAACAGTTATCCGCAGAAGGATCACATACAAATATGATCGCTTAATGTTGTACAAACCTGTTGAGATAGGCGATGAGAACCGATGGCCATAGTGACTGAGAGAACTGTTGGCATAGCTATTGGGATCCCACCGATAAGTAGAACAAGGAGGTTATCGACACCATCACGGAATCCTCTATCCTGAAGGCCATATATTACGACAATTTCAATGAACATCCCCACAGCGATTGAGCAAATGCAGAAGTTTCCGATCGCTGTTAGAACCTGAAATCACAGAAACAAATGAGGTCTTATAACAAAAACAAAGTGCAAACTTCTCTCTCAATTAATTGCGGCTTTCATTCTGCGAAGAAATGTTCCAAATGGTTCAATCAATTGAATTTATTTAATTTGTACTAAAAGTAAAGGTTTCACCATGCACAACGTATAATCTTGGTCAGTTTCATTGCAACCAAAAACACGGTAAGTACTATAATGAGCCAAAAGCTTCCGGCACAAACCTGCTGAAAGTGGCCAACGTGTGTCGTGTTTTCAACAAGATGAGCTGCCTTGCCGAAGAAGGTATGGACTCCGGTGGCTATAACAACCGCTTCAATCTCACCTTGTTTGCAGGTTGAACCGGAGTAAACTCCATCACCAGGATATTTTGTTACCGGAAGTGACTCTCCCGTGAGAGCGGACTGAAAGAGAGATTACGCAAATAATTAACCCCACATTAGAAACAACTGAAGAATAAGTTTGTTCCCATATTTTCAATTTCCATCAACATGAAACAACTTTAGCTTGCATCCTTTTCTAATGCTAGCCATTGGTTAACAATAACTTTCATTTGTGGACCGTGGATCACTCCAGAGTAGTTTCTTCTTTTGACCCTTGCAACATAAAGATGGCTCTGTACCTGATCAATCTTCAAAGGATCTCCTTCAAGCAACCGAGCATCAGCAGGGATGATGTCACCAAGCTTGATACTAACAATGTCTCCTGGAACCAACACCGAGGCATCTTCTTCATTCCATTTTCCATCTCTTAAAACCTGAAGGGGACAGCCAGGTTTGAGTGGAGCAACAAGGAAGAAATAACGTGGAAAAATCAGTCAACTGCTTGTTAGTAAGATTTCATGACAATAGGGAGTATCAAAACCTTGGCTTTCGGAGCCAAGCGAGCCATAAGGGCTGCGGCAGCATTTCCAGCATTATTTTCTTCAATAAAGCTGATTGTTGAGTTGATTATGAGCAGAGCAATGATGCCCAGAAAATCAGGGTAATCCCAACCTTTATCCTGCATTCGAATGAAACTCAAAGAGTCAGAAAAATTCATCTACCTTCATTGATTGTGTATGCAATTTCAAAGATCCTATGGACATACCCCTCCATGTGCAATTGCTATGGCCATAATTGCGGCAGCTTCCATGACCCATGATAGAGGATTCCACATAAAGCCCAAAAACTTCAGTAACTTGCTTTCCTATAGAGGTTGTTCAGAAAACCACAACATGATTTGAAAAAGAACCCCCTAGTAAATAATCTTAAGTTGCCAAATTAGAGAAACACAGATGCAAAGAAAAGGACCTCTTTCTCTTCAAGTTTGTTATATCCAAACACCTCAAGCCGCGTTTGAACCTCATCAGAGCTAAGACCTTCTTTCTTGCACTTCAACTTTTCAAAGACTTCTTCCACAGGGATGTTCTCCTGCCAAATGTGGATTCGCCATTAGGTAATGGGCATCTCTACCTAAGGTTTCTAGTGAGCATTTTTACATGGTTGTTCATAATAGAATATCTCATAATTCATCAAACTAGACATTAGCTACTGAAGAGATATTTAAGCTTGGAAAGAGTTGAGTATTACAGCTCACTTCTTTTATCCTCACTGGGAGAAAGATCATATTATAAAACTTTTGCAGAGGGCTCTTACATGAAGTGTTGCATGATATTCGTGTTACAAATTGATATGACTATTGAGAAACACGTGAATATCAGCACAACCACTGAACCACAAACTAGTTTGCCTTTGGCCATCTTCTACAAACAAAGAAGACCCGAAACAACAACCTATTTGAATGATACGGATCACGGACATATTGTCACTCACCAGATCAACGGTTTCCTTGCTGATAGCTTCGAGTGCAATTGTAGTCTTATCCATTGTGCAAACCCTGATTCGGCTTCAACCTGCCGATTACAGTTCATCGTCTGATCATATAAAGCTATTTGCAACCACAAGACTAATGACCTCTCAATCTTAATCTACAAACAAAAGGACAAACTGCGTGGAAATGTAATATGAGGAGTCCAACAATTGCTGAAATTGTTCAAAATGAACATAAGCATCACCTGGCAAAGAGAATGCATACTATGCAGGAAGAAAGAAGTGAAGAGGTCATAGTGGTTCATCAGTTCCACAAATCAGCAAAATGGAAATGGATGCTCACTGTGTCATTCCAACAAATATATGATCTATCTATCAGTAAATGCATGATGGCATGTTCGTTTTAGCTCGAAGAAGATAAAAATCATTGCCCCCTCCCACTTTTGATCATCTAATAACTCACAAGCCCCGGGAGCTCCTATCATGCACATTGTTTTGGTGTCAGATTGAGCTCATGCTACAATCAATATATAAGTCTCCTCATTCCCAAGTCACCCAAAACATCTCCACCCACCCACCCACTAAAACTGCATGTAAGAAATTAAAATCGAGCAAACACCGAAATCCCACACAAGAATGAAACCAGATCCTGATAATTATGCGTAGTTGAACATCAATGAACATCGAGAATACCAAAAGAAAAGAAAGGGAAACAAGCCTTTTCCTTGGAAGACACTTGAAATGGCCACCAGGGGCCAAGTTCTTTGTGTTGAGAGCAAAAGCCAAAAATGTGGCTTCTGCAAGGTTGGTGGGGGAGGCAGAGAGAGCGAGCGCTTGCGACTGAAAGGCATGGAACGAGTTGATATATGTACAAACTGCAAGAACAAAGCAAGTGTCAGGGGAAAAAAAAAAAGAAAAGGATTTCACATGGCAGTGAGAATAAGGAAGGTACAGAAGAAGAGAGATGCAAAGAGAGTAACGTCCAAGAGGAAAGAGACAGCGATGAAGCATGAGCAACTCCGTCCGCAGAGCATAAGGGGTTGTTTCCAATGGCTTTCTGATGCTAGCAATGCAGATTTCGATACAGGTTTCAATGATGACGAAGAAGCTCGTACGGCCTTGTGCCAGCGCCAGTCTAAGTTTAAATCTTGTTGTTTTTGGCCTAGAGTTTGAACATTGCTATTGGTGGGTTTCAACAAGGCAGCCCAATTTCGACCAAAAAGTAAATAAATAACGGTGCCCAAATTTTTTTTTTCCAAAAGTAGAATTTCATGTCTATTATTTCCTTTTTAGGAGATCAACCAGTATATTTAAATGGTAAAAGTACCGAAAAAGTCATAAATATTTTGTATTTGTATCAATTCGGTTCTAATCATTTTAATTGGATTAATTTATTACTTTTTTTTTTTTTTTGCATTGGTATCAATTAAGTTCATTCGGCCAATTTTGACTAGAAATTGTTGATGTGGATTCCGATCATCTTACATGGCATTGCCGGTACTGATGTGAACCTTTTTTTATTTTATTATTTATTTTATTATTTTTTTTACGTTCTTTACTCTCTCTCTCTTTTTCTCTAAGGGTTGTCAGCCGACCCTTGCCCTTGCTAGCATTGGGTGAGGGCGTGGTTGCCCTTGCCAACTGCGGGCAAGAGCCGCAACGTCCTCATGGGCCCTAGTTGTGGGCGACAAGTCGTCGCTGCCTTCACCCGATGCCTTCGCTGTGGCTAGTGAAAGCCACACGAGGGCCGCCATGCCCTCATTGGCCAAAGCAAGGGTGCATAGCCCCTTGCCGGCCCCGGGCTAGGCCGTAATGCCAAAATCAAGTGAGGGCGTCCCACCCCCCCGCTTGTGGCCCGCGAAGGTCGGCCAATGGCCCTTAGCCAAAAAAGATAGACTAAAGAACAAAAGTAAAAGAAAAAAATATCATTAAAAATGTCCACGTAAGCGCTGCCCTACACGACCAATGTCTATATTAGCAATTTTTTTTATCAAAATTGATCGGATAGACTCAATTAGTATCAATGCAAAAGATTTAGGACTAAATGAATCCAATTACGAGGTTTAAGACTAAATTGGTACCGACGCAATAACTTTATGACTTTAATGCACAATATCCAACATTTTCAATAAGACTTGAGTGGCCATATCACATTAAACGCTGTCACTGGCATGTATTAGGGTCGGTTAGAGAAAAAAACTTTGTTCCTCATAAAAGCAAGACATTTTACTAAGACTTTAGGCTCCGTTTATTTCGCGAAAAATGAGTGATTTGAAAAATATTTTCCTGAAAATGATCACGTACATCACCTGTAATAATTAGTCCATGAAAAATGTTTCCATTACCAATAACAATTTGAGTCTAAACATTTGTATAGACGATGAAAATATTTTTCGTTTATTCATTTTTGTAAGCGATGTAAGTTATCATTTTTTGGGAGATGTTCTCCAAATTACTAATTTTTCACAAAAGAAATAGAGCCTTAATAGGGATTCATATTGCATGATTTGAGCAGTCATTGTATGCATCTTTCATGTACACATTTCCATACATGTTTCCATGTACATGGGCGCTCCTCGACATTACACTTGTATGACTAGTATTTTAGGGAATCAATGTGGATTTGGATCAGAATTGTCACTAGTTGTGTATCTTCTTCTTTTTTCTTTTTCGGAACGAATATCTTCATTTGTCTTGAAGTCGTGAATCTTCTTCTCAGTTGGATAATTTCCAAGCTATTTAGATATTGCTTGTTACAGAAGCACACGATTGATTGTGCATTTTAGAATAATTATTATTGTTGTTGTCGTTGTTGCTATATCTTACGTTCTTGGCACTATGCTGATAACAAGAACGTAAAATACATGAGTTTCTTGTTTCCGATGGCACCTATGTCATTGGACAAATCAAGATCTCCTGCTTTCTTCTACTTTTGGCTTATTGTGAGGAAGACGGCGGAGATTATGTAACATTGACCCACGATAATACAAGAGAAAGAGGTCGGATGTATGAACGAAGTTCCATAAGAACATGGACAGAAATGGGAATCAGTGAGATCTGCCTTTTGGTCTTAACCCTTTGGAATCGCGTTCAAGAACCTGTTGCCCAGAGAGTTTTTGGCAATTCCAAGCCTAATTGATCGTACAAACAATGCAACGTGATTGGCTTTTTTCTCCAGACAAATCAAAGAGATCCGAGTCCTCGCGTTTTTAGCTTTCGATTTACAGCTTGTGAAATAACTGGATGACCCGGAATGCCAACTGTCGTGTTCATGAGACGGAACGAATTAATTTATGTCGTCGAGGGATGAGGAAGCGAAGATGGGATCATTAGTGTAGCCAACTCGAACTCGATGGTGCCATGAGGGATCAAATGGCGCTTAGTGAACATTTTTTCATTATAGTAATTATCTCCTGGCGGAACTTTTATCAAAAGGGAAAAGAATTATCTTCCAGCATGGTGTTAATTCTTATGGAGAGCAAGCAAATCAGATAAGAACCAACCTCGTCTAATTAAGTGACAGCAATGCTTCACTTTTGCATTGAAGGGGGCTATCTTCTCTTCTAGTTGGCTTTATCAAGATTGAACAAAAAGGTACCATGTCATTAGGACACATGCCAATTATGGGTTGCCGTGTGTCCGAAAAGGCACAAGCTGAGGAGATGCCACACGCCGGAAGGACATGGGCAAACACCAAGCTCACTAGAAAGGGTTCAATAGATGGGCCAAGTCATCTCTAACGAGTCACGTTCTGACTCCATTAAGTCAAAACTCTCTAAGACTTCCCGGTCGGATAGAGATAACTTAGGAAGCATGTGGAGGATCGAGTTGTTATGAAGAAGTTCCATCAAGCCATCCCCTTGAACTTTTTGTGGCGATTGATTATGAAACAGAGGAGTTGTAAGCAAATTTATGAAGGAAAACAATTAAAGCCATCGGCATAATTGATACTAGAATATTGAAGCATAATCAAGCAATTGAACTAATAAAACTTGAAATCGAAGACATCATTCTAAAATCGCAATCAAGCAAATAAAAATTCGAAACTAAACTATCAATCAAATTAAATTTAAAAAAAAATATACAGTAAAAAAGTTCCTTAAACATGTAAAAATGAGTGACGTTAAAATTATAGCTTACATTTAACTGAGAAAATATTATATAGTTATACTAAAGAAAATCTAGAAAATGAATTGGATTAAACTATCCCTAACAAAACTATGCATAAAATCACGAGAAGTGAGATATTTCCCCAATCTTAACCATTCTGACCAATTGCGAGTCTCATCGAGCTTTGATCTACAGCGGAATGTGCTTTCGACGGAGAAAGAAAAACAACAACTAAAGCAAACATCTCACAGATGGCATGCAATTAAGTGATTAAAATGGAAGGTAAGTTTCAATGCTGTAAAATGATAAAGAAGTACGATTCTAACACCACTTTGGGTGAATTTTTTTTTTCCCCTCTTTTTCGCGATGCTCCTGATAATTATCCGGGTCGAATTATGGAAACCTGGCCCAAGTAAACATCTAGTGGACCTTGTACCAAGGCCCAATTGAATGGCCGGTCAAAGTTGGAAGACAATTGGCCATCCCTTCTTGTTTTTTTGGTCAATGGAGTTCGAATTTGATGAATTTTGACCAATTGATTGGTGTGGACTGAGGTTTGTATCCAGTGGCATACGGATTACGTGCACAGAAATTCCTCAGAGTTTGACATCGTTGTGATCGGCTACTCTTAACATTCCAAGTCAGCAAATATCCACGTGGTCACCCGTAGGCTAATCATATAGAATCGATCGGTTAATTAAAGAGGTAATTGAAGTTCATTTTGATTGGAAAATGATCTTTTGGCAAGTCCTATCCTATGCGAATGTTCCTTATCATTTTGATAGGGAAAGGATCAAACATGTTGTATGATTTTCAGCTGCCGCGTGGAATATTCATTTTAAGCTATACCTTTATCATCGTAATTGTTAGTCTTTGGCAAGTTCTCGTAGCAAAATTCTATAGTAAAAAAATAGAGCTTTGACATGAGACAAAGAAAAATGGGTTAGAGAGCACTCAAAAAATCAAATGGCTAAGGATTTTCTTTTGAGCTATTTCAGAGTTACTCAACTTGAGTTGTGAGAATACAAATGATTTTTTTTCTTTGGGATTGGAAAAAGAAGAATAAAAAAGTATTAAATAATCATAGTCTGATTTATTTGATCTAATGATTTTATAAATCTATTTGACGTGAGAATTGTATAATAGACATATCTTCTAGTTTCTCGAGCCGTACGGTGAGAAAACTTCCATGAGTGGTTCCAATCAAGTGCCATTTAACGTGGGTCTGTATGTGTTATGCTATGTTATAATAAAAAGAAGGGATAAGTATACTAGAAGTTCTAAAACTTGTCATGAAAGTGCAATCGAGTCATAAAACTTTAAAAAAAGTGCAATTGAGTTATAAAACTTTCAAAATGTGCTATCAAATTCTAAAACTTATCACGAATGTACAATTGAATCCTAACACTTTCAAACCATGCAATCAATAGAAGGACTTGATTTCATCAATTTGACAAGTTTTAAAACTTAATTGCACTTTTTAAAAGTTTTTGGATAGAATTGAACTTTTTTTACAAGTTTTAAAACTTCCAACGCACTTATCCCTAAAACAAAAAATAGAACATACATTACCAGTACAAAAGAAATTTACACGTGCAACTTTGTCCATCCTTGTTTTGAGAATCATATTTGCTTACTTTTTTAAATCGATGATGTATAAAATGGCTTGTGTACATTATATTTGCATTGACGGTGCAAGTTATAATTCTTCCTAATAAACATTGCATGTTTCCACTTATAACCAGGAACTTTAAAATTTATAATCATGTTATTATCTATGTAGTTCTAAATTGGACAGTATTTATTCATTTTTTGTTTTCTTCTTAGTCAAGTTTAACTCTTTTGGGTCAACCAACATGCGAGGTATCCGACAATCGAAGGTTCAAATCGATATTTATTATTTCTTAGACTTATATCTGCCATTTGTTTCTGGTTTGAATTCAATGATGGCTCTCAAGTTGGACTAACCTTAGTGAGTTGCGACTTGGGAAGAATTCTAATGGCAGAAAAGAAAATAAGACGCGTGCGGACTAATGTACATGTAACATACGCTATAGCGCCGTGTCTTGCCAAATCAAGAATCTCTATTGTATTTATTTTGATTATAGGTTGGTAATCAAGTAGGTATAAGTACAATATGGAATTCACATTATTTATCTGATTTGAGCCCTTCGAAGAAAATTCAATTTTTGATTTGCTCGCTTGCTATGACCAAGACCTATTCTGTAGGCAAGGATAATGTCAATGTATATACACTACATGCGTCGTGAATTCATGTTTAGCAACTTCTTTTGAAGAAAAAATGGTACCCTAGACGTGAAACCCTAACCGTTGACTCGAAAATCAGCGAGAGAAGCTTTCTTCGGGGTTTGGTTGGTGAGAGTCTCGAGGTCTTGCTTTGCAAAAGTTGGTCAACATTCATGTGATTCCACTGTCTCTTGACTCAATAGTTTTTGAACTTTACTGATGTAGAAGAACCCTAGAATATAAAATCAAGTTCCTTCAACTTCACGGTCGTTTTCAAGGTGTTTCTGTTCCTTCAAGCAATGACCTTAGCATCACCAAGAAGCCATAAAAAACCCTACGTCAATCGCAGCCCACGGGGCAGAAGATTATGTGCTTTTCAGTAGAATTTTTTAGGGTTTAGATGTGTGACATACGTTAGTGTGACCGACGACCGGTGACTTCCTGTGGCATCTTTTGTAAAAAATAAGGAGGATGTCACGACGACTTTGACTAAACAGCACGAGCCATTAATTAATATTCCCTGTCCTGTCCAGGGGTCAGGCCAGGAGGGATAATTGTTACGGCGTCCGATATCCATTTCTTACGGAACCCTTCGACTGCAACGGATGATCTAATTATCATGACAGTGACTTGTTATTTTGCTCATCCTTTGTTATAAAATATTGCTCGTTATTTATCGGGCCATTTCTTAACGATATTCGAAAACCGTCCGTGCAACGGAATCTATTTACTATTTGCGGATGATATTTAATCAAGAGATCAGCAAATCATCTTTCAAACTTGCTCTAACAAATCACATTGACAAAATTAAATTGTTTAGACCAACCACGATTAGGAAACATAATCTGCCAAGGATCACGTCTACTCTATCTCCTGAAATAGTTGTCTGATTTGATTAATTAACATCCTGGGTTTGTCAAATGTCTCTCCCTTGTGTTCTAATACATGCATTTGCGTTAGTGATGGCTATCGTTGTATGAAGTCAGGTCCTTTGGACTCCGCTTCTCTTATCTAATCCTCTTCTCCCCAGGAAAATATAAATCTCACATGTGATGTCTCAAATTGACCTTTTCACGAGAATTTAATTAGAAGGGGCTGCCGAATAAACTAACGAGCTCCCTTGTAAGTGAAGCCTCTGAGTTCTTCATTTGATCGATAGGACGTGATTCTATTATGTTTACCAAATTCAAGCATGACGTATCGGAAGAAGAAAAAGAAGGAGGTATTGACACATGAATCGCCTTGTAGAGGCGACTCTCGTTCTACTTCGAATATGCATACCAAGTCTTCGGGTATTTCCTCGTTTACAAGCAAAGTATTTCTAGATTGGAGTCTATACAAAAATAACATTAGGGTCAGCTAGTTTTTAATTAGTTATTGCAATGGTATGGAACTATTTTAATGCCTGTCCTTACCAAAAAAAAAAAAATCTATTTTAATGCCTGCAAATTCGGTGAAATGTTAACACTTTCGAACCTTGACGAGATTTTCTTATATCGGTCACTCGAAAATGGTCACACCATATACAAGAATAGGAGAGGAAAATGGTCACACCATATACAAGAATAGGAGAGGAGCACGCATTTTCCGAGAGTTGACTGATATATTTAACAGGCAAATGAACATATGCCGTGACGATTAATTAAAGTAACAATGTTATTAATACATTTATAGAATTACAAGGAAGGAAACAGACAAACCCTAAACTTAAGTTGCCGCGATGTCTTCCATCGTTGTCCCACCCCTTTATATGGTGCTTGACCGTGTCCTTCGGCCACAGATTCTTGACAATATTAGTATATTCTTAAACTGTTTAGTCTTTGTCTATTCAAAAGAAAGCTGCATAAACCGATTATTCAGAATTTCAGCAGCTTCATGCCAGGTAAGACTCATTTGGTGCACCTAGTCCTCATTAAAATATTCTTTAATTAATCGCTAAGAAACCGTCGCCAAGCTTTGATTTACCTATGATGCTAGCAATAATTTTCAAGGATTAAGTATAACAAAATTACCATAAGTATTTGCTTTGGGTTACTCCGAGCTTACAAAATGACCCATAAGCAAGCTAACCGACGCTGGGAGAAAGCGTAGAGAAGTAGGAGATAACACAAGTGAGGAATTAAGGGATAGAATACTCGTCACCGGTGGGAATCCATCCAAAGAATAAGAGTAGAAACAAGAACTCCTTCTTGTTAACAAGCCAAAGGCTCAAATAAATTTATCATTCAACAAGTCTGCCGTTCTCATTCATTGAAATGCCCTAATATAGGCGAGCATGAAACAACCCTCCAAGCTTGAGTAAATGAGGCTCTTAGGAAATATCGAAAGACTCTTGGAAAATAGAAAACACAATTAAAGTCTAGGAACTAGAACTTGACTCTTAGGAAAGACGCGATATAATTTAATAAGACTTGGAAATCTAAAGGTTACTTAACTACTCTTGAAAAGATAAAAATTATTAATGCCCTTCGACGCCTTCAAGGATTGCTCCGGCATTAGACGCTTCTGCTGCGTGAAAACTCGTCCCTCGGTTTCCCTTGTTGTCTTTTTCATGGTAAGGAGAAAGATCGGCAACATTAAACGTTGCGAAACAAGTATACTCACCAGAGAGTTCGATCTTGTATGCGTTGTCACCGATCCTTTGTAGAACTTTGAAAGGTCCATCGGCTCTAGGCTTTAATTTTCCATGACGACCTCGAGGAAATCGTTCCTTCCGAAGATGAAGCCAAACCAAATCTCCTTCTTTGAAAGCCGCAGACCGTCGATGCTTGTTCGCTCTTTCTCGATACTTGGCATTGTGCTTCATAATTCTTTCTCAAATCTGGGAATGGAGCCTTTTTAAATAATCAGCATGTGCTTTAGGGTCTCCACTAAAATGATGAGTGATGGGAAGTGGAGCTAAGTCCAATGGACTAATAGGATTTTTCCCATACACAATTTCAAAAGGACTCGTTCCGGTTGTTTGGCTTGAAGAACAGTTGTAAGCAAATTTAGCTTGAGCCAAAGTGAGATCCCATTGTCGCAAATTACTTCCAATTAAGCTCCTCAATAACTTTCCCAAACTTCGATTAACAACTTTAGTTTGTCCATCGGTTTGAGGATGATGAGAAGAGCTGAATTGAAGGGTTGTGCCGAGCTTTTTCCAAAGTGTACGCCAAAAATGACTGACGAATTTGGAATCCCGGTCGGAAGTCATTGTCTTTGGAATGCCATGAAGTTTCACATCTCTTGGAAATAGAGATTCGCCACATGAGTCGCATCCAATGTCTTGCTACATGGCACGAAATGCGCCATTTTGGAGAATCGATCAACGACCACCATGATTGAATCTTTACCCTTTTGCGTTCGAGGTAAGCCAACCACAAAATCAAGACTCACATCTTCCCAAGGAGCCATTGGTACTGGCAATGGAGTGTACAAACCGGTGTTTTGAGCATGACTTTTGGCAATATGACAAGTTCGACAACGATCCACATGCCGCATGATGTCTTTCTCCATTCGAGGCCAATAAAATTTTTCTTTGACAAGAGAGTACGTCTTGTCTCTTCCGAAATGACCCGCTAAGCCTCCTCCATGAGCTTCTTTGATAATAACTTCTCTCAAAGAACCTCTAGGTATGCATAGACAATTATTCTTGAAAAGAAATCCATCTTGTAGAAAGAATTGCTGAATTGGACCTTTAGAACAATCTTTCCAAATCTTACCGAAATCTGGATCATCTTCATAAAGCTCCTTGATCACGTTGAAGCCTATAACGTTCACTTTCATAGTGGAAAGCAATGAATGTCGACGGCTTAATGCATCCGCAACGCGATTAAGAACTCCAGCTTTATGTTTGATGAGAAAAGTGAAAGCTTGAAGAAACTCAACCCACTTAGCATGTCGAGTGTTGAGTTTATGTTGAGTATTTACATACCTCAAGGCTTCATGGTCCGAGTAAAGAACAAACTCTTTGAACAACAGATAATGTTGCCAATGATCCAAAGCCTGAACAATAGCATAAAATTCCTTATCGTAAGTAGAGTAATTCTTACGGGAATTATTCATCTTTTCACTAAAGAGCGCAAGTGGTTTTCCTTCTTGGCTAAGAACCGCGCCAATTCCAACATTAGAGGCGTTACAGTCAACTTCAAAGACTTTATTAAAATCTGAAAGTGCAAGAATGGGAGCCTCGGTTACCTTCCTTTTAAGGAGTTCGAAGCTATGTTGTGACTCTTTCGTCCACTTGAAATTTCCTCCCTTCAAGCATTCTATGATAGGAGCAATGATGGTGCTGAAATGCTTGATGGATCGACGGTAAAAAGAAGCCAAGCCATGGAAACTCTTGACATCATGAATCGATGATGGCACCGGCCAACTCAAGATCGCCTCCACCTTGTTGGGATCCATCTTGATGCCTTCTTCAGAAACGACATAGCCCAAGAAGATAAGGCCATTGGTAAAGAAATGACACTTCTTCAAGTTCGCATACAATTTTTGCTCCCGCAGAACCCGAAAAACTTGTTGAAGATGCTTCAAGTGTTGTCGTTATGTCGAACTATAGACAAGAATGTCATAGAAGTAAACAACAACAAAGCTACCAATAAATGATTTCAAAATATGATTCATGAGGCGCATAAAAGTACTAAGAGCATTAGAGAGGCCAAAAGGCATAACCATCCATTCATAGAGGCCATCTCTAGTTTTGAAAGCGGTTTTCCATTCGTCTCCAGCTCTCATCTGGATTTGATGATATCCACTCCGAAGATCAATTTTGGAGAAAATGGTAGCACCAAAGAGTTGATCGAGAAGATCATCGAGCCAAGGAATAGGAAAGCGGTACTTGATAGTAATTTTGTTTACCGCTCTACTATCAATACACATATGCCGGGAACCATCCTTCTTCAGTACAAGAAGGGCGGGGACAACACAAGGACTCATACTTTCCCTCACCATACCTTTAGCCATAAGCTCATCGACTTGCCATTGTAGCTCTTCATGCTCCTTTGGACTCATTCGATAAGCTGCTTTGTTAGGAATAACAGCTCCCGAAACGAAATCAATACAATGCTAGATATCTCTAATGGGTGGAAGACCAGGTGGAATTTCTTCCGGAACAACATCCGAAAATTCACGGAGTACATGTGTTACCCGAGCGGGAACATCATAATGTTCTTCATTCTCCTCTAACACCACAAGAGCATATGTCTCCATCGAATCCTCCAAAGCTTTATCGACTTCAGATTTAGAGAGCAAGTTATTTCCTTCCCCAATAGATGGTTTACGAATACTCTCCATTTTGGAAGGACCCAAGATGATCTTGACTCCATCTTTCTCGAAAGCATAAGTGTTTTTGTACCCATCATGCTTTGTTTTTCTATCAAATTGCCAAGGCCTCCCGAGAAGCAAATGGCAAGCATCCATGGGGACAACGTCACATCATACTTCATCGATATATTTCTTTCCAATGGAAAAATCAACGAGACATCGTTTATCGACTCGTACCTCATCCCTTGCGAAGCCAAGAGAGCTTGTATGGTTGTGGGTGCTTCTCCGTTTTAAGGCGCAATTTGTCCACCATCGTTGTTGCCACAACATTTTCACAGCTTCCTCCATCGATGATAACATCGCATACCTTTCCATGAGAGGTACATCGAGTGTGAAAAATATTGTTCCGAAGCCACGTACCGTCTCTGTCGGGAATAGCATTCAAGATTCGACGAAGGATTAGAGACTCTCCTTGGTCACCGTAGATGACCCCATCTCCCTCCTCTAGTTCTTCGTCGAAACTAGGGAAGTCTTCATGATTGTCTTCTTCAAGTTCTTCCTCCACCAAAGAGACAATCTTACGATTTGGACAATCAGAAGCAATATGTCCAAACCCTTGGCATTTGAAACATTTGATAGAATTAGAGCGATTGGAACTCGATGCTCCACTATTCTTCGACATAGGTTTCGCAGCGATAGCTTTTGATTTAGGAAGAGAAGAACTCTCCCCTTTGAAATAGTTTTCTTTGTTACGATGTCGCGAACTCGCACAAGCTTCTTTAAGCTGCTATTCAACCTTAAGAGCAAGTTGACAAACATCATTATAAGTCCAATAAGGCTGAAGTTGGACAACATTACCAATTTCATATCTAAGTCCACCAAGGTACCAAGCAACGGTTTGCTCCTCCGCCTCGGAAACATCACATAGCATCATAAGACGATCGAATTCCGCAGTATATTCCTCCACGAACAACTCCTTTTGCTTCAAATTGTGGAATTGGAGGAAAGTATTCTGGTGATAGTTCATCGGTAGGAACTTCTTCTTCAATTCTTTTCGCATCTTCTCCCATGTGATGATACGACTTTTTCCGTCACGAGATCTTTGCTTCTTCAAATGCTCCCACCAAATAGACGCGTGCTTTTTAAGCTTAATGGAGACGAGCTTTACCTTTCGATCATTCAGTGTGTCTTGATAGTCGAAAATCCTATCGATCGTGTGTAGCCAATCTATGAATTCTTCTGGTTGAAGCTTCCCTTCAAATTCAGGAATATCAATCTTCACATATGAGTCTCAATGAAATCCATGAGGATTTTGATGTTGACGTCGAGGAAGCCTCTCCTCACTAGAAGCATCACTTCGAGCTGTAGCAAAGGGATTGACATCTTCTTTGTCGGAGGGAATGCCATCTGAATCGTGACGCGGATCATCACGTCCCGGATGTTCGAAGCGTTGCAAACGCTCCCGCAATTGCTGCACTTGTCTCCTTAAATCATCCACCTCCACGTCTCGTAGGTCTCTCTATCAAGCCGTTGGGGAATCAATGTTTGGTCCACGTCGAAGATGACCAGCCATTGAACCCGATGCTCTGATACCAACTTGACGCCTGAAGAAAGCGTAGAGAAGTAGGAGTTAACACAAGTGAGGAATTAAGGGATAGAATACTCGCCACCGGTAGGAATTCACCCAAAGGATAAGAGTAGAAACAAGAACTCCTTTTTGTTAACAAGCCAAAGGCTCAAATAAATTTATCATTCAACAAGTCCGCCGTTCTCATTCATCAAAATGCCCTAATATAGGCGAGCATGGAACAACCCTCCAAGCTTGAGTAAATGAGGTTCTTAGGAAATATCGAAAGACTCTTGGAAAATAGTAAACACAATTAAAGTCTAGGAACTAGAACTTGACTCTTAGGAAAGACGCGATATAATTTAATAAGACTTGGAAATCTAAAGGTTACTCAACTACTCTTGAAAAGATAAAAATTATTAATGCCCTTCGACACCTTCAAGGATTGCTCTGGCATCACTAACTCATGGACCAGGCATGACCGACATCATCCGCCCACATGTTCATTCCTCAATCACTACACGAACACTTTCTTTGTGTAGGGGCCGCACGCATTGAATCAACATTGATCGAGGTCATCAATGATTCCCGAAGAATAACATAAGAAGATTACCTCAAAATTGATTTAGGCAATTGTTATTTTCATTGAATAGAGACATTGAAATATATTAGGTTTTACCCTCGAAGTATGTTTGGCCCTATAGGTACAAGCTGACGTGCTAGTTTCTCACCATTGTTTCCTACTTTCCATGTGATAAGCTATGAGTTTCTCAACGAGTTTCTCACCGACGTAGTGGTCATGTTAGCTTCGGCCTGTCCATGTGGCATAATCGGCCCCGACGTAAGCAATTTTGGCAATTTTAATTTTCTTTTTTTCTTCTTTACTTTTTTCTTTTATTTTCTTTCTACTTCTTCTTTTTTTTTTCGAACTCTAGGTCATCGATCTTCACTTGGTCCGAGTGAGGGTGTTGTTGCCCTCACCCGTGGTCGATGAGAACGCCGAAGGCTAGCCCATAGTTGGAAACCTGAAGAAATAAAATAAAAGAAAAATAAAACAATTGAAAATTTGAAAATATTTTAAAAAGAATTGTAAAAATTATTCATGTCAACGCCGGCTAGCTACCGGTCGTGCCGGGTAGGACAGCCGGCATCTACGTTGGGGATTTCTTGCCAAAATTGATTGAAAGAACTAAATTATCAAATCGCCAAAAGGTTGGGAAAAGTACACTAGAAGTGCCATAACTTGTGTACGGCGTTCACTTGAGTGCCATAACTTTCAAAACGTTCACTTAAGTACCATAACTTTCAAAAAATCGTTCACTTGAATGCTACGTCGGAGCAAAATCGTTTACTTGAGTGCTATAGTAACTTTTCCGGCGTGTCACGTCGGCTTTTCGGCGCGCCACGTCATCTTTATGGCATCTACAATTATTTTTCCGGCGTGCTACAGCAACTTTTCCAGCGTCTACAGTACTTTTCCGGCTGTCACGCCAGCTTTTCCGGTTGCCACGTCAACATGGCACTCAAGTGAACGATTTTTAAAAGTTATAGCACTTAAGTGAACGTTTTGAAAGTTATGGCACTCAAGTGAACGCCGTACAAAAGTTATGGCACTTCTAGTGTACTTTTCCCCCAAAAGGTTTAAAGCTAAATTAGCACAATAGAAGGCATTACAATCAAATTGATAGATCATCAAAAAGTTTAGAACTAAATTGTCATAATTCAAAGGTTTATGATTGAATTAGCCAATCATACAACATATTTATGATTTTTTGTACAATCATCCCAATTATGCGATATAACCTCAACTTTCACTTGTAGGACTGCACGTGAAATATCCAACATTAATGATTTGGTCTCACCAATAAGACCAAGATAGATAATATAGAGAAGAAAAATGCTAAGATGATTGTCTCTGTTGGAATGACGGACTGACAGTCATCTATTTGCCATGAGATTTTATTGAGGAAACCGGTAAACTTTCTCAACTGATTTAAAATTTTGACTCTACCATTCCTTTTTATTTTTATTTTTATTTTTTAAGAGTTCTATAATTCTTTATTGCAAGCTCAAAGACCAAATCATAAGAAACAAATTGGAACCAATTGATATATGAAGAAGCAAATCAAAGTGATAATATTGAAAACAATGGATTTATTCTCCAGCCAAAGAAAAAAAATTATGTGGATATTGTTAAAAAAAGACTTAATAACTCAAAAAAAAAAAAGAATTTAATTATCTTGTACACTTTGAACTTTGGATTGTTCTAGGATTTTAGCTTGAATAAGTCATAACTGTGGAGGAAAGATTTGTTAATCTTTGCTTTTTTTTTTTATTTGCAAAAACGTAACAGGTACATTGTCGTCATTTTAGTTTGCGTCTATTTTGGGCATATAATGCTTACTTTTTTCGTATAGTTTCGTTCAGATTGATGGAGTTTGTATTGAAAGCAACTTAACTAATGAAATGCTAAAACTATATTAGTCAAGATTTATATAAAATCAATCGAAAATCATTTCTTTAACTTTAGCATTGACTCATTATCTATGAGATTTGGATCAACGGGGTAAATTTTTCACAATTCATTATTCTTATTTTGATGTTTTCTTTACTTCATTTGTTTTAGACAAAATTGAGATCATCGGTCTTAGTTTTAGATCGCCAGAGAGTCCTTCTAGAGCAATTTGATTTGGACGAAAGGAATGAAAGGCCAATTCGTTGCTCAATGATTTTGTTATTAGTTGCAAACAACATTTCAAGAGTTTTTTCATATTCTACATTTGATATATCTATATAATGACATTAATGACTTCTTTTTAGTGAGTGGTAATATTTTTCTACTTGAAATTACTTATAGTTAGGAATCTAATTTATTTTTTCTTTCTTCATATTCAAGAAAATTGATTATATGGGCCCTCTTATGATTTTTTTTCTTTCAATTTGAGCCTGCAATAAGGAAACATAAAAGTCAAAAAAAGAAAAAACAGCAATAGACATAGAGTAAAAACAAAACCGGCCGAGAAAGTTTAGGGTTTCCTCAAAAAAAGTATTGTGGTTGTGGCTAACCCTTTGACCACCACCCCGTCATTTTATGGAGGACGGCCATGCTAGCCTCTTCCTATAGAGAACTAGGGTTTTATTATTTATAATGCCGTCTGGAATCAAACACCGAGCAACCTACTAAGTCTAGTTGAGGGAAAGCGTCAACTGAGGGAGGATACTTCTGTTTAAAGAGAAGACTTTGACTAATTTGGATTGTAGCTTGTAATTAATTGCGAAATCTGCATTAAACTTCCGGGTTTGGCATAAACCATTTGCTGGGGAAAATTAGAAAATTAACCTTTCGCGATATTCTAACGATCTTGCTTGTCTTTTTAGTCTGCCACGTAATCCGGAGATTCATGTCCCCGTCCCCTCTTTGACCCGGTCGACGAAACATTTTAACTTTTAAGAGCACATGTTAACAAAATTTAAAGGGCCTTGAAAATTCTTATTTCCACTTTTAATTATCAAAAAAGTCCTAAATTTATTATAATTGTACCAATTCAATCTTAAACTTTTTTTTTTTTGCCGATCCAGTCCTAAATCTTTTGCAATTGTGTCAATTCAGTCCATTTGATTAATTTTAGCCGATCGGCGCCGACGTAGAATAAGAAGAAGAAGAGGAGGAAAGAGGAAAAAATTAAAAAAAATTTAAAAAAAGTATTAAAATGTTATGTCGCCAAACAGTCTGCGCCGATCGGCTTTCACATCGGCACGGGCCGACCAAAATTGGTTGAATGAATTGAATTTACATAATTGTAAAAGGTATAGGACTAAATCAGGAAAAAAAAGTTTGGAACTGAATTGACACAATTGCATAGGTTTAGGACTTTGTTGGTAATTTTCCCATTAATTTAACTTATGTCCGGAGAGCACTTATTAGCAAATCCTTCATTTTCATCATGTTCAAGGTCAATATTTTCTCTACCCGTGATATTAACGAATTTCAGGTGTTCGAACCAATTAATGATGACAAAACCTACATTGCTCAATTTACTTCGACTTGCAACTTTTCTCCCCTTCAATATTCATGACGACAGCACATATGGTGCAATATACTGACAAATTTATTTTAACTTCAGATACTTTCACAAATTTTAAAAAATAATTATTGGCTTTCTTACTTTTCCCCTAAAATTAGTTCATTTTTTTTTGTAAATAATCACGTTTAGCACATATGGTGCCGGATAAAACTATCGCTTCATCGTTACCTAAAAAAAGGAAAAATAAAAGTTAAATTTCGATCAACGATCAATGATTTCTTTATACGATAATTATCTTCACGATGAGGATACACAATTGATAAAATGGTCATCTTATACTCGCTCTTTCGTTTGTTTGTCGTAGACAAAAAACCCGATAATCTTAACCTAATGATCTTACAAGTTCCGTGAACATGCAAGGTGAGCTGGTCTTTTAAGCAAACGGAGCACCTTCGTCGGGGTTACTATAACCCCGTCAAAAACAGCTCCTCTTCCATTGTATGTAGCTTTTCTGACTTCACGCAGAAGTTCGCTACTGTTTTGACAATTCGCTTCATATTTAGGCTCCGCTGATTTTGCGAAAAATACCATGTTTTTTTACAATGTTCTCCGAGAAGTCACGTTCCAGGAATTAAGAATATGTTTCGGTATTGTTTTTCGTGAAATGAATGGAGCCTTAAACTCAATCTTTCCAAGCTAGTGATGGAGACGACCTTCTTCATGCTCTCGGACCAGGGAGAAAGTATTTGCAGTAGACCGCCAACGAGTCCTGGTCAACCCAAGACCAAGAAACTTTGAACAGTATGAAGCCAATCATCAGGACGAGGGGGGGAATACGACGACTAGACTCGCAGAGACGACAATGTGGATGAAGAGGACAACGACTGAGCTTCTTAATGGTTGTTCCAAGACTCGACCACTAAATAAGATCGAGGTGACGCCGGCCATTGGGATGAACTGGTGAAACAGATATTGGTGACAATTGTTCCATTTATAGTTTGGAAGTCTACGGTCACAAAAAGCCTAAATTGGTGTCAAGAAACCTCCGGTCAACAACCTAATCTTAGGGTTTCTCGTTCAAACTCTCTGTAGAATTTTCTTTTTATTATACAAGTTTCTGTTAGGATTTGGCACATAATCACAATGAAGCAAAGCGTAAAAGCAAGAAAGAGAAATCAATATAAGGTTTATCATGGTTCATTTTCAAACTAGAGCAACGTCTAGCCGAAGATTCTATTATAATTAGCACATCGCACCTCTCGTTACTTCACTCAATTAAAAGCGAAAAAGAGTATATATAGCAGTAACTATTCATAGACCCAAATACAATTTTTGTGTTCACGCTTTTACTTGTTATGCAAGTTTCCGTCTTCTCGTATGGAAACTAAAATGTGTCTAACGAATTGCTTTTAGAATAAATGGCTACATTAAATGATTGCAAAATGCTTCCTGCGCAAAGATTGTGAGGATTGTGGAAGATGGATGATTAGCTTCCTGTCACTATCTTTCTAATCTTCATGTAAATGAAGCTCGGATAATGCATGGTACGCTGCTCATTTAGGGAATTTCTGGGGACTTGAAGATTGAATCACACTGCGTCCAAGATGATTAGGTCAAAAGCTGGTTGCTTCCCCGCCGAAGAAAAGGCTTTTTAGAGACGCAAATAAGCAGTTGACTTTGACTAGCGGAGTTATCCGGGGATAGCTAAGAGAAAATGAGATCGCAAAGAAACTCCTTTCGGACGAAACGCTCCATCGATGCACGGTTGAAGTGGTCAAAAGATTCGCGTCTGAAATTTCGTTGAGGAAGAGAACGGACTTAGGTAAAAATTGAACAAAATAAATAAATGCAGCTTCAAACGTGGGTCAGACGTTGGATGTGTTTCTTAAGATTCGGGAAAACTATTCAAGAAGTCCTAAATCTATTACACTTTTCACTATTAAACCTTTTAATTTTGTCAATTTGAGTCTATCCGGTCAATTTTGATTGAAAATCGCTGATGTGATGTAGGCCGACCCCGTGGACAATTTTTCAAAATGTTTTTTTAATATTTATATATTTATTCTTTTTTCTGGATAGAGTAAAAATAGTAGGAAGTCAAGAGGACAATGCTGCAGAGTTAACGGAAACCTTTGACCACAATGGAAGACGTATTTATTATCATATTTTTGCTTTTTATTTGCTCCGATTCCTAAGGATTTAACGTTTAAGATAAACTATACATCCAACAAAATCACTCTATATTTTGCGGGAGGAAATTAATCGAGATATCTAAAAATCATCCAAGGAATATATTTATTATACTTGCACTAACAAATCACCTGGGAAAATAACTTTCCATGCGGAATGGTAAATAAAAACACGATTAACAAAGATCCTGGCTATATTGTTTTTTGGAAAAATTATAAAAAAAGCCATAAACTTATTGTCACAATTCAGTTCTAAATTTTTTTTGGCCAATTGAGTCATAAACCTTTTACAATTGTGCCAATTCAATCCATTTGGCAGGCCGGTGCTGACGTGGCAACTTTTTAATAATATTTTTATATTTTTATAATTTATGTGATAATTTTGTTTGTCATTTTTTTCTTTTCTTTCCTTTTTGGTTAGGGTCGGCCGGAGGCCATTGGGCAAGGGCCTGCGAGACCCGCCGGCCACCGGTGAGGTCGCAACCCTTGCCCAGCCACAAGAGAAGGCTTATGACCCTGCCGACCCTAACCAAAGAAATAAAAATAAAAATAAAAGACAAAAATTAAGATTATTTAAAAAACTGAAAATTAGAAAAATATTTAAAAATTATTTAAAATTTTTTACGTCAGTGCTAACTGGCCAAATGAATTGAATTGACATAATTGCAAAAGGTTTAGGATTTTTTTATAATTTTTTAATTATTTCTCACTAGCTTGTCTAATTTCATTTAATAATATTTGGGTTAGTCAGATGTCTCCCTTTCGTTCAATGTCTGCTTTGGCACTAGTGATGGTGATCGTTGTATGAAGTCGGGTCCTCCGAACTGTGCTTCTCCTATCATGTTGCGCCACGTATGCGAAATTTCACTTATCCCCAGGAAAATATGAATCTTACAGACGGTGTTTTAAATTGACTTTTCATAAGCATTTTAAGCAGGAGGGGCTGCTGAATAAACTAAAGATCTTCCTTGCACAAGAACCCTCCAAGCTTTTCGTTTGGTCAACACTCAGCAGGACACCACTCTATTAAGTGGATCGTATTCAATCAAGACTTATCGACACATAAGAGAGATCATGCATGTGTCGCATCATATTTCAAGTCATACTTCTTTTTTTTTTTTTTTTCTATAGATGGCTCTCGCTCAGTTTAGATACACACACACACACGGAGTCTTCGGTATATGCACGTTTACCCGGCAAAGGTTTACTGAAAAATATCTGATGGACATTACTAGGTGGAGTCTATAACTCTGATAACGTGAGGGTTTTCAGCTAGTTTGTAATTAGCGTTAGGAATGATTCATCGAACTTCTATCTGATAATAGTCACAACGACTATTATCAGATAGTACGAGGAAAGAAAGAGACAAACCCTAACCTTAAAGTTGCCACAACGACTTCCATCACCGTGCCACCCCTTTTTATCTCCTCGAAAAGGGTGTTTGAAATGTCCTTCGGCCACTAATTCTTTAGATTAGTATTCTTAAACTACTTTTTAGTTGTGTCCACTCAAAAGAAAGCTGCAATAAACCGAATATCCAGAGACTTTCTTCTCGTGAGTAGAAAAGTCAATTTAAGCAATAAACTTAAAAATAGTCTAGTAGCTTCATGCCAGGAAAGACTTATTTCGTGCACCTAGTCCATGTTAGCATATTTTCCATTAATGATTAAGATACCATCGCCTAGGTATGATCTACCTATAATAACAGGAATAATTTTCCAAAGAATAGTACAACCAAAATTACATACATATTTACTATTGAGAAAACCTTCATTTTGAATATTTAGATTCTGACAAAACTATCCTTATTTAGAAAGAATATCTTTAATTAATGCCTATGAATATTTTATTGCAAGTGAACATGTGAACGAAAGCTTATATTATTCCAAACGTGATATTCGGACTCAAGTGGTAGTCGTCATGTATTTACTTCTGAGATAGTCAAAGTTTTTTATTCGGATGGAAGAAGAGGTTGCCTTTGAAGATTTAATCTTGAGAAGACTTATGTGATACGTCGGCAAGGACTTTCTTGGAACTTGGAGTCACTGTTCCAGTTTATTCGGAATCAGAGAGTTTTTACTTCTGAAGATTGCTTTCGAATAATGTTCGGATTATGCAGTATCTTTCAAACAGATTCTCAAGACCCACGTTTAGCAAGTTTCCGATAATGGCGGTATTATTTATGAAAGTCTGTAATCTTTAATTGACAAAATTATTTTCCAAACAGATCATGATAGTATCTACGATTGGAACCTTCCAGGAATAAGGTTTGCTATTTATTTGAATTAACTCTACTTATGGAAACCGAGAATTTACTTGTATGGGCGGCTGAATCTGAAGAGTTCAGATTCAACTCCAACGGCTACTACGTCTTCTCGGATATAGTTTCGTTCAATCATGATTGATGGCGTCCAATCAATGATTGAAGAGTGATCCTTTGAAAACATGTTCAATCATTAGTTTGGGAGTAAAGGAGTATAAAAGGAAGATCCATGGTGATCAGCCGAGTGAGATCAAAACCTACAATTCCAAAGTGCTTGAGTTGTTCGGATTCACATACTTGTTCTTGAGAACTATAAGCTGTATATTTGAGAGATTCTTGTAAGACCAATCAGCTATCGGGGCCGAAAAGTAGACATGGGCTTACTAAGCCGAACCACTATATATTTTGCATGCACTTTTCTCTACTCTAAATCTCTTTTATTGCGCTTAGATTTATGCATGTGATATTCTGAACTCAATTTCTAAACTATATCTGTTTGTGTTTTGAACTTATTTATATTCTACAATAAAATTTCAAAACAGTTCGGAATCACCTATTCACCTCCCTCTAAATGATATTGCTAGATACAACATTTACTTAGGATTACTCGGAGCTTACAAGATAACCCATAAAGCAAATCGACTCATGTACCAGACACGACCTCTATTGTCTGCCCACATGTTCGTTCCTCAATCACTAAATGAACGCATTAGGTTTGGTCTAAAGGTTGTATGCATGAAATCAACATTGATTTTCAATGATTTCGTAAGAATAGTGTAAGAAGATTACCTTGTAAATGAACTTTGTTTTATGACCCAAAAGACAAATGAAATGTACTTTTTTTTCTTATGCAACAAATAGAAGCACATCTAAGCAAAATTCGTAAATCAGCAGGATTACAAACAAGTGTTTGGAAACATAGAAAAAAATCACGTAGTGATAAGGCCCAAGCAGCTCTTTTTCATTTGGAGGCAAATATCGTTTGCCAGTAAGTTTTACGGCTGTATTTTCCTTCATCCCCGATTGAGATAAATCTCATGATATGTGGAGAAAAAATTCTCCAAAAAGTGTTAAACATATTGCATTTTTGCTAATTAAGTCCTAAATCTTTTAGTGTCAATTAAGTTCTAAATATATCCACATTTTGGCAATTGAGTCCATCTCACAAATTTTGGCAAGAAATCGCCAACTTGGATGATGGTCGTTCTACATAGCACGGCTAACGTTAACATAGATAATTTTCAATTATATTTTTTTGAATTTTTTATTTTATTTATTTTTTCTTTTCTTGTCTTTCCCTTCTTTACTTCTTTACTTTTTGTTTCTTTTCTTTTTTGTTTCTTCTTTTTTCCATTTTCCCTCCGCCGGCCATCAACAAGGCCCCAGCAATGGCAGTGGAGGGAAAATGGGAAAAATAAAAAATAAAGGAAAAAAAAAAGAGGGGGAGAGAAAAGGAAAAAAAATAAAGAAAGGAGAGAGAAGAAAAGAAACTAAGGAAAAAGAAAGAAAAATAATTAATTAATTTTAAAAATTAACATATTATTAAAAACTACCCACGTCAATGCCTGTCGTACCACATATAACAGTTGATGTTCACGTCAGCAACTTCCGGTCAAAATTGACCGAATGGACTTAATTAGCAAATAATGAAAATATTTAGGACTACATAAACATAATTGAAATATCTAGGACTGAATTAGTAAAAGTACAATAAGTTCGAGACTTTTCTAACAATTTTCCCGATATTGGGACTTTGATTTATTGGGTTAAAAATATGAACCCCATGTACACAAGAACTTAATTAATACTATATGCGATTAATGCCTTGAAATTATACCGGATACGAACAAGAACACGTGAAGATACAACATAGAGGACTAGGCTTTATCCATTATGATGCCGTTCGGAATCGAACAAGCAGCAGCGGAGTATATAATTGAGAGAGAAAGAGTCAAATGAAAGATAAAAAAAAAAAAAATCCCTTTCGCGAGATTCTAAAGATCTTGCTTGTCCTTGTTCTTCGTATTCGCCTCGTAATCCTGAGGTTCATGTCCTAACCCCTCTTTGACTCTTTCCACGAGAAGTTTAGTGGCGTACATTGAATATTTGCGATTTGGAATAAGTGACCTCAATTAAAAATGTGTAATCCTTCCATTTTTATGGGGTCTTGAAAGTTCTTATTTCCGCTTTTAATTAACTTAAGTAGTGTCCAAAGAGCACTTATTAACAAGATCTTTCATTTTTAATCGCCCACAATGTCATTATTAACAGTGAATTTCTTCTTCTTTTTCTATTAGAGATTCAAGATTATATACATATATATATATATATATATACATATATTTGGACTAGTTGGGTATATGACTTAAGTATCTATATTTTTAACAAATTTATATTTTAATTCTTAATTTATTAAAAATGCTTAAAATTGACCCCATATGTGTCGAAATAACGTGTCGAGATGCTAAACTAATATGTTGTTGGCGTGTCCGGAGCGTTGAACACGGTCGGTCGCATATCGGAGAGTGACGGGCACGATACAAAGGCTCCCAAAAAGTGTCGGTGCCGCGTTAAAGGCACTGCAAAGCTAGATGCTATACCAAAGAGGCTATTGTGGTCATGTTAAACAAGCCCCACTATATTCGTACAGGTCTATCTAATAGTATTAACGTAAGTTAATAAACGACACAGATGTGACACGTCAAATTTAAATTGTCGCCTCCACTTATTGTTTGTAATTTTATTGAACATGCAGTATAAAAAAAGTTGTCCCGACGTAAATTACCGCCTCTTTTTCTTCGTAAGCCATTGAAGTTGCATGAAAGACTATCCTAACTTTAGCACCGTGCCTGTATGAATACCAATACCGCGTTACCGCGTTTCCAAATGACTTAAACAAGCGCTAGCATAAAAGGAACTCTTCATCGTTACGAAAAAAACAGAGAGAGAGAGTTAAACTCAGACCCAACGATCAACGGATTCTACTTGTACAATTAAATGTCTTTGTAATCTGTATGATAAGGATGAACACATAGCATATAAAATGGCCATCTTGTACTCACCCTTTGTTTGTTTGTCATAGACAAAAAGCACATGATCTAAACCTAATGTATCTTACAAGTTACGTGAACGTGCAAGGTGTGCTGGTCGCTTAGGCAACGAAGCACCTTCCACGGGGTTGCCGCATCGCCATCGGAAACACCATCTCCTCCACGGTGCATAGCTTTCCTGACTCCACGCAGGAGCTCACTGCTGTTTATTATTCAAAGCCAATCTTTCCCAGGCTGGTGATCGAGACGAGGAGCAGACGAAAGCATCAGCAGCATGCCACCAACTTTTCCTGGTCAACGCAAGACCAGCAGATTTGCGATGCTAAGTCTTGACTACGTTAGTCGGAGTGCAAAGACGACTGCATATGAGTTAGCCCACTTTGGTCGCCGCTCGAAATAGTATTTGGGTTGAGGAATTCCGATTGCTCGGTAATTTCCACAAGCACGAATTCCACTTTTTATAGGACCAAAAATTCTTTCGCAAAACAATCCATCATTTTCCGGTTTATTTGTTTTGTAATGAAAAGTATACTTTGACTCGAATGAACTTTCTGAAAAGGCTTTATTAAGCTAAAATTTCCTTTTGATTTCGAGAAATCATTTTGTTTGTTGGTGTCAAAATAGGATTATGGGGTATAAAAATGGAGAATCTATTCTCTCTTTTTTTTTTCAAAAAAGAAAATGATCTTGGACTGGGTTTATGTGTTTGAAGTAGCCAAGACCAGGATGCTTTGAACAGCACGAGGACAATCATCAGGACAAGTGAAGGGAAAAAAGACAAATGGTGATGACATGTGGATGGTAAGCCCATCCGACGACTAGACCCGCAGAGACGGCAATGTGGAAAGAAGAGGACGACGACTGAACTTCTACTTGTTCCAAGACTCGATTTTGACCGACGAGCATATGTCTTTTGAGTGAAGTGTGATCTAGTCATTTTTGCTCATCTTTGGTCACAAAAAAGCCTAATTTGTGGCCAAGAAACCTCTAGTCAACAACTAAATTTTAGGGTTTCCTGCGTAACTTAGTTTTCTCAGTTAGGTTTCCGTGTTCAGCCTTTTACCGTCTCATCGGCCTTCTCATACGGAAGAGGGCGTCGAAGAGAGTGTTAAAATATGTGTAGCGGTATAAACTTTTAAATAAGCGGCTACCCCCAACGGTTCAAATTTCTTTTTTGTAAAATGCTAGTGAAGATTGCGGAACATGGATGATAAGAGTCACTGTCTCTCTAAAACTTTATATAAATGGAGCATGGATAATGCATGGTTCGCTGCTCATTTAGTGCTGTATATGGTCTTGAAGATATAAAAAAAAAAGTCACCTTCGTCTGAGATGATTAGATTAAAAGATGGTCAAAGAAAAGGCCTTCGGACATGCAAATGAACAGTTGACTTTGATTATCGGATTCTTCCGAGGATAGCTAGGCGAAAATGAGATTGCAAAAGAAACTCCTTACAGGAAAGGATTTGTACATATATAGATGAAGCCGTCAAAAGTTAATCGTGTCTTCGATTTACTATACTATTTCATTTTCTTCTACCACTTATTAGAGAAGTAAACGTAATGATACCATCACATATCAGGATGAGTGCGCATAAAAGATGAAAAGTAATTAGAAAAAGAAAATTTGACAGTGTTTTCATTCATCCTCGACTTGACGAATCCGGCTTTTACTTGGCATCCACAGATACCGAATATCACTAGAAAACGGGGTGACGTCCGTATTCATAACCCATGGCTTAAGTGTGTGATTAGAAGTTCTCCAATAAGAAATATCGAAAAACAAACGCTACATATAAGTCCACGCGAACGACCTTAGTTGAAGAAATAGGAAGCACCAATTCATGCGCACCAATTGTTTCAGTAAGTGAGTCCAGGAACGTTACTTGTTCCCAAATGACGAGGCGGACCACAATCCCGTCTGGCCATGAAGCAATTCGCATGCGCACGTTGCCACGCAAGGTTGACCAATTCCCAAATGTTGCCACATACTTTCTACTACATAAATTATATGTCGCGGTCTAACCATAATGCCATCGAGTCATCGTCAACCTGTTTAGCTACAATCTCTAAAGTACATCAAATAGATAATTTTATTTGGCAATCCTTTGAACAAATCTCTTCCATTCTTTTCAACCTATGCACAAATATTACGCTTCCTAAAAATTTGCAAAATAAAAGCGAGGGGCAGGAATTGAATTAGAATTCCTCAAATAACGGTCAGCTGCGGGAACCCCAGCGGCGGGTGCGGGGACAACGGCGACAGCGGGGGGACGTTGAACATCCCCTTCACTTCTCCCTCCAAGAACGAAGTCCAGTTCGACGGCGCCTCCGCGCGGTACC
Source organism: Rhodamnia argentea (assembly GCF_020921035.1). NCBI lineage: Eukaryota > Viridiplantae > Streptophyta > Magnoliopsida > Myrtales > Myrtaceae > Rhodamnia > Rhodamnia argentea. The sequence goes on from NC_063158.1 coordinate 4,496,465, forward strand.
CGCCGGATTGTGGCGCCGCCAACTTCTCTCTCTTAGCCACGGCTTCGGCCTCCTCCTCGCGGCGCCGCTTCTTGTGATCCCTCGAAGCCATGGGCTCGGACTTGCCGGCTTCGAGCGGGAAGTTGAGGATCGCCTTGGAGCCGCGGAGCCTGAAGGCGGCTCTGTCGTACGCCCTCGCCGCCTCGATGGCGGTGTCGTAGGTGCCGAGCCAGACGCGCGAGCCCTTCCGGTTCGGGTCCCGGATCTCCGCCGCATACTTCCCCCACGGTCTCTGGCGGACTCCCCTGTAGTGGCGGTGGTCCTCCTCCAGCGCGGGCGCCTCGACCTCCGCTGACGGCGCCCGGTCCCCATTGCCGAACTGGAGCCACTCCACCTTGTTGGGGAGCGAGATCTTCAGCGATGGCTTCCGGCTCGCTTGGCTCGAGCCGCCCTGCAGCGAGCTGCTGGCGGTCGAAACCAAAGGCTTCGATTCGAACTCAAAGAAGCCGCTCGAGTCCCGGTTCGAGGAGAAGCTCGAAAACGACTCCGGTGCAGTGAGGTCGATGATCTGAGGCTTGGCCTCGAACTCGAAGAGGTCGGCGGGGTTGTGAATCGGAACCGAACTCATATCAAAGTTGAAGATATCGGAGTCGGGGAAGCAATCCAGCTCCGAGACAGCGATGGTCGAGTGGGAGCTCGAGTTCTGGGTGCGAACGGAGTCCGATCGCGAGTACCCGAGCTCAGGTTCCTTGCCAGCTCCATCGGCCCAATAAGCCTCGGCGCAACTGAGGAAGCCGCCGGGGTAAGCGGTCGCGACCGGAGAGGACTCGCCGAGCAGGAGCTGCTTGATGAGCTGAAGCTTGTTGGAGACTTCGCTCGACGCATTGGAGGAGGAGGAGGAGGACGACGACGCCATTTTTCTCGACGCAAAGCTGTGCGTTCGACGAAGTGCGAGAGAGAGAGAGAGAGTGAGTGATGAACTCGAGACCTTTTTTAGTTTGGACTCTTCTTCTTCTTCTTCGGAGAAGCTTTGGAATTTGCCAATGGAAGCTCTGGAAGCTCTGGAGACCTGAGAGTTCGGAAAAGATGAGAAGGGGATGAGGGTATTTATAGAGGGTCTCGGTTTCACATTTTGAACAGTGACTTTCCCGGTTGGTTCTGAGGAAAGGCACTGCTTTTAGTTCCTTCTTCTTCCTTCCAACCATATTATATTCCCACCCCTCCCAAAAAAATATTCTCTGTTTCGAATCTTAACGCAGCCCGTAGCGATGGATTTTGCCGTAATTCCGGTGCCAAGAAAGATTATCCCGTATAGTGTTATAACTGCATTGTATCGCGATGTATCGCAATCCTTTCGGTAAAAATTACCATATGCTAAAAAAAAACTTGGACCGAAGAGAATTTTTCAAATGACTGCGGCGATCGTGAAGACGCTGAATAGATAGTAGAAATCGTAGCATCCTTTTCACGGCCCTAACTTTTAAAAAAAAAAATGCTATGTCAAACAATCTCGAAACGTCCGGACATACAAACACCAGCGATTCGACACTGAATTGTGATCGACTTTTGAGTTCATAAGAATTAGAAAGCTGAATTTACGGTTCGGTCAAATATTAAGTTTTGTTGGTCAACAAAGATACGTCGTGAAAATCACCCTTTATACGGCTTAATTTCGGGAGATCCAAATAATGTCCGAGGTATGTAGTAATTTCCTTATTTGCTCGAGAGTGTGTTGGGATATGCTTTTGTAGAATTGATTATATAATAATCGTCGTGTGATGGTAAAATTGACAAAAGGAAAAAAATAACAATCGATTATAAATCATTGCGGGATTCACTTTTTTTTTTTCTAAATTGTAGGTCACGTTTCTAATCTGGACCGTTGGATCGCCCCCACTGTTGAAAGTCAAAAGGGGACCCCCCTCAACGGGTCTAATTTGTTGGGAGCAGATAATTACATCAGGTTTTGTCCCTTTCTCGCACAAAGTTTCTATTCTACGGGTCTCTCTCTGCATCTCTGCAACTCACATATCTTCCTGGAAACTCCTCCCTCTCGAAAGGAAGGGCGAGGTTTGTCCGATGGATAATGTTATTAAATTGGAGGGAAAATCGATGTGCATTGGCTGGTGATACGTTCTATGAGGACGAGGACAGAGGAGACAAAAAGGTTGAGGAGAGGGAACGTAGGATTTGGTCGTAAAGGAGGGGTTTTTCGGTTCACAAGGTAACTTGCCTAAGGATCAAAGCTATCCATTCCGTGTTCTTGTTCTGTTTCTAGAACGTCGAGAAAGCCAGAGGGATGCTGCCAGGGGCGCACACAACATGCTCCAGGAAAAACACGAAGTGTCGGATAATTGTGCGTCGAGGTTGTTTGGTTGGATGATGCGTTTTGTCTTGTTGCTGATCTTTCAATGGGGATGGACTCCATTGCAGCAGGTAACGTTCGAGGGTCGTTGAGACTTCGTCTTGCTTAATCTTGACCGAGGAAAATGTGAACATGGGCTCTTGGGAATGTGTGGTTTGATTTGTTCAATCTGAAATGAAACGAAAGAGAGAGAGAGAGAGAGACGTTCCTTCTTCATTGAGGGTTTGAGGGTCTGAGACTTTTCCTTTTAAGCGTTTAAGCAGATTTATTCCCATGAAACCTCTGTCAAAATGCAGGGTAAAGATCTGGAAGTCTGGAAGAAAGCTGCCTCTGCGACCAAAACAACGGCAAACCAATGTCGTAGAGACCAAATCTTCCAACTTGGCTCCTTAGCTAAGCTACAGAACCGGCCAGAGGCCAAGAAACCGTTGGAGCAAGCTTGTGGCAAAAGAATGATTCTAATCCTTTTGTCTAACTCGAGCACAAGCATACCCCACAAAAAAAAAAAAAAAATTTGGCAGATTTCATGTCTCGCCCTGGTTGGGTCCCCTCGTGGAGTATAAGCAAAGCAAACCATGTTTCCTTGTCGGGCTCGCTTGTACTCAGCGTTTGAAGAGCGCTGGACAGGGAGAAGCGGTCAAAGGTTTCAGCTTTGTATAATTATAATTCGCAGTCTTTGGTCCATTTTCGAACATCCACCCTTCCTCAGCTACTCCCCCACAGCCAATATTAAATGCAGACAATAGCCATTAGGGGAGAGGCGAAAACAACCGAAGTCCAAGGATGAACCCAGTCCAAGAGCCAAGGCCAGTCTTAACAACCGTCCTGTTTATTTGAGTGGTTAGCTGGTTCCTCAATTGTTTAGTCTCTGTTTAGCAGTAGACAGACCCTGTAAATTAGTTCTTTCAAATCTTGCATTCAGTTTTTTCTTTTTAGGGTCAGATTTGTCGAGTAATCAGTGAGGATTGAGATTGCTAAAGTTACTGCAGTAGATATGTAGAATAGAATCTTGTCTGGGTTTGAGATTTGTATTGGAAGACGGTTTCAGCTACAGGGCTAAAAAATATGACTAAACAAACAGTACTCGGTCTCCATCATCAGGTAGTACATGTTGCTTTCTTTTCTGGTTAACCAATCGCCGTTCAAACTGTCTAGCTTCTTCATTTGCTCATAGCGACTTTTCTATGCCATGAGGAACCAAGAAAAGCAGTGCTAGTTTGAATCATTTGAGCGAAGCCGTTTGACTCGGTTCTATGCCCTCGGGTCTTCATCATGCCACTTGGTTCAAAGATGCAGGGTCGGGAGGCAATTAAGTTCTATCTACGACGACGAATCCGGTTCAGAGAGCTGCTAGTGCTCGTGACTCTGTTGTGCTGGTGAAAAGTGATGGCCGAACTAGTGCCTTGATTTCTTGGCAAACTACCCTGAACGTGCATCATGGATAAACATTGACGCTACCGCATGTACTTCGGAAAGAAAGGAGAGGGAATGCTCAACAAGTTTGGATGGAATCCGCGTCGGATGATGGACCGCAGAACTTACAGAAAATGCGAGAAATTAATATAGGCAGAGTCCGAAGTTAGTACTTCGATGCAAAATAGCAGCGTTTTGCTCTACTTCCATTCTGGAGCTTGCATGAGATTACTCATTTACCGTTCATACTGCATCCATATTCTACACCATTGCCAAAATCATCTCCATCGATTTGCAGGTCGGTCTCGTCTCAGTCCTCACCACCTCCTACTGTGATTTCAATTCAGAAAAATTTGGATAGATGGGAACAGAGTGAGAGACTCCAAGGAAATGAAAAGCTGTCTGATATGATATCTTGACACTTGCTTCTGGAACGCATCCATGTTTCGGCGGGCAAGAGCTTTCATTAACTTTCTCCCTGCAAACTTCAGCTGGCCCAGTTTAAGAACGTCAGCATAAGCCCATTGCTCTAGGGAAGCAAATCAAGTGGCTGACCAGGTCTCTGAGGCCCGCAGGGGAAATCCTCTCCCTAGCAATTGGATTTCTAATCATCCCGCAAGAATTTTATGGGACCTCATCAGTTCGGAGCCCCACGTTTTCTGGAATGCCGAACCCACTTGAGAAGTAATGAAAGGAGTTTCACAAAGGCCACAAAATGCTACCTCACAAATCCTGGGGGCCGAATCTCCTCAGACTCAGAGCTTTAGCATCACTTCCCTAAGGTTGTATATGCTCTCATCTATACACTTTGGGCATTTGCAAGTTCTATTATTGTCATGAGTCGAATGGGAAGCTTATTCACGGTGATTGCTGTGATTAGCACGAGAAACTGATCAGCGGAACCTGGTGCACATCTCCGTACAATCCGTGTAATATCGAAACCAACTTTAGTAGTTCAAAGCCCGAGTGGCTTGGAAGAATATGACATTCTCATCTGCCCGCCTGCTCCGACTTTGATGCTTGCTCCATGTAATAGAGCATTCCACAAGTCTACGAGCATCCTTTGCTACTTAACCTTTTGTAGTCGGCTTATTTGAAAGTAATTTTGTGATCGGTTGTTATGTCTTCTGCATGTCTTCTCTCCCGATCTAAAATGAGATTTAGATTTGGGTGCTGTTCTATTCCAATCTAGAAAGAGATCTTTGATTTACAAGGCGTTTTATGTGCCCTTTCAACCTATTGGAGTTCTTGTTGTCTCCAGACGGTAATGGTACCGGGGACGCCGAACATAGGTGCGCACCGCCTTTTGGCAAAGCCGTAGCTACTGCAAAATGAAATCTCGGCGTGTGTTCATCATTGATGTTGATGTGAGATTGGGTGATTGGCCACCGATTGCGTTTTGATGCAGCACCGTCTTTGTGGAATGAGCAAGAGTCTCTTCAAGGTGCATCAGGTTGATTTATCTTTCAAATTTGCTTGTTTTATTCGATTTGCATCTTCATTTTGAAATTATGTATCTCCGTTTGAAGTGAAATGAAAATTTTCCTTCCGACCAAAAAAATAAAAATAAAAATTGGCAGGCGATGTGCCTTAATTTGGTCAATTGGTTTTCCCGATTGAAAGTTGATGGTGCACCGAAATAAAGTCACACAAGACTATTGAATTGCATCGATCTGTTATCTTGGATTACACTACACTGCCAATGTAAAGTACTTTTTACACACGTAATCGTTAAAATGGAAACTCTTATCTGCTAATGGAATGTACTCATTTCTTGTTTCAGTTTTTCGTTTTGTTGCCTCCGTTTTGCATCAGTGGCTTGGTGAATTGCAGTTCGTGGGCAATGTTTGTACACTTTTTTACCTCGTGTGTTGGCATAAGCGACAATTTTACTGTTCGATGATATTATTGAATGAGCTCGTACATTTGCGACAAAATGAGTGCCATTAGAACAGCTTTTCCACCCCAGATACGAGTGATGTACCTTACATAAAACCCATAAAGCCACTGGACATGGTTCAATTATCTTTGATCGAGAATTCGATTATGAAAAATTGGCTTGGACGTACTATTATTAGAAGCGCCGACTGATTGTATTGTTACAGCTCAACACACTTTCAAACACAATTCGAAGTTCATAAAATGTTGTAAATCTATTTCCAAAAAAATATATATATACATAGTATGACGAACGGTTAGAAGTTAAATTACTTAATGCCGATGAGAATAAACATGGACATTAAGTTGTTCATTCTACATTCCCTTAAACCTTCGCTAGATACATTTGCTTGCTTTTTAAACTACAAAGTCCGACCAAAAAATGAACAATGAAAAGCTACAAAGAGCCAATAAAATGAAATTCACAACTCCCTGCAAATTCATAATCTTTACATCGGGCGGACTTTTTATATTTGCTGTGGATGGTTCTTGCACTTTAGGCCCAAAAGATTTTTAAAAATAGGGGTAGGCCCATTACGGGCCTCGTGCCGACCCGGCCCAGTCTTCTACAACTCCCTCTTTTTTTGTTTGTTGTTCTTTTTAATGTTCTCTTTGAGGGCAACGCCGGCCATCTACTTTGGAGAACTTCCTCCTCTCCTTTCTCGCGCGAGAAATCCATGGAACCGGCGGCTCCTCCGGCGCCGGAGAATCTAACCGGTGAAGGAACTTCCGGCTCGACAGTATTCTCCGACCAGGCTGAGGTATGCCTCTCTCTCCCCGACGCCCCGCCTCGATTAGGAAGATTACATCGCGTCCGTGACAAAATCAACGCCGCAATCGCAAAGGCGGTGGCCCATCCCGACGAGAAACGGCCTTACTGTGCGGTTCCAGCCGAATACGCTCTTAGAGCCGTGGTGCTACAGCCTCGCTCGGTGGAGTACTCGCCATTTTCCGCGGGAAGTCGCTCTAGGATATGGCGATGCGGAAGTGGTCGCAGAGTGCAAGCCAGGACTGGTTATCAATGACCCCTGTGGATTCTCTAGATGACGTTATGGACGAGAGCTATCGAAAGTTGCCAGCGCCGGTTGAGGAAATTGATTTGGAATTCGCATTTAGCGACTATCAAGGATACCGAGGGTCCAAATGGGAAGGCCGATGAAGCGACTCGCACTGAAGAAGAGCAAAACAAGGGCGCTCGAACGGGGCTGGTTCATTTTAACTAGTTCATCATTTGGGAACGAGGCTAAAGAACTTGGTGAAAGGACGGAATTGGAGGAAGTGTTTTGGGAGGAAAGAACTGCTCAGGGTTGTAGTTTCGGATCTCCTTAATCATTTCGGGACCATAGGGGTACCTTGGCTTAGGTTTCATGTGCTGCTCGCCATACTCTGGGCCAGGACCCATGATGAGTCATGGGAGTACTTCCCTTGTCCCTCAATCGGATTCGACAAGAAGACCCGTGTGCAGTTAGTTTTTGGATCCCAAATCTCTTAGGAAGCATGCTCTGGAAGAGTACGTGCTGGACTTTGCAAAGTCGAAGAAGCCCGATACAATGGACAATGGCCGAGCTGATAATTAAGTTTCCTGGAAGGTTCTCGAAGATCAATCAGAAGGCCAAGGCGAAAACAGCCACGTCCCTGCTGTAGCACGCCTTTCGCGTTGTTGCTGGTTCATCTCCAATGACTCCAAGCACAAACAGAGCCTAGAAAGAGACTGATAACACAGGTTGTGTCATTTTGATGAGGTCCTGAAATTTGCTTTGAATGAAATATATAGCAGCCAGGTCCAGGATGGTACTCTTTTCTATTGTGGATAAAAGTCCTCCTGCCGTGTATCTGGTGCTTAGAAGAGATCCAGCTTCTCGAAATACTCAAATTCTTGGAGCACGTAGATTCTAGTTGCAGAGCAAACAACAAGATTGAGAAGATTGACAGCTACTTCGATGATATTAAAAATATGCTGAGGTTGGAAATGAAGAATCAGATCCTTCTCGATGATGATGGCATGTATTTTGTCACGCCGGATGGTCTCCTGCTAGGTGAGTCTCCAATTTCTTGCATATCATTGCTGCCCGCTTTGGCCCAACCTCTTATGGCTATTTGCTTTTCTGGCTACTTTAGGATTTTTCAAACAAATAAGGATGGAAAGATTGGTATGAGCTATTCGAAGAGAAATTGTAGGAAGGTTTGAAAGTTATCAAGACGCTTCGGGAGAAATGTCATGGCCTGCAGCTTCTTTGTAACAAGAGAAATGAGCTTTTGCATGATGAAGCAGCTCTGGTTGCTCAAATGCTCAAAAACAAAAATATTTTTGAAACTGTGTGTACCCTACTTGGTATTGCAAATCAGCACCATCGATGTTCTTACATTGCAAAAAGACAGCTCAAGTAGAGAGACTATGACATAAGTTTACGGTCACTACCGCAGTTGATTGTCGGACCCTATCGATCCCTCTACTCATCCCATTTGTGCAAGTGAATAATGCGTCTTCTGATCCAGTGTCATTTTCTTGATTTTGTTGGATAACTTGCATATACCAAACGTCAATGCCTCTGTTTTAGGAAAAATCTGAATATTGTGCCATGAAATATGTTATTAAGAAGTCCAGTGCTGTAACTGAAGTGGATTTTATGGACACTGAGTACTTATGGATTGCTAACAGTGAAGGCTTTGAAAGTCGATTTTGATTGACTAGTTTGTGTCAAAGTCTTTCGAGGACTAATGAGACGTGGAGTTCATATGTTCTACATTTCTAGAGAACTTTGTGGATATAAACTCACATAAGAAGCATATTGTAAGCAATCATTTGAATAACCACCAAACCAAGGGTCTGTTTTGCCTCAAATCATTAATCCTGCTTCAGCTGAGATGATTTTTAACCACTGTTGGGAGCCCTTGGATGTTTTAGCGGAGCTAGAAATTCTTAACCACAATCCCCTGGATGGCCAACTTCTAGCTAGTGTATGCTCTCCACCTTCTATGTGGTTGACTGATGAGAAGTCTCGGCTTAAAGAGCTCCCAAAGAAAATTCACCATAGATTTGCGGAGTTGATAATGTATGGCTATGTTGTTGAGATTTATCTTAAAAGGGTTTTTTGGTTTAGAGAGGAAGAATTAGAACGCACTTCTTAAGTACGATTATATTTTGTAAATTGTCAAAAGGTTCAGAACTAAATCGACACAATTAAAATGCTCGCTATTGAATCGATAGCCAGCGACGGGTTTAAAACCTTTTAGTTAATTGTCTCATCTAAACATCTAATCCTCATGCCTAGAAGGTTTTTTGCTTTCGTATAGACGTCTATTTGATTACAATGCAAATACGAATTCGCAATTACGGACGACGAAGTTGATGTATTTTCAGCTAATTTATTTTCCCTTTATTTTTAATGATTGGCAGAAATTCAAGTATCTATCCAAGAAAAAAAAAATAACCCTTCCTGCCAAAAGATTCAAAGACCTGTATATATCAAACTGATTTACAGAAGAATATGATCAATTACAAGTGGTTGTCTTAATGTGTCACTTAAACCACTCGGTAATGCGTTGTGGGCCTTCTGGCAACCCACCAAGTCACCAACCATCATTGTAAATTTGCTTATGTGGATAAAGACCAACCATTAAAAAAAAAAATTAGTTTGGCTACGACACTATACATTAGAAATAGACTTTCCCATGTCGGATCGAATTAATACATGTCTTATTTTATTTTTTTTCAAATCCGTGTCACGAAAAGGGGGTAATCGTCAAAAAAATTCTTGAACATCTTGTACGTCAATCTCTCTTTGCCGTCTTTCGACACCCACTCAAAGTCGCGAGCTGTATTACCACGGGGTAGCGAAGGTAGTAAAGTTCCACCTTGATGCTTCCTCGCTCTCTCCAAGTCTTGCGATGGATAATTGATCCGTGGCTTAGCCCTGATGGCACGGCGTACGGGGTGTTTCTTTGAAGTCGCCTTTGCTATGATTACTTCTTGTCGTGGTTTTTGTATGAGTGCGTTTCACCGGTGAGTTTGCGTGGGATTCAGCGTAAGCTCTGGCCCCCGGTCCATGGTATCTACGGTTGGTTTTCGTTGAAGATGCTGTGCATAGAATGCATGAACTTGCGCCATAGTTTGATTGCGAAAATCTTGAGTGGGAGCCCTGTTCTAGAATCTCTAGTGATCTGCTGTCGGTGGAGCATAGATGACGTCGAGATAGAATCGACTGCCTTGAGAGAGTTGGTGATTGATGATTATTCTGTTAATATTCTTAGACCCTCAAAGCTTAAAACTTTCGGCTCCTCGTTTGCTTGTGCTGCGTCTGCTGGGTGGTTTGTCTTACTGGAACTTCATTACATTAGAGGAAAGTTCTTCCCTGGTTGAGGGTGAGCTTGATCTTGTCCTGCGCTTCAGTTATTGCTGTCCTTATTCAAACTACCTCGGCATGTTGCGCTATCTTCTCCATCAACTGTGTCATTTTTCTAAAGTCACTATAGGGAGCTGGTGCTTCCAGGTGCAAGTCATTTGCTTGATTGAGAAATTTTCTTCCTGCATTTCAGTTTTCTCATGGTCCTTCAAGATAATATGTAAGTAGTTGAGGACCGCTTGTATTTGTGCTAAGGGTGCTTTCCGAGGTGTGAAGTGGCAGAAGGGATTTCAGAATATTTCCTAATGGCTATTTTGCCGGTACCGGGAGTATCTCATTTTTTTCCTCTTGTGAGGAGTAAGATTAAGTCTCTTATACTACATGACCTATAATGCACATCTAATTGATGCTTGGGGTGCGGTGCTTTTATATATGGTCATTGTTTTCTAGTAGGTTTGATGTACCGGTCATTTCTTCTTCCACTACCGTGAGCTTTTCTCTTGCTCATTATATCTTCTTCAGTAGGTCAATGTGCAAAGATTGCTCTATAGTCTATCGCTTTTCTTGATTTTAAGGAATTTAGTTCCATCTTTTAGTGAAATATTTGTCCTCATGATCGTCAATAGTGCTAAACCAGTCACATCATTCATTAGTTTTGACTAAATCTTGAATCATTCCGTGATACTCGCCGGGCATTACTAGAGTGCCACCTGCCATTCTAATTACTTAAAACTAAGGTAACTGACTTGCGAATGCAAATTAAAAAGGTGTGCTTTTCCTATTAGCACATTTTATTTTTTTCTGTGGAACTAGAAGCCAAAAAATAGCTCTAACTCCATGTGTTTATGCGGCTTTATCCATGTTCCATTTTCTTTGTAGGTTCTATCAGTTATGCGGGGGAATGGACTGCTTCTTCGACTGCCTTCTTCAACATCAAAATGGCAGAATCTTACACTGCATACACCATTTAGTAAATTTAAGGTCCAGGGGATTGCAAACTTGCTAGAAAGTTCGCCCCACTTGGAAAAGTTTATTGTACACACAGGACCAGCATCTTTAAATTTGAGGTATGAATCGTCTTTAACTACTGCTTGTGCTTGAGTAAGATAGTGGATTTGTTCATAAAAGGCAGCTCTTTTCTTTCTCATTCGTGCTTTTTAACAAGAGAAGCACTGCCGCATTGCCTGTTTTAGAAACAATTGCAATTTGCAATTCGACCGTTTCTCCAGGTTATCATAGAAAAATCGGGACACTAGTGAACATCCACCCGCCCAGACTCATGCATACACAAAGTGATAGTGAATGGACTACCCTATTGCTTACAATGAGAGCACTGATTCATTCAATTTTCCACAAATCTAAGTGTGACGGGAGGTAGATAAGTAACTTTAGTGCTTTCCACAGAAGTTGCTTCCATGTTTTCGTTGCATCTATTTGTCATCTATATTTAAGTGGGTTACATAACATGGGTGATGTTTATTTGCACTTCAGGTTGGCAAGGAATTTCTGGACTTTTTGTCTTTGATGAAGAGAAATTTTGGCGTTCACAAAAGAAGTTTCCATGTGTGGCAAATCATCTTAGTAGTATTGATATTGTTGGGTTCAGTTCCGATTGTTTTGGCTTGAAAAATGTGCTTTCCCTGCTTATGTTTCTTCTCGAGGAGACAATTGTGCTAAGAGAAGATGACCATCAACGGTGAGGTGCCCAAAGTTGATCCGGAGGTACCTACAGAAGCAATTAGCTCTTGGATTCTGCTTGGAGTGACCGAACTTTTAGCCTGCCACCCAAAAGCTTCAAAAAAAGCTGAACTTATAGTTAATTATCCTTCCAAGGGAAGCCCTGCCAAAAGCGTATACAAGTTTTGAGTTCATAGATTTTATTTGGATATGTGCGGCTTGCTGAAGCGACAAATCTGCTTGTTCCTATTCGCTCATTCTTGACAGCACCGGAGCTGTGGGAGTTATGGCGGTATACTCTTATTTGCAAATATGCTTATTTTACCTTTCTTTCTTAAGTTGTCTAGTTGAAATTCTTTGGACCACTTAATTTAAACAGTGTAATATTGCCGTTTCGGGTGATTTAACTTATGAAACGACTTGTCTGACAAATTGTTCTGTGCATCTCATGGCTTAGGTTCGCTCTTATAACAGGAACAATGGTGCATTGCTGGTACCTGCGCTCCTTTCCCGGCGACGCACCCAGAAAATGTGAGCAAATATAGTGGAATCTGTTTGTGTTTGAAACTAGTAAGTATCTCTCCATTTCCATTCAGTATATGTTTCCCAATCTCTAATAAGCAATCTCTCTTAATCTGTTCTTCTCTCAGCTGAAAATGGGATGCGTTAGCATTTCTAAGTAAGGCTGAGGTGCATTAGTCACTTTGAAGAAAGCAAGGATGGTGACAACAAGAATCCCCATATTCCTTCTTTTGAGAGAACTATTCGACTAATATTGCACATCCTATTCAGTCCTAAGTTTTTAATTTTATGAATTTAGTTGTAAATTTTTTTCGTGGTTTTGTTGACATAGCTATCGGGCATCCTAGATGGACGAATTTTGCAATAATTTTTTTTAGTTTTTTGTGATTTCTTACTTTTCTTTTCTTTTTCTTTTTTCACCGATTCAAAATAATTTGTCAAAATCGCTCACGTTAGCGCCATCAATTGCACGTAGAACGGCTGTTGGCGATGTCAGATTTTTCTAGCCAAAATTTACTGACAGAACTAGATTGAAAAATTATCAAAAGTTTTTCTTGTGAACAGAATTGTTCGTGGTACAATTAGCTAATGACTTTTAGGACAAATGTTCCCATTTTGGGGTTGCTCGCAGGAGGTTATAGAAGAGCATGCTCTAAATGCACTTTGCTGGGTCGATTGGCAACTGCATCATGGGAAAAGCATTAAGTATGTTTTGCATCTTTCACAAATTCTTCACCAATTAAATTAAGTCGGACTCAATCGACTTCAGTGTCACTGATCCAATACCAGAACTATACTGTATATTTCTCAAAGTTGCGGAATGCTACCTCACAAATTCTGCAGCCGAATCTCCTTAGAGCTTTAGCATCACTTCCCTAAGGTGATATATCCTCTCATCTAAACACTTTGAGCAGTTGCAGGTTGTATTATTGTTATGAGTCAACTGTGAATCTTATTCCCAGTGATTGCTATGATTAGCACAAGAAACTGATCGGAGGAACATGCTGCACACATCTCACTACAATCTGTATCTATATCAAAACCAGCGGGCGATATGCCTTAATTTGGTCAATTGGTTTTGCTGATTGAAGTCAATGATGCACCGAAATCAAGTCATATAAGACTATTGAATTGCATCGATTTGTTATTTGGATTCCACATTTCTGACATAGATATATGGTACACTGCCAATATAAAGTATTTTTGGCATAAGTAATGATGAAATGGAAACGTTTATCTACTAATGGAATGAACTCATTTTTGAAACTGCTATTTCCCTCAGACAAGAGAATTTGATGCAGCTGAGGGAAATAGCAGTTTCAAATCATCACCCATGGCTTCATGTTGGTGACCTCCAATAATGTGAGGAACACTCCTGAAAAGAGTGGAGGGAAAGGCAATATGAAGTCTGCCAGAAGCATAGATGGCTTTAACATGATGTTTGATACTGCTTAATAGATCTTAGGTTCAAGGGGCCGAGGTTCACCTGGTGTAACAAGAAAGAAGGAGCCCTTGTGAATGTCGCTTGGCAGAGTCTGTTCCTCCCTATAACTCAAATACTGCATGATCCTTCTACAGAACAGACCTTTTCGAAAGAATAGCTGACTCTGATTATGGAGATAAGATTAATGCAAAGCCATTCAGATTTGAGTGAAGAAATAACTCAAAAGGCATGGAACGTGGAAACTGAAAAAGATCTTAAACGAGTTGACAAAAAGTCCTACAAAATGGCCAAACTGATCTGAGGTGGTAGATTAGGGGGACTTTCCCTAAAAACTTGAAGAAGATTGAGCAGTTTAAAGCAGAACTGAAGAGCCAGGCAAGATTGTCAAGATGGAGACAGCCCATCTACTGAAACGGTGGGAAGTCATTGCAGTATCGGAAGAGGTTTGGTTATAAGAAGCAGGAACAAGACCTTGCAAAGCTAAACAGATGAAGGTGTATGGATTGACAATGAAGATGACAATTTCTGCCGTTTCCAATCTGTAATATCATGATCTGTTTGTTTAGGTGAAATGGTTCTCTGCCTTCTACTAACATTGTTTTGACATAGAAAATTCGGGAAAATTACCAAAAAAAAAAGTTCCTTAAAAAAAAAAAAAAAAGCAATGGCCCCATGAACTTTGCTAGGTCTTGCTTTGAAGTAATGAAAGATCTTCTGTGGACTTAAGCTTTAAAAGAAGAGCAAGTGGAAAGGAGGAATGGTGAATGGTCAAGGCCAACATTTTTCTCATGTTCAGTTTCAGACATTTAGGTCTCCGCCTAGATTTGTGGTTGAATTCAAAGTTTGAACCAACCATTCAATCTAAGTAATTGAACTTTCCAGCTGTTGAAAATCTCAACAGAGTTGAAGTAGAAAAGTGTTGAACCAGAGGCATATGTAGCCCATCATCCAAATTATGGTCTATGTAATATTCCAAAATAAATGAAAAATGTGAAGTCTCCCGTTTCATTTCGAGGTGGCACAGCTTCTTAGGATCAAATAAAGATAAATCCGACTCATGGTGACTATCTCAATCTCGACGTAAACGGCCAATTCTTTACCGTACTTCAATATGCGAGCTTGATCTAGTATGCAATAATCGACTTAGGTTCTTTAAGAAACTTAATTTTCAAGCCACAAGTATTTTGATCATCTAAATCTTCAAACTCGTTTAATGCGAATTCGACAGCGTTGACGCCCATGTTTATTTCGCGCTTTGTCATGATTATCTCATAATCATGGCAACGTTCATCGATTAAAGAGCTTCAACCTTTTATAGATTAAATCCGTAATGCGGATAAATCATTGAGGATAAGGGAAACGAAAGCATTGATTAACATTAATTGATAAATTTAACGCGGATGATGACCCTAGATAGATCCCGACATGTATTATAAGCTGTGACCAAGTTGGCAGAAAAGTAAGGACAAAAAAAGAAGACAATTTGTAGAAAACGGTCGCGTGTTTTGATTGGAAACCCTTTCAACATCACGACTGTCCAAAGGCAGAAGGAAATAATTTAATACACTTCCGTGATCAGACAAAACAAGATAAATAAATGAATAAACAATTTTATTTTTTTATTTTTTTTGTGTGTTTCCAAAGGCAAGAAGGTCGCAGGAATCATCCTCCTCTTTTGAAAAACGTGCTGGTAATGTCGATTTTTCTTTTTAGCGTGCTTCGAGTCTCGCAGGAGCAAATTATTTCATGGTGGGGTTCATCTTTTCGTATTGATTTTATATATAAAAAAAAACCCGTTAGTCCGACGGCACTCTTATTATTTCTGACCTTGCGATGTTTCAATTAATGAGTACTTTATATAAAATACACGGTGATAACGTGTGGATGTATAATAAAAAATAACTGACGATCTGACAAGACTGTCTAAGAAGTATTTTCTTGGGTGTAATGATAGCGTTGGACTTAGGAACATTAAATTTTTCCCGTGGTGGAGCGCACGTGTCAGGGGCTTGGCTCGTGCGGGGTAGAGTCTAAAGTTGGCGTGAATGTTCTTCGTCAAAGTCAGGACGGGTGGTAGGCGTTGGAAAAGGAAAATGTAATAGAAGACGATATCAGTGGACTTCGATTCTTGGCTAGTTGTGTACGGCAACTCCAAGGGGGTATAATACCGTATACCCACCGTATGTTTAATCCGATAAAAGAAACGGGTCTCGACAGCCCCGTTCGATTCGTGACATAACGAATACCTCGAAATATTTTTTTTTTTTAGAAACGGTAGTTCGTATCGCTTATAGAAAAGAGTCGATATAAATTACATTCATCGCCTCGCCCACAAAAATATATAGGTAAATTTTTTTCATCGGTTAATTATCTCGAGCGATGTAAATGTTTAAGTTTTTAAGAAAATGGTTTCGAGGCGAGCGTGCGCAAATGACGTGGCATTCTTTTTCATTTTTGTGATTTAACCTTAAAGTGGAACACGAGGCAAAAAGGCGAGTGGATTGGGCTTCCTCGAAGGGGGGTGGGTGTTTTGGTGCGGAATAGGGGAAAGGATAAGGTCGAATTTCGTGACGAGTGGGGTGGGTCACCACATGGCGTGACAACATTTTGAAGTGAAATGGACGGTTGACTTTTGTTCCCCCAGACTTGTCCCTCGACCTCGACATGTCTAGGATCAATGTACTTTTGGTTTCATCTCTAGGACCTTTCTTTAACACGTGCTTCCTACTGGCCTAGCTAAATTAATGTTAGGCCTGTCGAGATGGATCTCGAATCAATTCCTTAATCCGTATTTGATATTTGATAAATTGAGTTGATATATGAATTAAGTTGTGTTCGATAAACGGATTGTAAATACGTCGGGAGTTAAAAGAGTTCACAACATGATTAGGTTCAAATTTAACCGGCTTCCGTGATTCTCTCTGCAATCTCTCTCTCTCTCTCGCCTTTACGTGCTCTCAACTCTGTTTAAACATGAGTTTTCTTATATTATGTTAAATATGGATGTAATTTAGTAAAATAGATCGAGCTTGGTATGGATTACTAGATTTGTATTGCATTGAAATTAATCAAAACGAGTTAAATGGGTCAATTTGAGTCGGATTATTGCTGAATCCGATCTATTCATTCGACGGGTCTAATTAACACCACCAAAATAAGAGAATTCGTGTGTGCTAAAAACATCCAAAAATGAACAAGCTTTGATATGATGGTCCATTTGTACAGCATAAACATGACATTTATCAGTTGAAAAAGTAACGCTATGCTTACGGAAAAATTCACCAGGACCTTTTTATATTTCCAGCTATAAATGAAAACCGAACTGAATATAATTTCTTTCCCACGTCACACGGAGCTTGAAAGTTATCACATTGTTCGGTTGGTGATCCTTTTTTTAATATTTCGATCGTATTAGTTACGAATTCGCGATTTGGAAAGCTGAATCCCTAATCGTGGAGGATAGCGACGGAGCGAGAAAAGACCAAAACCTACGGACGTATTCAATCCGAAATCGAAATCGAAATCGACACCAAGTAAATCATTTCAATATCATCTGGACAAAAAAAAAAAATCTATTTATCATAATTTTTTTATGAGAGGGTCCAAAAGTAGTGGTGGGAAAAGAATGAAATGGGGACCCACGGAACAAGTTGTAGAGGGGGGGAGGCAAAGCAGGCGGTTCACGTTAATAGAGGACAGGGGGGCGGGGGGCGTTGGAAAAGCGACACATCAGGCAAGTGACCAGCAAAACGACAAAATCCGATGACGTCACCGGTCTTGCCTTTGTAATAAGGGAAAGCCCCCGGAATTTGGAGCACGTGTTTTTTGCGGCCAACGCACCAACTTGCCGCGATTGCGGAACTTTCAAAGAAGCTGATAATAATAACAACAAAATCCAAATTTAAAAAAAAAAAATGAAATGGGAAAAAGAGGACAAAAAAAAAAAGGGAAAAAGAAATTTTTTTTTTTCGGCCCCGAGACCAAATATCGTTTTTGGCCAAGATGCATGCATCTCTCGGGCTATATATGCTTCGCTACTCTGCGATCTTCAAAAGTTCCATCGACCTTAGAACTCCTGCCACAAAAAAAAAATCGGATCTTTCCCGTTTTAGCAAACTCTCGAAACCCGAAATCACTGCCAAGAGTAGCACTCGAGCAGCGATCATGGCGGTGGAGATGTTTCAAGTGCCGGATCTAGCGTTCCTCGACTCCGTCCGGAGTTACCTTTCCGAGGATTCCGAGTGTTGGCCGTGCGAGCCGCCGGCCCGAAACTGCTACGGCGCTGGAGCCCCGGCGTTCCGCCGGAGCACCAGCTTCAGCAGCCTGGACCCGTGTCTGACTGAGACCTGGGGCGAATTGCCACTCAAGGAAGATGACCCCGAAGACATGGTCCTCTACGGGGTCCTCCGC
This sequence comes from Rhodamnia argentea, assembly GCF_020921035.1. Lineage (NCBI taxonomy): Eukaryota > Viridiplantae > Streptophyta > Magnoliopsida > Myrtales > Myrtaceae > Rhodamnia > Rhodamnia argentea. Next base: position 4,514,556 of record NC_063158.1, read on the forward strand.
GACGCCGTCACGGTCGGATGGGCGCCGTTTCAGCTGAGCGGGCCGCCCGATGCCCGCCGTGCCGGGTTGGGGATGACCCAGGTGGTTAAGCAGGAGCTGGCTTCTTCGCCGGATTGCGCCGCCGCAGCTGCAGCCCCTCCGACGGAGAAGGCGGCCGTGGCGGCGGTCCCGGCGAAGGGGAAGCATTACAGGGGGGTGAGGCAGCGGCCGTGGGGGAAGTTCGCGGCGGAGATTCGCGATCCCGCTAAAAACGGAGCTCGGGTTTGGCTCGGGACTTACGAGACCGCGGAGGACGCCGCGCTGGCTTACGACTGTGCCGCTTACCGGATGCGCGGCTCGCGGGCGCTGCTGAATTTCCCGCTGCGAGTCAACTCCGGCGAGCCCCACCCGGTTAGGGTGACTTCGAAGCGGTCGTCGCCAGAGCCGTCGCCATCCTCCTCCTCCTCCTCCTCCTCCTGCTTATCCTCGCTGTCGTCGGAGAACGAGGCCTCGAAGAGGAGGAAGAAGGCGGTAGGGCCGGCGGGTCGGGCGACGGCCCAAGCCGGGTCGGAGCAAGTGGGGGGAACGCCGATGCCGTGAATGGATCTTTGCAATTCGGTGGACGAGTGGCAATGTGGACAAGTGGCGAGCAGCTACTGGTCAGTGGATGCGGACAATGTGATAAAAGCTCCGGGGACAATGGGCTGTGTCGCGTACGAATGTGAATTCTTTAGAATTTGTTGGGTATGATATTGGGGAAAAATTTATTCCAAATATATTTACAGAATGGATGAAAGAGACCATTTTTCCCTTCTTTTTTTTTTTTTTGGTCTTTTCCTTGAATTTGTGAATACGAGAATTGTTAATGCATGATTGAGAAATTTCGTGGAAGCCACAGTAAGTATTTGAAGTGTGAAATCTTAACATTCTCACTTGCAAAACATGGTTCTTGCTAAGCATAATGAATAGGATGATTAGATGCAAGTACATTAATAATCACGCACTTTCTTTAACCGGTTACGTCTCGAATGTTCATTTTTTTAATGGGTTATTTCACGAATATTCAAAGATGTTTTAAACGAGATTATAAATATTTACAGCGCGCTCGTTTCGTCAATTGTGATTGCAGAAGAAAACATTGTCCTACCTTTCCCTTCGGAGCTATGGGGCATAGGTGTTTCACCCGTAGTCGGCGCACAGTTTTTTTTTTTTTTTTTCCTTTTTTTACATGGGATTTTCTTGAATTACTTCAATAATGTTCAACAAGAATCAGAATTTGCACAAGAGAACCGAAGGATTCATCTCAAGAAAATTGAAAAGCTTTAAAATCTGGAGAAAGAACAGACGCTCCGAAGTTTCGACTTTCAAAGGATTCACTTCATTAATTTTTTGTTCAGACAGTAGTTCATACCTGTTGCCACCTGTCTCGAATGTGAACACCGAACAGCGAACCAAAGCTCAGACGAATAAGAGAAAAAAAACATGAGCACGTGCGCTAAAAGACTAGAATAGAATAAGCCCAACTTCGAATTACTAATCCACATCTTGACTTTTCAAATTTCGACTGGACTTGTTCGAAGGGAGTTGACGCTCAACTTCACATTCAAAGAAGAGACAGACGCAACATTACGAAAAGCCTCATAGATCTGCTCAGCAGCTTATAAGAGAAAAAACTTCAATTAGGGTTCATTCAAATCAAAGTTGTACAGTGTCATTTGCACTGCCAGGCAAATTCACAGTGAAGGGGCGTCACAGTTCATTCCCAATTGGGTCATCCATTGGTACACCAGCTGGCTGACACGACACTTGCGGCAATCGGATAGATACATGTTTACTTACCACCGCCACAGCTTAAATGAAGCTGACACCAACCGAGATTCGATTCATCCGAAAGCCGCACGCGTCTGCTATTGGCCAGTATACTTGGGTTTCCGCTTCTCGGCAAATGCCGCCAAACCTTCCAAGCGATCTTTTGTGTTCAATAGATGCTCATAACAATCCTCCTCCAACTCAAGTGCCGATACCATGTCCAACTCTAATCCATTGTTGATAGCTCTTTTAGCCATCTTGAGGGCTAATGGACCCTGAAAATAATAGGAAATACTTCAAACATGTGTGGAACGAAAGATGATAGATGATCTGACACAACAAACTGATGGGAAATTTCACATGAATACTTTTGAGGCATACTATGATGATTGCCAATCCTTTCAGCAATAGAATGCCAGACAAAGTATCGTGATGGGATGATCTGGTTCCTGCGCCATCATTTTTCATGTACATCTTCCTCATGTGAAAGGTAGCAAAAATGGAAGTTATACCTTCTGATTGATATCCCTCGCAATCTCAAGTGCCTTTAGATGAGCTTCACCAGAGGCAACACTGTGATTGACAAGACCTGTAACATAGCCAATGTGAACCACTACAGCATGAGTTGCAACTTCCTCCTCCCTGCTCATTAAAGAGACGACACCATGAACCACACAAACGTACCCATAGATTTTGCATCTTTGCCTCCAACTCTCCGGCCTGTGAATATGAGTTCCTTTGCCAAAGATTTCCCCACTAATCTAGGAAGCCTCTGCGTACCACCTGCTCTGCAAAGCAACATACCGAGTGAGAAGTGATTTCCCTGTAGAAGGAAGATCTAACCCCTCTGACGCTTAAAGATGGCAACAAAGAGATGCTGCATATTCCAGTCCTCTTGCATATTGCACACTTATTAACAGGAGATTTGACTCTTGATGAAATTCATTGACACAGAAATAAGCAACGCCGCTTATTCCCTTATTTTAATATGATCCGTGAAAAACAAGATCTTCTGCAGAACCATAACAAAGTATGACCAATGATTGCAGTTCATGAGTAAGGTGCTTCAAAAGAAGACAACAAGGAAGCAATAATGCGAATGCGGACGAAATAATTGCGTCAGACTTCTATACAATGAGCTCAACAAATGAAGCACAGATATAGAAGTAAAAAAAAGACCTGGTTCTTAAAGTACTGAATAAAATTAGCGAGCGCTGGAATAAAATTATTCAATTCCTAACTGTTGAGAGTCACTTTTTAGGTGAATAATTTGCCCAAGAACATCTACATTATGTCACAAATATTGATGCAAGATGATGACTTGCCTTGCCTTGCCAGTCCAAGTCCTGCCTACCAATTTCCAATTCTTATATTAATGACCTTGGTTGTCATATATTTGATTAACCGCCTAGAAAATAAACGTGCTTCATACAGAAAAGCAGTGCCATTAGAAAAAGATGAATGATACAAGTTAAAATTGTGTAATACCCCGGAATTATAGCGAGTCCCGTTTCAGGCAAGCCCAGAACCGCATCATCTCCTGTCAATAAGTGGCAGGACGTATGAGGGATATCTGACTTATGAGGAACCCAATCCTGAAGTAAATGAGGTTGACTTGGAAGGTAGATGAAGAGCTAATACCACAAATTCGAAGGTCACAGGATAGGGCCAACTCAAGTCCTCCTCCTAATGCTACTCCCTCGATAACAGCAATAGTAGGAATACGGAGTTCCTAAATTCCGCATTCAAGTAATCCACGTAAGCAATCAAACATAACTAGCATTAAAGCCTTACGCACTAAACCAGAGGGATTCGCTAAGGATCATCTAAATGAATCAGAAATGTCAACAAGATGTCAACAAGATACTAGAAGCCAAGCCAAAAAGTGTCAAGTAGCTATAACATAGCGTTGTAGGTTGAAAGGTAAAAAGGAGTTCATACGAAAGTGTACAAGAGTATATTAATGAAATGTTATTCTGCATAACGATATCCATAGCTGATAGCATGATAACTTATCTAAGCTCTCAGCTCTTCAGTCTGTTTAAGAAAAGGCACAACTCAAACTAGAATGCAGATCACAAAGCAATCCATGGTTTTACAGCAGCAAGATTCATCAGAGTCATTTATAAGGTCTCACAGACAAACTAGTGCAACTATATCACTAACATGAAAAATGTCTTGGGCTCGTCGCAATTTCATTATTCTTTGAAAATGACAACTTCTTTTGACTTACATAGCTAAACTTTGATTAATTTTGATTATATCATACAGGGACTACGGGTACAACAAAACAGAACAGATGCTCATTCTTCAAATGCAATGTATTCATTTAATGGTTCAATGACCAGTCTTGAAACAAAATAAACAGATACAAACAGTGTGCACGGAAGAAAGAAGAAAGAATTTGTAATAATGAACTGCATTAGTTTTTAAAGGTTAATCTTACTTCAAGGTCCAAACTCTACAGAAAACTAGCGCACCACAGACCACACTATGTAGCAAAAGCCGTGCGATGTACCGTGCCACTAGCAGCTCTATAGGCAATAAAATAGTAATAGCTCCTAAGTGGAGCAACACCGGTAGCAAGCAAAATAATCTGTTAGGAAAAAAAAGACGACAAAAACCCACCTCCAATGAGGAGAATGTCAAACGTAGCGAATTCACGAAAAACTGAACTTCAGATGGGCACATTGTCTTGCGCTCCTGCCAAATCAAAGGAAGACAGAGGGAAACACTGAAGAAATTGGATATGGGAAACATGCTTATAAAAAGAGTAATAGAGGGAGGAAGAAGTGTAACCAAAATCAATAATCCAATGTACAAGAAGCGCTATGCATTCTAGAAGCACATTAGCCTGTCAAAAAGAGTTATCTACCAAAAAAAGCAAGTGACATTTTAGTGCTCCCACCAGAAAGTCATCTACTACGATTCCAAAAACAACTGCACATAGTCAAGAACATACATCCGATGTATAAAGGCATTTAGCATAAGATCTTCGTATTGTGATGGTAATACCTTCAAATCAGCACCAGCACAGAACGCTCTTGGCACCGCACTGCAGATCATCAAAACATTTGCTGAAGAATCCTCCTTCACAGCTTCAAACGCATTCTGCAACCCTCTCAACATATCCTTCCCGATCGCATTCTTAGTTCCAGGTCTATCCAAACAGACCTCGACTATTCCTGAAGATTCCAATGAATCCTTCTCAAGAAAAATCCTTGTTAAATCAAATCATACCAGATTCAAACATTGCTCCTCATACCTAATCACCATAAGAAATTGAAGAACTGTCCAACAAACTGCTTTTCAGTTTTTTAAGTTATCTCTATCGAGAATACCAGAACAATCTTCAGTTGTGGCCACTCTTGAGTTACTTTGGTGTCCATGGAAGTCTAAATCCTAACTCGCAAACTTCACTACTGAAATCAATTCAGACTACAAAGAACTAATGAGAAAGCCACTCACTTTCTTCTAGTGAGCCAATTATCAAGCTTTTTCTCTGCGTACCGAAGAACACCCATCACGTCAAAATCTCCAAAACACGCTCTTCCTCCGTAAATCTTAAAGACTGAAATTTACCCCATTCACGAACATCGTAGAGCACATGTCTAAGCAAAAAACTAAACTTCACAAATTCAAACAGCTAGCGAGACCGCTCATGCGAATATGCAATACCGGAATCGGAATCGGAGAGCCTGTTCAGTTTCACCGACTCGGATGCAGAAGTAGCCGACTCCAAAATGAGGGTCCGCCGAGTTTGGAGCTGCCAATCTCCGGGTACGGAAGTGAAACATTGTGGGGACGTCGTCGTTCTCGAGCTCGACGCGAGCTGAATTGTTTTGCGCGGATTGAAGAGCTTTGTCGAGGAATAAGGTAGTGGGTTTCGCTTCAATGACCTGGCGATGGTTTGGAGACGCGAAAGACTCGCCATTTCTTCTCTTCCGGATCAGTTTCACAGAGGGAGAGTCTGCTGTGATGTCAAACGGCTTGTTTGTGGCTTGGATTTGGGGAGCGTTCATTTTCTTCGCTATTTCCTTTGGGGCAGAACTGGTATTCGCTTGTCGAGTAATGTACTGAGGAGCAGATCACAAACATAAATTCTTGGAAAATTTTAAATAAAGGTCCGAAGTTTTCTTTTTTTTTTTAAATAAGAATTTTAAGTAAATTTTATTTTAAATAAGGGTCTAAAATAATATATCATATTTCAAATAAGGACCTGAAGTGATAATAGCATTTAAAAAAATACATGATTTAAAGGGTATTTTCGTCATTTTTTCATTTTGATTTTTTTTTTCTGTTAAAAAAACAACCACACAAGTGGGGCTACCGGTGCCTTGGCAAGGGTCTGCTAGCCCTCTCTTGGTCTTGGATCTGGACAAGGGCCGACGACCCCCGTCCAGGTCCAAGTGGGGATCGCCGGCCCTCCCTTAGTCCAGGCGGGGGGCAGCGACCCTTGCCAAAATTCGATTTTGGCAAAGGCCTATTGGCCCTCGCTGAGATGTTGGCCTTCCCTCCCCCCTCAACAAAAAAAAGCAGGAGAAGAAGCCCTCTCGCCTGTGTGTTTGCTCTTTTTAAATAAGAAAATAAAAAAGAAAAGATTAATAAAAAATCAAATAAAGGAAAATGACAAAAATGCCATTGAAATCATGCCCTTTTTTAGATTCTATGGTCATTTCAAACCTTTATTTGAAACAAGATTCGCTTCATATTCTTGTTTGAGAAAATAAGGACACTTCGTAACCTTATTTAAAATAAGGTTTATTGTGAACTCTTATTTGAGAAAATAAGAGTACTTCGAACCTTTATTCGAAATTTTTCATAGATTCTTGTCTAGCAATTGAAAATTATTTTTTCTCGTTATTAAACCAAATATCTCATATTATTTTTTTTCAATTAGATATCATGCCAATAGCTACACGACCTTGCTGTTGAGGGATGAAGGCGCTAGTATCATAGATGCGGGATTCGACCCGCGCTCTATAAAGAGGCTGAGTAAAAGTTTAAGTAAGGAGAGTTAGATATAAGACCGACAAAAAGAAAAGATTTGTACCTTGCTTTGGGCTATAAAAAAAAATGAATATTATGCAGAATTTCTCAAATCAAAAAAAGGCGGTGCTTAAAGTCTGCAATTCTTCGACCAAAAAAAAAAAAAACTCTGCAATTCTTGGCAAATTGGATTGATATAAATAGTAGTTGGCATTTCGTGTCGTTTCCGTCGTGGGACATGCTTCGATTTATTCAGATATAATTCTGGATATTCATACAAGGAGAGAGCGAGTGGCCTTCATCAATCCCGTCGGCGAGTTGGTACACCGATTTTTTGTTTTCGATTGCGTTTTTTGTTTCCGTATCTCGATTGAAATTGATGGAAGGCGAGGTGGACGACGACGACCACGACGACGGCAACGATGACGACGGCGTTGGCCATATCGATCAGCTGTGGACATCGAACACTTTTAACCTGCATTCGGTAGGACAAATGCAGCGTCGCAGCCTAAAACCGGCCGGAAGGGAAAACTTAAAATCCGATTAGATAGATTGCAGAATTACTTTCGCCATCACGCCGATAAATCTCTCCCTGTTCATTGACCTCCAACGGTAGATACAATACCAACTCTGGCAACTGATCCCAAGCGAGCGATTCACGTCTCAACAGCCATGGACGGACCACAGCATCACGCAACATCCGAGTCATCAACCTATTCTTGCTCGGCCGATCGGCCCGTGATGGGCACGTCGCGACAATGGCTAGGCTTGGTTTTCTTTTCTAATTCCAGTGGATGCGAAGATATAAAGCACCTGGATTGGAGACCGCAGATTTCGGCTGGCACGACTTAGAGGAGTCCGGCTAGCCAATTGCCCCGGTGACGCAAATCGGATTGTGGACGGGATCGTGAAGGCCCGTCGCAACAAGACTCCTCCTTGGAAACATTATATTTTACGTGGTGCAACTATGAAATCGATTCGTTTCTTCTCGAATCGCTAAAATATATCGCCATCTGTCCCATGTATAATGTATTGAACGAACGTCGACATCTCACTAAGCGTCAAATATAATTTGATCACCTCTTTTAGATGAGGGATAACAAGAAAGAAACGCTGGATGAGCCGCTCAAGGGAGAGGATATGAGGAATCCTCCATCTTCGCTCTCGCCGAAACCGCCTCGCGTTGCCGTAACTCCATAAAAGGCTGGCCAGTCTCCAAGCAAAGCTCCATAGCCATGCACCTTCCTCCTTGTGCAGCTGCCATCACTTGTGATTTTATCTGATGCCCCTTATCTCGCACCTACTCTGCTAGGAAAGGGACCTTCATGGAAGAGTATGATCCTTTCCAAGTTCTCTTGCCGCTTTGATACACGCGAAAAGCCGCGAGAGAACTTGGAAAGGATTCTAATATTTATGAAGGTCTAATAGAGTGAGTTCGAGATCAAGGGCACCAGATAAAATATGGAGGACCGGAATCGGAATCGGAATCGGAAAGCCTGTTCTGTTTCACCAACTCCGACGTAGCCGACTCCGAAATGAGGGTCTGCCTGCCGAGTTTGGAGCTGCCAATCTCTGGGCACGGAAGTGAAACATTGTGGGAATGTCATCGTTCTCGAGCTCGACGTGAGCTGAAATTTACCGCACGGATTGAAGAGCTCGTTTCAATGATCTCGTTTGGGGAAGAACTGGTATTCATTTGTTTACTAATGTACAGATAAGTAAATCACAAACATAAATTCTTGTCTAGCAATTGAAAATTACTTATAATATCTGATTAGATAGGTTGCAGAATTACTTTTGCCATCGCGCTGTTAAATCTCTCCCTGTTCATTGAACTCCAATGGTAGTAGACGCACTTCCAACTCTGGCAATTGATCCAAAGCGTGTGATTCGCGTCTCAACAGACATCGACAGACAGCATCGTGCAACATCCGAGTTATCAACCAGGCTTGGTTTTCTCTTCTAATTCCAATGGATGTGAAGATATAGAGCACTTGGAGTTGATTATTTTCTGCATTTTTGTGCATATCCATGATAAGGATTTCCATAGCCTGTCATCTGTTCCATGCAACTTGACTAACTTCTTACAATGTTTGAATGGAAGGTCATGACCCGTAAGGAATTCCTCTTCTTGTCACTCAAATATCAGTCCTTTTACGCCTCACACGAATTTACGTCGACTCCAGTTCCATGTTTGAACCTGCATTCAACAAACCTGCACAATCCCGTCATTGTTGATTGACTCGAATGTGATTCGGGAGATGCAAGAGTTGCTTTCGCGGTTGATGGAATGGGGTTGCTGTTGCAGCATGTCATTGATAACTAAAAACGTAGGTTTTATTTCGCTAGGCCAGATCATGATCACCCTGCTCATGCTTTGTGACTTTACAATTGGCTCTCAACTGTTAGTGTTGTAAGAAAAGGTGCACTTTTCGGTGTTGGCCCTAATCCATAATCTTGCGAGATAGCTCGTAACTTAGAATAATGCCTTTAATAATAACAGAAATCCTGACATATTGATGACTTGTCTTCCAGGAATCCTTGATGAACACTGGAGATGCTAACTTGTCTAATGAAACAACAAGAGAAGGGTATGGCAGTGCCGATGCTTCAACTTGCATTCACAATGTACATATTTAAGTGCAAGTACTCCCATTCAAATAGAGGAGATGAAAAGAGTGGTACAGAAACAAATCAACCTGATTTTCATAATAAAGACTTCTCCTTGATGCTTTATATACCACTGTCAACAATTTCGCAGATTCTGAATCCGAATACATCACCTCCGTATCAGATGCAACCTCAGAATGCTCCCTACATTTTCAGGGAACTAAGTTCTTGAAGGCTGAAACATTTCTTACTCACTGAGGATGAGGAAAAGAGAAGATGGTGCGCTTAAGCTCAAGCATTTCAGAAGGTGGTAATCACTCCAAACAATTCCGATCAGGGTCATACAAATAATAGAACTCGAAAATGCAAAGCAACGACACATTGAATATGATACTGCTCTTCGCCACTTTATGAATACTGTGTTCAGATCCTATTGATCCATCGTTCTAGTCTTAGCTGCTTCATTGGAGGTCCAAGAATGGGTTTTCTTTTCTGAGGACACTTCCACTTCCCAGCAGACTCCTGCACATCAAAATTGCTCCGGAAATTAGTTATTTCCGATAGTGGCCTCATCTTGCCTTCGTCCTCTATAGCAGCTGACGAAACATTTCTTTTAGCGTGCGAGCACTGGTGCAAAGCGCTCCGTGGCCCCATCAATTCATCACTTGCACTTGTAGTTTCCTTCCTCCTTACGGAAACAAAATCGGTGCTGTCATTATTTCTTCGATTGTTTTCTTTGTCATGATCTCCGTGGGTTGATCTTCTCACTGAAGCTTGATCAACTGGAGATAAGCTCAAATTGTCTTCAAGCAGGGTGTGAGCAACTTCCCTACTCTGGGCCTTCACTCCCGAGACCTCTTCCAATCCACCAATCAACTCCTTACGAGCTTTTCTTTTATCGTTGCTTGAGTTCCAATTGATGTTGGAGTGGAAACAGATAGCTTCTTCAGAATGAAGTTGCTTCGGCCTCTTACTATTACAATCCTGGTCATTGTCAGGCAATGCTTTAGATTCCATCCTTCCATCAACAATTTCAGGGGAAGGAATCTGAGGTAAAAGACGTTTGTCCTCTTTAGATTTATTGCCAACCTGGAAACGATTTTCATGGGTTTAGAAACTTAAGTATCTTGGCTTTTTCTTTTAACGGAGAAACTTAAGTATCTCGTTGTCCAAGAACTATTTGTTCTAAACAGAGAAACACAGAATTGAAACCGCCGATAACTTTGGATGACTACACTAGCCTTTATCAATTGTAAGCTGTACTTCCTAAACATCCATACTGAAGGAACAAGGGAAACAAACAAAGATCACCTCATCCTGAATTTGCTGATATTCTTGCTTGAGATCTTCATGAGAGCTGCTACAGAGGGCAGAGTTCAACCGTTCATTGATTCCCATGCCACCATCTATTCTATCACCTGAAGAGTTACGCTGATTGTCTTCTTTTTCTCCAATAGCCTCTTCAAGAATCAAGTCATCTTTCCCATCCCCACTTTCCTCAACTGGAGATCCTGGGAACATGCTTAATTCTGGAGATTCGTAGACATAGCTTGAGAACCAATTTGTTATGTCGGGAGGCTCTGACAACAGGAAACAACTCATTTTAGAACATAATAAATATCTGGATACATCCAACCCACAAAGAGACACACATCACACTGATGTTTCAGCTTGCTGGGAGACCTACAAATGAGTAACTGCCAAGTTTCATCACTCATATACAGCCACTTAGAAATCTTAACAGCTTCAAAGAGGTGAAACATCGGTGCCTTTAATATATGAAAGAAGCTACACCAACCAGAGAGTAGCAAAGGTGGGCTCAGAGAATCTGCTATCTGCACCAGAAGGGGAAAATTACGTATCATCAAGAATGAATACTGAGCTTTGAAGTCATATATAGTTGAACAACAACCAGTGAAGAAACACAGAGAGGAAAGCTGATTATAAGAACAAAAGTCTGTGTTATGGAAGACCCATGGGGATCATTTACCATATGATCACAAAGTGGGTTTTTTTATCAAAACACATAAGCATTACGCCAGACCAATTGCTACAATGGCAATCTCAATGCATATTCTAACTTGACAGATAGAAAACCCAATTCTAAACACAAAAGAATGTGGATCAATACCTTGGTCAGAAATTGATCTTCACGCTCTTGATCTATGAATGAGCCAGCACCATTATTCACAAGTCCATTGTTGTGCGGTGCCTCACTGGCACCAGCAACATCACTGTCTTTCACTTTGGTAACTTCCCCTAAACTCTCATGCTCTTTCTTGCCCTCACCAGAAACAGGCCATTCTTTCTTGCATTCACTTTCTATGGAGACAAACTCTTTGCTGTGTTCACTCAACTCGGGTGACTCATAAACATAACTCAAAAACCATTCTCTGAGATCGGGAGGTTCTGCATCAATCAAGCAAGAATAAGCATGAGAGCATTAAAGTAGAAATCGTTTTACCACTTGGAGAAATGGAAAAATCGATTCCGTTCTGCATAATACTGAGAGATTGATAAATCAGAACCTTAGCAAATTAATACATACCTGAAATTTGCAAAGATGACTCAAAGGATTCTGGAACCTACAAAAGGAGTAATTTTAAAGGGTGTTAGCTTAATCGAAAAGTTTCTTGCCAGAGATAAAAGCACAACATGAACCCCAACAAAAAGAAGGAACTTTTTGAACGCATGAAGCCTATCAGCGAGCTAGACGAAATTAACTCATTAACTTCAACAGTAACTGTATCCAGCAAATCACCTCTGTTGGAGACTCTTCTCCATGCTTATTGCTCCCAAAATTACTGGTGAACTCTAGAGCGCCCACTTGGTCTCTGCCTCTGATACAATTAGAGTTTTGCGAAGCCGCTTCTTCTTCTCCTCCTTTTTCCCTATCGTCAACACCGAACCCATTGTTCTCGTGTACGCTCTCCTCAAGAGTAGAACCCAGAAAGTCCTCATTTGGACCCAGTGAAGGTGACTCGTATACGTAGCTAGAGAACCATTTCCTAATATCGGGAGGCTCTGCGCATGACATAGCAAGCGGAAAAGATCAGATTTTTCCCGTCGATAATCAAGCGCTGATGAAGGGAAAAGAAGGCATGAAAGTGCGATTTCTTAAGCTATGTAAGCGTAGGAAGAGGTGCGAGCAACACCCACCAGAGAGGAGCGAGAGCGACCAGGAAGAAGCTGAAATCTGAAAGCCGAATGCTGAGTTAGAAGCTGAAAAACAAAAGTAATAGAGAGAGAGCGAGAGAGAGAGATTTGGAACAACATAGTAGTTAGCATCTGAAATTGCAGCTAAGACGGTGAAGATGATGCGCAAATTCGTACCTGTGAATCGCGTTCGCTGAAAGGAGTTTTGGGTTTCATCAGAGTTGGGCTCGTCTCTTTCATCTCTCTCCCTCTCTCTCTCTCTCTCTCTCTCTCTCTCAAACACAACAAGGAGGTGTTCCAGGAGGAACGTGAGCCCTTCGATGGTAATTGCACATCATGCTTCTGTAAATTAATTGGCGCCAAAACTTTAAATTTTTGGTGCCCCTCGATTTCCCTTTTCCTTTCATTTTGCGGTAAATTAGAGTTATGGCCCTCTAAATAAGACTACTTTGCGATTTGATCCTCTGCAGGGCAATGCCGTTCTCTATATTCCACAATTTACGAGTTTGAGTCCTTCCATCATCAACCGTCCCTGCCACTGTCAAATCATTGGAGTGGCAAAATTTCGGACACATGATGCTGTCTTGTGGCGGCCACGAGAGATGGTCAATCCCATGACGTCGGTCGTGTTCGAGTAAGCTTGGGAGCGTAGCCTCCTCCTTCGAGGCTTCCATACCTAGTAAGGATGGCCAGATCCGCTTATGTCATGAAAAATGAATATTTATAAAATATTGGCCAAATTGTGATCGGTTATGTCGAAAAAGAAAATGTCAGACCCATCGACAAGTAAGGTGACGCTAAACTAATTAACCTCGGTGCATACGTCAATGACCGTCAATACAAACGATTGTTGTCGTGGAAAATCATCCTCCGCATTTCTCCGCGCCTCATGAGTTTAACGGTCTAAGGTCTCTACACGTCAACCCGAATAATTAGCAAATAATACTTAGCTCTATAATCTAAATAGCACTATCGAATAAGGAAATTTCTGAATGTCCCATGCCTCCTCTTCTACTTTCTTCGACTATCTTTGGCCAAAGTATGAAGGAGGTTTCACCATGGTTCTGTGTAGAATACATGGGACAATGGCCGAGATGCCATTCATAGCCACTAGCGAAGATCTTGGAAATAGAGGAACATTCAAGAGCCTCTTTGGAGAAATTAAAGATGGGGTCCTGCTAGCACAACAATGTCACAGTATAAACATTAGAATACTAGCCATAAGATTATAGATGGGTCCTGTCATGATTGCTATATATTTTTTGCCATTCATAACACTTGTGGTTGGGATTGCATAATTATACCGTTAAACCGCCAGTTTCTTAAATTCCTTAAAGATGTAAGTTGAAATCTCCATGTACCGAGAATGACTGCTTACTTAACATCCGCCAGATCTTTGGTCCTTGAAAAAAAGAAGAAAAAAAAAGGAGGAGCAATAACTTGTTGAGCTCTTGACACCAAATCCATCTAAAATAAGGCGCAAAATAGAAACCGAAGTAATTCATCAATTCGCGGGAAGATGCTCTTGTTCGAGATAACTCAATCTGATACGCACTCGAGCCGCCCATTTGCCACTTCGCCGGACCTCAAGCACCCCTCATGTCCTTGCATTTCCGCTCATTCTCCGTTTAGCTTCTAGATCATTAATTAGCCCCTAAACCGCTTAAGCGAACATGAAGAAATCACTACCGATCTCTCTTTTTTCTAGATCCTTCTTAATTAGTCTTAACTATTCGTGTTTTCAATGTCTAGTTAATGTGACTATTCGTGTTTCATATTTTGTCATTTCCCAAGATTCTATCTCCTTGGAATGCTAGGTAGATTAGTCAGTCATTTGTGAGGCCAGTCAAGAGTCGTGTATTATGTATATATAAAGGCAAGTCTTGTAGTAGTTTCTTTTTTTTTTTTTTATAACGGAGGTATCCGAACCAGGTTTGACGCACCTCAATTATTCATCAGAAGAGACTATCACAGCAACCCATCGCCATGGCCCCCACCTAAATCACAGGTGTTTGGCTGGAGAATCGTACTTGGGACCAGTGCGCTTAACTATACAATCTCAAATGTTCCCTAATCAATGAGCCACTCATGGGTGGGTCAAGTCTTGTAGTAGTTGAGTAGTGCAATAGGAAATAAAATAGCACGTTCGTCTCCTTCCTTCAATGTTTTCCATGTGTTGAGAGTTACTGACACCCGAATCTTATCGGCGATTCTTAAGCTCAAAAGAACGGATAAGCTCAAACGAACCTGTCACGTATCATTTATATGCTAAAGGGACAAGAGAACAAGAACAAAGAGACGAAACGAAAACAAGTCACGCCTCACCTACGCCGAAGGCGAGCGTGATCCAACGTGATGCTCGTGGTGAGGTCCTCATCTCCGGGTCCAGTGCACGCGTGACGCGATCGATCACAATCCAAGAAACGATACCAAAGAAAAAGGCCAAAACGTGTCTGCGCTTACTCCCGTTCTAACTAGTCTGTAATTAATGTTCCACGCGTGTAACCTCGTCTTTCTTAATTCCCTCTTGTCATGCAGCACGGTACACGTTCTTTGCTTTTAACAAAGAGAAGTGCTTCCGACCCCGTGGAGCCAAGCACGAGCGACCTTGTACCTTAAATAATGCAACGGCTACGTGTTTTCCCATTTCGATCTCAGTCGTCGGACCGTAATATAGTCAACCACAAGCGGACGAGGCGAACCAACCACGAATCTCCGAGCAGAAGGATACCCATGTTGGGGCACATCTGAGGAAGAGGAGGACTTCACTTCACCCAACTAACGTCAATTTGTCTCGAGCCGGGGGGGCAGAATGTTGCCACGATGATCTATGGTGTATGGTTACTTCTCAAACTCTCACGGCATCCAGAATCGATCAGACAGCTAGTGTTAGTGTCCCGGTTTGCTCGTTCATTCGTTCATTTTTTAAGGTTTATGATGAAAACCCTTTTAGGCGTAGTGACATGTCGATAAAGTTGTTTCTTTATGTCTATTGTTTTCCCCTATTTTCCCCATCCTTGGGCATAACATGTACCGTCCCTTTCTTAACTCAAAAGCTAACTCAAAAGTTAAGACTTTCTCTCACACTTATAAACCTGGTATCAGAGCCCATGTTACCAACAAATCTAGCCCCAACAATCTTACGGGAAAGATACGGGTTGTCGTTGCCTTCAACCCATAGCCTCGATATATGAGGGAGAGATTGTTGAGGTTATCCCACATCGGTTGTAGAAGGGGCTGGTGGTCGGTTTATAAGTGTGGAGAAAATTCTCAATTTTTAAGCTTGCTTTTGGGATAAAAATGCCCAAAGACCACCCAACAGATCGTTCATTGAGCTAGCTTTTGAAATGAAAGAGACCCAAAGATCACCCAACAGATCACTCATCGGGCAATGCAATTCGTCCACAGTCTTTAGTTGCTCATCCGACGCCATGCACAATGCTCGTAAACCGTTGAGGCCATTCATTCTGGACTCCAAGTCCTCCATACATCTACGATCGTCGGCCGCTCATGTGTAGACCATGGTGGTCAAGGTTCCGGCCGTTCAATTATGACGACGAAATGATGTCGAAGTAGGCATCACCACCTCCTCCTTTCGTTCAATGTCAACATTATGGTTGGAATTAAAATGCCGACTTTGTCCTAGTCGAATTCCCACTTCGGGGTCAACATGTTCCTAAATTCCTATTTCAGTTTATTTTAGGAGCAACGCAATACATGAGAACCGTGAACATAAGTTGGTCAGTGGGTTGCTTCAGAATTTCGCGTTGGGAGCTTTGGAGAACATGGGAGATGCGGGAAGAAAAAACATATCCTGTTGTAGCAAACTGATGTTGACGAAAATTGCTCTTAGACCGGAAATATTCCGTCCGAAAACTCGTTCAAATTTCAAGACTTGAAACTCGATTTTCCTCTTCCAAGCTTAGGAATAAGCACGATGGACTTTGAAGGGACATGCAATTTTTGGCAGATTGATTCCTGAAGTATGTGTTGGCCTGTTTAATCCAAACACTTCATCTCACGGTCGTGGAATGCGTGTACATGGACTCTTCCTTAGTTATATATGTCTTAGACAATCAAATATCACTCAGGGATTGAACCAATCAAACTTAGACCGAACTCGGAAAATAATTATCATTGGCTCGAAAGTTACTCGAGATCAATCTATCAATTTGAACACACATCAAGTTCTTAATTTGCTTGTTAAGATGTATGTGCCGACTATTACGATTAATTCGTTGGATCCGTGAATCGAAAGAATGCATCTGATTAGATATTTACATTACTTTACGATCAATATGGTCAACTATTTTCCACCCCTTATGCCGATTCCTAATTACACACGGCCAAGCAAATTACTCGGGGAGAGGGTTTTGATTTTTATAGCCCTGTACACATTGTACGTCAAAATCAACGTTAGATGGTTGAATAAGATCGACATATAGTTAGCGAAATGTCAACGTAGATTTAAAAAAATTGGAAGTACAGGAAGAACATTTTAAGCATTAACTTTTGACGACCCATTGTCAACTAACTCGCTGGGGTCCAGTCCAAGAGGAGGAAGAGGTCAGTGCCACGTCATCTCGTGAGATCTCCGTCGGGGGCATTTCTGTCATATACCAGTATAAAGCCGCGAACAGCGTGTCGTGCTGATCTCTTGCCGCGTCATCTCCTAAGGTCTTTAGTTCGGGGGCATTTATGTCAAATCGCTATCGAGCCGCGGAAAGGTTGCTCTCTTTGACTTTTTGTAAACGCCATTGCAGATCCTTCCTCGAAGGGGTTAAAGTCGCAATCGCTCTTCCTATTTTGCCCCTCCTCAACTAAATTACGATTTGGATAACACGTACGTCCCCTTAATATAATTGGGTACAAATCGTAATAATGAGCCAAATGCAGGGTAAAGAGTTTATGTGGTGGACTATATATACGAAACTTCATCCGTTCAACACCACCCGGTTTCAACTTGATCCTCTCTCTCCCACACTTTCTCTCTCTCTCTCTCTCTCTCTCGAGCTCGTGCAAACGCTTCAATGGCGATCAGTGCTGTCAATCTTCACATGTTTCAGGCTAGTGGTGGTGGAGCTAGTTTCAAGCGTCGCTTCTCACCGTTAAACCCTTCGGCATCGTCAGCCACCGCCGTCAGACCCATCACCTCCACCGAGTCAACTCGGAGACACCTTGCCAACCTCGACCGCCTCCTCCAAAACCAGAAGGTATCTCCGCCGACCTTACCGCACCCGCAAGGGCCGCAAGAACCAACTCACCAGGCAGATTTTGGGGTCGACACGTCGTCGTCGTCGTCGGAGAAAAGGGGCAGAGGACCGTTGGACCTCTTGAACTTGGGTCGAATCTGGCCCGAAATTAAGGCAGCGGCGGAGGAGATGTCCCCACGCCACCTCGGCCGCCTCCGGCGGCTTTTGTCAAAGACGCCGGAGTATTCCCCGAGGAACAGCCTCGGCAGCCGGTGGCGGCAGTACCATGGCTGCGACGACTGGTTGGGCCTACTTGATCCGCTTGACGAGAACCTCCGGCGGGAGGTGATCCGGTACGGTGAGCTCATACAGGTGGCCTACCAGGCGTTCCACTCAAACCCCGCCATGCCAACAGAGGCGGCGCCGAAGCCCCACCACGTGGCGCTGCCGGATAAGTCTTATAATGTGACGAAGAGCCTGTACGCCACTTCCGCGGTCGGCCTCCCCAAATGGGTGGATGATGTTGCTCCGGACCTTGGCTGGATGACGCAGCGGTCGAGCTGGATCGGTTACGTAGCGGTATGCGACGACGGGAGGGAGATCCAACGGATGGGGCGGAGGGACATCGTGATCGCCCTGCGAGGGACCTCCACCTGTCTCGAGTGGGCCGAGAACTTTCGGACCAAGCTCGCGCCGATCTCGAGCACCGAAGACCCCAAATCCAAGGTCGGATCCGGGTTCTTGAGCTTGTTCAAGACCCGTGGAGCTCACGTTCCGAGCTTGGCGGAGTCAGTCATCGAGGAAGTTCAGCGGCTTATGGAACTCTACAAGGGCGAGACACTCAGCATCACGGTGACCGGTCACAGCCTCGGCGCAGCACTAGCATTATTATTGGCCGACGAGCTAACGACGCGCGTTTCAGAGCTGCCATCGCTCGCAGTGTTCTCTTTCGGAGGACCTCGGGTCGGGAACAGCGCTTTCGCGGACCGGATCCGCGCAAAGAACGTCAAGGTCTTGAGGGTCGTGAATGATCAGGACGTGATCACCAGAGTGCCCGGGATGTTCCTAAGCGAAGATTTAGAACAGAGACTCAAAGACGCGGTGGATGGCGCGCTCAAAAAGGGCAAAATGCCATGGGACTCCTACTCGCACGCGGGGACGGAGCTGCGCCTAGACACGAGGAAGTCGCCGTACTTGAAGCCGGACGCCGATGTCGCGTGCTGCCACGACCTGGAGGCGTACCTACACCTGGTGGACGGGTTCATGGCCTCGAACTGCCCCTTCAGAGTGAACGCGAAGCGGAGCTTAGTGAAGTTGCTAAACGAGCAAAGAACTAACGTGAAGAAGCTGTACACGAGCAAGGCCAATGCCTTGACCTTGAATGTCGAAAGGGGGGCGGTCAGACCTCCCAACATGGCGGGTTGCTTGCCTAGCCCATCTTAACAAAGTTGCCTCTTAATTTTCAGACGGCATTCGTGTTTTCCTAAAAAAGACTAATCACGAAACCTTAAATTATGTCCACCGATCCGTATGCACCGATCGAAGATGCCATGAAGTGCACTTGGGAGTTCGAGACCTCGTCTCGTCTTACGTGGGACCGTCCGTACCGTGTGCGTTTCTCTTCGGTCAAGCGCCTGAAGAAAGGGGCAATCGACAACCAAGTCATACAGCTGCCAGCACGCACGGCGGCGAGAGCCGGTTGACGAATTCAACCTTGGAATTGGGGAGCAGACAGGGAAGCTGACGAGCCAAAAGTAGGCAAGTTGGACAAGTTCTTTGAAGGTTTTCAGGTTTCAAGCAGTTGACAAGTTCTTAGCCGTTGAAAACTCGAAATGGTATTTACCACGGACCATCGGTGTCACGTATCCTGTCGCTGTTAGATAGTTAAAGCTTGCCTCCAAGGTTCCAGCCAATTTTGGGGAGGAGTGCACGTATTCTTATCTTACATTTTTTTAGTTCTTTTAAAAAATCCCAATTTCCAAATTCGATGTGATACTTTCAAATGACCATAACGCCAAAATCTGATCTTGATGTAGAAAATAATAAAAATAACGCATCATGCATAGTTAACAATTGAAATTCGATATCTTCGGGTGAGTTACGCAAAAATTCTCCTATTCATATTCTTATTTCTCCTTGAAATTGACTCGGACGCATCTCAAATCTAACACGTACGCGAGCGAAGGAACTAGTTTTGATTGATTGTAATAGTTACAATCCAATCGATGAGGCATAACATGAACAAGTTGAATGTCCAAACAAATCGAACCAATATCTAACTTGATTGATTGTTAACTGGATCCCCTACACGTGAGATGTACGTGTAGGTACGAGCAGTTTTGTTGTTTTTGCGCAAGATAGACATTATAATTACATGTAGTTCGAGTACAGTCCTCCGGCCATATTTTCACTGGAAAATCGATGCCGTGACGGTGTGTCACGTATGACAATTGGCAATGAATGGACTGCTATATTGGCAATGTCCGACCAAAATTGATTGAAATTTGCATATGCACAATAGGATTAAGACTGATTGGGTAATATTTCCATCGTTTGAAAATTTCTTTTGGGGGCTTTGAAACCTTGTCATTTGCCGTGAAACACGTACGAATGTCAGAGTTTTGTAATGTCAAAAGAACATCTACTCAAGAGCTTTTGTATTTCAATAAATTATCAAAAAAGAGTGGACCCCATAACAGGTTTTAATTACTTTTTTTTTTGTGGCCCAAAGCAGAGCGTTAATCTTACCGTTGTTAGAAACGCGAATCTTTGAAGAGAAGAAAAAAGATAAGAAGACAAAATAATTTTTACGTGGGAAAACCCCTTCTAAATCAAAAGGGGAAAAAAAACCACAGTGCTATACTAAGCAATCTCTTTACTATCGGTATCAATATCAATATCGGCGTTACAAGCTTTAGCGTTCTTAATAACCGGTATCAGAGCTCATGTTACCAACAAGTCTGGATGCAATAGTCATACGGGAGAGATACGGGTTATTGCGGCTCTGACCCAAGGCCCCATGTATTAGGGGAATATTGTTAGAGTTATCCAACATCGGTTATGAAAAGGGTTGTTGGTCAATTTATAAGTACGAGGGAAAACATTATCTTTCGAGCTAATTTTTAGGATGAGAGATGCCCAATACCAGCCAACAACCGTCACGTAAAGACTGCTACACAGTCAATTGTTTGTTTCAATAGTCCGTGTTGAGGCATTGCTAGAACTCAACCATATGCCGTTGAGGTTTAGTAGTTGAACGTCACTAGCTTTGCTTATAGAATGAAAACGGCACCGTATTAAGGCTATCCATGTCGCTCCCACTTTATTTTTCTTCCTACAGTGAACATATCCAATAGGCTTATGATTGAAAATTACAATGCTGCGCATCAAGATGTTGCGTACGTGCACATCTAGCGAAAACGATCGAAGCTCCCGCGCATCGCGCAGATAAACGTCTAGTTGGAATGTGGTGTAAGCGCACGTTCCCCTGTCCGAATATAAATGTATGAACTGCTGGAGAGGAAATTACCGTGCAAATTTAGTCCTAGTGGAACGAAACTCGGGTGTCGGTGCGCGTGGAAATTGAGGAATAATGGGCCGGCAAAGGTTCACGGTCGGCCTGCCCATGATGGGCTCAAGAAAGCACACATCTGAAATAAAGGCTTTAGCTCTTACAACGTCAATTTTTTTTTTAAAAAATTCATCCATACAATGGAGTTACTAAGCTAGTAATTACTACGGGACATGATGACACAAATCGTCTATCGACTTGGATCCAATGTGTCTAAAATTTTATTTTGACTAATATGGTCCATAAATTTTAGCCCAATGTGTAATGCGATCCTTAAACTTTTAATTTGATCGATATGATCTTTGAACTTTTGGAACATGTTCTACTTAGTCCATGAATAATAAGAAAATATTCAATTTAGTCTTTCGATTAATTTAAGTTCATGGATGACTTTGAATATTTTCTTATAGTTCGGAGATTAAGCTGAACATGTTCAAAAAGTTTGAGGATCACACTAAGCAAACTAAAAGTTCAAGAGCCGCATTGCATATTGGGTTAAAGTTTAGGGATCATATTAGTTAAATTAAAAGTTCATGGATCATAATGCACGTTACGTCAAAATTTATGGACTATTTATGTCGGTTTCCCTTATTACGGTAAACAGATATGTGCTTTTCATGGCAACCCGATTAAACTGTTAATCAGTGTAGTGATTTGAATCCAAATCTGAGTCAAGGACATAGATGTGGAAGCATACATGTGGCCGTGTAGATTGAGGAGGAAGATCGAACAAATGATTGAAATCATTTGATTAATTAATTTTTTTTTTCCTTTTTCCACGTTTACAATGTTATTCAAATCTTAAAAAAATTGCAAAGAAATCACACATAAAATTACACTTCTTAAATCTCTTTGAAAGTGGAAAATAAAACAACGAAATTAGAGTTACAGTGACAAGGCAAGAAAAACATGGGATTGGGCATCACCTCGTCCCGACCAATCCGTAAAGCGCACGCATCTCTTTACAATGAACCCGCCCGTGCCCGAACATTCCCCTTCTAGGGCTTTTATAACAGCCGACCCTCTGCTGGTGACCTTCTTTCTCCCCGCCGCCATCGCTAGGGTTTACAGTCATTCACTCGCAAATTCGACATTTCCGGCATCTCTCCCTCTCCCTCTCTCTCTCTTGAGCATCGGCTTCGGTCCATCTCTAAGTTAAACAGCTCACATGGCTCGCGGCACGCTCTAGGGTTTCGTGGTTGCTGTCGGTTGCGCGGTACGCGAGGTCTGTCTTGTCTCGAGAGAGAAAGGTGAGAGCTCTCTGAGAGAGAGAGAGAGAGAGAGAGAGAGAGATGGCAACCATGAACCCTTTCGACATCCTCGGCGACGACGACAATGAGGACCCCAGCCAGCTCGTCGCTGCTGCCAAGCTGGTCGAGAAGCCAAAGAAGGCCCAGGCTCAAGCTGCCCCGCCGTCTAAGCCGGCCGCCAAGCTGCCTTCCAAGCCGCTCCCACCTGCTCAAGCTGGTGAGTGAGCTTTGCTGCAGTCTGTTTCGGTTTTTAGCATTGATTTGTTGCTCTTAGTGGTGTGGGATCTCGATAGTTATTACCTGTCTTTCAGTTAATTTCATTGTAATGAATAGAGCGGGTATTTAGACAGTGATTCGAGAAGACGTTCCCGCAAACGAGAAATACGAGGAAGTTTGGAATGATTCTCTGGTGAATTTCTGGTAAACATGGTTTGACACTCTGAGCGAGAAAGATGGAATGCAATTTCATTTCACTTAATTTTCTGCTGCATGTATTGTTCTCTAGCTTCAATGTGTTGGCTCGTACTTTCCTGGTTGGATTAAATACATCTGGATGCATGGTGAGTACCTTCAGTTGAAATTACTGACTGTCAATGCTGAAGTATGCCCTTTCTGTGTTAAAGCGGATCAGTTTGTGACCATCTTTTTTCTCCACTGAGTTTTATGCTTCAAAGACTAGTAAGTTAGTACTTTATTTCTTAGCATCAAAGGTATCTGAGCTTTTGCTTGATTGGTCTGTTACTTGTAAACCCGTCTTTCCTCTTTATTACATAAATCAGTGATAATTTTTCCCAAAACAATATTTGGAGATTGACCAAGCATATGATGATAATCTATGGTAGTGAGGGAAGCGAAGACTGACACTGGGCGGGGCTATGGCCGTGGCCGTGGAGGTGGTCGTGGTTATGGCCGTGGCCGCGGAGGTGGTCGAGGATATGACCAAGATTCAGGGAACAACGAGGGACCAGCTGTGAGCAACGATGGTTTTTCTGGGGGTTATAGACCCTCAGAGGAAGGAGATTCTGGAAAACTATCTGAAAGGGGTGGTCGTGGTTTTTCTCGGGGAGGTCGCCCCGGTGGTTATAACAATGGAGAAGCTGGTGAAAGGGAGCGTGCAAGAAGACCATTCGAACGCCACAGTGGCACTGGACGAGGGTCGGTATTGTGGACAAGAATGTTACATCTTAGCAATTTTAGTCTCTTTCTCTCTCTCTCTCTCTCTCTCTCTCTCTCTCTCACACACACACACACACACACACACACACATAAATGCTCTCTCACACACACACAGAAGGATGCGTGTTTCCAACGCATGCAAGAAGTTAATCGTACACTCAATTATTCGCCCTCACAAATTGTGCTCACTAGATGCAAACGGTCAACCCACATACATGCCCAAAGTTTTGCTATTAATGCTGATCCAAAATAATTGCTTCAGAAATGAGACTAAACGAGATGGATCTGGTCGTGGAAACTGGGGAACTCCTACTGATGAAATTGCTCCGTAAGCACCTTTTTTGCTAACTTTTGATTTCTAACTAGTATTGATTTTTTTCCTCTGGGTGATTCTTTTGATCAATTGATATTGTTATTTTGTGACGCGCAGAGAGACTGAAGAACCTGTCATTGAAGTCGAGAAAAATGTGGGATCTGAGAAGCAGCTGGCTGGTGAGGATGGTGCAGATGCTAGCAAGGAGAATCCTGTGAATGAACCAGAAGAAAAAGAGCCTGAAGATAAGGTAAATCTACCGCTTGCTCGTGGATCATCTTTAGGGATCAGTAGGCCTCTCTGGGCTGCACCCTGTATTCTGTGACTGTGTCATGGTCCAACCCTTTTCTTATGATCACGTCGTTTTGCGTAGTTTTGATAAGCTGTTTCTACTTTCTAGAACATGATCAATCTATGGAGAGAAGCTCGATTTGGCCAAATGCATATTTTATTCATTTAGTATGGGTTGATTGTTTGGCTTTGTCGTGCGGAGTGTTTTGATCTGTTTATCGAGAATACTTGAGAATGCATAGAAAGCTGAAAGTTTCATGGCTGAAAAGCTCGATTGTGGCAATTATACGGCAATAGCGGAAGGAACCTCTGTTATATTCACATTATTAGAAAAAGCTGAGGCAGTAGTACCACCTGAATAGGGGAAGTATTTCTCTACGCTTAACTTCCCTTAGTTTCTCTCCATTTCCATCCAGTCTTCTAAGTAATGATCTTGGCTGCGGCTACTTTTCTAAGAAGCAGAATTGTTGCAAGTGCTCAGACTACCTCCCATGCAGCTTGTATTGTTCTTTTTTTTCTCTGATGCTCATGAATAAGAGAAAATGTCAGGATGATTCTGTGAGGGATGATCCGGAACAGTTTATAGCTTTCCATCTTTCTTTTTTTTTTGTCCTAAGATGAAAATATATGCTGGCTTGCAAAGGGACTCCTGGCATGCTCTTAGAAGAGGAATGCTTCAAGTCCTTGGAGATTGATATTGTTGGGGTATAGGTTGTTGAGATGTTTAGAATTGCAATATCCCATAGTGCTTTGGCTGAGAATTGAAGAATAGTGTTTGCTATTTCTGTATACGAGTATATCAACCAATCTGCCTTAGGGATGTTGACAAGGTTTCTTTTGTAAGTTGTAGGTGATGTTTGCTTAGCCTGTGGTAAGTAGGGTAGGGAGCTGCATTTGTTACTTTATTGGTCGAAGTTACATTATTGGCCAGACAGACTGAAAAAGGATTGTTTATTCAAGTTTTGTTGGAAAAAGGTTTTATCCTAGTCTATCTGTTTGATCAGCCACCCTTTGGATTCGTTTTATAAGATTGTTGTTGACAGCCATTGATGTTTTGACCTATTTGACACTTATTTTTCCAACTTATTTAGGAGATGACATTAGAAGAGTATGAAAAGGTCCTTGAAGAGAAGAGGAAGGCATTGCTTGCGCTGAAGTCTGAGGAAAGGAAAGTAGAGTTGGACAAAGATTTGAAGTCCATGCAACAACTCTCTAGCAAGAAGGGTAACAATGAAATCTTTGTCAAGCTGGTGAGAGTCAAGAATTGCTAGTTGATTCTGTTTAATATTTTAATTATTGCTTGCTGAGAAATGTCGATACTAAGCAAAGCATTTTTGTAGGGATCCGAGAAGGATAAACGCAAAGAGGCTGCTGAGAAAGAGGAGAAAGCCAAGAAGGTTTGCTTGTCTGTTATCTTTTTCCTTAAGAAGTTTAGAGATTTGAGATTACTTCATGTTCTTAGATATCTAATTGAAGATACCTCCTTTTCACGTACTCATGTCTCCACATAGGAATTGAATGTTGAAAGTGCGACGCTTTATCAGTGGTGTCTCCTCATATGCATGTATTCTTTTGTCTGTAGTCTGTCAGCATAAATGAGTTCCTGAAGCCTGCTGAAGGGGAGAAATACTACAACCCAGGTGGTCGTGGGCGAGGCCGCGGCCGTGGTTCCAGAGGTGGCTATGGTGGTGGCTATGCTAGAGATGTCTCTGCTCCTTCGATTGAGGATCCTGGCCAGTTCCCCTCCCTTGGTGGGAAATGAGGTTTTACCACCACATACCTCAGGCTGAGATGCTTCATTGCTTGACGACGATGTTGTGACCTTCCAGGACAGTCGGGGTATTAACAGGAATGGTATTCTTCCTGTAATAGAAACCTTTGATGTTATTCGTCTTTTTGAGTGTAAAAATTTTAGTTTCTCCATGGATTACTTTTTTTTCTTTTTTACTCGAATCAGTTTTGTGTTAGATGAGAATGAATTTAGTCTCCGACGTGTCTCTCTTTTCTTTCAAGTCGAATTATATTATCGCAATACATGCAATCGCGAAGGAAATGATTTCTGCTCCGTTGCTTCATATCCTGCTTCATTCTGTTTGGCCATTAGTGATCTGTGATAGCAGGGATGTCTATGAGCAATGAGCATCACGGCTCACGAGGGTGGAAACATTTTGATGATTTGCTTGGGCATTTCGATTTCTCTCGGGTGATTGTCTTTTCTCACTTGCCCTAGATGTTATACAATCTAGAGGATTAGACACAAAGTGACAGAGAAGTCGAAGCCACTAATTTAGTAGGTGCTACAAGTAATGATGAACATGTCGACAGTGTCTCTTCTAATCCGAGCTGTTCTACGGTTGAAGGTTCTCTTTCAGTAAGAGTCCAAGTGTTGTCGTCTAGCTGAGTTTTACAGATTCGTCATCCTGTCAAGGTCCATGAAAACAGACATGGCTGTTCCCAACGTGTGACACCAGCCTCTGCGGCAGTGGACATAACCACATGGAAAATGAACGAGAATAGAGTGACGGTAATGGCCGCATCTGTATATCCAAGGGGGAGGAATTTGACATGTCGGGAGCAATGCCCCTCGGCCTTCCAAAATCAGCACAACGGGCTTCGGAAGAAGCAGAACAAAATCTGGATTTGGCCGAAAAAGAAGTTAGGCTATGGAGGTTGGAGGTATCCCACGTTTCTTGAATTCATGGTTACGTGTAGGATACATGGGACTATAGCTGAGATGCCATTCGTAGCCTCTTGCAAAGATTACAGAAACAACGGAACGACCTGGAGATTCGTTGGAGGCATTGAAGAAGCAATTAGGCTGAACATTTACATGTAGTGAGAACGACGGCTTACTTAACACATATGAGGTTTCAAGTGGTCGAAGAGCTTTCGGAACAAGCTGGTGCCGATCTCAAGCATCAAAGGCCCAACACCACGGTTGAATCTGGGTTCGAGGAAGCTCAGCGGCTCTAGGAACTCTATGAAGGGCGTGACACTTGCCATCACGGTCAATGGTCATAGCCTTGGCGTGGCACTAGCTTTATTCGTGGCTGGCGAGCGAAGAAGATGCGTAGCGGAGCAGCCGCCGCCCTCGGCATTCTCCTCTGGGGGAATTTGGATGAGGGATAGTGCTTTTGCCGACCAAATTCGCACGAAGAATGTCAAAGGTCCTGACTTGAGGATGTGATCCCTAGTGTGCTCAGAGTGTTCCTAAGCAGAAGATTTAGAACGTTAACTTGACGGGTGCGCTTAAAAAATGGCAGAATGCTGGGGGAATTGCTGCTCGCACGGAACCGCACGTAGACACGTCGTGAGGACGTCGTCGTGCCTGAAGCCGATTGCCGACGTCGCATGTCGCCATCGATGTTGTGGGTCCCGTGCCTAATACACGTCATCAAAGGCGGCGATCGGGTTGTCCTTGTCCATTTCATGTCAGTGGGCGTGGTCATTGAGTAAAGTGTGTGATTATGTTGGCCGCAAAGGTTGCGGGTCGGCCTGCCCATTGCGGGCCCCAAGGAGCACAACTCGGAGAGGACCTCCAAAATATAACACGACGATCCAGTCTCGAACTTGTGATCCATTTAACATAGGTACGAACCGCATATGATTCCTAAATTTTAACTGAATGTGAAATGTCGTTTTAATTTTTTTTTTAATTTAATTCATAAGCTATTGGTAAATATCAATATATAAAAATTCGTCCGCTTGCTCAAATGACAAATCAAACGTTATTTTTATGACATAAATTATTATTTGTTGAGCTGGATTTTGAAAAATTGATGAGTTAACCTGTTTGTCTTTTTGTCCATTTGCCCTTTTTTTGATCAAATTTTATCCATTTACTTGAGATAAGAGAAAAAAATAGGCATTGACATGTTCATCTTTATTTGATTACATGAATTATTATAATCCGATTTGAAGCCACATCCGCCAATTTTCTTAACTTGAATTAACGCAAGGGCGATGTGGAACATCACCTATATTTTATGGACCACATTGAATAAATTAAAATTTTATGAATCACATTACATGTTGGATCAAATTTCATGGATCATTTATGTTATTTTGCCAAATAATAATGGAAAGACAAACAATATAGACGTTGATGCATACATCAACAGATCGTAGTATTTGTGGTGTTGAGCACATTCCTTCCTAGTTGACTTTCTTTATTCTTCGAAGAACTAATTCACTGTCGGAATCTAATATATTTGAAAGTGCTTTATTTTGAAATCACATGTTCCGTTTGTTTCATGAAAAAATAAATAATTTGAGAAATATGATAGCTTATATCACTTGAAATAATTCATCAATGAAAAATATTTTCATTATCAATAGTAATTAATGCCTAAATATAATGACAATTAATATCTAAATAATTTCTTGAATTTTTTTTTATATTTATTCATTTCTATAAATGATTTCCGAAAAATTTATTCTTTTAGCCCAAATCCAATTTAAAAGGCACAGTGCGATGGTGAGTGGCATAGTACGAAAAGTAAGCAAATCGAGCGTCTGCAGATCATTCGTTTCGTCTGACCAATCCAAAAGCGCGCACGTTTCTTTACAGTGAACCCGCCCGTACCTGAACATAACCCTTTTGGGCTTTTATAAGAGACGAGCCTTTGCCAATGGTTATCCTCTTTCTCTGCCGCATTTGCTAGGGTTTTCAGTCACTCTCTCCACTCCCAGGCTCCTCATTTCCACCATTGCCTCTCTCTATCCTTTCCCTTTCCCGTAAGCGTCGGCTTCGATCCGACCCCAAATTTGAAAAAGGCGCTTCCCATGGCTGGCAGCACGTTTTAGGGTTTCGTGGTTGCTCTCGATAGCACGGTGTTCGAGGTCTTTTTCTTGTCTCGAGAGAAAAAGGTGAGAGCTCTCTGAGATGGCAACCATGAACCCCTTCGATATCCTCGGCGACGACGACAATGAGGACCCCAGCCAGCTCGTCGCTGCTGCTAAGCCGGTCGAGAAGCCGAAGAAGGCTCCGGCTCAAGCTGCCCCGCCGCCGAAGCCGGCCGCCAAGCTGCCCGCCAAGCCGCTCCCCCCTGCTGAAGCTGGTGAGCGATCTTTGCGCAGCGCGTTTCGTTTTTTTTTTTAAGCATCGGTTAGCTGTTCTAGTGCTGTGGAATCTTGAAAGTTAATATCTTTCTGCTCATTTGAGGTAAAAAAGAACTCATTAGCTCGCCGAATATGATGCGATGAAATGAATAGAGCTTGTATGTAGTTAGTGATTTGAGAAGATGTTCGCGCGATTGAGAAATATACTGAGAAATGGAAGAACACTTTTAAAATTTACTGGTAAACATGGTTTAACTCTTTGAGCGAGAAATCTGGACTGCAAGTTCATTTCAGTTAGTTTCGGTGCGGCATGTGAAATTGGTTGTCTGCAATGTATTCCTGTAAGGGTTAGACTTGGTGATTTGTTTGATGATATGGTAGCTGAATCCGCCGGATTTGTGGTTGCAAATCCCAATGAAGAGTTGGTTGAGATTTTTAAGGTACAAATTCTCTTTGTTGTATTGAATATGGCTGAAAGTAGACTTGAGTACCTTAAGCTGAATGTTCTCTGTCATCGCGAAAATAGCAACTTTTTGTATTAAGAAACATCAGTTTGGACCAGCTGTTGGGTGTCATACGGCACTTGGAATTTTCATTCGTTGCAGCCTCTTATTATCCCTCTCGTAGACAGAGAGGTTTCTGAATTGGTTAATTCTATTGGTCGTTGTGTGTTTATGAATTTTGCAAATGATTTATGGTTTTCTCGATTTGGTTCTGCCTTAATTACAAAAAATAGGGGGAAAAGAAAGGGAAGCAATGAAGTGTCATTTTATTCTTGGAGATCTAAGAACTAGTTTCTTCGCAGCAAGTATAAAAACTAGTTTCATCATACTTCATAGTCATATTCTCAATTGACCCTACTGGGGGCAGTTCTGTGCTTTAAACGCCATTTACTCGAGTTAATACTTAGTTTTCTCTCTAACTTTGCCCTTACCTGGGGTGGTAAAGAGTATCAGAATCTTTTGGCTCAAACCTTTTGCTATTTTTAAACCTGTCTTTCTGTTTTGTCTTTATGCAATGAAAATTATTTCCGAAATGTGGCATTGGAAATTGACCGACTACATGTTATCTTTTATACTAGTGAGGGAAGCAAAGAGTGATACTGGGCGTGGGCGTGGCCGTGGAGGCGGCCGTGGTTATGGCCGTGGTTTTGGCCGTGGAGGCGGTCGAGGATATGACCAAGAGTCAGGGAACAGTGAGGGAGCAGCTGGCAGCAATGATGGTTTTTCTGGGGGTTTTAGAGCCTCAGAGGAAGGAGATTCTGGAAAACTATCTGAAAGGCGTGGTGGGCCTCGGGGTTCTTTCCGTGGAGGTCGCCGTGGCGGTTTTAACAATGGAGAACCTGGTGAGGGGGAGCGTCCAAGAAGAGCATTTGAACGCCGCAGTGGCACTGGACGAGGGTAGGTATTGTACACCAAGAATGTTACATTTTAGCTTCTAGTTTCTCTCTCTACCCTCCCCCCACACTTCTCTCTCTTTCTCTCTCATGTCCACGCTCGCACATACAGGCTCGTCTTTCCAATGCAACCAAGAAATTGATCTCACATTCAATGCTTGCCCTACCACATTGTGCACGCATGCATGCAAAAGACAACGCACATGCACTGCCCATGTATTTCTTTCGATGCTGATCCAAATATATTGCTTCAGAAACGAGATTAAGCGAGAAGGAGCTGGTCGTGGAAACTGGGGAACTCCTACTGATGAAATTACTCCGTAAGCATTTTTTTTTTTTTTGGCTAACTTTTTAATATCTTGCTATTATTGATTTTTTCTCACCATTGGGTGATTTTTTTAATTCATTGATGCTTTTATTTTTCTGTGCTCAGGGAGACTGAAGAACCTGTCGTTGAGGTTGAGAAAAATGTGGGATCTGAGAAGCAGTTGGTTGATGAGGATGGCACGGATGCAAGCAAGGAGAATCCTGTTAATGAACCCGAGGAAAAAGAGCCTGAAGATAAGGTAAATTATCTTGTGGTCGTGGGTATTCTTTATGGATCAATAGTCCTCTTCTTGGCTGCACTTTTTATTATGTGACCCAATGAAAATCCAACCCTTTTCCTATGATGCCTTATCTCAGGTGTTGTGGTAAAACTGTTTCTACTTTCTAGAACGTACTCGATCAGTTGGTCGAAGCTTAATACTGCCAAAGAAACATTTTATTCATTACGGGGGATTGAGTGTTTGACTTTGTTGTGCGGAATGTTTCTCTCTATATTTCAAGAATACTTGAGAATGCATAGAAAGCTGAATGTCGCATGGCTAAAAAGCTCAAGAATGGCAATTATTGGGGCAATATGGAAAGAATCTTTGTTATATTCACTTTTTGGAAAAAAGCTAGGGCAATAGTGCCACCTGATGAGGGAATTACTTCTCTAGCTTTGAGTTCCCTTAAGTTCTCCACTTCCACCCGGTCAATTGGAGCACTAATGTAGCTACTACTGTTCTAAGTGTCTAAACTGTTTCCAGTTCCCTGACTAGCTACCATGGGGCTTGTATTTTTCTTTTTTTCTCTGATGCCATGGAGCTTGTATTTCCATTTTTTCTCTGATGCCCATGATAGGCAAAAACGTCCGAATGATTCCTGGTGATGAATGGTTCTGACATGAAAATTTATGGTTGGCATCGCAAGAAAACTCCCGGCGTGCACTTGGAAGGGGAATCCAAGTCCTTGGAGATTCTCTGTTAGAATATAGATTGTTGAGATGTTTAGAACTGCAAGATTGCCTGGTGCTTTGGCCGAGGATTGAAGAGTGTCTGCCATTAGTCCATTAACCAATTTGACCAAGGAAAATTGACAACATTTCTTGAAAATTGTAGCCAACATTTGCTTAGCTAGTGGGAAGGTGGATAGGAAGTATCTGTGTGACCAGCACCTTTGGACCATTGTTTCAAGATCATCATTGACACGCTTTAATGACGAGATTTCTTGAAAAATGTAGCCAATGTTTGCTTAGCTAGTGGGAAGGTGGATAGGAAGTGTCTGTTTGACCAGGCACCTTTTGGACCAGTGTTTAAGATCGTCATTGACAGGCTTTGATGTTTTGACCTATTTGACATGCACCTTTCCAATTTATTGTAGGAGATGACATTAGAAGAGTATGAAAAGGTCCTTGAAGAGAAGAGGAAGGCATTGCTGGCATTGAAGGCTGAGGAAAGGAAAGTGGAAGTGGACAAAGAGTTGAAGTCCATGCAACAACTCTCTAGCAAGAAGGATAACAATGAAGTATTTGTCAAGCTGGTGAGAGTCGAAAATTGATAGTTGATTCTGTTTTATATTTTGATTATTGCTTGCTGAGAAACGTCAGTACTGAGCGAACATTTTTGTAGGGATCCGAGAAGGATAAACGCAAAGAGGCTGCTGAGAAAGAAGAGAGAGCCAAGAAGGTGCACTTGTCTGCTTTTTCTTTCTCCTTAACTTTTGGAGATTTGTGTCTACTTCATGTTCTTAGTTGAATAATTGTGATACCTTCTTTTCATGGAGACACGTCTCCACATGAGAAGTGAAGTGTATATGTGCTTGTGCTTCCTCATCGGCGTCTCCTCATATGCATGCGTTCTTTTGTCTGTAGTCTGTCAGCATAAATGAGTTTCTGAAGCCTGCTGAAGGGGAAAAATTCTATAACCCGGGTGGCCGTGGTCGAGGTCGTGGACGTGGACGTGGATCCACAGGTGGTTACGGTGGTGGCTATGCTAGAGATGTAGCTGCTCCTTCGATTGAGGATCCTGGCCAGTTCCCCTCCCTTGGTGGGAAATGAGGTTTTACCACTGCATACTTCAAGCTGAGTTACCTCATGCTTGAAGTTGTTGTGACCTTTCAGGACAAATCGGGTATTAACGGGAATGATATTTTTCCTGTAATAGAAACCTTTGATGTTATTCGTCTTTTTGAGTGTAAATTTTAGTTTCTCCATGGATTACTTTGCTTTTCTTTTGACTCACATCAGTTTTGATTGTGTTAGAAGATAATGAATTAAGTCTTTCTGAGGTCCCTTGTTTCTTTCAATTTTATTTGTTTGTTCTAATTTAAATCTTTTTGTCATAATACGTCCGATTATGAAGGAAATGATAGATGCTCCAGCACTCCATATCCTGCGTCATCACTGATTGCAGATTAGCCTTGTTTTACCGTCATCTGGGGTGCCGGTGGATGAAGAACTCTTCCCCCAAATAATATCCTATGCTCTGTCTGCTATGATTAATCAAAGCGGATGTCTTTCAATGTGTATTTTACTTTCTAGTCAAGTTTAGTCATGTAAAGTCTGTATTGTTTTATCAAGTCATAATAACAGATCAATGGTTTTCGAACATGATCACATGGTAGCCGCCCCGCCCTTTAATGGTCTGGTAGCAGGAAGACGTGTATTAACAGTTTCAGTGACAATGTTAGGTTTGAAGTTTGATGATTTGCTGGGGCATTTCTACTCCTCTCGCGTGGTAAGATGGTTGTCTTTTCTCACTTGCAAAGCTCGTCGCTGGTGCTGATGAATGATGTTTAAGGGTTTAGAATATAGGAGACGTAACACGAAGAGTGACGGAAAAGTTATTTGATGCCGCTCACTAGAGTAGTCTTCTGACGGCTAATTAAGTTGGTGCTTCGAGTTGGATGAACCTGTGAACAGTCGTGTTCTCTTCTTAGGCATTCTTTGCTTTAAGACCCTTTGCATAAGTACTGACATCTTATGACCTTTTATGCCTCGTAACATGTTGTCAAGATCCATCAAATGAGGGTGGCTGTTTCCGCCACTGGACAGCATCCTGTGTGGTTGGCAGGCGTCGGCATTTCTGCCACATCAATTTCGGCTCAAGCACACCATCACCAATGATGTTTCACCTCTTGTAGTCAATAGCATATACAAATTTAACAGTCTTCTTCCAAAGGCAACCCCAGCTTTCAATGCAACCGAGTTTCTTGAATAGAATTTCTTTAGCTTTTAAAGTTCCAGCTCTTTCCTAAGATAAAAGTGTTAAAAGCATGTTTTTTATAAGATCCAGTACGCGGCATGATTAAACTGTACTTTTGGTTAAACTGTACTCTAGAAATCAATTTCAAATGAATTCTTGCTTCAAAAATCACATTACCACTCGAATTTCTGTTACTGAAGCAGAAGTTCTACTTCAAAAAAATTATCATGCGCCCTACGCTAACAAGACCCACGTCATTAATGCATCTTCAAAAGCCAAACGACTGACGCAAGCATTTATTGCTCCGCAAAGAGCATGAAATCCAAGAACCTTCAAATTACAATACAAAGACAGCTCCTCATCGCCACTCCAGAGGTCGTAGGCATGTCACTGAACATAATAGTAATGGATTGAGAAACTGATAAAGAGGTCAACGAGGCAAATACTGCTATTCACCAACATTCCTAATTTGTACAGACGTTTCAGAATCAAATACACATGAGAAAGAATGGAAATCGCAACAAAGTACCAGAATAACCATGAAATGCATATCTTAATGAACTGTCTTCACAGCAGAGCATCACTTAAAAGATACTAGGTTTACATGCTATAAGCCAAAGAGAACAGATTTTGACATCACAAGCCCGCCAAGGAAACTTCGACTTCAAGAAGAACAGCAGCCAGCCTTTTGGTTGACTGGTTGTCCTCGAATATTCACTGTCGGAGGTCTAGCATTGTTCATTGCAGGCTGGCTTGCCATCCTGCAGAAAGGAAATATTTAAACGGTCAGATCTGTGGCAATTCAGAAATTCAGGGGGCATTCAGATTTTCACAACAGTAAAAAAACGTTGAATAAACGAGCAACTACAAAAAATTAACTAGTTTGATTCACAACTATGGGAACTACATGGCACACCTATTCTTGATTGCAGCAGCCATGGCCATAAAAGCCTGCTCAACATTGGTGGCATCCTTCGCACTCGTCTCCATGAACGGGATCCCAATCTCATCCGCAAATGCCTACACAATCACTTTCAGCTACTAAATCGACCTAGGTCAGCATGAA
This sequence comes from Rhodamnia argentea, assembly GCF_020921035.1. NCBI lineage: Eukaryota > Viridiplantae > Streptophyta > Magnoliopsida > Myrtales > Myrtaceae > Rhodamnia > Rhodamnia argentea. The sequence goes on from NC_063158.1 coordinate 4,549,924, forward strand.
GAGAAACGAGCAACAACTCAACAGTTTTACCTTGGCTGTTTCAGTAGACACGACTTTTTGTGCCGTCAGGTCACATTTGTTTCCAACCAGAAGCTTGTTCACGTTTTCACTAGCATATCGGTCAATTTCACTTAACCACTGCTTGACATTGTTGAAGCTCTCCTGGTCTGTGACATCATATACAACCTGCAACACATCATCAACATATTAGTAACAAATCATGTAAGAGGTAACTCAAGCACACAACATTTCTATATTTAATGTAAGAGGAGTTTGGGACTCACAATAATTCCATGGGCACCACGATAGTAACTGCTGGTGATAGTTCTGAAACGTTCCTGTCCAGCTGTATCCCACTGAATCCATAGAAAGAAAGAAGAGAAAAGTTATAACAATAAGAAGCAACTTAAAGAGGGTTGTACTATATATGGTTTACCGTATAAACAAAACACAAACGCACAAATTTTTCTTCACTGAAGGTTATAGAACATCCAATGGCCAATTTGGGTCTAAAAAAATCTAGATATTACGTGGCCCTGTTGATGTTTAGCAGTCACTGCCCACAAAAAAACAAGTTTTCTAGTTCCTCATTAAGGAAATTTTAACTATCATTGCCGGGACCACATTAAAATCAGATTAAGTACAAAGAACAAGAGATCGGACAAAAACATACGATCTGTAGTTTAATTGTCTTCCCATCTTGTTCCACCGTGCGGATTTTCTGCATAATCATGCAAATGAAAGAAAAGTTAGGACTGCACACATAAATACCAAAGTAAACAGACTTAATTGTTAGATATTCGGTGGCTTACAAAGTCGACGCCGATGGTACTAATGTAGCTCTCCAGATACGAGTCATCCTGGTTGGGATAAAAATAATGTTAATTTCAACAGCAATGAGGCTCTGGAATGACAAGATTAAACCACATAGACCAGCATGCAACTTTTGGTATCTCCATGTGATGGCATTCAACTTTCAAGCATGTTGTCTAGACTGATGAGGCTCTGGCATGACAAGATTAAACCACATAGACGAGCATGCAACTTTTGGAATATCCATGAGACGGCATTCAAATTTCAAGCATGTCATCTAGACTTGATATGATCAACAATTATACTTAGATAATGTGGAAAAGTTCCAAACCTTAGAGGACAGGAATTATATTTTTAAGGGGAAAAAAAGAACTTATCAGAAGCTTATACAAGCTACTAATAGTTTTTTGTATGCATGGTGAGATCCTCAAACGTTGTGCTCAAATGAATATATCCAGACCGCATATATGCTAGAATCATATGGTCAATTTGGTGGAGCAGGCAAAATGTATAAATGTTTCTCAAACAAGTACAATAAACATGAGGAAGGGCAGGCAACAAACAAACAAATAGGGTTATGAACTTACAGCAAACCTCAGAAGGAGACATGATTTACCAACACCAGAGTCCCCGATGAGCAAAAGCTTAAATAGGTAGTCGCTGCACATTACATCATGGAACAGTTATGGCATTTGAGAGTGGTAGTTTGGATTTAAAACATGTGATCGCATGAGGAAAGATAATACTATCATGACGAGGCATGAATTTATGAGCTAAACCCAACATGCTCTCATATTAGACTTAAACACGTCAATTTCAACAAAGCCGATCAGGCCTCATAGCAATCTCCACTGTTGATTAACAAGCAAATCACCAAATGTTGTGGAAAGGAATCAAGTAGTTATTAGATATAATTGATGCGCCCATGACATGCTGAATTTCATAAAGACTTGAAGATATCGACATTATTATTGACAAATTCAGCTTACATTCATGGATAGCAGGGTAGAAAAAAAGGAATTAAAGAAGCCATTTTTACGAAGTAGGACATACAAAAGCAAGAATAGTATTAATCTTGATTCCAGGCATTCGTTTAATCAACCTTCCCATTTTCTCAGTCTCCTATTGGAACAAATTCTAACTTGAGAATAAATATCCAACTGCTTCAATACCTTAAAGTTTTAAGCATATGACAGTCTACATGGCCATCGGGGAAATAACTATCCAACTGCTTCAATAGCTTAAAGTTTTAAGCATATGACAATCTACATAGCCATCGGGGAACCTGTATGTGAAAAATGACACCACTTCTCTATGACATGGGTAACAGTCTCACAGGACCACTTAGAGTCCCCTCTCCAGGATTTATTTTCCCTGGGGAATTCATTAATGCATCCGCACGTTATCTCCATTAGAAATAGCAACCGATGAAGACCATGCACCTTAATCCAGTTCCTAAACAAAAACTCGACAGACTATCACGGTGCACAAATATTACCAGAGAATGGACAATACACGATCCTACAGCACACAATTCACAAAAAGCAACACCCCCCAAAAAAAAAAAAAAAAATCAACTTTAAAGTCTACAAGAACTCGCGAACGGATCTGAACCAAAGAACTCGCCTGGATCTCAATCATAGCCCTCTAAGAACTAAACTCCCCGAAAGCGCCACGCAAAAACCATCCGAACAAGCTACATCCTAATAACCCTCAATACACACGCGAAACACGACCACGCCGCTCGCACACATACAAAAGTAGCGAAAATTGAACAGATCCAGCAGCAATTGAGCGGCGAAGCGCGAGATCGAGGCGAGATTTACAACCTAAAAAGCACAATTAAGGGTTTTAAGCAAATAGGGAGATGAACGGAAGCTCACTATTCGGGATTCATGGCTCCGAGATGCTGAGATCGGGGAATCGACGGACGAGGGCTCGTAAAGGTGGACGGAAGTCGTTGTCCGGCGAGTATTTGACCGGTATTTTGGGATCGTCGCCGGAGAGATGGAGAGAAGGAGAGAGAGAGTTCTAATGGAGACGAAAGGTGTGGGAGGGAGAGAGAGAGAGGCGTGATTTTAAAGGACCCAAATTCTTCGCGACTACGTTGTTTTTCTCTTTCTGGCTAAAAGTATTTTTAATCGAATAAATTTTAATTTGATGCAGTTGGGGAAGGAAGGCGGCGTATAGATAATTGACACGTGTCCCATTAATTTGTTTTCCACACGATCAGGCCCGATGGGCTTTGCTGGATTTTGAGGCCGAGTTTGTACTCTTTTGGAATCAGGAGAGTTCATTCAGCTTCCAAGTCGGCAGCGGATCCGGGTGCGGGTGCGGATCCGAATCCTCTTGTTCTGAATTTCCCCCCCTCCCCCTCTTTTTTTTTTTTGGGGATAAGCTACTGCCATGCATCTTTTGTTTCGATAACGACATTACATGTACTTTTTCGACACATACGATAACTTATTAGAACACATTTAATTCCTAGGAAATCAATATGAGCTATGATCGTCGTAGCATAGTTGGAGCCTGTGTGCATGATTTTTTTTTTTTTTTTGCTCTGTGAAAATTTTACAGTGAATGTATTTTAACTCTTTTTTTTATTTGAAACAGTCGGAATTTTTATAATATATAGAATTTCGGCTCACAAATTCGGGTATAATATATTCATAATTTTTTGAAAGGTACGTGACATGTTCTATTTAGTGAGACAGGTAAAAAAAAATCGATTTTTTTTTTTGCTTTTTTCGAAAGCATAAACAAGCTAACTTCCCATGAAAATCTCTTAAGACGCTAACCTAACCCGTTTGGACACAACGAAATTCGAGTGGGGTTTTTTTTTTCTCAAAATTTTCTGTCGGTAAATCTTAATTCAATCACTAATTGGCTAATCGTATAAGATATGATTGATGCGAGACACATGATGGGAGAAAGTAAAGAGAAAAAGGAAAGCCAGTTGTCGGGTTGCTTCGTACTGGAGCCCTGACGTGTTGGCCACCGCATCGGACCGCACGCACGTACGGTCCAATGAACTTTCTCGGGTCAACTTTTTTCTTTGTCATCACCCCATGCGCAGCCTCTTGATTTTTCTAATTTAGTTTTAAATTTTTATTGGAATTTTTTTTGGCCTAGTACTTTTGTTCGAAACTTCAATATAGGTTTTTCTGATGAGTTTTTACCCATTTTTTTATGTGCTAATCCAATTATCGCTGACCGTCTTATGTGACAAAATGCCACATAAGCAATTTTCGATAAAAAAATGGCTCAAAGAATAATATCGAAATTTCTTGTAAGAATTTTAAACTAAATTGACAAAATTGAAACGTTTTATACTGAATTAACAGCCGTATGATAGATTTATGCTATTTCCTTTTAACTTCGTGAAGAAAAATTAATGTTATCACCTTAATTAAACCACATATTTAGTGCAAACCGAGCAATTAAGCTTGAATGGGAGTTAGTTGTTGGGAATCTAGCTTGACTTATGGCACTGATTCTCGTTTTAAAGAACCGCGAGGGGCTTTACTTGTATCATAACCTTTTTGCACGTCGTTTTGTATGGCGATGACGTGGTCTCTTTGGTCGACTTTGAGCATCATGTCAGCAGACCATCTCAGTTACTTTTCTACATTCTTACCTCCGAGCACCTGCGCTAAACAAGAATTTAACCTGAGGCTGCTTCAGGAGGCGCGAAATTTCGGTTCTTTTCGCGTCGAAGCTAATATGGTTTCGAGTTCGCTAAAATGCCGGATGCCAACTCGGCACCCCAATATATTGTGTAACAAGACACTCATAAAACCATACGTGCCAGAAATAGTATAGAGGAAATCCCGTCATTCTCAACTCTCGAGCTGCAAGCTCGCTCTCTCTCGCAACAAAAAATGACATTCATAGTGACAGCTCGAGAATCAGACTGAAGGAAGGAATTTTCCTCTGTACGTTTGATTTGTCCGTGATATGCAGGTACATCAACATGTAAAACATACAAGGTACTTACATAAGTTGTAACCCAAAATGAGTGGAAACGCCTGCGATCACTTGAAAATAGAGAGCAACTCCGAGGATGACTCCTGAAAACGGCTTGCCTGGTATAGCATGAGCAACTTTCCCCCTTCTATAGACGCTCACAGGCGAAATTCGTGTGTTCTAGCATAGGTCCAATCCTAACCAGCTTAGGTATGACCACATTGTTCCGAACAGAACAAACAACTGGATTTTCCCACTGCAGAAGTGAGCCGACCAGGTTTGCCCTTACTGTCAAAGGGAAGATACGAGGCCACCTCTCACTCTCGTACGATTTTAGTGCGCTTTCAACTGACCCATTCCCAGAATTAATCGCGTTTGCGAGTTTTCTAGACAGAACAACTGCATCCTCCAGTGCACAGCACGCGCCTTGCCCAAGATTTGGTGTCATTGGGTGCCACGCATCCCCTACCAGAACAACACTACCAGATGAAGCAGAAGGGCTTACCATAGGCCACAACCACCGATCAACCAGCGGAGTCCTAATGATTGTGTCCCTTGGAGTACGATCGATGATGTTCAATAGCTCTGAAGGCCAGTTTCGAACTAGTTCTCGTGATTGATTCTTCAATATGGATGGATCAGTGATCTTCGGACCTGTAATAAGACATGCTCATTCATTTCTAATTCTTCCGTTCACTTATCAGTACATAGAGAGATGCATTCCAGGGGAGCCTACTCTATTATGCTAGCTCTTAGGATAAGCAGGACTTGTGCCAAACTATACATGGAAATCTTAAAGAAAGTGATGGAGCCAACATTTTAAGCTCGATTTTACATGTCTAGCTACTTGAACGCGATTAGGAGCGAGATTAACCTGGAGAAGGGCTGTTGAAGCAGACAAACCAGTAAACTTTAGTTGGAGATATAGGGACATATCCGGCACGCAACCCTCTACCGTAGGTGTAAGTCACCCGTGGTTCACATGGTTGACCATCAGGATAAAATCCTAGTCCACGGAAAGCACAATAGCCAACATACTTAGGCTCGGAGAAGCCCAGCCATTTAGCTACTGGAGATCGAACACCATCACAACCAATCACAATCTGTTGATTGACAGGAAAGTGACTAAGGTCATAGGCCATTTATTAACCATACGAAAGCTGGAACATGTTAGAAAGAAAAAATGCAATGCCCTTTATCGAGATTAATGTTTTTGTCCCAGATCCTAAAATTTGCATTCCTACGATGTTTCAGTGAATAGCTCAAATGAAAGGGTAAGCATATTGACCTTTGCAGATAGACGAGTCCCATCCACAAGTTCCAACAGAGTTTCTCCATTTTCACTTCTGCCAATCTTTGCTAGCTTTGATGAAAACCGGATAGCCTCAGGTGGTAGCTGATCAGCAAAAGTCCCCAAAAGTATGCTCCTCTCCACTGCACGGACCTCTTGGCTACGCGACGTTGATTCATGCAAAAGTACCCAGAGTTGGTCGATAAAATACCATACATCAATTGAAGAGAAAACATGAAGTTCTTGAATTTCTCTTAGCTGCCGTACCTGTCATCCTCATCCTTGAACCTAAATGAACGCAGCTCCCTCCCATCTTCTGATTTTACTACCATCCTGCACAGCTGGTACAATGAATAAGGTTAGAAAAGAATAAGAATCATCAGCAGCCATTTTTTTAGATGAATTCTAAATTCCAATAATCAACAGCGGTTCCCTGAAAGTTGTTCAGACTTACAAACATCTCTGTATGAAGGTCACTGGACAAACTTGAGCATAAATAGCTTCCGTCATCGACCTTACTAGGAGAACAATATGCTGGGTTTATTGAGAAGACCCAACAATACAAAATCCCAATATCGCGTGCTTGACTTAATTATCTAGTATCCAACTTAACTTAACCCCAAGTTTATCAATTTGGTGAAAAAATTCATGAATGGTCTGGAAGTTCCTGCCCCGGTGAGCTCAGTACCAGACTCCAACACAAGTACTATGTACACCAAGCGTGCTGTATCGGAAGGGGCAACAACCCGGAAAACCGAACTTGAACATCTGGTAATCGAAGAACTGATATATCAACAATCAACCACAAGGTTATCCACATAACACACGCACAGCAATGTGTAGGCAGTTTATAATTTTTACCAAACACCAGGACAACAGCGCTTGTAGCTTGGTTAAAGAAAACATACCCTTGGATTTCCAGAAATTGAGTCCGGAGTTCACTCCCAACCCCAATCGCATCCAGTACTCGCCACCCATTCTTGAACAGAGTGAGTGAGGTCCCGCCAGTCCTGAGCGACTCCGCCTGCTCAAGCACCAGGGACTTGACTCCAAGCCTGCGCGTATTCCAAATTCAGACGTCAGCGACCTCACCCAATCTCACAATACGCAACGTCGTCAGCACTAGATGAATCCGATCAACAGAAAACCAAGCGCGCCGAAAGCCCAAAGCCTAACGACAACAAAATCGACGTAACTGAGATGGAATGAGTAGTAATTTGAATGACCTGTGAAGCGACAGCGAGGTGGCGAGACCCGCGATGCCAGCTCCGACGATGACGATGTCCTCCTTCAAAACCTCGGCCTCAGCCTTCACGGAGAGCGCGCGAGGAAGTTCGTTTCTGTTCCCGCTGCGAAGTAGAAACAAGCGCCGGATCCGCCGAGACGCGTAGGTTCGCAATGAACAGGAAGAAGAAGAAGAAGAAGTGGCCGATGCGACGGAGCTCGAGCTCGAGCTCCAGCGAAGAAGGCATGGAGAGACTGAGGCCATGGAGGTTCAATTGGTGCTTGTAACGAGCGATTCCTAGGGAGTAACCATGGAGTTTGGAGACGTGCGCTTCGTGCGTGTACTCGAGCGAGCGAGCAAGCGAGAGGGATGGCATAGGTGGCGATTCGTCGGCCATGGAAGCAACGAGTGGTGGGAAGTTGATCCGATTGATTTCGCGGGAAGATACAGTGCCGTACGGAGGAGGACCATTTGGGCCTTGACCCAGAATGCCAATTGGGCCCGTGCCCGAACCCAGGCAAGCCATCTTGATTCTCCAACCGGCCTGGTCAATTTTGCAAAGGGAAATTTTTGCTGCAATAGCGCCCCGCAACATTGTAAAATTACATATTGACCCCACGGACATCAGCATTCAGCAGTCGGCACCATTGAGTTGTGAAAATTGAAGTTTGGAGCATAACTCGTAACTTTTCAAAGTTTGCCTTCGCTGGTGATTACGAAATAGTCCTAAAATTCAAGAGAGTAATATGTAATTTTGTACTTGTCTAACTAACTTATAAACTCATTTATAACCTATTTATGATCGACCTGGCAATCATATCATGTCTAAACAGATTTATTGCCATTGAATAACTCATATAATAACTTAGCCCATCATATACGCGTTGAAAACGTTGCAGCGGGATGGAAATAAGAGGGGTCCTGAGCAATAGAATTCGGTACTTGTTGGCAGGTGAGGTCATAAATTGCACGGTGAGACCTATGCCTGTCCAATTGGACCAAATTGGCCCCTGCAGCTCATGACACCCCAAGGTCAACCCGTTGACCGTACGGTGCAATAATCAGCAGGGCCCCATCTGCATCAACGGACAACGCTGCAAATTGAAAATTTTCTCAACTGCCGGCCCTCATTTCCCAGTTGGAACGCGCAATGGCATTTATTTTTTTTCAGCGAATCTTGCTCAGACCACACCCATGATGTCTACTGCCCTCTTTAGCTTTAAGACTAGATTCTACCCACTTCCGACCCAACACTGTCTCAAAATGGTCTCTGTCCTGTCTCAATTTTAGTTTGGTTTTTAGTCTATGCCAGGTGAAACGAGAGTGTAGGAACTGGGAAGTTAGCTTTACCTTCTCCACAGAGCAACTCTGGTTGATACTGCCTTAAAAATTCCTCGCGTCTTGATCACAGACCCATGAATTATTCGGTTCATCGTGAACGACTCAGTTCGGGTATATTGATACCGGTTCATTGGAATTTCCCTCACGAGGCAAGCGTCCACGACGCAGTTGGCTTGCCGATACGACGGAGCTGAAGAAAGGTTTTCGGGGGGTGCCTTCGATACTTCGTTTGAGAATCGTCGCTCTGCTTTGATGTTGCCACATGCTTAACTAATAATCATTGGCAAAGAAGACAGCCTGATGAGTACGTAGTTAGTATTTCTTGATTCTTGAAATTGTAATTAGGTGGAGAACACAATGACAGATACGTAGTTATACCAAAACTGCAGTCTCCAATAGGCAAAATATTGGGGGTCAGATGCTACACTTGGGAAAAAGTTCAATACTTTACCCAATCCCCAGACAAACTCCTTGGCTGAAAATGGGCCAATCCGCACTTGATTTCCCAAAATTATCCTTCATCTCTACCAATGTCCTAGGCTGCTAGCTCTAGCGTCTGATTCCGGTATGCATTCCAGTAGTGCCGTATCGTTTCTCTTGCCATGTATCGTCGTCGACTCACAGCACGGGTCTCTTTTGTGATCCATGGAATGGTGAGGATCTACGTTGATTGAAACTGGCAAAGTGTTCGTCTTGTGGTACATCCTTTTCACTGGACTTAACATCTCATCCTTACAGTGAAAAGTCGGTGCCGGAGGCTCCACAGACATCCGACCTTTCGCCGGATTTTCTCGCCTCGGAAAGGGAGGAGAAACTTGTGCGATAGGAAAATAGAAGGAGTAGCTCCAATTTGATGACCAAATCATGTAGAAGATAAGGTTCATTTCCCATTTGTAAAATCTCCTTTTAAGTACTGTTAGGTGTAGCAGCATACCAATCCCCCCTTCCAGGATGCAAACAGTCATAACCCACTGCTCTTCCAAAGCCAATCCTCACTCAACAGCCAACACCTCAATCAATGACCATGTCCAAGGACCCAGGAGTTGACAAAGGGCAAGCAATCTCTTTTAATACTTTCTCAGATGAACTGTTTTCCAGAACATGTTCAATAATGTCTGTGACTATAAATAGCCCACGGAAACCACTAGGAACTGTCCCAACAGCCAACGATGATGACAACTACTGATGGCACAACCACCGGGTCTTCCGGAGTCGACTATGAGGCCATCCAGACTGTCACCGCCTTCACGGTGACTGAGCCGCGCCTGACCCAGCCCGTCTCGGCCGCTGACCCTGCCGGCACCTGGATTTTCCAGAAATGCTTCAACGTGGTTCTGTACTACAGAACGATGGTGGAGGGCGACACCGGCTGGGCCTTCTCCGGGTGGGTCAAGGACTCGCTGGGGAGAGCTTTCACCGAGCGGCCACTCCTCTGTGGGCGGCTCCGGAGAGGCGAGGGTGGCTGCGGAGGAGAGCTGGAGATCGTGTCAAACGACAGCGGTGCCAGGCTCATCGAGGCTAGGATTGGCGTGACTCTGGATGAGTTCCTCGGCTCTGAGAGGAGGGCAGATGGTGAGGCTGAGCTAGTGCATTGGAAGGACATCGACATGCAAGATCCTCAGTTCTGCCCACTCTTTTACATCCAGGTAAAATTGAGTAGTCCTAGACTGCTTCGGTCTCCTAAACTCATCCTAGACACGAATCATGGTCACCTGGGTCTCGTGTAAGTATCCGATTTTGCTGTCCTAGGACACTTCAATCAGTGGAGGAGGACAGGAGAGTTTATTAGAACTACCTTAGCAGATGAAGGTTGTGATCTTTCTCCCACCCTCATTCTGTTTGTGGTTTTCTTTTCCAGGTGACAAACTTTCAGTGTGGTGGGTATTCAATTGGGATAAGCTGTAGCCTGTTGTTGGCAGACCCAATCTCTATAATTAGTTTCATCAGCAGATGGGCCACCATCCATAATGATCTGAATCTGATTCCTGGAGACAGTGCACCCAAGAAACCCATCTTCTATCTCTCGAACATCAAACGTCCTGACTCACCATTAACCTTTCTCACCCCTAGTCCTTGCCCAAAGACCGTCCAGACATTGGTCTTCAAAGTCAATGCCGTTGGCGCGAAGCCCGGCGGGGAACTGAGCAAGGCGGTCACGCTGCTGTGCACCGAGGAGGCGGAGAAGAAGCTGAAGAACAAGCTGGGGTCGAAATTCGCCTTGCTGGTGAAAGAAGAATCGGGAAATGTTAAGGCAGAGAGCGTTGAGAAAGGTGGAGCTGTTCAGGTCGAGACCGAGATGGTCACAAGTGAAGTAAGTTTGGAGAGTTTGGGCTTGAGCGGTGTGGCGTTCAGGAGAGGAAACGAGCCTGCTCTGGTCTCACATTGGGTTGCATCGGGTGATGGCTTCGTGATGGTGGCGCAGTGCGGCGGCGACGACGACGGCATGTTGGGATTTAATGTCTTCGTCACAATTCCTAGAGCGTGATTACATTTATCATAAGTTGCACCTATTTGCCATTTTGGCTTCTATATTGATTATCTAACATATTGTCTAGTTTCTTTCCTTCTTGAGTTCGATGATCGCCTGTTCTTTTTCTGCTTAAAATTCAATGATCGCTTAAATGAATCAAGATCCTACATTTTCCGCGTAAAAAGTCAACCTCGAGCGCGAGCTCATTCACGCTTCAAATCAGATGCTCTCGCTGGTTCGTGAGCCGAAACTTTCAATGCCTTTTAGGATTCACAATATATAATCGAACGAAATAACTCGTCTCGAGCTTGTCGATCATCTGTAAAGCTCCTATGTTCGTGGAGCCTGAGCAAGAGTCCACTCCTCCTTTATTCAAACCCTGACACCCTCAAGCAGCTGTTTCTTGCTCTTTTGCTCTTTCCGCAACGATTGGTCCGGAGGTTTATCGGACAAACCAACCGAGTTTGACAAAGAAGCCTTATTAGCTGGAAACGAACCGAGTCGACTAATTACTTCGCGACCCGCCATTAGTTCGCACGTTGGGGTGAATGAATGGCCACTGAGAAGAGATAGCTTCTCGCAACGAGGCTCCCAAGAGTGAAGCTTGTCAGGAAACGGAAAAACTAGTGGATTACAGCTGCTCTTTATCGTGTCTTGTTCACGTGGGAGTGACAAGTAGGGTCAACCTCAGTTCATATCAGAGACACCCATGAGATCTGGCTCTTCTCTGCGAAGCCTCCTTTTACTTCATGATCAACCCCAAGGGTGCTGCTGTCTGAAGAAACGTCTGCATATGTTTCCTGAATGCTCTGATATTCGTTCCAGCTGGCTTAAGCCTGATCGAGCTCATAAAACAATGAGAAAACAACCAAGTTTTGTTTCTTTATAGGCTAATCCTAATACCATTTAGTGCACACCAAGGAGCATGGGTAGTTGGTTAAAAAAAAAAAAAAGAATAATGACACAAATGATCATTGAACTTTGGCCTAATGAGTAATACCGTCTATGAAATTTTAATTTATTTAACGTGATTCCTGAACTTTTGACTCATGTTAAATTTAGTTCTTGGACTATGTGAAAATATCCAATGTTGTCCATGAAATTGAATCTATGGAAGGATTACACTAGATGTGTAATGACGTCGAATGTTGGACTAAAGTTCGGAGATCGCATTAAACAAATTAAAAATTTAGGGATAACGTTGCATATTGAGCCAAAGTTCGGGGAATATTGATATAATTATCCCTAAAAAAATCTTGGGTTAAAATTGGGCAAAAGTACGTAATGAGTGTCAATAGTTGTATACGGCGTTCCCTTTAGTGCCAATTTGTTTGAAAAACAATTAATCCAATGCCAACTCCGGTGAGCATCACCGGAAAACATATGTGGCGTCTACATGGCTCATCGGAGCATCCTAGTTAGCAAAAAAAAAAAAATCAATAAAAAAATCCACTTAATATTAAAAAAAGTAAAAATAAACTAAAAAGCTAAAAATAAGCTACAAAATTTTTTTAAAAAAAAAATCTAATGTTGCAGCTGCAGGCCCGAGTGCCTAGCGAGGCCTCACCTGGGGTCGATGAGGCCCCGCCATGGCTGGTAGAGGCCTCGCAGGCCCTTGGCGATGTGAGCCCTTGTTGCTGCAAAGGCAAGATTTTTTTATTTTTTATTTTGAATTTATTTTTTGTTTACTTTTAATTTAAAAAAAATTGACTTTATTTTTAGGTCCACATAGCATCTATGTGGATTGAACTTCAAAAGAAAAATTGCCACGTGAATACCATGTGGACAAACTTTTTTTAAAAAAATTCCACATAACAAGAAGAAATTAATAAAAAAAAATGCCACGTGTCTTGTTTGATCGGAATTAGCACTTAAGTAATCATTTTTTGTCGGAATTGATATTTAATTGATCATTTTTTCTTCGATTTGGCACTTAAGTGATCCAAAAAAAAATATTGGCACTAAAATAGGTACCGTATATAAATATTGACACTCCTGCTGTACTTTTGCCTTTAAAATTGGCTAAGTGGTCGAGGCATGTATGGGCTTTGGATTAGCCGCACCAGGACGTTGGCAAAACAATGCTCATCGGAGCAACAGAACGCGATCTTATTTGGGCTTAACTCACTCACCGACCCAAGCCACCAAAAGGGCCCAATCATCGTCTAGGCTGAGAAGACGCTGTGTCTGCGAGCAGACACCTCTCTCATCCGACTGCGAAGTCCTCGTTTTGATGTTTGGTTAGCAACGGACTTCTTAGGTGAGAAACCATCGTCAAGAACACGAAAGACCCAGCTTCATCATCGTCTTCTAGAACCGGTTTATCCCCTAATTCATTCTCTAGTTACGAATTCTGCATCTCGTTGCTGCTTCAGCACAAGGAAAGAAAGCTTTGCACCCACTTCTTCAGCTCACGGAAAGGAGCAGAAAGGGATTCGAAGAGAGAGAGAGAGAGAGAGAGAGAGAGAGGTTGAAGGAAAGAAAGGTATATCCGCGAGCAGAGAGAGAGAGAGATTGTTCTTTGGCTTCTGAAGAGGCGTTAAAGTCAGAGAGTGGCTTGTTGAAGAATGGAGAACAATGTCAGCAACAGTAAAAGTATAAGTAGCAGTGGCAATAACATAGCTTTGAGCCATCAGAAGAAGCCCTTTCAGGGTATACGGGTACAGAATCCCTTTACTTTCAAAGTGGGTCAAGTATTCACTGGCTTCGGCATTGGTTGTGGTCTTGGTATCGGCGTTGGTCGCCCTATAAATCTGGGTACATTCTCTCTCCATCTCTATAAACTATTTCATGAATTTAAAATCATGGATTTCAGAGGAATTTTCAAGTCCAATGGTGCCAAGAAGCAATGTACTTTTTCTGCTTGAAGAGTTATATTTGTGTGTGTGCGTTTGATTTTGAGTTTTTGAGTTGCTAAGCTGTAAGGTTAGTAAGCATTGCATTTTTTGAATGAAATTTCCTGAATAATTACTGCGATATGTTGGGGATGTCTACCAGGTGCAATACCAGTGGTGAACCAAGTTATGAGTGCCACCAGTGGTGCAACTTATGCATTATCTGGTGTCACAAGGCATATCAACGACGGGGTGAGTCGAATTGCAGTTATTCTACTTCCTTAATGTAACTTGAAGTCTTTGCGATATTTGGTCTCTTGTTCATTGATTTTCAGCTGAGGAAACTTGGAGCGAAAAATGTCGAAGCTGGTATTGGATGCGGAGTAGGCTTTGGCCATGGATTTGGCGTTGGTATGTCATTGTTCGTGATCCTAGAGGAAAAATTAACTTCTTTGTATTCCATGAATACATGTCTTGAAATTTGAGTTCACTTTGGTTGCATTATGAGATCCATTTGCCTTGAAAAAAGGACAAGTGTTATGCAGTCTATGTGACAGTTTCTAATGCATTTGGTAATGCCTAAAATTGTCTCAAAATGGTAGATGTAAGATGCGACATGGTTGTTGCAACTTGAAGTCAATGGTATGCAAATGTTTGTGTCAATTCTATTTCTTGCAAGCATCTCGGAGGGGGGATGAATGTGGGAGACTATATTGTAGAGGGATTCTTCAATCTTCAAGTGCCTGTATTGGCATACAGAAAGAAAGCCCTGCCTTTAAATTTGCATAGATGATTAAAAGCTAAAAAGCTGACTGTCTGTAAGCATTAGGAAAGAGTAGTCATTCCCAGAGTATGTTTCAATATCCGAATTAACAGAAGAAAAATGTCATGATGGGATCACATATTATGGATTTTGCTGATCAGCTGACTGTTTCAGAAAGTATGGGTGTGGTGCTCTCTTATATTAAGCCAGAATATTGTTGGCAGTGATTGCCTCTAAGAGAGATCGTGGATGTTTTATTTTTACTTGTAACTACATGAAAATTATCATATTTGGTAAATGCGGATGTATTTTAAAAAAAGTTGGGGCTTTTTTTAAGTAGATGGTTTTTCAATATAGTGGCAGTCTTTTGATTCTCTAGCAATATATGTTTTGTTTTGCTGTATAATCCAAATACCTCTATTTCTTCTATAGATTTATTCTGGAAACTAACCATCAATATTGTTTCCTCTCTCTCACACACACTGTGTAAGCTCACAGTTTACACTGCCCTGCCCTCTGTATTTCAATACTGAACAATGCATGCTTACTTCAACAGGACTTGCACTGAAGCCTGGAGTGATGAATCAGATACAATTTAGTGTACTAGTATGTATTAACTTCTTGATGTCTTCTGTGTTTTTTGTCATGTTGACTTCAGTCAGTCATCTGAATGCCAACTCTGAATTTGGCAGCAACTCATGACAAAGGTGATGACAAAATTTGGGATGGCTCCCAATATATCCATTGGGCAGGGAGCCTTTCCAGCTTCTCTTCAAGCGGGCTTGAACATGACAAACATGCCCTCAAATGCAAACCAAATAGGAAATCCTATGCAGCTTACTCCCAAGTTATCTGGGAGCATATCACCAGGACTCCCAGAAATGGGAACTACGGGCTTGGGTTCTTCACATGAAAGTTTTTCAGCCACGACCTTTCCAGAGGACCCGTCCATTACCAGTCAAACAGAGAAGGTTATAAACAACTTCTTGCAAAATCCTGTTCTGAAGCAAGAGGACAGCAAATTAAATGATCTGGTATGTGGTGGATTTAGAACATCACAAACTTCATATTCCTCGTAAGAATTTGTCTGGTAATTCTAATATTGAGAGATTTTGATAGTTTTATTTTGCCTTCTATTTATCATGCCTCATTCTTAACTCCTTTTGCTTTTTTCCTATTTTGGTTCAGCTATTTTCTGATTGCATGAATTGCTAGTCAGAACAAAATTGTCAAGTTATATGTTGGAATGATGTCCTGTTTCTTGTGTTGATTTAGTTGATAAGGGGCAATGGAACCGTTGCTATGGCTAACTGTAATTGCTGCAGTAATTTTCTTGGCTGCTGGTAGGTTTTTGTTTTCTTCATATGGGTGGGACTGCTGTTAAGTTCATTTCATTGTGGCAGTTGAATTCAATATGCGGTAACACTGTTTCATCTGTCTGCAATGTTAACTTCAGAGGATAAGATCACTCAGGAACAAACAATCTTCAGAGTGAAATCGTTTATGTTTTCTGGTTTCTTATTGAAGAAAATCGTTAGGGTGGAAGAATATCCTGAAGAGATTTGTATTATATGCATCTGCACTATAATATTTTGGATCTGGAATCATAGATGGAACTGTGTTTGGGAACCACGCAACCTTTGACGACATTATCCTTTAGTTCTTGAGCAACCACAAACATAGTTGAGGATAAGAGCACAAGTTTCTCCCGGTGATTTCTAACTAACTTAATTGCTGCATCCCTTTTAGAAGATTGCTGATTGTTATCATTATTCAAATAAGGAAAACAATCCGGTGCAAGTAGTTTCAAGGCCGAGAATCTTGTTTCACTTGAACTGCTATTTACGAACCGTAGCATCACTTCGTTTTTCATTAAATACTGGTTGGGGTATCTGCCATATGTCAGCGAGAGATATGTTTTCCCTTATCTTTTCATGGATGCAGCTGACTCAGTAGGCAAAAGCTTGTTGCTGTCATGATGCTTTTATCTTGGACAATTTCTTTGCCAAGAGTTTTCATGCTTTACTGTGGCATATGACTTAGTTCATGTGATTTTGCATTTATAGGTAGGACGCTTGCGGTCAGAGAATAACTTGCTTCAAACGGTAACTTTTACCAATATTTGCACCCTGTGTGCATTGGTTTATGTGGGGTGTCTGAGTTTGCATCTGTCCTTCTCGGGAGATCTTAAAGTTGACTTGCTTACTGCATTCGAGAAACCTGGTCATCCCCAAAAAATTTCCGTATCTTTGGTTAAGAGACCATGGGTTCTTAAAAATAGTCTTTAGAGGTGTTTGGCCTCCACAGTCAGCACATTTCGCATTGATATCTGTACCACTTAGCTGCTTATCTTCAATGGGGTGCAAGTTAACACGTCATCTGTTTGGCTGATTGGTGGCCCATTCATTTAGTTCAATTTCTCTATTTATTTAGGTATTAAAGCATCAGCAAGTCATCGAGGAGCTCATGGAGGAGAATGAAAAGCTGCGCCAGATACTGGTCGAAGACTTAAAAGTATCTCCGAGCAAGATAAAAGGCACGTTCTCTAGTAGAAGTAATTCTCCATGCGACGATTGTTTTGAGTGTCGAAGGAAACAAAGAAGAAACTAAAATGAAATACAATAATTTCCTGTGCAATTATCAAAAGTACTACATTAAACATCATGCTTGACCAGAGAAGCTGCTGCCTTTTTTCTTGTCTTGAGCTTACCCTGTTGAGTTGCCTCTGAAACTTAAAAGGAGCATGATCATCGTGGGCGATCTGTTAGAGCAACAGGCAGCTGACTAAAGTTGGGGTTTCCTCACAATTTTATTTTAAATTAGGAAGCAATAAGTGCGCCACAGCTTGGAGGAGTAATTAACACAGATTTTTGGATGTGCATAAGCATTCTATCTTGAGAGATAAACTGTGTGTTTATTATCGGACTTGCTTTTTGAGAAAGGAAAGAAAGATTGATTTGATTTGAGGAGGAATGTTCTCTTGTCTTCGCAGTCTTATGTTACTCCTTTAGCGCATACATGCTTACTATTTTCTCCTCTTGATTGGAGTGCAAGAATGAAAATTAGTATATCTAGAACTCATGCAAAGAAAAATTGCCACTTTTCCGAACCTCGTCCAAATAAGTTGGGGAGGATGTCGGCTTTGAGCATGAAACATAGGGAGGTCTAGCTACTCCAACTTGGGGTATTAACCAGGTCATATTGGCAACTGTAATCTTGCACTTCGGAAAGTGTGAAATCTCAATAGTCGCGCCAGGGTAGTTAAGTATCTCCTAAGTATGGATGCACCACTGTGAAATTATGGAAGTCTGCCTCTATTTGCCACAGCCATGTGTTTTGGTTTCAATGTGCGCTCTGTGGTTTAGCAATAGTAGCTGCACTAGCTCGAAAAGCCTTCTGAGAGTGCCCAGTTTATATGCAGCAAATGAAAGTCAATCAAGCTATTGTATCCTCCAAACGACCTTGAATAATGGCCAAAAGGCCTGAGGAAGATGATTTGCATGCCTGACAAAGGCCTTCTTTTTTTTTCTGGATTTTGTGTCGACGTGAGTGCTTTTCTGATCTGATCTGTGCGTAACAGTTCGCGTCTATTGATGATAGAGTCAAATCAAGTGTATAGAAAATATTGCTTCCACGTTCTTATACTTGGATTCAATATCGCTCTCTCTGTTTCTTCGAGCGTGAGTTGCTTGGTTCATTGAGATGAGTTTGATCTAATATTTCTCCATTTAAGTGCTAATATGTACATTGCCTGCGATTGCATCGGTGAAACATTGAGCTAAAGAACTCTAGGTAAAGGTTATGGAAAGGCTGCTTCAGTATCATGTTCTTTAGGGAAAGAATGCAAAGTTGAAAGAAAAAGGCATGATCCTCACTCATTTTACTTTCTAGATGGAATCCAATGCTCACACTTGGCTTTTTTTCCTGTGGAAACATTAACCCCTTTATATTATCCTAAGAATCTGATTTCCTTTCTCCTTCCAGAACAGGAGAGATTCTCTATGACTTGGCTTAATTTTTCTCTACAGTATGTGAAGCTTTTTGGATCACTTCTACTCTTCTGCACTAGATTACTACCACAATCCGCAACTCACTGCACAATGCTATCCTCTCTAACCTGAAATGGAACCTGAGATGATTTGGTTGCGATGGTGGCGTTGTGCCTGCTATGTTACTTGGCAACAACACACACGTACCGGGTTCTTAGCGCGTAAATTTCCCTATCTGTGTGAACTTGCGGACTTTCCAGCACCATCCGTTGCCCGAATCTTAGTAATTTCTCGTGGAACAGATGTAAAACTTAGGAAATGTACGCTAACCTCCAACTTCCTTTCCTCCCACCTCTCTCTCAAACACACGCACGCATAGACTGGTACAAAATGTGGGGTTGACGCGCCATGTGAACATCACTTTCCTACGATCATTGCTCCTCTGTCATAAAGCTATGGCTCAGCCCCACCATCGCCAATTGCCAACCAATCTTGCCCACTAGAACTCTCAGGAAAGCCACATTCCTCCCATAATATCTCTCCCACAGTCCCACTTCACATCCCCCCAAAATAATAATAATAATACAGGACAATAGTGTACCCTCCACATTTTCCCATTGCCAAAAGGAACCCAGGTTCTTTCTTCCTCATAATTCTACCTACAACAGCTTGCACCACCTAACTTTATGTTCATTCCCCACCACAACCAAGTATCTCCCCCATCCTTCCTTCTCCATCTACCCTCCCAAAAAGCCATCTAGGTTTAGGAAAATCTAATTGGGGTGTTTTCTCGAGTGGGTTCTTCAGACATGTTTTGACTAATAAAAGGATATCATTAGAGTTTTTCTTTGCCAAAAAAAGCAGAGCATAACTTGGAGTACTCCAAGCTACAAAGCTTGGACCTTTGCATGATCCATAACAGAAGGTAACCCAAAAAGAGTTGTATGGCTTAGAGTATTAGCAAAAATTGACGATAACATAAGAAGCAAGATAGGCCAATGTAGCTTTTTAAAGATGAGCAAGTTGAGCTTGGACAGTAACAGCTTTGGATGAATGACCCATCTGTCTGTTTTGTGCTACTAGTTCAGGAGAAAGAAGAAAATGCTAAGATGGGTCTTACCAGGAGTGAAACACAAACCAGACAACATCCATCTTATTCAGCTACACTGTCATAATGCTACAAAGTGCTGTAAGCCTGTAACATCTCTCGAGAATCCTCACAAATCTTCACCTATATATGATAGGTAGGTACCCCAAGAATCGGAGAAGTTAAACAAGGGAAGGAACAAAAACCATGACTAAATATGAAAAAGATGAAGAAGAGGACAAACAAAGGACAAAAGAATTACGGTGAAACGAAATCTTATTCTACACCAAATTCAAACAAATGGACCCTGTGTAATAACTATTTAGAGCAGTAATGCAACTGCTGCAGATAGAACCATCAAAGCCAAGCTATTCCCATGAGCAAAAGCAATATTGCCTGGCGTGGAGGCCACCGGTGCCATGGAGGGGCTCTTTCCTGGAGGCGAGGGAGGAGAGGGCGGTGTCGAAGGTTCCATCATGGGTGGAGGTGAGCTCATGGCAGGGCCGGGGCTCGTCGTAGGGGTGGAAGCCGGAGGAGACATCATCGGCGGAGGTGACGAGACAGGGGTGGCTGCAGGGGCCGGGGTCATGGTGGTCGGTGGAGGCGACGAGACAGGGGTGGCCGTGGGGGGCGGGGTCATGGTGGTCGGCGGCGGAGCCATCACGGTGGTGGGAGGGGTGGCAATGGAGGAGGGTGGCATTGTCATGGGGGTGGTTGAAGGGGTCGGGGAAGGAGCTTGAGCAAGTGCTGATGGGGCTAGAAGAGAGGACACGAGGAGGATTGAGCAAAGCATGACACTGTGGAGGGCCATGCTTGTGCTTGTGGGAAGTGAACTGGTTTGGCAAGGTGGGAAATAATAGGGGTGAGGTTGCTATATAGAGCCCGAGGGCAAACAATGGCTGGAAGGGCTGTGACTTTAGATAGTTTTACCCTGGAGTGTATGGACATTGCATGCAATCTGTGGAGCCACTAACCAAGCAAAAAGTGACATTTCATCTCTCTTTTTTTTTTTATGAATTTATTTTGAGTTCAGTTCATAAATTAATTGCATCACTCTTGTTCCAACTCCATAATTAAGGAAAGTTACCCGATCAGTCCTAAACTCATTGTAGGGCTGCCAATTCAATTGTAAATTTGTCAATTTAGCCAATATAGTCTTAAAGCTTTGTGCGATACAGTCTTTCCAGTCAATTGCTGCCGAAAACGTGGGACGGCCGGAGATGATTGAATGCTCACGTAAGACCACAATCGCATAACCCCGGGAATTCAGGGATTAATCCGCAGTTTTTGTCTTTAACTATGTTAGTGTAATAAAGGTGTGAGGTGTGTGTTGTGTTGTGGCAAAGTATGGTCTCAACCAAGTGGCATGAAACCTTCATGCACCCCTTTTATGCCAGAGAAGCATTGATTTTGACGGAATTAAGGTTGTCCGATTCAATGTTGTGGTGGAGATTGGCTTTCATTTGTCCCCCTTGACCCGTTTTAATCAATCTCTTCAAGTCAAGTCTTCTTCTTCTTCTTTTACTTTCTTTTGTTACCCTCACACGAGCCAATTGAGCAATAATGGCCGTAAGCTCTTTGCAGCACAAAAATTGAAAAAAAAAAAATTTGCTTGTTCACGCCCTTGTTCCTTTGTTCTACTAGAATGTTTATCAACACGTGGAATTGCGACCTTTTACACGAGAATCGCAGTGTGAATTGCAGAAAGCCGAAGGATCAATCTAGATTAGCAGTTCTAGTTCTTAAATGTATGTACTTAGTAAAAATCTCGGAGAATTCGGAGGTAGGACAACCGTGGTTAGATCAGACTTTAGCTCCGTATGTTTCGCGAAAAATAACTTTCAAGAAAATATTTTCGGGATTTTGTGACGTTCGTTCACAGAAAATGTAAGAAAAACATTTTCCGTTTTTGAAAAGATGAAGTCGTTTTTCCTCCTCTTCCGTCCTCCATAGACTCCTTTACGGTCTTTTCTTTTTACTTTTGTTTCTTTTCTTCGGTTTTTTTTTTCTTTTTTTGCCTCCTTTCCTTCCGTCTTCTTCCTCCGCTTGCCGCGGGTCTTGTCGACGACAGACATCCCGGCAACCGGCCATGACGTGGACCGGCCATGGACGTGGGCCGGCGTGATAGTAGTGTCCAAGTTCTTGCTTTTCGATTTACGGGATCGGCGGCCAATAGCAAGATAGATCAACGTAGCGGATGCAGACAGGACCCGCAAAGACGCCATTTGATGTTTCAGCAGGATGCAGACGCATCGCGTTCTTGAGAGCCGCTCTTTTCCCTGGCTCCTCGGATAGCCCATCATCATTGAAAAGCATGGAACAAGACAAAGGAAAAGAATGCGAAGAAATCAACATTTTTAGCTGTTGTCCACTGTGATCACCGCACGTTGCGCATGGACGAATACGAATCCTCACGACTGCAGGAACCCCGAGTCTCAGGGCACAAACCGACAGCCATTCGTAGGGAAGAAGGCAATTCTTGGATTGATTGAGAGGCAAAATTATAAATAAAAAAAAATCCTAAAATTATTACAATTACATCAGTTCAGTTCTAAATTTATTTATTTTTTCAACGACCGGCCAGAGGAGGAAGAAAAGAAAAAAAAAGAAAGCAAAAATATGATAAAATATAAAAAAATAAAAGAATTATAAAAAATTATTAGAAATTGGTTATGTCAGCAATTTCCAGTCAAAATTTGTGTGAAGAATTGAATTGGCACAAATACAAAAAGTTTGAGACTGAATTGATAAAAAAAAATTAGGATTGAATTGATGTAATTACAAAAGGTTTAAGATTTTTTTTTTTTGGTATTTTTCAATTCATTGATAAGGCGACTCTTTCGTCGTTTTCACAAGGTTGAATCGGTTATAGTGAAATCTATGTTGGGCTCTACCCAAAAAAGGGCTCGGACTTGGTCGCTCGTATGCCGCACCGTGATTCTCCATGTCGATATTCGACTCGGCCCCACCCTCGGAAACATGTCGACCCCGTAATGTCCATCAAAGCATTTAAAAGCTCACAGTTAATGAGAAGTAAACTGGATAGGCTCGCGTGGGACGAGATGGACCTCCGCCGTGAAGATGTAAGCTTTCCCGCGTGATTTCTAAATACTCGCTCGTCTTCCCTAACGATACTGAGCAAAAGCATTTGATCGTACTTCGAAAGTTTAAGTTGTCCAGTCAATCTGCATTAACTTGTGTAAATGAAAGTCACAATGTGTTTATCGAAATCACGGAAAAATAAGTAACTTGTTAAGCTCCTAATCAAAAACACTAATGATTAAACATTAACGCTGCGCTTGGTTGTTCGGATTTTTAGTGAGGATATGGCTAGATAGATAGGATAAGAAATCCAGGGATTTTGTCATATTCTACTTATTGTTTAGTGAATTGCGGATTTAAAGTCGGATAACCAGAGACAATACGCAGTTGAGATGTAACTCTATTTTACTTAAATATCATGATGCTTTAGAAATTGTTCGGTGATGAGTTCTGATGAGTGAGCTATTATTGAGAAGAAGTTTGTGCCATTTGAATGAGAGCAGAATAGCGACGGAGCAGACCACATAGAATCGAGGGTCTTGATTTAGAGTCGAATCCTTTGGAATGGCCTGCTAACCTTGTTTATTATCTTGTCGAGTGAGTAGACAAGTGCTGAACAATCTAATTCGCCCTCTTTTTATAAATTGAAGATGCATGCATGCAAGTTATCCAAAAGAGCTACCTTCAAAGTTGATCAATCTCGAGTTCTTCATAACATATCAAAACCCTTTTCAAATGTCAAAAATGTTCAAGGGGTTAAAGAGTAAGGGAAGTGATCTCATATCACGCAAAACAATCGATTAAAGAATAAGATCGTGGAAATACACGGCTTTGCGGTCAAAGACCTAGCATGGCACCACCGAAGAAGCGGCCTCTCACTAGAAAGGTTGCACGGCGCAATAGAGAGGCAACTCAATGGGAAGGAGAGGCGGTGATTGTGGGAAAAACCCCATTTTCCTCATATATTTTCTCTTAAGAAATCATATCCTGATTTATCTCACCCTTCTCTGAGGAAATTTTTATCCAAATTATATCCCTTTTGTCCTATCTTGGACAACTACCAAATATAGGATATGACATAAGATATCTTATTCTAACTTATATCATGACGATCAAACACAGCCTAAAGAGTAAACTTATGGACGTGAATGATAGGTGAACCGCCCGATGAGCCCTTCTAGGCCTGGTCGCCCCCGGCCGGCAAAATAGACGTGCATGGCAAACAATTCCCTTCTTGGAGACAATCCGTCCCTTCGGCCCTCTCAAATTGCCTTCAATTTTTTATGGAGAACGTTTAAAATTCTTGTCGTCATGGTCAGGCATGGACTTGTTTTTTTTTTGGGTCGAATCGGGCATGGACTTGAACTGCCATTAATTAATTGTAATTGTAATTGTAATATCTTCCCCTTCTTTTCTTTGATCATGCACGTTTCATTTGGACCATCGAAGTTGGCATCGAGAGCAGAATATATGGGCCCGCTTTGGGCCCAAATATGTAGGCCGAATGCCCATGAGCGTGAACCTGAGGCCCAATTAAGCTCCGCACGTGCGAGAGTAACGGGATACGCACGCCCTCGTCTGAGAAAACAGAAAGCAGATAAGGCCTTTCCACTCTTCTGCTTCAACGTCTCTCTCTATCCTCCATCCATGACTTCTCTTTAAGTCATTCTCGCTCAACGCTAACCATTCTCGGTCTTCTCTCCCCACCAATGGCTTCCAATGTTCTTCCCCAGGTACGCGTTTTCGTGTGCAGACAGCTCTGTAACGCTCGCGCGCGCGCGTGTTCGTGGGTACATGCATGTCAGCTGTTTGATTGATGTGTTCAAGAGCTCGCAGCCGTTGAATTCCATTGTAGAGTGGCGAATTACATCTTCATTTGCTACATGCACGTCAGCTGTTTGATTGATGTGTCCAAGAGCTCGCAGCAGTTGAATTCCATTCTAGAGTGGCGAATTACATCTTCATTTTGTATTGGTTCGTTTCGACTTTGATGATCAAGAGTTCTGTCAATTCCGTTCATCGCTAATTGCAGGCATTGATTGCGATTCCTAGAGGCGCCAACCACAGCGCTCCCAGGAAGCTAGGGTTCTCCGCGCTCGCAGCTGGCTCCAGCGGACACTGTCGGACCTATCCTAGACACGGGTGTTTGCTCTCTAGGGTTTCGTTTGGCTCTAGGGGATTGAGTAGTCCGGTGATTGCGGCCTTTTCGAAGCGGAGTTTTGTGGTTAGAGCTGAGCCGGAGCCAGAAGCCGAAGTTGCTTCCAGTGAGAGCGCGGAGGAGAATGCTGAAGCAGCTGCTGACGTCAAGGAAGCTGCTGAAGCAGTAGCGGAGGAGGAAGTCGTGGAAGTGAAGCCTCCAAGTAAGCCAAGGGTTAAGCTTGGCGATATTATGGGGGTAATTTCGTGCTCAATTATGAATCACTTCGAACCATGAAGTCCAATTAGTGTAACTTTACACTCCGGAGCCTGCCTGTTGGTCTAGCTTTGCCACTTAGTACCGGTTTCTGTGGTTAGGTTGTGTTACTTTTACCTTCTTTCATTTGGACATGGAAAGAGTGAAAGACCGGTTGAATATGTGTCGCCTTATGATAGTCAACTGCGGGTTGGCTTTTGAAATCGGTTTTCTTAGTTGCAAAGTTACGATGTGGTTGTAGTTAAGCAGTTAGTTGCTTCTGTAATTATGCTTGATCGGAAGATAATTTGGAGAGTAAATCAACAATAATGATGGTTCTTTTTGGTTGTTTCTTTGTTGTTCGTCTTTCTCATGAACGCGGAATTTAGAAATATGGGAGAAACTCTAAATGTTTCTTGCTATTTGGTAGATATTGAACAAAAGAGCAGTCGAGGCATCTGAGAATGAACGGCCGGTTCCAGACGTCAGGACTGGAGACATAGTGGAAATTAAACTGGTAAATGTTGATGATTGTCTATTCATTTCTTTTGAACTTATCCGGTTTTACTTTTGTGAGTCTTATCTGTTTTTCAGTGATTCTTGTAAACACTTGTTTGATTAAATTGCAGGAAGTGCCTGAAAACAGGCGCAGATTGTCTATCTATAAAGGCATAGTCATATCGAGACAAAATGCTGGCATCCACACGACCATTAGAATTCGGAGAATTATTGCTGGCATCGGGGTCGAGATTGTATTCCCGTTGTAAGTGAATCTTTTTCCTCCTTGCAGTTAGATCCTTTGCAGCTCTTAGGTGCTGTTGAACTTCTTTTGACTAGTCCCAGTAATCAGAACCTGAGATCATTAGGAAATAGTTGCATAATTGGGGTCACGAGTATTAAATGTTAGGCTCTTGTCGTAATCGAGTGTTCTTGATATGCTTGGGTAGAGGCCATAGATATCATCAGATTTACTGGTGCCAGTGCAGTTTAGTTGGTTTCAGAAATTATGATATGGCTGATGCCAACGCATTGATAGATGGGATAGAACGTAGCCCCACGCATTGAAAGTCATGTGTCAACAGTTGTAAGCGGTGGTAGTGGAGATTTGCCAATACTTTAGCTGATGTTTGTGCAGTGACTTGGTGTTAGACTGGATGATGTTCTTAATGTCTCGATGACTAGTGCTGAATAATATGTAAAGCCGGCTCATTTCTCAGCTTTTTCCCCTGCAAGCTACGGATCGTCCTTGGTATTCA
Source organism: Rhodamnia argentea (assembly GCF_020921035.1). Classification (NCBI taxonomy): domain Eukaryota; kingdom Viridiplantae; phylum Streptophyta; class Magnoliopsida; order Myrtales; family Myrtaceae; genus Rhodamnia; species Rhodamnia argentea. The sequence continues at coordinate 4,576,393 of NC_063158.1, forward strand.
AGATTTCTGCTATTGGACTATAAGCTTCCGACCCGACAGTGTTTTTGGTTCTTGTACTCTGACTGATTCAAATGCTAACTATTCTGCGTGTGTCATACCGTGTACGTTGAGGTATGGCTAAGCGCAACATACTAAATTTCGCATTTCCGTCATCCCATATTGTCGCAGGTACTCACCCAACATCAAGGAAATAAAAGTGGTTAAGCACAGGAAGGTCAGGAGGGCTAGGTTGTACTATCTCCGGGACAAGCTTCCCAGGCTCTCCACCTTCAAATGAAAAACTTACAATGCTGTCTCCACTCTTTGGCTCTTCACAACTCAAAGGAGCCCCTTTTTTTTTTTTTTTCCTGCGAATGGCATTAGAACTGCCTCTTAATTTTTGTTTGTTTGTTTGCTGTGAGCCTGTATTCCCATTCTTTGGTATCATGCAGAGAAGGGGAATATCAGTGCACTAACGATTAGGAATATGTAATTTCTACATCTCTTCTTGTGATGTTCGTTTGGTCATAAGATGTTCCTGTTTTATAAGCATGAAGATACTGACGCGGGAGGTCCCTAAACTTTCCGTGACGCTCTCTTTCGTTTTGTTGCACTTTTCAATTCAAGGCCCGACCTCAAATTTGAGGCCGTTGCAACCTCAGATTGGAGGTCCCGACCATCTATCTGAGGCGCGATCTCCTGTCCGAGGTTACGACGGCCTCAGATTTGAGGTCGCGACTTGGGTCTGAGGAGCCCGTGTATAATGGTTGTGAAGTCCGTGGTGGGGGAAGCCGTTTCCGATAATTATGAGCCACGGTTGCAAATGGTGTTCAAGTCCGACATGTGGACTCCACGTGGATGCCAGCGTGTAGAAATTGATGGGGTCATCAGCTAACACCAATGATCATATCAAGTAAATTTTGAAAAATTTGGAGACCAAATTGATGAAAAAAAATTTAGGAACCATATTGAATATCGAAAATTGATTTAGAACTAACTTATATCGTCGTAAGCACGACAACCGAGTGATCATTTTTTCCTTTCCCTGATTTTCATTAATTCGAGCTGAGCTGGAGTCTAAATCAAGCTTCTAGACTTATTGCATGCATATTTATGTAGTCACTTGACACAAAATTCAACTTGTTTGAATAGCTCATACGTGAACACTCTACCAACGTCATAATTCATTTTAAGACAAAACACATCTTTCGTCATAACTCTGCATGAGTAGCTTGACAAAGTTTGGTCCCGAATTAATGTCGCAATTGGTAAGCGGCCCGAAATGTTGGAGAAGGGGGACACGTCATCAGGTCAACATCCGCTTAGATAGACATGACCACCCATCTATCCGACACGTGTCTCTTCTTTCTGAGTAAGATTCTTTCGAGGGGTCCAGTATAGAGTTAGCAACCATAGCGTTTATGATTTTGAGAAAAGAAATCATAAGCAGAAAGAAAAACATAAAAAGACCAGGGCAATTATGAAGATTAGATGGTGTGGGTGATTGGTTACCGGTCCAACTCGGTCCATCTCAAAAAAAGGGAATTAGACTAGACTGATCGATCCGATTTTAGAGCTGTTCAATGAAGCTAGTTGCAGAAATAAATTTTCACATTTAAAAAGTGTAGAAACACTTGTAATAATTAAGAATTTAAATGATTTTTTTTTAAAATTCACTAGAAATAAATTTTACAAAAATAGTTGGTCCGATTCGGGTGGACAATTTCAACCCGGCCGGACCAACAATTATTGATTCCAATTTAATAGAATTGAGAATCGGACTGGCGACTCTAGGAATTCACCCAAGCGGTCGGTTCGGTCCGGTCCGGGCAATTTTCGATCCAGTCAGTTCTTTTTGCTCACTATTGTTGGATCGGAGAAATTGACAGGTCATGGATTAAACGCCAATTTATGTAGCTAGCTAGAATATTTACAGTGTCTCTCCGATCCGAACCATCGGTCGCCCTCGTGACCTGGCAACTAACCAGCGCACTAGTTTTTGCAGAGACCCAAAACCGCCTTTCTCTCTTTCTTTCTCTCTCTGGATCGAGTTGCTCCCTTTATTTTAGGGAGAGAGAAAGAGAGAGAGAGAGAGAGGCTGATGATGATTGTGTGTCGGTTTTCAATGAAGTAGCCGATATTTCAGGCGAGGTATAACCACCCAGTTTTGGACCGAGCATTCCTCTTCGACCCTTCGCCATCCGCTTCCTCCGCATACCTCCCTCTCTCTCTCTCTCTCTCTATACATTTTTTCTCTTCCTCTGTGAGTTCTTCTCTCTCTCTCTCTCTCTCTGTGGGGTTGGTGTTTTTGTTGTCTGGTTTTGATTCAAGCGAGGTTTCGTGTTCTTGGTTCAGTGGGTTTCGCGCGTTTGTATTGTGGTGGGTGATACTGGATTTGGTTCGTGGGTTGTCGGCTCGCGGAGGAGATAGTTTCGTGGCTGTGTTGTTTGCTCCATCATGACCGCCGCTGGTCATCCGTTGATCTCCGTTCATCCGGACGAGCTCAAATTCGATTGTATACTCTCTCTCTCTCTCTCTCTCAGACACACAGCAATGTCTACTGAGATATGTTTCTAGAGTTGCCTCGGCTTTCTTATTGAGATTGGAATTGTGGATTTGTTGACATTGATTGTTGCACCCCGCAACACCACCCCACCAAAACATAAAGAAAAAGAAAAAGATAAAAAAAAAAAGACATTGATTGATGCTGATACGACTGGAATCAGCGTTTAGATGTCCGTCGTTGATGACCCTACGTCTTGATGTCAACTTTCGTTTTATCAGTTATAAAAAACAAAATGGAGAGATGACACTTTTCGATACTATGCATTTTCTGCGAGTTTGCTGTGGGAATTCATCTTAGGAACCGATTGCTATAATTCGGCACTTTTGGCTTCAATAAGTGCATCGCTTCTTGGCGGGTAATTGGTTTCTTATTCCGCTTGTAGCTGAAACGTCCTTTGAGGATCAGGAAGGCCTGTAAAGATGTTCAGGAATTATAATTGGAATGGATCTGAGTGACAGGTAGTTGTGGTTGCATAGTGTGAAGATTAGAAATACAGTTAAAGTACTGGCATAAGGCTCTTTGCCTCACTAACATTGTTCAAGTAGTTAGTGTTATTGTGTTCAAAAGCACATTTTGTTACCGATGCTGTCATGAATGTCAATGACATATTGCAAATCTGAGATGCTGTGAGGTCACACGGGGATAAGTATGGGCATAAGCTGTTAATGTGAAGAGAATAGTGCGGTGCAACTTCTTTCATTTAGTATAATGTTGGCACACATTTTATGTATGTCGTGGTGTGAGGTCTCAGCAAGTTAAATTGTTCCTTGAGACATATTAGGTGATTGGGGGTAACCTTTGTTGGTACTGGTCAGAACTTGGTGCTTGTCTCACATGTGAAGCGTATTTTTTTTATGCTCTGGCTCACTGCGAGCAATAGTCTTAGAATGCCAAGCAACACGAGTCAAATGTGAGATATATAAACTCCAGCCTAATCAGATTTTCAAGCCAATTTCATACTTGCCTATCATCAGTGCTTTTGGCGTTTAAGTCTTTTCAAGTCACAGAGTAAGGTCTTTGTTCCCTGGTTTGAAGCACATACATATTCTCAGAGTTGTGACATATGTTGAGTGCAGCTGGCTGAATGAATGTTCAATAATATTGTACTGATTTTTGTAAAAGGAAAAGGGGAATATCAGCTGTCCCCGGTCATTTCTGATGTGCTTGCGTTATTCCATATAAACCTGGTTGAATGATGTATTGCCATCATGGACTTCTTCTCTCTTTTTGCACGTGTTTCGAAATTAATTAAGCTCTTGGCAAGCTGGAATTTAGGCTTTAGTGGTCTGATATTGATTTTTCTATTCAGTTGAGCTGGAAAAGCAAAGCTATTGTGATCTTAAAGTCGTAAACAACACAGAACACCATGTCGCTTTTAAGGTACTATCTATCGTGTTAAAACATGTTCATACTTTTGCTATATAGACATTTTCGTGCTCACATTAGTTCTTTCTGTTTGATATGCCAGGTTAAAACAACTTCTCCTAAGAAGTATTTTGTACGACCTAACACCAATGTTATACAGCCTTGGGATGCATGCTTCATAAGAGGTAGTTTGCTTCGCCTTCTTCTTCTTCTTGGGATACCCTTTGATGTTATTGGCTTAGCTTTCACATGTATAAGTACTTTGTTGGACACATGTTTATATTATGCTTTTTATGCATCTGGTCATGAGATCTGAAATACCTGTATTTTTCCTTTTTTGTTTGTCTAATTTGCAATGCTTTTGCTTTCTTTTGTTCCTTGCTTGTTCTGAAGTCACTCTCCAAGCTCAACAGGAATATCCCCCTGACATGCAATGCAAAGACAAATTTCTCCTGCAGAGTACAATAGTGCCACCAAACTCAGATGTTGATGACCTGTCTCCAGATACTGTAAGGATATCATTTACAAAGCACTGTGTTCCTATTTTACTGACTGTTGCACTATAATTTGTTTCTATTTCTAGTACAATCAGGCTTGTTCTTACACAAGTATGCTATGATTTGTTGTCCAGTTCAATAAGGATGCAGGAAAAACAGTAGAGGAATGCAAGCTGAGAGTTGTATATGTTTCTCCTAACACAGGTCAAGAAAGTGTGGAAGACAATACGCTCAAGAGCTCCAGACAAAGTTTTGATGACTCCACTGTGAGTCTTTTGGATTGATATATATATATATAGTTTATCTTTTTTTCTGGAATTTGATAGATTGCTTGATCTTTTATCCTCCCTTCAAACTTGGTAAAATTGGATCCATGATGCAACAGACTAGAGAAGACAGAGCACTTATTAAGGTAGACAGAATAATTATGGGTGAGGTTGACTTTTGAAAATGGCAAACTGTCTGCAATGATTCACAGTTTATTTCCAAGCAAGACAACTAGAAAATACGAGAAAACGGAAGGAAAGAAGGAGTAGGGAAAGATGAAAAAGACCACTCTTTTTCCTTGCATTTCTTATTTCCTGTGAGATCTGTGGACCCATATAGGCTGTAAAGACAAATATACCTTATGACAGAAATAGTCATTCCTGGCTTCAAGAAGTAGCAAATACGCATTCCTACATATTATCGTACTTTACTACGTGTTAATTCATTACAATTTTATGCTTATTCTCTGCTATGTGATTATCCTAGAATCAGTCTGTGCAGCAACTGAAGGATGAGAGAGATGCAGCTGTTCGGCAAATGCAGCTCTTGCGGCAGGAATTGGTAAAAACCTTCTCTCTTTCATCGTCTTTGAAGTCGTCTGCTAGACTGATATTTTGGTGAAAAAAAAAAGAATTGTTTAATACCATGCAACATGTTTAAACATTTGAATATATGATAAAAGATCACCTTGGCTATGCAAGAGGTGCAAACATCTAAGGTTTCAAACTTTTTTGTTTTACAAGATACCATGTTAGAATGCCTATTTGACTTACTCCTTCCATAAATGAAGGTGTAATTGCGCTACATCCTTACATTGTTGAGGACATGAGGTACCTTAAGAAAAAACGGGCTCGTCGAACATCTTTTACACAAGTTAACACAATGATAATTTGAATTCTCTGGATGAATTTTTCTTGCGGCTCTTGTTTTTTTAGCTCTAAATTACGGAATCTACGGGTTCAAAGATAATCTAACCCACGTGTTTTTCACCTATTCCATGGAAGTGTGTCGTTCTAGCTTCTGTTCTTAGGCCTTCCCATTAAACAACAAGATATGGAACTCTCCTGTGTAAAACCACTATAAAGAAGATCCCTCCCTCAGCAGAAAATTTGCTCTCATCTTCTTGTACTTCAGGATATGCTGAGGAGACGAAGGCATCGGAAAAGTGACCCGGGCTTTTCCCTCAAATTTGCGCTTCTCGTAGCTCTCATTGGAATCATGGTCGGGTTCCTTTTAAACCTATCGCTGTCTTCACCGGCGGCAGAATAAATTCCCATGAAAGAAAGTATCGAAGTCCTTGTAAAATTTTGCTGGCTCTGTTTGGAAGCAAGTTTTGCCCCTGTTTTTTCCCTCTGCTTTCCATTTTGTACATTCTAGTGTCGCACATTCGTGTCTTATAGGCTCGTTTGTCAGCTATTTCCCGGAGAATACCTGACATTAGTTTGGGTTTTCACCCATCGAATGATCATCTTTCGAGCTTGTCGAACGGCGTGGGAGCGGAGGTTATGAATAATTTTTCAGTTAAGTCACATTTACCTTGACTCTTTCTTTTGCTAAATGTTTCTCTAAATTTGCAAAGTGTAGTAATCAGAATGATAATTCGTCTCTGAGTCTCGAGAGATCTTTCCAATCAAATTGAATTCCACACATAATGGGTGAAGAAGTTTACTCAGATGCCGAGAGAGGGAAAGTTCTTATTCCATTCTGACTTTGATTCAAGTTCTACTACTAATTGTATGAGTTAAAATGTCAACGTCAACATTGGCTGGCATGTACAAATTGGATTTGGGCAGACAAATCGATAGCTTTGTAGCTAGAAAAGAAAAAGCTGATTAATGTCCGAAGACTCCACATGCCTTGGGGATTAGAACTGAGCACGACTAAACACAGCCCCAAAAAGGACAAAAAAATCATAACCCAAATATGGAATTGGAGAATGGCTTACCTGACATATTTGGGCATGTTGTTAAGTTTAGGAAAATTACACAAATGATACTTGAATTTTAGCTCAATATGCAATATTATTATTGAATTTTTAATTTATTCAATGTGGCATTAGAACTTTTTGTATGTGTTCAATTTAGTTCTTTGACTATATCAAATATTCAATGTTACCCTTCCATCAATTCGAGTTAACGGAATTTGCTGTTTTAATTTCCAATCCGATATATTAGCAAATGAATTATCCACGTAAAATATTCAACTCAAATTAAAATATAAGAATCATTTTATTTTCTTTAATTGGTTCAATTTGGAAAATTGATTATGCATGTAATTGGATGACGTGGATTATTATATCCTAATTTAAGTCCAATATCTTACGTGGATATTTGATTTGTAACGTTATTTTTTTGTCCACATTTCAAATTTATAGGAGTAAAAGCTATATTAGTAAATTCCGTCAACTTGAATTAATGAGAAAACAACATTAAACATTTCATATAGTCAAAGGACTGAATTGAACATGCAAAAAAAGTTCAAATACCATAATCAACAAATTAAAAGTTTAGGGATAACATTACACATTAAATTAAAGTTCATGTACCATTTGTAGAAAAAATTAAAAGTTCAAGGACTAAATTGAACATATATTAAAAGTTTAGAGGCCGCATTAAATGAATTAAAAGTTCATGGACGATATCACACATATGCCCAATTTAAGGGATTACATCGAATAAATTAAACATTTAGGGATGATATTACACGTTAAGCTAAAGTGACTATTATCTTTGTCAATATTTCTTAAATTTAAGCGTACTCATCAGTTGGACCTACCCATAATCAGCATAAACGACAGGTCGTTCCAGGTGGCGCGAATAGGCGGGAAGACTCCACACGTGCCAATCTCAAACCTCACACGCGCGCATTTCCCGCTCCCTGCTCCCTCTCTCTTTCCCCATTTCGCAGATCTCACACTCCAAATACGCGCTCTTGTCCTCCCACCCCCACCTCCCCCCCTACTCCGAACTCGGCATGTCAACTCACCCCACCGGGTCGCAACTCGCCACCACAGCACCGACCTCCCCCTCCTGCTCGAGTGACTCAGAGAAGGCATGGCACCTCCTGTCTCTCCTCCTCTCGCTCGGTCGCCCGTCTAGCCCTCTCGAGCTCGCCTCCAAATGCGAACTCTTCCCCACGTCGCCCGATCTCATCCGCCACCTCTGCGACGTCCCGAGCTCCCCGATCCATCTGACGGACGACCTCTTCGTCACGCTCTCGTTCGCCACCCTAATCTCGCTCGCTCAGTTCCTGACGAACTCGAATCTGGTCAGCTTCTTCTGCTCGCCTCGGGTCGAGAGGCCGTGCTTCAGGAAGAGGAAGGGGAGCATTCTAGAGTGTGAGAGTCTGCCGCCGGTGAAGAGGAGAGCGAATTCGGAAAGTTACGTGGATGAGAAAGTCTATCCAGATATAAGAAAGGGTAATGCGCGTGCTTCGTCTTGTTTTTAGTTTCTGATGTAGGATATAGCTTGTGTATTACCGCATGTTCGTTGATTGAGGTGATGGTTTCAATACTAGGCAGGAGTTGCTGTCCCTTCTTGTGCTTGCCTGGGGGGAATCAAGATGGTTGTAGAAAGGTACCGTTGGCAACTGTTTCTTTGGGCTGTCTACTGTTAAATTTCAACATCGTATCATCTAGCTATGTATTATTTTTCATAATTAAGTTGTGGATCTTACTTTCATTGGTTGACAAAGTACTGCGTTTACTTACACCGTTCTCATGTATAATTTTGTTGGCCTGTACACTCTGCATGATATTAGTGGCAATATAGTTGCGCAGCAGTTGTTTAGGTAGATTTTCTTGCTACAAGCAGAGAAATAGTTAGTTCTTGAAGTTTTTGGACTGATTAATAGCTTACTTGGATCTTACCAGAGGTTTGAAACTGGATTTAGGAAAGGCATATGATTGATTAAATGTGTTGTGAAAAGGAGCTTGGTTGCTGATGTTCTTGATCTATTGATATGGTTTTAAGGTATAATGCACACGCCTCGGTAATGCACATAAGAAAGTTGTCAGAAAATTAAAGGCCACCTGCTATGCCTCTGCGTCACTATTCTCTAAAAACAAAGTGCAAATTTTGGAAACTTGCGGACCTGCTTAAACAATGATGCTTGGTGAAAGTATATAAAACGCAAACCCACCCGCTCTGCCAAGAAGACGAGTGCTGGTAAGCCAGGAATGTTTTGGCAATTACCCTTTCTCTGATTGATGAGAGACATGAATCAGTGCTATTTTTATTGGATTTACTTCACTTCTTATCTGAAGTAGTCAGGAGCTTGACTTCACATCAGAAAATTAAACATGGTGCACTGTCAATATCTTAAAGGGTTTTGTATTCATGCCATCAACTTCATATTCTCATTTGTCTTTGATCCATTGCTTCAGTCACTGCTTTGACATACAAACCTAATGAGAATAAATTATTAATGCAGGTTCATTTACGTATTAACAAAGACAAAGTCTGGACAATAAACATAGAGCAAAGTAAAGTGTCAGACATGCGAAGCAATCTGATAACTACTCCTTGGCTGTTTGTCAATGCTACCAGGAGACAGTTAGGCCGGCCTCCAAATGACACTGGCCATAAAGGTCAAGATGATACACTAATGTCCTTTGCAAGGGAAAAGGCGCAGAAAGATGTAGTTATGTTGAATTACCCGAATTGTTCCTGCAAAGCTGAAGAAATTTCGGACATATCAAAGATTGAAACATCCAGAAATGTGGTGCCACCTATACCTTATCTAGTGCCAAATGTTTCCCATAGAGCATTGGGAAATCCTTTTGTGTGCATAGAAACAACTGCTGACAAAATAGATTCCACTGAAAATGAAGACTTCAGTCAAGCATTTTGTGAAGGGGTGAATCAAGAAAAAATGTTACTGAATGAGGCTGAAAATACGGATCATGCTCTTGAGGGAACAAGTACACCCACTAACAATGAAAGAAACATGGCAGATGGTCAAAAAGAAGTATCAGCGAGTTCTGTCAGACTTATAAGAGACATAGAGGAGACTAACATGGCATTTGATGCTGCTCCGTTGGACAGACCATTTGAAACAGAATTTAAGTGGAAGTCTGAGGTAAATTGTCTCGACAAGAGACGTTCTATCAGGAGCAAACCTTCCCTTCCGGAAGTTGAGCTTTCTGGAATGCAGAATCTTTTGTCAAAACCTTCTGCCAAGATGAAAACCAGTCACAAGGATGCAGGGTCTCCGAGTATGCAAGCTCTCTCAAAATCTTTAGAGCATCGAAAAGCCGTTCAAACTTCGAAGGAGAAAGAACAGGTGAAAAGAGGTCAGAAATTGATCAATTTGAAGAAGCAAGCAAAGAATGGTCAGATTGGCATGTGCTATCAGGAGAGGAAGGGAACCTCCACTTCTGTATCTCTTAAAGTGAGCTACAGTTTTTAGTCATATGGCATATTGCTTGCTAAAGCTTTGCGCATTGCAATGCCAGAGATATACGAAGTCATCTGGTTTATAATCAATCATGCTGCATTCAAGGGTATGCTTCCTTAATCAACGTTCTCTTGCATCATTGTAGGTTCAATTGGGGACAAAAATACTGCCCGATTTTGAATCTTACATTGTGGAAGAGGAGGAAGGTTCAGGTAGTACTGTAACAGAAATATTGTGTTTAGCTAAAGATGAGACTTATCTGCTAATGAACTGACTATGAACTGCTCAGACTTCTAATAGCCTTCTTCAATCCTTGATTGCTAGGTGGTTATGGCACTGTTTATAGAGCACGCAGGAAAGATGATGGGAGTACCGTTGCCATTAAATGTGAGTGAAACTCTGTTGCTTATCTGTTGAAAATCAAATACTAGTTTATTAGCTACCGAACATTCATATATCACGGCATGTGTTTATGGCTCACAGGCCCTCATCCAAAAGTACATCAGCACCACATAAATAATGAGCTCAAGATGCTGGAAAAATTCGGGTAATGATTGTTCACAATTGCGATTCAGTTTGCTGCATTTTTCTCAAAGATATTACTGACACTCATGTGATTTATTAGGGGGAAAAACTGCGTAATAAAGTATGAAGGCAGCTTCAAGAATGAAAATTCCGATTGCTTTATTCTGGAGTACGTAGAACATGACAGACCTGAGGTAATTGGGGATTCTGGATCACTTATTCTTCTTTTTCCTTGATTTTTCGTCTCTCATGATGTCTTCAACTGATTTTCAGGTGCTCAAGAAAGAAATAGATGTTCTCCAGCTACAGTGGTATGGCTATTGCTTGTTCAGAGCACTTGCTAGTCTTCATAAGCAGGTTAGAGTTCCCGATAATGAAGTCCTTTCCATAGAAACTTTTTCCCCCGATAGTGGATTTCAAGAGTTCTTTGAAATTTGGCAGGGAATTGTTCACAGAGATGTGAAACCAGGCAACTTCCTTTACTCTTCCAAGGCTAACAAAGGTTATCTTATTGATTTTAACCTTGCCATGGTCAGTAATGCCTGATCTTCATGATTCTGTTGCTTTGCCTCTCATTCATGGTTTTAATGCACAAGTTTTTGTGTTTCACTTCGATATGATTGTCATGTTTTTTGTAACAGGATCTTCATCAGAAGTATGGAAGCAAAAGTAAGTATATCATCTGCTGATTGTTCTAACACAAAATTGGCAGGCTGTTTAATTTGATTGTGTTTGGCAAACCTCAGCCGTCTCACATCCTGCTAAGAAGTTCTGAGTAACTATTGCAATCTGATTCTTATAAATTTTAGGATTGATGGTCAAATCTATTTCTCAACCTTTATTTCTTATTTTCTGTCAAGAAAATTGGTAGTTTATTAAGTTAAACCTACAAGATAAAGCTGTCATCCAAATTTCAAGCCGCAGTGAAATGCTAATTGATTCATTTTTGTGATGCTTGTGTTGAAGTACTACTCTTGCTTCCTCATTGTGATACAATAAAAATGATGGAGACTCAGTACCCTTCTACACTGCAGACAAATTGAAGTTGGGGAATAAGCACATGGAAGATTTCCACCCTCCTACATTTCAGAATGCAAAATCTCTTACTCCAACTAAGAGTGGGAAGTCCACGAGGGCTAAATCTTTGAGCACACTCAAGCTGGCGCTGGAGGAGGTAAAGGGTTCAAAGTCACCTGTAGATCCCAAGAACTTGAAAAGAAAGGTTGTGGACCAGAAGAAGTATTATTTAGCTAGTTGCCATACAATAAGGAGCCAAGGTCCAGATGGTTCAGGCATAACCTCTACCAAGGATTTGACTAGCGCTAGTACCCCTTCAGCCAAAAGGCTGCGGGAACCTTTGCCACGGCATGGTCGGAAGGAGCTTATAAGCCTTTTGCATGATGGGATGCACATGAATCATGAAGCATCCAGCGTTCCAGCTACTCTGAGAAAAAGGGTAGCTGCTCCTCCCAGCAAATCAGAAGGAAAGCTACGTATCATCTCCCCAATGCCTCTTCATTCAAGAGGTGTTGCTGTTTCTGGTGCTGGCTTGAGGAGTAAGGGTATATAGTTTGCCATAGATTTCCCATTAGATTACCTTGATCATAAGACCTTGATGTCAATCATTGTTTTATTATCTTCATTTGATTCTCAGGTGATCATGGTAAAGAAGGGCCTTGTGTAGGGACCAAGGGCTTTAGGGCTCCAGAGGTGAGAATTTAAGTGATATTAGTGTATGGCATCCTTTTATTAAACTAGTTAGGTCACTTTTACCGGACTTTTGATTTATTTGAGAAAGTTAAGGCATTTTGAAAGAGAACCAGAGGTCTATTTACCCCGATCATCCTGTTACATATCTACCACTCCCTATTCATCTCTGGAAAAATAAAAATGCAGTGCTAAGATCCCTGGCTATCACTTCTAACATAGACAAGTTATCGAACTCTTATGATGTACGGTGAATAACTATTGCACGTTTGTGGCTGTCTTCTATAGCTGCTGCACTTTCCAATAATCTTCTCTGTGAAGGTAGAGAAGCTCAGTAATTTTATTGTGCAGGTCTTGTTGAAATCTCCACATCAAGGAACCAAGCTTGACATTTGGTCAGCTGGGGTCACCTTGCTCTATCTAGTGATTGGAACATCGCCCTTTCTTGGCGATCCAGAGCAGTATGAACTTGTGCTTTTACTTTATTTTCCTAGTCAACAAGAAGATTTTTGCCTTGTTTGAGGGCATCAAACTCCTTGCAGGAACATAAAGGAAATAGCAAAATTGAGGGGCAGTGAAGATCTATGGGAGGTTGCGAAGTTACACGACCGTGAATTGTCATTTCCCGTGGTACTTTGAAATTTCATTCTGATTTATTTACAAATCATGGAAAGCTTCTTGTTTGATAAATAACCAGGATTCCTTGTTGCAGGATCTTTATGACACACAGTCCTTGGCCTCACTGAATCTGCGTGATTGGTGCCAAAAAAACACAAAGAGGCCCAATTTCCTCGAGGTGCTCCCGCAATCACTGTTTGATCTTGTGGACAGATGCTTGACAGTGAACCCAAGAGCGAGGATCAGTGCAGAGGAAGCTCTGAGGCACGAGTTCTTCGCACCATGCCATGATGAACTGAGAAAGCAGAAGCTACACAGACTGGGTTCAACCAAGATTCGGGAATGAGCCCTCGCATCCAAAGAAACGATAATCAACCGCGCAACGTCCCCTCAAAAGCTAGATAAGTTGGTTGTGCTAGACAAGTTGGTTAAATGACTTTTCTCTTGTGATATGACGCTCGCTTGAAGCTTTCCCCTAATCCAGCTCCGGTCTCCTAGCTTTTCCAAGATAAGTATCCATTGTTAGATGTTGTACAAAGATGTAACATTTAATTTCCTTTCCATTCTTTTGTAAATCGTGAGATGCTCGAGCTGTCATAACTAAACATTATCTGAGTCGACTGTGTTAAAATAGAGAGCAAGAAAATCCCAGATGTAAGTTCTAACGAACATCATCTGTGGTTGATCCTGAGACAATCAATTTGTTTTCCTGGACTGAAATTTACTCATGAGCTTCGAATTCAATGCCCCCTTCGCAATCCAGAATGTGTGAAGAACCAATTTGCCAACACCCTCATACCAAACACCAAAAACGGAAAAAAAAAAAAAAAAAAGCAAAAGAAAGAAGAAGAAATGATCAGGCATCTTAATCTCGACTCAAACTCAACTCACCCCTAACTGACCCACGATAGTCATTAGATGAGGGGCAAAATCATGGTGATCCCAACATCGCATCTGAGTGTTCATGACTGAACGGAAAGGCAGAAACACCAAAGGGTATGCCTTCTGGTAGGTCGGAAACTCAGAATCATGGTCAAGCTGTCACACATAAATGACAGCGATTAAGCGTCGGCCTCAACATTAAAGGAATATAAGCATGCCTCGACGCTTGAAGCCATTCATCAGCATCACCATGCCTGATAAATGCATAATTCAAAAGTTTGAGAGAAAGTACTGCTTAAAGAATCTACCGAATTGCTCAAATGAAAGGAAACATAGAAAGATAAGAGTGGTCTCTCGAGTCAATACGAATATGCCCCCGAATCCTAATCATACCCATTCATCATTCTCACATGTAGAAAGCCCATGAACTAATCACATGAACTAATCGCATTCTGCAGAGGTTTGACCGACCTTATACGACTGTCAGACACTGAAAATGTTGTGCACCTGAACGGAACAATCGTGTGGGTTTCTCATGAGGCCACCTTTCCCTGTATCGTTCTTTCCACCTTTGCCAACTCCACGATCATTATTGTCTTTGGTTAATAGATCTTTCTTTTCCTGCTCACCGGGACAATTCTGAGGGGTTCCTGAATGAGTCTGGACACAATTATCACCATGAGAATTACCTGACTTGGTTTGACCACCTAAAGATGTGCGATGCGTTTCCTGTCGATGGTAAGGTGACTTGAGATCTTCAGGACCATAAGAATAATGTTCACCTCTGCTGTGCTTCTCGGGCGGAGATCTGGACCTATATCTGCTCCTAGTCCTGGTCCTGGTCCTGCTTCTGCTTCTACCTTCGTTGTACTTTTTGGGCGGTGATCTGGACAAATATCTGCTCCTGCTCCTGCTCCTGCTCCTGCTCCTGCCTCTGCTTCTGGCCCTGCTCCTGACACTGCTCTTGCCCCTGGACCTGCTTCTTCTATGATGGTGCAGCCGATGACTTCTGTAATCAGATGAGCGATGTCTCCTATCTTTAGATCCATGGAATTCTCGGCGAGTATCTTTATGGTCCAGAAGATCGTCTTTATGATGCCTTTCACTGGTACAGCCTTCAGCAGGACAGATTTCTTCTTCCTTCAGGTCATCCTTATGCCCAGAGCCAGACGTCAATCTTGATGCTGAAGAATGCCAAGATTGGGTGTTCCAGCTCGACTTGAGTCCTTCAATAACCCTGTAGATTGACAGGAGGTTTCCACCAAGCTACAGCTCAACAATTATCTTGGGCAGTAGATGATTAATAAACACAATTTAATAGCATAAAGTGACATTGTGAAGTAAGTCCTCCCATTTCATTATATCATGCCCCAGGACTCGCAGAATCACAAGAAATAATTAAACCTTGAGAATTCAGAAAGCACAAATTACCTTAGTTCCTAGGCAGGGTCCAGCGGCACAATAATCTCTACAAACCTCAGAGGACACGTGGTAGGCCTAAAATCCACATTTTTTGCTATGTGCTTATCTGATTAAAAAGCTGTCCTGTTTCTATAGGGCCAAATGTGGAGAAGCAACAGCTATTTACCATCTGATGCAGCCTAAACGGATAGACACTTACTTTGCTGGTTCGCAATCTCTGATCACATCAATCAAGAATAGTATGCACTTACGACATTTTAAAAGTCATTCCGACATGATAGAGTAATTAAATATTAAATCATGCTTTTATCTAATAGCTTAAGCTTTTAGAACAGTTGGTAATAATCTCACGAAATTTAACATGGTATCAGAGTAGGAGGTCCTAAGTTCAAATCTTTTCATGCCCCATTTGCCTCCCCAGTTAAACATGTCTAGACAAAGACTAGACTAAGCGTAAGGGGGAGTGATAGAGTTATTAAATATTAGACCATGCCTTCATCTAACAGCTTAAACTTATAGTCATTCATTTTGAGGACGCAAGAATATGTACTCCATGGATGGATAGCATTGACATCAGATCTGTCATGTTTTTCGGTGATCTTAGTTCCTTGTTATGTTCTCAAGGATAAAATATGCTGCACAAGGAGGCAGATAATTTAGAAAACTTCGAACTATCCACCATGAGCTTTCATTTTTCTTCTACATGAGTGACTTTAAGGAAAAATATTTCAACGTGTCGAGAAACGGCAGTTGTTTGTAAACAAATGAAATGTATCTTGATCCTTTTTAAGCGAATAGATGACAGCATGGCGAAGAGGACATTATATTACCTATCAGACTGGATTTCCTTAACTACCTCATCTGTGGAAATATCGTTTCTGCCTTTCAATATATGGCTTATCCCATTGGCCTGTACTGCAGCTTGTAAAGCAACTGCTTTGATGCTCACTTCCATGGAAACAGCTTGCTGCTGAGACCACAACTGCTGACTCAATATTGATTGTTCGAATTCATACTGCTGCTGAGCTATGGCATGCATGGAATGCAGCACAGGATCTGGAATAGATTGCCTTGCTGCACTTGTCGTCTGAGAAGTCTCCATCACTGATTTGTCCATGTTCAATGGACAAATTGGCACTTGGTAGCCTTTGTCCAGAATCAATTCCCTCGGTCAACCTGCAGTCCCCAAACAGAAATTGGACTAAAGAAGCCGACCACATGAAACATCCTAAAACAATAAAGAATTTCCTCTTAGCTAGAAAACTTCGTATTGTTTTCAGGTCGGAAATGTTCAGCAGTTAAACATTAAAAAGAGCAGCTTATTCAGAAGGAATATTTCGCATTGTCATTAGCATGCTCATTTGCACCAGCACTCTTCCTCGTGAACTCTATCGGCTGAGCATGAAAGGCTTTACAAAATCTGTTTCTAGAGTACCCTGGTTTCAACAAATATATTACAAGGCGTAGTTATCAACCCCGAGGCTCCTTCTCTTTGATGCATAGCTGATACTCATCAAGATCACATAGTGTCTACCGTGGCAACAAATGCAAATTTTGTATTTTAACAACCACTTAACGATTCGACCAAAAAAAAAAAAAAACTCTTAACGTATTTCCTAAAATATTTCCACGCTTAGTACTAGGTAAAAAGGACCAGACTAAGTGTGAGAGGGAGTGATAGAACAATTAAATATTTTCACTCTTAGTACTAGGCAAAAAGACCTGACTAAGCGTGTTTTAGAATAATTGGTAATGGTCCCACAAAATCTCACAAAAAATAAGGTGAATGATTTCCATCTCTTATCCCTGCCACTCAAAGAGAAGATATAACAACTACAGCAGTATCCATGCATTCATTCCATCGCGAGAGCAGCATTTCATTCAAGACTGAATATGTAAGCAATTACACTGGTGGAGTTTCTAATCTAAAGCCATATCAAACATGATTTTAGCTCTGAGCCTTATCCCAAGTGCCAAAATACCTAAAGAGTTTCTGAAGCCCTTAGCATTCTCAACAGTAATCCAAAACCAAAACATACATCAGACGGCAACTCCACCGCATTTTTCCCTCCATAGAGAACCGAAACTAAAGAGCTCAACAACATCAAAGTTCCCTATTTTCCACATTCAATTTCACAATCGGAGGAAGAAGAGAAACCCAACCCCAGAAAAGCACACGTTCAAGCTACGACAAACGCAGGCTAATGCACAAACATGGCACAGGTTGACAATGAGTCGCGCCCAGCTCACCAAGACCAAACAAAACCGGGAAAGGTGCTTCCTTTCCTGTTATTTGCTTCATCATTCATGGCTTTTTCCCAACTTCTTCAATAAAAAACAGTGGGTGGTCGGTCATCAAAGCTCATGGATCGAGAATAGTGCAGAACATTCGACCAAAAAAAAAAAAAAGAATGGTGCAGAACCTGTGAGATAGCTGGACGCTGTGAGGACTTGGACGCGGCGATCACCGCAGCTTCGTCGTTCCATTGTGGCTCTCTTTCGAGCCTTCTGTGTCAAAAGGGAGAGTTCCAATGAAGGTTTGATCCTCTACGATGGCATTCACTCGAGGTAAAATGCATCCCCCAAGACGTAGATTCCTAAACTTTAATTCAATGTGTAATGTGGTCTGAATTTTTAACTTGATCAATATAGTCCTGAACTTTAGCTCGATATATAATGTGGTCTCCGAACTTTAAATTTAACCAATATAGTCCATAAACTTTTGAAACACATTCAACTTAATTCCAAATTATATGAAGATGTTCAACGTAATCTTTCCATTAATTCAAGTCCATGGATAACATTGGAATTTTTATTATAATTTAGGGACTAAATTAAATTTGTTCCAAAAGTTTGGATATCACATTGAGTAAATTGAAATTTCATGGATCATATTACACATTGGGCTAACGTTTAGAGATCATATTGATCAAATTAAAAGTCCAAAAATCACATTAAATATTAAGCCAAAGTTCGGAGATCATTTATGTCATTTTTCTTTTGGGAAATAGGTCATACATGTTTACTTGTTCCGAATATGATGTTCGAGTATCATTGACCAGCTCGATATTTGATTTAGTATTTCAAGGTCTAGCATATTAGTACGAATGCATTCGCATGAGGTGTTCTCGGATCGGGCATTTGCCCAAAATTTCAACCTGGCCCGAGACGAATTCGGTCATTCGAGAAATGGTTCATGCATGTTTGCTTAGGAGCACACGTTTGGATCATGATGTTGATCAGCTTAATATTTGATTAGATATTTCAAGGTCTAGTGTAGTAATATCTTCCGCTCTTTTTTTTTTTTCTTATCAATAAAATAGATTTCTTTACTTGTATAACTTAAATGTCTTGTATTTTTTGAAAAAAAAAAAAGTGATTCGATGGATGAATATTATAATTAAGAAGATAATCCACGTAAGTGATTCGAGAGTACGAGGTTCGGGGGGAGAAGCAAGCATGACATATCAAGGCAACTCGCGAATAGCTATAAAAACAAGACAACTCCAATATTATCAAAAGAAGTATTATATCTCGTATTATACGAAAATTCGTGAACCGAAATTGGACGTTTTCAGATAAACAAATCCGAAAGCTTGTGGAACCTGCTGAGTCGCGAGGCTTGTTGAAGCGGTTGATGGAAAAATAGCAAGAAGATGCAAGTTGTTGGATAGAGGAGCAGGGAAAAAGAAAAAATCGCGGGAAAAAAGGAGTCAGTTCGTCGAGAGAGTATCCGGCCTCTCCATCTCCATCGCCGACTGATTCCGGCGACGTTTTCTCGCCGTGGAACAGGGTTAGTCGTCCTCTTGATTCCCCCGCTTCTTCTCTGTTTTTGTGGAAGTTTCGAAGACCCGGAGTTCAATTGATGAATCCGCAAATAATTCACATCAAACTAATTTACGCTGATTTTAGAGGCTTACATACCGTGTTTAAAGCTGAAACGTTCCATTAAACTCGAATGCGTAGCTCATACTCATGTCGCCGGTCGCCTGTTTGATGAATTGCCTAAAACACAGTCAAATTCGAGTCGGTCCAATCAGTGGTAGAACGGAGCTTAAACCTAGGAGTGACTCGCATTGTTTTGCGGGATTCACGTCTGAACTTGTGCATTTATTCCATTTTATGGCATATCCTTTGGTTTCCGACGCCGGCCATGGATGAACATTCGAACCAATGAGCGGCCATCACAGTGTCAGACTCTATTCTCCTCGCTTTATTAGTAAACAAAAATAAATAATAAAATCGGGCCGGGCTGAGGAGTTTAGGGGGCTGAAGGCCGGTCTGAATTCCGGACTCATCGGGCCCTCGCTTATTGGGTCGGGCCTACTGGCCCGATTGGGATCATTTTTCCGGAATAAAAGATTTCAAAAAAATAAGTTAGAAATTAGATTTTAGTTTTGCTAGATTTTCATTGTTATTTATAGTTTATAATTTCTTTTAAATTTTCCTAGATTAGAAATCACATAGTTTAAGAATTTTGATAAACATTTTAGGTTTAGCATAAATAAGGTGAATTGTTGCTTGCATATTTCTACTTTGATTCTCACTTGATTGCGCACTTTCAATACATTGATTGTTCTTTTCCCTTTTAACGTGGCTTGGACAAAATAAATCCCAAAAAATCATTTGCGTGGACACATTAGCAACGAAAATTTCAGGACTCATAATTGGTGAAAAGATTGTATGGACATTGCAATGAATAAAAACGTACTAGTTGAATAGTTAGTGTAATCGAGTTCTCGAATTCATTTAGTCTCCGGTTCGTAAGTGTAAAACTCAACCCACCGAAATCAATTGGTGGCTACTTCTAATTAAATCGACTTTGGCGTGTTAATTGACCGAAAGTTCAGAATTGGTGTGGGCTTGAAAGAGCCCGAGCAAAGTCTTAGCAATCCATTAGCTCTTTCACCCTTGGGAGTCGCAACAAAGACATGAAAAATATTAAAAAAATAAATTAAAAATGGAGAAAATTATCAAACATTAATAAAAATTATCACGTTAGTGTCGGTCTATCAAAATGATTGAATTTACGTAAATGAAAAATGTTTATAATTGAATGTGCGTAAAAAAAAAAGTTTAAAATTGATTTGACACAATTACAATAAGTTTATGGCTTTTCTTTTTGGTAATTGTCCATCCCTAAATCATTCACCGGACAGGTTTTGAAATGTCCATTAATGTTATAGATTATTTTGAAGAGAAATAATTAAGAGGCGGTAGGAATTTCGTAATTGATTCTCGACGGGCTTAAGCCTGAAGGTAGCATACCCTTGGTTTCCTCGAAATCAAGGAAGCCCTCAAAGCAGTCGTTGCGAGAGGCAGAACGAAAAAGCAGGTGAATATAAAAGAAAGGGGAAAAAAAAAATGCATCGAACGAAGATGCCCTTGGCCATAGTGAGGAAAATGGCAGGTAAAAAGAAAGAGCAAGCGGGCCGTCGAAAATTTGGCCAGTCGATAAGCCGGGTTATGTTTTGAGATTAAGGCTCTATTTGTTTCGCGAAAAATAAGTCGTTTTCGGAAAATGTTGTTTGAAAAGTCAATTTCCAAGAAAATGACTATATTTTTCGGTGTTTATCTGAAATATGAAAAATACTTGAAAAATATTTTTCATTGTTTGGTATGGAAAATTAGATTTAATTTTCCTCCATGCACTCCATTCAATAAATTTTTTTAATTTGATTTTTTTAATGTTTTAATTACTTATCTTTGTCTTTTTCCTTTTTTATGTTTTTCTTTTTTTTTTTCTATTACTATTCTATGCTACTCACCGTCCATGACAGCAACCGGCAACTTGCCATAGGCAAGCTTGAGCCTCACCATAGGCTGGCGAGACCAATAGCGGTTCGCTTGGTCTTGATCAAAGCCGGCGACGGCTCGCTTGGCTTCGCTTGAGGTTGACGATGCTTGGCTCGGCCTCGCCTCACCTCGATCGAGGCGGACGACCCACGGAGGAGAGGAAGGGAAAAGAAAAAAATAAAAAGAGAAAAAATAAAATTTTCAAAGTTTGAAAAAGATAAAAATGAATAGAAAGTTAAAAAATAATTAAAAAGATAAAAGATGCGAAAGAGAGGAAGAAAGAATGATGAGGAAAATATTTTCTTTCACTCAAGAAGAGGAAAATATTTTCCCAACTTTTGAAAGAGTTTTTTTTCATGAGAGGGAAATATTTTCCTGGACTAGTTTATTTTTTATGAACCTAACACCGAAAAATTTAAAAAATATTTTTCGAGAAACAAATAGAGTTTAAATTGCCCATTTATAGTTCTTATTTGAGATAATGTCCAATTTAGGAACTCCTTTGAAAAAAACAGCTTAATTTCAAGGTCTTATATAAAAATTCTACAATTTTCACAATTGGGTTAATAACATTAAAAATTTCAAATTGGTGTCTACTGTCATATTCACCCGGAATTAATTTTCATCTCACAAAAAATAATCCTAAATCCGTGCTCCATTGCACAAATACGCCAAACTATCTTTTGTCTCACCAAACATTTCAAACCGATATCAAAAGGCACATTTTATCCCAAACTAATTTTAGTCTCATAAGAAATCACAACTATTATCTTGAATTAAATCACCATCCGTTAACATTCCATACACTATCCCTTAAATATGGATGCAAGTGACCGTCAGACGAATCTAACATTGAGAACAACGTATTCGGCGTGGATAAGCGATGTGCATTAACATTCAATACGCATTCCGACCAATGTCTTATTAAAATGCAAACGCGTCAACATATTTAGGGCGCGTTTGTTTGACGGCACACTTAAAGTTTAGAAAATAATTTTCGAAATATTATTGATTATATCTTTTAGAAAAATTAGTCAACTGAAGGTATTTTCAACGGTTTTAACCAGCCTTTACTCATCAGTAATACGGACCGAGTTCCTCTTTTTTTTTTTTTTTTTTGGTTCGTTTCTTTTGGACAGAATAATACGGACCGAGTTCATCCGACGTAATTTCATCCGCCGGAGAAGCGAACCGGAGATGGTCTCTCTGTAGCAGCAAAAGGCGTCTTTTCGTCTCTAACCTAGGTTCGTTTGCTCCATCTTCTTCATCCCTCTCTGTGCTCGCAGTTCTTCAATTGATCGAGCACGGATCACATCCTCTGCTGTAATTTCGTTCTAGGACGATTCAATCGCCATAATCTGATGAAACATCTCGGAGCCATTTTGTCTTTCCCGGATCTATTTGCAGAGTAGTTGTTGCGCTCAAAAAAGGATTGAGGAAATCTTAATTTCCGGCGTTATTCAGTTCTTATGTTGAGTTTTGAGAATCGACCAAATTTTGGGGTCGCCCTCGTTTTTTTTTTAGTTTGAACTCGCTCTTTTAGCGCTTTGTTGCTTGTATGAGAGCTCGCCACTCGTTGAGCTATGGAATTTAAGCAAATCGGAGGCACTTTGATTGTTTGGGGCATTTCAGTTGCTCCAGTAGCTGAATCCCTTTCTTTCTCTGGCGTGTATTCTAAGGGGGTAAATGTAGTTTCTCTCAGAAGCTGAGATCCCAAAGGTTTTTCAGTCGTTTGACTTTGTGCCGTAACCATTCCGGGGATGTTAGGAGATATTTCTTTTTAGTATTTTGTATGCGTCTATGCGTGCGCCTATCTGTATGAATAGAAGGGCTAAGCTAAGCTGCTGCTCATTAGGTGATGGCCTTGCAGTGCCGGCCTTGGGGGACGACCTCGAATCCATGGCGGACAAGGAGGAGCTGAGGTCGTCCACCATGGATGTGGCCCTGTGATGAGCAGAAAAGTAGAGAGAGAGAAGGCGCGGGGGGGGGAGGGCGGCGGCGGTTGGGTTCAGGCGGTGGAGGGGATGCAGGCTTGCAATGATAACGGCCATGGGTACTGGCCGTGAGTACTGGTGACGGTTCAACAATGGCAGCGAGCGAGCGATGACGTGGCATCTGGGGGCAGAGGCTGACTTGGGGAGGTGGCAGCCAGCAGGAGTGAGAGAGAGAGTGGAGTGCAAAATGAGGTTTTAGGCTTGAGGTTGGTCTTTTTTTCTTTTTATATGATGAGTTGGGGTGTGCATGTCCTCATCGAGGAGCACCAGTGAATGGATGCCCCTAGTGGGCAGCAGCTAATTTGAGCCCTAAACAGATATTATTTGCAATGGATGTGAGCTTTGACATACTACACATGTTATTTACCAATGTGACTTGATTTCATTGATGTAGGTTTGTTTGCGTGTTAACTTGAGTTGGTATGGATAAGCTACTGGAGTTTGGAAGGAAGGCTCTATTCTGTGTGAGGGTCCTCTCTGGATATGAAGAACGGAGGATAAGATCTTTCAGACTGCAGCTCGAGAAGCGCCTTCAACAGGTTCTTGGCCTTTTTATTATTATACATTATCTGCTTGCCGCTAGTTCAACATAAGAAGTTATTTGATGTCAGTTTCCAGAAAATTCGTTTGCACTTTGAAAAATATCTTATATAGGTTCTATTATTTGTGTTGGAGAATGACTTCGGCTATTCCAATCATTAATGAAGACCTATCCTTGCATATAATACCAATTGATCTTTATTGAGTCCAAATCCAATTAAACTGCGATAGCTCTCATTTGTAGAATGGAACTATCCTTCACTATTGAAGATATTTTGTATTCTAGTTTCTGTATCGTTACAACTTAAGAACCATGGTTCTGAACCAAAATTTTCTCCTCTTCAGTCTCTCTTAAAACTTATCCCTCTTCAGCTTTCGTCTATGCTTGGTATTGTACAGAATTCTGTCAAAAATTTCTGTGACATTTAGTCAAACTTGGGATTCATTGATTTGGGGAGGGGAAGTTACTTCCTTTCTTTTTACTCTACAGATTGCGGTTGCATGTATACTCGAGAAAAAATGGTAGTTAGAATTCATCCTCTGCACTTTAAAATTGAGTTCTTCTGTGGCGTTGATCAAGCACCTGAGTCAAGGCTCAAAAGTTCATTTACCTCTATTTGTGGTAGTGCATGTGGACTTTGCATTTCTCCTGCTATTTAGTTCAGTTACCTTTCTGTTGTCCTTTTAAAGTTTGGATAGAAGTATCATCTCCACCCTTATAAAGTCAATCAACTTCCTCTTGAGGAGCTGTTCTGTACTGAGGGTAACTCCCCAAAATGGAGGAGGTATGTATTGGAGTTTTGCCTCTCAAACAAGCCAATGGTCTAATTTTCTCTCCACTTTCTAAATAGATCCTGGCCCCACAATGCCGGATTTGGGGAAACACTTGGACCCCACTGGAATACATTAATCTGTGATAAACAACCTTAAAAAGTGAGAGATTTGTTTTCAACTGATTAAAGGTAAATTTCAGGAAGCGAATGACATTATCAGTGTCATTGGTTACTTAGTGTCAGCGAATACATTAGTTCTCTTCTTTTCTAGAGAAGTCTTCATTGTTCATCTAGATTGATAAGTATTATTTGCAACCAAAAGATGTCAACTGGTGTTCTACTTATGGACTGCTGAATTTCTCCATGGTCTTCTTTTTCTCCTTTTCTTTTCTTTTTGAGCTTTCTCTGGGAGAGAGGGTTGGTGTTGTCTCATACCATGCCTCTCATAGCTTGTGTATTTTAGTCTTGGTAGCGAGGATTGTCTTCAGTATGACAAAAATCATAGTTCACCTTGTCACGAGCACAAATTAGATCTGGAATGCTTAGTCTTTATACGACAATTCTTGAACATTTTTTCACAATTGGAAATTCTGTTAGGCTCCTGTCAGGGAATTCTTATGCCAATGCATCCATTTATCATTACACAAGGTCTCACTTTCATACGATGTTATCCTCTGCAGGCTCGAGAAAGGAAGACATCTTTAAGAAAGGCCCCTGAGCAAGTTATTTTGTCTGAGGTTCGGCGAATGGTTGACGAAATGCAATCTTTAAATAAAAGGCTGGAAGAAACTGTGAGTTTTATCTTCTTTTTGCTGGAAGAGTGTACTTCATTATCCAGATATTGACGACGCAGTTTTTATTTTTTAATCAACATACAGGCAGTTTCTTGTTTTTCTGTGTCATTAATTTATGCCACATTGAAGCTCCCAGGGATGTCAGAATTGAGTTGGTTAATTAAAAGCGAATATTGGTCTTCCCCCACTTCATGAGACAAAGGGTTCTTGTGATGTGTAATAGGAGGATCATTTTCCACTAACAGAATTTGCTGGAACATTTGGCTCCTGCCATGCTGTGGACATGAATTTTACTTCTGCATGTCCTCTTTAGCTTCATATCAAGTCAGTATTCTTGGTAGCAGCTTGTAGGTTTAAATTTTTAAATTTTTTTCCGTCGTCTATTAAATGTAGTACAGCTGAAAATGATAAGATCTCTTAGTGTCCTAGTTAAATGTCTCGATATCTGATTGTTAGTTAGTGTATCTTAAGGTTACATAATGACCTATGCAGGAGTCTGCTATTGAAGATTACTTCAAGCCAGTTGACAAGCAGGCTGAGGCAGTCATGAAAATGCAGCTCGAGGGTGAGGAGAGGACAATGAAGGAGATGGTAAAAACCATGCAGAGACAAGCCTTGCTCGAGAGACAGGACTTGGACAAATTGGCAAATGCGAAATGTGCTGACGTAGATCAACATAAGCAGATTCCGAGGAAAAAAGAGGAAGCGGGAACATGATGGCTCGTGGCAATCATCGGCAAAGTGAGCACCATTCGAAGATTGAGACAATTTTGTGGAGCCCAAGCAATTGGTTTTAGGCTTTGAGCTAAGTTATTATAAAAAATTGTTCGTGCTTCTGGCCAACACTATGTATTACTATTATTCAGCTTTCATTGTAATAATAGTATGAAGGGTGCATCCTAAGTACAAATTCCGGCAGCAGCTGCTGAATTCAGGTTGTTATTTCTTCAGATAGTATAGTTACTTGATTTCCAAGGACTCTGTTTAGTTGATACTTTTCCATTTCATCATTATTCATCCAATGCTACTCAGGATATTCCGCGCACGAGGCAAACGAACATGATACATCAGTATGCCAAGTTCAAGAATACGTTCGTGGACTCCAGATAAGGTTGATAATTGATCGTTTCTACTAGTCACATACTTTTCATATGTATGCGCACTTAAAATGACTCCAAAGCGATGGTCTTCGCCTTCGAGCATGGATTCTTTCCGACTGGTCATGTCTTTGGTTATTTAAGAATCATGCTAAGCACATTACACGGATTTCTGCAAAGGAACTTACACTAACCATTCGCCGAAAGAAGAGTCGAATCATATTAAGTGTTTCTGCAATTTTCCATTCTTCCTTTTGGTAATTTCCAATCTCATGTTTAGATGAAAATGTAATTGACAAAAGGATCGCATGAATCATCTGTGTGACCATTCTTGGGCAAGCTCCATCCCCACATCACATGAACACGCCCCGAAAACTTAACCAAGACGGCCTGTTCTAAACTCGGCGATTCAGCTTTAACTCCATATTGGAGAAAAAAGATCGAGAATCTTTCACGTCTATCTTCTCCTTTAACTAAAAGGTGCCATTCCCAAAAGAAGTTCCTCAATCGTTTTCCATCATGAACTCCTCAAGAAGGCATGCGTGCCGCTTTTCTTTCTCCAACAAAGTACATTCATTTAAGGAACAGTCCCAAAGACCCTGCATGCCCTATTGCTAGTTTTAAGAATATAAAGTAGGAAGTTCTCTTTAAGAAGGATGGTAACCCTAACTTGGTTCCTTTTTTGGCCCCAGAAGACAAGTGTCTCAATCAAATTGCCGTCCTGATCACAGCCCACCAATTTTCTCTTTCGGTTCTATCCTGCAGATCTCGAAATCTTCATCCATATGCACACACCAAATACGTTGGTCTTTATTGTTTTTCTGACTCAGTAACACTCATTAGGCGTAATGGGTGGTTAGACCCGTATTGTCCTTTTATGGTGCTGATTCTTAATCAAAGGGATAAGGGAAACCCTCCTGTCATTCCTGGATGAACATGAGCTTATTGCTTTACCTGAAAGTGTGCAGAAAGAGATGTGCTTTTTGACCTATAGATTGGACGTCAATGGTTATGAAGCTCACGGATCTATGTTTTGCACTTTGTGGTAACAGTAGTGAACTTAAAATTGTGCGCAAATAAGACTTTGAGAAGTAGACGTGTCAAACGGGTGGATTGGATCGAGTCGAGTCGGGTAGGGTTTGGATCGGATCGAATATAGTCCGACTTATATTGATCCATTTAATCTGTTTTGACACATTTTCATGTTATACAAATCTAATGACTTATTCCCGACCCGATATATATTGTCAAAACACTTCAATATCAAAATCCAGTTCAGAGAAAATTATTTCTTATATATTTATATATTATATATTGCTAATTTTTTTTATAATTTTCTTAACTAATCCATTTATGACTTATTTAAAGCTCATTAAGATTCATTAAGTTTCTAAGGAACCAATTTATAATCCACCATCATGAAATACGGGTCAAATATGGGTTCTCAATCCATTTTGCCACCTCTATTCAGAAGTCATGTGAACGCTTCTAGATTTTCTCCCACATTCCATTCGAAATCGAAGATGGAAGTTCTATGTCACGCGGACGGGGCGGCTCGATCCATACGTCGATCCGACTCTTCGATCCACCAAATCAAGTGAGACTTAATGTCGCCTCTACACGGTTTTCTTTTCCTCGCCCCGTTTTCCTATAACCCTAATTTAAGGGAACCGGAAAAGGAAAGGCTTGATTTCGCATTGGAAACATTATGGTCAGCATCGAAAGTCCAATGTACAGGAGTAACAACAATTCCCAGCATCAGTGCGCTGACCATAACATCTCTTCTTAAATGTCTTTCAGTCTTAATGTCGGAGCAGAATCAGATGTCAGTGGGTAGAAAAAACTCTTCTTAAAAGTCCAACATACATGTACTTGATTTTTGAGCACAGACTATGTATCGCTAAGGGTAAATCTGGAAATCGCAAATAATGCGACGCTCACACGAGTCCCTGCGAAAGACCGTAAGTCCTATGCGTGCTTTTCATGGTAATGAAAATCACTCCACCACGCCATCAGCGGATTGAAATTTTGGCTAGAGTGTTCCACCAGCCACGCTTGAGATTAACCATAGAGAAAAGACATATCTTCCAAAGTCTTAAGATCGACTTTGGAGACTATAGAAGGAGGTGATTCTTTCATAGGAGGAAATAGAAGAGATATCAAAATATCAAATTGTTGGTCCCACCCCCAGCGACAGCGATGAGATATGCAGATGCTTAACATCTAAGCAGTTTCTATTTAATTAGGTTATTGGGATGAGTGATCGTTTTCTAGCCTGATTGAGAATGTGTCGGATTGGTCCAGAGAAGGGAAAAATTAATTATGGGAGGATTTATTAAAAGCGAAATACGTACTAATTGTTAGGGAAAATTTTAAATAAGAATATGATGTACTGTTATTTTCACAATTAAAAGCATAAAATGTCATCTTTATTTCGAAGAAGGGCCAAATCATGAACATTTTTGTCATTTTCTTTTTTTATTTTCTTCCTTTCTTTATTTTTTCCCATTGGTTTCGCCGGCCGACCAAGCCACCATCGAGGGCTCGCCGGCCTCTCCCCGCCCAGAAAATAAAAAAATAAAAAAATAAATGATGAAAATATCTTTGGTCAAGCCCTTGAAATAAAAAGAATACTTTAGACCCTTATTGAAAATAAGATCTACTTTTAATCTCTTATTTAAAAAAACGAGAACATTTTAAATCTTTATTTAAAATTTTTCCTAATTATTACGCAGCTCAACAAGAAAAGTAGCATAATGGAAATGGATTGGGGCGGGGGGCTTGCTATTGCCCATTATTTTATAGCTGAGGGTGGAAATAAATGTAGGTAGAAAAGAGACGTCAACAAGTTGAATTCTCGACTATTTTGTTTCTTTGGAGATGTCATGCTCGGGGGTGCCAATAAGTTCTCCGCGTAATGACTATGACCCTAATACTTAAATCAAAGACTTTTTCGACATACCGAATTTGTTCGCCCTTTTGATTCAAAACTATGGTTCGGATCGCTATATTCACATTGCACCTTAGTTATATGCGTGTGTGTACCGTGTCTAGTGAATACTAATCGATTACTTGACAAAAATGTAACTTCATTTACCTTTCGTCTTTATAAATTTAATTTTTAATGGGCGTGCACAATGTTTTCAGTCAGATCATATTATCGTAATTTCCAAATGTTGTCAAAGAACATTACGTTTTTTCCTCTCTTCTCCATCTATATTTCCAACCATTAGCTCGAAATCGCATGAATTCCCCTAACGCTTTCTCGAAATACAACTTAAGATCATGAAATTAGGGGCTAATTGGGATCACTAAGGCATAGCATTCTCCCAACAGATGATTGCAGCTACTTTTTTTCTAGCTTTCCCTTCACCTTTAACTTTGGGAGAGGCCCTCATGTTCTGCACTACATGCATTATCACTTTAATTAAGAAAAATCTCTTCCAAATGTCAAAAATATAAAATTATAAAATTAGGAGCTTTTGATTAGTTTATGATTAGTACGACACTAAATCCCTGTCTTTTGTCATCCACGAGTGACAAAACCACAACCTCATGTTCACAGAGTCGGTGTTTATTTACTCTCCATCATTAGATTAACACTAATCAATGTTCTTGTCCTAGCGACTACAGAGTGGTGATCCTTATCAATTGCCACGCTCAATGGGTAGGGTTTTTTTTTTTTTTGGGTCGGAACTCAATGGGTAGGTTTGGCCAGGCATGAACCATGATGCAAACGAGAGAGCTTTTCCAATGGGTCTCTTGGTGGCTCCTAGTGGTTCAGTGTCTCTCTAGGTGGTCCTTTGCTTCATTTTCAACCCCTTCAATTGTCATTTTCTTTCTGGCGGCTCTCCCTCTCTCTCTCTCTCTCGGGATTTTTTAAGCTCGGGACTAATTCAGCTAAGTGCGATCATTCCTTGTCCGATGTGCATCGAGTTTCTTGAAAAGCCGATTCTAACCGAAACGAATTGTTGACACCTCTACCAGTACCATAAGTAAGGTGATTCGAGCTTAAATTCCCAATTTTAGAAGGCGAACATGTTCATGGCTTAACCTTGGACTTCTCTCTAAGGTAAAGGTTCACATTCATCATAGTAAATTTTTGCGTGAAAAGTGTTTTTATTTTGAAAAACTATAAAAATATACATAATGATCAACTTGAAGCACCAAATTAATATGAGAAATTTCACACTTACAGAACTTAATTCTATATACTTAGAGAAAGATGTTGGAGACAATCCACGTTGGAAAATAGGACTATTTGAATTGCCAGATGCATCTAATCACCTAATCTTGTGAACTTTGTAGTTTGATTAGCTTAAATCAAAGCATTATAAATATCTCACCAACTGATCCCTAAAGCAGATTCTGTGTTGTTGCCTTTTATGGCGGGGAAAATTGCAATACATGATTTCTAAACTTTGGTTTAATGTGGAATGTCGTTCTTAGATTTTTAATTTGTTCAATGTAGTCTCTGACCTATCGATGAATACTTAACTTAGTCCTTAAACTATATGAAAATATTCAAATTGCCATTTCGTGAATTCAAGTTAACGAAATCTACTACGTAGCTTCCAATCCATTAAGTATAAATAATGGATAACAAAAAAAAAAAAGTTACACGCGAATTATCCAAGTAAAATATTTATCCCAAATCAAGATGTATAAATCACGTCATCAAACAGCGATGGACCTATTAACACCCTACTTTTTCTTTTTTCGACAAAAGGATACCGGAAATGTCAAAGTTTGTAAATGGTGCCAATTTTTTTTTGGATAATTTTAGTGCCAATTTTTTTGACAAAAAGCTATTTGAGTGCCAACTCAAGTGAGCTTTGCCAGAAATCTTACTTGATATTTTTTTTTTATTAATAACCTAATCCTACATGGCTTATCGGAGGATCCTAGTTAGCAATAAAAAAAAATCTAAAAGTTAAAAAACTAAAAAAAAAAATGGAAAAGAAAGAAAAGGGAAGGGTTGAAGCGGCAAGGGTGGGGGTCACCGAGCCCTGGCCGGTGGTTGCTGACCCTCGCCGACGGCAAGCAAAGCTCCACTAGAATCGACGGGGCCTAGATGTCGTTGGATGAGGTTGGCCTCCCCCAGCCACGACGAAGCTCGATCTCACCTAGATCCGCGACGTCAAGCCTAGCTATGATCGGGCGAGGCCAACCTCTTCCATATCTGCGAGTTCGAGCCCTCAATTGTGATCGGGGAGGGTTGCTGGTCACCGGCCAGGGCTTGGCGACCCTCGTTAGCCATTGCCAATGATTTAACTTTTTTATAATTTTTTTTTATTTTTTAGCTTATTTTTAGTTTAAAGTTCATGTGGACTGAATTTTTTTTTCAAATTTCCACGTGGAATAATTTTTAAAAAAATTAGCCACATAATACTAAAAATTTAATAATAAATGACACGTAATCGCCTTGATCGGAATCTCTTGCTGTTGGTATTTAAGTAATCGTTTTTTCTAGTGAGGTGGCAAAAAATTTTGGCACTAAAAGACGACTTGAACATAAAATGATACATGTCATCAAATAACGTCTAATTTGTCATTTGAGCAAACGAAATGACCACATTGAATATTTATTAATAGTTTCGGGATCGCATTAATCAAATTAAAAATCTAAGGACGACATTGTACATTGGGTCAAAATTCAAAAACCATTTGTATAATTTTGCGTGCATGATATGAGAATCGAGATCCACTGGGGCGGTTCTTTCATTTTTTACTGTTTTTAGTTTTTGATGGTACGCACGTATTTTTTTCACATATGAAGTGCAACAAGTATGGGGAAATATTTTAACTTGAAAAGGGTGTTTATTCCTAACATGCGCAATTCGATTAAATAGAAGAACAATATAAATCACAAACATTTAAATAGGAAAAATGTTATGTTCTCTGTATTTAAATAAAGCGTGAAATCGACGCTTCAACAATGTTATTAGGATGGCAATTTGTATTCAAAATTTGTTGAGCATAGAATCAACCTAGATGACTGTAATTCTTGTAGTTCTTACCGCTTGTGATTTTTTATGTAGAATTACATCTCCATTTAAAAAGAAAAATGAAGTGATAAACATGTTCTATCTGGTTCCCAGTTCTAGGGAGAACCAGACCTACCGGACCAAATATTATTTCTTTAGAAGACATTCCTAAATGTAAACCAAACTTAGGATGCTTAGTATAACTTTCAGATTTAGTGATAAGGTAATGCAATTAACAAGTTATGGTCTTGTCAATAAGTCATTAATGAGAAAAATTTAATGACAAATTACAAAACAGATCCGACCACTTGGGGATCGGAGTGGATTGGTTAGTTTGACACGATCCGGTCTTCGGGCCATCCGGTTCGATTTTTTATTTCAAGGTAGAACCAGATTGGGAAGCGCCCCCAAAAAATGTAGGTTAATCAACGGGGATGGGTGGACTCACAATTCACCATGAAAGTGCAAATTCAATTTTAGTGGATCATATGGACTATCTCTCAATCAAGATTAACTTAGTGCTTAGCTCTCGATTACATCTATTTTCCCATGATCCAAGATCTCTTCAAATAAGCACTTATTGTTGAGTAAATGGGACAAAGTCCAACCTAGCTAAGTTCCTAGTGACCTAATTAGGTCTAACTTCACTGTCCTATTTTCTGAGAGCTATATACAAAAATGGTATTCTTCTCTATATTTAAACTCAACAATCTTAATCAAGGAATTAATAGAACTTGGGGAAATGGTTGTTAGAAATATTCATTTTTTGGTCACAATACTCAAACAAGAAGAGAATAGTAGCCTCTCTCTATGCGACATGATGAAGAATATTGTGTCCATCCATTGCATTAAATTAAGGAGAAATTCGTAGATGACTCATTGGTTGCATCGTAGATTAGGTTCTTGTTCCTTCTCAAGACATGTTCTCTTTTGTTTCTATGCATTAATTTATGCAATAAAAGAGCATCATACGATTTAATTTATCCCATGGAATCAATCGCTTGCTCTCTCTCTCTCTCTCTCTCTCTCTCCGAAGTCGTGTACGTGTCACCTAATTTTGTACAAACATTTGGTGGTGCAGGTGAGTGAAATTAATAACGAAATATGATATTACATGTGCACATAAAAATAAAGAGAACTTGTAAAAAGCATATGAAAAGTTAAAAAGAAGATGACAAATCGAAAAAAAAAAAAAATCACTTTCAATTGTTACCATAACTTTGCCGTGGTATGTCGTCTATTCTATCTGCCTACCAACATCATTACTATCAAAGAAGTCTTACATTTGATACCTACTACGTTGGAACATCACTATTTCCTCCCTCATTTATAGACAAAGACAATATTTCGACGATATTTCGGTGTTATTTGAGGATCATTCGTTAGTATTTAGGCGTTGTTTGAGGATTCAAAATTTAGGTGCCAAAAATATATCACACTCATATGTGAGTCAAGTTATCGAAAGATAGTCCAAATATCTCATTAAATAAGATTAGAAATGTCTAGAAAAATTTACATATTAATTTTCTAGAGTAAATAACTTCATTGATTATGAGCTTCACTAGAAATATTGAATTTTAAAAGGTAGAAAATAAAGTTCAGGAATTTAATCAATCGCTAAGTAGATTGGCTATACCTAGGAAGCACCGACACTCTCTGGGAGCTTCCGTGTCGTGTCGCGTCCGATACTTTCCGACACTCTCTGACATGCGACCGACACATGGTCTGCGCTTTAGACACTCTAGCGACAAACGAGTCTAACATCCCGATATACAATTTCGACATGTCCGGGGTGAATAAATTAGAGATCAAAATGTAAATTCATCAAACATATATATACTTAAGTCATATATTCAACGTGTCGTGTCGTGTTACGTGTTGGTGCTACTTAGGACTGTAGTAATATTATAGCGATCAGTTTTTATTCTCTTGAGCTAGTAAGTGATTCATCAACCACTTTTTTTTCACATCAAATTTGCTAGCAGAAAACTCAAATTTTCATACGAAACATTATTTTAAATGACAAAAACAGTACGTTAATTCACAATCGGACGTCGCATGTATATTTTACACTTAGTTAAGTTAAATCGATGATAAGAAGATACACATAGTTCATAGGACTCTAGAGTTGAAAGCCAAATAAAAATCATTTTCGAGTTTATTTGCAAAAGCAAATCGGTATTTTTTTGGGCTTACTTAGGTATATGATTATAGCTTACGTTAATGACTTATTTAATGATGAAATGTCGTGCGCTCTATACCCTGATTTCCACTCGCTCACGGAGCTGATTTTACCAAAAAGCCTTCCCAAAAAGCAGAGTAAAAAAGACAAAAAAAGAAAAGAAAAGAAAAGAAAAGAAAAAGAACACGACAAGGACCGGTCTAATGGAGGACCGGCGATTACGAGCACAAATGGGGCACAACTGTTCTTCGACTATAGTCTATAATAGAATAAACTATATAATATGCTATTTACTAAAATAAGTTAATAAAAAAATCTAAAAAAAAAAATTCATGCAAGGGGCCTGCTGATCCAAAAAAATCTTGACCGTTCAAAAGCTAGTATATTCTCATGGCCTTGCCCCTTTATGTTCGAAACTTACACAAATTGCACAAGGAAGAAGTCAATGGACAGTAATCAGATCGGACGGCGAGCGTTCGATCAACGGAAGGATCCAAACCACTCGATTTCATACATCCCCAATTTTTTTTTTTTTTATGGATGTGTATAGAAGCGATTTGGTTTTTGTTTAATAATTTTAAACCCATGTTCTTTGGGCATGACTTTTGGGTATTAAATGAGAGACAATCCTTCTTTTGGCGTCGGTTCCGTGGCCGTCCAAGCTCTCTTTAACGTACTTTCATCAACATGTGAGCTGGTGAGGTTTTTTTTTTTTTTTTTGCCCTTGTCGAGGGGGTCAATGGTCTTATGGTGAAACAAGGAACTGAAAGTTACCCCCATGTTGACCTCCCTAGTAAAAAAAAAAAATTGTTTTCCAGGACTCGGACCAATTGCAAAACTCCAGAGCCCAAAAAAAAAAAAAAAAAGGGAAAAGTATATGGAAAGTCCTAAAATTTGTCATAAAAATACAATACGAAAGTACATTTGAGTCTTAAAACTTTCAAAAAATACAATTAAATCCTAAAATTTGTCATGTTAGTCCAGTCAAATTTTTTCAAAGGTTGCATTTTTTGAAAATCTTAGGACTCGTTTGTACTTTCGTGATAAGTTTTAGGACTTCATTGCACTTTTCGAAAGTCTTAAAACTCGAATGCACTTTCGTGTCAAGTTTTAGGACTTGATTGAATTTTTTGAAAATTTTAGGACTCATTTATACTTACATGACAAGTTTTAGGACTTCCACCGTGTTGGGCAACCTCGAGAGGGGGGACGCGTGTCACCAGATAAGAGTCAAAGTCAAGGGATGCCCGCTAAATGTTTTTGTGACGGCATCCCCAATCTCCATCCCATTGAAAATCCAGAAGTTTAAATTCCATCTGGGGGTGCGCTAGCCTAGCGTTCCCTTTTTGGGCTTTAGCTTTTTAATTTTCTCAGTGAGCTCTGATAAGGTCACGGCCCCCGTGAGAAGTTTCCGAGTCACAGTCCTCTTGATCGCCCTTGATTTGGCCCCCCCCGATCCCGTCCTGGGTCACGACCCGAACCCGTACTTTTGATTGGGCCTTGCGACCCACGGGTGGACATGTGATATCATGGGATGGCGACATTTGGGCTGGCTGGCTGGCTGGCTGGGTCTTCGAGACCGACCAGCCATAGTGAAATTCATCAACATCATGTCATCACATTCACCTACACGTAGGATAAATTGTAAGAAGCTAAGACAAGGGATTTTCCTTACTAAGAAATTCTTAATTCTTTTCTTTTTTTTTGTGGGGAGATTTATTTAAGGAAGAATCCAAACAAGACTGTCCTTGTTTCTTCCTCCTTTTCTTTGGTTGGTCTCTGCCCCGTAGCTTTCCTTTCTTCTCTCCCTAATAAGTGCCTCCTCCTTTTTTTTTTTTTAACTTCAAGAAATCTCAAAAAATAATGAAAAATGATTAAAAAAAAATTCCAAAAATAAGATCCCTCTTATTTGAAAATTCTTCTTGTTGTTGTGATAAACTTATTTATCTAAGCTGGGGCAAGAAAAGTCTGTAGTCAACAGGACATGTCCAATAATATTCTTTTAATTTTTTTTATTTTTTATTTTTAAGTTTGTCAAATTTTTTAAATCTATTCAGTGACATCAAAATAGAAGGAGGAAAGATTAAAATTGAAAAAAGCAGAGGGGAAGCTGAACACTTTTTTTTTTTTTTTTTTTTTCTCTCTTTTGCTTTTCATATGCAACCCCCTCAACAAAGGAGGTCACATTCATATACACAGGCAAAAACACTTCCTCTTCCTCTTCCTCTTCCTTCATTTCAACCTTCCCCTTTTTCCTCAGGCCATTTGGTAGATTCTTCCTAATGGTGTTTTCTCTTTTCCATTGGATTGTACAGACTCACAGCTGAATTACCCATCTCCGTCTCTCTAGTTCTTGTTGATTTCTTCTTGTTGTCCGCTAATTTTCTGGGTTTTCATTGGACTAAAAGACATTAAAACACTCTTCTGGGCTTGTGAGTTCTGCTCTCTTCTGCAGAAGTTCTTCTGGGTTTTTTTTTTTTTTTTTCCAAGGCGACGCTTGCTGTGCCCAGTAGCATCTCTGTCATCAAAGGCTTGAACAACATCATTTGTATATATATTCTTGTTTTTTTCACAAATTTGGAACTTTTTGAACCTTTTCTGAATAAATTTTGCCTTCCCACCTTTATTTCCTCTCTCTCAATTTTGCTTGAACCCTTTTTTTTTTGGCACTTTGTGGGGGAAAAAAATAAAAAGAACATGGGCAAGCAAGGGCCTTGCTACCATTGTGGAGTTACCAGTGAGTTTTTGTTTCTCCAATGATTCTTATAGTTTTGTGCTTATAATTTCAGAAATGATTGAGTGGGTTCTCGTTCCTTTCTTTTTGCTTCCTTCAATATTTGTTGAAATTTATGCTTACCATGGATTAGATGAATAATTCTAACATAATTCAATCAAAGAGAGGAAGAAAGAGATTACATGGAAATTGCAAACACGAATTGCTATAGTATGTAGCATGGTGTCTGTATTTGGCTTGAGAATCCGAGGTGCATTTTTGATACTGAACTGGGTTGAGTTGGAAATTCCCAATGAATTGAAGGGCCTTTTTTGGGTCTGCTCATTCATTACTTGAACCTTGCACTTCCCTTTGCAGTGTGACTGAGTGGAGCGCGCCTTTTGACTCTGGCTTGTTGCTAACGTCACCCCTGCAAATTATGTCTGGAGTCTTGTTAAATGATGGGCTGTTGCATCGTTCTTGTTGATTTGTAGCTCCCCAACCCTGTGAATTTGTGCTGAATCTATGCAGTTGAAAATGTCGGCAGACGTCAATGATTCAATCAGGAAAGAATGTGCTAAAAGGGCAGCTTTGTTTCACAGCTTCTGCTTAGAGTTTGGTAACTAACACTCGGCAAACTTCTGTATAATGAGCCACATTCTCCGATTAATTGTCACCAAGTCATACCGTTCCGAAATTAGACTGCAAACGCCCTGCATCCAATTAACCTCGGTGATTTCAAATTGCTTCAGATGCTGAACTGATCGGGCAGGGTTTTGGCTCTCAGTCTGCAGTTTGATTGTGTGAAATGCTCTGACCATCGAGAACCAGTTCATGCTACCTCCTTAACACTCGTTCAAACCTTACTATGTTGATGAATATGATTTTCATCTGTATTCCGGCACTTGAGTACTTACTTTGCATATTGAACTGATCATTAAAGTTAGAAATTACCTGGTCTGCAATCCATTTTTCTACTCTCAGTAGCAATGGCAAGCATGCAAAGACCTGTGTCCTTCTCCATCCTATGTATTTCTTGTTGGCACTTTGAAGTTCTGATCATGATGAGATTTCAGGAGTTGCTTTCTCACTGTTGAACCTCCAAACTTAACCTTTTCTGCGGAGTCCTTCACGCTGTGCTTGACACAAAAGTCACTTGATAGATGATGATACTTATGTAATAAGACGTTCGTTTGACATGAAACCGCATGTTTCATCTGGATTATCAAATGCACTGTGGGGTTTCTCTTGTACTTGTCACACTGTCTAGCATGCTGATATCATCAGCTGTAGTTAATTGACTTCTGGTGCTAAACAAGAAACATGGATGAAGAATTTGATGCTAATTGAGACATATCTCTCAACTACTGTTGAAATGCAATCTGCTGAACTGTTGACACAATGCTATGTGAAATTTATTTCTTTCTTTTCCGTAGTAAGCTTGAAATTAGGATTTTATCTCTTCGGAGCTTTCCATAACCCAACATCGAGCTCATGACAGTTCTATCTGGACTCATGACATCCGAAGTTACCACTCTTAGCACCTCTTTTCTCTCTGTTCTCTACTGCAGTTGATTTATTCATGATTTGCATCTGTATGTCTTTTGCTTGTGGTTGGTAATTCTTGAACATTGCATCAGGCACCCCTCTTTGGCGCAATGGCCCTCCTGAGAAGCCAGTGCTGTGCAATGCATGTGGGTCTCGATGGAGGACAAAGGGAACACTGGCTAACTATACCCCTTTGCATGCACGGGCAGAACCTGGCGATTATGAGGATCATAGATTTGGCAGAGGGAAAAACATAACCATAAACATAAACAAGAACAAGGAAGTAAAAGTTCCCAAGAGAAAGCAGAATATAGACGATGTGGTTTTTGGAGGGATTGCGTCTGATTACAATCAAGGCTACCAGAAGTTTATAGATGAAGATACAAGTAATAGATCCAGCTCTGGCTCAGCTATATCCAACTCTGATGCACAGTTTGGCAGTGCAGATGCTAGTGATTTGACAGGTTGGACATCAATTGCCTATTTATTGATGTATGTTTTTCTTGTACTTCAAAACAAGAGAAATTTTTCTTCATCCTTCTGAAGAATCAAGCAGAGATGGACAAGATGGCACTTATGGTTATGGCGTGTGGTCCAAATGAGTCATTGGCAAGGGAGTTTTCTAGTCTTGTACTCAGGAGGAAGAGTAAAGAAATGTTGCCCAATATAATAATTGAGAAATAGCAAATACTATTCTTTTACATTTGAAAGATGTAAGATGGTTTATGAAGATGGAAAATGAAAACTGATAGACTAGTGTGCCTAAATCTGTTCGTACATTTGATTTTCAATAATTAAAGAAACTTCTTGAGTGCTTACACAAACCAGAGTTGTTTTTCTTTGCAAGAAGGGTGAGTGTATTCTCTACTGCAATTTTGCAGAGTACACGGTTTGTCATGAGTTTATTTTCTTTTTATCAGTGAGAAATCTCACGGGGAACTGCCTTCATTTTGGCAGAGAATATGTGGGTAGCTCCCTACTGCTAATTTTATATGGTAATGTTACTCCTTCTTTGTTGCTAATTTTTCCCCTCCTTTTGTTGCTTTGACAGGTCCATCTCAATCAGTTGTGTGGGAATCAATGGTGCCTTCCCGGAAGAGGACGTGCGTGAATCGTCTGAAACCTTCTCCAGTCGAGAAACTTACAAGGGACTTGCACACAATATTGCATGAACAACAATCTTCATGCTTATCTGGTTCCTCAGAAGAGGATTTGCTTTTAGAGAGTGAAATGCCAATGGGCTCTGTTGAGATAGGACATGGAACTGTTCTCATCAGACATCCAAGTGCAATAGCTCGAGATGAGGAGTCTGAAGCAAGCTCTCTCTCAGTTGATCGCAAGCATCATAAGACAAGTGAGGCCTATTCTCATCCTGTGTCTATCCCTCTATATAACAATGCAAGAATGGTGAGTTTTCCAAGTGCAAAACCTGGAATGGAGAAGAGCAAAAGCTCTAGTGGACAAGGAATGAGAGTAGAACATCTTAGAAGGTAACTCTTCTTGGTAGTAGTGAAATTGCACTGAATATTGGTATATAACAATTACATGATATCTCAATTAAAGATCTGAATATCGGGGCTACAGGCATCCCCATTTAGAGAGAGGCCTAGGCATAGCTCAATGGCATGTTCGAATGGGACCATTTTGTGATCAGTGCTTTCTTTCCATGAAGAATGTGCGTTTTGTTCACTGTGGATTAAGTCAATCCGTTGAAACAAAAAGTTGCTGCTGTTTGCAGTAGAACTTTGCTCTCCTAGTGCAAGACAGATGGTCAATACGGCCCTTCTCTAATATCTCAATTATCGGTAATTGCAGGGACATATCTCAGCACGAGAAACTGCAGGGTCTCGGGAATTATAATTCGCCACTAAGTTACATAGATTTGAAAGTAAGTTGACTTACTTCCTTTAATCTTTCCATAGAAGTGTAGCTTGAACAAATTGATATTGCTCAAGTACCTATTGCGATGATATAAGCATCCTAAGTTCATTCATAGGGACATGTTTTGGTTGTCACGTTTCATATGCTTCCCAAATCCGTGCATTTACTCAGAGAATTTTTGCAAATAGAGCAGCTTAGAGGATGAACTTTCTAGTTGTTGAAAAATCAAAAGTTTGTCTTTTTTAACTCAAATGCTTTTCGATTCACTGATTCATGTCAATTCCATGCGTGATTTACAAGATTTGCTCTTAGCTCAAGTTGTTTCTGATTCTCAGACATTTGTTCTTCCCCCCTGTCCAGCATTGGTTTGCTCAATATTGTAATGGCCCCTCATTTTCTATTTCTTACAATTTGTGTAGGAAGTGCTAAATTTTGAGGAGTTCGCAAGACACTTGAACGATGATGAGCGACGACAACTTCTAAAGTACTTACCTTCTGTCGATACCAGCCAACTCCCTGACAGGTTGTTCTCCTTGTCACCCATTTCTTCATGTGGTTTGATGGTGGACAGGGCGAAGCATATTTCTCATGAGATGACTAATAAAAATGGATTATATTAGTCCGTCTGTCTATGAGGCAGGCAGTGACTATGGTTTTTGACATCCGCTTGGTTATATGCTTCCCTGGGCAAAATGCCTGGATAAAATTGTTATCAATAGGTTTGATACTCTTAAAAGAGCTGCTTAAATTTTTGGGAGATTATTTAATGCCTTGACATAGAAATTTCTATGGTGCAGCCTTGAGCACTTGTTTGATAGTCCTATCTTCAAGGAGAACTTATCTTCCTTCCAGAAGCTTCTCTCTGAAGGAGTCTTTGATGGCTCCTTTCTGGGGGTAAAAGCCAAAGACTACAAGACTCTGAGAAGGCTTGCACTTTCTAGTTTGCTGAGATGCAAATGGGTGGAGTGCCACCAGCAGCTCCAGGTACGTAAAAAGATTAGCATGGACTTAATTACATGTGAGCATTGACAATCTGCTGCTCCTTTGCTTAGAAGCCAATCATTGGATGCAGGATTGTAAAGATACATCTGGAGAGTCCAGTGTTGGCAGATCTCACGCTGCTTTTGCTAGAAACTTAATGAGCAGCAAGAGAGTACGTGACATCCAAAGTCAGAACTTCCCAGGTGAATCCTTGCGCGTTTTTTCATGGATTGTGTTTTTCTTAATAACTTATCTGTGGGTCATAGTGTACTAAATTTTGAATCATTCAATGTCTATGGATTTTAGGATGGAAACAAGAGAAACCCAATAAGAGCTTTTAAAAGTCAAAGTACCCTAATGATCATAGCGTGCGATCTTACTTTTGCTGTCCTAACGCACGATACCAAAAGTTCTTTAAGGCATAAATTGCTCAATGCTCATCCTAGATAAATCTTGCTTTCAGTTTTCCTACTCTCTTTCATTGAAAGGTAGGAGGAATTGTGTCTGGTAATTGGACTGCTTTTGAACATATTCATGGTTGGAAAAAGAAATCCGGTTATGGCGAAATTGAACTTTCGCCATGCTCTAAGAATTTCAGTTGAACATGTTATGGGGAAGCTTGTGACGATCTTATTGTCCTGTAAAAAATTTAAAAATTTCATGCGTTGTATTTTTCAGAAGCAAATATGATGATGAAGAGTCCAAAAAGGGCGGCTTGGAAGGGTGGCTGTGAAAACAAGGACCTCTTGGAAAGTGATGGCTCTTGCTTCAGTCCAAGAAGCCTCTTTGCCTTGCCTCCTGATAATAGCACTCTAATGCTGGATTCTTTCCCAGTCATAGATGAAAGTAACGATCAGGATCTTCTGGTTGATGTGCCATCTAATGGCTCCTTTGCTCAAGCAGAGCTCCTTCACCCGGCACTGAGTTTTGGCTCCCAACAGGCAAGTACTAGTAGTAGTTCAGGATACCCGAATGCTCTTCGTCCCTGATAATCGTCTTGTCAGGCGTTAGGCTTTAGTTTCTAGGGTTTACTTAGCCATGCCATTGTGCCGAAGCCAAGACAGGTCACTTGCGTGGCTAACTAAGGAAACTTTGTGAATGGGGTTTATAGATGCTCTTCTTAGCTTCAGCTTTTGAACTTGGGATCCTCTTGACATGAGTATAGGTGGGTTGTGGTTTTTTTTTTTTTCAATTTGTATAGGATGACGCACAGGATATAATATAGCTCTTGATGCAGAAGAGATGATGGTCACTCGCAGAGTTCTGTTGCGACTCTTCTGTTTCTTGTCACCTTGGCGCACCTCTGCTTTTCAATATATGGTAAATTATGCCAATTGATGAAAAGAATAAGAAGCCAATGAAGATGATGCTAGTGAGGTAACTTGAAATGAAAACTCTGCTTTTTAGTGGTATAAACACATGTTCCTCACTCAAATTGCCTGTTTTAAGATCTCGTTGAAACAAGATATCTACATGATGAAATGTTAAAAAGGATAAGCTCAAAGTAGTGCCTAATGCATATGGACGGGCGTTGAGCCTAAAGACGATCATGATTTTCTCGCGAGCTAATTCTGCTTCCTAAACTCTCTCCCGTCCACTGCCGAGGGCCAAGATTTGTAAATTTCAGTGGAACTCACATGAGCGCTCGACGACGCACTTTAAAGTCCAAGAAAATGTGCCAAGGCTTAATCCGTCTCCGGGATGAAACATTCACTTCTCGAGTCAGGTTAAGACCAGATACATTACTTCCATGACTCTGTTAAACACCTAATACATAATCATCGGAATCTCACATGACTTCATGACTTGTTTCTTCTTTTGGTAGCTCCTCTAGTATCTGCACAGACATAAGGACTCAAGTGTCAACTCATTGGCATTACCAGTGCTTTGTGCAGCTTGCACTTTGACCCGAGGGAAGCCACAAATCAGACGTATGATAAGAATGGATGCACAACAAGAAGGTTCCTCTTCAAAATCACAAGTATAGAACAACTGATGGAGTCTTAAATTTTCAAGAATGAAAATCACTGTAGAATGAGAGGCCTGGTGGCCAAATTCAAGATGGTGTTGCCTTCATCATCCGTCCAATTCACAGTTCCTCCTTGATTTGCTCTGACACTATCCCTCACGGGGAAATCTTCGCGTTTCATGACTTATGAAACCATTCAAGGCAATTGTGCGAATCAATACCTCCCTGGCACGCAACTTTACAGTATCAAGAAGGTTGATCAGCATGAGAAGCTCGTCCTTTTTCAAGGGTCGAAAGTCGGTATAATTAGCTTCCACAGTATCGAAAGGCAATATCATCAAGCAAACAATGTGAAGGCCTCAATCTTGTTATGCTTAGGCGTCAAGTGGAACGCAGTTTCCTTTCAGGCCGTGGTTTTTGCGGTAGATTGCAGATGGTGCTCGAGCAATAGTTCGATAACATTGGTATCCCAGAATGGCAGCGCAATGGAGCCGTGTTCTCTTCACTTGGCCCTTTAGAAGGCTGTGCTTTTTGTAGGAACCTGGTGTATATGACCACCCTTCTTGATGAAGTCTTGAAAAGAAAGACTGCTCCATAGAAGCCACTGCCTCTGCAAATTGAGCCACTGTGAATGGAATTATAAAGCCTTTAGGATCATGACCATTTGAAAAAATCTCATTCAAACATTCGGTTTGGTAACACTTAGCATCCGGTAAAAAATTTGTCATCTGCCTGATGCTTATGGAAGATTACGTAAGTTCATTTGGACAGTTAAAAGGGAGGAGACAACCACCATCTTCCCACTATCAGATGGCGAAAAAAGAAAGTTTCAAGTGGCAGATAACAATTTCTGATTCTAACATTCTGAAATTGTCAGTAAGAAAAAGAGCAGACAATGAATAATTATCACTCTCCGCGTACATGATTGTGTCCATTCTTATGACTCACGTGTTTGGTCCTCTCTCTATCACTCTTTGTGAGCTTATTCTTGCCTTTGGCCAGAGAAAGCGAAAAAAGGAGAGCGAGTACTGCAGATGGAATGTTTACAAAAGAAGAGAGTAAAAAGTACTAGTCTGTATTTTCAATGAGTTGAGGTTCCAACCATTGTCACATTCGAGTGCCACTTTAGTACATTTAGCACCTAAAGCACGTAAAGTAAAGATGCTAAACTTCCCATTTAAGGCGCAAACTTGCTTCCTTAAGTTGTGACTCTATGTGTTTGATCATCCTTGTCTATCAACTAGAGATTAAAACACAAATGGACAAGAGGCTTCAAGAAGCAATAGTGAATGATGACGTCGATGTGCTGCATACCTTACTTGTCGAAGATCCGAAACTTTTGGAGCGCCAGACCGAGGAGCCGTTCCCCCATACTCCTTTACACGTAGCTGCGGCCACCGGCAAAACCCAGGTCGCCATGGAGCTGGCCACTCTAAGGCCCTCATTTGCTCGAAAGCTGAATCCAGAGGGGTTCAGTCCGCTGCACCTGGCT
This sequence comes from Rhodamnia argentea, assembly GCF_020921035.1. Classification (NCBI taxonomy): domain Eukaryota; kingdom Viridiplantae; phylum Streptophyta; class Magnoliopsida; order Myrtales; family Myrtaceae; genus Rhodamnia; species Rhodamnia argentea. The sequence continues at coordinate 4,621,365 of NC_063158.1, forward strand.
TTGCAGCATGGGCATTTTCAGACCGCAAGAGCTCTAGTGACCATTGACCCCGAGTTGATCCGCGTCAAAGGGAGAGGGAGGATCACTCCTTTGCATTACGTCGCTGGAAGGGAAGGAGACGAGGAGCTGGAGCTCCTGGCTGACTTCCTTTGCGCTTGCAAGTTGTCCATTGAGGACATAACGAGCCGGTGTCAGACCGTGGTTCACATTGCCGTGAAGAGCCACAATATCAAAGCATTCAGAGTTCTTCTTGGATGGATGAAGCGAGTGTATCTGACAGAGGTCTTGGACTGGAAGGATGAGGATGGCAACACGGTCTTGCATATTGCAGTGTCCACAAATCAGCCTCAGGTTTGCTCCCATTGCTCAACAACAGATGGATTTCTTCTTCGCATGTCACCGTTTTTCAATACGTTCTTCTTCGTACGCCTTGTAGGTCGTCAAGTTGCTTACCGAGGACCGTCCAGTCCTTTTCAAAACCCGCCTCTTCTTGGGTTGCATGTACACGGACCGCCTTGTGAAGGTGAATGCCAAGAACTTCCGCGGCAAGACGGCCCTGGACATCTTCCAGGAGAGTGGCTGCCGCGGAGAAATCAGGGACATGTTAGGAACTGCTAGGACTTCAATCGCCGTATCGCAGTTTTTGAGCGGGAAACTAACTCTCTTTGAGAAATGCAGTAGGTACTTCGGAATCCGGGATGAACCGACTCGCAACATGATCCTGGTGGTGGCCACTTTAATCGCGACCGGCACTTACCAGGCTGCACTTAGTCCTCCCGGAGGTTATTGGCAAGACAACTCTGAGGCCCTCGCCAATTCCACAAGCATAGTTCGGAAACCACATGTGGCCGGAAACATGATCTTGGGTGGCTCCAGGCTCTACTTCTTCACAGTGCTCAACAGTTTAGCCTTTTTCACTTCCATCGGCACTATCTGGGCCACGGCGATCGGGTTACTGCCCGACACCTTCATTGTTTACTTGGCCGTGTTGATTCTCGGCCTAACTTTCTTCGTCTCCATCATCGTCGAATTACCTAAGGCCAACGGTTTTGCAGGGACTCTGATTTGGGCATTTTACGAGATCTTGTTGATTGCAGTGCTGTTGCTCCCGATCCTGGTTTGGTTCAGCCACAAGGTGATTCATAACCGGATGGATTCGACAAAGAGACGTGTCGGCAACTTCCTGGGAGCGGAGCCTCGAAGACACTGAGCATGTATGTAATAACAGGATTTTATCCATATGACTATTGTTGAAAAATCACCGTTGTACTTCTCTTGCTGGTCCGCAAGAATTTGCCTAATCTTCTATTCTTTGGTTAAGCATGTCGGGAATTGCTTCTAAATGCTATGCTTTCGGATGTAATGATTTTCACCCTGCCAACTTATATAAAATTTAGGAAAAATTCCAATTAAGGGCATGAAGTGCTATTATTTTCTCAAATAAGAGCATGAAATGAACTTTTGTTTTAAATAAGGGCCTAAAGTGTCATCATTTTCTCAAATAAAAATTTGAAGCGGACATTATTTCAATTAAAGGCTTGAAGTGGTCATATTAATATTAAAAAAAAGCCCGACCTCATTGGCTGATCAATGGCACTTTCGTACTTCATTTTTTAAGTTTGTTTTCTTCGTTTTTTCCTTTTTCTGTTTTCTTAAAAAATTAAAAAAGCCCGACATTGAAAAAAAGAAATACAGCGGGAGAGCATTTTTTTTTTTAACTTTTACTTTTTTTAAATTTTTATTTAATTTAACTAAAAATTAGGTTAAAATTGTCTTTTGACGAAAATGCCTTTGACTGGTCGGAATATTTAGCCGGTTGACTAGTTGAGGCCCTTATTTGAAATAGCCATGGCCACTTTAGGCCTTTATTTGAAACTATCACGCCACTTTAGGCCTTTAATTGAAACAAGATTCACTTCAAACTCTTATTTAAGAAAATAATGGCACTTCGGGCCCTTATTTGAAAATTTTCCTTAAAATTTACTTGCTTGAATTAGAAATCAGGACTTCTTATATTTTCCCCCTGAATTAGCTAATTTAGCCTTGAGGTTTCCTGGAAGAACTGTTAACATTGGCATATCTCAAGAAGTAAAACAAGGAAGTCGCTTTACTTGATAAGGAAAAGAAGGCACGGTGACCCGTGAAGTACTAGGATTCATCGCATAAGCGTCTACTTTTTAACATGTACACGAGTTGCATCGTGAGCACCGCTCGAATCGATATGTATTTTTCCGCTAGAAATGGATTTAATAGCAATGAGATATGTCTTACCCTCATGCTCGGTGGCCAGGATCCTATCTTATGTTTGGTTTCTATTCTAGACAGGATAAGGGCGGACACAACACGGACATAACTCAAATAAAAAAGTCTCACGTGGGTTGAGATAAAGATGATTATGATTTCTTATGCCTTGGCATTTTTATTTTTCTCAAATATAAACTTTTTTAAATTGGTAACATTTAAATAATGGTCGAAGATATATATATATATATATACACTTCATTTTTTTTATTATAAAAAAGATAATTCAAAGAACAATTTTTTTATTTATTCCTATTTTTATCTATTTATTTGATTTTCTTTCTATTATATATATCTATATTTATTTTTTATTTATATTTAATGAAAATTTTAGGTATACTAGTATTCTAGGAGTATAGTATAATTTATAATTTTTTATTCAAAAGGGAATAAAAAAGAAATGAAAACGAAAAGAAATTAAAGGTAATACAAAATAAGTAATAAAAATGAGGTAGAAGAACTCCCATTTTAAATTAACAAATTCAAACTAGTCAAATACAATCTCCCTTTGTGCATTTTGAGGCTTATATATACTAATATACAGTTTCTACCAAACAATGGACATAATATTATGAAAACTAGGAAAATTATCCAAAAAGTCCTAAACCTATTACCTTTGGCCAATTCAATCCTAAATAAACCTTTCAATTCCGCCAATTAAGTCTTAAATTGTTTGACACTTTACATTTGAGTCTATTTGGTTAATTTTAGCTTGAAATCACTCTTATAGACGTTAGACATCCTACTGGCATGGCTAGTGCCGACGTGGATATTTTTTATAATTTCTCTAAAAAATTTGAGTTTTTTTTGTTATTTTGTTATTATTTCTTTCTTTCTTTCTTTCTTTTTTTTTTTTTGCCAAGCCCGGTGAGGTTTCTTGCCAACCCTCGTTGGTTGCATGCAAGAGTCAGCTGACCTTAGCCCGCCATTGGACGATGGCCGTGAAGCCCTCATTGGGCCTCGTTTATGACTGGTGAGGATTGCTGGACTTGATAGAGAAAAAAAGGAAAAAAATAGAAAAAAAAAGAAAAAGAATTTTTTTAAAAAATATTATTTAAAAAAAATTAAATAGAATAGTCCATGTCAGACCTTTCTGTCCTATATGGCAACACGGGCATCCAAGTCAACGATTTCTGGTTAAAATTGGCCATATTGGTAAAGTGTCAAAAAGTTTAGGACTATATTGGTGAAATTCAAAGGATAAAGACTGAATCAGCTAAAGTGCAATAAGTTTATGACCTTTTAAACAATTTTTTCTAAGAAAATATGCCGTTTTACTACAACAATTCTTCAATTAATGGATATGAAACAACAGAATCCCCAAATTTCATATCATATCCTATTCTATCTAGTCTTATTCAGATCGTAAATCCAAACGACCAAATACCTCTGAAATAGCCTCTTGAATGTACCTCGTGACATTTTATAGCTGCAAGTTTCCTTGAATATAATGTTCTGTTTGATTCGCGAAAAATAAATGATTCAAAAAATATTAAAAAATGATCGCTTGTATCGCATATAAAAATGAATAAATATTTTCTATTTCAATTGTTCACAAAGATATTTAAGCATAAATTATTATCGATTTCTTTGGCTAATTATTTCAAGTGATTATTTTTAAGAAAATATTATCCAACTCATTCTTCTCCCGAAAGACAAATGAAGCCTAATAGATGTGCACTAGTTGGAACTCACTAGATTGACTAGTTCACAGCCACTCTAGGTGGAGCTATAGACTACACGGTAACTATACTCCACTATTCTTTAATTGCTTGTGCATTTCAAAAGTTTGGATCACAAACTTTTCCGTTGACATAAAAATCGAGTTAAGCGTAAATTGGATGAAGAAGTTATAATCATTTAAAGATCAGTCAAATTCGGATAAAAATAATAGTATAGAATATCATATTAAAAAAAATTGGTGGCTTGCTCACCGGCATGAAGACATAAATAAAAAAAGACAAAATATGAACCAAAAAACTTCAATGCAAAACTAATATGTAGCATGCCCGAGGCGCTATTTTCGAAGTCATAAGCATCGAAAAGGCCAAGCTTGCCCAAAAGCCCACATTTGCGCGGTCGTTCTGAAAAGCCTTTCGTCGGAGGAATCCAACACGTAAGAAACCAAATGCGCCATCTTCATGCGTCCTTTGATGGTTGTTGTTCGCATAAGTGATCCTATAAAGTTTGGGAAATCGACTCTAATATGCCATTAATATATTAGTTTTCGTGATATAACCACAAAGCAAGAAAAAAACAAAGAAAGTGAGATATAAACATTTAGGCTAACAGGATCGGAAAATAGAACATGTTCTGTCCTTTGCTTCGATTGCTTTCCAAGCCAAAACGATTATGCAACTTGGCCCTTCAACTTACCCCAACTTCATTAGCTTTGGTTATTTTTGCTTCCCTGGAAAACTCGATGGCAATATTAAAAGTTCGGATCACTACCTTTTCGTTGATATAAAAATCGAGTTCACCAAAAATCAACTATAGTCGAATAGCACTTTTAGGTGAGCTTAGACACTAATTGTCAAAAGTTTGGATCATGAGAAAATTAAGAGAGTTGACTCTTGCTTGTAACACCTCACCCTGCATAAACTCCATGTCCAGGAGTTCTTCATCGATGATCCATTCCTTGTCCTCACGTATTGCAAGGAAGGATCCTAACAAGCCAGCAGGCACATTGTACACGCCGTTGGAAATCATCCCCGCATAAACAAATGTATTTGGTGCAGTTCCCATCCACCAATCGTGGATTTCGTTGCAAATTCCGCTCACATTAGGTGGGCTTAGACATGAATCGTCTACCATGATTCTAGGTATATGCTAACATAAGTTGGACCAATGCTAAAAGTGTCACAATAGATTCACGTTAATACTTTTGTAATTAAAATTAAGAATCAAACTTTACCCACACACAAAAAATTACACCCAAATTTTGACTGTGCAAAATTTTATTTTGCAACGTTCAATTAATGTGATTTTTGTATCTATGGAAATACTTTCATAGTTAAAATTAAGAATGAAACCTTACAAAGAAATTAGACCCGAATTTTAATTGTGAGTATTTTTTTCTTGCAACTTCCATTGATGCTATTTCTGCATCTACGAATGCTTATTATTCAAAATTTTCAAGATAATGTTTCATTGGAGAAAATTTAATTGATTCAATGGTTTTGGGAAATTAACAGTTTTTGCTACTCTCTCCTTTCATTGACTAATACCCCATTATTCTTTAATTGCTTGTGCATTTCAAAGGTTCGGATCTTAAGCTTTCTGTTGATATAAAAATCAAGTTAAAGGTTATTCAGATGAAGAAGTTATAATCGATTGAAGATCAATCAAATTTGGATAAAAATAATACATATTGAATATCATATTAAGAAAAAATGGTGGCTAGCTCACGTGCATGAAGACATAAAAAAAAAGACAATATGAAAAAAAAAATCAATGCAGAACTGATCTGTAGCATGTCCAATAAGCTATTTTCGAAGTCAGACATTGAAAATATGACCAAAAAAAAAAAAAAAAGTCAGACATTGAAAAGACCAAGCTCGCCCAAAGAGCCCACATTCACGTGATCGTTCTGAAAAATGTATTAGTTTTAGAGATATAACCATAAAGCAAGAAAAAAAAAAACAAAGAAATTGAGACGCAAACCTTTAGGCTAACAGTAACCCTAGTTTCATTAGCTTTGGTCATTTTTGCTTCCCTGTAAAACTCGAATGGCACTTTTCAAAAGTTCGGATCATGAGAAAATTATGAGAGTCTCTTGCTCATAACACCTCACCTTGCGCAAATTTTGCGTCAAGGAGTTCTTCATCGATGACCCATTCCTCGTCCTCACATATTGCTAGGAAGGATTCTAACACGTCAATAGGCACATTGCACACGTCAGTAGGCACATTGTATGCGCCGTTGGAAATCATCCCCTCAAAAACAAATACATTCGGTGCAGTTCCCACCTACCAATAGTGAATGTGGTTGCAAATTCCGCTCGCATTATTAATTGCATATGGAGCCCTTCTCGGATCCTTCGCAATGTCATAACCACATATTCGGATCCCTTAACCACTCATCATCATCTATGAGATCTCGCAGAGTGACTGGACTGTTATCTTGGTCAACAAATACATAATTGATATCACAATGCTGTATTGAGAAGTTAATTTCCCAAACAACAACATAATGCACAGTGTGCATCTCAACTCCTAACCTATAGCGATCCCACCGCCCCGCCATGATCAATGTGATGTTGATATAAAAATCGAGTTTACCAAAAATCAACTATAGTTGAATCGCACTTTTAGGTGGGCTTAGACACAAATTGTCAACCATGATTCTAGGTATATACTAACATAAGTTGGACCGATGCTGGTAGTGTCACAATAGCTTCATGTTAATACTTTTGTAATTAATATTAAGAATCAAACTTTACACACACAATATATATACCCAAATTATGCATAATTTTTATCTTGCAACGTTCAATTAACGCAATTTTTACATATACGGAAGTACTTTTATAGTTAAAAGTAAGAATGAAACCTTACAAAGAAATTAGACCCGAATTTTAAGTGTGCATATTTTTTTCTTGTAACTTCCATTGATGCTATTTCTGCATCTACGAATGCTTATTATTCGAACTTTTCAAGAGAATGTTTCAATGGAGAAAATTTAATTTATTCAATGGTTTTGGGAAATTAACAGATTTTTGTACTCTCTCCTTACATTGACAAATACCCCGCTATTCTTTAATTGCTTGTGCAATTCAAAAGTTCGGATCACAAGCTTCCGTTGATATAAAAATCGAGTTAAACATAAATCGGATGAAGGAGTTATAATCGATTAAAAATCGATCAAAGTCGGATAAAAATAATGCATATGGAATATTGGTGGCTAGCTCCCGCCTACACGAACCCATAAAACAAAGACAATATGAAAAAAAAAAAAAAATTCAATGCAGAACTGATCCGTAGCATGTCCAATAAGCTATTTTCGAAGTCATGAGCATCGAAAAGGCCAAGCTCGCTCAAAGAGCCCACATTACATGATCGTTCTGAAAAATGTACTAGTTTTCGTGAAATAACCCTAAAGCAAGAAAAAGAAAAAACAAAGAAATTGAGACCAAACCTTCAGGTTAACAGGGACCCTAGTTTCATTAGCTTTGGTCATTTTTGCTTCCCTGTAAAACTTGAATGGCATTTTCAAAAATTCGGATCACGAGAAAATTATGAGACCAAACCCTAGTTTATTATCTTTGGTCATTTTTGATTCCCTGTAAAACTCGAATGGCATTTTCAAAAGTTCGGATCATGAGAAAATTATGAGAGTCACCTCTTACTCGTAACATCTCACCCTGCACAAACTCCGTGTCCAGGAATTCTTCATCGATAACCCATTCCTCGTCCTCACATATTGGTAGGAAGGATCCAAACATGCCAACATGTACATTGTACACGCCGTTGGGAATCATCCCCGTAGAAACAAATGTATTCGGTGCAATTCCCCCTCACCAATCATGAATGTGGCTGCAAATTCTGCTCACATTATTAACTGCATATGAAGCCCTTTTCGGATCCTTCACAATGTCATAACCACAACTTCGGACTCTCCTCATAAGGGCTTCCCTTAACCACTCATCATCATCTATGAGGTCATGCACGGCCACTAGACCGTCATCTTGGTCAACAAATGCGTATCACTATGCTGTATTGAGGAGTTAATTCCCCAGACAACATCATCATGCACGGTGTGCATCTCAACTCCTAACCTATAGTGATGAGTCCCACCGCCCTGTCATGATCAGTGTGATGTTGACATAAAAATCGAGTTTACCAAAAGTCAACTATAGTTGAATGGCACTTTTAGGTGGGCTTAGACGTGAATTATCAACCATGATTCTAGGTATATGCTAACATAAATTGGATTGATGCTAGAAGTGTCACAATAGATTCACCTTAATACTTTTGTAATTAAAATTAAGAATCAAACTTTACACACAAAAAAATTACACCCAAATTTTGATTGTGATTTTATCTTGCAACGTTCAATTAATGCGATTTTAGCATCTACAAAAATACTTTTATGGTTAAAATTAAGAATGAAACCTTATAAAGAAATTAGACCCGAATTTCAATTGTGTGTATTTTTGTCTTGCAAGTTCCATTGATGCTATTTCTTCATCTACGAATGCTTATTATTCGAACTTTTCAAGATAATGTTTCATTGGAGAAAAATTAATTGATTCAATGGTTTTAGGAAATTAACATTTTTGCTACTCTCTCCCTTCATTGACTAATGCTCCACTATTTTTTAATTGCTTGTGCATTTCAAAAGTTTGGATCATGAGCTTTCCGTTGATATAAACATCGAGTTTAACGTAAATCGGATGAAGAAGTTATAATCAATTAAAGATCGGTCAAATTTGGATAAAAATAATACATATAGAATATCATATTATGAAGAAGTTATAATCAATTAAAGATCAGTCAAATTCAGAAAAAAATAATACATATAGAATATCTTATTTAAAAAAATTGGTGGCTAGCTCACACCTGCATGAAGACATATAAAAAAACAGACAATATGAAAAAAAAAATCAATGCAGAACGGATCAACACTAGAATTATCTAAAGTATGATTTCTTGAGCTAAGGAAAATATTTTTTCACCAATGAAAAAACACATTCAAAACAATTTTGAATTTATTAATACTTTAATAATCTAGTATTTTTATTTTTATTTTTTTTCCTTTTCTTTTCTTTTTTCTTTCTCTGCCGATAGTGACCGACCACAGCCGCTTGCTCAAGGCCGGTGACGTGAGACTCGCTTGCCAACTCCGGCGAGCTCCCGCAAAAAAGAAGAAGAAGGGCTAATTCCATGAAAAACTCTTAATTGATACATGTGACAATTTTATCTCAAATTATTTTTTTGACCACAAAAAATCTCAAACTAGTACACATGTGACAAATTTATCCTAAACTATTTTTTTTACCACCAAAAATCCTAAACTAGTATATCTGTGATAAATTTACCCTAAACTAATTCTTTTGACCACGAAATACTCTAAACCGGTATACTCGTGATAAATTTACCTTCCATTAAACTGAGTTAATATTACAAAAAATTTCAAATTGATAAACCTGTGACAAACAGAGGATAAAAACCCAAATTGATATACCCGTCAAGCGCCACGTGCCATCCAACTCAACAATTGACTGTTAAATTTAATGAAAATTAACGGAGGGTAAATTTGTCACAAATATACCAGTTTGGGGTAAATTTGTCACAAGTGTACCGATTTTGGATATTTTATGGTCAAAAAATAGTTTGGAATAAATTTGTTACGGGTGTACCAATTTGGAGTTTTTCGTGGTATTAACCCAAAAATGCAAAAAAAATGCAAAAATTTGAAATTCTTTAAATTAAAAAAATGGAAAATAAAAAGATAGATAGAAGTAAAACATTATTAAAAGGATTGCAGAGAGGAAAATAAAATCCAATTTTCCGTACCAAACGATTTTTCCAATTCTTTTTTCGGGTTTCGGCCGAACACCGAAAAGTATTGTCATTTTCCTAGAAGATGACTTTTTGGAAAAAATTTTCCTGAAATAACTCATTTTTTGCAAAACGAACGGGGCCTTAATTATTGGTTGTTATGTATCCCAATTGTTTCACAGTCCTCTGTGAACATATTTCGATATGGTCAAGCTCTTCATTTATGATATAGGTGATCTTGGGTAACACATTAGGCCCGGCCCAAACTTGCCCAATGATCACCTCTAATGAACACAAATCAATAGATTGTAGATATGATATTGGTACAACTATTTGTCGAAGGGCTCGATTAACTTAAGGATACCATATGCTAATAAAAGTAAGGAAGACATCAAAACCGGTGAACCGTCTCCAATCGAAATACCTGGTTCGGTTCCGGGTTTATTGAGAGCGTTACGAATCGATGCCAATTATCAGGGCAGTGAAGCCCATCTCTGGCCTTTGAATGTATATCGTTTTCGCAAGTTTCTGGTCTCTTTTGGTGAATTGCAGCACATCTTTCTCACTACTAGTTTGTCACCGGCAAATTACCAGTACTACCACGGATCTGTTTGTTTACCCGACAAGCAGAGTTTCAGCCATATTCTTTTATCAGCAAGAATGGAAATTTACGAGCAACTTTGAAGCTCTACTGACACGGGGATTTTCCAGTTTTTTAGCTGAATGGACTGTGGAACTTTGTGTCTATCACAATCGTGTAGATTGGTATACGCAACCCTATTGATGGTGGTGTCCTTGGCTTCCAACCATGGCGTGGTTCAGCCACAAGGTGTTTCAGATGGTTACTACAAACCTCCTGGCTCAAAAAACACTAAGCATTATAGGAGAATGATTTCGTTTTCACTTGTATTACTGGTCCAAAGAGGTTTGCCTAAGCTATCAGTCTCGAGTTCTGCAGGCATTCAATTTGTCCAGTGTTTTCGCGTGTAATAAATTTCATCCCACAATCTTACACGAGGTTTAATGCGTATAATCAAGACTCTGCATAATTTTTTCCTGAGGCTTTGGAGTTGTATGGGGATTACTATGGCATTGCAATGATACCCCGTGTTACTTTGTAGCTGCAACTTTTTCTCAGTACAATATGACGTTAGATCTAACATGGACTTCAGAGAGCGATGCCACTTGACAAATATTGCTTCTGGACATGGTCATTGTAGTTTTATTCGATCTGCTTTCGATAAAGAAGTTCATCCTATAATCTCACTTTGAGGGTTCGGATAGAAATGGATGAATGGAGAGGTGAACAGAACTGTCAAAGCAAACTTTTTGAACTCTTGAAATGGGGGCTTAAGACAATCATCAAGCTCAGGAATCTGTTCTACTCAAAGCTTATTGCAACGTCACCTTCACACAAAAGCTTAGTGGAACTCCTAGGAAGATTGAAATTCTGTCAACAGAAGCAATGTTCCGGGTGAATTAGTTTCAATCCACGTTTCGCTGCGATGCCTGGCTTCCTGCAACTTATGGACCAACGATTCTCTTCATAGTTTGGCACCATATCCAGAAAGACAAGAGTATGAGCAGATCAAATGCTAGCGGCTGCTGAATTTGGTCAATGTTACATATGGTTTCCAGAAAATATGATGGAGTATACCAAGTGCAGGTTGGTGTATAAAGTCTAAACGAAACTGCCCACACTCTAATTGGTCCAGAAAAGGTCAAGAGTCAAATTGGGCCAATTGGGTTCCTAAGTGTATATATGATGACTTCAATCATATTTGCCAGAAAGAGAGAGAATCCAATGGATTTGGAACCTTTTGCTAACTTTCTTAACATGTTTGTTAATTAATGCATCTTTATGGTCCCAACGATGATGTCCTTTTCCAGGGGAATATTATATATCAAAGCATTGCCGGATTTGCACATTTGGAGGCTCCTTGTTTAACGTGTATTGAGATTGGTTTCGGTCAAATCGAAGAGAGCGATGTTGTCTATCAGCGTTCTCATTTTGTCTGTCTTAAAGGTTTGTATATCTGTATCCTTTTCTGGTGCATCAAATCCTCCTAAATTAGTGAAATTCTGTGAGAAAAACATATGTTCTTGCACAGACTGAGATCATCTCATTGCATCTCTGATCGATACTCGTTTCCTGAGAATGCCCACCAAAATGGTGAATACTAATCTCTCTCTCTCTCTCTCTCTCTCTCTCTCTCTAAATTTTTTTAGATGAACTATTCTTTTTTTTTTAAATTTTTGATTGCAGTATCAGGCATCATGCTGCAAAGAGAAAGCAGTACTGATCTCGGTGTATGTGGAGAAGCCACGAAGTAGGAAGCTTAGTTCCCCAAATCTGACTCACCGCCCTCATCAACACCGCCATCACCGTCACCACCACCACCATCACCACCTCCACCTTCATCGCCCCAATGAAGAAGGGCAAATTCAGAGTAAAGGTACTTTCTCTGGCAAAGGATACAATAGAAGGGCAGAACTTCTTCATTACTCCCGGCACCTCCGGGAATCGGCTCAACCCGCCGCAGAATCCACATCCCTAATCCCAGCACCTATATCTACAAACAACCACCGAATTTCAGACAAAGTAAGGAATCCTGTCCTTATCTGGATTCAAAAGTTTTTCCTGTTATCTGGGAAAATTTTATGGAAGATGCTTAACAACAATATGTATGTGCTGAGTCCAGTTTGTGATCATGAAGTTTGACCAAGCCACAAGTTTGAGACAATCTTACCATGCACAAAAGAGGAAAAAATTAGTGTACATTCTTTAGAAACGACCTATCAATTGTTTGCTTCGCAATAATGCGACTGCTCCTGAAGATGTGCATATCAGCAACAGCTAAGTACATTGTACTTATCATCAGTTTCCTAATCAACATGTTTGTTGGACTGTCACTGTCCAGAGAAAGCGAGAAATGGAGATGGATCCAGCTTGTCTTGGAAACTACAAAACCATGATCACAAGGTTCTTAAGATCTTTGATGAGCTTCGAAGGGAAGAAAGACAGGAAGAAAAGGAAAAGGAACACTAAGGGATCTCCGGGCAATAAAATGCAAGCAGTTACCAAGAGCCTGGAGGTAAAGTTATCATGCTTTCTTGTATCTTCAGTTGGAGGACTTTTATGGGGCTAAGAGAAAAGGTTCCAATGCTCTCCTTCTCTCAGGTGCCAAAGAAATGGGCATTTCTGTCAAAAATGCTATCCGCGCTTCGCAAGCAGAGGTGAACCTCCATAATGACAGGGCTTTAATTGTGAAACCAAGAGTACCGAATTGGAAGAACAAAAAAATTCGTCTAGGACGTGAAGTTGTATAAAATTCCCTCCGACACGAGACAGGAATTTATTCGTGCGACTACCATTTCATGTGTATGCCTGCTGCATTGACAAATGCCTGTTTCTACTATCTACCCAAAACTTCAACCAAAATTTTCAGCTTACTGTCAATAATTGTTTGAGAAAGCCCTTCACCATGCAAACCTGGGTAATGCAAAAGCCTTGTCTGTGAGAATAACATCGTGTGTTTCTCATGTTGTGCTCTTGATAGCTTTCGGTCTCCTCATCAATGATTCAATATTTGCTTCAACTGGGAAGCTGGAGATTCCTTCATCTGCCTAGACTGAAAAGGAAAACTTCTTGCCAGTTCAACACAGTTCTTCACAGCTTTCCAATATCTAGAGGTGCTCATGAGTCATCACCATATGACAGTAATTTCACCATATTAATGACCTTCATAAGGCTACAAACAGAACGGAAGTAATGCAGCTCTGGTCCAGACAAGACAGTCTTGAAGTTGGCTGTTGCTCAGGTTGCATATTTGCAAGCTCTTGGGTCAATTGGAATGCAGAAATGCGTGTTTTGTTGACCTCTTCTCTATCTGCTGTCCATCATTCATACTACTAAGTAGAAAAAGAGCTCGGGGGCATGCGGGTGATGGAAGGTGAAGAAGTTCTACACACGTAAAGCATTCTAAACCGTACCTCATTGGGTAATTTAATTTAAATAGTTGCAAGATTAGAAAGATTTTGGGATGTGAGAGTTTTATGGGATTGCATGACAATTATTTTGAGAATCCCAAATTATGATTTTGTCCATTATATTGAATACATTGTTAATTTCACAGAAATTCCTCGTAAAAGTTTGGGCTTGAAAGTTGAAAACCCTTCGCAGAAGGAGAAACCGTGACGTGCCTTACTTTCCAAATTTCTTTATGACACTTCTAAGGGTGTGTAAGAGAATTGGGATCCACTCGGACCAAATCAAACTAGTCGGTTTTGGGTGATTCCTATTAGGTATAGGTCCGGTTTCTGGTTTCAATTTTCTGCGGCGACTACAGGTATGGTTCAAAAGTTTGGATCACAGCCACACAAGGTGGAGCTATAGACTACACAGTAACTATACTCCACTATTCTTTAATTGCTTGTGCATTTCAAAAGTTTGGATCACAAACTTTTCCGTTGACATAAAAATCGAGTCAAGCGTAAATTGGATGAAGAAGTTATAATCAATTAAAGATCAGTCAAATTCGGATAAAAATAATAGCTAGAGAATATCATATTAAAAAAAAATTGGTGGCTTGCTCACCGGCATGAAGACATAAATAAAAAAAGACAAAATATGAACCAAAAAACTTCAATGCAAAACTAATATGTAGCATGCCCGAGGCGCTATTTTCGAAGTCATAAGCATCGAAAAGGCCAAGCTTGGCCAAAAGCCCACATTTGCGCAGTTGTTCTGAAAAGCCTTTCGTCGGAGGAATCCAACATGTAAGAAACCAAATGCGCCATCTTCGTGCGTCCTTTGATGGTTGTTATTCGCATAAGCGATCCTATAAAGTTTGGGTAATCGACTCTAATATGCCATTAATATATTAGTTTTCGTGATATAACCACAAAGCAAGAAAAAAACAAAGAAATTGAGACATAAACATTTAGTAGGCTAACAGGATCGGAAAATAGAACATGTTTTGTCCTTTGCTTCAATTGCTTTCCAAGCCAAAACGATTTTGCAACTTGGCCTCTTCAACTTACCCCAACTTCATTAGCTTTGGTTATTTTTGCTTCCCTGGAAAACTCGATGGCAATATTAAAAGTTCGGATCACTACCTTTTCGTTGATATAAAAATCGAGTTCACCAAAAATCAACTATAGTTGACTAGCACTTTTAGACGAGCTTAGACACTAATTGTCAAAAGTTTGGATCACGAGAAAATTAAGAGAGTCGACTCTTGCTTGTAACAACTCACCCTGCATAAACTCCGTGTCCAGGAGTTCTTCATCGATGATCCATTCCTTGTCCTCACGTATTGCAAGGAAGGATCCTAACAAGCCAGCAGGCACATTGTACACGCTGTTGGAAATCATCCCCACATAAACAAATGTATTTGGTGCAGTTCCCACCTAGCAATCGTGGATTTCGTTGCAAATTCCGCTCACATTAGGTGGGCTTAGACATGAATGGTCAACTATGATTCTAGGTACATGCTAACATAAGTTGGACCAATGCTAAAAGTGTCACAATAGATTCACGTCAATGCTTTTGTAATTAAAATTAAGAATCAAACTTTACCCACACACAAAAAATTACACCCAAATTTTGACTGTGCAAAATTTTAT
This sequence comes from Rhodamnia argentea, assembly GCF_020921035.1. Classification (NCBI taxonomy): domain Eukaryota; kingdom Viridiplantae; phylum Streptophyta; class Magnoliopsida; order Myrtales; family Myrtaceae; genus Rhodamnia; species Rhodamnia argentea. The sequence goes on from NC_063158.1 coordinate 4,636,796, forward strand.
TTTGCAACGTTCAATTAATGCGATTTTTGTATCTATGGAAATACTTTCATAGTTAAAATTAAGAATGAAACCTTACAAAGAAATTAGAGCCGAATTTTAATTGTGAGTATTTTTTTCTTGCAACTTCCATTGATGCTATTTCTGCATCTACGAATGCTTATTATTCAAAATTTTCAGGATAATGTTTCATTGGAGAAAATTTAATTGATTCAATGGTTTTGGGAAATTAACAGTTTTTGCTACTCTCTCCTTTCATTAACTAATACCCCATTATTCTTTAATTGCCTGTGTATTTCAAAGGTTCGGATCTTGAGCTTTCTGTAGCATGTCCAATAAGCTATTTTCGAAGTCATACATTGAAAAGACCAAGCTCGCCCAAAGAGCCCACGTTCACGTGATCGTTCTGAAAAATGTATTAGTTTTTGAGATATAACCATAAAGCAAGGAAAAAAAAAAAACAAAGAAATTGAGACGCAAACCTTTAGGCTAACAGTAACCCTAGTTTCATTAGCTTTGGTCATTTTTGCTTCCCTGTAAAACTCGAATGGCACTTTTCAAAACTTCGGATCATAAGAAAATTATGACAGTCTCTTGCTCATAACACCTCACTTTCGCAAACTCCGCGTCCAGGAGTTCTTCATCGATGACCCATTCCTTGTCCTCACATATTGCTAAGAAGGATTCTAACACGCCAGTAGGCACATTGTACACGCCGTTGGAAATCATCCCCTCGAAAACAAATACATTCGGTGCAATTTCCACCTACCAATCGTGAATGTGGTTGCAAATTCCGCTCGCATTATTAATTGCATATGGAGCCCTTCTCGGATCCTTCGCAATGTCATAACCACATATTCGGACCCCTTAACCACTCATCATCATCTATGAGATCTCGCAGAGTGACTGGACTGTTATCTTGGTCAACAAATGCATAATTGATATCACAATGCTGTACTGATAAGTTAATTCCCCAAGCAACAACATAATGCACAGTGTGCATCTCAACTCCTAACCTATAGCGATCCCACTTCCCTGCCATGATCAGTGTGATGTTGATATAAAAATCCAGTTTACCAAAAATCAACTATAGTTGAATCGCACTTTTAGGTGGGCTTAGACACAAATTGTCAACCATGATTCTAGGTATATACTAACATAAGTTGGACCGATGCTAGAAGTGTCACAATAGCTTCACGTTAATACTTTTGTAATTAATATTAAGAATCAAACTTTACACACACACAATATATATATATACCCAAATCATGCATAATTTTTATCTTGCAACGTTCAATTAACACAATTTTTACATATGCGGAAGTACTTTTATAGTTAAAAGTAAGAATGAAACCTTACAAAGAAATTAGACGCGAATTTTAAGTGTGCATATTTTTTTCTTGTAACTTCCATTGATGCTATTTTTGCATCTACGAATGCTTATTATTCGAACTTTTCAAGAGAATGTTTCAATGGAGAAAATTTAATTTATTCAATGGTTTTGGGAAATTAACAGATTTTTGTACTCTCTCCTTACATTGACAAATACCCCGCTATTCTTTAATTGCTTGTGCATTTCAAAAGTTCGGATCACAAGCTTTCCATTGATATAAAAATCGAGTTAAACATAAATCGGATGAAGGAGTTATAATCGATTAAAAATCGATCAAATTCGGATAAAAATAATGCTTATGGAATATCATATTTAAAAAAATTGGTGGCTAGCTCCTGCCTACACGAACACATAAAAAAAAGACAATATGAAAAAAAAAGTCAATGCAGAACTGATTTGTAGCATGTCCAATAAGCTATTTTCGAAGTCATGAGCATCGAAAAGGCCAAGCTCGCCCAAAGTGCCCACATTGCGCGATCGTTCTGAAAAATGTACTAGTTTTCGTGAAATAACCCTAAAGCAAGAAAAAGAAAAAACAAAGAAATTGAGACCAAACCTTTAGGCTAACAGGGACCCCAGTTTCATTAGCTTTGCTCATTTTTGCTTCCCTGTAAAACTCAAATGGCATTTTCAAAAAATTCGGATCACGAGAAAATTATGAGACCAAACCCTAGTTTTATTATCTTTGGTCATTTTTGCTTCCCTGTAAAACTCGAATGGCATTTTCAAAAGTTCGGATCATGAGAAAATTATGAGAGTCACCTCTTACTCGTAACATCTCACCCTGCACAAACTCTGTGTCCAGGAATTCTTCATCGATAACCCATTCCTTGTCCTCACATATTGGTAGGAAGGATCCGAACATGCCAGCATGTACATTGTACACGCCGTTGGGAATCATCCCCGCGGAAACAAATGTATTTGGTGCAATTCCCCCTCACCAATCATGAATGTGGCTTCAAATTCTGCTCACATTATTAACTGCATATGAAACCCTTTTCGGATCCTTCACAATGTCATAACCACAACTTCGGACTCTCCTCATAAGGGCTTCCCTTAACCACTCATCATCATCTATGAGGTCATGCACGGCTACTAGACCCTCATCTTGGTCAACAAATGCGTATCACTATGCTGTATTGAGGAGTTAATTCCCCAGACAACATCATCATGCACGGTGTGCATCTCAACTCCTAACCTATAGTGATGAGTCCCACTGCCCTGTCATGATCAGTGTGATGTTGACATAAAAATCGAGTTTACCGAAAGTCAACTATAGTTGAATGGCACTTTTAGGTGGGCTTAGACGTGAATTATCAACCATGATTCCAGGTATATGCTAACATAAATTGGATTGATGCTAGAAGTGTCACAATAGATTCGCGTTAATACTTTTGTAATTAAAATTAAGAATCAAACTTTACACACACAAAAATGACACCCAAATTTTGATTGTGATTTTATCTTGCAACGTTCAATTAATGTGATTTTAGCATCTACAGAAATACTTTTATAGTTAAAATTAAGAATGAAACCTTATAAAGAAATTAGACCCGAATTTCAATTGTGTGTATTTTTGTCCTGCAAGTTCCATTGATGCTATTTCTGCATCTACGAATGCTTATTATTCGAACTTTTCAAGATAATGTTTCATTGGAGAAAAATTAATTGATTCGATGGTTTCAGGAAATTAACAGTTTTTGCTACTCTCTCCCTTCGTTGACTAATGCTCCACTATTTTTTAATTGCTTGTGCATTTCAAAAGTTTGGATCATGAGCTTTCCGTTGATATAAAAATCGAGTTAAACGTAAATCGGATGAAGAAGTTATAATCAATTAAAGATCGGTTAAATTTGGATAAAAATAATACATATAGAATATCATATTTAAAAAAATTGGTGGCTAGCTCACGCCTGCATGAAGACATATAAAAAAACAGACAATATGAAAAAAAAAATCAATGCAGAACGGATCAACACTAGAACCATCTAAAGTATGATTTCTTGAGCTAAGGAAAATATTTTTTCACCAATGAAAAAACACATTCAAAACAATTTTGAATTTATTAATACTTTAATATTCTAGTATTTTTTTTATTTTTTTTCCTTTTCTTTTCTTTTTTCTTTCTCTACCGATAGTGACCGACCACAGCCGCTTGCTCAAGGCCGGTGAGGTGAGACTTGCCTGCCAACTCCGACGAGCTCCTGCAAAAAAAAAAAAAAGAAAGAAGAAGGGCTAATTCCATGAAAAACTCTAAATTGATACATGTGACAAATTTATCCCAAATTATTTTTTTGACCACAAAAAATCTCAAACTATTACACATGTGACAAATTTATCCCAAAGTATTTTTTTTACCACCAAAAATCCTAAACTAGTATATCCGTGATAAATTTACCCTAAACTAATTCTTTTGACCACGAAATACTCTAAACCAGTATACTTGTAACAAATTTACCTTCCATTAAATTGAGTTAATATTACAAAAAATTCCAAATTAATAAACCTGTGATAAACAGAGGATAAAACCCAAATTGGTATACCCGTCAACCGTCACGTGTCATCCAACTCAACAATTGACTGTTAAATTTAATGAAAATTAACGGAGAGTAAATTTGTCACGGATATACCAGTTTGGGGTAAATTTGTCACAAGCGTACCAATATGGAATTTTTTATGGTCAAAAAATAGTTTGGAATAAATTTGTCACGGGTGTACCAATTTGGAGTTTTTCGTGGTATTAACCCAAAAAAGAAAAAAAAAAGCAAAAATTCGAAATTCTTTAAATTAAAAAACAAATGGAAAATAAAAAGATAGATAGAAGTAAAACATTATTAAAAGGATTGCAGAGAGGAAAATAAAATCCAATTTTCCGTACCAAACGATTTTTCCAATTCTTTTTTCGGGTTTCGGCCGAACACCGAAAAGTATTGTCATTTTCCTAGAAGATGACTTTTTGGAAAAAATTTTCCTGAAATAACTCATTTTTTGCGAAACGAACGGGGCCTTAATTGTTGATTGTTATGCATCCCAATTGTTTCACAGTCCTTTGTGAACATATTTTGATATGGTCAAGCTCTTCATTTATGATATAGGCGATCTTGGGTAACACATTAGGCCCGGCCCAAACTCGCCCAATGATCACCTCTAATGAACACAAATCAATAGATTGTAGATATGACATTGGTACAACTATTTGTCGAAGGGCTCGATTAACTTGAGGATACCATATGCTAATAAAAGTAAGGAAGACATCAAAACCGGTGAACCGTCTCCAATCGAAATACCTGGTTCGGTTCCGGTTTTATTGAGAGCGTTACGAATCGATGCCAATTATCAGGGCAGTGAAGCCCATCTCTGGCCTTTGAATGTATATCGTTTTCACAAGTTTCTGGTCTCTTTTGGTGAATTGCAGCACATCTTTCTTACTACTAGTTTGTCACCGGCAAATTACCAGTACTACCACGGATCTGTTTGTTTACCCGACAAGTAAAGTTTCAGCCATATTCTTTTATCAGCAAGAATGGAAATTGACGAGCAACTTTGAAGCTCTACTGACACGGGGATTTTCCAGTTTTTTAGCTGAATGGACTGTGGAACTTTGTGTCTATCACAATCGTGTAGATCGGTATACGCAACCCTATTGATGGTGGTGTCCTTGGCTTCCAACCGTGGCGTGGTTCAGCCACAAGGTGTTTCAGATGGTTACTACAAACCTCCTGGCTCAAAAAACACTAAGCATTATAGGAGAATGATTTTGTTTTCACTTGTATTACTGGTCCAAAGAGGTTTGCCTAAGCTATCAGTCTCGAGTTCTGCAGGCATTCAATTTGTCCAGTGTTTTCGCGTGTAATAAATTTCATCCCACAATCTTACACGAGGTTTAATGCGTATAATCAAGACTGCATAATTTTTTCCTGAGGCTTTGGAGTTGTATGGGGATTACTATGGCATTGCAATGATACCCCGTGTTACTTTGTAGCTGCGACTTTTCCTCAGTACAATATGACGGTCGATCTAACATGGACTTCACAGAGCTATGCGACTTGACAAATATGGCTTCTGTACATGGTCATTGTAGTTTTATTTGATCTGCTTTCGATAAAGAAGTTCATCGTATAAACTCTCTTTGAGGGTTCGGATAGAAATGGATGAATGGAGAGGTGAACAGAACTGTCAAAGCAAACTTTTTGAACTCTTGAAATGGGGGCTTAAGACAATCATCAAGCTCAGGAATCTGTTCTATTCAAAGCTTATTGCGTCACCAACACAAAGCTTAGTGGAACTCCTAGGAAGGTTGAAATTCTGTCAACAGAAGCAATGTTCTGGGTGAATTAGTTTCAATCTGTGTTTCGCTGCGATGCCTGGCTTCCTGCAACTTATGGACCAATGATTCTCTTCATAGTTTGGCACCATATCCAGAAGGACAAGAGTATGAGCAGATCAAATGCTAGCGGCTGCTGAATTTGGTCAATGTTACATATGGTTTCCAGAAAATATGATGGAGTATACCAAGTGCAGGTCGGTGTATAAAGTCTAAACGAAACTGTCCACACTCTAATTGGTCCAGAAAAGGTCAAGAGTCAAATTGGGCCAATTGGGTTCCTAAGTGTATATATGATGACTTCAATCATATTTGCCAGAAAGAGAGAGAATCCAATGGATTTGGAACCTTTTGCTAACTTTCTTAACATATTTGTTAATTAATGCATCTTTATGGTCCCAACGATGATGTCCTTTTCCAGGGGAATATTATATATCAAAGCATTGCCGGATTTGCACATTTGGAGGCTCCTTGTTTAACGTGTATTGAGATTGGTTTCGGTCAAATCGAAGATAGCGATGTTGTCTATCAGCGTTCTCATTTTGTCCATCTTAAAGTTTTTGTATATCTGTGTCCTTTTATGGTGCATCAAATCCTCGTAAATTAGCGAAATTCTGTGAGAAAAACATATGTCCTTGCACAGACTAAGATCATCTCATTGCATCTCTGATCGATACTCCTTTCCTGAGAATGCCCACCAAAATGGTGAATACTAATCTCTCTCTCTCTCTCTGAATTTTTTTAGATGAACTATTCTTTTTTTTTAAAATTTTTGATTGCAGTATCAGGCATCATGCTGCAAAGAGAAAGCAGTACTGATCTCGGTGTATGTGGAGAAGCCAAAAAGGAGGAAGCTTAGTTCACCAAATCTGACTCACCGCCCTCATCAACACCACCATCACCACCACCACCACCACCATCACCACCTCCACCACCTCCACCTTCATCGCCCCAATGAAGAAGGGCAAATTCAGAGTAAAGGTACTTTCTCTGGCAAAGGATACAATAGAAGGGCGGAACTTCTTCATTACTCCCGGCACCTCCGGGAATCGGCTCAACCCGCTGCAGAATCCACATCCCTAATCCCAGCACCTATATCTACAAACAACCACCGAATTTCAGACAAAGTACGGAATCCTGTCCTTATCTTGATTCAAAAGTTTTTCCTGTTATCTGGGAAAATTTTATGGAAGATGCTTAACAACAATATGTATGTGCTGAGTCCAGTTTGTGATCATGAAGTTTGACCAAGTCACAAGTTTGAGATGATCTTACCATGCACAAAAGAGGAAAATATTAGTGTACATTCCTTAGAAACGACCTATCAATTGTTTGCTTCGCAATAATGCGAATGCTCCTGAAGATGTGCATATCAGCAACAGCTAAGTACATTGTACTTATCATCAGTTTCCTGATCAACATGTTTGTTGGACTGTCACTGTCCAGAGAAAGCGAGAAATGGAGACGGATCCAGCTTGTCTTGGAAACTACAAAACCATGATCACAAGGTTCTTAAGATCTTTGATGAGCTTCCAAGGGAAGAAAGACAGGAAGAAAAGGAAAAGGAACACTAAGGGATCTACGGGCAATAAAATGCAAGCAGTTACCAAGAGCCTGGAGGTAAAGTTATCATGATTTCTTGTATCTTCAGTTGGAGGATTTTTATGAGGGTAAGAGAAAAAGGTTCCAATGCTCTCCTTCTCTCAGGTGCCAAAGAAATGGGCATTTTGGTCAAAAATGCTATCTGCGCTTCGCAAGCAGAGGTGAACCTCCATAGTGACAGGGCTTTAATTGTGAAACCAAGAGTCCCGAATTGGAAGAACAGAAAAATTCGTCTAGGACGCGAAGTTGTATAAAATTCCCTCCGACACGAGACAGGAATTCACTCGTGTGACTACCATTTCATGTGTATGCCTGCTGCATTGACAAATGCCTGTTTCTACTATCTACCCAAAACTTCAACCAAAATTTTCAGCTTACTGTCAATAATTGTTTGAGAAAGCTCTTCACCATGCAAACCTGGGTAATGCAAAAGTCTTGTCTGTGAGAATAACATCGTGTGTTTCTCATGTTGTGCTCTTGATAGCTTTCGGATTCCTCATCAATGATTCAATATTTGCTTCAACTGAGAAGCTGGAGATTCCTTCATCTGCCTAGACTGAAAAGGAAAACTTCTTGCCAGTTCAACACAGTTCTTCACAGCTTTCCAATATCTAGAGGTGCTCATGAGTCATCACCATATGACAGTAATTTCACCATATTAATGACCTTCATAAGGCTACAAACAGAACGGAAGTAATGCAGCTCTGGTCCAGACAAGACAGTCTTGAAGTTGGCTGTTGCTCAGGTTGCATATTTGCAAGCTCTTGGGTCAATTGGAATGCAGAAATGCGTGTTTTGTTGACCTCTTCTCTATCTGCTGTCCATCATTCATACTACTAAGTAGAAAAAGAGCTCGGGGGCATGCGGGTGATGGAAGGTGAAGAAGTTCTACACACGTAAAGCATTCTAAACCGTTCCTCATTGGGTAATTTAATTTAAATAGTTGCAAGATTAGAAAGATTTTGGGATGTGAGAGTTTTATGGGATTGCATGACAATTATTTTGAGAATCCCAAATTATGATTTTGTCCATTATATTGAATACATTGTTAATTTCACAGAAATTCCTCGTAAAAGTTTGAGCTTGAAAGTTGAAAACCCTTCGCAGAAGGAGAAACCGTGACGTGCCTTACTTTCCAAATTTCTTTATGACACTTCTAAGGGTGTGTAAGAGAATTGGGATCCACTCGGACCAAATCGAACTAGTCAGTTTTGGGTGATTCCTATTAGGTATAGGTCCGGTTTCTGGTTTCAATTTTCTGCGGCGACTACAGGTATGGTTCTCGATTCTAGGTGGGAACTACTCACCCGAATCAACTGGACCGACCTATTTATCTAATATATATTTTTAATTCAAGCTATCTCTCAACTATGGTTGAATAATATGGCCTTCAATCCAAAAGACGTCTTCGCTTATCAATGGTCTGAACGCGGGGGTCAGGGAAAGAACCCTCTGAGTAAAGACTATTGTAAACTGGTCGAATTCTAACATACAAAACAATGCTCAGGAGGGTGCCTAACCCACATAAACCAGCTAAAATATGGAATGTGAGCCTGAAGAAGTGGGACCCAAGCACGTTGACCTCCTGTCGCGCAGCTTCTGTGTCATATACATCACCAGCAAGGAGAACCACGAAAAGAAATGCGCCGATAGGATTGCCCAGCCGCATGAAGTTGAAAATAATGTCAAAATGTTTCAAATCAAAGAAATGTGTCGATAGGATCGGTTTCATGGATCTACCAGGAAATCGGATCAGATCGGTGGTTCGGTTTTCGAATGGATCAATAAAACAAATGAACAATTTACGATTATCATTTTGCGATACCGATTGCTAGAGAGCGGTCCTCGATCAAACCTAGCTCTTATCATCTATTTGTTAGTGCACTAAATCTTCATGGAAAGAGCAAAGGGAAAATGAAACAAAGAAGAAGAAAAGAGCCCTTTTGCTGGTGAATCGATTGCCATTTTTTTTTTGGTCGAAATCGATTGCCATTTGGGTCACTTGCTCCTGGAAATTCCTCCCCGTAGATCAGGGTCCACTGAACCGGGTTGGTCTCTACTGTGGACCTTGTGGGTCCCACCAGGCTCCACCACATAGGATCTACCAAATCATATGCTCGCACGTGTCCAGTACAGTAGCTCGGGTTAGACAAGTGGGTGCCTCTTGCTCCAAAAAAATTCACATTCAGCAGTCTAAACCATAGCTTCCGACGTGGAAGCCATTTTGTCTTCAGAGCCACACGACCCACACATAAGGCACTGAAAAAGGTCGAAGGAACACTGTGAATTGCGAAGGAACTGGAAAAGTCACAAAATTTTGCGACTCCTACTCGCAATCTCGACCTCAATCTCGTACTCAGGATGAAGCATCATCCCTTTGCTTGTTCAGGATCGTCACAGCCTCTGAAAATCTTCCTCGTCACCCTCAGTAAGTGCACTCTTCAAAGCCTGTCTTTCTATTCGACCTCCCCTGCTTCCTGTCTGTTACTTTGTGGAGGAATAGTGGGAAATCCCCAAGAGTTGTGCAAATGCATTCGCTTAACAGAGCTCGATTCTGTGTTCAAGTTTTGATTTTTCTTCCTGGGCAGAGAGATTTATTTTGTGTATCGAAATCGTTCAGGTCTATTCAGAGTTGCCTTGAGTGGAGATGGGTTTTGCGCCGCGCCTACAATCATCAAAGAAACTCCGAACTCGGAGTCGAGGCCCTTGTACTGGAAAGTGACGAGTCCTACACTGTCCCCTTCTCACCTTCAAGGTTCGGAAGCTACGTACATTTAGTAAATTTTGTCAATCTTGGAAATGGCAGATTCTTTTTTTTTTTTTTTTTGGTCGAAGAAATGGCAGATTCTGATTAAGCTTGTTTCTTGCCACTACAAAAAGCTTAATCATGATGCTTCTAAATCAATTTATCTTCAAGTTAAGCTTCTATTCTTTTTCTATTAATCCATTTCGGAAGTTGCGATTATTTCTTCATTGAGTGAAGCAATCTTGTTTTTTATTTCTTTTGATTTGTACCTCGACTCAAATCTCCACAGAAATTTTTTATCGTATTTATTAAGATCAAACTCATGTTCTTTTTTATTTGGATGAAGAGAGAGGATTTGTAGAGGCTGGTTGTGATGTTTTAGGACTGTGACATGATTCGTGGCAACGGAAAACATTTGAATCCGCATGTGCTTTCTCTTGATGGACTAACGAAATGATTGAGTTTAGATTGTGAAATTTGTTGGCTCTCTCAGCGAACTGGATAATTTAAATTGGAAAATGAATCCTGGTCTCCTTTTACTGCTCAAGGTGGATATCTATCGGACTCAATGTCCGCAAAATTTTCAGCTGCGAAAAAAGTTGTGAAGATTCACAAGCTCTGGTTTGGTTGTTTGAGTTCCCAGAACTGCCACAGTTTGCCAGGCCAAGGTCAATTCGCTAGGGCCTTGAATTGGTCCTAAACAATGTGAAGAGAATGTCTGAGAAATACCTTTTGCTATCTTTGTTGATGATAAAATTGAAAGTTTACCAAGGCAAATAATTAAAGATGTTCTTCCCCTTTTCCTGTTTCCACTGATAGAGCTTTTCCCCCCTTGGCAGATTTGCCGGGATTCACCAGAAGTATTTACAGAACAGAACATGCTCTAATAACACCAGAAAGTCAAGTATTCAGCCCTCTACCTGATTGGTAATTGTTCTATCTTATGCTTATGTGGTCAGGAATTGTCTTGTGGCTGAAGTTCTTTAAATACATTTCTCAGGACTAACACATTGGCAGCATACTTAATAACACCAGCAATGGGTTCACATTTCGTCATGTATCTAGCGAAAATGCAAGGTTTGCCTGCTTCTTTGGTATCAGCAGCTGCATGACGCTCCTGGTGTATGCATGGAATGTTATTGCTACCATTCACTGCACCTCCTATGCATTTTATACTAATCTGTCGAGGATGCCCCAAAAAATGGGAGAAAAGAAAATCCTGAAGATTGAAGCAATCAAGAATCAATCAAACAGAGGGGTCCTGATATTCAACAAGCCATCATCTATATCAAGAAACTACTGAAAGCTTCCTGGATAGTGGAGACCATAAAAGACACTCGAACAATAATGATCAAGAATCAGCTCCTATGTCTCACTTATCTGAGACAGTTTCCAAAGCTGCATCTCTTTGTGATTGTTTGCTGCATCATGTCTCTGCCATCTGGGCAGCTGGTCAAGTCGATACCATTGCTTGATGCTTGATGTCTTCTATTTCTCTATCTTAAGCAGTTCTATAAGGAGGTTGCATCAGATTGAGTTAGTGGTCAGTAAGTTAAGCATAAAATGGTGTATATAGCTGCCACTTAAATGAACAATACACAGCACTTTCAGGAAGTTTTTACCTAACTTGGCACTGATGCTGCAGGAGTATATGCTTCTATATGCATTTGTCTTGGTTGTGATGTTAGTTAAAATGATTCTTTTTAAGTATATAGCTCTCCAAAAGTTGCTCAAATTTCACTCAAGTTGTGTCCCGTCCATGATCATTTGGTACCACTTTGAATTACCCCTTTTATGTGTTATCACTATGCTTTGTGCAGAAAATTCAAGATCAGGACTTCCTCCTTGTGACATAGAAAGGTCCATATGTTTTTTTTTTTCCATTTTTATTCTCATTATAACTGCCCCAGAGATATCTTTTCTGCTTGATATTTGGAGGATTGTAATCTCTTTTTCTTTGAAAAGAAAAAACTTTCTGGTCAATGAGAACTCAAGAGCTTAATTTCTGTTCAGGTTCATATTCGTGGTGCAGGGTACCGTATCTCTCGCGATGTCCAGCAAGAGCCAACAGCTGATGGTATGACAAAAGGCTATCTAGTTTATTTAGTTATTCAGTTAAACTTAAACCAATGATTTGTCATTGGGGCAGCTTGCAACAACCATTTCATTCGACATCTACCAATGGTGATCTAAACAAGTTGCACATACACCCTAGTACTTGTTCCGCAACACTGAGAACTTAGCATGCAGTTTGTCGGACTACGAATATGTCATTGTGTGTTTGGAACGAATTAATTGGTAATAGCTATTGTCAATTCTTTTCTAAGTTGCACACTCGGTGGAGTTGGAGTATGGAAACTCTCACTCATTTATCTTATGCTTGAGTTCGAGCAAGTGAAGATAAAAGAAATTTTTGAATCTTTGATATTGTGAGATTTTGTGGGACCATCGACAATTGTTCTAAAAGCTTAAGCTTTTAGATGAAGGCATGGTTTAATGTTTAATTATTCTATCACTTCCCCTCACACTAAGTCTAGTTGGGAAGGCAAATGGGGCCTTGAAAAATTTGAACTCTGGACCTCCCTGCTCGATACCATGTTAGATTTTGTGGGACTCCTGCCAATTGTTCCAAAAGCTTAAGCTTTTAGATGAAAGCGTGGTTTAATCTTCAATTATCCTATGAGATATTAACATACCAACCGACACGCCGTATGGAAAGCCACCAGGAAGTGTCAATGTAAACTATCATTGTAGATTTGCTGCATGATAATGATATCGTATGAGTTTTGGATGACCATTAAGTTATAAAGTTACTACAGCGCCATTCCTTTGAAGACCTTTGTGTTGTGGCCTGGATAGCAAGCTTTAAAAAAAAAAACATTTGCTAGGCAATTAGGGGGAGAAGATAGCTATCGATTATTGAACCGAGTACTTCATGAGTCTAGGTAAGGGTTTACCAACAATGTCAAACATTGACTAAGTTAATTATGCATGTTAAAATTCTACTTTTTACAGTTCTAGTTACATTGACTATTTTGCATGCATGATAAGTGCGTTTTTATCGAAGCCGGGAGAAGTAGCTAAAGTTGCTACTTTCCTGAGTAGTAATAATGTATATCTCTATGCTCCTCAGTTCCAATGTTGAGAACCATTCTCCTTTCCTATCTGTTGATGTTGGCCTTTATTCTTATCATGTGTTTCTATCTTTAGGTTGATTCATATGCTTATCTCCCTCCAAATGTTGAACATTCTCTTAGTTCCGATGCCCCTGCTACTGTGGTGGTCTTTGAACGAAGGTTTGCTCCGGCCTCCTTTAGATCTAGATAATCAACTTTGAGCTTTTTCTTTAGAGGGAGGGAGGGAGGGAGGGAGGATTCCCTTGCATATGTAGTGCACCTTCAGTCATATAGGACATCTAGTTCAGTTATTGATGTTTTCATATGGTTAAATGGTAACAAATGCAGTTGTCTTAAATCTTGCGGCTACTCAAGTATGCCTCTTTGATCCTAAAAAGTACTGACAGAAATTGTTTTTCCTATTAGATATGCCTCTCTGGACAGTCATGTCCCCGAGGTGATTGTTGGTTCAACAGACAAGCAGCCACTTCTGGAAACTCCAGGAGAGGTTAGTCGGGAAAAATATTTAAATATCACCTCTTCACAGCCCCTTATTTATTCCTAGAATTCTTTGGAAATGATATTTTTGACTAACTTTGACTGTCAGATGTTAGCAATTTCTTGTACAATTTGCTAGTTATTCTCGTGGTTGATATTATCATTTTTAACAATGCTGTGTCTCTTCATTTCTTATGGTGCCACCAGGTTTTTGAACTTAGGAAGCTTCTTCCTACCTCCGTTGCTTATGACTTCAATATTCACGTAAGCCATGATGGTCTTCCTAAACTATTCTGTTGGCATTGCAGTTCTATCATTCTGTCAGTTCTTAATAGTGCATCTAATAGCCAGCAGGAAAGATGTGATTTGACAAAATTCCCAAGTGGTGACAATGCATTTCTATTAAATTTTGTCTTGAAATATAGTGTAGCATACTCATTCCATGTTTCACACTTGGCCTAGGGCCTTGTTGGGGTGGCTAGACCTGTTATTTTCCCCCTTAGACTGTATCTTCTGGATTTTTGCCTGAGCTGCTGCTCTTATTCATTAAAATATAAATAGGCGAACATTTTCCATCTTATACTTTTACTGGTTGCTACTCAAAAAATTTCAAACAAAATTTGTTATCACTATACATTTCAAAATTTCCTTTAGGTAGTCCTTATATAGTCGCACTTAATTTATTAAGAAGCTAAAAGGCACAAGCCTAAAGCTGGTGGAGCAGCTGCTGCCTCTGGCTTCTTTTTCTAGCTTTTGCAAATTGTCTTTAAACTGGCTTTTACTTGCAAACACAATAACAAAAATTAGAGGTCAGTGCTAAAGGCTCCCCTCCACCTCGACCACGCAAATTTAGAGGTCATAAACATCTTACATTTTCGCATAAGTCAAATATTTTAGAGATGATCTAATTCTCATTTGCTCTGACCCGATGATTTATTCTTGTATGCAGATCATGGATTTTCAACCTGGTGAATTCCTTAATGTGAAGGTATTTTTTTTTTTTTTTTGGAAATTAAATTTGGTTGATTACAAGAACATGATCCGTGCAATGCACGGGATCTAAAAACTACTTGATTTTTTTTTCCTTCATAACAAAATTTCATCACATTAAAAGTTCAGCGGTGTGATAATTTGTTGTAGAAGTTTAAACGATGAATTTTCACGTCAAAAAAATTCTCTTGATGTGAAGTTTAATTTCATGATGAAGGCTTTAAGTGTGTGAACCCGGTGCCTGTGAGTAAAAGAATAGTTGATTGCTCATACAATAGCTCATAGATGATGAAAGAGCAGGGATAGGAATCAAACTCCAGATCTGATACCAACTTAATTGACTGTGGAGATAATTTTTTTTAAAGTTCAAACTATCAGAGAACTGAATTATTCATATTTTATTTCTTAGCTTCATTCTTTACGTCATGACATCGTCGGATAGAGTAAATCGCAATTTTGAAAAATTAGACAAAGTACCTACAAATTGCATGACCAATTTCACATTATAATTGTCCAAGTTCAGATTAGGAGGATATCAAAATGCTGTCAAATATGTACTATTTGTGACTTGCTTGTGCAAACAAATGGTATAAAATAGACATACATAACCAATAGTCAAGCTCAAAAGAGAAGATTACAATTAACGGAACAAATTTTCAATTTAAATATGAAATCATACCTTAAACTAAGAAAAAAGGTTTGACTTCAACCAAAAATATAAAGAAGGAAGTTAGGCCAAATATGCGATTCAAGTTTTGAAATTCGGAATAATTTAATGGGATTAAGGACACAGAGAGAGATTGAGTTTCTAAAAGTACAATGCTGAAAACAAATGCAGAATGGGAATTGTAAGAGTGAGAAGAAGTGAATTATTCCATCTTAAAATACAACAAGGAGAAAGGTTGATGTCTAACCATTTAATGTTGGGCAACAGCCCTGATCAACAGTAGGAAAAGAAAAACAATGAAGAAAAAAGTACTATAAAGTATCCGCTACCAACTCTTTAGCCTAGAGAGCTTTTTATTTGTTTTGGAAAGTATAAGAAAAACCAGTAAAATCTTCAGCTTGGCCATGTCTTCAAGTTCCTGTAGGTAGTCAGCTTGTCTTGATATATATAGAATAATTGATCTTACAAGTAGGAAAATCATCACTACCGTTAATTAGTTATGGAATTTTTGTGAAATAATACTATGTTGACATACCCGGCTGGTTGACTTTAACTCTGTTGAATAGCAAGCTTTCTGCACGGGATTCGCTGAACAACTTCTTGGATTTAATTGCACGTTCCAGCTATTCTGGTCCGCAGCTTAGAAAGCACTGTAATATTTTTTATTGCAGGAGGTCCACTACAATCAACATGGTTTGCTGCTTTTGGAGGGACAGGGCATTTATCGTCTAGGCGACAGCTGGTAAGACTTTCATCCTGAATTTTACTGGCTGTGAGGTTGGAGATTTCTACTGGAACTCATTTGAATAACCTAGTTGTAGGATATTTTTTGTCGTACTATTGTTCTCCTTTCTCGCGAACCATAATACTAATCTTAGCCTGATTGATTCCTGATAGGTACCCAGTTCAAGCAGGCGATGTCATTTGGATGGCACCATTTGTGCCTCAATGGTACGATTAGAAAGAGCAATTAATACCGTTCTTCTAACATCCATCGATTAGTTAATTGACTCTTACTGTGGTTAGTATGAGCTTCATTTCTCGGAGGAATTAACTCCTTCGGTTTTCTATTTGACAGGTATGCTGCGCTCGGTAAAACCAGGAGCCGGTATCTTCTGTACAAAGATGTCAACAGAAATCCTCTCTAGCTGCATCATTATTGTGGCATTGAATTCTCGCGATGTGTGCGAGACTAGCGAGATGTGCTATTGACAAGGCAATGGACTAGTCCACCAGCATGCAATTCATGTGGATGGTACAGCACTAATCAATTGTATGGTATGCATCTTTGTGTGCAAATCAAGCTATGTCGGAATTCTCTTTGAAAATTATTGCATTCAGCATATCAAAACTCCTTATGGATCCAATGGAAATGGTTAAGTTGCAGAAATATCTCTTGATGTTACGTTGAATTAATTGTCAGATTATAAATGATTCTCGAGAATGATATCATCAAGTGTAATGCAAGGCTAATCAGACCGAGCATATATTGCGGCCAAGTTTCACAACTGATAACATAGCTCAACAGGGACATCTGCATGTGCCGACCATATTACCATGCTCATCTTTCTTCAAGTAACTTACCAGGTTGCTAATGATTGTCTGAAACTAACGTAGCGGATCATAATATTCTAAATTCCACGCTTTCCACAAAATTCTGTTTCTACAGAATTACCAAAGCTAAAAACTTAGAAGAGCTCTTTACCAAGCATTCCCAGAACGGTGCTCGAGCCAAAACATGTATGCGGAAAGCATTGGAAGTACTCAAGCATCGTGCGAAACTAAGAGCATACAATTGAGTGTGATCTGCTGCTTTTCAGGCTCGAACTTTCCGCTTGAATGGTGGTCCTAACCTGATTTTAAGGGAAAGATTCTTGCGCAACTGAGGGGGTTCGGTGGTTTAATGTACCTTCTAGTGAAGCAGCCGACGGAATTTCTGAATCTCTTTTCACTGAAAGTTAGATGATCTCCATCATAACCAATGGTCAACTTTCCCATTGCCAAAACCATAGCACTAGCACCCCAGCATCATTTCCTGGATTATCATAACTCGTGGTTTACAAACTTCCACGTGAAACTTGAAATCCCACCTTCAAATTGAATCAAAATGGAGACCCCACACTGCGGGGAGAGAGAGCATCACTTACCACCATTACCACCACTGACTCTTTCTCCATCACCACTCTTTTCCTCCAATTCCCCCTCTCATCCTTTGGTCAGATGATGCCTCATGCCCCCTCCATATCACACAAACTTCCCTAAATGGGAATATTATGTACCATAAACATTTTTTTAGGCCTGCTTTTTCTCTTGCAAAGTTTTCTTTCTTTTCATTCCTGAAGACACTAACTTTCTCTAAAGTGATCATTAGTGCCTAGTGGCACATTTAAGATTTCCTGGAGAAAATTCTGTCCTCTGGAGGCTTTCTTCTTTAGTCATGAAAAACGAAATTCCCTTCTTATTGGGGTTCCTCTTGATTAGCTCTGTGACTAATGTTTGAAACATACTAATGCTTGGGAAGCAGTATTCTTGCAAACTTATTATTGTTTTTATGTTAAGGACAAGCACCTGGTACTCTAATTTACCAGATCTCATTTGGTAGGGTGCTCAGTTTTCCTAGAAAGAGTGTTTCTTCATTGTAAGTTTTTTCCTTTCGATCAGGTCATCTGTTTTTTCGTCCAACTTGGTTTTGCAGTCATATTTACTTGGATCCGGCTTTCTTGATTCTCCTGTTGTCATTGCTCCTCAACTTAGTAATAACTTTTTCACTGGATTTTGTTCTCAGGCTTATAATGTACTCGTTCAAAAGGAGTTTAAGTACTATATGTGACGCGATAAACTGGAAAATTAATCCTAAATATAGATCAAACCTTTTGTTTTAGACATGAGAGTTGCGTGTACATGTTTTGCTAATTGGCTGACTTACTGTAATGACACAGCTTACTACGGATTAATTAGGATCTGACTTTATCTGCAGTGGTTGGATTTGTATATTGTTAAACAAAGTGGTGTCGCATTGGCTAACTCAGAAAGTTAGTGTAAAGTACACAAGATCTAATTACCTTTGTTTTTTGGCCCTGCTCATTAGTGAGATCTTTTCGGTTAAAAAACTAGTGAAGCTAGCAGATGGTTGGTTCATCCGGAGTACGAACAGCACAAACCGGTGCTTGTACTGCTAAATGTAGCTTTCTTTGTCCTAACAATGTCCTAGTAACGCATGAATCAGTCATTTTTTCTTGATGCTACTATGCATGTCAGGTGTGAATTATTAGATTCGCAGACGACAGTGTCGTATGGCAAATCCTACTATCAATCAATTGTCTAATTTATTTTGTTAGTGAGAAAAGCTATCTTTTCCCTGTTGGCAGACCATCTCAGATAATTTATATTTGTTCCATTGAAACTTCACCATCTGAATTTGGAAAAGCACCTCGGTTTATGAGAGGAGTATTTTTCTAAAATTTTCTTTTTGTCTCAAGTGATTTCAAGCCTTGAATTTGTCATGGAACTACTTTTGCTCTCACTTTTCTTCATATGGTCGCATTATATTTAATGGTTTTCCTACTTTAACTACCCTTCTCTTTTCTCATTCAACATTCATTGGTTTATGATTTTTCTTTCTTCTAGTGGGTGCACTTGCTCTTAATGAAGGAGTGGCAAATTTTGCAGAGAAAGAACAAGTTGAGAACATAAACAACACACTAATTTCCTTCTGTTGTTGATGACAAAGTCAACTAGCACTCTGAGAGTTCAAGATTTCCAAATGCATAAAGATTGGCATCTAGAGTTAAAGAGGATTTCTTCTTTAAGTGCTTGAACAAGTGTTTCATCAATTAAAAGAAAAAAAAAATCATGTAGCCTCTTCAAAGAAAGAAAGAAAGAGAATCTGAACGCAGTCACTATAAGATCCAAAAGAAGAAGAAAATCCAATTTGAATGCATCACATCTCCACATATATAAACAATTCGCTACTGATTAATTTTGAGCCCATCATATTCATAGTGATTGGTATCACCACAAAAGCAAAGGAGACAGGCCTGTTACTTATCATTTGGAATGATCATGGGGACTTTAACATCTAACTTTCTGCTGCTTTCACACCATCAAATTAGGCTTTTGCATATAATAACGGCATGAGCAATGAGGCTATCATCGATGCTCCATAAGTGCGGCCATTCTTGTAATCACACAATCATCAAAAAATTGAGGCACATGCGATGAGTCGCCTACGTGATCAATCAGCAAAATGCATAATCTGTTTGGTGCGAGGCAAGTATGGCCCCTGAAAACATGAGTCATTTTCCCTTGAAGGGAAGCCTAGTCTGAAACGGCTAAAAAGGGTCCTGTTTACGGCTAATGAATACAAAATTCATGGTCTTAGAAATCGAGAAAAGTTGTAAGAACAAGATTGGCTGTCATAGATCAAGATAGGCATCCTATTTTGCAGGCTTTGAATAAACTTCGGAGATTGATCATTGTTGCATCTTCCACTTAACATAAAAGGGTTTGAATGCTGCCAAATAAAATAAATTGTATGAGGTCATACATGTTGACACACTGTTGACTGCATTTCGAAAACCTAATCTTGATAATTATCATGGACCAACTGAAGGGGTTCACTAATCAAGCCCCACCATGCTCTATATGTATCATATTAGCAAACCTTTACATCGAGCATGAATTGTACTTACTGTGTGATTATATTGATGCAAGGAGCTGGGAAAAACCATCATTTGGCATAACGTAAACAGTTTATAACTATGACCCACTAAGTCCATGGAATCTGTGTAATGTGGAACAAATTTGTAAGTAAAAATTACCTGGTGTGAATTCTCCCCGCTCGGTTCAACTCCCGTACTCTGCAAAAAGACAAAGCAAAAGTCAGAAGGAGAGAAAAGAGTTAGAGATAGACCAGAAAAAAAAAATAATCTCCTCTCTCTCTCCACCCAACAAAGAAAAGGAAAAGGGGCACTTTATTCCATCATAGATGACTCTGCTTCTGTACTTTATTTCACCATTTTAATCAACAAGACTGTCTCTTCTGATAACAAAACAAAGCACTTTTAAAAATGTCCTCTAATGCAAAACAGATATTGTGGCAACAACTGGCCAGGGGGAGAGGTGAGGAATGAGGTCAATGAAAATTTTAAATGACCCACTAAAATGAAGAAAGAACAAAACAAAATGACTCCCACTGCTTAAATCCAGCTACACTTGTGAGTGCAAGCTTAGCCACCAATTAAATGGAAAAGCAAGAAAAGAAATTCCACTCTTGTGTTTATGTTCATGAGAATGTAGTCTCTCTAAGGTGTGAGATATGATTTAAAATCCCCAATCAAATTGGGGACAAAACACCCATGACCCCATTGTCAATAACATTTTGAGTTGTCTTTGTTGGTTATCATAGAAAAAGCAATGCTTTATTTAACTCAAATCTAATTGGTTAATTAATGTTTTTGGACCTTTTTGAAGATTTAGATATGCATGGACCGACCGACATATTTATTTGACAAATAGCAAGGCAAGAGGGAAGAAAAATGGTAAAAAATCAAGGAGAGTTGGAGAAACACTCAAGTGTTGCTAAGTCAGCCAATCCTCTCATTTTATGTGCTTTTGTTTGGATAGGGATAAGAAAGAATATCCGACAAGGTTTTCCTTGGGAATGATGTCAAATATCACCAACAAT
Source organism: Rhodamnia argentea (assembly GCF_020921035.1). NCBI lineage: Eukaryota > Viridiplantae > Streptophyta > Magnoliopsida > Myrtales > Myrtaceae > Rhodamnia > Rhodamnia argentea. The sequence goes on from NC_063158.1 coordinate 4,657,815, forward strand.
TCCACTTTAGTTATGTAAATGGATGGCCTGTATTGCTGAATCTTACTTTTACCCTAACCAGACATATGAATGAATGTGGAAAAAGCTATCTATAGAGAATGCAATGCAATGAACTTTGTGAACAAATTGTCTTTTAAATTTCCCCTTACATTTTTTTTTCCCAGAATTGCTTCCAGGAAGCCAACTGGAAGCTGTCAGAAGAAATAAAAAAAAAGTATGAGACGTGATTGGTTCAAAATTCCATGCTCCAATGTTTATCTTGAATAATTGATATCCATTAGATGCCACGATTTCACTTAGAATCATCATAATATTCATTTATTTGATGTTACACTCAATCAAGCATGACCATCAGGATCAAGAGACCTCATCGAGTGGTTATCATTGATAGCACACCCCTCCACTGGATGTCAAATAGAGACTAACAAAGTGAGGATTATTTATACATGAATTGATGTGAGAAAAAAAAAACCAATATTGGAGAACGACACAATGCATTTGAATTCATTGACGAATAATGGGAGAAAATTATTATTTTCCCGCTTGTATGCGCATATCATACCAAAATCATAGAATTTATCCTAAAAATCTATACAAATCTTAATGAAAGAGTAAAAGAATCTAAGAGATGTTGACAAATAATGTTTGCCCAAACATTACAAACTATTAGAGGGTCCAATCATGTAATTCAAAAGATATAAAGAAAGAATCATGGACCACTTGATCTCAACCCCATATACTTGAATGGTCGATTCTCTCTCACAAGTCATATGGATGAAAAAAAAGGAGATTTTGGAGATCCTATAATTAAGTGTTGACCAAGGGGGTGGATGATGGTGTAATCATGGTACAAAATTGATAGAAGATTTAATTTAGCATGCTCGAAAACATTAAGAAGCCTGCCTATCAGCTATAAGCTATCTACCTAGCTTCTAGTACCCTTGTGGCCAATGGTCTAGGGTTTGAGATTTGTTTTGGTGTCATCTCAAGAAAAGAGTGGCTTTTGACTTTGTTGTAGTGGATATCTTGGGGTAGAGAAAAAGTAGGGCTTCCATCAGATGAAGTTATATTGGTCGATGATGGTGTGCATTGCCCACTTGTTCCACTTGTCTAAATTTTTGTTATTTAATGGTTCATCTTCTATTAACCCAAGTTGAGATATCCACTTAGATGATATGATAGAGCAATTGAAACCCCTGTCCTTAGGTTATGATTATCAATTCAAATTCAATGTCTTCATTCTCAAGGGTAAACATGATTTCAGGATAAAGCTTGAGACTGAAGAATCGATCCGGTAGAAATAAGGTAGTTTTCGGGTTCCAAGCATGCATGGTAGGTTTCAAGTTCTAGAAATTGAGAAACTCATTCCTAGGGGTAGGTTTTAAGTTTTAAAATTTTTGAAACCTGAAACAAGTCTTTGCGTTTTTCTTGTTCTATGTCTTCGTGCGATTTTGAGGTATCCCATGGCATTCGATGATAAATGTGTAATGAACCATTAGTATGGGCTTCTATTTTCGGCGATATCCATTATTAAGACTTTCACTTTGTTAATGATTCATCTTCTTCGTGTATCTAAAAATGAGTTGTGATTGGTAGATTCCAATAGAAAATGGTGATCATTAGAGGTGATAATCCACTGCAATCGTTCAATCAAAAATATATGTGGAACCTGGGTAGACCTTGAAACCTCTAACAAAGTAGGTTCCAGTTTTCAGAGTATGCATGGTAGGTTTTAAATACCAAAAAATGGGGAATCGGCTTCAATGGGCAAGTTTTAGGTCTAGAACCTGGAACCGTTTGCCCCTATTCATTCTCATCTGATTAGAAATAAAAGAAATGTGTGGATCGTTCGTATCAAGGAGTGGTGGTGGCACTATAGACTTGTAACCCCAATCACTGCGATCAACTTGAAATCTTTCTCGCTAACAAAGGTACTTATTTATAGCCAATTAAGAGTATCGAGTCAAGTTAGATCACACACGATACTTCCATTACTAATGACACGTGATGAGATACCGAACGTAGTACATGACTCGTTTTATCGCCATTAACATTGAAAACAAGTCAAAGGTAAACTAGAAACTTTATCTTTTATATGGTGCACATAAAATGTCGCACGAAAATATCTATTGAATGATATTTCTTCCAAAAGCTTTAGTCAATATAAAAGCCTTGCATGTTACTCATGCTACTTGAAGTTGAGACTTAAATTATATTTGTTTTGCGAAAAACGAATGCTTTGTAAAACAATTTCTTAAAAATAATTATTTATATCGCTTTAAATAATTACTCAATAAAAATATTTTCATCGATCTTTAATATTAATTTTTATTTGAATAATTTTATGATAATAAAAATAGTTTGTATTCATTCTTTTTTTTTAAGCGATATAAGCAATTTTTTTAGGAATATTTTTTTAAAATCATTGATTTTTCACGAAATAAAAGGAACCTAGTGAGATAATAAACGAGGACCTCCACTCAAAGCAAACCCTAGTTAGTGGGAGAATCTTGCTTTATGCTTACACGTCCACAGATAAAAGGAAACTTCTGAAGTATATACCACAAGGGGCTATGAGTTTCTCTAGACCGAAAAAGGGTACATTCTAGTAGGAGATCGCCAGCCAAATCTTTATGACTCGACACCTGAGGAGATGATCCATAGTGTAATTACACATAATTTCTGGATGCTGAAGAATTAATTACTCAAGAGCATCATTTCGATATGATTCTAGATAGAATTTTCTATGTACACACGGTCCTCTTCACTAATCTTGGAAACTAAAATAACAAGGGAATCATGAACTTTTCGTACCGGAGGTGAACCTTAGTAGCCTCACTGGCTTGAACTGTCCTTGGTTCAATGCAGAGATAACTGAAGCTATAATACTTTTTATTATTATCCATGTGGTCACTAATTGCCCTCATTTAGGTTGGCCCATCTCACACGGTACGGAGACGTGTATGCTTTGTTCGTAATGGATGAATCGATACTTTTCTAATCGATCGAGCTCTACCATCCTATAGTACATGTCCACCTTCTTTAAATTACGAATCAAGAACCCTCCAGAACATGGTTAATTACTAGTAGAATTGTGTGATCTCGTCAATGGATGCCACAAACGACGATCCACCGTCGTACCGAAAAATATTCCATTTTATCTACAGACTAAAAGAAAGAATAACATATCCATGAATTTTATAAATAGAAAAATTGCTTGATCAGATCATCAGTAACACCGGCCTCCTAGGGCAAAAGAATCAATTCAAAGATCACCACCGGCCTTGTAGAATCACCATTATTTCCAGAAGTACTATTTCTTAACTAGCTCTTTATACTGCTGGATTCTAGCAAAAAGCCGTAAGCTAGGTTTCTAGGAATAAAGGAAGCAAAAAAAAGAGTAGACCTTTTTAACAGGATATATTTTCGAGATTTACTAGTGGCATTCTAAGGAGATCCTTAATCCAAACTTTTCTTTTTTTCATTTTTCTGCCCATGATCCTTAAATTATTATGATTTTCTTGAATTGATGTCTATACAAGATAGTAGGGGGAATTAAAAAAAATTCTAAACCTATTGCAATTGTGTCAATTTAATCCTAAATCATTTTTTCTTAATTGAATCATAAACCTTTTGTATCCGTGCCAATTCAATCATTGTGGCCAATTTTGGTTAGAAATCGCTGATGCGGCGTGCAATCATCATTGAGATGGAAATTTTTAATAATATTTTTTTTCAAAGCTTTTTATGTTTTATATTTTATTTTATTTCTCTTTCTTTTTTTTTCTTTTCTTTCCTTCTTTCTCAACCGATCGCCGAGGTCTGATGACTAGCCCCCCTTCTGGTCGATCGCCAAGGCGAGACCGACCTCATCGGCCCTCACCTGCGGCCGATCACTGGACCTCGGCAACCGGTTGAGGAAGAAGGAATGGACAAAAAAAAGAAAATAAAAATTATTAAAAATTATCAATGTCAGCACCGACCATGTCACGTCAGCGATTTTAGGTCAAAATTGATTAGATAGGTTGAATTAGCATCAATGCAAAATATTTATGATTCAATTGGCAAAAAAAATAAAGGTTTAAGACTGAATTGGCCTGATTATAATAGGTTTTATGACTGTTTTGATAGTTTTCTCTAAGATAGTACCACCCATGGTCTCATATGAACAGCACAAGCTCGACTTATCATTTGAAAGCAAAACGATGTAAAGGAAAGAGAGGGGGGGTTCATGAAGAACTTTTTTATCTTCTACGACCTTCATTAAATGTCTTGAGATTTGTGTGTGTACGTTGACCAAATTGATCCCCTGGCTCATTTTCCTACCGAGTTGCGGAGATCTTTGGAGATCATAGTAGAAATTCATTGTCCAAATCATTACTTCTGCTATAAACTCTCTGGAATCACTCATGCTTCATCTAACCTTTGAGTATGTAGTTAGTAGCTCTAGCACATTCTTTTTGTATGGCTCCTTGGTCTAGCCAAAAGGAAGTTCTTAAAACCTCTAACGAGCAAATAGATTTTTTTTTTTTTTTGCGTTTTATGTTCATCTCGAGCTCTGTTCTATTCATTTACCATGGTGCAAAAGTCTCAAGTGTTGTTGCCTCGGTCTTTTTTTAAAAAGTAGTGTCAATCTTATCGATATATTTAAATTTGTTTAGCAACACCAATGTGAAATAACTAAGCTTTTGTATATAAGTAATGTGACGAATAATGGTTCTATATAATGTGAAGGGAAGAGAAAGGAAATGGAGTTTTGTGATGATGGGGCTCAACCACAAAATTCTTTTCTACCCTTGAAAAGGGAGCTAACACTCATGTTTTTTTCTTTCTTTCTAACACTCATGTTTTTTTCTTTTCTTTTCAATTGGTTTCCATAGAACAAATCATATGTTACTCTCAACTCTCTTTTGCAATGAAATGACAATATATATACTATCATAAGGAATCAAGTCCAACTATTCTTGTGACCCAAGTTTGCTTTAACAAAGTTGTTAGATGCTCGTCACATCTTTTCAAGCTTTCATATTAGGAAATTCCAAAAACTAGGTCAAAGTCCCCACCTTCTCCCTTGTTTTGGATTCCTCTTACGGGTGTTTTATTTTTAAAAATGGTTGCACCTTTTCCAATCTTTTTCTTGCATGCTTCCACAGGAGAGATTTCTTTTTGGAGTCTCGGGGCTCCCAAAAGCCGAGTGCAAGAGGAAAGATAAAGCCAAGGGCATTTTGAACATCTCGCTCACCCTCCGTGGACTACATACTATTTCTCACTTTCATTAGTTAAGCCAAGTGGGAAAAAAAGTATATTTTGTCTCAAGTTTATTTGCTCAGATGAGTCTTTAATTTATACGAAGACGATACATGTGAGTCTAATACATATGGACTATCTAGACAAAAAAAAAGATAGAGAGAAAGGGTTGGAGAGATTGCCACCCTTTCAATATCTTGCTGCAGCAAGGTACAATTTATTGTAAGTAGGCAGCATAATTTATGGAGTTTCATGTAAAATTTTCACTCTTTGACATAAGAAATTACGGAACTTTGTTTCATATCGCTCCTTAATCTATATTTTCGCATCTGTCTTGAGCCATTTAAACATGAAATTATATTTTTTGTTTGAGTTTACCATGTTGTCGTGGTGGGTAAATGAACCAATAAGCACCGAGAACGTGACTTTTTAGAACAATAGGTGATGAGAATATATGTAAAATTATATTAAATCCTCACTCCTAGTCTCTCCCAAAAAATGCTTATTTAAGGACCCTCACCTCAAGCCCTCATGGAAGCCAAAGAGCCACTCTCCCTTAAAACATCTCCACCCTAAAATGACCACCACTCAAACTTCACCCACCAAAAACGCCTCGCCCTCCTTCCCTCACTACCTTCACTCTCTGTCACAAACACCTCACAGGCTAAGGAAGAGAATGCTAGCAACATGGACACCAGACCAGGAGCTCAACCAAGTGAGGCTACGTTCCGGTGCTGACATGAAGAGGAAGCTCCAATGGTATGACTTAATAGCTCTTGGAGTGGGAGGAATGCTTGGTGTTGGAGTGTTTGTCACTACTGGCCCAGTGGCTCACTCCATAGCCGGGCCTTCGGTTTTCATATCTTATATTATAGCTGGGATATCAGCACTCCTTTCTTCCTTGTGCTACACTGAGTTTTCTGTCCAGATTCCAGTCGCCGGCGGCGCCTTCAGCTATCTGAGAGTGACCTTCGGTACATTACTTCCTATATGTCATGATTTTTCATTGAATCTCTATGCTCGTAAAGAGTTTAGTTTTCATAAACTGCGCACGGACAAAATAGTGTTACAGGTGCTTAGGAAACCAAGATTCTCCATTGGCAAAGCCTGTGAAAACCTATAATGCTTATGAATACAAAAGAAAATCTCGCGTCTTTTCTCACCTCGATTTATCTTTTGGCATGTAAATCTTCCAAGGTGAGTTTGTGGGTTATTTTGCTGGGGCGAATATATTGATGGAGTATGTGTTGTCAAATGCTGCCGTTGCGAGAAGCTTTACGGACTATCTGTGTCGCACTTTGGGAGAAAATGATGCAACCTCTTGGAGGATTGAAGTGGAAGGACTAATGAAGGGATACAACATGCTGGATTTTCCAGCAGTTGCTCTTGTGCTACTTCTCACCCTTTGTCTTTGCCATAGGTTGGAGATCTCTCTCTCTCTCTCTCTCTCTCTCTCTCTCTCTCTCTCTCTCTCTCAATTTCAAGGTTCTTCTTGCTTCTTTTTCTATTCAAATCCATGCTAAGTACAGAAGATCTTTATAACTAGAGATCTTTTTTATCTTCTGGCAACATTGACAAGTGCGAAATTGAGCTTTTTCTTGTTTCTGAAGACATTGGTGTGTGAGAACGCATTAAACAAATGCACGAATTCATGATTTTTCTCGTTGGAGTTGGGACTGACCACTTTCATGGGATCTCTGTGTGACAGATGGAATATAATTTAAGGTTGTTCACCAAATGTAAACATCTGATAGTGTCTGTTCTTTTCTTTATTTTCATATGCTACAAAGCAGCTTCATTGCTCATTATTGGACGCATTTTTTTTATTAACTATTATTGGACCCATTTAGCCATAGCGATTGATACATGTATCCCTTGCTTGTACATGATTTTAACTTGCAGTACCAAGGAAAGCTCAATCTTGAACCTTATAATGACAGTCTTCCATGTAGTCTTCTTTGGGTTCATCATAATCGCGGGGTTCTACAACGGGAGTGGCAAGAACTTGGTGAGGCCAGGAGGATTAGCACCATTTGGGGTCAAGGGTGTGCTCAATGGAGCAGCCAAAGTGTATTTCAGCTATATTGGGTATGACTCAGTCTCGACCATGGCCGAGGAGATCCAGAACCCTTCCAAGAGCCTCCCTATCGGGATCGTCGGCTCCATGGTCATTGTGTCTTTGCTCTATTGCCTCATGGCATTGTCCTTGTGCATCATGGTTCCATACAATGAGGTCAGTCTTCCAAAGAGAGATCAATCAATCCAAAAAGTCGGATGGTCTTTGGATTTTACATATAGCAGTAGTGAAGCAAGGGATAAAGCTGTCTAGACACTCCTTGAATTTGGGTAGTCTTTGCAAATTAGCCCCCCTTACACGGTCCATATGTCGGTATTCGACTAGGGTTTCTGAAGAAACCATTTTGTGTGAAAATTTCGAGGGTATAAAATCACTCTGTTATTATTCTATATTAGCTGGGCAGAAGAAACATTTAAAGGCGTTGGAACTCATATTCTAGAAACAATGTTTAAGTACAAAGAATTATCATGTAAAACTCTTGCGCAAAAGATTTAGATTTCATAAGATGAGGTTAGCGTGATATACGCAAGCCCTGAACATCTAATTTGTGAAACATGGCATATCGATCCTTAAATCTGCATACACACACTTAAGATGTCCTCAGAACTTTCGCTCCAACAACGAGAGCACAAATTATTGACACACAACCAGTTAGAACCAACTTACGCTAACAATGGTCTCGATTGAAAAGCAACTAGGAAAAGTATAGTCCATAACCAACGAGCCTAGTTTGGAGAACCCACTTTTCATATGCTTAATCATCATGTTGGATATTTCTTTTTCTCGACAGCGGTCAACGGTGATTGATTGACGTTGATATGTGTAGATATCGAAAGACGCATCGTTTTCAGTCGTTTTTGAGAAGATAGGGTGGGGATGGGCGAGCAATCTAGTGGGGGCAGGCGCAAGCTTGGGGATTGTGGCGTCGCTGGTGGTGGCCATGCTCGGTCAAGCTCGCTATCTTTGTGTCATCGCGAGGTCCCATCTGGTGCCTTCATGGCTGGCCAAGGTTCATCCTTCCACCGGCACTCCATTGAACGCGACCCTTTTCTTGGGTGAGTGAGCCTTTCCTTTTTGTTGCCCTTTCCTTCAACAGAAGATGTCCCCTTTCTTTAAAAAAAATTGGAATAATTATCTAGAAGTCTAATACATGTTTGAGTATACATCCAAAGAAGATTTCCGAGCTCCCCATAAATCAGATGAAATCTCGAAGAATCCATGACTTAGCAAGCACATTCCTTGATATCCTGCTCTTTTCATTCCTCGTGAGTTAGAAATTTATCAGTTTTAGGAGGCTTCTTTTGAGCGTGTCTTGGCTTTTTGCTAACTCTTTGTCCATGATGCCTTTCCCTCCGTCTCCTTTGTCAGTTTCTCACCATAAAGAAAACCTACGTTTGAAAGGCATGAATGTGGAACGGATATGACAATGAGTAAATTAGGGGTGTCAGAACCGAATCAAGAACTTAATTGAACTGAACTGAATCGAAATTTCTCAATTCGGTTCTTAGTTCGGATAATAGAAAAATCACAATTTGTTCGGGTTACTGAACTTGCAGGATCATTTGCTAAAGGTGTTTCAATTTAATTACTCTCTATGTTATTCATAAGTCTAATGACGAAGCATTCAGGTAGCTTATCTTGTTGCTATCTGTTCTCGTAAATACTGAAAATGGAATTACATCTGAATCTCCCCTCTTTCTTTTTTTTTTCCCTTTTTTGTGTGTAGGGATTTGCACAGCATCAATAGCACTATTCACCGAGCTGGAGATAGTCTTCGAAATGATCTCCCTAGGAACTCTCATGGTGTTCTACCTGGTGGCCAACGCCCTCATCTACCGCCGCCATGTCATCGCCAGCCGGCACCGCCCGCTCCCCACCCTCCTCTTCCTCTCCCTCCTCTCCTCTGCCTCCCTCGGCTTCTCCGTCTCTTGGCAGCTCGAGAAGTGGTGGAGCTCGGCCCTGTTCAGCGGCCTCGCGGCAGTCGCCACCGCGTCATTCCGCCGCATGATCCCCTTCCACGGCGGCGGGGACTTGCAGTGGTCGGTGCCGCTCATGCCCTGGCCGGCATCGGCCTCCATCTTTCTAAGTGTCTTCCTGATGACGACACTGAAAGCGACGTCGTTCCAAAGGTTTGGGATATGGGCGTGCGTGATCAGCCTGTTCTACGTGTTGTATGGAGTTCACTCGACTTATGAAGCCGAAGAGATGGAGAAGGAGGTGGGATCGGATGGGATCACTGACCCGATAAGCTCATCGTCTATGCAACAAATTGCTCTTGCTACTAAGCTAGATGTTCAAGTGCTTTAACCCTAGATTGGGTGGGTCTCTTTGTTCAACCAAGGTCCTTCTTGAGACTAACTTCTTACAGTTTTTTGGATTTTGTTGGCGTTGGTCATGGATCTCGTGGGGTTCCCATTAGGGAAAGACGAATTCCCACTAAGCAAAACAGCCAAGTACCGACAACTACATACGACAATTCTACCATTTGTCAAGGGGACAAGAAAGAAAGGAGGGGATTGAGATGTAAAGAGGCGTCAGAGATTTATTTCGACCGGTGAATCCTTGTACAAGTGGACCTTTGTAAAATGCCAACGTGCTCGGTGGAGTGGAATGGATCAAAACACAATAGCCATAAAAAGTTCATGCACTTCTGTGAAGCTGGGATTATTTTCGCCAGCCACAGGCGAAGGTCGGCCTAACACGAGGCAGATCACATGAAAGCGTTCCACAATTGATTGTTTCGCTCAACTTTAACATGCACACCGCAATCTTAAAGCACATATAATCAAACACACGGACGCTCTACCATTCTCGCATCGCAACCATGAAGTTATTCCGATTCGCCCCTTCGAAACGGAAACCGAGTTACCAAGACCATACGAAGTTTCTGCCGTGTGAACTCGAGATTTCACGAAATTAGTACTCGATGCGACTTCTTTTCGACATTAAGTGACGAGAAAGTAGCTCTATCAAAGTCCCTTAAACCTTAGCTAGAGCAGGCGGTCTGTCTCCTTAACCTTAACTTGTTCCACCAGTCAGAATCTGCCGTCTAGCTTTGGGGTTGAACGTCCTACTGTGGACTTCAAGCAGACCAAGGACAGTGGAGGGTTTGTCCTTTTCTTCTCTCAACCCCGGATACCCAGTTGGAGGCTAGTCCAGTTCAAACAGTGGTTATTCTCGGATTCCATCCACTCAGTTACAAGAAGATGACAGGAAGGGGGTGGACTAGATGAGCTTTCTAATGATTATTGCGTATCGGTGGTGGATCAAGCCTGCCCTACAATGTCGATCGAGTGCTGATGGTTGACCCCCCACTCAAAATGCCCTTTCCCCACTAAAGGGAAAAGGACTCTCTCCCAAAATCAAGTGCTCTTGTTCTGTCAGTTGACGCTGATGCTTCAGTCAGCAGGAATTGACAGACCTAAATTTCTAACGAGCTCCCGGATATCAGTTTGATCTTGTTTACCAGATGTAGTACAGTCAAAAAAAAAAGTTAGCTCCCCCCCCCCCCCTCCCTCCCTCTCTCCTCTCACCTCCCACTTTGGTTGGACTGTAGCTCCCGGCCGGTAGCAACAGGTCGAGGGATGTCGAAGAGAAACAGCGCCGCAGTTAGTCAGCACGGGCGGATAGTAGAAAGGGAGAGCGAGAATTCTTTGCCAGGAATGAACTCTTAACTTCGCAGCAACGACAAGATTATTACCAATTTGTTCTGCATGCATTGGAAGATGTATGCGTACTGTACAAGCAGTTTCCAGTTAGCTGAGAAGAGCGACTTGCCGTTCGTGCTGCAAAAAGTCCGAAAGCAGGAAACAACCAAATGCAAAACATAGTGAGCCGTCCAACTCCGAGGCGTGCAAGCGCCATCCTTAAATCAGCGCGAGGGACAATGTCTTGAGGGAGCTACATTTGATGATACGTGTGAGCAAAAGTGGCAAAAAGGCATTCCATGTTCGGAGAAGTTAAGATAAAACTGTAAGGGCACACAACAACACGACAGGAGATGCCCAAGCCTCGCATCCAAACAAACAGCTCGTGGCTCTTTGAAGCAGTCTCAAGAAGACGGAAATGAAGAAGAATATTCATGCTTCTGCGCCATTTCTGAACCAACCCAAGAGGACAAGAAGTTCCTAAAGCTGAGAGATCAAGGCAGGCTTTTGAGAAACTGGGTCTCCTTGTCATCGCGAAGCATTTGAGAAGAAGACGGCGAAAAAAACAAAAAGGGAAGAAGCAGATTAAATTAAAAGATTTGATCCGTTGGAGGCAGGGTAGCCAACAATTTCGGGGGGATTGAACCCGACGTGAATCGAACACGCAACCTTCTGATCTGGAGTCAGACGCGCTACCATTGCGCCACGGATCCCTTGCTGTCAGTCACGGTACATTCCACGGATTTATTATAACAAATAATTTTTAGCTGATCCATCATGCTCGAAGAAGAAATTCTTCAATTTTCCGACCAAAAACCATCCGGTTTGTGATCCGGAACTCCTCGGAAGGAGACGATGATCGAATTCAAGTGCCCCCTTTGCGAATGTCTTTGCTTAAGGAAAAGATCGATCCCCCTCTTATCTATTTCAGACGACCTCGAGCCCTCAAAGCTTCTTCTCACTTATTCATATATACCGTTCGACGGATCAAAGGTAGTTCCGAAGCATTTTAATATTTGATTTGGCAATCGCAGTCCAAATGGAGGTTCCATGGTGTAGTGGTTAGCACTCTGGACTTTGAATCCAGCGACCTGGGTTCGACTCCCGGTGGGACCTTTTCTTCATTTTTGGCAAAAACTGCTTTGAGTCTCCCACCATTTGATTTAAGAAAACAGCAATCCTGAAAAAAGGTAGATTAACAAGCACGCCTTATTTATAATGAGTGAATACATCTGGACCTGAGAGAGTTGTAGTACTCCAGTGCACAACCCTGAACTCAAAACGGGAATTCTCCACTACTTTATAAGTCGAAGACAGAGAGTCTTGGGATCTTGGCCTCGTCCGACCACACTTTCACGGGAAATACAGACCTGAAATGGAGATATCAAACACGAACGCATTATGTTAAAATCATATTGAGGAGGAGAGGAAAGCTGAATGGTGTCCAGAACATTTTGTCGCCAAAGTCGAAGATGAGCCGAGCTCGAAATGCGCGCAAGAGAGAGAGAGAGAACGTACTTCCGCATTTGAAATTGTGAGGGACCCTACGCCCGCAGCTCTGGAAGAGCTTGATGGCCTTGTTCACCGTGATGAGATTGGCCACGCGCGGGGTGAATATCGGGCACACGCACTGGTAGTGGCTCAGCCTCACGCGCTCGCAGCACCCCGGCGGCGGGGGCTGCCCGAACACTATCGGCTTGCACATGTTGACGGCGAGCCGCCTCTCCTCCTTGCACTGGGTCGGGCTCAGCTGGGCCCCGTGAACCGCCCTGACCTCGCTCAGAGCCACCAGGGCTAAACCCAGAACCATCACCAATTTCCATGTACTCTCGATCTTTAGGCCTCTCATATTTCCTTTGCTTCTCTCTATTTCTGGGTGCTTCAAAGTCCCTTGCGCAATGCAGAATTTATAGGACCGTGAACTAAGGCAGTTGCAATTATAAGTCAACTTGTGAAGATCAATGCGGACACACAGTAAGGCGGTCAAACCGGTAGCCAGAGGCGACGCGACGCGTGAGAGAATCTTTCGACAGTAACACTGTGTGTTATCTTGGTGAGTTCTGTCCCGAGTCTTCTGCTTTTGTCCTTGTTTTCTTGACTAAGTAGACTTCATAATTGCCTTGCAAACTCCACCATCTCTGTCAACTATTGCTGCCCAAGCATCCAGAGTCAGTGGCTCTCGATTGCCTATTGACTCAAATCTTGTGCGACCCTTTCTTGGTTCCTCCCCCTTAATTATTTCTCAATGGGAATGGAAAAGCTGTTGATCTTTGTGGGTGTAGTGAGATGGTTTCCTACAGAGATTAATGTGCAAATGTAAATATTTGAACCAGTGAGTCAAAGTCAATGACAACACCACTTCATTTTCCAGTGCACTCAATACCGAACAATGTTCAGCCACTTAATGTGAGCTTCCCACACGCTAGAGATTAAAGTATGTAGCAAGCTATAGAACATTATCCATAATATAGCTGTACAATCTGCAACAAACAATGGAAATGAGAAATGTATCCCAGTAGAACTGTTTTTTTTGGTAGAGCTCTGTGTTATATTGCTGCTACGAAGTCGCCGCTATTATCGACTTCAGAATCCAAATCAGCATCTTCATCAGGGTCCGAAGGACCGGCCACACCTTGACCAACTTTAGATCCCTCCCCAGGAGTCCTGGCCTCTTGAATAATCCGCATCACTTCTTCCACGCTCTGAAGAGGCTGGTCCTGTTTAGTCTTGTAGTTGGTCTTCTCGCCTTCAATGAGTTCTTTTGGCAAATTCTTCAGAAACCACAGGTGCTTCTTTATCTCCGGGATAGTGATCCTCTTTTGGGCGAAAAACGCAGAAAAATAAAAATGACGGCTTTACTTTCACAACAGCATAGAAGGTTGTTGATAGTCCACACGGATATCTTGTTTCAGTTAAGTTTCATTTGTTCATGGACACTACACAAAAAGTCACTCTTATGTGTACTAACATCATGAATCAGAAATTTCCTGACTGCATGCCCGTTGCCGATGCCAGAAGTATCAACATGCCTTCACCTCTTTTATAGAGAGAGAAATCCCAATTTATAAGGACGAGACTATGCTTCAAATGGCAGGTGATACGTGACGAAGATTATATTGCCAATTCATAGAGAAAATGGTAACATAGAATCACAGAGTTACCTTTGCAGGATTTGCGACAAATATATGAGAAAGGAGATGCCTGCACTCTGTAGACACACGGATGTAGTCTGGTATCGAGTATTGAACACTCATAATCCTCTGTCACAAACAAGAACTCAAGTTCTCATCCCATGGACCATATGATGCCCAAAAGGCAGAATCTATACATGCGGAAAAAGAAGATGAAAAAAAAAAAAAAACCCATTTTTCTCATGTTCACTTCCCCTTTTCCCTTTTTTTTTTTTTTTTAATCTCGTTACACAGGCGAACTTACCCCAATGGTCTTGCGGAAATTTCTCGGATCTTCAGGTTCCTCAAACGGGTATCCTCCAACTAACATCACATATAGTGTTACACCACATGACCATACATCTGCAATCTGCAAGCCAAGAATAATGATTATCATTGCAAATTCATACAACAAGTACGTAAAATGTGAAGAAATCTACTTCCACGAGCAAGCTAGGATCTGTGGCCAAGTAAGAGCAGAACTTCCAGCATTAGAGAGTCAATGATCGTGTCGGGAGCATTGTAAATAAGTTATTGTAGATACACAAATACCTTTCCATCATACTCCTTCCGAGACAGCACCTCTGGAGCAATATAGGCCGGTGTTCCAACTGTTGACTTTGGTTGTGAATGCAACAAAGCTGACTGCAATCACAAAATTGAGTTGAATGAACATTTGAAGCTCAACTTGACAACAGATGCTAATAAGATGAGAAATAAAACCGGCTGATCAATTCTCGAGCCAAAACCTTGTGTCCACTGGAATATCACTGACCTTGGAGTAGCCAAAGTCGCATATTTTAAGACGCGGAGTCGGACTTCCATCCAAAAGAGTATTTTCTAGCTTCAGATCTCTGTGACAAATTTCCTGCAACAAGAAAGGAGGATGATAAGAGGAGGAAATTCGTTGCCAATTAGGATGTAGAATATATCAATCCAAAACCTCACCATGGAGTGGCAGTAGCTGACTCCTGATATAAGCTGCTGAAAGAAAAACCTAGCCTGTTGCAAAGGGATGTCGATTTAGGAAATGAAAGACAAATAACCCAAAAGTCTAGCCCATTCCAACAACAATGTGATGCAAGGAGAAGAATGTCGATCTACTTTTATGGAAAGCACAAAACACAAACCTCATCTTCACTAAACCGACCGGCACTGCAAATTCTCTCGAAAAGCTCACCTCCAGCTGCATATTCCATGACTATTGCGAGGTGTGTCGGGGTCAACAGAACCTGCAGTGCAGCCACAAGATTTAGGAGGTGTACCTGCTTTACACAGCTCAAAGGGGGCAGCACAAAATTCACTATGTCATGTTGAATTTCTTATCCTATGGAAGGTGGTAATGTTTCACCGACCACACAATGCGAAAAGTTTTGCAACTCTAAAGGCCTCATAAAACGTTAAGGTGGGTTACTATGGGACTAAGGTTTTACAATGCAATTTGCACCTAATGTGCTACTCAAGTTCCAATAAAACTATAGCGTAGGTTTATGTCGATGTTGAATTGATTCTTCAGTATGTTAGACGAGCAAAGACAACTTGTATTTAGAGACTTCAATAAAGCTAATGCAGGACCACATGACAAGTATAATATACTAAGTTTCTCCAATTCAACTATTTGAAACAGATAACTGATACAAATAGATTTACAAACTACAGATTAAGTGGAGACTAGCTTGACATGCTTTTACCATTTTAAGTAGTACAAAATCTTCAGTAATCTGTCCATCATATGGTGTAAGACATGAAACTAGTGCCATACCTCCTTGAACCTAACAATATTTGGGTGCCTCAGCGATCTGTGGTTAATGATTTCCCTCTGAACATTCTCGTCAATCTGAAACAAGAATACTCAGCACCAGAATAAGGCAATACACATGCACAACAACGAGAATGACTCTGTAACTATCCCATGACAATGACGAAGACTAAAACCATGTCGAAGCACAAAGCTAATAAGAAATGAAAGGAAACTTGAGGATGAATGGATTCCAAATGCAGCTCCCTCCCTCTCTGTGGATAAAGTGGCCAAAAATCTCTGAAAAATTTTCGAAACAGTTCAAAGGTACTCTGGTTCTCAGCTCAGAAAGTTAGCCTTCCCGCCTTTTATCCAATACTTAGAAAGTAATATCCTTCCCATATTAAATTCTAAAGCATCAAATCCATCAAGAGCTTTTACCACCTAAAGATATCAAAAGACCTGACCATAACAAACACCACTAGGATGTGTAGAAACAACAGATGCAGTGGCCTGCAATACTGAAGCAATTCAGAGGCTATACAACCCAGAAAGGTTACACAACACATAAGAGATGAAGCTTCTCTCGTGGTTCTAATCATTACGACCGAAAAGTTTGTTGATGTTTCGCCATCTTCTCCGAACTCAGTGTCTGGATGGATGGACAACCCCCGGTCGGAGAAAAACGAGGTGCTTCTAAAATTAACACATTCACACTTTAAATTGATATCCCGACCTTCTAACACACTATAGATCAGTCGAACAAATTGATACTGTTCTCAGTGCCTCTTAACTCCTCAGCAAAACTGGGATTAAAGAAAAATCAACCCAAAAAAAAAGAAACCAGCAAAGAATTACCTTTTTTCCTCTTTCGATGTATTTGACAGCAACAAGCTCCTTAGTCTTCTTATCCCTCACCAACCTAGCCACCCCAAAATTCCCAGAACCCAACTCCTTCAATGGCTCGTATCTCTCCTCCATTCTCCCAAACACCAACAAACAAAGCCTTGAAATGCAAAACAAGAAGCACAAGCTCCCTCGGAAACACCGAAACGTTCACCACTCCCGCAAGAGAAAACAGAGTGTCTCGCACCCAGTTGAACAGAAACCCACGATTCTTCGACGGAGATCAGAATGTGCTTCCAACTGTTTTGACGGGAAGGGTCTGACACATCGCAGTCGCAGTCAGTCCCGAGATAGAATTGAGATACCCCAAGATACACGTACCCGAATCAAAGGGCCGGTCCAAAACGTGGCCTTTCTGTAAAGAGGCTGACACCGACTGCACAGCAAATCCAGCCCGGATTTCCCTTCCCATTTTCTAACACGCGTGAGCTTCTTGTGGGACTTCTCAACAGAAGGGTCGCTGTAGTGTCTGAATAGGGCAAAATCAAGGAAAGCTGCCGAAGAAAACCATGGACAGTGGAGCGCGCTCCGTGGGTCCCCACTCACCAGCGCCGTTGTTTCTGTTAGTTAAAAGAGAGCTACAGTTGTTAATGGCGCGTGGGGAGTAGGGAATGTTAGCGAATCATTCGGCGCCATGAATAATCTTCTTCCCCTCTGCTTCGTTTGATCATGACAGTTGTGATTAGTTCTGGTTTTCCCCACCTCATTGTACAAGAACATATGTGGAGTTGATATTTGTAGCGTGAGCTAAGAATGCCATGCCTAATGTTTCTATTCCCGAAAAAAAAATTTAACAATAAATGACTTTTTTTACTTTTATTTTTAAAAATAGTTTTTTAGCACATATTTTATTCTCAATTTCTTTATCTAATTATAAAAATATCGGTGAAGGTGGTGGTTACCGACAACCGGCGGCGGCGACCGATGACCGACGATTGACTCGTTATTGTAAAGATAAGCATTAAGTTACACCGATCTCATTTTTTCAAAATGATATTACTTCTGATTCTATTCTTGAAAACAAAAAAAAAATTACTTTTTTTACTTTTTTTTTTTTTGGAAACAGAAATTTGTTCAGAGAACAAAAGATTAATATACATTTCCAAACAGATTTATCTTCTTCTTTTGTTCTCGGAACAAAAGAACATGAATCAAAGAATCTATCACAAAATATATCCGATCCCTAAGGCTCCGTTTGTTTCGCGAGAAAATGAATGAATAAGAATGATCTATAACATCACTCAAAATAATTAATTAATGAAAAAAACTTTATTATCGATAAATATTTTTCTGTACCATGAAATACTTTGCATTCGCTCAATTTTTATAAGTCCGATTAATTTTTTTTTTTAAATATATATTTCGCAAAACGAAAGCAATCCAAATTCCCAAACTTTTTTCCAGGGAGACGTGTGTCTGATTTTGAACGTACTGTCTTATTATGATGGGACGATCCCCCCCTAACTTGCCGTGGCTCGTGTGAAACATACCTCTTTTTATCCGTCGCATAAGACACGTCGCTTTACATGGTCTCGACTAGATACGATCCCGATGACGTGGGGCTCAGCATTAAGCAGCCAAAATTGCCCGGAGAAAGCTCCATATTGGTCCCGGGTCTTTGACCGATTGAGAAAGTGATTAGATCAGCTTCAACGACCATTCGGTCCTATACAAACTTGATTAAATTTTTTTTCCCCTTTTCTATTTTTTAATCCAAGAATCGCCGAAAGGGAAAGAATGGGACCATAAGAACGAACGATAGGTAGATTGTTAATTCGATTAGAAAAAAGAAATATTACATATGTAAGGAGATCAAACAATTATTTATCTTTTAGGTCGGCCGATGCATGCAATGACGGTCGTATGAGTTTTGTCATTTTTTAGTAGATTTAATTGGATTTTGATCGAGCATCGCCGTCATGATCTAATGAACAATTAAATTAGCGGATGGCCTCGAGTTTTAATGTCCCACGCAAGAGAGGTATAGTTTTCGATATTCGCAGGCTTAAAATTCATATGAGCACGTGCATAATTATTTCGTGGCCTTGAATTTTAGGCTCCATTTGTTTCGCAAAAAAAAAAATTTCAGAACAATATTTTCTGGATTTCCTTGTTGGTTGGTTCAACAGGAAAATGCCCCCCATTCTTCGAGAAACAAACGGAGCAGCTTAACAAGAAATTAATGAAATAATTAATTTAATTAATTTTTCCGATGGGTAAAGATGTTAGTTTAACAAGGAATTCCAATTAAATTTTTTATTTCTTATGTTTTTGCGAACGTTAAGGAAATTGTTGTTTTTTTTTTCTTAATTCAATCAAAGCCAAGAAAAGCACGAGTAGCGTCCGTAGCGCAATGGAAACAGCCGCTATACATGAATGCCGCTAACATATGAGCGTCGCTCCATGCAAGAATGGAAGCTAATGCAGGAAATGACATGGATGATAGGTTAGGCTTGGAATTACTTGGCCATACTCTTATTAATTCTTGTTAAGGATTATTGTAGAAGATAAAAAAGGAATTGACATTGAGAAGTTGCCCTTGGCAACCATGCAAATGATGTAAACAAGTCGTCTCCAAGTACCAATGGGCCCATTAGAGGGCTAATTGGGCTCGACTATGTTAGTCCTACAGGATCATTACAATTTTCTAAAACCAGGCCAATTACATAATCGATGGATTAACGGTAGAATTGATCGTGAGTCCAAGTACAAAGCTGAGAAATTGTCCAACCGGTCTTAAAACTATTGTACGGATGCCAATTTAATCCTAAACTATCGAATTTTATCCGATTAGTCTCAAACTTGTGTGCAATGCTTCAATGCATTCCTTCCGATCGATTTTCACAAGAAACCGCTGACATGACAGTGTGCCATGTAGGACAAGCTGTAATAACTGGACTATCACATCATCAACTTTTGGAAAAAATTAAGCGGAAGGAGTACATTAGAATTTCAAATAGATGAGGACTAAATTGACATAATTAAAAAGTTTTAGAACTGTTGATATCCATAGGTATTTTCCCAAGCACAAAGTGCCAAGGGATGGGTTAGAGAAAGTATCTCGCGATGAAAAGCCCGATGTACCCCTTTTTTTGATCCGACTGGCTCGACAATGTAATTTATGTATTTTTTTTTTCATTTTTACATAGGTAATAGGTTTGGAAAACAAGTTAGGTCTAACTAGAAGTGTCAATTGAATGGAGTCGGGTTTCCATGATACTTGACCCAACCCAACGTGAAACACTATAGAAATATAATCCAAAGCAGTCGGATCTCTTTTTATTATTTATTTGCAAAACCTCATCTTACACACAATATGAATTTAGTTGTTGAATAGTTGTTGAATGGAATACAAGAGCAATTAAACTCATCACTCGTTTAATAAATTAAAAAATAAGCGTTGAAAATTGAAGTACATAATACTAAGTGCTCCAAATTTTTAATTTGGAAATGACAACGGGAAATTACTCGACAATAGATGAAGCATGGAACATGGAGCGTTGTTGTATTGTTTTGACAATATAACTAATTAGATTTTAATTTCTCATTGAATGTTATAGCAGCTAACCAATTAAGTAAGTCATTCATTGCCGACTTAAAACAACCAAGTTCTAGAAATTGGGAACCGGTTCCAACATAGCAGGTTATAGATTAGAAGCTACCTAGAATCTACCCACCATGGAACCGCTCACCGTAGTTATTGTGCGGAGAGTGAAGAGTAATATGCACAATAGAAAAGAGAAAGATTAGTCATAATTATAGCTAAAATTGTTATACAATAGACTCCCTATTAAATCAGTTATCTTTTACCTTGTTTTATTGGTCTGGATTTATTGTTGGATGGAAAATCACCATACAAAAAAAAAAATGATTATCACCACTTGCATACTTCTAAATTTGAGATGAAAAGATAAAAAGAAAAAGTTTGCCTCCTAAAAAGTCACTCCACCATACACTATTGAGATTTCACCATGAACAAAGGACATTATATTTTCTCATTTTCAAATAGAAAAAGAAAAACCAACCCATGATTCTAAAAAAACCACTTCAACTATTTTGAGGCAATAGGATTTGGAATAGAAACTTTATATTAGAAACAGTACCGATATGAGCACATTAATTAAAGAGTGCGATACGAAAAATGTAATCGAAACTTTACGAAATCCATGATCAAGAAGCAAGATAACTTTTGCACTATTCGAATTCATCTGATATATAAATTTTCTTTCAATAAATAAAAACGTGAAGCGTGAACTTGAAACTCAAAGCTACCGAAAGAATCCTCAAAATGCTTTGTCAACCACTCACTATTTAAATCCACTTTATACAATGTTATCAGTATTACTCTTTCAAAAAAAAAAACCAGCTATTTGCAACGTGCGGGATTTAGAAAATATATTAAAGAATCATTATAAATTTCTCAAAAAGGCACTCACCAATTTAGGGGTACATATGGTAACACTTTTGCTCTAGAAATTAACTTATGGCTAAAAATTTATTTTTTTTACTTCTGAAGAGAAGTAAAAAATTTTTACTTCCGTAAATTCACGCCCATTTATTCTCAATAATATAGAAAATGTCACCAAATCTTTGTCATAACTACGGAAACAAGAATATTCCACCCACCACGCACACATTATTATCTTTTTTTTTTTTTTTTGGCGAATACGCATTATTCTTCTTACCATAAATTGCACGCGTCATACACACTGGTCAACTGGCGACACTGGTCAAAACCCGAATCATCTATGCCAGTTCTCGACCGTCCGATCGGATTACTATGGCCACGGGCCGTCGATGCTCTCCCTCTCTGGAGCTTCCCTCGTTCCCTTTCTCTCTCTCTCTCTCGCCAGTGGTCTCCAATCAAAGCCAACAAATAAAACAGAAGCACCCAACCAGCTGCAACTTCTCTCTCTACAAATCTCTCTCTCTCTCTCTCTCTCTCTCGCTCTGAAATCGTCTCGCGGTCTCGGTCGCAACGAGGCATTATCCAGCCGGCGATTTTATCGGTACGTACGGTTTCGATTTTCTGCGTCGACGATGCTTTGCTCTGGAATTCGATTTCTGGTTTCATGGACGACGTTCTTGTTCTCGCTCTCGTGAAATTGTTTTCTTGCTTTCAGTTGTTTAAGATGACGTGTGTTTTTTTTTTCCTTATTCTGCATGTTCGAGTCAAAACGTGTAGTTCCGCTTCGATGGATGACGAAAGGATGAACGAAGTTTATGAAAATTTTGGCGTTCAAATTCTGGTGCTTCCGGAGTAATGTGGAACCTCAATCCGACGTTTGAGTTGTTTTTGGGGGTTTCTTGGTTTTTAATCGAGTGGATGGATGACGCGAGGGAGAGAGTTTTGATGCTAATTGTGAGAATGTGCCTGAGTCCTGAATTTATGGTAAAGCTGCCGGGTGATTGAAATGATTCTTTTAGGCTCCTTAAATGGATGATGTGGAAAATATTCTTATGAAAATGATTGCTTGCGTTGCTTACAAATATGAATAAAACCAAAAATATTTTCACCATCAATCAAGGTGTTTAGACAAAAATTGTTGTCGACTATGGAAATATTCTTCATTGATTAATTATTTCAAACAATACAAGAGAACATTTTTAGGAAAATATTTTTCAGATCATCCAGCGAAGCCTTAGTGATAATTGCTGGATGATATTCTGTTGATTGAGCCTTCATAATCATCTGATAGGACCAGCAGCAGCAGCAGATAGTTTTGTCCTTTTTCCTGAAGAATGTAGTGTTAAGAGGCTCGGGCAAAGATTGAAATGAAACTTATAGCTTGGTGAATCTGAAAGTTTGAATTTTCAATTGTAATATCTATTTGGGATATGTCACTGTTTATGTAGTTACGCTCTTTTCTTTTTTCTCCGCATTACTTTACAATGAGATAACTTGGTTATTATTGTTTCACATGGTGATCTTCCAATTTGGTTTGCGCTTTTCAAGGTTAAGATGGTTTTGACATATCTATTTGGGATATGTCACTGTTTATGTAGTTACGCTCTTTTCTTTTTTCTCCGCATTACTTTACAATGAGATAACTTGGTTATTATTGTTTCACATGGTGATCTTCCAATTTGGTTTGCGCTTTTCAAGGTTAAGATGGTTTTGATAATATGTTGTAGTGAAGCTCATCGAGTATCTAGTAGTTCGCTGCTTCCTCTATCTTCTTCGGTAAATGGGCTGTTTCCCATCGTCACACAGAAAACAGTTCGCTGGATATGTTGACCCTGTGACCCTTGCTTCGGAAACAGCTTGTAAGTCCTCACATCAGTGACAAGTTTTTCATGTAACAAAGCAATATCCTTTACCAGTTGTATAAATTCTGATTCAGTTACATGTGGGAACTTTCTAGGCTTTGATAAGAACAGTTTTCGCATGACATGAATGCCGCCTGAAGATTTTTCTTCTTTCGTTTTTAAAGCTTGAGATGTGTCTAGGGTGAAAACCATGAAGCTATTGCTATTATGTCCAATACCAGCTCACATATATGTCCTTAAATCGATGGGCCTTCATAAGCTGTTGTTCAATTTGGAGTTCGACATTTGGTGTTGATTTAGATTATCCCTGTAACTATGGAAGATGGTTTATCGGGTGAAGAGAAGAAGTGCATAGTTTACAGCAATGCAACACTTCCTAACACTGTAAATAGTTTTTGTTAAGTGTGTCAATAGGCCATGTTAGGAAATGGACAATATGCAACTCTGAGATGTCAGATATGTTGATTGGGAAAATGAAAGATAATATTCTGTCTTACATTTCACATTGACTCCTAGTGCTACTTAGTGCAACATCTCTTTCTCGTCTCATGCACTAATCTCCAGAGTTGATTTAATCCACTCATGTTATGCTGTGATTGGCCAGTTAGTGTCAGCGAAGTTGAAGCACTGTTTGAGCTGTACAAGAGTATGAGCAGCTCCGTGATTGATGATGGGCTAATAAATAAGGTAATGCGCACATATCCTTCTGACAAGGTGCTGTTATGCGTACTTTATTTTATATGGTGCATTTCAGTCTCCTTACTCTGGCCCAATTCACATTCTTTTCTATACTTGCTTGTGCTCTTGAAAGATTCTTCATTTCCTTAAGATGTAATGCAACTAAGAAATGGTCTTTACTTGCTTTCGTCACTTGGTGGCTCGTGGTGTCCTTGAAATATACTTGGTAGCTGCGGCAATATCTCCTGCGTTTTCTCGGCACCATGATTTTCTTCCGTGGCCAACGACCTTTTGTTTTTTGTTTATAAGCACCCTCTTTTGCAGCAGTAAGACGTGCAACAAATTTTAACACCACCCGAAAGATGGCCCCATGGCATCACAAAAAGTTGTATATAATGATGGCAGCCCAAATAGAACATCGTAGAGCCTTACACAACAGAAATATCTAGGAGAGGTCGCTTTAATAGCATCCTTGTGAGGAGATTCTCTAATTGCAATATTACCGTTAAGTGTGTTGTGGAGAATTGATCTCATTTATTGTAGTAGGTAGAGTAAATTCATCATACTTTTTTGAGATTTTTCATGTTGTGTATGTGGGCTTTAAGTAGATCGTGTATTCTTAACCTTTCACTTTCTTGTTTTGACTTTGGATAATATAGAGAATTTGAATACTTTTGTTCCTAATGCAGGAAGAGTTTCAGTTGGCTTTATTCAAGAACAGAAAGAAGGAGAATCTCTTTGCTAACCGGGTAACCAATGTTTGCCCATTTTGGTTCCATGTAGTTATAGCACCCTTTTTTATTTTCAAACCAAGAGACCTTATGATGATAGTTGCATGCGATATGGTGCCACAATAACATTTCTTAGAAGCTCCCCTCGTTGAGGCTCATAACTTCTTGTAGTCAGCGCATCTTCCACCGTCCGTTTACATCTCAATTGATTTTGCTGCTCACTTCATGTTATGAATTTCTATAAAAGTAAGGTGTATTCTTAGAATGAAGTTTTATGAATTGCAGATTTTTGATCTTTTTGACGTTAAACACAAGGGCTTCATTGACTTCGGTGACTTTGTTAGATCTCTCAACGTTTTCCATCCTAATGTCCCTCAAGAAGACAAGATTAATTGTAAGTCATTTGCTGCAAGGACCTTCAAAATTTACAGTTGCAAACACCCACTAAGCATTCATGATTTTGCAATTCATAATGTATGATCATATGGGTCTGAATCATTGCAGTTTCATTTAAGCTTTATGATTTGGAAAGCACGGGATTCATTGAGCGGCATGAGGTAAGCTGATTGATTAATTAATCATCAAGTTTTTATTTATTTATTTTGCTTAAGTGAGAATAAGCTGATGCTTCCTTTCTATCCTTTGATTTCTTCTTAGTTATCAGCCTGAAAAAAAACTTTCACCTTAATTGCATTCTGCCTTTAATTGCTTTTCTTTTGTTGGTTTCTTAGTTGATCAAACTAGGCGTATAACTTGGCTTCCTTGAAACTCACATAACTCGACTTTTGTGACATCTATAGCAATAGACTGCTATTAAGAGATTTCTCCTCCAAGTCTCCTGAGCGATCTTTTTGAATCGCTTGGTTGTGGAGGGGAGAACTTGGGTAAAGATATGCTCGTTAGTTTCTCCATATTTTCCATCTATGAGCGAGTTGTTGTAAAGTCCCCCATTAATGAGCTTTCATAGGTTGATGGCGGAGATGGGATTTGAGCAAATATATGCTTCACTTTTTTCCATGTCCCTCCCCCTCATCTAGCTACAAGGGGAAAAAACTCGAATGAGATGCACATAATAGCATCTGTCCAGAGTTCTATAAGCACAATGGAATTGCAGTTTTACAGACATTTATTAAAAAGTTCTTTTCTTGTCTGGATATGCTGATTGGAATTTGATGGTATACACTTTTAAGTGTTTGTGTATTCTACTTCATTGATAAAGGCATCCATCTGATGTTGGCAGGTCAAGCAAATGTTGATAGCTCTTTTATGTGAATCAGAAATGAACTTAGCTGACGAAACGATCGAGATAATCCTTGACAAGGTGAGCTGTTGTTGCTGAGATAATCAAAAGAGAAAAATATTTGTGATTGTCTGAGAAGTTCTTGAAGATAATTGTTGTTGGCAGGGTTAGGTACTCCTGTATTAACTTTTTTGTTTCTTCGCCTCAAGTGTTCCTGAACTTATTCTTCTTCCCCATTGATTGGATCCATCTTAATGCACATGGAACGAGATACTATTATACTCATTAGGCCCTCTTTCAAGCCTCTCATCTCTCATTGGATCCAATTCCTTTAGGTTGAGTGCCAGAGCTGGCTATTTACTAGCACAGGTTCTAGTAGGATTAAGTTGAAATGATCGTTTTCTCTTGCTGATTCGGTTATGGTACTTCTGTTTGTGGCAGACTTTTCTCCAAGCTGATGTAAACGAGGATGGGAAGATAGATAAGTGCGAATGGCAGGACTTTGTTTCTAGAAATCCATCCTTGCTCAAGATTATGACCCTCCCCTATTTGAGGTCAGACAAATTGTGGTTATATCCAGTTTGTGCCTATAATGTAGCCAAACATGAAATTCATACTTTGGAGTACGTTCTTTCTTGCAGGGATATAACGACGACGTTTCCTAGTTTTGTGTTCCATTCCGCAGTTGAGGAGATTGTTACCTAAGGAGGTTGTATGCAGGAACCACGCCAATTAATTTCCTGTTTTACACAAAATCCATTGAGAGAACGTGAGATACTTCATTCAAGGCCAAAGTATCTGCATTACTTCGAGAATGGAACTTTGCCTACTGTAGAGATGATTGTGCAATAGGGTGAAGTTTTGTCAATCTTTTTTTAGCATTTTATAGTGCTAATCCTGATTGAGGATTGCTCCTGCAATATTTATTGAGAAAAGTTGCTTGTAACATTCATGGTTTGGGTTAGGTTTAGTTAGATTTGGAGATTAATCAAACCTATTCAATTGAAAAAAAAAAATCCGACTTGATCTCTATTCGGGCGATAATACTACATTTTCTCTTTATCTAAGATCTTAGCTGATAATTATTTTGCTCGGTTCTGGTTCTTGAAAGAACTGGTGACAGTAACCAAATTTTCGTGCGTTTTTATCACTAAATTTTCAAGTCAGGTCATGCGTCTGTGCAATACTTTTGCCTAAGCCCGCCCACTGTCCTTTCGGGCTAAGTAGGCCTCCTCGCCCTGATGACTTAAGGGTGTAATACTTTTGTCAAAATCGAGTTGACCCATCTCTTCTATATTTTTTCCCCTCTTTACTGAATTTAATCATGCAAATCTCGATGTTTAGCTCGGAAAGCAGTCAACTGGTACCGACACTCATTGGGGGCTTTCGTATCGTGTTCGACACTTTTCAATACTTTCTAACACGCGATCGACACGTGATTAGTGCTACGAAAACCGCGGTGACACGCGAGGTCGGCATCACATGCGATTTTGACATGCACGTGTGGTCAATTTTAAGTATTTTTAATAAATTAGGCGCCAAAATTTGAATTTATCAAAAATATATATACTTAAGTCATATATCTAGCCAACTCAAAATTAATATACCCCGTCGGTCAAAAAAAAAAAAATTCTTATCGTAAATCCCTAACAAAAGAAGAGTAAAATTCACCCTAATATTTATATATAGACATGATTTATCATGTACATATAAAAATAAATATTTAATCTATACCGTGTTTCAATGGATCGAAATTCTCTATTATTTTATAAATGATGTTTTGCGTGTCATGTCGCTTGTCGGTTCGGTGCTACGTAAGCCGTCAATCCGCTCAACTCAATTCCACCATAAATGTTAAGTTTAAGCTAGAGAAATGACTCGACAGTTTAAGCTAGAGAAAGAATGTCTACTTGTTAAACGAGACCGTTTGATTTTGCCCAAAAAATAAAATGTCTAGACCGTTTGATAATGTTAGGGTGCGTATGGTAACGTTTCTGTTCCCGGAACAATTTTTGGAACAGAAACACTTTTTTCTGTTTCCGTTCCTCGCTACGATTTTTGGGAACGTAAACGCGTTTGGTAACGACAAAAAAAAATGTGTTCAAAAGCTTTGATAAAAAGTCGTCGTCTTTGAGAGTGTGAAGGAGTAGTTCGGGAACAGAGGGTTGCAAAAAGTGTTCCTCTTGCGTTATAAAATGTGTTCAAAAGCTTCATAAAAAGTGTTCCGGGAACAAAGAAACAAGTATTTTTTGTTTCTCGTTTCTGCTCCAAAAGTGTTCTCATTTCGAAAAGTGTTCCCGGAACACTTTGTGAACACTTTTTTACCATACGCGTTTCTGTTTCCAAAGTGTTCCGGGAACACTTTGTTAACAGAAACACTTTTTCTGGAGCGTTACCATACGCACCCTTAGTGACCTACTTTTAGTTGAGTCGAATGTTTCCAACTCCCCGTGTAACGCCGAGGAGCTCAGCTTTAACTCGCCCGTACGTGCTCCTCAATGGCGGCGTATGTCTCGGCTGAAGCCGGAAGCTATCTACGTATCTTGTTGCCGACGGTAGAAGCATTTGATTGAGTATGCGTCCATGCGTGCGCCAATTGGTTCCGTTTCTCGGCCTGACCACAACCACTTTTTGAGGCTGTCCGCCATTCCCATGGGAACCCCGTGTCCCCAGGCATGCTTCAGAAACACACTTATCGTTCATTTTCTCCATTTGCTGCTTTTCAATCTTCAATTTGTGTGGATTGAATGAGATCATCCAAGAGGGTGCTGGAGAAAAGTATGGTTGTGGGGCTCCTGCATTAGCCTAGCTCTCTCAATTATGAGGGTGAGCTTGGCATTTTCGAATGTGCACATGTGTTGTTCGACATAATGCCCAAGTGGTATTGCAACTTCATGGCGATCGATTACACACCTCTCGGGTATGCTTCAAACTTCTTGACGTTCCCAATGCTGTATAACAACCGAACATGACGGAAGATAAGATTTTTAGGAGATAATTAATGTGATATATACAGGTACGGTGCTCAGTTTTATGTTCTTTGTTCCTTTTCTTTGACAATATCCTCTTGTTAGTAATTGCATTTCAAAACTACTTTAATGAATACTTGCATCATTAAAGCTTGTCTTTTCCCTTGTATTATACAGGTTTTTGGAGGGTCAAGTTGTTCAATTGCTGGAATCAAAAGATGCTTCTCTGTGAGCTTGAATCTTTTCAGTTTGCATATATTGGCTTTGAAATGCAAAGACAGGTCATTTACTCAAAGGCCTTGATGCTTGATTGAATTCCTCAAATCGTTGCAGCCGGGTATTGGCTTATTGAAAGCCTGACCATTAGCCCAGTAAACCTGGTTGTCAAGCAGGGTTCATGAAGGGGTTGTCTCATTTGAGGTTAGTATTGCAGTCATCTGTGATAGCCAATAATGCAAGATGAAGATTTTCTGCTGAAACTATTTGTAAACTTGTCTAAGTGCCGGGTCATACTCACTTGTACTAGAATGGCTTTAACGACACGAGGAGAAATTTTTGTGCATCGTTGCACTGGAAACAGCCATCTCTTGAGATTATTGTTTCCTTACTTCGGTCAGAAGAGAGCTTTATCATGGAGACAAAATAGAGAGTTCATACTCTGCAAAAACACTAATATAGCACCAAATTCAACTCGAGCACTTTTGCTGGAGAAACTTGGAGTTGCAATTAAAGATCACAAAATAGCAGAAGCCTGGGATATATTCAAGGATTATAGAAAATCATATGATATTTCTGATCGTTCTCTCATCAATAGATTACTCACTGGACTTTCGTACTCATCTGACCCACAATGGCAACGCAGAGCTTGTGATTTAGTTTTCAAGCACTGGAAGAGAAAATCACACCTTTTTCACGTCGAAGTTCTAGCTAAGTTGGCTCTCTCAGTAGCGAGAGCTAAGATGCCAATTCCCTCCTCAATGATCCTCAGATTGCTGCTGGAGAAGAAGTATCTACCACCCTTTGACATATTGAATTTAGTAATACTGCATATGGTTAAGACAGAGATTGGGACGTATCTTGCATCCAATCTACTGTTTCAGATATTTGATTCTTATCAGCACATAACCATATGCGGTAGCAATCTTCGAAACAAGATGAAGGCTGACACAATTATCTTTAATATAGTGCTTGATGCTTGTGTGAGGTTTGGATCAGCATTAAAAGGCCAAGACGTAGTCGAGTTTATGGCACGGTCAGGAGTAGTTGCGGATGCACACTCGATTAATATCATTGCGCGGCTTTATGAGATGAATGGGCAGAGGGATGAGATTAAGAACTATAAGGGACATGTTGATCGCATTCCAGTTGCACTTGTTCCTCATTATCAGTCTTTCTATAATAGTTTCTTGAGCTTGCACTTCAAGTTTACTGATATCAGTGCTGCTGCTGAACTTATCTTGGATTTGGATAGATATCGCGAGGCTCTTCCTCTGAACAATGAAGAGAGGCCTCGCCTTGTCTCAGTTGGATCGCCCAATCTCAAGAGTGGACTGAAGATGAGAATTCTGCCCGAGCAACTGGATATAGATCACACCTTTGAAGCGGAAAGGAAAGAAGATCTTGTTGCAGTTAGGAATGGAAAGTTCAACCTGACCAACAAAGCTCTTGCGAAGTTAATATACGGATACAGAAGAATTGGGAGGATCGGTGAGCTTTCAAAGCTTTTGTTAAGTATTCAGGAGCAGAAGGCGTCATCGGGCAGATATCATCTGTTTCTATGTGTGATCAATGCGTGCATAGGCGTAGGTTGGCTGGAGACTGCTCACGATCTCTTGGATGACTTTGAATTTGCTGGGGCTGCTATTGACTCTTCTGCGCATATCGCACTCCTGGAAGCGTACTATGAACAAGGCATGCTTAAGGAAGCAAATGGACTAGTAAAACAGATGAAGAAGAGTGGTGTGCTCAGTAGTTGTTTTGATGAGACGACCATCTTCGCATGTGTTCTGGAGAAAGCAGCTACAAGTGAACCCAGTTCTAATATGTCATCTGCTGTTGAATGTTCTGATCTAATCAAAATGCTGGTTCAAATTATGGAAGAGGAGGAAAAATCCACTCCATGTGTGCTTTACGAGCTGAATACCTCAATTTACTTTTTCTGCAAGGCCGAAATGATGGAGGATGCTTTGATAACCTATAGAAGAATGCAGGAAATGGAAATCCAGCCCAACGAGCAAACCTTTGCAATTTTGGTGCGTGGGTATTCATCTTTGCAAATGTACCGCGATATAACCATATTGTGGGGGGACATGAAAAGGAGTATGACGCGGGATACTTTAGTGATAAGCAGGGATCTTTGTGAATCCCTGGTGCTGAGCTTTCTTCGAGGTGGTTACTTTGAGAGAGTAATGGAGGTAATTAGCTTTATGATGGATCATAAACAGTTTGCTGATACGGGGATGTACAGATACGAGTTCCTAAAGCTCCATAAGAATCTTTACCGGAATTTAAGTGCATCGGAGGCTAGAACAGAAGCTCAGAGGAAGAGGCTTGAGCATGTTCGCGAGTTCAGAAAATGGGCTGGAATCAACTAGTTTCCACTTTCCGATGGACAAAAGATGGGCTTCATACTCAGCAACACGCTGAAACGTCAAACTTGTGTACCCTATTGTTTTTCTGGAGACTGCAGTCATTGATTTCTTCACGCCCAGTAACCAGAGTAATCTTCTGTTTGGTTTTTCTGTCGTCGCCAAGTTAATGCCAGTGGAAGTTACTCATCCTTTCTAAGATCATGTACATCAACTGAACTGTAAATTGTCGACTTTGGAAAGCTCTTTTTTTCTCATTTAGTGAGAAACATATAATGTCTCACAATGTCAATAGATACCATAATTCCTGTTAAAAATTTGCTGTGGGCGAGCACTTTGATGATGTATGGTCGCTATTAATTTCCAATGATTGAACCATCTCATTCTTCCGATCCTCTTACCTTATCATTTTTTTACGTCCACTTTTAAATGCCAGTTGAACTTGTTGAGGCATCAACTTCAAAGCAAGACAAGATGACGGATGAAAAAGCTCGCCTCACGGGACATTTGAAGTCCCCTACTTTGGGTTGATGCAAGAATAGTTCCTTGGATTCTGTGTGATACAATCATACAGCCACAGCTAAGTAACTCTTCTGTCGTACTTAGGCTGTTTTGTTAGTTCATTCATTCCTCTCATATGATGCAGTAAAGTGTTCGTATCCGGCCTTTGGAGCAACGCGAAATTTGAATATGTACGGACATGTCACAGTCGATAATTATAAATATCCCACCTAGTCCGGTTAAAAATATCCCCCCTCTCTCCCACACCGCCGCGAACGCTGTCTTCTTCCTCACCGTCCATCCCACCTCTTCAATGCTCATGCCGCCGCCGTTGTCTTCTCCGCCGCCAACAAGCCCTGGATCTGAGCTAGTGGATGGACTGGGTTGAGACGAAGTAGGATTGAGTCCCCTGATCATGAAGTACGAGACTACTTGCGATTGTATGCGCAAGAAAATCAGAAGATTTGGAGAACAATTCGTCGATCTAGGTAGGTAGGTGCTGGTGGTGGTGATTCTGGAGATGATGTCGGTCGAGATTATGAAGCTTCGATTCGGTTTTTGAAAGTTTCGAAGCTTGTTTGTTGCCATGCACTTTTGGCGCTCTTCTAGCTCGATGTCATTATTAATGCCATCCACATATTCAAAAGGTGAAGCGCAACCTTCCTTTGGGTTTGCGTTTGGCTTCACTGAAATTAATCGGAATTTAATAGAAGTTAACTAAGCTATTGCTCGAGCATGAGTAAAACAAAAAAATAGCTTTCAAAATGAAATTATCAACTAAATCCGCCGGTGACCGGTATGGAGAAATTCGAATCGTGAACCATCTCCACCGTACCGAGTTAAAATGGCAGATAGACCGAGACGAGGCTCATTTCAATCGAGTTGCGGAATGAGTCCCCTCGGACATCCGACTCAGATATTTATTAAATAATACACATGATATTACAAAATCTATTTGATCTTTATTTTATCTGGCATTTCCTATCAAGAAAAAAATATTCGAACGACGAAACGCAACCTTTGGATTTGGCTTCACCGCAACTAATCGAAATTTAATAGTAGTTAGTAAGTTGTTGCTCGAGCATGAGTAAAATACAAAATAACTTTCAAAATGAAATTATCAACCGAATCATGAATCGGTCCAGTGATCGGTGTGGAGAAATTCTAACGGTGAACCATCTCCACCAATTCGAGTTAAAATGGCAAATAGACTGAGATGAGGCTCATTTCAGCTGAATTGTGGAACGTGTCGCCTCACTCTTTCGACTCGTATATTTACCAAATAACACATATAATATCACAAAATCTGTCTTATCTTTATTTTATTCTGCCTTTACTATCCAATAAAAAAATAAGGGATTCCAACACGTTGGAACACATTATATATTAAACGAATACATGATAAATTATCATGTATATATAAAAAAATTAGCAGCGAGTCTCTTCTTTTTCAAGGGATTCACGATTAGATTTTTTTTTACTAGCTAGATATATTATTTTTAGGATAGTTGAGTATAGGACTTAAGTATATATAATTTTTTCTGTTGAAATGGCATGTCGGGATATTGTAATCACGTTATGTTGGCGTGTTTGAAGTACTAATCATGTGTGAATGGCATGTCAAAAAGTATCGAAGTGTTGAAAAGTAGCATAACGAAGAACGAAGACCCCGGAAGGTAGAGGTAGCCGGTTCCACGGAACCGGCGGTTCCGGTTCCTAAAAAAGGTGGAACCACTGGTTTTGGGTCGGTTCCGGTTCCGGTTCGGAACCGCCGGATCCAAGGCCCAATTGCTCTTTTCACCCGGCCTTCTTTTTTTTTTTTTTTTTAAATCGGGTTGGAATCGGCCCGGAACTGTGGGCCAGGTCAACGGGCCGGTTCCGGGCCCACGGATCCATTTGGCCACCTCTACCGGAAGGTATTGTGCTACGTAGGTTAAATCAGCAATAAACCGCGAGGCTCATTTCAGCCGAGTTGCGAAACGAGTCAACTCAGTAATTCGACTCACTCGCCACGTTCGGAAATGCGTATAAAACCATCTGCTCACAAATCATCACCGAAGCTCCATCCCTAAAACCTCACGCCCATGGATTTCTCTGAGCAGGACGTGGACGTCTTCGGAGAAGACTACGACGAAGACCGCATCGACGGCGACGGCGACGGTGACGGCGAGCGTCGAAAGACGAACCGCCAATCGCCTTCCGGATCGTCATCGCCGTCGTCCTCATCGTCCTCTTCCTCTTCAGCAGCGTCGTCCTCGTCGTCGTCCGGATCTTCGTCCGACGGAGCGGATAGCAGCAGCGACGGCGGAAGCCCTCGCAGCGGCGGGAGAGAAGATGAGAACGGAGGGGATTTGGAGAATTTTAGTGGCATGACAAACAGTCACCGTAGTGAGTTCGAAGAGCAGGAGACCGATCTGTTCGGTTCTGATAACGAGGAGTACTGTAAAACTCCGGCTACAAGTCGTTTTTCGATTCCCGGTATGATACTCTTATTCGCGATTCTTCAGCTTTCGTCTACTTGTTGCCGGATTTTCTGGTTTCTGATATTGTATGATTGGAGCTCTGAGTGCACGCGTTTTCCTGTATTTTCTTGATTCGAGGGAAATTTACGGTTCAGTTTCACCATAGTTTGGAATAGTATTCAATAAGGTCACCTAACATAGGCTTCGCATGCGGGCGAAATTTGACAATTTTCGTTCTTTATGAACAAATAGTCATTGTGATTGAACAAAAATAGGACCTTTGTGGCCGTAACTTCGCAGAATCTCTTCAGAAGTAATATAGTTACTTTGTGTTTGTTTCATTATTTTGCATCCTTGTGCCTGATCAGTCTCTCTCTTGGCAGTACTGCCCCCTATTCGTACAAATAGCAGTCAGGGCAGAGGGAGTGGTCGTGGTCGGTGGCAGGCTGGGCATCCAAATGGTAGAGGAGCAGGTATCCTTCCCCGCCCTGTACCTTATCCGCCAAGGCAAAACTATGGTTTCGGACCGAAGTTTTCCAACGGTCATCGCGATGAGCGTTTTGTTTCTGAACTCAAGCTATCCAAGAGCGAAGAAACATTATCGAGGAGATGCGTTGCATTTCAGGAGGTATTTGATAGCTTTTGATTAGATTTTGGCTGCATCAGTTGTAGTCTTGTGATTGTCACTTCATTTGTCACATACATAAATCAGAGCATTCACCACAAAGCGGTGGCCGTTGCTATTAGAATTTTTATTATTTAGATGGTATTTGTGCGGATTTCACAACTGAGAACACTATGCCTTTTATATGGCAATGTAGAATGACCAGAAGAACGAATATTGGAACAGAATCATTGTGGTTGTTTTCTTGCTGATATTTAACTTTATTATTTCTTGAGATGACGTTAATAGTGGTCTTTTCGGAATTTGCACCAACTTCTATTAGCCATTGTTCCTTCTTTGATGAGATGCCGTGGGTATATTACATTATCGGATTAGGAAGACCTCAAATAGTATGAAACCTAATCGCGCGCGCTGCTTTGTTTAACAGCCGTGTGAACTTGCTTGCTATAGCCGTGTGGAAGGTGGAGACGTCTGCTTTGACGATCGCGGCTTGGTGAGCTCTCCGGTGCTTCTTTCTTTGGTTCATTTCCTGCTTTTAGTCCGCAAGTTTTTCCAATTCAGGCTGTACCTCACCTGATGCTTTATTTTCCGATTGTAGAGGCTCTTTAAACGTTTCATAACAGAAGATGTGGGAGCTGATCTAAATGAAGGTTTCGACACTTTTATTGGGAAAAAAGGTGTGCTTGCTGTTTGTGTGAAATATGAATTGTATTAGAAATTTTAAAAATGGGCATAGGATGCTCACCTGTGCCTCTCTCTCTGTCTGTGACAGAATTGGGTTCCGAGGGTTTTGGTGACCTTCTTGCTTGCATAAGGGACAAAAATATCCCGCTGCAGAACATCCATTTTGTGGTATGGGATATGCTGCATATGACTTCCATCTACGTGAATTTTCCTTAAGTTCTAGGTTTAAATTCTTCCCCTTTGGGTTTCTGTGACTGCAGACATTCCGGAACAACCTCAATAAGGTAATATATTTCCCTCTTTATGAACTTATAGCTGTGTAAATTTTTATCAATTCATGAGGAACATTGCGGTGCCAGCCCGCATACCAAATTGTATACTGGAAAGGGCATAATAAGACTTATACTTATCTTTCTGATTTTACTGCTAAACCATACAAAAAGAGTGTTGAGCCATTTCTTTGTCTTGCCACGTAATAATACCTATCCCTTCATCGAGTACTATTATTAAATGCTCTTATATGGAATGCACGTCAATCCTATCTTGAGGAACTGAAAGTACATGTGACATTCAATTCGAAGCCCTGAAATCGGTGTCTTATGCGATTTATGCTATTTGTGCCTTGCAGATATTGGCTACACCTTATAGCAGAAATGAGCCCTGGGAGATGGGGGTGCATAAAAGGAATGGGGTTGTCTACCTTGATGTTCACAAACTTCCAGAAAGGCCTCAAAGTGACTTAGATCGCAGAAGGTACTACTCTACGTAAACTCGAGGACGTACATGATTATGGCTTGACCTATTTGCATAGATATGGATATGAAAACTCTCTTTTGCACTTCCATTATTTCCTTTTCTCTTTCAGTAAACTAGGTTCCTCACATCGAAATGTAGGATTGATTAGATTGTGAGCGGCATTGATCTTATTGGTAGTTGTCTCTGCGTAAGAACAAGAACATGAATTTATAGTGAGTTTCTGCTGAAAGCTGCATGTCAGATGGAACCAATCTTAATAGTTGAAACTTGTGAATTGTCTTTGGGAACCTTTTTTTGTGCTTCTCTTTTTTGGAGGAGAAAACGAGGGGTGGGTTGTTCAAGTTTAGTGACTCCCCAGGGGACAACTTTTGAAGTAATGGGATCATCTTCAGTCTTCACTTAAATGAATATATGTTCAGTACTCAACTATGTTGCATGGTTTATATTCATTTCTATTTGAATAGGAAAACCAACATAGGTGTGGAATTTGATTGCAATCTCTATGAGGCCTTCTAAAGTAGCTGCCTTGTGGAAGTGTCACTCCTTGATTTTGTATTTGTCCTACATCTTGTGGGCATTTAATTTATAGAGAACCATCTTGACAGGTACTAGTCCTCCGTAACCATTATGGTTTAAATATGATACTTAAATTAAGGATAGGTGCTTTTCTTTTGTAGGAATTATTCTTTGTTAGTTGATGTCAAGAGCATTTAATAGACTTTGAAATTGGATCTCATTGCACTCGTTTGCTTATGTATTTAGATCTTACTGGGGATATTGCTTTGAGAACCTTGCAACTGAAGACCCCCAAAGAGCTGCGGGAGAAGGGATACATCATGTTGATGCCAATGTTGAATACTGTTCTGTGATTAAAACTAAATTAGGGGCTCATCGGATATTGATGGGGGCTGAAATGGATTGTTGCGATTCAGCTGATGATGGAAAGAGATTTTATATCGAGCTAAAGACCAGCCGTGAGGTCAATGAGATTGTTCGTTGCATGTGTCTTCTCAGCTACAATTTATCTGCTTTTTCTACCGTCGAACCATTAGTGGCCTTCTCTTTATTTTCACCTCTTGACATATTTACCTACTCTGCAGTTAGAATATCACACTGAAGAAAGATACGAGCGAGAGAAGCTCCTCAAGTTCTGGGTAAGCTTAGCTTCCCATTTTCAATGTTGTGATTAGATTTATGTTCTTTCTTCGTTCATGCATTTTTCTGTAGCTGTTGATATGAAATGGTGAAAATTACTTTTAGATATTCCTCTATTTGTAATTTGATGATGGTATAGACATGATTTAAGTGGACCTCGTAGCTTCATTATTCGGGATTGATGGTCTCTGTGTGGATTACATTGCTATTTCATGTATCTTGTGCATACCACTTAATTTCTGCCAGATTACTGACAAAGGATTTATCTGTTCTTACAGATTCAAACCTTCCTGGCGGGTGTTCCTTATATAGTTATTGGATTCAGGTATCTCATCTTTTGTCTTCTTATAGGTGACATTTCTATCTCCGCATCAGTACTCAAACACTGAGTATTACATGGTGGTTAGTTGAGAATAGGTCTGAAGACCCTAGTTTCCTCCTTAGCTCTCCAAAGGACATCCAATGTAGAGAACTTCTTCCCTCCTCTGTTGTGTTGCCTTATTGTATTATAGTTTCTGCATCATATGTAGGTCTATCTTACTAAATTGAACATTTTTGCCCCGACAACAATTGATGGGCGGTGCTGTCATTGTAGGGATGATGCTGGCCGGCTTGTCCGGACAGAGAGATTAAGAACCAAAGACATAACTCAGAGAGTTAAATCGAAGAACTATTGGCAGGTAAGTCATGGCATCAAGATTGAGGGTATTATATCTGCAATGTAAGAACTTGGGATAGAGAAGCAGGTCAATCTCGTTTTCTCATTCAATGAGAATTGGTTTTAGTGTTTGATTTCCATGAGAATTGGTTATATCCTCATGAGGTAGGAGAAATACAAGTTGCACTTCAATGGTCCAAAATGAATTCTTTGGGAGCATTCCTTTTTTGCTTCGTTTTGCTTGAATTGAAATGAAGTGGGTTGGCAGGGAGGAGTGTGCCTGGCATTTGCTGATGAAGTCCTCTGCTGGCTGTATGGAACAGTCAAAGAAAGTGAGATTGCAATATCTATATCTAATTTACCTTAAGTCTCATTTTCGTATTTGTATAATGATTTCGTAGTTATGCAGTGGCTCCTCATTTGTGCTCCTCATTTGTGAGATTGTCATTTTGACACTTACTATCTATGGTGATGTGAACTTCTCATGATTTGGCTGTGCATTTTCAGATGAAGACTACATACTGCAGTTTGCTCCACCGTTTAATCGTTTGGAGCTTCTGCAAGCTAACTCTTGCCCCGATGCGATCACTAACCATGTCAATCAATTGTGACATTTTCGGAGGTTTGCCTTGAAGATCATCGGATGGAAAAGCGTATGTTTCTATGTTTAACACCTTTTCCCAATTTTTTTTTCTGTTTGGCCGCAAGTATAATTTGAGCTGAAGCCAACCGTATCTCTAACACTGAATTTGGCAGCGCCCATTTTTCGTCTCCCGGAAGCTTCAGACCTTGTAAATTCGGCGAAGTGGTAACTGAAGATATCGGTTTGCTAACTCAGGCATCGTCAGGAGTTTTGCTCAGGCCATCTCAAATGCAGCCATAAGCCGGGATCACGATTCTCGGATGTGTAATAGAAGTTAGCTTGGAACTTCTAGCACGAGAACCGTTTTCCATTTCCCAGCTTTGTCTGTACATCTAGCTAGTCATTTTTTTTGTTTTAATCTGTGACTATAATATCTGCAATTGACACTAGAAATCTTGGGTCATTCGCGACAAACATCATCCCCAAGATGATGGCTTATGCTCGCAGTTGGCAGTTGTTTACAGAATGTTGGACAGTTCTCATAAAAAGGCTGGTTTTGATTCTACTGGCAGAGGGTATTTCGTATTAAGGCCTGTTGTCAAGTTGGCGCTGAGCTAGTGACGGCGAATCGCACCGCGTCGTGTTGGCATCTCGGCATACGCCCTTAGCATGCTGCCCCATAAAAAATGAGAACGGCTGGCATTGACAATTCCCAAGTCCTTTTGAGGTTGGCCGTTGATTTTCTTTTCTTTCTTTTTTTCCTTATTCGTGGAGAAGAAGCGCTTGATTTTTTGGTTGGGTGGTTCTTGGACACCATTGAGAAAATCAGATGGCCCTTTCAATGCGTAAAATACTAAAAAAATAAATAAATTCTAGATCTATTGGGTTGGCATCAATACGTTTTAAATTTTTTTAGTTAGATCAATTTAATCTTAAATATTTTGTATTGGTATCAATTCAGCATATTCTTGACGTAGACATTGATTATTTTATTGGGCAAATATTATAATATTTTGCAATTTTCATATACCTTTTATTTTTTTATTTTGTTTTATGGGCATTGACCCTTGCTAGCTCGGCCAATGGTAGCCATTGGTGAGGGCCACAGCCCTCGGTGGGACGCCCAGCCGGATCTAGTGAGGGCCGCCCTCGCCTAGCCGCGAGGGTCGGGCCTAGATCCGGCAAGGGTAGCTTCCGCCTAGTCGAGAACTCGACCCTCGCAACTTGGGCAATGAAAAGAAAAAAATAAAAACATGAAAATTATAAAATTTGTCTATGTCGTTTATCGTCTCATGTAGGATTGTTAGCGATTTATGAAAATTGATCCAACAGGCTAATTTAGTACAAATGTATAAAATTTATGATTAATTTGATTCAATTGAAAGATTTATGACTAGATTGATACCAATGACTACGACTTTCATTTTATTTTATTTTCCGCTGCGAAGAAATCCCGAGTGAAAATATGAAATCGACCAAGCTTTACTCTAGGGGTCTGTTTGATAATGCTGATGTTTCTCTTAATTATATTCTTTTGTTTTCGAGAACGTAAATATGTTGGGTAACATTATTTATATTAACACTCATATTTTTAATATGTTTTGATTCTCTGTTTTTTTTAGGTTAATATCACGATAAATTCCAAATTATTTTACTCCGAATTAGTTTTTTTTATCACCAAAAAGTTCAACCTGGTACATCCGTGGTAAATTTATCTAAATTTATTTTTTTACAATAAAAAATTCCAAACTGGTACACTTGTGATAAATTTACCCTTATTAGTTTTTTGACCGCGAAAAATCTCAAACTAGTTCACTTATGATAAATTTATCCTCCTTTAATTTCCGTTAAGTTTTATAGTCAAATTGCTAAGTTGGATTATATCGGTTTGAGGATTTTACACTTTATTGGTCACAAATATATCAATTTGAATTTTTCGTGATATTAACTCAATTTAACGGAAACTAACGAATGATAGATTTGTCATAGTTATACCAATTTTGGATTTTTTTTATGATAAATAATTAGTTTGGAATAAATTTATCACAAGTGTACCAGTTTAAGATTTTTGGTGGTCAATAAAACATTTTAGAGTAAATTTATCATAGGTGTACCGGTTTGAGATTTTTTTATGTTAAAAAAGATAGTTTGAGGTAAATTTATCACAGATATACAAGTTTGGGGTTTTTCGTTGTAAAAAAATATTTTAGGATAAAATTGTTACAAGTGTACCAGTTTGAGTTTTTTCATGGTGTTACCCCCTTGTTTTCTTACTTTCCTCTAATTTGAAAAATTTTCTCTTCCGATTTAGTCTAAATCTATAAGCTTCTCTCTTCTTTTTTCGTGGAGATTTCTATCATGATTTTGTTTAGATTTGGGATTTTTTCGCGTGTAGTTTTTGGGGTTTCGCTTTTCTCGGGTTTATTTGTTGAACAAGTCCAATTTCAAAGGAAATCAAAGAAGTTTCGTGAAAGTTTCACTATCACGGGTGTTGGATTTGTGCTCCTTTAACTTTTTTACTCGCTCGAGTAATAGTGTTGGAGACGCCAAAACTAGGAGTAGGGGTGTGCATGGTCCGAGCCGGTCCGGTCCCAGCATGGAACCGAGGACCGGACCGTAGTCTTGGTCCCCATATTTTCGGGACCAAGGACCGGACCAGGACCCATTGTCTCGGTCCGGGCCGATCCCGGTCCGGTCTCGGTCCCCGCCCAGAGGGACCGCTAACTATTGAAAATCTAGTCAACTTAATAAACTATGCCATGGTAAAAACATAGTGACTTGCTATGACTTTATGATCGACGAACTTGACCAAAATGTTCGAATTCAATACCAAATCCAACTATTACATGATAAAAACATCACCAACCACACTAAAAAAAGCCTACAGAGAGAAAAGATGACCAAAAACAAGATGGAAAATAAGACTAAAAAGAGAGTCTTGAGGAGGAGAGTGCGACCGTGCAAGATTGGGAAAAAAATGGGCAGTGGACTTTTATTATTCTGTTTTGTTTTCAATTTTTTTTTTTGCAATTGTATATATTTATATATAAATAATTATATATTATTAGCGGTTCGGTCCGGGCCGGGCTAGTCCGATCCCAATACAAGAAACCCAAGGAGCGGACCACCCGGTCATCGGTCCAATTTATTGGGACCGGGGACCGGACCTACCACCTCAAGGACCGGACCAACCCGACTGGTCCGGCTTGTTCGGTCCAGCTTTGTACACCTCTAGGAGTAGGTATGCATTGCCACAAGATAAAGCCATAACGCTAGATGAAGATTTCGGTGAATGCTGCCAATGTGCATTTTAAGCGTGTAACCCATAATCTTGTTATAATAATTTCTTTTGTTATTTAGAGTTTGTTTTATTTTGAAGTTGTTTGAAATTTATCATGATTTGTAGTTGAATTAGGAGGTTTCTCTCTTGTATTTCGATGAAGTGAATGAAATTTAATTTTGCCTAAAAAAATGCATCATTTAAATTTTTTTTTTGTTTTCAAAATAAATCTTTGACAAGGAATAAATTTGAAACAGAAATAAAAAGAAAAAAAAGGATTTCGAGAACAGAATTGTTACCGAACATGTCAGAAATATACCGAAAGCGACTGAATTCGTTTCTGAAAAAGCAGGCTGCCCATTCGGCTGCTTGTGAGATCCGAAGCCCTAACCAATCGCTAACGAACGAACCTAGCTAGGGTTTATCGCTTTTGGCCCCACCCTTATGCTGCTGGCCTTCTCCTAGAAGAATCTTTGGC
This sequence comes from Rhodamnia argentea, assembly GCF_020921035.1. Lineage (NCBI taxonomy): Eukaryota > Viridiplantae > Streptophyta > Magnoliopsida > Myrtales > Myrtaceae > Rhodamnia > Rhodamnia argentea. Next base: position 4,700,258 of record NC_063158.1, read on the forward strand.
GGAGAAAGTTCGCTGTCTATAGGAGGAGGAGGAGGAGGAGGAATATGTATAAGGAGAGAAGCGGAGGCGGCGTTTCCAAGTCCGAGGTGGTGGTCGGCGCTGCGGATCGGAAGCAGAGGATCAACATCAACGACGTGCTCGACAAGCACCTCCTCGAGCGATCCTCGCCGTCCACGTCTCGCGTCATCAACGGCAAGGACAAGTCCCCCCACGCGGTCATCCTCGGCAAGGCTCCCTCCGATCACCGCGATTCGGCTCGCTTCAAGGCCAACTCCGATGGTCCGTCTCTCTCCCTTTCTCTTCAAAATTTTATGATATGTCTGAATTCCTTCTCGTACGCGTCATTTCGGAGAGAAAAGGGATTTGCTTTGTTATTTTCGCTCTCCTGTCTGTGCTTGTTTAGAAGCGTGGGTTGTTTTTGCACGGGGCATACCCATCAGTATGTATATCTGTCTGCATAAGTTTGGATTTACTCTGGTATTTCCAAAGATTCAAGCTTTTCTGCTCTTGATGGATTAAGCATGTCAATAAATTGCAGTGTGGTTTTTCTCTTATTAGTTTAGGTAAGAGTTGATTGTGTCCCCTGTCGAATCTTGGTGTTACACCAGAGATTTTGATACTCGAGTTGCTGAGATGTAGTGTGATTTGTAGATATCAACTATTCATTACGAGTTTTATTTCGGTATTAGCATGGGAGATCATGCAATGGATGGATACGTGTAGATTTACTTGCTCCCTCGTTTTAAGATGATCTCTCTGTCTCTCTTTGAAGCAATTATCCCTAAGAGCTTGTACCTTTCTATGTCTTTGGCAAGTTTATGCGCTGCAGAATTTGCAGTTCTCGAGGATTCTATAAAAGCCGTTGGAAATAAGGAGTACATTCTCTTGTCCTTCTGAAGTTCGGGAGCATCTTCGGTTTTGCCCTGGAAAATAAGTTTCGGAAAAATAAATCAGTCATTGGTGGTAACCCCACCTAACTAGATTAGAGTGTTTCTTGCGACCTCTGGCCAATTCTTGCATGTCTCTTCAAATGCTATAGACTTCAAATATGCACATTAAAAAAATGATCGCTATTTCAGGAGACATGACCGGTCATAATCAAGTTTCCTTTTGAGTTCATAATTGAAAATCACTTCTGTGAATGAGGTCTTGCTGTGTTTGTAGGAAAGAACGGTTCGTTGCCAGTCAACTCCTAGAAATCTGATAGCTCTTTCTAGTTTCCGATTAACCCAGCTAATACGTCCTAAGTTATTGCCATTGGTGTCATGACTAGTTGTTGGTGTAGTAATTGAAGCGTGTTATCAGCAGCATGGACTTACATAGTGGAAAAGCACTTATGTAGATTGGATTGGATTGGATTGGATTGGATTGGATTGGATACACGAGGTAATCCAAGTCTTCGCTTCTTGACTGCGAGTCTTGTTTGCTTAGGAAGTTGTGGATGTATTTCAGTGATAAGATCTAAGTAAGACGTTTTAATGTTTATCTATATGTCTGATTATAAATTGTGAGTGATTGTTCGTTTCCTGAAACTTGTTTTTTTTTCAATCGCATCTTTAGGATGGTCATTACTTTAACATGACATTGATTTGGGGAGGTATGCTTGTCTGGTTTTACAACTTGAATGACCGTACTCCTTACATGTTGCTTTCTTGGTTAAGTGAGAGCATTGCCCCAAGTCCATGCTAGAGGATGGCATGAAAAAGCAGAGAATATTGCCATACTGAATTCAGAGTCAAAACTTTTGTGTTTCAAGATAATCCTTTATTTCATTCTTAAGAGGTTTTTTTCGAGCACAAGAGGTTACTCGTTTTTTGCGGTATCCAACATAACGAATATGTGAGCTGAGACAATGCATCCGCAGTGTACCCTCTTCCCACAAGATTTGCAACACCTCCGATTAGAAGCATTTGAATGGACAGTTTCCCTGTATCTCCCATCCTCATAAATAGACATTCATCGCATAGAATTCGGTGTCGTCACGGGCATGGAGTAGCTAGCCCTCCTTGGGTCTCTCTTGTGTGATTTCGAGCACTAAGTATTTCAGGTGGAGCTTCCATTGGAGCAGAGGCAGCAGCTGGAGATATTTTATGACTAGCTAAGAATAATGCATAATCCCCAATTTCATGGTAGCAAATAGTTTTTGAAGAAAGAGAAAAACATGAGAATTACAATGGAGTCTGTTTTTGCATAATCTTATCACCACCACGACCACGACCACCACCACACCATCATCATCTCTCTCTCTCTCTCTCTCTCTCTCTCTCTGCATTTTTCGTACTCTCTTTCCATATATACACTTTGAAACTAAATCGCCTCCGTCTTAAGATCGATGGATGTATAAAACCTAACCTGTCTTTCAAAACGCAGCAAAACCCTATATCAGAGTCTATACGGCACTGCTTGTTAAGTATACACCGGTCTTTAACTAGATGCCAAATGCGAGATTTCTATTCTATTCGCCACTGCCCAGCTCGTCTTTATCTTGATCTGGCTCAGGCAAGATTTCCCATGGAATTCTTAAGGCCAGGTCCATATCCTCCCTAGGATAACCTGCTGCATATGGTCGGAACCTCATCCTGCCATCAATTTTGGCCCAGGCGACAGCTCGTCCTTCCTCTGTGGATTCTTGTTAGGATCTATTTTACCTTTAAAGGTGAACTCGAGCTCTTCATATTAATTTCATTAGTGGAGTCATGGCCTACTACCTTTTTCAGGCTTGGGCTGCTATTGGTTAACTGTGAAGGTTCACTTTCCGTTACTTAACTACGGATGCTGTTTCTGTGTTTTTGCTACTTGCATGACTCTCAGCTTCTATCTCTGAATGTTTTTCTAAGGCCACAAACATTAGGGTTTGTAAGTGGCGCTGCAGCATCAGACAGTACACGCTCGTGATCAGTCTGACATTACATGTACAATGTGAAGCTGACGCAAAGGAACCTATTCAGAAGCTTAAGTCATTAGTGGGAGAATGGTTGACATGTATGAGGCCAAGATAAACTCATAATCGAGTGATAAGATATAACTTTAACGGTGTTAGTTTTATCTGGAGGCAGTTTAGTATTGGTCCATAGGTCAGACTTGAAGGAAATCTTCACTCAGAATGAATCCTCTTTTAGTTTGGAGTTCTGCCAGTTGGCTCTGTGCTTTGTTTTGTGAGACATCATTTCGTATGACTACTCTGACCTTTGGACCAATAATGACACCCCTTCTATGAAGAATGTGTATAGCCTATCCTGGTTCTGTCCAGTATGGGAAGAACATATAAGCATGAAATCATCGCAGGAAATCTTTTGATGACACAGATACCTTTTCTAGCACATGCTGGAGACTCGGGTCTAGGATATACACTTTACTAGTTGCTTCAGATTGTGGCAGAAACAAATCTTATTAGTGTATGTTGTGGTTTGTTGGAGTGTCCAGTCATTCCCCTGTTACATCATGGCACCTTATACAGTTTGTTTTCTAGAACTTGCTGTCCTATTTATCTGATTGCCAATGTCTTTTGCTTTATTTATGTCTGATAGAACTGGAATATCACTTTGTTTAGGGCAGCGTGTAGATTTTTCCCTATCCATCAAATATAGCGTTCTACTAATTAATGCAGCTAACTGTTACTTTGGAATTTTCTGATTTTTCCTTCTGGGTGTTCATTGTAGAGGAATCTGAAACAGATAGCGAAGAATCAGATGTGAGCGGTTCTGATGCAGATGACTCATCTTGGATCTCATGGTTTTGCAATCTTCGAGGAAATGAATTCTTTTGTGAAGTCCATGATGATTACATACAAGATAATTTCAACCTGTGTGGTTTAAGCAGTCTAGTTCCTTACTATGATGATCTGATTTTGGATGTCGAGTCCTCTCATGGTAAGCAAGTGCACTAGTATCATAGTGCTGGAACAGTGATGACAGCTGTACCACATATTCCATGTGTTTTGAAAACCTGGGTTCCATACATGCTTTTCCATTCATGGTCGGTTTTTTTCAGTTGTTTAATGTGCATAGGACATAAGGATTCTCCTATAGTAAGCATGGAATTAAAAATCGTGATATGGCATGTGTAAAAGGATTGATTGCTCCTGTATTTTTATCTTGAGTTTTAACATTTTAGTGCTTGTGATGCATTTTGTTGGTATGGGTAGGTGACATGTTCACTGAGGAGCAGAATGAATTAGTTGAATCAGCTGCAGAGATGCTTTATGGTCTAATTCACTCACGTTATATACTGACTAGCAAAGGAATGGCAGCTATGGTGAGATTGCGCTCATAATTACCTGTTTAGTAATTACTCACAACTTTGCCTAAATAGGTAACAAATGTGTTATTTTGTTTAATATCAGCTGGAGAAGTACAAGAACATTGACTTTGGTAGATGCCCGAGGGTTTATTGTTGCGGACAACCATGTCTCCCTGTTGGGCAATCAGACGTTCCTCGTTCAAGCACCGTTAAAATATACTGCCCAAGATGTGAGGATATATATTATCCTCGATCCAAGTACCAAGGCAGTATCCTTAATTATACCATGTTTCCTTTATGATTATCTTAGAGCTAATAATGAGCTAGTATGCATTGCATCTTAGAATTTGATAAGAATTGGTTCATAAGTTTGGTTTCGCTGTGAACATCTCTGATATTTTAATTTCTTAAAAGCAGCATGCATCAATTATTTTTATATAATGAGACAAACGTGTCTTTCCAGCACTTCGACTTTTCTTCCTCTGAATATGTGTTCTCATGAGCTGGGGAAAAAAGCGACTCCACCTAGACACAAAAGTTGTTCTTGAGCTGGTTTAGCTCGGGATATGAAACTAAAGGTATGACCGGTACCTGATGAGGTCCATGTGATTGTGATGATCATTTAAGACAAGTATTGATTGTCCTTAAGTGGGTGCATCCTTTTCTTCATTTTCTGGTTTGAGAATCATCAGTGCGATAGGTCCAACCATTGCTTTTTTTGTGATAGATCCAGCAAGTTATTTATGATGTGGAAGTGTGTCCATTGCTCTTAAGTTTGGCATCCTTAACTCTACCTAGACATCGATGGTGCATACTTTGGAACTACATTTCCTCACCTATTTCTGATGACATATGGCCATCTGAAGCCACAGAGTGCATCCCAGAATTACATTCCTAGAGTTTTTGGGTTCAAGATCCACAAGGCATGACGAGTTGCTCATACAGGGTATCATGAGTATGGATTCTGCTTGGAACAAATGCTTTCTCACCGTCCCTGCGTAAAATTGATATCCAGCGAGACATAACATCCGGCTTCTTCAATATCTCATCAAGGAACCCATATTCATATACATAAGGAGGAAATACCTGTCGTCAGCCTGTGCTGGGATCATAGCTACATTTTGGCGCATCGGAGGAGTCACTTCAAGCTTCTTGAGATGGCTTCCTCTTTGCTTTTTTACTCTTAGCTGCTTATCTAGTCGCAGTCTTCTTGTACTCGTGTGTATCATTCCGTAATTCTTTAATTACCGACAAATTAAGCTGAAAATTTTCAAGATACAAGTTGTTGAGATCAAAATTATATGATTCTATAGTCATGTATAGTCTTTGCTAGTTTTCGTAAGGTAACCGTAGAAAAAAGAGTCTTGAGAACTTCGTGTTGAGTTGAAGGCTGAACGTGGTTTTTCACTGTCATCCTTCTTGAGTCTCACTTGGACATCTGCCTTTGGATGACTCCTGCTTTCTTTCTCCCTTTGGTTTGGGCCAAAAGGTTAAAACCCTCACGGTTGATTATTTTCCTAGTTTTTCTTTTTCTTGGTCGAAGATTATTTTCCTAGTTGAAAGACATCCTTTTACACGCGAGGTGCTCTCTCACTCTCTCTGTTTCTCAAAAAAAAAAAAAAAAAACATGGATTTTCACAGGCTTTAATGGCTTCCCATCACTCCTCAGCATTGACTTCTGATGATATTTTAGTGCCTAACTTGAGTTAATTAGCTTAAGTTTTACGTTTTAATAATCGATGAGGGATGAGGCAAAAGTCTGCATTCGCCCGAATTGCGGCGATGTACAATCATGATGTCCCCGTCATAGAAAAATTGGGATTAGACATCAGATATTATTGCGCAAAATTGACCCAACTGCATCGCTCCATACGCCTCAAGTTCTGGGTAAGCTTAGCTTCCCATTTTCAATGTCGTGATTAGATTTATGTTCTTTCTTCGTTCATGCATTTTTCTGTAGCTGTTGATATGAAATGGTGAAAATTACTTTTGGATATTCCTCTATTTGTAATTTGATGATGGTATAGACATGATTTAAGTGGACCTCGTAGCTTCATTATTTGGGATTGATTATCTCTGTGTGGATTACATTGCCATTTCATGTATCTTGTGCATACCACTTAATTTCTGTCAGATTACTGACAAAGGATTTATCTGTTCTTACAGATTCAAACCTTCCTGGCGGGTGTTCCTTATATAGTTATTGGATTCAGGTATCTCATCTTTTGTCTTCTTATAGGTGACATTTCTATCTCCGCATCAGTACTCACTGAGTATCACATGGTGGTTAGTTGAGAATAGGTCTGAAGACCCTAGTTTCCTCCTTAGCTCTCCAAAGGACATCCAATGTAGAGAACTTCTTCACTCCTCTGTTGTGTTGCCTTATTGTATTATAGTTTCTGCATCATATGTAGGTCTATCTTACTACATTGAACATTTTTACCCCGACAACAATTGATGGGCGGCGCTGTCATTGTAGGGATGATACTGGCCGGCTTGTCCGGACAGAGAGATTAAGAACCAAAGACATAACTCAGAGAGTTAAATCGAAGAACTATTGGCAGGTAAGTCATGGCATTAAGATTGAGGGTATTATATCCGCAATGTAAGAACTTGAGAAAGAGAAGCAGGTCAATTTCGTTTTCTCATTCAATGAGAATTGGTTTTAGTGTTTGATTTCCATGAGAATTGGTTCTATCCTCATGAGGTAGGAGAAATACAAGTTGCACTTCAATGGTCCAAAATGAATTCTTTGGGAGCATTCCTTTTTTGCTTCGTTTTGCTTGAATTGAAATGAAGTGGGTTGGCAGGGAGGAGTGTGCCTGGCATTTGCTGATGAAGTCCTCTGCTGGCTGTATGGAACAGTCAAAGAAAGTGAGATTGCAATATCTATATCTAATTTACCTTAAGTCTCGTTTTCGTTTTCGTATAATGATTTCGTAGTTATGCAGTGGCTCCTCATTTGTGAGATTGTCATTTTGACACTTACTATCTATGGTGATGTGAACTTCTCATGATTTGGCTGTGCATTTTCAGATGAAGACTACATACTGCAGTTTGCTCCACCGTTTAATCGTTTGGAGCTTCTGCAAGCTAACTCTTGCCCCGATGCGATCACTAACCATGTCATCAATTGTGACATTTTGGGAGATTTGCCTTGAAGATCATCGGATGGAAAAGCGTATGTTTCTATGTTTAACACCTTTTCCCAATTTTTTTTCTGTTTAGCCTCAGTATAATTTGAGCTGAAGCCAACTGTATCTCTAACACTGAATTTGGCAGCGCCCATTTTTCATCTCCCGGAAGCTTCAGACCTTGTAAATTCGGCAAAGTGGTAACTGAAGATATCGGTTTGCTAACTCAGGCATCGTCAGAAGTTTTGCTCAGGCCATCTCAAATGCAGCCATAAGCCGGGATCACGATTCTCAGATGTGTAATAGCAGTTCGCTTGGAACTTCTAGCACGAGAACCGTTTTCCATTTCCCAGCTTTGTCTGTACATGTAGTTTGTCAATTTTTTTTTTTTAATCTGGTGCTATAATATCTGCAATTGACACCAGAAATCTTGGGTCATTCGCGACAAACATCATCCCCAAGATGATGGCTTATGCTCGCGGTTGGCAGTTTGTCTACGGAATGTTGGACAGTTCTCATAAAAAGGCTGGTTTTGATTCTACTGTCAGAGGGCATTTCGCATTAAGGCCTGTTGTCAAGTTGGCGCTGAGCTAGTGACGGCGAATCGCACCGCGTCGTGTTGTCATGTCGGCATACGCCCTTAGCATGCTGCCCCATAAAAAATGAGAACGGCTGGCATTGACAATTCCCAAGTCCTTTTGACTTTGGTGGTTGGCTGTTGATTTTCTTTTCTTTCTTTTTTTCCTTATTCGTGGAGAAGAAGCGCTTGATTTTTTGGTTGGGTGGTTCTTGGACACCATTGAGAAAATCAGATGGCCCTTTCAATGCGTAAAATACTAAAAAATAAATAAATTCTAGATCTATTGGGTTGGCATCAATACGTTTTAAATTTTTTAGTTAGATTAATTTAATCTTAAATATTTTGTATTGGTATTAATTCAGCACATTCCTGGCGTAGATGTTGACTATTTTATTGGGCAAATATTATAATATTTTGCAATTTTCATATACCTTTTATTTTATTTTTATTTTATTTTTATTATGGGCATTGACCCTTGCTAGCTCGGCCAGTGGCAGCAATTGGTGAGGGCTGCAGCCCTTAGCCGAATGCCCAACCAGACTCGGCGAGGGCCGCCCTTGCCTTGCCGCGAGGTCAGGCCTAGATCCGTAAGGGGCAGCTCCCGTCTAGTCGAGAACTCGACCCTCGCAACTTGGGCAATGAAAAGAAAAAAATAAAAATATGAAAATTATAAAATTTGTCCATTCTGTCTATCGTCTCACGTAGGACTGTTAGCGATTTACGATGAAAATTGATCCAACAAGCTAATTTGGTACGAATGTATAAAATTTATGATTGACTTGATTCAATTGAAAGATTTATGATTAAATTGATATCAATGACTAAGACTTTCATTTTATTTTATTTTTTGCTGTGAAGAAATCCCGAGCAAAAATACGAAATCGACCAAGCTTTACTCTAGGGGCCTGTTTGATAATGCCCATGTTTCTCTTAATCATATTATTTTGTTTTCGAGAATAGAAATATGTTGGGTAACATTATTTATATTAACACTCATATTTTTAATATGTTTTGATTCTCTATTTTTTTAGGTTAATATCACGATAAATTCCAAATTATTTTACTCCAGATTAGTTTTTTTTACCACCAAAAAGTTCGACCTGGTACATCCGTGGCAAATTTATCTAAAATTATTTTTTTACAACAAAAAATCTCAAACCGGTACACTTGTGATAAATTTACCCCTATTATTTTTTTGACCACGAAAAATCTCAAACTAGTTTACTTATGATAAATTTATCATCCTTTAATTTCCGTTAAGTTTTATAATCAAATTGCTAAGTTGGATTATATCGGTTTGAGGATTTTACACTATGTTGGTCACAAATATATCAATTTGAATTTTTCGTGATATTAACTCAATTTAACAGAAACTAACGGATGGTAGATTTGTTATAGTTATACCAATTTTGGATTTTTTTATGATAAATAATTAGTTTGGAATAAATTTATCATAAGTGTACCGGTTTAGGATTTTTGGTGGTCAATAAAATATTTTAGAGTAAATTTATCATAGATGTACCAACTTGAGATTTTTTTTATGTTAAAAAAAATAGTTTGAGGTAAATTTATCACAGATATACAAGTTTGGGGTTTTTCGTGGTAAAAAAATATTTTAGGATAAAATTGTCACAAGTGTACCAGTTTGAGTTTTTTCATGGTGTTACGGTGTTACCCCCTTTTTTTCTTACTTTCCTCCAATTTGAAAATTTTTCTCTTTCGATTTAGCCTAAATCTAGAAGCTTCTTTCTTCTTTTTTCATGGAGATTTCTATCATGATTTTGTTTAGATTTGGGATTTTTTCGTGTGTAGTTTTCGAGGTTTCGCTTTTCTCCGGTTTCGCCGTTGAACTAGTCTAATTTCAAAGAAGATTAGAGAAGTCGCGTGAAAGTTTCACTATCACGGGTGTTGGATTTGTGCTCCTTCAACTTTTTTACTCTGCTCGCCGATGGTGTTGGAGACGCCAAAACTAGGAGTAGGTACACATCGCCATAAGGCAAAGCCATAACACTAGATGAAGATTTCGGTGAATGTCGCCGATGTGCACTTTGAGCATGTAGCCCATAATCTTATTATGATGATTTCTCTTGTTATTTGGAGTTTGTTTTATTTTGAAGTTGTCTCAAATTTATCATGATTTGTAGTTAAATTAGGAGGTTTCTCTCTTGTATTTCGACGAAGTGAATGAAATTTAATTTTGCCTAAAAAAAAATACATCATTTAATTTTTATTTTGTTTTCAAAATAAATCAATGACAAGGAATAAATTTGAAACAAAAATAAAAAGAAAAAAAAGGATTTCGAGGACAGAATTGTTACCGTACATGTCCGAAATATACCGAAAGCGACTGAATTCGTTTCTGAAAAAGCAAGCTGCCCATTCGGCTGCTTGTGAGATCCGGCATTTGCTGTGCTGTGCATTGAAACTCGAGAGAGAGAGAAGGGGTCGGGTGGCGAGGCACGTGATCGTCGCCCTGTGACGTGGCAGGAGAATGTCGACACACATTCGTACAGCTGTTCTCATCTTTTCTTCTTCTTTCAAATTTTCAATTGCCCTTCTTTTCTCCATTTTTCTTTTTTTTTTCCTCCTAAAATTGTTGAAACGAAGGGCTTCCGATGGTCCGAATAAAACATGATGTCGACGCGTGGAAAACATGGGGGTTGTTGGTGGTCCCCACTTGATCTCCGTTACCATCATAAGGTCCATGGAAATATCCAAAGCGGGTTCTCTCCCAGGAGAAGCTCCGAAATCTTTGATAGCCACTTTGATTGCGACCGGACTGAGAGCGCAGATAGATAGTGCGCGCGTAATAATACTTCAGGGAGGAACCGAATAACGAGTCGCAACATGTGATGTTATTTGATGTAATTCCAAATGCGAAAATATTTATCGAGAGATATTTCTCGCCGCAATAGATGTTAAGGCTTCCATCGGGCATCCAGTTCGTTTCTTCTCTTTTAAGGGCGCGCATAGCGACGCGACATTTTTTTTGCTCCAAAAATCAATTTTTGGGTAGGAGTTAATTTTTCAACTCTCGCTCCCGAACAGAAGTTGATTTTTTTTACTTATTGAGAGAAGTAAATTTTTTTTTTTTACTTCTTCGAATGGACCAAAAACTATTTTTGATGAAAATAAAATTGAGTAATCAAACGGATTTTTACTTTAAAGGTTAAGAAATGTATTGACTATGTGACGATAAAGCGCTAGCTCAAAAAGACTCGTGCTGTTATCATTTACATTTCGGATTCACAGAAATTCATGCGTTACCAATACGTTATCCGATAATCGAAGGAGATGGATTTAATAGCGAAATACTTCATCGCTTACATAGAAAAACATTACATTTGTACATCAAACAGTTATTCCTTCCACCATTGATAGTTTTGCTAGTATTGATTTTGCATGACAAATTAAATGATAAAACAAGCAACCACCAGACTACAACCCACAAAAAAAAAAAAAAAGTTATGACAATATCGACAATAATAATAATAATAATAATAATAATAATAATAATAATGTTTTTTTTATTCCGTAATGCAACACAACACCTAAAGATTCCTCATTGGCCAAAGGCAAATGCTCAAAGCTGTCCCCCCGCCGATTTATCGGCACCCACACACCATTCACGCCACCCTCTCTCTCTCTCTCTCCTCACTGATTCCACCGAAGCCATCCAAAATTTCTTCTTCCCCCATTTCCCACTCTCGAAGCTTACACAGAGAGGGCGAGAGATCGTCGACTCCCGCGTAGAAATGAGCTTCGCCTTGCCGAGCTACTCGTCTCTCTTCCTCTCCCAAACCCTAACCAATCGCTGACGAACGAACCTAGCTAGGGTTTATCGCTTTTGGCCCCCCCCTTATGCTGCTGGCCTTCTCCTAGAAGAATCTTTGGCGGAGAAAGTTCGCTGTCTATAGGAGGAGGAGGAGGAGGAGGAGGAGGAGGAATATGTATAAGGAGAGAAGCGGAGGCGGCGTTTCCAAGTCCGAGGTGGTGGTCGGCGCTGCGGATCGGAAGCAGAGGATCAACATCAACGACGTGCTCGACAAACACCTCCTCGAGCGATCCTCGCCGTCCACGTCTCGCGTCATCAACGGCAAGGACAAGTCCCCCCACGCGGTCATCCTCGGCAAGGCTCCCTCCGATCACCGCGATTCGGCTCGCTTCAAGGCCAACTCCGATGGTCCGTCTCTCTCCCTCTCTCTTCAAAATTTTATGATATGTCTGAATTGCTTCTCGTACGCGTCATTTCGGAGAGAAAAGGGATTTGCTTTGTTATTTTCGCTCTCCTGTCTGTGCTTGTTTAGAAGCGTGGGTTGTTTTAGCACGGGGCATACCCATCAGTATGTATATCTGTCTGCATAAGTTTGGATTTACTCTGGTATTTCCAAAGATTCAAGCTTTTCTGCTCTTGATGGATTAAGCATGTCAATAAATTGCAGTGTGGTTTTTCTCTTATTAGTTTAGGTAAGAGTTGATTGTGTCCCCTGTCGAATCTTGGTGTTACACCAGAGATTTTGATACTCGAGTTGCTGAGATGTAGTGTGATTTGTAGATATCAACTATTCATTACGAGTTTTATTTCGGTATTAGCATGGGAGATCATGTAATGGATGGATACGTGTAGATTTACTTGCTCCCTCGTTTTAAGATGATCTCTCTGTCTCTCTCTTTGAAGCAATTATCCCTAAGAGCTTGTACCTTTCTATGTCTTTGGCAAGTTTATGCGCTGCAGAATTTGCAGTTCTCGAGGATTCTATAAAAGCCGTTGGAAATAAGGAGTACATTCTCTTGTCCTTCTGAAGTTTGGGAGCATCTTCGGTTTTGCCGTGGAAAATAAGTTTCGGAAAAATAAATCGGTCATTGGTGGTAACCCCACCTAACTAGATTAGCGTGTTTCTTTCGACCTCTGGCCAATTCTTGCATGTCTCTTCAAATGCTATAGACTTCAAATATGCACATTAAAAATATGATCGCTATTTCAGGAGACATGACCGGTCATAATCAAGTTTCCTTTTGAGTTCATAATTGAAAATCACTTCTGTGAATGAGGTCTTGCTGTGTTTGTAGGAAAGAACGGTTCGTTGCCAGTCAACTCCTAGAAATCTGATAGCTCTTTCTAGTTTCCGATTAACCCAGCTAATACGTCCTAAGTTATTGCCATCGGTGTCATGACTAGTTTTTGGTGTAGTAATTGAAGCGTGTTATCAGCAGCATGGACTTACATAGTGGAAAAGTACTTATGTAGATTGGATTGGATTGGATTGGATTGGATTGGATACACGAGGTAATCCAAGTCTTCGCTTCTTGACTGCGAGTCTTGTTTGCTTAGGAAGTTGTGGATGTATTTCAGTGATAAGATCTAAGTAAGACGTTTTAATGTTTATCTATATGTCTGATTATAAATTGTGAGTGATTGTTCGTTTCCTGAAACTTGTTTTTTTTTCAATCGCATCTTTAGGATGGTCATTACTTTAACATGACATTGATTTGGGGAGGTATGCTTGTCTGGTTTTACAACTTGAATGACCGTACTCCTTACATGTTGCTTTCTTGGTTAAGTGAGAGCATTGCCCCAAGTCCATGCTAGAGGATGGCATGAAAAAGCAGAGAATATCGCCATACTGAATTCAGAGTCAAAACTTTTGTGTTTCAAGATAATCCTTTATTTCATTCTTAAGAGGTTTTTTTCGAGCACAAGAGGTTACTCGTTTTTTGCGGTATCCAACATAACGAATATGTGAGCTGAGACAATGCATCCGCAGTGTACCCTCTTCCCACAAGATTTGCAACACCTCCGATTAGAAGCATTTGAATGGACAGTTTCTCTGTATCTCCCATCCTCATAAATAGACATTCATCGCATAGAATTCGGTGTCGTCACGGGCATGGAGTAGCTAGCCCTCCTTGGGTCTCTCTTGTGTGATTTCGAGCACTAAGTATTTCAGGTGGAGCTTCCATTGGAGCAGAGGCAGCAGCTGGAGATATTTTATGACTAGCTAAGAATAATGCATAATCCCCAATTTCATGCTAGCAAATAGTTGTTGAAGAAAGAGAAAAACATGAGAATTACAATGGAGTCTGTTTTTGCATAATCTTATCACGACCACGACCACGACCACCACCACACCATCATCATCTCTCTCTCTCTCTCTCTCTCTCTCTCTGCATTTTTCGTACTCTCTTTCCATATATACACTTTGAAACTAAATCGCCTCCATCTTAAGATCGATGGATGTATAAAACCTAACCTGTCTTTCAAAACGCAGCAAAACCCTATATCAGAGTCTATACGGCACTGCTTGTTAAGTATACACCGGTCTTTAACTAGATGCCAAATGCGAGATTTCTATTCTATTCGCCACTGCCCAGCTCGTCTTTATTTTGATCTGGCTCAGGCAAGATTTCCCATGGAATTCTTAAGGCCAGGTCCATATCCTCCCTAGGATAACCTGCTGCATATGGTCGGAACCTCATCCTGCCATCAATTTTGGCCCAGGCGACAGCTCGTCCTTCCTCTGTGGATTCTTGTTAGGATCTATTTTACCTTTAAAGGTGAACTCGAGCTCTTCATATTAATTTCATTAGTGGAGTCATGGCCTACTACCTTTTTCAGGCTTGGGCTGCTATTGGTTAACTGTGAAGGTTCACTTTCCGTTACTTAACTACGGACGCTGTTTCTGTGTTTTTGCTACTTGCATGACTCTCAGCTTCTATCTCTGAATGTTTTTCTAATGCCACAAACATTAGGGTTTGTAAGTGGCGCTGCAGCATCAGACTGACAGTACACGCTCGTGATCAGTCTGACATTACATGTACAATGTGAAGCTGACGCAAAGGAACCTATCCAGAAGCTTAAGTCATTAGTGGGAGAATGGTTGACATGTATGAGGCCAAGATAAACTCATAATCGAGTGATAAGATATAACTTTAACGGTGTTGGTTTTATCTGGAGGCAGTTTAGTATTGGTCCATAGGTCAGACTTGAAGGAAATCTTCACTCAGAATGAATCCTCTTTTAAGTTGGAGTTCTGCCAGTTGGCTCTGTGCTTTGTTTTGTGAGACATCATTTCGTATGACAACTCTGACCTTTGGACCAATAATGACACCCCTTCTATGAAGAATGTGTATAGCCTATCCTGGTTCTGTCCAGTATGGGAAGAACATATAAGCATGAAATCATCGCAGGAAATCTTTTGATGACACAGATACCTTTTCTAGCACATGCTGGAGACTCGGGTCTAGGATATACACTTTACTAGTTGCTTCAGATTCTGGCAGAAACAAATCTTATTAGTGTATGTTGTGGTTTGTTGGAGTGTCCAGTCATTCCCCTGTTACATCATGGCACCTTATACAGTTTGTTTTCTAGAACTTGCTGTCATATTTATCTGATTGCCAATGTCTTTTGCTTTATTTATGTCTGATAGAACTGGAATATCACTTTGTTTAGGGCAGCGTGTAGATTTTTCCCTATCCATCAAATATAGCGTTCTACTAATTAATGCAGCTAACTGTTACTTTGGAATTTTCTGATTTTTCCTTCTGGGTGTTCATTGTAGAGGAATCTGAAACAGATAGCGAAGAATCAGATGTGAGCGGTTCTGATGCAGATGACTCATCTTGGATCTCATGGTTTTGCAATCTTCGAGGAAATGAATTCTTTTGTGAAGTCGATGATGATTACATACAAGATGATTTCAACCTGTGTGGTTTAAGCAGTCAAGTTCCTTACTATGATTACGCACTTGATCTGATTTTGGATGTCGAGTCCTCTCACGGTAAGCAAGTGCACTAGTATCATAGTGCTGGAACAGTGATGACAGCTGTACCACATATTCCATGTGTTTTGAAAACCTGGGTTCCATACATGCTTTTCCATTCATGGTCGGTTTTTTTCAATTGTTTAATGTGCATAGGACATAAGGATTCTCCTATAGTAAGAATGGAATTAAAAATCGTGATATGGCATGTGTAAAAGGATTGATTGCTCCTGTATTTTTATCTTGAGTTTTAACATTTTAGTGCTTGTGATGCATTTTGTTGGTATGGGTAGGTGACATGTTCACTGAGGAGCAGAATGAATTAGTTGAATCAGCTGCAGAGATGCTTTATGGTCTAATTCACTCACGTTATATACTGACTAGCAAAGGAATGGCAGCTATGGTGAGATTGCGCTCATAATTACCTGTTTAGTAATTACTCACAACTTTGCCTAAATAGGTAACAAATGTGCTATTTTGTTTAATATCAGCTGGAGAAGTACAAGAACATTGACTTTGGTAGATGCCCAAGGGTTTATTGTTGTGGACAACCATGTCTCCCTGTTGGGCAATCAGACGTTCCTCGTTCAAGCACCGTTAAAATATACTGCCCAAGATGTGAGGATATATATTATCCTCGATCCAAGTACCAAGGCAGTATCCTTAATTATACCATGTTTCCTTTATGATTATCTTAGAGCTAATAATGAGCTAGCATGCATTGCATCTTAGAATTTGATAAGAATTGGTTCATAAGTTTGGTTTCGCTGTGAACATCTCTGATATTTTAATTTCTTAAAAGCTGCATGCATCAATTATTTTTATATAATGAGACAAACGTGTCTTTCCAGCACTTCGACTTTTCTTCCTCTGAATATGTGTTCTCATGAGCTGGGGAAAAAAAGCGACTCCACCTAGACACAAAAGTTGTTCTTGAGCTGGTTTAGCTCGGGATATGAAACTAAAGGTATGACCGGTACCTGATGAGGTCCATGTGATTGTGATGATCATTTAAGACAAGTATTGATTGTCCTTAAGTGGGTGCATCCTTTTCTTCATTTTCTGGTTTGAGAATCATCAGTGCGATAGGTCCAACCATTGCTTTTTTTGTGATAGATCCAGCAAGTTATTTATGATGTGGAAGTGTGTCCATTGCTCTTAAGTTTGGCATCCTTAACTCTACCTAGACATCGATGGTGCATACTTTGGAACTACATTTCCTCACCTATTTCTGATGACATATGGCCATCTGAAGCCACAGAGTGCATCCCAGAATTACGTTCCTAGAGTTTTTGGGTTCAAGATCCACAAGGCATGACGAGTTGCTCATACAGGGTATCATGAGTATGGATTCTGCTTGGAACAAATGCTTTCTCACCGTCCCTGCGTAAAATTGATATCCAGCGAGACATCACATCCGGCTTCTTCAATATCTCATCAAGGAACCCATATTCATATACATAAGGAGGAAATACCTGTCGTCAGCCTGTGCCGGGATCATAGCTACATTTTGGCGCATCGGAGGAGTCACTTCAAGCTTCTTGAGATGGCTTCCTCTTTGCTTTTTTACTCTTAGCTGCTTATCTAGTCGCAGTCTTCTTGTACTCGTGTGTATCATTCCGTAATTCTTTAATTACCGACAAATTAAGCTGAAAATTTTCAAGATACAAGTTGTTGAGATCAAAATTATATGATTCTATAGTCATGTATAGTCTTTGCTAGTTTTGGTAAGGTAACCGTAGAAAAAAAAAGTCTTGAGAACTTCGTGTTGAGTAGAAGGCTGGACGTGGTTTTTCAGTGTCATCCTTCTTGAGTCTCACTTGGACATCTGCCTTTGGATAACTCCTGCTTTCTTTCTCCCTTTGGTTTGGGCCAAAAGGTTAAAAACCTCACGGTTGATTATTTTCCTAGTTTTTCTTTTTTTTTCGGTCGAAGATTATTTTCCTAGTTGAAAGACATCCTTTTACATGCGACATGCTCTCTCTCTCTCTCTCTCTCTCTCAAAAAAAAAAAAAAAAAAACATGGATTTTCACAGGCTTTAATGGCTTCCCATCACTCCTCAGCATTGACTTCTGATGATATTTTAGTGCCTAACTTAAGTTAATTAGCTAAAGTTTTACGTTTTAATAATCGATGGGGGATGAGGGAAGGGTCTGCATTCGCCCGAATTGCGGCGATGTACAATCATGATGTCCCCGTCATAGAAAAATTGGGATTAGACATCAGATATTATTGCGCAAAATTGACCCAACTGCATCGCTCCATACGCCTCACCTGGAAACATAAAATCTGGACGGCTTGGACTTTATGGAAATGGACCATTCCACTCATGTTCGTATCCGTGAAACTTCAACTCTTCCTCAAAGGAAGTCTCCATCTTGTCCATTTTTTTCTCCAAACAATAATAATTCAAACGTATTGTCGTATCATATTAGATATGCATTTAATCATCGGGTAAATTCACATGGGATATATCTATTTTTCTCATTTTTATTTTATATTATATAAGATGGTACTTTAGACGAGCTTATGATATGAGAGAACGATACGGGTAATCTATGTTTTGTTATCCTACTAAAAATTGGCTTAACGAGGTGCTTTGTCGGTTTGCTTGAGAATATATTTTGGCGTTCAGATTTTTTAGATCTCATCTCAATCTCCCCCCCCTCCCTCTGTCTCTGTCTCTCTCTCTGTCTCTCTCTCTCTTTGTTCTATCATTTCCCATCTCTATCCAAGGTCACAAAGATGAATGATATGCAAAACTCAAAGCTAGCAACCCTTAGCGGAGGAGCTGTCCATTTCATTCATCCTTTCTCAGTCTCTTGATCGATACAATTAAGTAAATAGAATATGAAAGATACGTGAAAGATACGGCTTCACTGTCCTATTAAGCGATTCAGGGAACATGGGTGATGAGGACAAAGGGTGTGGGTAATGTAAGGCCATGAGAATAAGATGCGTGCATTAGTTGGATAAGAACAAACCAGAAGCCACCCATTCCAATCTCTTTTGAGTCAGAGATGTGGAGGATGTTAAAAAAATTTAAAAAAAAAAATATGTGATGATTAAAAGATTTTCAGTTGCTTCAGACAAGAACTAACCACCACATGGTTTTGACTCCGCTTTTGTTTAGTATCCTAAACAATGTTGATTCAGATTCACTCTTTAGAAGCTTATTGGGGAAAATCTATTCGTATTCAATAATAATAATATGGACAGTTCTTATCTTCTGATATTCTTGCTCAAAGCTGTCCAGCACAAGGCAAGGACAAGTTTGACCCACCTAGGTTAGATTGAAAGTTAAATGTGCCATAAAGTTATTTATCTAGAGATGGCCACAATTGTGTATTACCATATTTAAGAATGTCATGTTATAGACAAACATAATCCCCATTCTAGCACACCTAATGCCTTTGTGGAGCAAGGTCATCTAATGAATTTGCTGATCTAATGGAGTGCACCATGAAATTGGAAAGGAATCAACTAGTATTGCAATGGTGAAAGAACCCAAGTGAGAGTCATGTTAGGTCATATTAGCGAGTGCTCCATCATATTTAATAAAAGGCGATTAACTATACATTTAGGCTCAATCTGTTTCAAGAAAAATGATTGATTTAGAAAACCTTTTCTTAAAACCGATTGTCAGTATTGCTTGAAATAATTAATCAATCAAAAATATTTTCATTACGGATAACAATTTATCTATACATTTTCATGCACGATGACAATATTTTTAGTTCATTCAGTTTTGCAAGCGATTTACGCCATCATTTTCAGGAAAATATTTACAAAATCATGAACTATCCACAAAACAAACTCGTCCTTAATGAAAAATGTATTTATTCAAAATTCGTTTTTTTCATACTTAATTGCTTAAAGGGTGTCTTCAAGATGGGATGACGCCATTTCTACCCTTCAAATGGCTGCATACACAACTAATGGCAATTTTTCACGTCACCTTACTAATGTTGATTTATTGCCGATGCGGAACTGTCACGTCAAACAACTAATGTCAACATTTGGACAGAGGGTTAACGAGGTCGGATTTGAGAGTCTCGAGACTAGATTGAAAATTGGTGATTTTATAGACAAAAAAAAAAAGTTTGGGGCTGATTTGGGGCTAGATCTATATAGTTTGAGGGATTTTTTAGACAAAAGAAAATTTGAAGCATAATTAGGATTAGACCTAAAATTGGGATTTTTTAGGCAAAAGAAAGTTATGGACAATTGAGTTGAGGATTTTCTTAGGGAATTGAGCCGATTATAATATCATCTAACTTTGGTTTGTGTGCGGCCATTTGAGGCGTGGAAATCGACCCATCCCGAGATTACTCTTTAACAAAATTCCATGTAGTATTTCATAGCAATCCTTTGGAGAATGAACATAACCAAGAACCCCTCCATTGAAATCCATAAGCTGAAGCTGAACCAATTGAAATCTCAATCAAGTTTGGGGTTTTTTTATCGACAAAAAAAAGTTCGAAATAATATTGGAACTTGTCCTAAAATTGATGGTTTTTTTCTAGAAAATCACACCGATTATAATATTATCTAACTTTGCTGCACGTGCAGTCATTTTGAGGTGTGGAAGTACATCTGCCCTAACATTACTGTTTAACAAGATTATATATAATTTAACTCATAGCTCGAAAAAAGAAAGAAAAAAAAAAAAAACCTCATAGCTTCCCTTTTGGAGAATGAACATAGCCCAAGAACCCATTCTTTGAAATCCAAAAGCTGAAAGCTGAACCGATTGAAATCTCGAGTAATCAAGTTGACCATTTGCTCATAAATTGAGTGTTGCACACTGGACAGGAACCCACCACCACCAAATGACTATAACAAAAGAAAAGCTTTGGTCAACCTATCTTGGCGACCAAAACCACCCAAAAAATAATACTTCCCCCAACGTTTAAATTGAGGGCATCTCTCTCTCTCTCTCCTGAAAATAATAATATTAAGGAGATAGAAAGAAAAGGGAAAACGACATAAATAGCCTCTGAATTTATCTCAATATGCAATGCGACATCTTAGCTTTTAATTTATTCAATGTGATTAATGAAGTTTAACCAACGTACAATGCGGCCTTTGAACTTTTGGTAAGCGTTTAATTTAATCCAAGGATATGATAATACATGTATTAGATTGAACACAATTATCAAAAAAGCTAGGGACCGCATTAAATAAATTAATAATTCATGGATCGCATTGCACATAGTACATTGAGGCAAAACTCATGGACCATTTGTGTAATTACCCAAAAAAAACATAGAAATAACCATATATAATTATTCATTAATCTTGTTATTATCACATAATCAGGTGGCCTATCTACTAATCCCATGATTTTAAAATGAGTTGCTAAACAGTCAGATGTTTGTCAACTCTTGTTATCGTGTGTTATCGTCCGAACATAAATAAATAAATATAATGGATTGAAAGCCAGTGGCATGTACGTAAATTGTGAGCAAGAAACGTGCACTTTTGAATTTCTTTTGCCTTCGTGTTGAAAATGGTAAGGTAGGGTTGGGACTGGCCTGCAAAAGGGCGAGAAGGAAAGCGCTGGAGAGTGGCGAATCGCTCGACTTGCAGAGCGACACGTGGACAAAAAGCGGGGGGGCTTACCGGCAACCGGAGATTCCGGTTGTGGCGGGGGGCTTTCGGTTTCAATTTCCTTTCCCCCACGCGAGGTGAGGGATGGTTTCTGGGAAGAGGCGAAGCGACCGCCTGGTGGCAACTAATTCCCAGGCTCCACCTTCTGAATTGACATTTTTGCCCTTCGTATAACTCGTAATTTGCAGCTCTGCCACCTCCATTTGGCAACCCTGGGGATATTTGGGTTTGGTGAACACCCTTTTGTCATTAGCAAAATCGATGTGGAAGTGTTGCAAAAACGAAAGTTCTTTTCAAATTTGACCCTATAAATCTATGATATTTTATATGGTTTTTTTTTTTGGGTAAAGATTATATTTTATATGGTTTAATGATGTACACTTAAAGATTGGCGAAATCTAACTTGTAATTTTCTTGTTTGAACATGCTAAAGTGAAGAATGTATAAAGCCTACGGTTAACTATATATCTATTCTCTATCACGTCTAAGGAATCCGTCAAACCGCAGTTTGAAAAAGTAAAAATATGTTGTGCAATTACTTCTCAAAAGCCCGATTATCCGAACTTACACATAGCTTCATAAAGAAATGCATCCTTTTGTTCCCCTTTTATGTATTTTTCATTTCATTCATCTCAAACCCATAATCCTTTTATATTGCAACTGGAGAAATACTTGACATATACAATTCCATACAAAATAGCAAAGCATTGCCAAGAGAGAGAGAGGTTAAAGAACACGACGTTGTAAATAAAACAATTCATTAAGTGATTGGCAAATGAATATCGAGGCAACTCGATTTTGTTCGACTTTTAAGATCCGTTTAATATCCAAATTATGTGTGAAAAATGAAACTTTAGCGCGCAGCGTGAATAAGCTAGTTTGATAACTTTAAAGAGAATTTGACTTGGGCGATTCAATCAAGTCACTTAATCTGATAATTAATAACAGGAGTTACCAAGTTAATTCAATAAAAGGAATAATTGCTGGTAATATTCCGCATGGTTCGATAGGAAAATGAACGTGTCATCTTTGTATATACACGTGACGCGAAGGGGTATTTGCGTCAAAGCACCTCCAGACTGCTCATCTTCCAATCCCAAATGAGATCTCCCCCGCCCCCAGACTGAGCCCCCCCGCCCCCTCCCACGACGACCACCCACTGGTTTCTGTTCTGCAAAGAAACACACCACTCCGTCGTCCAATTCCAAAACCATAAGAACATCGAACCGTCCACCCGGCACCCAGTTCACACAGATTCACTAACTTATCCAGAACACCACCCTCGCTCGGATGCAAGATCGATCCTGCGATCTCACCGATACCACAGCAAGCGATAGAACAGAGCACGGAGTTGATTGGAGAGAGAGAGCGAGAGAGAATTTTCAACACACGCACTCGCCACCTTGAGTTGATTAATGCATCAGAAGAAATCTGAGCTTCTGATCGGAAAAGAAAGCATCGGCCTCTCTTCCGATTTCATCACCCACCAAAAGAACTCGAGTCCTCAGCAAGAAATCGCCAACCTCACACCAAACCCGCCTCATGAACTGAATCATCTTTCCATTCAGATCCCGCCTACATCAGAAACCCATCTCGACAATGAAGGCGTATGCAGTATTAGCCCCTCCACAAGTCAAAAGACCAATCTTTCGACACCCCACAAGAGACCCATAATGACCCAATCTCCTCTAGCTTTCTACCACTCCAGCACGCAATCGCCCATCACCAATCGCCACCAGCAACAGAGTCTTTTCGCTTCGGATCCTGGCACAACCAGGTCTTCTTGCTTTAGCTCGCTCGCGATCCCATTTTGCACCAGAAAGTTTCTGTCTTGTAAATTCTGCCACCAGTTATGCCGCGTGCGTTTGCTTGGCATACATCTGCGATTACTAGTTCTCATACTAGTGCCGGTGCTCTACTTCTTTGCGTCCAGTCCTAACCGTTCTTTCTTGCTGGAGCTCATCTCTGTGGTTTCCTTCTCTGGGGCACTGTTGATATCACTCAATTTAGCCGTCCCTAGATTTCCCTCGATTCGGTTGCTGTTTTCACGGTCGTTTCCTGCGAAGATCGCTCCGTTTTCGGCTTCAAAACCAGCTCGGCCTGTTGTTTGGTCAATCGGGTCGAAACCAAAAGCCGAGGAAAGGGCGACTTCGGGTTCGTGGGTTCAGGTCTATAGCAATGGGGATGTTTACGAGGGTGAATTCCACGGAGGGAAGTGTTCAGGTAGCGGGGTTTATTACTATTACAAGAGTGGGAGGTATGAGGGGGACTGGGTTGACGGTAAGTATGATGGTTATGGCGTCGAGACGTGGGCCAAAGGGAGCCGGTATAGAGGACAGTACAGGCAGGGTTTAAGGCATGGAGTCGGGGTGTACAGGTTTTACACGGGGGATGTTTATGCTGGGGAGTGGTGTAATGGGCAGTGTCATGGTTGCGGAGAGCATACTTGTGAGGATGGGAGCAAGTATGTTGGAGAGTTCAAATGGGGTGTCAAGCACGGCCTCGGTCGGTACCATTTCAGGTAAAATATCATAAGAATGTAATTGATTTGTAAGTACATCGAAGTTTTTTTTTGTTGAAGTAAGTACATCAAGTTAGCATCCCTATAATTGATGCTGATTGTGCGTATCTTTTTCATAGATGTTCCTCACTTTTCAGTTCACAATGAGAAGGCACTTCATTTGTTTATTTGTCCATTTCTGAGAATTTTGAAAATGCATTTGTTCTTGCCACTGTCAAGTTTGCTGGGATAGAACTTGTTCCATAATGGGTCGGCAATCAGTTTATTGCCTGAGTCCTTAGTATTTTCTAGTGGATGCAGTAGCTTTTGGACAACACACACAAGCTGTTGTCAATATGACCGGCAATTGTTTCTTCGCCATAGTCAATGATTACGTGACAAGCAAAAGAAGAACTGAAGCCTAGTAATTACTCAGTTTCAATGCCAATCAGTGACCTCGTATTTGATATCCTGTTTCATGCTGACATTCATCTTGGAAATCTTGGTAACAAGTGTTGAAAATAAAGAAAGCTTTCTATTGGTGAAGACAGAAGTCTCAGGCTTTCTGAGTTTCTATTAGTGGTCACATTGGATGCAGACCTCTTCCATGATAGTGATAACTTTTTCGTCTAATGAAAAGGGCATAGAGTGCAAAGAGTTCGTGCATGATCTTAGTCTTGGTTCTTAAGTTTCATTGTCAAATTTGTCGCATAAAACAAGGAGGAGGACGCCTTATGTGCAAGACAGAGTGTAATGGTCATATCTGCCTAAGTGCTTTGTTCTCAAGTTCCATTATTAAACGTTGGGACCTCTGTTGGAGTACTAGTCTGAAGCATTGTTACTTTATCAGATAGCTGCAATTACTGTGCAATTGCTGCTAGGCCCTAAGTATGTCAAATTTGATCCTCACAAATAATATCAAGTCATGGTAACTTAAACTCATCAAGGAGTTTCCTTTGTAAACTGCAGAAACGGGGATACATACTCAGGGGAATATTTTGCAGACAAGATGCATGGCTTTGGAGTGTACCTGTTTGGAAATGGTCATCGTTATGAGGGAGCTTGGCACGAAGGAAGAAGGCAGGGTTTTGGCATGTATAGTTTCCGAAGTGGGGAAACTCAATGCGGTCACTGGCAGAATGGGGTTCTTGATTCCCCCAGCTCACCGAGCTTTGTTGCAGGACCGAACTCATCCATCATGCACTCGAAAGTCCTCAATGCAGTACAGGCAATAATTTCCTCTTTAGATGTGTTACTGTTTGCAACTCTGGCTTAATTTACCAACATACATCGGGTGCTATTTTCACCTTACGTCATGATCGGGAATTAGATCACTGGCACTCTGCCTTTACTATCTTTAGCGGAATAGAGAAATTATTGGCACTCTTTAATTTTTAGTTGCTATGCTTGTTTCTAAGGATTTTCAGGTGCAATATGTGTTACTGTTTGCAACTCTGGCTTAATTTACTGACATACATGGGGTGCTATTTTCACCTTACGTCACGGTCAGGAATTAGATCACTGGCACTCTGCCTTTACTATCTTTCGCGGAATAGAGAAATTATTGGCACTCTTTAATTTTCAGTTGCTATGCTTGTTTCTAAGGATTTTCAGTTGCAAAGGTAGTTGCTATGCTTGTTTCTCGGAATTAGGTCGTTCATTGTGGAAGTGATTGTGTCGTGGCAATACCTTTAGAAGACAAGACTTTATTCCATTAACAAAGAAACAGGAAATGGGTTTTCTCACTCACTGCCTTTGCCCTCAGGAAGCACGAAGAGCAGCCGAGAGAGCGCATGACGTCGGGAAGGTGGATGAGCGGGTGAATAGAGCTATAGCATTCGCTAATAAGTCGGCCAATGCAGCGAGGGTAGCTGCGGTGAAAGCAGTTCAAAACCAAGTGTATCAGGACCATACCCCTGGAGATCAGGTGTTGCCGGCTCTTATATCGTAAGAAGCTAATCCAATTGCACTGGACAGATGTTGGCAAGATAGGTAGTAGTCGAAGGCACTTTCTTCTCCTTTCATTTTCCGATTCCCACTCAGTTTTGGCGATTGCCATCATGTCATGGTCATCAGTCGCATGTAATCCCTCTCAAAAAGCGATGTTCATTTCTGCAGCACCCTCCTGGAACCACATACAGTCATCAAAAGCTGAAATGGCTGATTGAGGAGCAGGATGAGGTCTTATATGTATACTGTAATAAACTTCTTGGCTTTCATGTGAATAGACATGTGGTTGCTTTTTTACGAGAGAACTGCATATGAGGGCAAGCAAATGCATTGCAGCTTCTTGTCTAGTATTCTACACTGCCGGCTAAGCTAAGAGCTTCCGCAGTTGAAAACAGAGCTCGGATGTCAGCAATTTTTACTGAGCCTGCACTTGTTTGTCATCTTCAAATTCGGCATTTCGAGGGGCAGTGGCGCTGAAAACAGCCAAAGGATAAGTCTCTACAACGTCCTCAAGGCATGTCGTGCAGCTCGAAGTCATCTCTATCGCCGTTCCAAGAGGTTAAGAACCCCTGCTCAACCCTGCACTCTAAATACGGGACACGTTCCTGCATAACAAAAGGGGACTGTTGCCTGTTCCGTAACCATTCTGATCACAAGATCAATCTAGCGGACTCGAAGGACGTAGAAAACCAGGTCTTAAGCAAAGTTTGGAAGTTCACTAAACAGTTCATAGAAATAAACTTTTAGAAGAGCAACATCTTCGACAAGATTGCTGCTACACAGGAGCCGGAACAATTCCAATGCCAATTGGAATTGAAGCAGACCAGTATGGTATCACTTTAGACCAAAGTATCAGCATATATTTCTTTCCAAAACGGGCCGTCACAAAGTGGGCCGTCTTGGCCCGCCCGGCCCATTTCCATCCACTATCGGCTAAACTCCAGGCCCGCAACGCCAAAGAGCCCTGCGTTTTGAAGAAGCGCGTGGCGGTGGTGGACCCCACGCAAAACGGCTTTGAAACTCCGCATTATTCGCGGCTTAAACGCCTCACGATGTCGCTTCTCTGGAATATAACCTCCCCCGGCTTCTCACCTTCTTCCCTCCGAGCCTCTCCTCGCAAAAAAAAAAAAAAAAAAAAAAATATATATATATATATATATATATATATATATACACTATTTATTAAAACAGAAAATTCGAATTAATTGGCTGTAATTACGAGACTCCACCACCCTCCATCGTTTATACCACCACCACCCCCCACCACCTCCCACCCACCCACATCGCTCTCGATCCGATCGCAGCAACATCCGTTCGATCCGTCGACGACGACGACGACGACCGCCGTTTGGTGATCCTCCTCCTCCTCCCCTGACGCCGCATTCTCCAATTAGTCTCCGACCACGCGTGGAGACGCGCGGGATTCGTCCGCGGCCATGATCTGTCCGCAACGCGGGAGCCGCATTTCTCGAGCTCGCGGTGCTCGTCGGTGACTTTGATCGCCATTTTATTGTTTTCGAGGTCTTGACATTGTTGCTGGCTTCCTCTTGACGGAAGTTGGTTGCGAGATTCGGTCTTGGAACCGGAATATTGTCGCCATTCGCGTCAGCTTTCCTTTGCGTCTTCTTAGAATGGACGACTTATCTGCGATCAGCGAGGAGCTCGCGGAACTCGACGGACAGATCTCCGACATTCTTCGAGCTCTAGCGTAAGATTGCCTTGTTGTCTCTGCGGTTTTATGCGTCCCGACTGCGTGTCTGGGGTCGATCCTGTCCCCATGAATCGGCATTGTGTTCACTGTGATTGTTCTTTTAGTCGTATGCTTGAAGAAACCAGATTCATAGCGAGACTGCTAAGTAAACGCGCTTTGGAGTATCCTGTATGCATTTTGGCTCGCATTTGTCATTTTAGCTCTAGTTAAGCTCATTGTTTTCCTGGTATCCCTTCATTATATCTCATATATTAAGGCATTCCACTTTTTCGTGGTATTAGTTCATTAAATCTCATAGATGAAGGCAGTTTACTTGAAATTGAAGGACTAATCACGGGCATTGTTTTACAAACTCTAGCATGACATAGGGTGGGTTTGGTTCAGCATTTGAAATGAGCTTTGAAGAAATGCAAATGCCTTCACCCTAAAGGGGTTTAGGAAAATGCTAATTGCGTTTGGTAAAATCTCATTTAAAAATTGGCTTTGGGTTGAATGGTGTTTGGTAAAAACAACATTCCAA
Source organism: Rhodamnia argentea (assembly GCF_020921035.1). Lineage (NCBI taxonomy): Eukaryota > Viridiplantae > Streptophyta > Magnoliopsida > Myrtales > Myrtaceae > Rhodamnia > Rhodamnia argentea. The sequence goes on from NC_063158.1 coordinate 4,728,269, forward strand.
AGGGGCTTTGAATGCAATTTTTTTAATTTTTAATTAAAAAAATTACCCATTGCTGGACCGGCTAACAAGATAAACAGTAAAAAGGGGGGCAAAATCGAAAATATAGGGAATTGATGAGGTTGGTTTTGGAAGGAAAAAAATCTCTTAGCATTTGGCCAAATGCTGAAAGCCCAATGCTGGTCAGGACCAGTATTGGGCTTTCAGCTTTCCCAAAGCCAATATTTGGTCAAATGTTGGCTTAAAACTGAATCAAATGCTTCAGCATTCTCTCAATGGACTTTGGAGGCTGAAAGCCCCTTGGGAATGCTGAACCAAACCCACCCATAGTCTTTGATTTGTGTAATCCGCTTCATGGTGTGTGTTGGAAGTCAATTTGCCCTTCTGGCTCTGTCACTGTGATAGTCCGATATTCTTTCAAATGATTTTGATCGCGGATTTACAGTGACGCTGTACAATTGCAATTCTGAGTCGCATTCTCCAGCTAGCTCTTGCTTAAGCTCGGCTTTAGTCTACTGTCCTCTGTTTGTTGAATTTCATGGACCAAAGCATTTGTATTGGTTCTAGTGCAGAAATGGATTGAGAAAATTATGGTGGGTAAATATGCATCCTGTTGTCTTTTCTTTTATAAGTTTGGACAGATAAGTGAATAGTTGGTGCTATCTCATTGCTCTCCTCGATAGCTAATATATACACTTTGCTCACATTTACTAGTTTTATTCCAGTTGTTCTCTGCTGCTGAGCTTCTGGTGTCTGCTCATTACATTTCAGAGGCTAAAGTAGTGTCTTTTTTCTTTTCTCAGAAATGGATTCCAGAAATTGGATAAGATCAAGGATGCCAACCGGCAGAGTAGACAATTGGAAGAGCTTACAGATAAAATGCGCGAGTGTAAGAGGTGAGTGCACAACTGATTATGTTCTTTCTCACTAATGCTTGTGCAAAGAGCTTTTACTGAAGATACAAATCTCAAGCGGTTCTTGTTTGTTTACTAACTAGTGATTGCTGCGACGCCAGCAGCCTTAGTATGGATGTCTGAATCTTCTAGTCCATGTTGATGAAGACATGCCACCTGATTGGTTGTGAATTTCTAGATGGATCAACTGCAGAACAATAGTTTCAGTGTGAATGCGTAATTTCAGTTAGCATTGAATTATAAAGATTGCTCTGGCGTCAATTTGGACATGGATGGAAGGACTCAGGCCAGATGCATAAAGTTTAAGTCTCTGCTCTATGATCAGACAATTCACTTAATTTTCTAAACCCAGCTGCCAGAATGAAAAGTGTTTTATCGTGTCTGCTAAAGACATGCTTGTACGCCCACCTCTTAGTTAACTTGGAACTGTAATGTTGTGATCGGAGATGTCCAATTAATGGTTTTGCTGCATTGATTCTCTTTCTCCTAGTACATAATGTTGCTTAATGGGATCATTTCAGGCTCATTAAGGAGTTTGACAGAGAACTAAAGGATCTTGAGGGCAGAAATGATGCAGAAACCAGCAGAATGCTCAATGAGAAAAAGCAGTCAATGGTTGGCTTTTTATTAGGACATTCCATCAATGTTGTTGCTGAGCTTCATGCTTTGCAATGAACAGAATTAACCGTGCTGTTTAATGCGTATTTTTGCAGATAAAAGAGCTTAATTCATTCGTAGCCCAAAAGAAGAGGTATGCTCATGTGTCCTAATTTTGCTTCTAGAAGTAACTTCGAGAATAGTATGTTTCTTGGCTGAAACAAGCATAAATATCACTCATTCTCTTTTAATTCACTGCATACCTGCTTAGCAATTAGCTGCACTACATGTACATATCAACTTTAATTGATTTTAACTGTGTTGTCTAGATGATTGAACTTCATACTCCTATAGTATACTTTGTGGATTCTTCAAAACCTTTTATTGAACTTGTTCACTTCGGATTTAATGCTGTTGCAGATACACAACAAATCTCGAGAACAAACGAGTTGATCTCTTTGATGGGCCCGGTGAAGGAATTGGTGAAGATAATGGTTTGCTCGCTTCATGTAAGTACATCAAAATTATAATAAAGCAGTCACTCATCGTACTTAAAGCAATGACAGACCCTTTAGGGGCTATAATATAAAGGTTTTGAAGTAAGCAACTCATTCTCTTTCCACAACTTTGGCAATTGGAATAAGGTTTTATTTCCCTGCTTCCATTTTATTGTTTACTAGGAAATGCTTGTTCAATGCATGGATACATATAGCAATATCATTGTTCTAAATACAACATCTGTATGTCTCGAAAGTAGGCAATCAAGCGAGGATTGAATTTGTTAATTAAACTTCAAACTTCTTCAGTACATGTTGAGCACAGAGAAAAAATTCATGAAAATAATTTTCTTGTGGCGGTAAAGTTCTGAGAGTGTAACGGACTAAACTCTCTTAGTTGCATCACATCATACATTGTGAATATTGTAAACATAGGTCCATATGACAGGCTTGTATACGGCCAACTTTGGGTAGTGTCAACTTTTATTTGCTTGATTCTTCATGCTCCAAAAAATAAATTTTTCTCGCAAAAGCACCGTTTAATTTACATACGAGCTATTCTATAGTAAATTGTTCCGGAGGGATAGTGGATGTGTTAGTAATGTGTCATTTTGTGGCCCTCCAAGTACACTTTTTACATAACCCATTTCTTACGCACTGTATGATTGTGTGCAATCAGCCTCAAAATTCTGAAGAGCTTGTTGAGATTCCCTTTTTTAACTCAACAAAAACTGCAATTACTGGTAAATGAGGGTCCATACTCTGATAATTTTGGATGCTAGAGAAGTTCTTTTAATCCTCTTCCTAACCGGTAACTCTTTTTGGGGTTACTATTACTTATCATTGATAAGAAGTTTGCTGGATTTTATGCTGCATATCTTATTCTTTGTATAAATCAATGATGGGAGGTTTCCTGAGTTTTATCTGCATCTTATCTCAGCCATGACAAATCAACAGCTAATGGATCATGGAAACCAGATGATGGATGAGACAGATCAAGCCATTGAGAGGTCCAAGAAGGTTTGTTACTGCAATGTGACTTGAAACTTTTTAATTTGTGACCCTTCTCTTTTTGGGCTAATACTATTTAGATGAGGACTCTGTTGCCTGTTTAGGCTTCTTCAAAACATTAGACTGAGTTCTGTCTTCTTGACCTATCTAACTTTCCTCTATCTCCGCAACAATTCTCCCTCTCTTTTTTCTTTGTTTCATGTCGTAACTCCTTTTCCTTCTATTACAAATAAGATAATCACACAAATTGGATTGGGAAAATAGCAAAGTCGTACATGCTGTTATCGTTTTGGTTGATAAACTCAATCATGTGACAAAGAAAAGTATTTTCTCTTCATTCCAATAGACTGTCCAAGATACTATCAATGTTGGAACAGACACTGCAGCAGCTCTCAAGGCTCAGGTTCGTACTAGCAAATTGACATTTCGGCATGGTGGTTTATGTACAGAACTTAGTTTTTTTCTGAATTGAACAACTGTTCCTGTTTCCAGACTGAGCAAATGAGCAGGATTGTAAATGAACTGGATTCCATTCATTTTTCAATCAAGAAAGCATCTCAGCTGGTCAAGGAAATTGGTAGGCAGGTCAAATTCCTCCACACGTCTTTCTTTCATGTACCAAAAACTGCTATTATCCCACTTAGCTGCGAGAGCTTGATTTTCCTCTTATCTTTTCTCTTTGGGCTTTAGGTTGCAACTGACAGGTGTATTATGGTGTTGCTTGTCCTCGTAGTCATTGGTGTAATAGCCATCATAATTGTGAAAGTAAGTGCTCTGCTCTTTCCTTGTTATTCCAAAGATGAACGTGTCCACTCTTCTTTTTATGCGTGGTTGCCTTTGCATGAGGTTAGGGCAGTTGTTAGATAGTTCTATTGGTGCAATTCACGCAAGTGACTTAGGTCTTCGGACTAAACTTCATTCAAGTTCAAAATAGGGAAAACACCACCAAAAACCCTAAATTATGCGCACCGTGACACATTTATCCTAAACTTTTTCTTATGACACCAAAAATGCTAAACTTGTATCCGTGTGACACATTTACCCCAAACATTTTTTTATGACACAAAAAATCTCAAACTTATATCAATGTGACATATTTATCCCAAATTATCTTTTTGTGACACAAAAAATCCCAAACTTATAAGCGGGTGACACATTTACCATAAATATTAAGATAAATGTGTCACACGGATACAAATTTAAGATTTTTAGTGTCACAAGAAAAAAAAAATTGAGGTAAATGTGTCACAAGTTTAAATTTGGGGTAAATGTGTCACATGGATAAAAGTTTGGGGTTTTTGGTGTCACAAGAAAAAGTTTAGGGTAAATGTGTCACAAGAGGCATAATTTAGGATTTTTGGTGGCTTTTTCCCTTCAAAATATAATTGCACCATCAGTAAATCAACTGTTGTGCAATGTTTCACTCCTCAGGCTTTGCATCTGTCAATCGAACCCTATTTCTTCCTAGACAAGCTTGAGCACTTCTATTTCCAATTTCTGTTGTTTACTTCTAAGCAAGCGTGGAACTTAATTGCTGTCGGTTGTATGGTGGCTTCCTGTTCCCCTTCATCTGCAGCTTGTACACCCAAATAACAAGGACATTCGTGATATTCCGGGGTTGGCACCTCCTGCTCCTACTCGGAAACTACTTTGGCACCTAAACGAAGACAGATGGTGACTGTCGTGGTAGATCTCGTCATCTTCCCAGTTGTTTGATGGCTGCGATGCTGCGGGCATCCCTCCCTCATCCCGCCTGCTGAATTCACGAGCAAATTTCTCTGGCATTTCCCTTGGAATATCTCGGCTTTTCTGGCTTTTCTTTTTAATTAAAGTTTTGATCCCCAAAAGAATGAGAGATCCATTAAGGTGACGGAGATCTGTACTTGTAATTTTTCAGACCCTCCTCCCCTCAAGATAGAAGTCTCTGGGTCGCTACATCAGCTTTCTTCGGCATGTTCATTTGAACCAACATTGTCCAGAGAGTTTGCTGCTTTCCTCTCTTTCTGCCCAGTATATCAATTATCATGATGTAACTATGTATTCGTGTTTCTGAAACGGCCAATTTTACAATTACTTCTCACATCAATTATCATGACGTACTTGGGACGTTTTGATGAATTTCATTGAAAGAAAGGAAACCGCTGAAGCACGCTTTCGTTGGGCATGTTGTTCTGCTGCACAGAATTGGGGAATGGGCCGGAGTCAGACCTGACTCTGTTAGTCTAAGCAACCTCCTCTCCAGTCATCTTGACCACAATTTCTATCAGCTCTCATGTTTGATTCACCGAGAAATTCCACGCCACCAACACTAGTAATTTCCCTTCGCCCAAGGGGCTATATTTCCTAAATAAGAAGCAATCTTGGCCTAAGGACCTTCTGAATTGAATACTTCATTGGGAATTTCACCTAAATAAGAAGCAATCTTGGCCTAAGGACCTTCTGAATTGAATACTTCATTGGGAATTTCACGATGTCAAAATTACATGTACACGATAGACGAATGTACAGGTTTATGGTACAGGTGGATGGAACTCAAGAGAAAAGGAGGCACCCTGATCATAAAATTAGGGCAGCCATATCCTGTTTGATATCATGAAGTAACAAGTGTCATGGGGCAGCCATATCCTGTTTGATATCACGAAGTAACAAGTGTCACGGGACGAACCAATGTGTGTTCTGGTCAAAAACCATATGGTCTGTGAGTTGCTGGCAATGGTCGTAACAAGACCATAAGACCTTCCAGTTTCCTCGACGACTAATGGGCCTTCCAGGAAATCTAGAGCTTGTCATGAATGCATTTGAACCGCTGGTTCGTCGTGAACCCGCATAGGCTTCCAGTCAGATTCCTCCTTGGTTTGTCTCAATGCCACAAAGTGGAGAGCGCCGCTTTTGATTTGATATATGTGACACGCCCAAGGATATGAATCTGGCTCAGTCCATATCTTTTGCTCTTCAAATTCTGTCTGCTCAGCGAGCGATTCTGCCACACAATAGACTAAGTCTGGTTGCGGTTCTGTGAAATCGGCTACGGCAACACATCCAAGAGAAACAAATCCCTCCGGTGCTCGAGGATGCCAAATCGAGACGGGGGTTGTGTAGTCATCTAAACAGTTTCTCCATACCTGGACAGTCGATCACAGTTGTATCATTATTTTTTTTCAGACACAAGAACTGAAGCAATGTGAAGAATAAGATGCTAGCGAACATGAGCAAAGCATTGAACTGTATCGGCTCGAGTGGACATGTGGATTCCACATTCATAAACCCATTGACTTTCGAGCAGGGCACACACTTCCAGAGATATCTAAAATATGAGGAAGACAAATTTCAAATACTGTTGCCCATGTGCACCTCTCTCTGCACCGAATATACAATACATTTCGTGACCAACTCCTCCCTTCTCTTGCTAAAATTTAACTTGTAAGTATTTAGATTACCCTACTTGCAACATGTAATGGTCTGAGACAGCTGTGACTCGACCAAAAGGCAGCAGTTACTCCATCAGGTAATAAAATTAGCCTCTTAGATCTTTTCTTGGTCATGTTTTTTAGATTTGAAAACACACTAATTTTCCTCTGCAAATTAATATTTGATTGGTTCCTAGGTGCCGGGAGAAAATTTCATTTCCTGTCTGCTCAAAAGAGTGTCAATTTAAGTCTCCTTACCAGGTCATAGCCTATTGGAAGGGCAAAAAGTCTGTCGCTATTACTGTAAACAGCAGCACAATTTGGAGCGTGGCTACCAACTCGAGCTATATCGCCAATAGAAACATACCTATACGAGAAAAACCACATAGGTCCAAAATCTGTTAGGATATCATAAGCGCAACAATAAAATAGATAAATGTTAATTAACTGCAGCTATATTATTGAACATCATTTGGCCAAAAGAAAAGGCTATACATAATAATGCCCATGCACATAATAAGGAATTCGAACAACTGCTTCAAATACAGTATAATGACCAAACACAGATCCCCTCTCTCCCAACAACCCACACCACCCCCCCACCCCACCCACCACCACCACCCCCCCCCTCCCTCTCCCTCCCTCTACTCTGTGAACTGCGAGCAATTTCGATCCATTCCCCCTCTCTCTGTCTCTATCTCTCCTCTCCCTCCCGCTCATCGCACTAGGATGATAGCAAAAGGAAAGAGTCATCTGCCTAATGGCTTCCAGGACCTCCTTAGCAGAAACTAACCACAGTTTATGCACTCTAAACCAATATGAAGATCCTGATTGCACATAAACGGAAAACCTCAACTCAATTGAAAAATTCGTCAAGGGCGTCAACAACTTTATAGATACACAATGAGAACATAATAACACGAGCTGCATGAAACCTGCGTGACCTCTCTAGTCCATAAACCTCTCTCCCAATCACAATCTCAAATCCTCGTTCTTTTTATCCTACAAACCATCAATAGGTACCCAACTCACCTATCAGATGATGAGAGATGATTCTGTCACTGTCAACAGTCACCACCCAACAATCATTTCTAATTCATAAGTCATCTCTAGGGAGTCTTTCACATTACTATTACAGCTGTCAGTTCTATGGATGCTAAGGGCTGGTTTGATAAAGCTGAAAACTAAACGCTGAGAAATTAAGTACTAGATTTTAATTGCTGGAAATCTCAAGTACCGTAAACAAAAATGAAAATTTGTTTGACGAAAATTGATTACCAAATACTATGACTGAACTAAGTAACCACTTAATTAACAAATTAGGCGGATCTTTTACTTATTGTACTTGTTAAATCAATGCTAATTATGATCATCAAACTTGCTTTGTTAAATTGCTGAATTTTCAAATTTCGTCACTTAATTGGGCTATCAAACTGGCCCTAAGTCGTTAATGGTTCCCCTTCTAAACCCCAAGGCACATTTAGGTTTAGCAAATTTTGTTGTTAGAGCACAAGCACAAGGAACTCTGCACCGACCAAATAATTCTTGAATCACCAGAACTGCACCATACCACAAGGACCGTGTATGCTGCTATGTCATAAAAAACTAGGTGGCAGGAATTTCCTTTATGACTGCCAAAAAATATCCAGCAGCGTATCTGATATTGCATCAAACTTAAACCTTACCCATCTGGACAAATGGGTCTCCAAATGCTACAGATTCCAGAATGGTCTGAACTCTGGAAAAAAGAAAAAATTGCACTTTCAGTAACAATCAAACTCATCAAATTCTCAAGCGATGCCTTGGTAAAAGAAAAACCAGGCGATGGAACACTGCAGACTTAAGATAATTGAAGAAGCACCTGCTTCCTGCACAGAGTGCAACGACCCTTTGTTTCCCGTTTGCTGCTCCAGATCTTTGTGAAATTGATGCTATGTGTAACAAATTTCCTATCATCTGACGCAGAGTTGGAAGAGGAGAACTCTCTCAATCTTACAATGGCCTTGCTCAGGTTACGTGTCTCTCTCCCATCAGCTTCACTCCAAGCGAAAGACACATGTCTCTGGCTTGAAGGAACCTATGAGCAGAAAACTCAGTCAAAATCACAAGCATAAGCAGTCATTAAAACAATCTTATCCCACATACAAACCTTCAGAACAAGGCATTTCATGTCAGACTGATATGCTTTCCACATTTTCCGAACAACTGAACAGATTATGACTGCTTGAGGTACAGTTCCCTCAGTTTCCACCTCAGTAGCGCATTTAATAACTCTGACAAAATTTTCGGATCTTCTAAAATTTTTAAGATGAAGAATTAAGTGGGAGGGCTGGTGACATCCTGCTTTTGCCAACTCCAGTGCCATCAGCTCCTGCCAGGGCACATCCCACATGATCTTGCAAGGTCTCTTATCCATGTTATCAAGATCTGGGCACTATACATGCACACAAAATTAATAGTATCACAATTTTTGCATATTTATATTTGATTGGTGAAGGTACACATATTTAAGATTCCTTTATAAACCTGAAGCAGCATGACCCTCTTGTTGGTCACCAAAACAATCCTTTGGTAGGGCACAACAAAATGTTCTTCATAATAATCTGACGAGGCAAATTTAGATGGTTCCTTAAAAATTTCAGTGCATCCAAAGCGCCTACTAGCTTCTGCAAGGTAGAGTATCATCTGGAAACATAAAATGAACAAATAGGTTAAACATTTTTCACCACTCCATAAAGAAGCTAACATCATGCTTTCTTCTTGCACAATAACTCATAATTAATTGTGTTAAAAAAGATACAAGGACAATGTATGCAGACATGACTACTAAATTTTAAGTATGCTGAAGTTTTAGACAGGTGGAACATCTACATAACAGAAGCCCCAAATCTTTCAGTGGACAAGAACACTTGCTAGCTTATTGATGCATGTACAACATCAACGTTTCACAACTAGCACCCAAAATGCAATGTTCAATCTTACGTGATCTTTGAGAGTATTCATTGGAAAATGCCTCCCTATAATTTTCACCCCTCAAATAATGGGACAAGTATTTCATTTCTTTTCAACTAGATCATAACTTGCTTGAGAAGTCTGATTTCAGGGACTACACTTGTGAAAAACTACTACTTTTCCGTATGTTGTTATGGATGGATGTATAAAACAGTAGGATCTAAAAACACATATTGAGCCAAAAAAAGTGCTTTGAAAAAGGATAGCAACTTGAGTGCATGCAACTTCTTTTACTGGTGGCAATGTACTGTGACCAAAGCTGGCTTTAACAGTGATAGCGTTATTGAGGATGACCAATCCACTGGAAATGTGCATGAGGTGTGACCCGAGCAACATGTTCATGCTTAAATATTAAAAACTATCCTGAGCTTATAAAGGTTTGAATCCATTTTGACTAAAACACAAACAAAGATTACATATTTTGGGGAGATTCTTGTTTAAAAGATAAAATTGTATTCTTCAATTAAAAATTAACATAAATGGAAACCAGAAATCAAGAATGAACTTATTGGCTTTACTGTTCAGGTTCTGGCCTATTCGATAAAGGTCATAAAGCTAAAACCTCTCATTGATGTTGAAAAGTTTTATGAACTTATTGGCTTTACTGTTCAGGTTCTGGCATATTCGATAAAGGTCACAATGCTAAAACCCCTCGTTGATGTTGAAAAGTTTTCTGACAAACTATCTAAATAATCATTAAACAATATCACAAGAATATTTCTGGCATCGATCTCAACTCTTCACCAATAGCATAAGCCAGACCTTATACGTAAAAGACAACATGTGGACAGATGCACATCACACAAACAGCAGCAGACTGGACCACAAGAACAGTAAATGAGAGAAAATGACAATAAGGGGAAGCATTGGGATTTGAACCTTTGACCGTGCTTTAATATCAAGCAGCCGTTTGCCTCAAAAGGTTAAGTACGTATAACCTAGTCTTCACCTTTTCCAATCAAGAAAGATGGCACGGACAAAATAAGGCATTAGTTTTGTACCTGACCAAGTGCCTCTCTCTCACAATAATCTCTCACAACGCCATCACTGCGGATAGCTCGAGGATTTCGGATTCTGTTGAGGCTAGTCTTCCTATTTAGAACTTCCAAGCATTTGGAACAGCTTGCACCTATTCCATCAACAGTCATTGAGAAAAAGTCCAATGCTCCACTGACTGGTTGAACAACAATCCCAACAAAAGCACGTCCAACCCCATGAGCAAGTCCTAGAAGACCATTCTGCTTCGCACTCTCCATAGGCTTTGTCACCACACCAGACACCCCAAAAGCAACACCTTGCGCTAGGGCTTCTGTTCCCTGAAGAATTCCATCACTCACCCCAGTGATTCTCCTTGATCGTACCTAATTCAACATACAGTGATGAGCTCAGCTTAAGAATATACCAGATATGAAATTATCTGTGAGAAGTAATTACCTGCTTTGAACGTAATTGCAGAAACTGACCATCAGTTGAAAGCTCGGCAAATCCTCTACTAAGAGAAGCCAATGTTGAACTTGCCATCCCAAGTACATCTACTGAAAACAACAAATGTAGAGGATTATGTATCAAGTCCCTCATTATACGATTTCCAATAGCAGGAAGGATAGAGCTCTTGCGCATGAATCTGTCTTTGTGCATAACTCTCCTCAGATGCAACTGAAAAAAAAAAAAAATGAAAAGAAAACAACGCGATGTTAGGATTGGTTCAGTGTCACCACAAGAATGGAGCTTTAAACCTGATCAATCTCATAATTTTAGTCTCATCAACACTTCCACCAATGAGGTGCCTACATGACCAACAATTGTCGGTACTTGATCAACATCCAACTGTCTAAAAACCAACACATGGAAGTACTAACACGCTGTGTAAAAAGCTGGATATTACATAGGCCAAAATGCTACTAAAAAAACCAACAATCTAGTATCACCACATGAGAAAGCACAGGAAATACAATAAAGAGGATCAATTCTTATTGTACATCAAGCTCACCTGTATTTTAAATGCATTTCCAACAGCAGACAGTACGGGGCTCCAGACCCCTAGAACACCATGAGGTCTCTGGGCAGGTGCAGTATCTAGTGACACCTTCAGTCTGACCTCCGAAATATCTATTAAACTGGTAGAAGAGACAGACAGCAATTATGTCTCTCATCTAACAGTCTTCATTATAAGTGAAAGAAATACTTGAATAGTAGGATCCTCTTTCTCGAGGGAAAAATTATGCATGTCAATTAGTTGAATATTATTAAAAGAAAATGCCTCATGTAGAGAAAGGAGGTCTATTGGAAGAGTAAGCAAATTGGAGAAGTTTTGAGCTTCATTATGAGGTTGCGACAGGTCTAATGGTAGTTATTTTGCTAGAAAGCTTCAGATCAACCAATAAAGGATTTGGCATGGGATTAGGGGATATGCAACTCTGCATGAAGATGCCGCCATAAAAGATACTATTCTTCATGACTGATACCACTGCAGCTAAACTGATGGAGTAAGTTTATAAGATATACAATCACATTGACAGCTCCAACTGGTATTCGCCAGAAGGGTTTAGATCAACCAATAGGATTTTTCATGGGACAGAATGTGGGACTCTGCATGAAAATACGGAGATGTACGGTGAAAAGTCCTTGCATCTCAATGATACTGAGGCCAACCATAGAGATAAATATAACAAGTCGCTGATCTGTCTACATCCCAATTCATTTGACGCATGGACTAATTGTGGCCTGTAACCGATGATGAGATTTTTATTATGAAAATGTCATACTATAATCCACGGGATGGGAAGAGGCAAGCAGAAATTTAAGGGCCGCCATTTTGAAGGAAACTCAAAAACTCGTGGTTCCAAAAGGCTTTCTTAGTTGACCATTGGTGATAGGAAACCTGAATGATGATATTTGATTGCTGAAAGTATTCTTTTCACAAACTTTTACTACAAAAGACAGAGAAACCAGTATTTACCAAGTCCTCATTATCGTAGTCTCAGATCACCAAAATATGCATTCATGTCATAAATGAGACAGCCAGGAGGCTTTGCTAACTCGTTTGAAAAATGATTCTTAAAGGGTAGATCAGCACAGAAGGAATTGAAAATCCCCTGACAGATAAATACATATGACATTTCAGGTGCATAGCTTTAAGTATTCTCTCTCAAAGTCAGTATTGGATTCTTGTGTGCCCTTCTATTTCCAATATTGCAGTCATCACAGTCATCCTTTCAAGATTGATATGGAACCAAAGAATCCACATCAACATAACAACCTAGTTCGACCACAGCAGTATCCTAACCAGGATGTCAACATTAACAAAATCTGGTATGCTATGCCCACACAAGGACCCACCAAATATCACCTCTTCATCAATGAGAAATACAAGCACCGCAGAACATGCATTTCGATGTCATGTATGATTATGCATGTTACAGGAGACCATTCTAACAATCAGAGTTAGAAAATAAGGTGGCATTCAACTGTGCATCTAGAGTTATCCTAATTCAATGAGACTTCCATATTACTAGCTACACAAGAGAAACATACTTGACTCGTATCTCAGGATCAACTTGTGTGACACTAGAAGTTTGGGGCAAACGGTCCATCTGGATGTTACGGTACAGATCCACCACAGCCCAAATAATAGGTTCATGAATATCGAGCCTCCACCACTTATCCGTCACCTATCATGTCAATTTAGACTGGCATCAGATTGATTAAGATCTGCTTCAACTGTGCTTTAAATGTAGGGCATTCAACATTACCCGTATGTATACGCATGGATAGACCACAACGCCATCAGGGTTTTCATTGCAAACCGTGACAGTTATTTTGAATACTGGATGATGCAAGTCGGTGGCCTGCTCCGGAGCTAACAACACAGGCATGAGAGTTAAAGGGAGCTGGTTGTCAATCTGCAAGTACCCCAGAATGAGCTTGAATCTGAAAGGTAAAGAAACCACAATTAGGGACCTTCTTCACCCAAAGAATAAAGATTTTTCCGATTGTTCTAATCTAGGAAGAAAGCAGAATAATACATTACAATCAAGATTCACTCATATTATCCCCCTCACAAATAAATTTGCTAATCAAGTCTTTTGAAGTTGAAGGTATGCTTCAATATTCAGAAAAGCTAATGGAAGTAAGCACCAGATGCCTTCTGGTAAAAGAAAAATCAGCATCATGTACCTTCAAATAAATTGCATTCACAACACCATACCTAAAAATGCTTCTCCCTCAAAATTCACTACTTCCAGACAGTGGTTGCAACACGTGTTATGATCATCCACAAATTCATGTCCACTTGCATGTAACAATGTGCTTAATTTCACCAAGAAAAATTAAAAAACAAAAATGAGATTGACACATGCCGATACACATTGCTCTTTAAAATTGCAACAATATAACAGACAAGGCCTCCCAAGAAGCTGCTGACTATGAGTTACACTTGTATTTTAGGAGTCTGATAAGAAATTATCTGCAATTAGTAACAAAAAAGATGGTGTATCACTGGATGGAGAATTAAAATATTTCTTGTTTACTTATCATCAGGTAGTGTAATCTTCAGGCTGAAGCACCGGTTTCAAAAAAGGAGCATGACATGCCTAAATCCTATATCTTCGAAAAAAAAAAAAAAAGGCTATCCTAAATTCAAATAGTCTCTGACCTGGTTGTTGCCCCCCCGTCATAGCTAGTTGAATAAGATATGAAGACCCTCTCCAAGTACAAGTATGACAACTCTTTTGGCCTGTGGTCTATAAGAGAAACTCCAAGAACTCCCAATTCCACTATAAGCTCCAGAGGAGTCACTTCATTCTGCACTTTTGCTGGCAACTGAGTACTCCCTTGATTTCCTGTAGATGTTACAAGCACATCTTCATCTAGATTTGATGTTTTGTCATCTATAAACCTCCCAACTTTGACATCAACCATCTCAAAAACATGGAATTTAATCTTCAGTTCCCCTTGCTCTACCAAGTGAAGGCCAGACTCCTCCAAATCGAATTTCCAAACTCCACTGCTATCTTCGTCCACTTTAGCTTCAATAAATTTCTGGCCGTATGGATCTTCCCAAGAGAAATTTGTTGTGGAGAAAGGTTCCATCTGAATCCAATAATTATCATCAAATCCAGCCTGGCGGATGCTGATTTTTTTGTTTCCTATCCTGTTCTCCATCCTATTCAAGCCAAGAATAGCTTTCATGGTCAATTACGAGACAGTGCAATCAAAAGAGAACGACTGCATTTCCCAAATGCTACATGGTTACAAACCAAAACATCTAAAGTGACTTCATATATAAGTTAGTTCATCTGAAAAAGTTCAATAGAGAAAAACTACCTGATTGGACCAAATGCCGATCCAAGGCGGAATACAACAATAAACCGTGATCCCTCCTCGTAGCCCCGTATTTCTGTTCTCAAAAACTTTCGAATGCCAGCTTGTGTCCTCAGAACCAATGAAATGGTATCTTCTTTTGTGATTTGAATTGGATATGACCACTCAGTATCTCCTAGTCGAACCTTAAACATAGCAATACCAAATTGATTACTTGCTCAAAGATTAAAATGTTTTGATGAACAAAGGGAGACTATGAATCAGTAAAAGCAAATATTATCCATACACATATGGGCACATGGACTCTTCTTAAGAGATTGCATCTCTAGGCCCCTTCATCATCACTATATCTAGTGTACCATCAGATTTTCCATTCTATTTGACCAAGTTAAAAAAAAAAATGTTTATTTATCACACGTCAATAGTTTTATATGCTCTCCATCTGCAAAGAATGTTCCTCCACGTTGACTACAATAAGTAGACTTTGCATGCATGCAGGCAGGCAGAGCTGAAAGTGCATCAAAGTAATTGAGATGCTTTCATCAGCCTCAACCTGATATGCGGAACTATTGCTCACTCTTTTCAATTCAATCTACTAGCAGCTCCAGCGGTAAGACAAGCCACATAATGACATGCAGTTAAATATAGGCGGAGTGGGAAGTGCAATCAGTACTTTGTGTCACTATGGCAAGAGAGCTGCACCGTAGGGACATTCAGAGGTCAGCACCCTCTTAAGGAAAAAATCTACCAAACCTATGCAGTGATAAGGGCTCGATCGGATACCAACCTGGAGTTTATTAGGTCCATTGTCATCACGATAAGGGAAGGAGACTCGAGAATCACACAAACGAAGAACCTTTGCTTCATCTCTGCAGCTTAACTTAAGCAGGATATCCTGACCAAGTCTGTTTGTGAAAGTAATAAATGGTCGGATGCAGATGACCTGCAAAAAAAGAACACGGAATTATTCTCATTCCTTCCGCTTGAAAGGGGATAAAAAATAAGAAGGAAAACATCTGAAATACACCAAAGAATCAAGAAAAAGATGCCTGCCTTTGTTGGAATAGACTGATAGGGGCATGGTTTTGTAGAAACAAAAAGCTTCACACACTTTCCATCAGCATCATAGGCGTTAATATCCAGTGATCCATCCTGAAGACCGAGAGAAAAATTGTTAATATTTAGTGATCCATCCTGAGGACCAAGAGAAAAAGTAATTGAGGAGATAATCTCCAAAAGCACAAAAAGGGTTTCTATGCATGTCAGATATACCACGTCCCCGAGCAAAGAAAGGTCTTTCACAGGTCCAAAGTGCGCTTCACCAGAAGAAGACACTGATAGGCCCAAGATGTTGAAATTTAAAGCAGAGGCAATAGTGTGTCCATCATAAATTTCCTCTTCAGCTATTTCCTCAACAATTTTTGCATTGCTCTTCTTAGAATGAAAAGGAAGAGCAAATTTCCTGGTAGATTTCTTCCCTCCCATGTCTATCAATCGCAATGTCAAAGGCGGACATCTGGCGATTTCAAACCAGTAAGGAGCATACACTCTAATCACTTTTGACAGCATAGGCTGTTCTCTTTCATAATTTTGATCGAGAATGATTTGCACAACCCTGCAGACAACAATATCACAATGCATGAGGCTACCTAAGAAAAGGTGGTGTCATCACAAAAGGATTACATAACAAAAAGGTCGAAATCTGCTGTCGCTGACCTGCCGCTAATATCACTTCTTAAGCTCAATGTATTTGCTGGAACTCCATGTGGATGAGAAAGAAGAATAGTTTCCTGTAAAGGCAGTGTCAGAAGCGGATGGAGTAAGAGTCCATTATATCCTGAACAAATCTTGCATACATGATCTCCACAGAAAAAGAAGAAAGATACTACATATAGGTGTAAAGGCTAAGGTGGTCTTACATGCACTGATAACCATCCTCTTGGCGGCAGCAATGAAAGGAACAATGGGTTTCTTATGTCCGCATGGTATACATTTACAGGTGCACCAGGACAAAGTGCCCGTCTTGCGCAGGCAGAGAAATGGTCACCTGCTTGCATTTCAAGAACAGTGAACTCCGCAGCAAAAGGAAGAAAATTACTTAGTGACAACGGAGCTTTGATCACAATTTTCCAATCCTGAATCGGATCCGAATGAATGTCTTTGGCAACTTCCGTTGCTTGTATGCTTACACAGAACCAAAGTTTTTGGGATCCATTGGAAGAAGTTCCATTTAGCGGGGTGCAGCACAACAGTTCATTGGATTCAGCCAGGGCCGAAACACATATTTCAGAAATTCCTTTTGGTTCACCAGAATCCTCTACTTTATTCACCACAGAACTCCAGGAATATTCATTGGAATCATGTATTCTGAAAGGCCTTAATTGCAGCACATAGTCAGACTGTAATCCTGAGAGAGGGAGAGGCACAGTGTCTCCAGGACTCAATCGTCCAAGAGAGATCTCCAGTTTCTGATGACCTGAAATTTTCTTTCTGTTTCTGACCCATTTTCTTTGCCTAGCATAATTGACAGATTTAAGAGAATCGCATGACTCTGGCCATTTCAAACTTTCAACATCTGGGGCATAAACCCAACCATCAGCAGTAGTTACTGATGTCTTGTCCAAATGCCAATTGTCGATCCAACTCCAACCTGGTGGTGACTCAGAGATTGATTTCTCCTGCAGTAACTTATAGACAATCATAAATGGGGACAAGACGAGATGGAGACCAAGGATGAAATTGTAAAACCTTAGTCAGAAGTAGAATAAATTATGTGAACAGCAGTGGAACATGTGAAAAATGATTGTTCGAAAGCATCTTGATTTAACGGCCAAAAGATAGGAGGTTTTGTGTCCCGCGATAGAGTAAGTTTTTATTTGGTGTAACCTATGTCCATAAATTTTATGGTTCAGAATTTATCGTGAACATTATCAATTTATCAGATACCAGTAGAAGTACGGTGCAATACACTATTGAAAATACTTTCATTCGAAATTGTGTTTTTAAACCCATACAAATTAAGTAAAACACTAGCAGATGCACTTCTATATGTTTCTTACAATGGACAAATATTTTTCAATTGGAGTATGGGTTAAAGAATTAAGTAAAATTTTTCAATGGGTCGATTAACTTTAATTAATAATTTCATATCCAAGTACACCTAAATTAATAAGCTACATAAATTAATGTGGAAGTACATCAATGTTGTCGCTAGTAGGTAATTAATGCCTTTCTTTTTATTTTTGGTCTAGTTAATTTTAAAAATTAGCGACAATGGAGCGTTGTGTCGATGTGGCTCGACCAAACCAAAGCTCCATTCTATCAATTTGCCTCTTTGCATATTAGATTCTGCGATATGGCTATAAAGAGACTAAGTAATCAATGTTCCTCGTAATGATTTGTTTCTTATAGAAATTAAACTTATTTTAAGCACTAAATAAATTATGACTACTGTAACATAGTTCATCAACACCACACTAGAAATTACCAGGGAATACTCCAGAATAATAATTGATATTTTTTTTTCACTGCTTTCTCTCTTCACCCTTAATTTATCAACCATTCCCTTTTCTCTTACTCAAGTTGCAATCTCAACTCCCTCCCCTTCTGAGATTCTTTTTAAACTGCCACAATAACTATTCAAACTGTTCAACCCACACTAGGATCAGCTATAAATAAATGATGGAGCATTGTCATTACATTCTCCTGCCTACTTTGGTGACCAACTGTTGAAGTTCTTGTTATAGAATACAGAAGATAAAATTAAGCCAAAATTGATAACAGACTGGATTTATTAGAGAGATGTTACTTAACATTGAATTGGATGGACATGTAATAACTAATGGCATACCTGGGAAAAAGAAAAGGCTATTGAAATGCTGTGATTAATATGAGGTGATGAAAACTAGCATCTAAGGTAAAATAACAATTAGCTGAGGCACTGAAGAGATGATTTACTATAACTCACATTCCAGGGGCTTCCATCTAGCTCCTGTTTCTTAGGTTGAAACGAGCAGCTAACCCAGCCAGAGCTTGGTTTGTACTCCTCTGTTTGAAAGAACTCGTCCTTTTCAGTTTTATCATCTTCAAATTGCTGCTCTTCAATCCTACTAGCATCATGAAGTGTTCTATCCTCTGAAGCTTTGGACTTGAGGCATAAATCAAGTGTGATATCTGTACTGTTCTGTACAGTGACAAGTGACCTTATATCTACATATCTGTCACCATCCTTAACAATTACTTCACTTGCAATTACATCACTGCCTAAACGCCAACAAGCAGCAGGTGCTGCATAATTTAGCCTGACAGTAGTCCATGGACCTTCCCTTGAAGGACTGATTTGGATAAATCCAGATCTTTCGCCAGACATACAGGAATTCTCCTGATTCTCCACCTCATATTCAGGTGACAAGAGTATGCCACACCTTATTCTTCCACACAGTTTCTGACCTTCTGTTTCTTCAACAGTGTTCTGCATTGAGAATTCAGAATAACTCAATTTAGAAGTTCCTACCCTACACTACCCGTGTCACTGTCCACTTAATTACATGTAGAAACTTAAATGGTAGAGAACTGGAACAAATCCTATCAAAGCATGTGAAGAGAAAATTACCATCGATTGTGCAGAGAACAGATCCATCCAGGATAATTTATTGAAATAAGCTGATGTGCTTAAGCTGTCAGGGATATTTTCTGCCACCTGCTTTAAAGGAAATGAAGAGAATCCAACAGGATTACCTGTGAAAGAAGAAAGAAGTTACAGACGATTCTCTCACACATGCTAAACCTTCAAAAGCCTACAAGGTTACAATAATAGTCCAGACAACACCACAAACTTACTGAAATTCAGTGTACTTCTAAAAAGCTACAAAGTTGTGCTAGTTTAGATTGTTGTATATATGAGAAGTACTATCTATTAAATCAAATCTCCACTTTTAATACAAAACATCTGTTTTGTAAAGCTAAATTTTGATGTTACGAGGTCGGCAGAAACATGGTCATCTGTTATACAGAGACAGACAGTATGCACGAGGTGACAAACACAATAAGCAACTTACAAATCCCAAGATTCTATCTCTCTTCCCAATTATTTGAAAGTTTATAAGAATCAGAATAGTACCGTTTCCTGTGTCAATGACAATTAGTTCCACCTTGTAGTGGTCCTGCACCAAAATGAAAGTATGAGTTGGCATCAAAATAATCATATGGAGTCTTGAAGCCAAATATCAAGAAAAAGGAATGACATCCCTCAAGTCTATGACAAAACACATTATAATGAAGTTATGGTTTAGATGCTGAAGTAGACTACGGTAGAAATTTAGCAAGACAATCTAATGGTCTAATGATGCCAAATAAGTTGGGAAAGGTAGAAATATAGGCTCAATCCTAACACTCCAATTCGACGAATAATAATGAACATATGTTTTGATGGCAAAAGCACTCAGTTGAAAAGGCAAGCTGAGGAGAGGGAATGTTATCTATGTCTGCTTCACCTCTCCAATTCTGTTTAACATTTCTTACTAGACCATCTACTGGTTATTATTAACATGCCCGAACACCTGCACTAATTTTCCCTGGGTCTTATCCTCGGCCAGGTTTCCTTATAATGAACCCTCAACTATAGTCATCCAAAACAAAAATGTGCCTCCTTTATTGAACCATGCCATCTGCATCATAGCACAAATCTGACATCCTTCATGTTAAATGCACCCCCATTACCAAAGTCGTCCTTTTATGGTGCGTCTTAATCTAAAACAGATACTTCACTTGCAGACCTCAGCATAATTAACAATACATTCCCACCATTGACCTAATCAAAATAACAATCCAATATCCTACATTGAAGCTCACATCTGCTCCTACCTATTCTGTTCAAGACAATGACGTCATCTGCAGAACACATAAGATAAAGATCTAGCTTTCCTAATACTAAAGCAGATGGAGAGGTCTCAAAGCTACATTCAGGCAGACTACAGCTAAGAAGTTCTTCATCTTTGTTGAAATGGAAAGTTTTCCCAGAGCTGCTAGAAATATAAGATCAAGCCTCTGCTAAAGGAAAACCTGAAATCATTCCAAAGCTGAACCTTACACACAATAGTTCCAAGGATCTCTTTAAAGAAGGTAATCAACTTTACTGTTGCCTACTCCAGTTCCCTTGCGAAACTCCCAAACTAGTTTGGCAAATCACAGCAAAAATTCATAGTGCTATATCTCTAGATGAGGAGTCAACATTTCACAAAGTCTCCATAATCTTTGCATCAAGTCCTCAAAAAAATAACTGGTAGCATCATCTGATCTATGTGCGTAACATCAAAATCCTCAAAATTGATCTTTTAGAGCTCAACTTAAACTTATCATATAAGGGACCATGTCAAGTCCTCCACATCAGATCCCTTAAACAGGACTGCACTCATTGCAAAAAAAATATGGATCCTTTAAGGGGAGATACAGACTAAGAAAGTAATATCATAGGAATACAAATCCTCTAGACAAGACACTGCCCATAACTAAAGTACAGTACAAGAATCTAAATCTATTATACTGATTCAATAAGACTCAAAGGAATTGGTGAGGCATCACAGGAGCAGAAGCCACAGTGGAAGCAGACTAATACAGTTAACTCAAGATGGTAACTAAAATAAACAGCACAAGTGACCAGTGTGACACCACTGACAATACTGCAGAGAAGATCAGGCCATATATCCAGTGTTTAGGCAAATAAAAGAGAAGCTTCCAAATTTTCTCCTGATTTAGCTATATATGTCCACTGCTCAAGCAAATACATTTATCATGACAGAAATTCCTGGCCATGCAATATGAGATTGACTTTCTTGAGGAGCTCATTCTCTTATAAGTAAAAGAAATAGGAATTATGGACATCAACCTAGCGAAAGCATTACAAAAAGAAATGTTATACATACAGCGGAATCGACTTTGAAAAAGAACATTTCACCCCAATTGACCAGCTCCTGCTCGGAAGACGAGGAGTGTTCTGAATGAATTCCGCGTGTGCGTGCAGTTTGCTGCTTGAGCAACGATTCACTAGAGATGCTTTGGTCTTGTATAAGGCGAATTGTCACTGCATACTGTTTGGAAGTTGATCCTTCTACTCTTAAAATCTGCAGAACAGCAACAGAATCAGAAAACACCTATGGAATAACCGTCAAAACCTTGAAACAAAAGAAATAAGAGAAAAGTTATAAACACTCCTCGTGTTAAAGCCACGGAGCAACGAACGGCAAAAACTTTCTACACAGATAAATTCGCTCCAGGTAAGCCAAGGATTACACTCATCGACTAGCTAAAAAGACCGTGCATTTACAGGAATCTGCACATTAGATACACCCTCTTTTGCAAAACTACAAAATAAATTTTACAAAAAACAGAGCCTTTGTTAAATAAAATAAATGTAGAATACAACAGTAAACATCCGCTACACACCACAAGATCAAATTTATATCAGAATACCATATGGAAAACCATATCTTGTAAGCACAGAGAAGATTTCGTAGCTTTTCATTCATTCAGAGAAGATTCATACAAAATTTCATATTTAATCGCAGCGCACCTCAATATTGTGTTTTCTAGATAATGTAGGCACTGCTCATGTTTTCTAGACTTCCAGACTCAACTCTAATCAGATACAATTACCAGGTAGGTCTTTCCACAAAGGTGTCTCAGCAAGGACCAAGGAACACTTTTATGTTATGACCAAATACTGCTGACAATTACACCACAGAATGAAAGAGCACATTTAGAGTACAAAGTATGTTACAAGCAATGCAAAGGAAGAATATTCTAAAAATTAAATGTCTCCAAAAGCCAAAAGGCAATACGAAAAGCAGCAATGCTACAACTGAGGCACTCTATTTGTCTTTTCCACATGTCAAAGAAATAGCCATGCAAGTACCAAGGTTTCACAGATCAAACTAGTACACATTTGCCTCCTATGGAAGGCAAAACTTTTCCTTGACCACAGTGTGATCATTAATAACTATATACTCCATATCATTAATTCCTTCCTGATGGGTGCAAGCTCCCCTTGTGGATTGATAAACATAATATCTGGTCAATCAGTCAAATTTTCTTTCTCATTCATGGGGCATATACTTATTTTAAACTTGAGGTTAGCAACCCACACCACAAAGATGGTAGAAGACATTAACCTGCGCATCTGCCACCAGTACAGTCACCATGGCTCTGACTTTTCCTCCAAGTTTTCCCTTCATATGAGAATCTAACATATTCTTCAATACAGGAACTTTGAGTGGCTTCATAACCCCAGATGGCATCCTAATAATATTGTGAAGTCCCCTGATTTCTGTAGCGCGAATAAAAATATCCTCGCCAAGTTTATTCCGTGGGATGATGAAGAAATCTCTCTTGTGATGAACACCTATAATGGATCCTCCCCCAAAAGTTGAAGAACCTGCTTCTTCTTTCTGCTGCTTCTTCCACGAAAAAGAAAACAGAGAATCTGGTCAGAAGGTTCGTCAGAGGAGCAAACATTAAATATGTGAAAAAGAAGAAAGAAGATATATTATGAAGGGGAATACTATTTCTTGACTGGATTTATGAACATGGCTCAGATTGCTCCAGCTTGCATAAGCTTGAATGATCATATTGGCATTGGATACAGAGACATTTAGATTCAAATCTCTTCTAGAAGTAATACGCAATTGAGAAGCTGCACCAGGGGCATTCAGATCGTATTGATATCTACAGCAGACCATAAAGCAGCATTAGTTCAAAGGAAAATAGTGAAGATCATATTGCTATTGAGTGTGAGAATGTTTCAATAACAGCAATAAGGAGGCAAAGAGGACCAAGAACTGTTGAACAAAAACTGAACTATTTTTCCCCCAAAGGGGAAAAGAAGACAACTTAATTAACACGTTCTTTGGGTGTCAGGACACAAAATGAAGAATTGCAGTGCCATAAGATGTTCAATAATTGGGAAAGAGGACCAATTTAGATCAAGTCCTCATCCCTCTCCTTATCTCCAGTAGCAGAGACAATTACTTCTTATGATGTCGCAGGTCAGGAGACAATTACCCCTCCTTTTTCACATCATTTATTTTAAAGGTTGCTCAGGTATCACAATACTACAGTTCTTTGTACTGAGCTTGCTAAAAAATCTGCTTGTTTGATTCTTATTCTCCAAATGTATGACTCATGTTCACAGCCAAAAACAAGATGAGAATTAAGACCATATAGACAATGTACTTGGGCCATCCTCCTGATCATGCGAAAAAATCAACATTTTTCATGAGAAAAAATCAGCATTCTATCATAGTTTCTACACACAACTGAATGGGACCATACATGATCAGTCTAATTTAGCTATTGCCATTGATTGACACCCGTGTTTTTAATAACAGATGGGCAGCCATACGGATGGACGACCATACGTGGTTGACCAGTTCAACCGATTCAACCAGTTAAACTGATCAGTTCAAATAGGATCCGTTAAGATAATTAATTAAAACTTATATGTGTGAGCGTACATATTATGCGATACATTAATGAAAGAGATCTTCGGCTCAACTGGCAAAGGTGCATAATTTCCTCTTCAAAGAACATGGGTTCAACTCTTGTGAATTCTACAGCTATATCCTTTTCAGAAAAGTAATGGAGTTTTAAATGACTTATTTGCCATCCAATAAGCAGATGTGGGTGCTCGGCAAAGTTGGTGAGCGCCTGAATTTCATCTGTGGGTGCAGGTGTTCAAATCACTGTCTCAGCAACCCTTCTCCTTTACAAAGTCTATGTAAAATTTGCCGATACGATCGGGTGTACCAAAATAGTTTTGACTGTTGGCCAGTTATGACTGGTTCTGACCTCAAACTAAGGTTGGTTTTGAACCTCACAGGAGGCCAGGCCGGTCTTGGTCGGACAGGTTGCACTTCTCGTCCCGACTGGTATTAAAACAGTGTCGTGATTACATGCAGTACAACATGGCTAACCTTAGGAACCCGTCAACAGGCTCAACCAGTGGCTCCCACGCTTCATATTTATCATTGTATGATCTAACATTCAAGGAGAAGCTGGCAGTGGAATTTATACACTTTTCTCTTCCATGTAGACTGAATCCTAATCCACTTAAAGATACGTTAAACAGGGGAACCATCTGCAAAAGTTCAGTAATACAGTAATTAGCAAACTGGGACCATATGGAAAATATAGCTTAATCTAAAATGCACATACAAGTAGGGACAAATACAAGCAGGGACAACAATGTTTCAAGCAGCAATGTCATTTTAGAGGCACACACAGACAAAGCAAAGGGGTTCTTCAGACAGAGAGAGGGAGGAAGGAGGCTGGGGAATGAGGAAGAGCCCGGGGGAAAAGCAGGCTTTTTAGTTGTCTGCAAGAAATGACATCAGTTCCTCTTCCCTCCCATCTTTTGAAGCTTGAATGGGTTGTCAATATCACCTTAAGAACAAGTCTCAAAATAAGGCTACTAGGCTGCCCTTCCAACTTGAAAATATTGGCATGCACGTCTTTCAAATTTCCCTTAGATATATCTAATGATCTAACTAATTTTAGGAATCGAGGCTCCTTGAACTTCAAGCCAAGGAGCTCCTGTGATTGACGCTTTGCAAGAGCCCCAACTCTGTAAGTATCGGCCCTTGCTATAGAAAATTCCCGTATCTAGAGAATGATCGTGACTTATATGGCAGTGCTTCCATTGCAATTTGGTTAGCTGAGCAGTCTTGAAGATACTTGGCATAAGAGATCTCACCAGCCCACCATAATCATCAAAGAGTGCTGCAGAGAAAGTTTTGATTTCCGCATCAATGACAGTATCATCTAAACCGTTCGTCAAATCCGCCAGCTTCAAGGCAAATCTTTGTGGAGGCTTCTTGAAACCACTACGTACAATAAAGGTTCCCAATTCATTACCAATTGCCCAAATGCTGAACGGTTCTGTCTTAATTTTGGTACCAGATGTATCCCACAAACTTTCTTCTGAAAATTGATCTCCACTGACCATATCACTGCGAATGCATCTCAAAGCACTGAAATCATGTTGCTTTGGTATGCTCTTGGAGGCAACACAGCCTAAGGAAACATAGCCCGGAGGAGCTTGAGGCATCCAAAAGGAGATACCCTCCACACCTTTTTGTTTCTTGATCTGACCCACCAGTTGGAAATCTAAAGGGGCTATGAAAAGCTCTTCACCTCCAGTATCATGGACAACAGTGCAGGTGCTTGGAGGCTCATATCTGTTGCAAATTATGAACAGCAACATTATCATTAAAAGAACTTGAAGTCATAAAAATGAACAACGAGGTGCGCCGTACCCTTGCACAGCAATGTCTCCGAAGTAAACCATTCCCTGTGGAACAACCGGACGCCATAGTGATAGTCTCCTTCCTGAATTTGAGCCACGATTCCACCATACCCACACAAAATCGGAAATTTCCTCAAATCGGCGGCAAGAGCTTGCACCTATTGATCTTTGTGGCTGTGGAGTATCCCTATGGCTAGAAGAAGCTTGGGTATTAGGACTTTCATAGGCCTTGGGTGAATCAAGAATGGGAAACATTAAATGACGCAATTCATATGCTACATTCAAGAGGCCAGTAGTAGGATCTGCCGGCAAGAAGGTACCAGCTGCGTTTTCCACACGCCAGAATGCTAAAGTAGAGCATCTGCAATCAGTATATGAAGTAGACTTCAGATCAAGATCAATGATTGATTCTCCAGGTAGTAGAAATCAAATATGATTTGTAAATATTCTAGGATCTTAAGAGAGGGACAGAGAAAATACCCAAAGGCTATATCTGTTACTTAATAACTTAATTGATAGAGTACAAGAGAGAAACTATTTGTAGAGCGAGAGAGACACCCAAAACTTACTTAAGACTCACCTACTTACTAATCACACCGAGTATACTTCAACATGATTACAAAGTGAATCCTTAACACAGGAAAGTGCAGTATCAAATAAACAGACCTACCTCTAATTCTTAGCAGCAGGAATTGACTTTAGCAAAATGAGGAATAGTAGATCTACATGCTAGCAGTGATAAGCTGAATGAGTATATCCACTTACAGATTGTCAGATCCTATAGTAATGCAATCCCTCAATGGACAAGGAGTGAGTAAAGAAGCCAGGATGCAAGAGACAGAAGATAGTGGGGGCCGTTTGCTTCCTTGTGAAACCACACAGCCAAGGGCAACATAACCTTTAGGCGCTTCAGGAAACCAGACACAACAGCTTGTGTCTCCCTCGTCAAGAATACTCCTCAGTGACCCCTCATTACCGTTTGACCGTTGTTCAGAACTGACTCCAGCACTCAAAGTTGGCCAAACAAGTCTAAAAGAGAGAGGATTTTTAACTCGTGCAAAGTTGGTATTAATAGCTATAACTCCTTTGGTAGGTGGTTTTTCCCTGTCAAGTGAGGTGTAATGAGACCCATATTTGAGATAGAGGAAAAACTTCTCAGAAGATGGAGACGCATTCTCACTTACGTTGGGGTCAGATAGTCCCCAAGAACAGCAAAACCAGGTGGTGCACGAGGCCTCCAGAAAGCGTACACTTGGCTGTTCTGAGGATCTGCAAAGTGAAGAAAATTAGGCTACAATTATTGGCTGTTGGCCAAGAATTGTGTAGTCAAGGATGTGGAAGCTCATATTCAGATGCAAGAATGACGTCTCTTTCTTTATCAACCAAAGAACAGAGACTATAAGATAGGAGTTGAGATTCGTTCTATCTACTTTACTATTCATTTGTGCCAAAATAAGAAGTCCTGCACTACAATACACCAAGGGTGCCAATTGCTCAATTAACTACATCATCAGGATAAATTACATTGTCCCTTTACTTAAGGCTACCTTCCAATATAGCAAATTTCCATGGAAATTACATAGCCGACGTTGACTTTCCAGCTTTAGGTAGGCAGAATTCAGCTATCTATTCTAGCCACCCACTTATCCTCTGAGCACAGTGGACTATGTTGTCATCACATCAAGCAGGCAGAAACTTTTCATGACGTAGTTGAAGGAAGAACAAAACTGACAAACCAATAGAAGAGTTTGTCACCGAGGTTTCATGGCTTCCATTTAGCTGTTTTCTCTGAAATCCAGCAAACTCTAACTTGATGGTTGGCATACAATGAAATTTATCTAGCTATTACTTAAAGCCTGTCAAACCACCTATTGCTAGATCAATAGAGATTCAGGATAAAGAGAAGGATCGCCCAAACTGTTAATGTGCAAGAAGCTATGTCTAAGGCATCTAGAGATACTTTAAACATCCACCCAAACTGTTAATGTGCAAGAAGCTATGTCTAAGGCATCCAGAGATACTTTAAACATCCTTCCATAAAAAAATACCAGAGGAAATTCCACAAAACTCCCATTAACTTTGGAGATAGTACAAGTTTGCTCCTAAACTTTCAACAGTTACACATTTTTCCCCTGAACTTTCACTTCTCACCTCATTTTTCTACTAAAAATCTGTCTTTTACCCTTGATTTCTGGAAAAGAAGATAAAAAATTAAAGTAGAAAAATTGACCACAATATTATATCACAAAAAATAAACATCATTAATCATATTAAAAATATACATTTTTAACAAATTGATGAAAAATACTAATAAGATATTTAAGGAAAGAACAAATTAAGTGAAAAGGAAAGTTGCCTCAATAACAAAATAGCCAAATAAAAAAAATTTGATGCTCATTATGTAACTTTAACAATTTATACCTTTTAATATGATCATTTGTATTTATTTTTTCTGACATTAATATTTCAATTGGTATATTTTTCTCCATTTCCTGTATCTTTATATTTGTTACAGAATTAAAGGGTAAAAAATTGAGATGAAAACACACACTTAATTCTTAAAAGTCAAATGCATTACCCATGCCAATGAAAAATATAATGGAGGGTTAACGCTGTTGCAAATCGAAATTTTAAGGAGGTAATGTGTAACAATTGAAAGTTTAGGAGCAAACGTGTACCACCCCAAAGTTCAGGGGGTTTTGTACAATTTCTCCAAAACCTTATTAGAAATTTTGCAAAGCAGCCTTAGTATTCAGATATAAAAGAATGACAGTTTTAAATATAAATGACATACTTCTTACAGTCCCCACTTTGTCAAACTGAGAGCAGACAACAGTTATTTTCTTCGATGTCATTCTCAGAAAGGCCAATATGTCGTCTTCAACAGCTAAGAAGAGCTTCAAGATACTGAAGGAAAAATTCATAAATACATCGGAAACAGATAATTGAATGTTAGTCTTCCCAGAAGCATTTGAGTAATTCAAAGTGGTATCAAACGGCTCCAATATTCTGATCCCGTTGCTCTCCATAGTTAAACCTAATGCATTTGCACTCATTTCAATGGTGTCATTCTTCATAACAAGCCTGCAATAAATATCACATTAATTGCACATAAGAACACTTACAGTCGCAATAGTGCTCAGCAATCAATAGAGGAACATGAATTATGCAAACATATATTCTTCACCAATTCAGGGAAACATGATATTTATAGATCACAACTTTTGCTTCCGAAGTGTTGAACCAAAGACGGAATCAAGATGAAAAACGTCTGGCTATTTTCCCAGTCTCAAATGGGTATGAAAAAATGGCAAATTCTGAAGTCCAAGCATGCTTAAGCTTTCCAAGCACTAGATATTCAGAGGATTTGGAGAACATGAATTATTTATAGAGGGTGAAAAAGAGATTTTCTTAAATTTAATTTATCTGTGGATGCATCCGATCGATATATAATAAAAGAATAGAGTGAGAAACAGATCCTTCAAACATTACTGAGTAGTTACAGACTCGAATGGATTTTGTCTAGCAAAATACTAGTGCACTAGGCACATCCTAATTGCATTTGACAACTAGAAGCCTGGAGTTTTCTGAATCATAAACTTCAAAAAAAAAAAAAAAAACAGAATAATGTTAAACAACACAACACATAAATTCCAACCAATCAGCACAATCAAGAACAAGTGAAGAAAGAGCACATCATGAATTCAGTCATAGTAAAAACAATCAAAAACAATGCCAAATCATGAAAACTCTACACAAGAGTACTGACCTGCACAATACATCCAATTGGGCATGCAGAAGCTTGTTAGACAATATCAGTGATCGTGACTCGGCCACTTCCTTCGAAGCACTGTAGAAGGTAAGCTCTGGACCAATAGCCTGCAACAAGTACAGCTGTCAGATCAAATAAGACTTTACAGAAAACGGTACACGGTGAAAGATGACCAAGCAACTGGATCAGCTTACGCATCAGAATACAAGTGAGCTAGAATTACAGAGAGTGAATTAGTTCAATGGATTTTGTGAGCGTATGGATTGATTGGGCTAGGATATCACTAGTTTTTTCTTTCAGACCTTAGCAATGCACAGTTGATTCTCTCCTAAGTAAACTGCAGACCTGTTTGGTATTTCAGACCCAAGGATACATGTGCCCATTCCTAAAGGCAAAATCTGAAGTGCCATTCTGGCCTTCTTGTCAATTTACAGATGGCCTTCCATTGAGCCACAAAGTTCAATGAATTCATCCAAAGCGAATCAATATCAATGCAATGGGTGATGGGAGAGAATCTCCGTCATGAAAATGCCCAGGTAGATTAACTTATATTGCTCCAGATGCACTGATGCAGGACAACGAATCTTACAACAAAGAACAATCTTTAGACTACACACCCCAACCTTCTTATCCCACCTAGGGTTCCTTAAGCATCATACGTAAGAGAAGAACTGCATCACACAATCCCAAAGCAAAAACTTGCAAAATTCAACTAATCACCGACTCCATTCAAAAGAAAGACATACAACCACATGTATAGACTCTCTTAAGCTGCAATCCTAGTTGCAACAGAAAACCTACAGACAAAAATCGTGATTGAAACAGGAAACATGATATCCTGCTTAAATTAAAATGGAAACTGAGAATATTCCTAATAAAAATCAAGTCCTGAAGGATATACAAGAAGAACCCTAATCCCTTTGGGCTCTTATTTGATTTTTGAAGTCCACCTTCACCAATACTCGGTAGAAACGCCAATATTTGTTTCGTTGACCTCCATCATTCTCCCCCGGTTGGAGACAACTTGTCCTTGATTTTTGAAGTGCTGAACAATTGAATTTTTTCAGCTTCATCCACATTGTGATAAGTTGTGTCCCTCCAGCCGAAAGAAGTCCATTTAGGGCATGTTATGAGAAAACTCTTGATCAAACTAATATTGATCATCAAAGTTGCCTGGTATCACGAAATCCACAGCCTCATGCTTATGTGATCTTTACGGCCATCTTGAACTTCTTGTTTTGTCCAACATACACTTAACTGGACATAGACAAGCAACATGGCCTAGTTCTCCACACCAAAAGCACACATGATTTGACCTGACTTCTATCCTCGATTCATCATCGGCATTCTCAACCTTGTCCTTGCAATCATCTCATGTGATTCAAGTTTTTCATATTTGGAAGTTCCCAAAACCACAACATCAAGCATTTGACCCGAAAGGAGCCAAGCTTTCTTAGAATGGAAAGTTTTTCCATTAGAATGAACTTATGGTCCTCATCTTCGTTCTAATCTTTCCCAAGTACTACTAGCATCTAAGTGAACACTATTGTAAGTAAATTAGATCATTTGGAAGCTCCCAAAACCACAAGATCAAGAATTTAGACCCAAAAGGAGCCAAACTTTCTTAGAATGGGAAGGTCTTCCATTAGAATGAACTTATGGTCCTCATCTTGTATTCTAATCTTTCCCAAGTACTAATAGCATCTAAATGGACACTCTTATAAGTAAAATAGACGATTTGGATGTTCCCAATACCACAAGATCAAATCTTTGACCCAAAAGGAGCCAAACTTTCTGAGGATGGGAGGTTCTTGCTTGAAATCTTTATGCAAAGCATTCAACTGGCATTTCAACTCGGTAACCTGGAATTCAACTCATCCTTGTTCCCCAACGTAGTACGAACTTGGCTCTGATACCAAAGTTCAATGTAGGACGACCAGTCCCACAGCAAATAATAAATCTTTAGGCTCTGCACCTAAGAGAAGAAATGCATCGCACGGTCCCAAAGCAAGTACTTGCAAAATCCAAATAGTTATCAACTCTATTTAAAAGAGGGAAGAACAACCCTATATAAAAACTCTCGAAAGTTCTTCTCCTAGTAGAAATAGAAGACCCATAAACAAGAACCGGAATTTGCAATAGGAAATACATAATCCTACTTAAATATGAAAATAAAATCCTTCTTATTCTTCATCATGCTTCCTTTTATTAAATATTATTTTTAATAATAAGTGACCATTTATTAGCTCTTTAAATGTCGCATTGGTGAATTGATCAAGGCCATTTATACAAAAGACTCGAATACATGGGAATTTGACACGTGGCACAACCATTGATACTAATTTATCCAGCTCTCTAATTATCTATGGATAAGCCCATATAGTCCAGCTTCTCCCTTCTATTACGAAAATACTTGATGCAGCCCACAAGATCAATACTTGTTCAAATATTGCCGTTCCTTAGTGAAGATGGGCCTTTGCATCAATTCACAACCCAAAAACAAGTCCTAAAAGGATGATCCTAGTTGAAATAGTAGTCATATCAATTAGGATTTGAGTCCTAATAGCATTTTTTAATTTGATTTTCCTTATTCTAAAAAGGATATCATATTTCCTTTCTTACAGATTAGAATTTTGATTATGCCTTTTGTTTTGAGACGTTACAACATTAAATATGAACATAAACCATCACCTAACTGCTTAAGTGTTTAAACAATTAAGGTGGTCTCACAAAAGTTCTCATGTATTAGAGCAGGAGGTCCAGAGTTAAATCTTTCTAGGCCCCTTATTTTCCTCCTCAATAATATATTTTCACTCTCTAGACTTACGCCTGAGCTAGCCTATTACAACAATTAAATATCAAACTGCACTATTCTCTAACGGCTTAAGCTTTTAGAACAATTGGCAATGGTTGTGCGAAATTTTATTTATTTCTACTAGCATTAGGAATTTTTCGAAGAGTATCTATATGGAAAAAAAAAAATTACTTTCAATGCTTCAACTTAGAGTGCTGCAATTCTTTACGTACAGTCATCAAGAAAACCCAAGTGTGATGCTTAAGAAGCTTCACGTATGATGCCATTCGAGCTGTTTCTTTAAATTCCGTTCACGCTCTCTACTAAGTTGAGCTCACCGATTTGGGACGTATTCTCCTACATCGATCCTTCTAGACAACTGCCCCAGGTATATGCAACAAACATTTTCTAAGATTTATATCAACGGTTCCCCAGAACTCCATACGTCTCTTTACTAGCATTTTTAGTCAAATAAAAAGGGAGAATTCATAAAATAAAATAAAAGATAAAGGTCCATAAAGCTTAAACTGAATAATACTTAACCTGCAACTCAACGGTGAATTCCGTGGATCTTACAACAGCATTGTTTGGAGGAAGTTCCTGATTAAGATCTTCCTTTGAATATGGTCCACAAGAAGCCCCATCAATTTCTTCTAAGTAAACGTCATCATCCTTCAAAGCTGTGTAACTACTGTTGGTGCCTAGGTAAATGCAAGAATCCAAGTACCTTCCGTCCTGCAGAAGCAGATGATACTAATTATTCTTGATAGACAGTTACAATTGCAAAGAGCGAGATCAATAAAGCAAGTTGGCGGAATTCACCTTAACAAGGACATTTTTGAATTGAAGTCTTTTCCCATTTGCCACATAAATCATTTTCTCCTTGCTAGGAGCAGAGAGATTTGCCTGTCTATCTTTGAGATATAACACTCCACCTTGACCATCATAAATGAAATGATTGTATCTCTCATCATCAACAATTAAAGGTCTTTGGGGGGAGAGTGCCATTTCAGTAGAGGTCTGCCTGTACACCGACTGATCCAGAGTAACTGCATCAACTATGTTCAACGCTAGTGATTTTTCATGGTCTCCATAAGACAAGACATCACCGATGGATGGAAGGAAGAATTCAACCACGGCAAGCAAAAAATCAAGGGCAACAAGCAGTTGTGGTCTCTGAACACAAAGGGACATAAACGACGATGACTGACTAAATTTTGCATCAAGAATCAGCATTGTAGGAACTATTTTGACATCATTGTCATTCGTGGCATCAATGTAATCTCTGCTCCAATGCTTATAATCAATTGCTGCATTTATTGGACTATTTCTGACGTCCTCTGGCTTTCCTATTGCCAACCTTAAACCCTCTTCAGTACCAACACGATCATCTATCACAGTGAAACCATCAAGTGATGCTGACAGGAAGCCATCTCCTGCTTTGTTAGATTTGTATAAAAGCCACATACCATTGACCTGCAAAACATTATGTAACTGTATCAATCTTCAGCTAGAAATATTCAAGAATAGATATCCCCCAACTACATGGTTCAGTAGCATCTAACGCAGTGTACTTGTCCTTGCATATTGAAGAGGTCCCAAGCAAAATAAAAAGCTCTGATTTTGAGCATGCCAGATGGAATGACATTCTTCATATGACAAGCAATTTCAAGGAACTTACAGTTAAGAAACATTAACAGGATAAAAACTTACTCCGACAGTGGCCAGGGATGTGTCTCCCCCAATCCCAGTTCGTAGGCACAATACAACCAAATCAATAGCCACAGAAACTTTAGTCGTTATCCAGGATTCACCATCCTGGGTAGCATATTCAACATCTGAGACTTGAGGTACAAGAGCATCTGCCTCAGATGAAGATATTTCAGAATCAATCAGAGAAGGCGCAAGATTAGGTGTTTCAGAAAAATTAGCCTGTGCACATTCGGTGATTATCTGGTACTCCCTATTTGATAAAGCAGCCGTGATTTCCTCAATCTGCAGAGAATTGACAAGAAACAATTAGTGAGAGGAACAAACAACACGGGTCTCTTTGATTGAGAACCCAGCCCCAACATGAACATGCATTACCTTGATGGTGACTTCAGAACCAGGAACTCGATGCAATAGGTCTCGAAGTGACCTCCCGATGACAACAGAAACCCCCTTAACCTCTTGAATTATGGATTCCCCCAACTTAGTACCAACACCGACATTCAAGTTGATGTCCTCAATCTACAATACACGGAAAGAAGACAGAAAAAGTTACTGAAAAAAAAAAAATGCTACAAGAGCAAGAGAATATAAATGCTCTTGAAAGACAAAATAAAGCGCCCCTTGATTCAAAACCATATAATCTTGTTATTTGCATCTCAGATGCATCCATCCAATAAACTGCAGAGTTGTGATTTTTTTTGTTGAGAATATTTGGCCGATGGGGGCATATTTGTCTATTTTCTTTATTATTTTCTGAATAACAGCAATAAGGGCAATATTGTAATTCTTGGCCTCTTGGCTTTATTATAAATAGATAGCTTGGGGTCACATTGACCTAACCAAGCATTCAGTTCAGTTTTTTTCTCTCAACATGGTATTAGAGCAAAGGCTAAACTGAAACCCTAACCCTAATCTCTTCTCTACGCAAGCGTTCTTTTCTCTCTCTTCTCGCCTTCACCCTCTCCCACCGCAGTTCCTTCTCCCCTTTTTCTTTGCTCTCTTTCACAGCGTAAAGCAGCACTTATGAGGTGATTTTTTGAATCTAGTGTCTGCCCTAAATCTCATTGAATCTATCTGCCCTAAATCTCACCTCTATGAGATAAATTAAAGCTTCTTTGCAGTTTGCGATAGGTGGTTCATCCTCTTCTGCGATTTTTTGGATCTTCTTATTTGAGATTGTTTCTGCCTTGCCGCCGGCCTACAATTATCTCATTGCGAAGACCAAAGTATTGCGATTCATGGACTAGCATTTTTTTTTTTTCAAATTCTGTGGGGAAAAATCAGAATTATCGATTTCTTTTTCAGGTTTTCAAAACTCTTAAAAAATCGATTTTTTGCCTTCCCTTGATCCGATTTGGCTGATTTTTGGAGGGCAAATTCAGACTACTACTAGAGGACTTCGTTCCAAGTTTTTGGCCTTTTTTGGCAAGTTTTTGGTGGTTTGATTATTCCTTTCACACTTTTCGAATCGACTTCTAAGTCCGGGTTCGGGCTCTATACCCACCGGAGATGGTCGTACGGATTATATTACTTTTTCTGTGATCCCCGTAAAGCTTGACGGCACAAATTATTTGATATGGTCTCGATCGACATTCTTGACCATTGCGGGTCGTGGGCTTACGGGACATATCAACAAGACTTCTGCGATGCCGACTACATCGGGTACTACTCGGGAAAAGTGGATGTCAAATGACTCTTCGATAATGTCCTTTTTGCTTAACTCGATGCAGCCACATATTGCAAAAGTATATTTTCTTCTTGATACTACGGCACAAATTTGGACGGTTGCCGGGGATACTTATGGTCAACTCGGGAATGACGCACAGGTGTACGAACTTCGAAAAATGGTTCATGACACCACTCAGAAAGAGATGACTATATCTCAATATTATGTTGAGCTTCAAAGTTTGTGGCAAGAGCTAGATCATTATGCTGATTATCACCCAACCAATGATGCAGACGTTGCTGCCTACAAGAGGCATGTGGACAAAATCAGAGTTTATGATTTCTTGGCGGGATTAAATGTTGAATATGATCAAATACGTGTTCAAGTCCTTAGCGGGTCTCCATTCCCTACTCGGAACAAGTCCTATGCCCTAGTTCACTCGGAAGAAAGCCGTAGGACAGCAATACTTCATCCCACTGTTGATCGATTCGCTCTACAAACCAATGCTGGCACTATTGCCATATCCGGTTCGTTCTTTCATTCTAATGATGCCTCCAAGGAGGTGGTCAAGTGTGAACATTGTCATAGGCCATATCATACTAAGGGTACCTGATGGAAATTACATGGAAAACCTGCAGATTTTGAGGGAAAAAAGGGCACAAAGAAAGGCAAAAAACAAGGCAAATCATATTGAAATTGTTCCTACTGCACCTACTACCGATATCGGTTTATCCTAGGAAGAGCTTCGGGCATTTCGACGTCTATCGAAAGCTTCTACTGCTGCTGCTGCCTCCTCCACAGTTGCCAATTCATCTTCTCCTTTTGCTTCAAACCCGGTCACTTCGGGTATCTTATTTGGGGGGTTTAATACATCTGTTCTTTCCATCCCATGGATTATTGATACAAGGGCTACAGATCACATGACAAGTTCTTCTAGCCTCTTTCGTCAATATACCCCTACTTACGGTAGAGACAAAGTTTGCGTAGCTGATGGAACCCTCTCTTCCATTGCTGGAAAAAGGGTTATCAATTGCTCCTCCACTCTTCCCTTGTCTTCTGTTTTACATATTCCAACATTCTCTACTAATATTCTTTCTATCAGTAGTCTTACTCAAGACTTAAACCGTAAAGTAACATTTTTTCCTTCTTATTGTGTTTTCCAGGATCTAGTAACAGAGAAGGACATTGGACATGATAGATTGAATGGTGGTCTTTATTTGCTCGAGGGTAGTGGGGTTTCTACTTCAGCGTTGTCTTCTACGCCTCATCAAGTTAATTCGGCATTGACGGATCTTCATCGGTGGCATTGCAAATTAGGTCACCCTCCTTTAGGAACTTTAGAAAAAGTTTTTACTAGCCTCGTTTCAGCTTGTAATAAAGATGAGTTTTTTTGCGAAGCCTGTGTTCCGGCTAAACAAACTCGTTCAACATATTCATCTTCAAATAATAGAAGTCGTTTCCCTTTTCATGTGATTCATACTAATGTGTGGGGTCCTTCCCAACATACTTCTATTTCCAAATACCGATGGTTTGTCACTTTCATCGATTGTCATTCTCATACAACTAGGGTTTATTTGTTGAAACATAAGAGCGACGTTTTTCATTGTTTTCAAAATTTTCACAAAATGGTCCAGACTCAATTCAATGCCACTTTGAAAATTCTTCATAGTGACAATGGCACTAAATACACCGAGGGTCGGTTTCAACGGTATCTCTCTGATCATGGCATCATTCATCAAACCAGTTGTGTTGATACCCCCGCACAAAATGATGTTGCTGAAAGAAAGAACCAACATTTGTTAGAGGTCGCTGTGTCTCTTATGTTTGCCCGTCATGTCCCGACTCAATACCGAAGTGATGCTATCTCAACCACTACCTATTTAATAAATTGGATGCCTACGAAAATTCTTGATTTTCGCACACCTATTGATGTTTTGCGGGGATCATCGACTTTTATTCTTACCCCAAAAATTTTTGGTTGTGTTTGTTATGCTCGTAACACCACTTCTAAGAGTAAGTTGGAACCTTGTGGTCTCCGCTGCATTTTTCTTGGTTATTCACCTACTCAAAAGGGTTATAAGTATTATCATCCTCCTCCTCGGCGCACCGTTGTATCTATGGATGTGGTTTTTCACAAGTCTAATTCCTATTATTCAGCTCCATCTCTTCGGGGAGAGTGTCTTAGTGTAGAGGTGTTCCCTACTCTGGATGTTCCTATGGATATTATTTACCCTTCTTCTTCGATAATCTCCGATGGTTCTCCTCCTTCTCAAGAGTGTTCTCCTTCTTCCCAAGAGGAGAACAATGCAACACAAGAGGTAGTACAGTGCCACAAGGGGAGATAACAAAGCTACCACTTCGGAAGGAGGCTACTCACACTCCTATTAGGCAAACTATAGATAGTAGCAAGACATTGAAGACATCATCGTAGGGAGTCCACTACCAACAAGCGGGTTAAAGACCACTAATACATTGCCTGTTCAATCATCATCTCCGGATCCGGATTCTACTACTCTTGGTATGGTTTCTTCTTCTGATCTACTTATTACACTTCGAAAGGGTACTAGAACTTGTACTCAACACCTTATATCCCAATTTGTCTCATATGACTCTTTGTCGAACTCTTATCGTGCTTGTGTCTTCTCTATCTTCTATTTCTATTCCAAAAAATTGGCGGGAAGCTTTTGCGGATGAGAGGTGGAAGGTAGCAATGGTGGAGGAGATGTATGCTTTGAAGAAAAATGACACATGGGATCTTGTTGTTCTTCCTCCCGGGAAACAATCGGTAGGATGTAAGTGGATGTTTGTAGTCAAACAAAAGATAGATGGTGCTATGGACAGATATAAAGCACGATTAGTGGCAAAGCGATTTACTCGGACTTTTGGGATTGACTTTCAAGAAACCTTTGCTCTTGTTGCCAAGTTGAATACTATTCGAGTACTACTTTCGTGTGCTATTAACCGGAGATGGGATCTTCAACAGTTCGACATGAAGAATGTCTTTCTTCATGGAGAGTTAGAAGAGGAGGTGTATATGGAGATTCCTCCAGGTTTTTGTTGTGACAAAACTCAAGGTAAAGTGTGCAAGCTAAAACATGCAATTTATGGTTTAAAGCGATCACCTCGAACCTGGTTTGGTAGGTTTCTCAGAGCTATCGTCTTTGTTGGGTACAAACAGAGCAATGCTGATCACACTTTGTTTGTGAAGAAATCAAGTGCTAAAATTACTATTCTCATTGTCTATGTAGATGACATTGTTGTCACGAGGAACGATAGTGATGAGATCGGTCGGTTCAAAAAGTTTGTCTGACAAGAGTTCGAGATAAAAGATCTTGGAAAGTTGCGGTACTTTCTTGGGATTGAAGTTGCCCGATCTTCAAAGGGTATATTTCTATCCCAAAGGAAGTATGTCCTTGATCTTTTGACAGAAGTTGAGTAATTGGGATGTCACCCTTCCGATACGCCTATTGAGGCCAACACTCGTCTTCGAGAAAAAGATGGTGATCTAGTGGATAAGAGTCGTTATCAACGGTAAGTGGGCAAGTTGATTTATTTGTCCCACACCCGACTTGATATTGCTTTTGCCGTGAGCCTGGTGAGTTAGTTTATGCATGATCCATACTCCACTCATTTGAATGTTGTTCTTCGGATCCTTCATGATTTGAAATCTGCTCCCGGGAAAGGGATTCTTTTATCTCCTCATGATGGCTTGAAGGTTGAAGCTTATACGGATGCTAATTGGGCTGGATCTCCGGACCGAAAGTCTATTTTTGGGTATTGTACTTTCTTAGGAGGGAATCTTGTGACTTGGCGCAGCAAAAAGCAGAATGCGGTTGCTCGATCTAGTGCTGAAGCAGAGTTTCACACAATGGCACAAGGAGTTTGTGAGCTGTTATGGCTTAAAGGATTACTTGAAGATCTTGGTGTATCCATTCATCTTACTATGATGCTATATTGTGATAATAAGGCCGCCATTAGTATTGCTCACAATCCTGTACAGCATCACCGTACAAAACATGTGGAGA
This sequence comes from Rhodamnia argentea, assembly GCF_020921035.1. Classification (NCBI taxonomy): domain Eukaryota; kingdom Viridiplantae; phylum Streptophyta; class Magnoliopsida; order Myrtales; family Myrtaceae; genus Rhodamnia; species Rhodamnia argentea. The sequence goes on from NC_063158.1 coordinate 4,768,292, forward strand.
TTGACAGACACTTTATCAAGGAGAAGTTAGAGAGTGGATTAATTTGTATGCCCTTTGTTCAGTCCGGTGATCAACTTGCTGATGTGTTCACTAAAGGACGAGGGAGCAAATCGTTTCATCCTATTTTAGTCAAGTTGGGCATGTGTGATATTTATGCTCCAACTTGAGGGGGTGTGTTGAGAATATTTGGTCGATGGGGGCATATGTCTATTTTCTTTATTATTTTCTGAATAACAGCAATAAGGGCAATATTGTAATTCTTGGCCTTTTGGCTTTATTATAAATAGATAGCTTGGGGTCACATTGACCTAACCAAGCATTCAGTTCAGTTTTTTTCTCTCAACATTTTTATTTTGGAAAACAACTTGCTTGATGATCACAAGAACAAAGATCTATTACCAAAATTGTCAATATGTCCAGATGGACAGCACTTATCTCCCTTTTACCGCCAAAAAGCCACTGGAAACTGTTCTGGACAGTAATTTGGACGATGTCCAGCTTCAAATAACTGTAAAAAATGTTTCAAATCATCAACTATTGTTCAGCAATAGGGAGTACAAGGCCATGAGAAACATAACTGACAAAAAGAATTTAAACAAATGCATCAAGTTTGTAAAAAGAAATAACTCACTCAATGCTATCTGTTTGCCGAGGCATCCATATTATAGGTTTTCTAAGGGAAAGATCCAACTTCACAGCCGGTGACCCCTCAATTTCACTTGTTGTAAACCACTTCTCAGCATCTGTTACCTGATCCTTTACCTTAATAACATTCTTTGAATTGCCCGGAGCAAGACCCGTAAAATAACTAACAATCTGCATAATAACTCTCATGGCTTATAAAAGAACTTAAATCTGCGGATATTTATCCGAGTAATTTTAACACAAGTTACCTCTTGGATAAAGCGATTAAGATACACTACACGAACTTCTGAGAGCTCTCCCACAAGGGCATAATCATAACCTCCATAGTCTTCATCATCAGCACTGAACGAACTAAAAAGCAACTACCAATCACAGAATATAAACATCTCCAGTTAGCACTACAGGAAGAAATTACAAATAAAATATAAAACTAAAGGAAATGAAGTAAATACACATCCGACCAAAGAAAAAAATGAAAACACACACGTCCACGAAGGAGTATATGAATGAAGAGAACTTTCTCCTACTCTAAGGACGTGAAGAAAACTACATACATCGACAAATGAACTGCCTCCAGGATTTCTCATATCACAAATCCAGAAATACATATGGTTGCTGGGGAGACTGTCATCACTGATCCGTAAGTTCCCCAGAGCTGCCTTTATGCGGAAGGAGGAAGGGAACACCTTTAACATAAAAGAACTTGATCAGCCAAGAAACGAAGGCTAAAACCCGAGGCCAAACAGGACTAAAAGTAACCGAGAATGCATAGCTTCCCTGACAAGAATAAGACAATCAACCTACCTTAATGTCCGCAAGTAAATTATCTTGCAATAAAGTAGCAAACTTAGCCTCTTTTTCGTTCATCAAAATAATGTGAGCGCGAGTCATCTTCAATGTCAAACTAAAAATGATCCTTGACTTCCCCTTTCCTAATAGGCCTTTGACAACAGACTCCTCGACTGCCTCTGAGTGGTGATCATTTCCCACATCCTCTCGATGAGTATCATGCTTGATTATAGCTACCGAAGAACTCTCGCTGAAAGATTCACATTTCTCATCCTCAGTGTTAATCGCATTAACAAATTCCATGATAGCAAGAATGGTTGGCCTTCGACAGAAAAAAGACAGGGTCGCAAGAGTCACTGTGACCTGAAACAAAAGATCAGGAAAAGATTCAATATTTTCAGATAGAGAAAGTGAATGTACTATTGGACACAAGAAAATTCTTACCTGCTTATCAATGTTATTATACAAAGCAGAGTTGTGATCAAGGACTGTGATTTGGGCTTTGACAAAACTATTAAGTGTATCCTTTAATTCAGAATCTCCCCCCTTAGTCTCATGGGTGTCATAAGGGAGAAGACCAGGAGTGCGAATGAAACTTGGAGGTTTCGAGGACAAGGTTTGAGAAGTTGATGCAAGATCTGCTCTCCGGTTGTCAGATACACTCATAGATGACTGCATAGGTGAATCAACAGGATCAGCCAAAGTCTCCGATGCCTCATAAAACTTATCATCTCCTTCACTTGCTGCTCTGTCATCGCAATTGAAGCTCTGACTCTTAACATCGTCAAAGGAAGAAAAGGCATCAGCACTTCCAATGAAAGATCTTGCTAGATAACGACGCTTGGAGATGCCATTACTAGAGACTAAGTCCTCAATTTCCAATGATCTCAAGACAGTACCAATTAACATTTCACTCGTTCTAACTGACAGCTCGACCTGTTGACAAAATTCGCATCCCTTCAGAGGAGAAGTCAATTGAACAGAACTCAGGCAAATCGTGTATTATATCAACTTACCTGCCCACCAATAGCTCGAAATTCAAATAGACAATTTTCCTCTGCAACTAGCACTCTCATAAAGCCCTGTACACGCTGCAGAGAAGCGCGAGTCTGCCAGATATCCAAGTGTTTGCTAACAGTTTGTCTCGATCAAAAAGGGAAGTGTAGGCTTACTTGATGGTTATAATAGAAGCAGATTTTTAGTTCATCTAGGATACCAGTAATGAACACTTTCTCCACACCCGTATCTTGGCTGTTGTAATCTCCTTTCTCAGAGTCCTCATGCTCTGATGAACTTTCAGACAGACCAACAATTGGTGCAGACCCCTGCAAGGTTTGAGTGACGAAGTTCAAATGCCAAGGCCCAAAAGGCAAGTTAATTTTGATGATGCATTGCAAAGACCTAGAATAATATCTATTTCAAGTCAAACTGTCGCGCCCCCAAGAACTAGGGTCTATTTGGGGTCTTGCTTTTCATACAGGTAAGGAAATGAGATTTTGGCGCTGTCAAGAACGATTAGTCTGAAGAGTTATCATTTTATCAGCCAGTGGTCCAATTCGTTGATAGTTATCTCCTTTTTCCCTTATCTTTACTTTAGCTGTTGCAACTTGCAAGTTTTTTAATATAAGAACATTAAATCTCCTCATGGCGAGCATAACCCAATATATTTGCCAGGAAAGGAAACAGCAACACATAAAAGTGCCAGGTCCAGGTATCTCCAACTAAGCATGAGAAAGAAATCATTCTAAACTCAATAATGCGTTCAAAAGTAACCAATGCGGCCCAAATTACCGAAGCACGATAAATAGCCCCTTGCAATCTTCTTTGCCAGAGTTTCCTCAACTCATCAGTATCGCATCTCATGATTAAAGCATTTGCATCTTCCACGACCTACACAATGAGAGAAACATATCAGACATCCAGACCTGAATCAAGCAAAGATCCAAAAATTAGCCTTGATCTCTTGTACAATTTTACTTGGTTATACAGCCATACCTTGCTATTAGACCGTGCAGCTTCAGAAACAGCCAGCACATGGTCCACACCACCAACAAATTCTGCAGGAACTTGGAATACTTGTTTTCCTCGCAAGCTGCCATAGTATGATAAAAGAGTGACAACCCACGAAATTCACAAACCGCTTGCAGAAATTAGCATGAGCCAACATGTCTCTTAGACTTTGAGACATCTGAAACCGGCAATATAATGTCTATACTATCTGGAGAACAGTGACCAGCCAACGATAAACGAAAAATCCTAAAGTGCAAGATAATTAAGAAGATTCACACAATTATACAGGATCCGACTAGCTTCCTAAGAAGATTATTCATATCAATAAGAAGCTCCACCAGCTTTACAAGGGACCCCGCCATACATAAACGAAAATGGATACACTATGGAAATGTTTAGCGCGCGCACTCATCACATTGAATGAGTATGCTGCACTTCAGGAGCCAAAGAAAGTTATAGGCCATTGTATTAAGAATAGTCTGGTGGGAAGGCGACAACAAATAAACAAGCAGCAAGCTCTTCAAGAAATGAAGTTATTGGCCAAGTTATTAAGAATAGTCTGGTGGGAAGGCAACAGCTAATAAACAGGCAGCAAACTCTTCAAATGAAGTCATCCAGTTCACCCATAAACAGGCAGCAAGCTCTTCAAATTAAGTCATCCAGTTCACCTATCCAGAGCTATGACGAACTTTTTTGGTAGAGGAAAAATAATCACATACCTCTCACTTTCATCTGCTTAGCTTTGTTTCCCTTGGTAGTTTAACATGTCAAAAAGATGACATGAATGTCATATTTCAAGTGTCAATGATATTTAAATATGGAGCCACACCTTCATCAAGCAGCAAGCTTATCCTTTTAGATAAGTTAGTCATGTTCCAAACATGTCTACATGATGTCAAAGCAGGTCCTGTTCTGGAATCTCTCCAAACCACGCATTTACCCAGCATTTATAGATCGAGTTACCAGCTGTAGCATTAGGCTAAAGCCATGCAGAGTGTCGGACTACTTAGCCATTTAAACATGCATTAGTTAATTACATTAGTATTAACTTAGTCCATTCATAAAGTAGAACTACTAACAAACACATATCATACAGAGCAGAATGACAAGTAAGCTAATACAACAGCTGATCCCAGAAACTGGTAAAGTGAAATAGGACCCCATGTTTTATAAAGCAAGAAATTGGCATCTGACCTGATGTATTGCTTGTAAGATCTAGAGCCGGGACTGTCAAGGACATATAGAAAAGGCCCAACCAAGCAGAGGTACCTTCTTTGCCAAACAGCTTCTCTATTTCCCATACCCTGAAGAAGAAGTTATTAAATTCTAGGGTGCTAGAATGTCAAAGTCATATAAGCTCCTCAAAGTGATATTCTTGACAAACCTTCCGCACAAGGAGAGAGAGCCATCCTTCCAAATCAGCTTGGCTCCAGGGGCGAATTGAATCTGAACCATCACTATCTTCGCCCTGAAAGATCTTTAAAACCTGCATCAATCGATGATATCGAGCTGGAGAAAAATGAAACCCCAGCGATGGCAACCGCACAGCAATTCTTGTTGAAGGATAGGATGGATCCTCTAAACGATTCTGAATGTCAGGAAAAATTGCCTTCATCAGTGAATTAGCGATAATAGCTGGCCAGATCAGTATAGTTCATGCAAGACTGCCATACCAGCAAGAAACTTTCTCTAAAGAAATAACAATTGCTACCTGTTCCAGTGCCAAGATTACACCACATCTATCGATGATTGGCAAGAAAGTGTTGCCACCTAAGTAAGTAGGTCCTGCCGATCCATATGTGGTTTGGCTCCAAAAGTAGTCGCCATCAACAAGAAAAGCTGATACATCACTTAGCACCAATTTAAACTGCAAATACATAAGTGTCTCTTCGGTTGACTCCTGGGTGTTATCATCCTGCATTTGTATCAATCCCCAAGTAAGATTTGGCTCTGTAGCATGCATCTTCAAAATAAATGATCATTACTCATAGACCAACCCCTGTACGAATAATTAAGTTCCCCAGATCAAGAAGAAGCTTTGTTGGATGAATGTCATCTGGCCTGAAATCGGTAGGGATTGTGATCTTAGGAGCAGCAATATCCAAGTCCAGCAAGAACCTGCCCCAATGTTAAAATGTCAGTCCCACGACATATCTACAGTCACAATGCTCTTCACCTGAGACCTTTAATCCCTTGAACCCTAATTTAGCTTAAGTCTTATTTTTTAGCAACAATTTCTTTCCAAAAGTTTGAACTGACAGAATACATGCCTGCAATGTAAATCAAGTATATACCTTTGCATGTTTTCTCATATTTTAGCAATATTGCCAACGAAAAACAAGGGAAAACAGCTTATAAATTCCATCAGAAGACAATAAAAATATGGTTTTATCAGAAGTATGCCTGAAAAGTGCGGCGACACTTTTTATAATCCGTTTAAAATTTACAAACCTTGAATGATCCTTGAGTGCTCTATTCATTTGCTGCTGGGCAGTTCGCTTCACTTCATCAATTGTCATCTGAGAATATAGAGAAACAATATGAAACCAATATCGAATGCAAAATCCTGGTCAGACCAGCTAAACAGAATACAATATGGAATTCATAACAAGGAGTCAGCAATTATTTAGAGGATGCAAAATTCATATTCATTTGCATTATCTCTCAGTTAAGCAAATATGCAAATAGAGCTGCTTGGGCAATCCAAAGAACACCCAAGGCAGATAACTGAGAAAATGAGATTACTAAATGGAATGGCTCCTGCAAAGAACTTCAATTGTATATAAGCAATTATGCCATCATTTCACAATGTGAACGCATAGGGTGCGATTTCTCAACGCCCTCCCTTCAAAGAGAAGCATCATTAAAAAGTTATTGCACTAATCTCAAAGCTTCCTGGGACCTCCAATAGTCCTGGTATTGACTTCGGTATTGTTTACTTTTAAAAGCAGATACTCGCCCCCTAAGCAAAGCATACTTGACTAGTACTAAGGAGCACACAACCATGTCACAAGACTAACAAACCTGCACAGCTGCTGCAGTTTCCAGAGCTATCTTCTGACTGACGCCAGAACTGTTCTCAAAAAATTTAACAACTTGCTCGATAGAATCCTTCAGGTACTGGTGAAATACACAAAATGATCAGAAAAGAGTGTATGGAGAAAAGTTAACAAAACTGGATGTCCAAAACTAAACGTACAGTTACATAACAGGGAGAAGCTTTGGCAACCATGCTCCAGTCCACTTTAGCATCAAAGGGCTTATAACAGAAAATACCAACTAAAGAGTCACTAGAAGTTGCACTCTGCATGAAAGAAGAGAGGATGAAGAATGCTTATATTTGAAGAACTAATTAGAGTTCTCAAATTTATCTTGAGATTCATCAGAAAGGACAAGAATCTTACTTCAGCCAGTAGACCATTTGGTGATGATAATTGGTATGAGCCTAGTTTTATATCAAATATTTTAGTCTCTGGATAAAGTTTGATCGAGCAATTAAGGTTTTCACAAGACAAAGCAGCAAGGCTCTCCAATGATTCATCAATAAGCTTTGATGCATTATGCTTCATATGAATTTCCACAAGAGTGTGAAGGGAATCTTTCTTTTCATCGATGATCACAGACTGGCCAGCATCTTCTTCCCTATACCCTATGATCCTATTTAATTGATCCCAGTCTTCCTCACTAAAATGAAATGCTTCACTTTCATCCTTAAGAGATGACCTGCTCCTACATAAGCAAAGATTAGACTGAATGAATCATCATCATCTATGCAAATTTTGCAGAGGAGATCATATTTCTAGTAACAGATATTTACCATCCGATTGACCACCATGATTTCTTTTCCTTCTGCTTCCTCAAGTTAAGATCCGTTTCAACCGACCGCTCTACAAATTTATGCGCTAACATCCTACAGAAGAAGCCAAGATGTTTAGAAGTTCCAACATCAGTCACCACAAGGCATATTCCCGATTCAGAGGATACTCAGAAGACACACTAATCATATTAACTAAACATAAGTGGGTTATGCACTAGCTAGCAATACCACTATATTTACTACTACGTCATCGTAGTTGTCTTTCATCATTCGCATCCAGAGGTGGGTAATTCATACACATTATTGTGCCACTTGATATGACCATATGAGACCATCAAGCCTCGTGTTCTGTTTCAGTGGTCACCCTTTCACTAACCCATTTAGTTCTCCATCCAGTAAAAATTGTAATTATAATATTCTCTACCAATACAAACTAAGTTTCTGTATACATAAATTACATGCATAACTGAACACATTTATTGTCAAAAGGGTAAGGTCATTTTTCTTCAACTTTATGCTCTAGTAAGTGCAATTAGAAAAGCAAGGATGTGCGCAAGTTTTGCCATGTGGTGACAAAAACAAGCAATATTCATGGTCTTTTACCAAGATTAGACTTTACCCTTCATTTCTTCGACAAAATTAGAATCTCATGCCAACCTCAGGTAAAAAATTAGATCAGTAGAGCAAAATGATGGTAAAAACACCTTTCTAAACCCCATTTCTTGCAGAGGTCAGATAGCATTGCCTGCCCCTCAGAAAGCTAAGCTTCAGTTTAGAGATAAAGAAAAGTATTTTAAGCAATGGACTCAAGAAAGTGGAACCCTAAGTAATTCCTTCCGTAATGCTTCACTCGAATGAGAGGCAATGTTGCTTGCACAACTAATGTCTATGAAAAATCTCTTTTACTTTCTCTTTCTTTCTTTATCAGACAAGCATAGCAAATCATACAGTTACATTGTACTGTGTAATGGTTGATGTATGTTGATTAAACACCCAGCAACGCAAGTCAAGAAAGTAAAATCAGACAAGAACACAGCTAAAGAAACCAAAAGGTAAATATGTTAGAAGATGCAACATTAAAGGGAGATTTCCACATAGTACTCCGGTAGGAGAAGAATCAAACCACATGTCAACCTGTTAAGAGGCACTCAACGGCTGCTTCTAATTAATGCATTTCATATATGATAAGAGGACTAGAAGAAAGTTGATGAGAGCCCTTGTACCTCCATTGAAGAATCACTTCAATGTCAAGTTCACGATCTAACTCTTCAATTTCCTTATTGTCATCAGCTATTGCTCGACCTGGATCAGATTTTAGTAACTGAGCATAAAGAGAGATATACTTTTTTCTTAATTTTGCATACTTCAGAACCTGCTCCCATGACAATTTGCCACTGCAACAAAGATAAATGCTTTCTCAGTATCTACAATATGAATTTTAATTGGCAAAGCTCATGAAATTTCAAAATAAAAAGACTAAACTAAGTTCCATTAACATTTGAGAAAAGGAATACCCAAGCGCAAAAAGGCAACCAGAAGGTCCACAACATCAAAGAGCATTTTTGAAGGTGCCATACAGCACTGATAAGATACTATATAAGCTGAACCAAACTGCCCAAGGATATCCACAGGGTTCTGGACATTTTCCAAACAACACACGAGAAGGATGGTCAACTTTTGGAAAACAAATCTCAGGGAGAATGCTTCCACTCCATCTCAGAAAATTCCAGTAGTCTATTTTCCACCTCAATGGAAGCTAAGATCCTGTCTTCCAGGATTGACACTGTTAAGCTGAACCAGACTCCTCAAGAATATCCATAGGGATCCAGACATGCTCCATAACACAAAACAGAAAAGGATTTTCAAATTTTGGGAAACAAATCTTAGGGAATCAGAATGCTTCCCGTTCATTTCAGGAAAAATCCAATATTCTATAGCCATACCCAATGGCAGCTAAGATCCTGTCTTTGAGGATTGGACGCTCTTGGCTCTATTAAGACAACTACCCTGTCGAGCATACGTATCACAATTCAGTATAAGTATCACAATTGTAACTTCCAACCACATGTTGTTCCCTCAGGCATTACTTCCCTAAGAGTTATGCAGCTCAATAATCTATTTCGAAGCAATTCACGGAATCAGGTACTTGGAGAACTCTTCTCACTGTATAAAAGATACTAAATAGTCGTCTTCACATTATTCCAAGGAAGACAAAGCATAAAAGAAACAATGAAATTTTTGGTTGCACAGGCTGTAACACTGCCAAAAATTTTATAAGTCATCTACAAAAGTCATAATATCAAAAGACGAACATACAAAAAAGAAAGTCTGCAATATAAGACTCTTTAAATTGACCCTTTAGGGATAGCGCGACACTTGAATCATGAGTTGAACCACACCAATCGCAGTCGAAAGCACATCAGAAAGAACCAAATCAAAATTTCATCATTCTTTCACGTTCTCTTGATGTTGTTGCGCCTTGAGCACGGAAGCTCCTATAACCATCACATGCCATTACTCTGTTAATTGTCCTCCCAGCAATGTGATATAATATGTAAAAATATCAATCTTGAGTCGCTAAATGACATTCCAAAATAGAACTGATACATGTGCACTCCTCAGTCCCGATAAAATATAGACTCAACAAAATTGAAACTTTGCAGACAGCCAAATGCAGTCATGCGCAAAGGATATTGCACATGAATCTAAAGAAACTGTAGATGTGAAGAGGCTTGACAGGAAAGGCTACTGTAAAAGCAAACTACCCTTCAGAGGAAGCTCAATCAAAACACATCAATGTGATTTATTATATACCTCAGATAGAATGGCAGTCCATGATGTCATTTTTAGTCTCAATGAACAGAATTGAAGATGGAATTGAGCAATGAAAAATGATTGGGTGTTGGGATTCAAAGGAAAAGATATCCCCTAATGAATTGCAAGATCTAAAAGTGAACCATAAAATTTTACTATTTTTGGTGATCTCTAGTTTCTATCCTACAAGCCAAGGTCTCCATTTCTTCAGCAGATAATACTAGTTGCCTATAAACAATCTTTGAAAGCATTACGTAAACAGACAACTCAGAATTTTGGATACCTGGCCTTTTTCAACTGGTCAGAAACTGCTCTGTAAGCATACTTCCACCAAGAACTTGGATTAGATTTTATAGGAACAGGTGGACGAAAATGGGCATATTTCAGCCGTTGGTTGAAGGCAGCAAAATTGTCGGCTAATTTTAGCATATCGCTGTATCCATCCTGCAAAAGTAATGATGAGTGAAACAGATAGTCTTACAAATTTATAGTCATAAGAACAAACCATGATCTTGAAGAACCTTTGAAAGACACAAAGTGACATCGTCCAAGTTCACTGCTGCTTTCTGCGAAGGTTGCTGGTCATTATGTTCATTTGGCCGTGATTTTACATATTTTGCATTTCCAGTTACAGGTTGCAGGATATACGTGTGCTTCTTTGTGAGATTGTTGGCTGGCATCCCCTTGTCAGTGCCAAATCTGAAAACCTACACCTCGCAAAGAAACATAAGAAAAATCGGTTGCCCAATCAGTTTTGATGAGTATTCAGACAATAAGCAAGCTAAAGTAACTGTGTACCTGGACCCACTCTGCAGGAAGCAAATTCTCCCACGGTTTGTCCAACTGCCAGGGAGAAATACCAGAATCCAGATAAAGCGCTATTTGCTCAAGCTCGACCGACTGGAATGTATACAAGGAGGAAATCAGGAACATCAACAAATTTTAGGCAAAGAACCAAGAAAATTCATTATGGTTATCCTCCCTCAACAGATAAAACGAGCCATTCCCTATTTGGATTTTCCACAAAAATTTAGGACTTGAAAGTCTTTCGGCAACAGATTACCTCCACAAGCACTCTCGCATCTAGCAATTCTAATTATAGTGAAACTCTGAGTCCACCAAAACCAAACTGCTTCAACAGTGGAACATCGCAAGTGCAGCGACAATAGAAGATGCTGACCTTTTGAATGCGCTCCAGTGAACCCCCAGTAACAAACGTCTCCTTTCCATTATCGTCAACAGTCACAGTTATCAGCTTCTCCAAGGTTAAGCCCATTGCAAATGGGTGGCCGGGATTGCTGGAAACAGAAGAGTTCAACACCAGTTAAGAATATTTTCAAACCATGACTGGCAATTATCAAATAAATAAAAAAGGTTCTTACCTTTCCAGATCTTCATATCTGATATGTATATTAGATATAGAAAGCTTCAAGTTCCCAATTATTGTGTTTATCAACGAGCCCAGCCAGGATTGGTTCTTGAAAAAAAAAAAAAATCAACAACATCAAATGTAAATAATAAAGACACATCATGACTCTGCCAAACTAGAGATACATAGCATTGTCATTATATTACCGGAGCGATGTCCCAGAAGAGATCATCAACAGAAACTTTTTACTTGGCAATGGAAGCCTAGCAATGACTAAAACGACAAAGGCTGACATAAACTAGCTAAGACAACTAGAGACTAAAGCCACATACCCTAAGGCTCTGAGCTATACCCTGACCAATCTCTGTCAGATTATATTTATATCAGTTGTTTGGGAACTCAATACATGACCAAGTGCAGTTCTCTTAGTTACATCTCATAAAGGAAGAGGATAGACAGCAGAGAGCAATCATTTCAATTCAGAGAGCATCTCATTCAGGAGCACCTTCCCTAAAATCCCTTCCACCTCGTCACGCTGAAACTAAATATTGAAGTTCCAGTCTAGACACAGGAGAATGCTAGACCTCTCTCTAGGAGGTTTTACGAGATTTGATTGAGTGCATTACTCATCGAAGGAATTCTGTTGATAGAAAGAAGAATGACCAAAAGTTCTTTCCCAGGACTTTAGGCCAATATCAACTGTCCACTGATGAAGTCCTCTAGGGATGGAGAAACTCATTCTCTCGTGCACAATCATCAATAACAGTATTGATTAGTTCCACTGTAGTTTATCATTCATCAAAATACTTTGTCACAATTTAAGTGCCCAACTCTTATGACAGTATCTCTTCGCAATTAAATTCAAATCCAAGAAAAATAAATCCAATGCATGGGGCCTCCTATAATCCATTAAACAATGTGATTGATATGTCCACCTAAAAAAAAGCTTTAAGGTGCCAACTCTGCCATTTGAGCATGAAGTGAAATTTGATCAAAAATGAGCAATGAGAATTTTCCACTAATGTTGATTACTATAACATCTCATGGAGTCCAGGACTAGAAATGTGATGCTATGACGCATTGGAGGGCCTGGGCTGCCTTCCTTTTATTTAAATTTTCTCCTTCCTTTCTTTGAGAGGGTGGTAATAATGAGCTTTACAGAGACATATTTTACTATCTATCAATTCATGCAATGGTTTGCACATCTTACCACTTCTGATTTCAGTTGTTGGGCCCTTTCCAATAGCCTCATCTCCATTTCCTGTAACAGTGAGAAAAGGAGTTAACTTTTCTTCCGATAACTAACTTATCTTCATTGTGCATAAAAACAAAAGAGATGGGAGGATTAATTCCATTAGCAAGCCTACATACATCTTAATAACAGCAAGAGCACTCAAGCACTCGGTTTGACACCAAAAGTCCTCCATATTTCACACAAATTCCTATCAGCAGCAGACAAACTAAGTTCATCTTAGTTCTAATCCAGAAGAGAACATTTCTAGTAACCCTTTCCTTGTGAGGTGTAACGCCATTTGAAAAGCTTCATTTCTTTCCACATGATGAGCTAACTTGTCAACTACAACAATTTCACTTAACAGAGGCATCTAACAAAGTACGGCTCACCATGTCTTACCCTCACTCTGCTTTTCTTAGCTTCTTGAATGGAATCCTCACTACAACCTTCAACACCAGTTGATGGTTCAGCCAATAAAAAAATGCGATCCAGGGAAACCAATACTGGCTCTTGGCCAAGCCTGCTCCAAGGAACCTATAATGCGAAGTACGTAAACCAGCTCTTACATTGTTATTTAGCTCCAGAGAGTAGTAAGAGTAAAGCACATATAACACTTGAAGAAAGAAAGGAAGTGATGCACAAAACGCCCAAAACATATGTTTCAGGCATATATACAAGTCCGGAAAAGGTTGTAAAAGATTAAAAAGGTAAATCGGCCTAGGAGAACGTGCTAAAAGAGAATCACTGCAAAGTCCGAATTCATTACATGCTACTCAAGCCCGGATGACAAATGTGAAAGGAACGGGCAATAATAAAGGCCAACATTTCCAAGGCATCCAAAATCATGGTCTGCAGAGCACATACGGAGCCATCGAACCTAAGCAGGAAGTTAGGTAGCATTATCCTAAAGAGAGATACACCTATCTTCTTCTTTCACTGGGGATGCATGCTGGTCATCATTTATGCTCTCAGTTTACATTCTACTAATTTTCTACACGTCATTCCAAGGCATCCTACTCCAGGCACAGTAAAACAGTAAATAGTCAACAATTTTGCTACTTGATTATACCACAAGACACTACTTTCTAGGCACTTTGCCTCTGCAAGTCATTACTTGTCATCATAAGCCCCAAGCAGTTTCTTCGTTGAAAAAAAAAAAAGGCACCTTTTCTCAGTGCCCCTCTAACTCTACTCTGGTATAGAAGAAAAATCATACAGTACTCCTTTGACACAACGTAGAGCAGACGATCCGAGCATTCTACTGTGAACTAGCCACAAAACCCTGTGCCATGCACAGGACACATTTTCTACAATAATGTTGCAAAACTCCTTATGCAATGTGACAGATGAGAATAAATATAATATGACGAGAAAGTAAATTAGAAGTAACAGTTGACCAACTATAAGCTAAAAAAATTAGGATAATATTGATCTGCTGATGTTTTTAATACAAGAAGATAATATTGATTTACTGCTACAATTTTGACAGCCCAAGGACCAATGTGGTCCCCAAGGTAAGGAATACGTCAAACTTTCATTCAATGAAATTGTTGGCTTTACCCAGATCAGCTATCATTTGACTTATAGCTTAGGAACATATTGAACTCTGTATAGAGTACAAGCTCAATCACATGGGCAACTAAATTTTAAATCTTTCTTTTGTTGAAGCGAAGTTGATGGCTTCTATGAGCTACTACATTATTTTTAACCTTTTTATCTTCAGTTACATTTCTCCAAAATGCCAGACGGTTCAGAATGCATGAGTAATAATTCCAAAGTTTACAGACAAAAGAATGAGATATAAAGTGTCTCCATATCAGAGATGAGACGTCTACATCATTATCCGTTGACTATGATTCCAAGCCCAAATTAGCCACAAACCTTAAGTTTTACGGAACCAAGAAATCCTGCCTTCACCCTCACAGGCAACTTTAAGGCATTGAGTGCCTCCGGCTTCAGCTGCATGTTTGTTAGCTCCACATCACCTATTTAGACACAAGTTTGTCAGTTAAATGTACAAACTTGTAAACAGGATTATTTACGACCGCATATGATAACATTATCTCAACACCATGCATGCCATCACCACCGGGAAAATAAATTTATGTTTGCAAGTTCAACCCCAAACATTTACCCCACCGAAAAGCTTTACAAGGAAGTATGTAACACCCCCGTACAGTCACAATGCCAAGAACAGGCTCACTCCCAGAGTATATTCTGCAGGACTATATGCTACTAGAAACGGCGAAAAGTAATTCACTGGCCAAGGCATTCATCAGCAAACGCTTGACTGTTTTATCAGTTGTTTGAGTAATCACCTACTGCGCAGCCAAGAATAAGATGGATTTGTCATCAAGCATCTGTGGAATTACCAAGCATTTCAACCTTGTTCTGTCTCTCTGATAGATATGGAGTCTCTAAACACTCTCCAACAAACCTAACGAATAAGTTTTGCTGAAAGAAGCCATAGACATATATACTTGCAATCTAGCTCATCTATTTGTTAAAAGCTGCAAGCTTATAATTCTCACTATAAAAGTAAGTAACATATATGCAACACTCCTCAAAAAGCACTTCCATACAACCAGTTTGCATAAGCCATAAATAAATGAAGAAGCATGCATCAGCAAAGCATCATTAAGCTCCAAAGTTCACCGCCATAGAACAGACCATAGATTCAGCATGGGGACTAGAAAGATCGGCCTGACCAGGTTAGTCTTCGGGCCGGTCCAGGTTTTTGGGCCTGAGAAGCTCAGGGTCAAATTGGCCCAGACCAGCCTAAAACATTTAGAGTACTTTTAAAACTGGAAGAATTAAAATTGATAACAGACTAATCTCTGGCCGGGCCTTTTTTCTTTCTTAGCGCCAGCCCTATAGACCGAGCCCAAAAAATCGGGGCCAATACATTCAGCCAGGCCAGATATCCCTTTAGGCCCAGCTCATTTGCACCCCTACTAAAAGAAATCCTATTAAGTGATTCATAAGATTTAGAAAATCTACTTTACAAGTTTAAACCATTTACGCGGATGCCCACTAGTTACACACAAAGCCCATGTAAAACCATCAACAAATGAGAGGATACTTCAACACCCCCTCTCATGTGCAAAGGAGGCTAAAACAGCACATGGAATTGATAAGCAGGGATCCAAAAACATGAAACAAAATTGGGATAAAACGTGACCTGGTTCCAAGGTAGAAAGTCAAACCTAAAAAGTTAAGGACATACTTAATTAGACTTTTACTTTTTATTCTTTGCTTGATCGTGATTCAGAAAATCATGGCTCATCCACAATGCTAGACGTGAGAGCAAGATCATGTGCCAATCATGGCTAAATTGTCGCTTTGATCTCGACCCTATCTCACCTCAATCTCCCCTCCCCTCAACCCGTTAAGGCCTCGGTCTCGACTGGGGAACTATCGTATCTCGAAATTCTTGAAACTTTGATATAACACAAATGTTGTTACATACAGAAAATACAACTATTCCATAATTTTCTGAAAATAGAAAACCTTATAAAATTTGGCGGGAAAGTGGAAAGGTACTTTTTGCTTATTCAGAAATGTAAACAAGGCCCTAAGCCATTAGGTGGAAGGACAGCTACAAAAGGTCCACAAGAATCTCTTAGACAAAATAGAGGGTGCTTTAACAATAAAACTTCAGTGCGAGTCTTCTGCGGATGAGTGATGCCAAATCTCCTACGGACAGTGTGACTGTTCAGATTACCACCATTAAATTAAATGGGGCCTCCAACTACTTGTCATGGGCTTTAATACTGGGAAAACCTTAAAATATATCAGGCTAAAGTGAAGCTGAGTGAGCAAAATAAATTGAATGGTCCTAATGCAGCTGCAATGTTCCCCCACGTCAAAAATGTGCTAAGTAAACACTACTCTAGCCAAAGGCAACCCTGCAAGTGTTACAAAAAGTGGTGGACTCGACGCTATCATTCTAAATCACAAAGAATCGACTCCAGAACCCATCTCCAAATCAGATGTCTATCAAATTCACTAATTGGACAAGCTACGACACAGCACCTCAAGACACAAGCTGACAGTACGTGAGCAAAACCATCATAACTCAAAACTTGGACGGATCAGCGCTACCCGTTTGCGCACCGCCTGCAAGCGATAACTTTGATACTGGAAATTCGTCCAACACGCATAGCACGCCCCATTTCCAATTTCCTAATAGTATACATTTCATGTCTACCCACGTCAAACACACTTCACAAAGACGATCGAGAATGGAGAATTCCAAGGCATTAATTTCGCTATCTCTTCCCCGCGCGCGCAGCCGAAACCGGTCGCTAGCACACTCGTAATACCGAACAGTAAGCGGAGCACACAAAGAGAGGATCGTTACCTTTCCAGACACTGATCTTGAGAGCCTCCTTGTTGAGCCCTCTCACGTAATTCCCCAAGTACCTCTGCAAGAGGTTCGCGACCTGGTCCTCCAACATCCTCTAGTCCTCCTCTCCCTCTCACCTTCCTCTTATTCAGCTCAATCGAGCCCGTGGCTCGCCGGGCCGTGACCGTCTCCGATTGAATCGATAGCTCGATGGCGAGGATCGGAGTGAGCTGACATAGATAGACAGAGAGAGACGCTGCTTCGCCAGAAGTCGCGAGGTCGAAGGCGGTGGGGCTCTGCAGAAACTGGGAAGGGATGGGGAGCGAAGAGATTCGAGTCCTCATGGCCACGTCTGCGGTGGGCCTTGGTGGACCGGAAGGTGTGAGAGCGAGGGAGCGATCAGCTGCGACGCGCCCGTCGGCTGCATGGTGTGGCTCCCGTCGGGAGCTTGCTACGTGGAAGTCCGTCGAGGAGCAGCGTGGAGCGGGAGGATTCTATTGGTCGACGGAGATCGGTTGCCAAATGAGATCGATTCACGAAATTTGCTGAAGTGGACATGACGCTGACGTCGGCTGTTTTGCCCTTTTTGGAAATGAACGCGACCTGGAGGCGGTGGGGGTGTGTACCGTGGCGCCAACTGAGGAGAAACGGAGTATTCTAGGGCTTTATATATTCCAGCCTCTGGACAGCTCATTTCTTTTCATGATTAAATTTCATTTATTTCACGAAAAAATAAATATTTTTAAAAAATATTTTTTTAAGACGATGTGTTATATATTGCTTGTATAAGTAAATTATTCACGAATATATTTAAATATAAATTATTATCAAATACTTTAAAATATTTTTTTACTAATTAATTATTTTATATTTTACAATAATTATTTTAGAATATATATATTTGTCAAATCATAAAACGGACGGAGTCTTAATAATTGGCTTTACAAATGCTGCTTCTAAAACTTATATTTCCTTTAAATCCTACGGTCGCCCATCGTTTGAGTATCGGATCTTCAGGATTTGTAGAAGTGCCATGAAAATGCATAGACATTTGCTTGTCGCTTTCTTTTTTTCTAACACAACATATGGAAGATGTTGGATATTAATCGGTTAAACACTATCGGTTCTCTTTGAAAATTCACCGTTCACACATGATGGGATTATCGGCAAAATTAAGAGAAAGTACAGTAAATATCATAGTGGAGACTTTGAAGGCGCGTTTGTCGGTGTCTTGAGAATATTTCTCTCTGAAAACGATTGCAGATACCTCTTTAAAGTCAATGGATGATGTTTTAATTACTAATAGCCATACACGTCTAAACAAATTCGTCGATGACGAAAATATTTTTTCTACCCTCGTTTTCGAGAAAATGTATATTCATACGATGCCCAAAGTCATGAAGGGTTCGAGCAGTTGAGTGCTCTACTCTCTTTTTTTGCGCGCGGCGAGTTTTGGCGATGAAACAAAGGCAAGGCTGAAGATGGGCCTTGTACGGCATTGGCTCGTTGGTCGTTTGGGAGCCCAAACACGAAACAACTAATTCTCAATTCTAATTCCCCGTTACAAATTTAAAAAAAATACAAAAAAGAATTTTAAGGAACTACAGAAAAATTTATACATGATTTTCTAAACATTTATTTTCCTTTACATATATGTGCATATATATATATATATATATATATATATATAAATTACAAAGTATCAAAAATTTTGCCCTCAATAAACTCAAATAGCAAAAATCGTAAAATATAAACCACTTTGTCAAAAATATCCTATATATGAAGCTGAAGAATGTAAAGTGGAAGACTATAATTATTGTATATGTCAGATATATATAGAAAAGTGTACATTGAGAGCCTATTCATAGTCTACATTACACGACTGTGTAAGAAAATCAAATGAGTTATGCATAATCAAAATAGATATAGATAATCAAAGGAAATGTCCTATATATATATATATATATATATATATATATATATATATCCATAAGATATATAAAATATCTTTAACATCCTTCCTCCAATTCATGGTGAACACACTGCGTGGCATCAAGTTTTGGTGGATCCATAGTGAGGCAATTGATGTATACTAGATCTGGCTTGTATGAGGACGGCAATTCCAATGGTGGTAATCGGTTTCTCGAAACGAGAAGTAAAAAGTCAAGAATTGGAAATACTTGAGTGGAACATAGGCTGATATGACTGTCGTGGCTACAGCAAATGGAATAAGCCAAGCATTGCTAAGCGAATGTTACTATGTGAAGAAGCGCCTTCGCAACATCGAAAAATACCTCCGTCGAAAGGAAAAGCTTGATTTGGCAACGCGTCGCCAACGCCGTAACACGACCCCCGTTGTACTTACTCACACGAGAATGAAGTACTCGGTGAGCACTGTCGAGGGATGGGATGAATATGTTTTGCTACGATGACGCAGATATGCAAGTTGAGAACGATAAAGCTAGAACATAGAATTGGGAACTTTTTGGGGTGCCCGCACACGGTGCCCTAAAGTTGCCTTAGAAAATGAGGCTCTAATGCCAAGTTAAAGAACGTAAAACGGACTATTAAAATTCCTGTTTAAGCACCCTCGCCTCGCAGCACGATGGAATTGTCCGATTGTAGCCCGACACGCTGCTTCAATAGGTCGATTATTGTCTAATGAAATCAAACGAGATATGCATAATTAAAATAGATATATAAAATTAAATAAAAATCCTATATATTTTAGAAGATATCTAAAATATCTTTAACACAATCCTTTAGGGGTAAGCGGTTTCAAGTTCTTTACAAAACCTACCCGCTAGAACGAGTTCCTCATTTTTTGAAACCCAAAACTTACACCCTATATATCTAGGAACGCGGAACCTACATGTCGCAGGTTTTAGGGCACTCGGGAACTTGCCAATTTAAATTTATTCGGTGCTTTTCTTGTTCCTATTTAATTAAACAAAATGAGAGTGAACGCAGCAACAAAAATGAAAGTATATCTTCTTCATATCTATCTCAACATGATGAACAATTAGAAGTTGCACAAACTTTCTGCAAAAAAAAAAAAGTGGTCTTCCTTGATTGTAAAAGTAAGTCGCGTACAAGTTTGTTATGAGATCAAGCATTTAGATTAATCACAACCTCACCAACATCTGTTGTGTTCATAATCTCGCGAATGCAACAATCATTAAGGGCGTGAATGATAACCATTTTGTTTCAGAAATATATTTCTGGCTAGAAATAGTTTTTTCTATTTCCGTTTCTGGATGAGTTTCTGAGCAAAAAAAAGTGTTTGATAATGACATAAAATTTCTACTTCTGAAAAATGTGTCGACCGGCCGACGGCGAGAGGTGGCCGTGGAGACCGACGGCGGCCGGCGGCGACCGGTTGGCGGCGGCGGATATTTGAGAAAAAATGAGATTTCTATTTCTGTTTCTCGGAAAAGTAGAAAATTTTTGTTTCTCATTTCTTCTTCAAATCTATTTATGAAATAACTTTTTATTTCAGAAATAGAAAAATAGAATTGCGTTACCAAAAAGGCTTTCTGTTCGGAAATAGGTTTGAAATAGAAATTCTGTTTCTGGATGGATTTCATGCACCCCCTAAACGGTCACTATAAGAAGTTGGCCCACCTTTACACCGACAAAGGTGGAACCGGCTTTTACATGAATCTTCTCGCGCCGTAGGGCTCAGCTCAACCGAAAAAACACTCGCGATCAATACAAAAGAACGCACCGATCAAAAGAAAAAAGATGCCTCACGGGAATCACAGGCCGCAAAACAGACGCGAGAGAGTTCGAATTTGCTCTCTCGGTCACGAATTGCGACCGCAACCGAAGAAGGGATAGCGATCGAGGGATTCTAACCTACACCAAGAAGACGAAAAAGAATCGAAAGTGTCGCTACTTCACTCGCTTCTTCGCTACCTCGAAGGAGGAGAGTGAGACGAGGCAGAAGCCGCGGAACTCTACCGTCGAGTCTCAAAAGTAAAAAATGTAAAATCTGAATATGTTATGATAGGCTTTTCCCGGTTCCGGTTGGGTTGCATGGTGAACCGGGAATCGGAATCAGAACTGGCGATTTCTGAAAAATACCTATGTAGCACGGACACGACACGGGACACGGGACACGATACGACACGACACGCCGACACGTCCTTTCTAAAAAAATAGAAAATTCCGATACGTTAGGACACGTTGTATATTAAATATATTTTTATATATGCATGATATATTATTATTTTTATAATTTTTTATAAAATAAAAAATTTACCAAAAGAGTTCTTATAATCAAAAGAAAGCTCATGTCATGAATACTTTCGTAATTTGATCCCAACCAGCCTAGAAAATAAATAAAAAATAAAAAAAATAAATCCTGTTAGCTGCACGCTTCCTCTCCTCTCTCACGTCTCCTCCCCTTCTCTCTTTACTTTTTAAAAAATCTCTGACACCTTTCTCCTCCTCTCTCTCTCTCTCTCTCTCTCTCTCTTCCCCTCTTCTCTGTTTTGAAAACACCACCGAAAACCTCTCTCTCCTCTCTGTTGCCCCCCTCTGTCTCTTCATTTCCTGAAAAAATCTCACCCCCCCTCTCTGTCAGTCCTCTCTGTCTCGCGAAACCAACCGCGGCGTCGACCACCATGATTTTTGCTACTGGCTCTGTCCTCCGGCGCTCTCTCGCTCTGTCTTCCGGCTCGTTCGCTCTCTCTGCTCCGGCGTACACGAAGGCTGTTCTCTGCTTGGGCGCTCGCGTCACCAGCTCCCTCTCTCATCTCTCTCATGGCCCGAAACGCTCTTACTCCTTCCCCCACCGTTCTCTGCCCTTCGGATCTACTTTTCCCCGCCCTCTTTCCTCACCGACTCGCGTGTCCCCCGGCGTGTCGTTGGCGTTGACTACGTGTCGGACCTCCGACACGCGTTGACCGCGTGTCGAACGCGTGTCGGAGCGTATCGGACGCGTGTCCGAGTCCGATGCGTGTCCGACACCGACACGCCGAGGGGTTTGGCGTGTCGGTGCTTCATAGAAAAATACTGGAACCGAATCGAAAACAGCGTTCCGATTCATTTTCCCGGTTCCGGTTGGGTTGCATCTGACGTTCCTTTTTTTTTTTTTTCTTTCCGAAAGCTGACGATTTCGATTTGCATAGTTCGCAGACCACGATGACTTTTACTCCTCTCTCTCTCTCTCTCTCTCTCTCTCTCTCACCGCCATGGAAGCTGAGAAACTGAGGTTTCAATACCAGACGGGGCCAGAAAATACCACAAACGCCATTTGATTTTGACAGAGCAGGACTCCCTGCTCGCAGGAAGAGAAACTCCCCGCTGTTTGATTTCAGTAACTCATTTTTACTCCCGCTGAAACTGAACCAAAAGCTAAGCTGGAGCCTCTCTTCATTTCTCTTTGTAAAGTAGGAACGAAAAACTACATAAGAACCGGAGAAACGAGAACGGAAAAGAGAAGAACCAGAAGCCAAAAGCCAGAGCCATCTCATTGTGCACATTCCCAGAACACCACAACCTCAACCTCTCTGTATATCGCATCATCCCCCTCAAAATTATACACCCACGATCGAGAAAAGAAACCGTCGAAATGGGTCCTCGTCCTCGTTTTCCCATCTCTTTGATTTCCTTTTTTTGCGCCTGCTTTGTTGGATCGCCATCTTTTATCTCCTCCTCCTCCTGCTATACTCTCCTTGGCCCCTCCTCTGTCAGCCACAGATCATGGTTTATGGGAAACAGCTTCTTTGTTCATATGTATTTATGTGATGATTAAGTGAGCAAAAAAGTGACGTCTTGATTTCTAAGCAGCTGCGACAGTGCTCGGACGGAAAGCGTAGCCCTGGGCTTTGGTTGGAGAGGTCGATTTCCTCTGGTCCTTCTTCCTCAGAGCTTCCATGGAGGAAGAGAGGTTCCAGTTATTCTCCTTCTCCTTGGCCTCGTCCATCTCTACTTGCTCTTGCCTGCACTCCTCGCTGCAAAATGGTGTGTCCCCTCTGCAATAAACACCATGGAACGTACTCGTATCAGACACAATCAAATATGATCTTCGACGTGAATAATCTGGGACACATAGTAAATTTTTTTTTTTTCTCGGAATAAATCTCTGTTCTTACAAGAAACGAAAGTCTTTGTTTTTCCGTCTGGTTAAGAAAATTTAAGAAAGAAATCAGCCTCAAACTGGACGACGTAAGCCGTGGAAATAAATCGAGATTCTTCGCCAATGAAGTGGAAAAATTAACCCATAAAAAAATTCTAAAAAAAATTCATAATCGCCAGATCCTTCTGGAACTTTCTTCTCCAACACTAATCAGTACTAGCAGAAACCTTTTCATGGTCAAATTACCGATCACTTGAGCACCACAAACCAGGAGACAACGAAAAAAGCAATAAAAAAATAAAAAAAAAAGGCCAAGAAAGCTGAATAAAAAGAAGCCACAGAAAAAAATAAAAAATCGACCCACCTGTACATGAAGATGTCTCTGTTATTCCCGAGCGGCTTCTTGCAGAGAAAACAGGAATCCAAGAAATGGGGTTGGTGATCCTCGAATCTGGCATTGTAGAACCTCGAAGATCTCGGAGACGGGACAGAGTCGGCAGAGACGTTCCTGAAGCCACTCCTGGCGGAGCAGAGAGGCCGAGAGACCAACGAGTTGCATTGCTTCCCGGAGACCCCAGCTTCCATATCGGCCAGAGAGGCCAGCCCGTCGTCTTCCTCGATGAAACAGGGTCTCCTCACAGTCGCAGAGTCCATGGGTTTTAGAGCCAGTTTGTTCGTGCGGTGCACTGCCGTGAATCTTGCCACTCAGGGGAGAAAGAGGGAGAGGTAGAGAGAGGTGTGAGAGAGCAAGTGAAGGAGGAGATGGTTATAAAGAGAGGTTGGCGAGAACGAGGAGAGAGGAAGGGAGGAAAACAACGGCAGGTTTCCAAGAGACGAAGCAGAGCGAATCAATTGGCTGAAACATACCTGCATCTAACATAAAAAATAAAATAAAAATAATTGTGCTGAAATAATTCAGATGTTTTCGACCGGAAAAATAATTAAGATGTGCACTTACACAAACAGCCTCTTCACTTGTCCCGAATTGCAAGAATGCCACTCGAGAGAGACGGGCGACGCTAGACAAGAAAGAACATACGGCTGACCAAGAATTTTCGTGCAAGCAAGCGTTGGGGAAGGTCGACTTAGTGGGTTAAGCATTGGACTTCAAAACTATACCGCCTTTGATAAAGTGATTTTGGAAATAAAATATATCGATTTTCAGGCGGAGTCCTACGCGATACTCGTAACAAGGATAATATTTTATAGATATGTGCGGCCGGAAAAGTTTAAAATTCACGTCGTAAAATAATCAATAAATTTGGAAAGTAAACATTGAAAGGTCTCATGTTCAAATTAACATGCGAAAATGAATTAATATTTAAAATGTGGATCTCTTTAGATTTTTACATTTTTAAATGAACCAATGATGTTTGACGAAATTTATAGCCACTTAAGAAGTGAGAAGAAGGAAAAGGTTTTATCGCATTATCTGCAATACAATCATAGTGTCGAAAGGGAAAGGGTCTATATAACATCAATCGTTCTTCCGGTAAGTTGTAGATGAAGTTATTGAAACAATTTATGCAACACATTTAGGAATTAAAAAAGGTTTTAGAAATAAAGAGACCGAATGAATTATATGATAATGAAATTACAATTGTATATTACACTATCGGCACTCCCGCCACTACCCCGATAGTAGTCACCACTTTCACCCGCGTCACTATCTCCTTTTAGAGGAAAAACGAAACAAATAATCCTTAAATTTTGACCTACTGTGTAAGGTGGTCCCTAAATTTTTGATTGGCCAATATGGTCTCCGAACTTTAATTCAATAAGCAATGTAATCCCCGAACTTTCAATTTATTCAATGTGGTTCCCAAACTTTTGGAATATGTTCAACTAAGTCCCCAAACTATAAAAAAAATCCAATGTTGTCTCCGAACTTGAATTAAGGAATGACTACATTGAATATTTTTCTATAGTTCATAGACTAAGTTGAACATTATCCAAAATTTCGGGGGCCATGTTAATCAAATTAAAAATGCGGGGACCATATTAGACATTGGCTAAAGTGCGGATATCATATTGATCAAATTAAAAGTTTAGGGATCACATTGCATATAGAGTCAAAATTCAAAAACTATCTATCTCATTATCCCATATCCTCGAAGAAGTATATGGGCACATTTTTCTCCTTTTTCCTTGTTAGAACAAGAAAAAAGCGAAAGCATGTGAAAAATGATTTGTTTCGTACCATCGTTAATTCACAAACTTAAAATTTATGTACTAAATATATACTGGTATTTTTCGAAAAAAAAAATGATAAAATCTACGCATAAATTATTAGAAACTTTTCGGCTTAACGAGTGGCGCTTTAAAGAGTAAAAATAACGCATTCATCTAATAATGAATCGATCAAAACACCGACTTACAATGAAGAGACTACTACACAAATACTACAACTTCGGAAAAAACAAAGCATACATCGTCAATACAAAGAAAATTCAATACAAGCGATCTCATTCTATCTTCAATTTGAGAATTATAAATACCTCTCTTTCAAATGAAAGGCGTATGAGCCCGTTTATGGATGATGATAGAAGATTGCAACATATTTTTTTATACAAACAATTTTTCGTGTGGCCGGTGCATCGACCTAGTACAAAATGGCCATCCGACCATAAAAAATTCATAACATACGCCGCAATTACTCGGAGAGTAAAGTGGCCGTATAGATTTTGCTTAATTTGTAACTAGTCATAAATCATAATCCATCGAAAACTCTCTCCTTTTCTTTTTGTGGCGACATTTTCTCGTCCCCACCAAAAACCTCTCGTCCAATATGCTCTGCTACAGAAAAATGTCGAGAGTGGCAACTCCGTAAATTTGAGGTCAACCGGAGGGCAAATGAAGAGAATCAGATGCTCTCGCCTCTTTCGCGGAGGCACTGCGGTGGACGTCTTAGATCTTTCGATCAGCGAGGTGGGACCCACCCCACTTCCTCCCGTCTGTTTCCCCTATTACAATCGCGGGGCCCACCACTCTGAGTCTCCGCTACACCTCCGGTCTAACCTAAAATGACTCGACCTGGTCCCACCCTCATAGAATGCGCGTCGCCGTCACTATCTCGCAGACTCTCTCTCCCTCCCTCTCTCTTTCATTTTTGTACTGTACTATTCTGCTCATGCATCCAAAAATGGTGGTATTATGACCGGGGTTCCGACCGTCCGAGTATGTCGACACTTTTTTTTTTTTTTTGGGGTCAGATTGTCGACGCTTGTTAATAAAAATAATTATTTAAAAAACATAGATTGCACTTAATACGACAAAATTCACAAATGGAAAATTATAAATGGATTTTAAGTGATGTCTTTAACACGTGTCCACAGATATTTTAGCAAAGTCCTTGTGCGTGTGAAAAAGAAAATTCATAAAGTGCCAAGTCCCCAAAAAAAAAAAAAAAACTGGTCCCAGAGAAAAAAAACTGGTCCCAAAATATGATACCTCTTTTTTTCCTCATTTTGGACTTTTTCATGTTATTATTATTTAAAAGCTTTCGCCCATATTTCTTCCTTACATTCATTGACACATGATATCAAAACATTCGTTTGTAGAGCTCAAAATATCTTAAAACACACGGTAAGAGATGTAATACATTAGAAATGACGAACTTCCTCATTCGCTCCTCTAATAAATTTTCAAGGCGTAATTGTTGAAAAAAAAAACCTTTATTTAATTAAAATTTTGTGGGTTTAAGAAGATTGTGTTTAACTTTAAATAAGCTTTAAAGTCAAAGAACTCTGAAACGGGCCTCCACGTGAAGGGGGGGGATGGGCACCTGCTCCGTTTTCCCTGTTTCGGTTTCGGAACTCTCGGGCACCTCCTCCTCTTTACCTAAGATTAACTCTCATTAAAACAGCCAAAATAACAAAGGGAAAAAAAAAAAGAAAGAAAAACATTTAATTCGTGCTAAATCTTTAGTGCTTTTTAGTTTTTAGCCCTCCCCTATTAATATTTCAAGCTTGATCTTGTCATATTTTTACGGACCACGGGTTAGAAAATTTTTCACTTCACAAAGCGTAGTTGTCGATAATTTTCTTTTTTGGTCGAAACTCCGTTGAGATAACTCGAGGCCCACATAATTTCGAGGTGTCTCTAATTTTACGGTATGGTTAAAAAAAAAAAACACCCCGTAAGCTTGAAAGTCGCGTTTAAATATCATAAGCAGGCGATATTTCTACGGAGGTGAGGCGCACGCGCCTCGCCTCGCCGACTCCGAGGGCGCCGCTCCTCGCTTTCCTACATCTACCCACGATGATGTACCAGTTTCCCAAAACCCACGGCTCCGCAATCTCACTCGCCCCAAAACAAAAAATAAATAAAAGGAAAACAAAAACAAAACTGGCCCCACCCTCCCCCCTACCCCCACGGTCCCACCCCCAACTCTGTTCACGTCCCTCGCTTTTCCTCCCTGGATTCCTTTGTCGTTTTCCTCGCTCTCCCCACTGGGCCCCTCCCTCAACTTGTCGCGGGGGCCCACTTGCAATCAAACCCATCGACGCACCCGGGCCCACCCGGACGTGGCCCCACCCTTCACAATGTCGTTGATGATGATGGCGTGGGCTGCCATCACGGGTGTCCTCCCTTTTCTCGCTCTAAATAAAGATCCGAGTCCTAGCTACATTTCTCAAGAGAATTTGAAATTTTCTTCTGATTTATCAGTTGAGTGAGAATTCTGCACGAAAATGGTGGTTTTAGCCTTTTAGGTTTGCATAAATCTATCATTATAGACTCTCCTTTGTCAATCCGAAATGAGATAATAAACGTTCAAAATGGAAGCCAATTATAAAATTCGCTAACAACGTGCGGATACAATTCTCGTAAAAGAGAGATGTTCCGTGGTTAATCACGCTCGAATTGAAAATTTAACCACAACCGAAAAACCATTATAAATTTAAAAATGACATGGGTTCGAGTGGAATGAAAAATTCTTTTTCGTACACCTTTTACATTGATAAAAAGCAGAATTTTATTTTCTTTTTATTGCTAGATAATTTCTTTCAAAAATGGGTATTCCTCGACAAATAAATACCGTAATTATAACTCGAGAGAACCGGACAAAAACAGGTAAAAGGCAAAGGGAGGGGCAGCCTTCCCGCCGCCTGTGTGGCTTTCTTTTTTTTTTTACTTAAAAAAAAAAAAGAAAAAAAAACTAAAATGAAAAATGATGAAAATGTCTTTTTATGTCAGATTTTATTTAAAATATTATTTTTACTTTAGATTTTTATTTAAAATATATTATGTTACTTTAGATTTTTATTCGAGAAAACGGGGGAATTTCGAGTCTTTATAAGTCTGTTCCCCTCTGCAGCGCAGTGCACAGGATGATGCCTCGAAGTGCGGGCAGAGTGGCAGGAGCAAGGCAGAGCTGACCCCTGCCCGTACATGCGCGGGTTGGCGCACACGTGTGGCATCCGAACTCGCGACGGCCGTCCACCTCAGGCTCGTCGTCTCGCGCCACGTTTCAGGTAAAATGGACAGGCGTCGCTGCCTCCTTCCCAAGCTTAAGAAGAGGAGGACTATCAACCCAGTTGATTCACGCCGCGTCATGCCACGACACGAAGCTCGAGGACACAATCCCCTGCTTCTGAGTCCTCGTGGGTTCGCTTCCCCTTCCCCCACGGATCGGCCCTCGTTCTTTATTAGCAAAATTACTCATTTGTTTGCGACAATCTCGTGTTGATGTGTAAAACACAAGCAAATTGGATATAAATCCGTGGGCATCCCGTTTCGTCTTTTCCCCTAGATTTTACGTGGATACCACGGGTTGGACGTGTTAGCGTCAAAGTTTAATGCCCGGCGACAACGAGAGAGATAAAAAAATTTTAAAATAATAAACAACAACGTTAGGCGATTGCGACACCAAGGGCCGTAATTAGTTACATTATTATATTACTTATTAATAAAATGACATTTAGTGCTAATTCGTAGGGATGAGCGGTTCTAAGTTCCTTACAAGTTCCATCTAGAACCCGAAACTTACCCGTCGAAACAGGTTCCTTATTTTTTGGAACCCGGAACCTACCCGTCATACCTTGAAACCCGAAACCTACCCTGTCACGGGTTCTAGGATCGGTTCCGGGTACCCGAGAACCTATCATTTATTTTATTTTATTTTATTTTTTCATTTTTTGTTAACCAAAATAAGAGTGAACGATACAACATCTAAGAAAAAGTAGAGGTGAGTGGTTTTAGGTTCCGTACATATTACATTTAGTAGGGGTGAACATGATTCCAAGGTAGAACCGAGAATCTGGAACCGGAACCCGTAGGATCCGGTTTGGTTCCGGGTTCCAAAGTATGCGGGGTAGGTTCCAGGTTCCAAAAATTGAGGAACCTGTTCTAACAGGTAGGTTTCAAGTTCCACTACCTATAACGTGGAATCTGAAACCCGAAACTTGGAACCCGAACCCTAGATCTTGAAATAAATTTTTATATTTTTCTTCGTATATGTTTTTGCACGGTTCTACAATGTTTTATGGTATTCGATGATGAGTGTATAATGCGGAGCCAAACAAATTTTTAGGTTTCATGTTCAAAAAAATGATAAACGTGTTCCAACAAATTGGTTTCGGGTTTTAAATGTAACTTATGTGGAGCTTAAAACCACTCACCTCTACTTTTTCTTAGATGTTGTAGCGTTCACCCTCCTTTTGCTTAACTAAAAATGAAAAAAGAAAATAAAATAAAAGAAATTGATAGGTTCTCGGGTACCCCGGAACCGACCCTAAAACCTGTGATAAAAAATAAGGAACCTGTTTCAACGGGTAGGTTCCAGGTTCTAGGTGGAACCCGTAAGAAACCAGGAACTGCTCACCCCTAACATTTAGAAACCGAAACCAATCTATTGGAACACATTTATCATTTTTTGGAACCTAAAACCTAAAAGTTTGTTTGGCTCTAAATTATACACTCGGTATCGGACGCAATAGAACATTGCGGGATCGTGCACAAATACATACCAAGAAAAATATAAAAATTTATTTTAGGATCTAGGGTCCAATTTTTGCACAAGTTACTCATTAGAATAAGTTCCTCAATTTTTGGAACCCGAAACCTACCATACATACCTTAGAACCTGGAACCAGACCGGATCCTACGGGTTCCAATTCCAGGTTCTCGGTTCTACCCCGGAATCATGCTCATCCCTACTAATTCGTGTTCTTTTATTCTACAAGACGACAATCTGCTCATTTAGCTCGAGCTTGCATCTTTTTCTGAAGGTAGTGTGAGTGAGGTATTCTTTTGCCAAATCTCTCGAAAGATTACATAGTCTACTATTCAAGGTCTACGTAGATTAAGTGGGCGTTGAGCTTTCTATAAGTTAATGTTGCATGAATTTATTTCTGCAAATTCATTCGGCGAGTGCCTAGACCATGCACGAAAATCGAATTGAGATACCACCAACTACCAAAATGATGCTATGTTAAAATTGAGATTGTGTGATGCCTTTATGAATCTGATCTTATGTATGGTTCGAATAATAATCTAAAATGAGTCGTCTATAAGTCGGACATGGTAACATAGGTGGCAACATCACATTATATGTCTACACATCTCTTGATTCAATGCCAGTGGAATTGTTTCAATTGATCACGCGTGTTTACAAAAGCTGTAAACCATGAGCACACCATCCTTTGGTTTTCCATCAAAACATGGGCGATCCAATGTACTATAGTGCACATGGTTTTCGAAGGAAACTAGGGTTTTTGTTATGATCGATTCTTCCATGGTATCTTCTGGGGGGTTAGGTGGAATTTATAGCCAATTAAGTTGACTTTGTTGCTAATTGGAAGGGAACAAAATTTAAGAAATTACATATACTATATATTTAACGCATCTCAAACTTGGTCTAGGCATTTCTTCCTGCTCTTCAAGCGGAGCTGGAACGACCATGGGTTTGGTTTTTAATTATTCTCGACGTGTGCGGTTCCAATTATTTTCATGAACTTGCATTATTCTTTGTCGTGGCGCTTTGTGAATATGGCTAGCTCATTAATGGTTTTTTGAACAGTCACTATCCAAAATATTTGAATATTAAAATAATATAATATAAGCAAATGATTCTTTGACAGTCTGACAATCTTGTTAGTTATTTATTACCGTAGATTCACGTATCATTATCGCGTGTTTTGTATAAAACACTAATTAATTAGAAGATCATAAAGTTAGAAATAATAATAGTAATGTTTGATTGTCAAGATAGCAGTTTCCATTAATATATCACGTGTTTAAGGTGGTCTGCCAAGGTTTGCTAATAAGAATAGTTAAAGCAACCGGAAGACAAGAGAAGCTTCGTGGTTAATGTTGTATTTGTTGACTAACGATGTTGATTTCACGCCAATGATGCCGTACAAATCTCGGGATTGCTTATTATTTTTGGCCTTTAAAAAGACAATAAGTCAGTCCAAGCTATTCGATGATTCTAAGGGGAAAATGTGGGGTCAATGATGTGGAATAAATTACCAAAAGAAAGAGAGATAGAGAGAGAAGATAAAAAGAATAAAGAAAACAAATGAAAGTTTTTTAAAATGTGAAGCACCAAAAATGTTCCAAAAGTGCCTTACCCCCCCCAAAAAAAAAGTTCCAAAAGTGACATGTGAGATCTTTAAAAAAAATCAGAAAATTTTAAGACCGAAATGTGGTCATGAGCTATTTTAGCCTATTTGTTATGAAGTTTTTTATTGTATAGTATGCTTCTTAGTATAGAATTCTTCCCATTGTATATCCCCTAATTAGGGTTATCGGATGTCATATATATATATATATGTATGATAGGATTGAGTATTGTATATGTACAGAAAAAAAATATTCATTGAATGAAATAAAAGTTTTTCTCTTCACGAAATACTGTTTTCTCATTTAAAAATCACTCAAGATAAAAGTTATAAAATACATTATTGATTAAACCCAAACACACAACATACTTGATGATTTGATCACAAAATGTAGGGTTTTCCCCATATTGAAAGGGTATTTTAGTTTATTATTAAAAGGCGGTGTTTTAATACCTTCGCCTTTAGACTTTGGAAAGCCTCCCTTTTGAAGCAAATGATAATATTGGAACGAAATGCCGAAAACAACGATTTAAAAGCTTTCGCAAACTATGAAACGATGGAGGAATATCATACCCTTGCACGCGTTCAATCTTTTACTCTGTAGTGCGAGCAATGAATTCACTAATCACCAAAATTATGCCGTCCGGTCAAGATTTCGCTCCATGAATCACAAGAAAGATATATATAGAACATTTGTCGGTGGAAATCAACATCAAAAGCGTAAGCTATATCAAACTCAATGGTCGATCTATAAATTAATATCCACTTTGGAGGAAAAGAAAAAAAAGTTGACACCCATAAGAATGCCTGACTTCATGCTAAAGTTACGTTGTTTGAGCTTTGAATAAATCTCATGGACTGATATTTAAAAGATGAATGACATGATATCGCCGATGTGAATCGATTATGTACTGAAAGCCCTACAAAGGCATCATAGCAACATGTAAAAACCATAATGGTTTGAGACCAGACCAAGGACCACATTATTATGCCAAAGTACAATAATATCATTCGATGATACCTAGACTAGTCCTACCTGCGCACATGCTAATGTTTAATTATTATCGCTATTATTTTAGTTTTTCTCTCGAGGGTATTTCAATATATATATATATATATATGTGTGTATATATTTATTTATTTATTTTGGTAACGAGTATTGGTGGAAGCAAAGAGAGAAGCACCCAAATTGGCCCCACGTGTGTGTCTCTTACCGCCCGGCATGCCCTTGATTTCTGTATCCCTTTTTTGGGGGCATCGGGGTTGATTCTCCTCCTTTTTCTTTTCTCTTTTGTTTGTTCTTTTTCACTTTAATTCAATTACTTTATTTCTCCCACTTTTTTAATATTTCACTGAAATTCCTTTCCCCTACTCTGCAGGCCTGTAGCTGGTTGAGGTGGCATGGTGGCACCTTCTCAAGCACCTTGCTTTTGCCTCCTTCATATTTTAACGGTTCAATAATTTAAGTACAAAGCAAGGGTGCCGATAGTTCAGTTCGATTCGCTTTTTCAAGAAAATCGAATCGAAATATTAGCTTGCAAATTTGAACTAAACCAAATTTCGCCATTACCCGAACAAAAAAATATGTTCGATTTTCCATTTTTCTCTTTAATTTATTTTTTCTTTTCCGGGGCTGAGAGCCGGTGGCCCCCGGGCGAGGGGTTTGTCCGCTTCCTATTTTAGTGGTTCGGTAATTTATGTACGAAGTGTAATATTTTTTCTTCCGATATTTTCTCTAGAAAAAGTGGGCAAAAAATTAAATTAATTACGAATAAGTGCACTATAAATCTTAAAACTTGTTACGAAAGTGTAATTGAGTCAAAAAAATTTTAAAAAGTGCAATTAAATCCTAAAACTCTCACGAAAGTCCAATCAAGTCTCGAAACTTGTCATAAAAGTGTAATTGAGTCCTAAAAATTTTAAAAAGTATAATCAATGGAACCACTTGATTTCACTAATTAGACAAATTTTAGGATTTTATTGTACTTTTTGATAAGTTTTAGAATCTAATTATACTTTCTGAAAATTATTAAAATTTAATTATACTATCGTGATAAGTTTTAATATTTTCAAAACACTTATCCTAATTAAGTATATGTTTTGCGCCTCCCGCCTCTCGTTTGTTTAACAAGCAAAGAATCCACTTATCAGATTTGGCAAAAAAGATTTGGCCTGCGGGGGTTCAGAAGATTCGCACGACCTACCAGTACCAGCATCACTTCCGCGGGCCACGTGTGGAGCACAGGGTGGTACACGTGTGCGGGAACATGTGCAGGGGTGACGTCGGCGGAGGAAACCTAATGAGTCATTGAACAAAATCTTTAGGTAAATATTCTTTACAATATATTTTCTTCCCCGAAATATTCTCTCTTTCTCTCTCTCTTCTTTTTAAATTGATTAGAATACGAATATGAAGTACAAAAGAAGACAAGGTCATGTGCAGAGCTCCATTTCTCCAAGAAGCAACACCAAAACATAATTCTCTTTTATTGCGAAAGCTAAGAGCATGATTGATTGAGAGAAGCATCTGCGATGATGCCTATAGACCAAATCTCACGGCAAACATGCACCTTTGGTTTATTTAATAAGTAGCTTTCTTTACTAGTGATTTCTTAATGTATAATTTGGCGAACATTTCCTATGAAGCTACTTTTTATGTCAACTTTTCTTCCTCGTTCTCTGTTAGGAAAATTCACATAGGCTGTGCCATGTTGCCACGGGATCAATGGAGGCATGCTCACTCGACATCTTAATATGACTATCTCTTAGTTGTTCATTGATCGAGATCATGATCTGATCTCTTAATGTTTTCGATGTGATAGACTTTGTATTACATCTAGGATGCCATTCAAAGGAGAAATTATAACTTTTAGGGCATATATGACAAGGGGTGTGCGTCGAGTCCAATTCAATGTCTATTGAAGGCGGAACCGGTTAGGTTTTTGTTTTCGCTAATCTAGCACCGGCTTAAGACGGGGTTGGTTCCCGATTTTTCCGAGGCGGAAACTGGCGGTTTTCGGGGTTGAACTTGTTTCGAACTGATTTTGAAGTCTATTTTATAAATAAAAAAAATACTTTTGCACCATTTGAGAATAAAAAAAAAATTTCTTCACGATGAACAAATGACAACACAACCACTCGACCAAAATATGTTTTGCGAAATGGTGCCCCCTTGTATTAATTGCGAGAATTTGATTTTTGATGGAAAACAAAACGCAGTTCGATCCTTGATAGAACCAAGAATTGGATCGGAACCATCGATTTGATTCTCCCGTTCCTTGGTTAAATAAATTGGAACCGAAAATTATAAGATGTTTATGATTTTAGGATTTAGGTTGGAACCTAGAACTGATCAACCTAAATCGATCAAAGCATGTATACGAATTTTTTCCCCTTCCTAAACAGGACAGGAAAACTATACGTTGCGTGGCGAGAGGACATCAAAGTCAATGACTTGGGCTGAATATCGGGGAGAGTTTGAAAAGTAGTTTTGGATTCCAAAATTATTATCTTTTTACTAATCAAAATTTCAAAGCAACCTTCTGCTTGCTTTCTCGACCTGGAGAATCCACAATTTATTTTGCAAACGTTTTCCATTACATTGAAGAAATACAACTGAAAATATTTGTTTCCCCATGCAACCTTTGCCGTGGTTGAGCGACCTCAGGCGAGGTTTTGCTAAGGTCGTGCAACCTTAGGCAAGTCACATCTGACAAAGACGACGAGCGTCGAGTTTCCAACTCGGCCGCGCTAGACTAGGCGATGCTCGACTTCCGTGGATTAAGGCATGGAATTGAGCACGAGTGTCGCTCGAGCCTCAGTGACCCTCGATTCTCCACATTTCGCATCGACCCTCTAGATCCCTCATCAAGTCGCGACCATCGGCCCCTAGCAAACCGTCCCTCGGCGACCTTGTTCGAGGCCCTTTTAAGAGGATTTTTGATTTTGAAAATGCAATGCACGTCCCAAAATAGGCTCCCAAAGTTACATGCGAAACGATATAGCAAAAGGACTTTGGGAACGTGTTGCCAAGCGCACCCACCAGTTTGAGTGCGGGTCTAGGCCAACCCTAACTCCACCAATCCTTCCTCAAAAAAAGGGTAATCGAAGTTATCATCCAAAAAGTTCACATCAAGCAAAAAAAAAATTAAAAAAATTGGAAGGTTAACAAGAAATATATTAATATCTATCTACATCACTTGGGGGGTAAGTGGTGAATAATTGAACTAAATCCTACCCGTGAAAAAGCTACGAGCGCATGCAAGGTTTTGTGCTACCCCAACATGATTGGGCATCGAAACCCACCCCGAAATGGTTGACAGTTCATTAGATAGCGACGATCTGGGATTAACCAATACGATGCCTTCTCGTACATTTTTCTTATCGCGAGAAGGAGAAAAAGATCAACATCCCTCCCCGATCGGATGTCGTCATTTGGTGCAAGCTCGGAGGAAATCAAATCGCTAATGCGGGAGACAACATGCCTAACTTAATGGCAAGTGTTCCATACGGTTGGCCCGAAAAGACACGTCGCATTATGGAAGGGGGGGAAAAAAAAACATCATTTTACTATTACTTTTATCGGTCCTTTTTTTTTTTTTTTTTAAACGAGGGCGTCAAGATCACCATGATGGCGGGGTCTCTAGGGTGAATTTCTACTCTCTAGACTTTCTACTTTTTCGGGGCTCCTTTTGTCGAAATTTCCCGGGGAAAAAAAGGTTGCGTAGCAAGGCGAGTGGGGAATTGCAATGATTCGCGCCATCGCGTCCGCACGTTTATCAGGAGGAATGGAATTGCAACGAAAGTGGGATGAGAGAAATTTGGGAAAAAGTATAAAAAAAAAAGTCGTAAATTTATTGTAATTATACTAATTCATTCTTAATTTTTTTTTGCCGATTTAATCTTAAATCTTTTGTCATCATGTCAATTTAATCCACCCAACGAATTTTACCTGCCGGCGACATGATATTTTGATTTTTTTTAAAATTTTCTGTCCCTTCTCTCTTCCTCCTCTATAGGGACGGCCGATGAGACTCTTAGGCAAGGCTGAGCCTCGCCGTAGCTGGGGGAGGCTGGTCGGCTATCCTCGTCAAATATGGGCTAGCGAGGCCAGCCATCCCTTTGGTCGGTCTTCGAGGTTTGGCAACCGACCAGTGAAAGAAGAGGTAAAAGGAAGAGAAAAAAGAAAAAATTCAAAATTCAAAAGATATATTACAATATTGTGTTGCTAGCCGGTCGTTGTTCAAGTCGGCGTCGGTCGGTCAAAATTCACCACATGGATTAAATTGACACAATTGCAAAATTTTTCAGATTGAAGTGGCAAAAAAAAATAAATTTAAGACTGAATTGTCATAATTGCGATAGTTTTAGAATTTTTTTGGGTACTTTTTTGAGAAATTTGGGATGAGATAGTTTGATAAGAAGGGGCATGGAGAATTGAAGAGGAATAAGCTTAAAAAGCTCGCGAGGATGGGTCACCATCACTGATGAATACTGTGAAAAGAACACTGTACTTCTTTGTAATGTTCGAGAAAAGTGGACGGTGGCGAAAGACGTTAATTTTGCACCCAAAAGCAAATATCGTTCCACTTTTGAAACGTACGATTTAGATTCTGAGTTTATACATTTTCGTGTTACTTGCTTTGTCACAACCCCAGACTGCCCAAAAGCGTTGGGTGTGTTCTTCGAAGGTTGTCCGTTTGAGCTAAATGCATTTCCGGGTTGAGGAAAGACTAGGAGGAGCGGAATGCGATGACCAGCACATGGGTTTGGCCGTTACCTCTATACAGTGGAACAAAACGTGCGACGGCCCAAAACTTTTGTACCATGATGGGCCGTACCGTTACCAGGTTTCCTTGGTCTTAAGGGGGTAAAAGGACAAATGGTCCTTGAATTTTCGCCCAATGCGCAGTGTGGTCCTTGAATTTTATCATAATATATAACGTCGTCTCAAAATTTTTAATTTGTTCAATGTGGTTCACAGAATTTTAATACATATTTAATTTGATCCCTGGACTGAACAAAATAAAAGTTCGGGTGTAACATTACACACTGGGTTAAAGTTCATGGAGTATATTAAATAAATTTAGACTTTAGGGACCAAGTTCAAGGTCAATTTGTGTCATTTTCCTTCATAAGGGCAAACGCCACCAAAAATCTCAAACTATGCCCCTCGTGACGTATTTATGTTAAACTTATAACACAAAAAATCTTGAATTTGTACATGTGTTACACATTTACCCTCTGTCAAAATTCTATCAACGAGAACCGTTAAAAGTCCACCCACATGGACGCTGAAAAGGCAAATGGTGGTGACATGACGATTAAGTGAAATAAAGACAGCATTGTTTTGGCTAAAAAAATCATCCGATGAAGCTTTGATGGAGGGTAAATGTGTCATATGGACACAAGTTTTGGATTTTTTATGCCATAAATTTTTATTTTAGGTCAAATGTGTCATAGCTGGCATAATTTGAGATTTTTTATGTTACAGAAAAAAAAGTTCAGCGTAATATGTATGATAGACTCAAAGTGGGTATAGTTTGAAGTTTTTTGTGGCTTTTTTCCTAATCCTAAATATGATGGGCTTTCTTTTAGGGTTGGGCTTTGGTGCAATGTCTCCTGCTAAGCACAGAGTCGTCAGCCCAAAGTTTATGTAGCATGATGGGCCATTGCTAGGTTTCCTTAGTCCTAAACATGATGGGTTTCTGTTCACATTGGGCTTTGGTTCGATGTCTCCTTGCTAGGCACAGAGCGGTCACTTTCAAGCCCAGAGCTTAGCTAAACGATCCATAAAATCCTTTTTTCACCACTTTTTCCTGCTGAAAAAAAAGTGCATTGGTTTTAAAGCATCCAATGGAGACAAGTTCGAAACAACAGAAAAAATCCCACCAATGCAAGATTTGATATGAAGGAATTGGTCTTTCTCGTGTTCCATTTCTTTAACTTTGCATTTTAACATGGCGGCCATGCATGTTTTAAGCCAACATCGTGTAACAATTAATTGTCTACAGCAAAAAACGACGCCCATGCTCATCCGTCGCAAGTCTAATCCCAACTAAGAGGGAAAAAACGGAAAAAGTATACGGGGAAAAAAACAACAAGAGTCTCTTTTTAATTACATTTTGGTGAAAGAAGAATTTGAAATACAAGATAGATTGTTTTTCCTTCTTCATTTTCATGAACATTTTTTCAAGTAGAAATTGAGAAATTCAAGCTTTATGTGTTGCATTGTCAATGGCAGGGCCCATTTGGTTCTACAGGATTCCTAGCAGGAGATAATGGCAACTTCACTTGCATAAATTAAAGTTAGGATCATGCTTGGTTTTGTGGGCAATCTTATTAGCTTTTCCAGATGGTCTATCTGGGTCATTAGCTTGCTGTTTAGCACATGCACTAGTGAAAGGTCTCCATCTAGGGGAAGAGCCAGAAAGCAGCCGTTCATTCATGGAAGGACATCTAATTTCTCAGCTTCATTATTTTGTCACGAAGTTTATGATATAAAGCAAGTCGTTCAATCTAGTACTGCTAGAAAAGAAAAGGAAAAATAAAATAAAAATGGCGATGACCAAAGGGAAATCAAACAAATAATTGAGAATAGCATTTCGAATCGAGTTACTACATCGTCACCGAGGGAAAAAGTTAGGCGGCTCAAGTCAAATTATTTGTAAATTTGCATGTTCATTGATATGACGACTCTCCGAAATTATGGAAATTTTTTTTTGCAATTCGAGTTTTTTCCAGTGTTAAGGTTCACATGATGTTGAGAAAAAGTAACAAACATCTAGATATATAAATAGGCGTGTCCTTACTATTGTTATCTATAACATTTTAAGCAACACTAACGTGGCGTGGATTACTCAATTTTTCTTTAGAAAAAAAACTAAAAGTATTCTAATTCATTTAGAGAAACACGGAATAAGGTGTTGCAGCAGTGAAGGCAAAGAGGGAAAAGGAGTTCTTCTCATAGGGGCAAAGAACTCTATTGCATTAATGTTAATTCAGTTCTAAACTTTTTATATTTGTGCCAATTGAGTCAATCTACCAATTTTTGACATGAAATCGTTGACGTGGATAATGACCGTCTTATGTCGCGCAGCCGACGCCGACGTGGATATTTTTTGTTTTATTTTTCATGTTCTTTTCTTTTCATTTTAACCGGTGAGATTTGCCGACGACCCCATGGGCCAAAATGAAATGAAAAAAAATAAAAAATGGAGAAAAATCCAAATTTCCTTAAAAATTATTAAAAATTGTCCATGTCAGCATCGACCACACTGCGTACGACGGTCGGCGTCCATGTCGGCGATTTTCGGGCAAAATTATTAATTGGCATAAATGCGGAATGTTTAGGACTGAATTAATCCAATTAAAAGATTTAAGACCGAACCGACGCCAATGCGATAGGTTCAAGACTTTTTTGGTACTTTTCCCTTTCAAAGGTAACGAATCTAACTAGTTTTGGCAGCTCAATCACTTAAATCCAAACGCTCGCATTTATTCTATCCATTGGGGAAATCTCGACTCCATCCTTAGGGGACGTTCTAACCACTCTTTCCAATTCCCCAAAAAATTGAACTCACCAAGGGAAAAGGATCAATCCCACACGTCCCAATTTCTTCCTTTGCCACCTCCTCCATCGTTCCTGGTTTTCCAAGACATTGCAATTGCAAGTGATTGATCTTCTCCTTCAGATGTCCTCAGGCTCAGCTTTTCTAAATCTTTGCCTCTTCGGGCCCGGACCTGGGGACCTGGCCAGACATTGCTTGGCTAGAAAGAAAGCTGAGCCTGAAGGCCCCCTTTGCAAATTGCCCAGACAGGTCCTTTATCTGCAAAATTCCAGACTATTTCCAAAAGGGTGTATAAAAAAAATTAATAATCTGTATTTTTTTAAAAAAAAGATGAAGGAAAATTTGCTCACGTGGGAACTCTGACCACAATATTTCACCCACAGGCCCAAACCCAATGCGTGAATTCATGGTGTCAGCCAACGGTCGTCTCCCTCTCTGGCTCAAGCCTGTTCACGAATCTGCTGCACTTTGTACCATACTTGTAGGTGGAACTCCCGATTTTCTTCTTATTTATCAAAAACATTATATATATTATTTGAAATCGAATCAAGATGACTCGACTTGGTTTTTCTTGATGGTCTTTCAACTTTTGATGATTACCCTTCTCCTAATTTGTTAAGAAATACTTAGTCAATAGGCATGCGGCCTTACTGATAAAGGAATTAGATAGAGAGTAGGGATGTTAGTATCACGGGTGTGGGGTTCGACTCTCGCGTTGTGCAAAGACATAGAGATAGGACTGTAGATCCCTCGAAAAAAAAAAAAAAAGGAAGCACATGAAAAAGAAAAAAAAAGGCGAATTCTCTCTCTTGTCCTTTTAGGGGATGTATTCTGGATCCCCAAGGCAAGAAATTCCTTCGATTGCGAAATGCCATACGCGCGCACACACTAGATGATGGCACTTCAAAAGACCAAATGACATGTCCATCGCTGGCTCTGTGTGGTTGTCACAGTACTTCGTCAGCTAATAAAGTCAAAAAAAAAAAAAACCGAAAAAAAACAATAATAATGAAAAAAAACACACACACACGAAGAGAGCCAAAACATGCACTAAAGACCTTGCCTTTACCGTGAGTCAGATTTGACCCTTCATATCTCTCCATCGTACCATCCGGACCAGCTCCCTCCAATGCTCTGTCAAACGAATCCCCTTCCCCCAAGATGCTTTTGTCAAAATGGCAATCTTTCGGACACCCGGGTTGAAGTCCCACGTCTGGATTCTTATGAGAATTTGCTCATGCCAATACAACATCCCATGTTATTCATCCTACCTAAGTATGTAACGATGTAAAAGTCGCTTCGCGACGGCATCATCAAATAACCAAAATATAAGCGATGTGCAATCAGAAAATTTAGGCGAAGCGAAAATATGTTTGGATCGAACCCTAGCAAGCAAGGGAAAAGTATCCCGCAGGACGGCCCCGAGGGGGTTAGGACTAGAAAGATTAATTGTCATTAGATACAACAAGAATGCAATGTTGCCGTCCATCCAAACCCTACTTCTTTTCAGCTCAGCCTCACCCACTACTCCTCCAACTAACTCTATTGCCCAAATTTTTTTTTTTTTTTGGTCACTTTCACTCCAATAATATACCAAAACCGACACCTACCCATTAAGCCAAAATCATTGTCATAAACAGTATGTAGCAAGGGGGGAAGCAAAAGGGAAATTATAAAAAGTTGGGAATCGGTTCCACTACTTGGACACATAACTTTTCAGCTGAGCGGTTTCATGTACTTCTCACGAAAGGGAGGTGGTGGACCGAGGGCGACACAGTTTGTGCAATTATAAGAAGCGGACACGGCAAACATGTGTCCATCGACATGTGCCCATGATTATCCATCCACCGGTGTCTGCTCCATCGATGATTTGTCTGAGAAGAAAGAAACCCAAGGACAACACTCCAAGAAAGAGAGAGAGAGAGAGAGGAGCAAAAATTTACAAGTGCTTTTCTTGCTGGCCTCGCCCGCGGCTGTGATCGCCTCGCCGAGGCGGGGTCAGGCCCGATGAACCTTGTTGGCTGCCGAGAGAAAAAAAAAAAAGAAAAAAAACAAAAAGAAATGGAAAAATCCAAAAAAATTTAAAAAAATATTTAAAATTTTATCAAAATTGTCCATGTCAGCGCCGGTTGTGCCAATGGCCGGCGTCTACATTAGCGATTTTCGGTTAAAATTAGCCGGATAGACTCAATTGAAAAAATGAAAAAAAAAATTTAGGACTGAATCTAAAAAAACATAATATATTTATGATTTTTTAAATAATTTTCTCTTTCCTTTTTTATCGGCGAAATAATCGAATCGTGATCGTTTGGGGAGGCGATCACTGTGGGGATTATGAGTCCTCCTCCATTACCTGAACTTCCCAAAAGTTAGGTAGGCGATTCTGTTCAATCGAGTCACCGGTCATCGATCACTACTGATGGCCTTTTTATCTTTTTGGTCCCATGGTGAAGAATCAGTGACACATTCTATAGGGAGGGCTTTCCGTATGCCACCTTAGTCTACAAATTATCTAGTGCATCACAAACAGTCTTTTGGTGGTTCACTATGCCAAAGTCCAACCGAACCTATTCCCCGCTTTCTTTTTTCTGGTGGGAATTGAGCATTATTGTTGATTACCAGACCACTTTTTCGGTAAGGCAAATGCATCTCCACCATCTTTGAGATAATTTAAAAAAAAAAAAAAAACTTTTTCGACAATATTAGCGGGAACGGTACAATCTTAACCGTACTTCTACACACCATAATAGCGTATTTCGCACAAAACAATAATTGATTGAGATATCATATGATCAGAAATAATTGAGAGTACGGTCAGACCGTCAGATTAGCAGCCTTTATAATGAAATGTCATATTATATATAGGTATGAATGCCCCTAACTTATGAAGGCCCTAGAAATTTGACTTTTGAGTAGAAGACCCTTTTTTTTTGGCCGATCTATAGTCTATTCACCCAAATCTCATCTCGCCCCCC
Source organism: Rhodamnia argentea (assembly GCF_020921035.1). NCBI lineage: Eukaryota > Viridiplantae > Streptophyta > Magnoliopsida > Myrtales > Myrtaceae > Rhodamnia > Rhodamnia argentea. Next base: position 4,811,512 of record NC_063158.1, read on the forward strand.
TTGTAGCGTATAATCAAAGTAGGCATTTGATCCTGATCATCTATGAAAATGGTGTAGATGATGTATGGAGGGTTTCGTGATAGATAGAGGTAAGTATTTCGATTATCGCGCTTAATTAGTTGCAAAAAGAAAAAATTAAGGGTTCGTTTGTTTAACGAAAGATATAAAATTTGAAATATATTTTTCCAAAAAAGGATATGTTATATCGATTCGAGAAATTAGTCGACGGAAGGTATTTTCATTATCAACAGTAATTTATTTCTGACCATTTTTCGTGAACGATAGAAATACTTTTTCATTCTTTGGTTTTTGTTAAGCGAAACTAGCGATTATTGTTCAGAAAACATTTTTCAAATCTTGCGTTGTTCATGGAACAAACGCACCCAACAACCGTAGATACCTGTGCACGTCGCTAAGAATTATTTGCTAAATTATTGCCGGTCGTTTTACTTGTTGTAGTCGTTAAGCTTAGTCTTATCAACTCAAAATTTTCATCCTATGCAATTGTAGTTACTAATTTCTTGGTGCTCTTTATGTTTGCTGAGAAAGGTTAAGCGAGGCATAGTTCTGATTAAAGCTAATTTGCAATATCAAATAGAGTTGACATTATAATCGGGCCACTATTAAAAAGACCACCAGCGAATAGCAATGAGAGAACTCATCTTTTACTTAACTTCAAATCTTACGACAAATAATGTTCGATTTTGGGTTTGTTTGTTTCGTAAAAAAGGAATGATTTCGAAAATATATATTTTTTACAAATGATCGCCTATATCACATCGAAGTAATTAGTTAACAATAATATTTTCATTATAGATAACAATTTAGAGTCTAAATATTTTCGTGAGAAAATATTATTCGTCCATTTATTTTTTTACACAATACAAGGGATTGCTTTTAATAATTTTTTAGATCATTCATTTTTCGCAAAACAATCGCACTCTTTTATTATCCCTAAAACACCTAAATTTTCACACTATATAAATGTCGACACGTACATTCATATTAAATTTTTTCTTAAATTTTTTTAATCCGAAAAATATTTTAAGGTTTGGCGGAAAAGTAAAAAATTGCATTTTCGCTACTTAAGAAACGCAAACAAACAGTAGTAAATTTATAAGCTAACTTGTTTTGAATATTTGGGGCATGCACAATATTTTTCTCTCTTTCTTTTCAACGGAGTTTTGAGATGAGATGTGGTGGAGGGGATCGGTTGATGGGAGGTTCACTGGCCCTCTGGCGGTTGCCGCGCTTGTGTCGGATGGAGAAACCGACCTATTCAGTGCGGCTGTGGTGGGGGCGGCGATAGGTAATGCTATCGATGAGCAGCGATGGTTTGGTTAGTTTGGTTGCGGAAAAAAGTTTTCTTTTCCTTTCTTTTTCTTCACGTTTGCTAAGTTGGAATTGGTTAACTATGCAAGCATGTTTTCCCAAAGGAGGAAATTTTTTTTTTCTAACTTTCTGATATTTAAATGACAAAAAACTAATCAATTTACGGAAATAATTTTCGTGAGCCGAAAACAACAAACTTACATCGGGGAAAAATGACTTCTCCCTAAACCACCAAATAGATGAAGACGGACGGTTATTTTAGGAAATGACATTTGTGAAAAATATTTTCCTTCATCACGAATAATTTTCAGTGAAACAAACGCATCCTTAAATCAAACCCGCAAAAATGAGCGGCACGAGAAATGAGGACCGCCCTAATAAGCTCGATTTCGAGCCAATCCTACGTACGGCTAAGAAAACATGTCATGGCACACACTGAACTACCCCGAATTAACAGAGAAGTTTATACAACATGCAACATGCAATGTCACCCCCATATCGACCATCATTTTCATGTCCCCACAAACGACGACGTTGCGATTGCAAATTGCACTCTGCTATCATGATGACAAAAAAAAAAAAGTGTTCATAGAATAAAAGAATTTATGTAATTTCAATTTTTTTTTTCAAAACAAAAGAAGAATAAAATGCCACGGTACTCAGTGGCCCCATGTACAGCCAAAAAAAAAAAAAAACTCCATATGGGAGTCCCCTCCAAAATTAAAGAAATTAAAAAAAAATAAAAAAAAGAAAAGGAAGAATTTATATTTTTGAACTGGAGGCCGAGGTTGATAGTCTGGAATTTTTCATTATTGCCATGATAATATTCTCTTTCTTTCATTTTTGCCCTCCTTTTTGGGGGGCGCTCTGACCTCGTCTCGATGGGCCTGGGCCTCCCTCATTGGGCTTGGGCTCGGGCTCGGGTTCGGGCCTCAAGAAAGGTAAACCTCCACGCTCGAATTCCTCGTGGCAAAGCACACCGGGCAAGCGTGAACCACCGTGTCGCACTCCGGGCACACGCACAAGTGCCGGCACGGCAACAGCACCACCGACGCCGCCCGGTTACTGCACGCCTTGCAGCTCGGCCCTGAGACCACGACCCGGTCCGGGTCGACGTAGGCCGACTCCGCGTCCTCCGCCGCCTGGCCCTCCGCGGCGGACCCTGGCCCGCCGCCCCCGTCGTCCGCCGCCGCCGCCCTCCGGTCTTGCCCGCTCATTATGAGCTGCTGCAATTGCGCCTGCAGCGACGCCGCGGCGGCCTCCTGGGCCCGGGCCTTCGCCTGCCAGACCTGGGCCTCCACGCTGAGCTGGGCCGCGCGTGCTTCGAGCTCGCCGTACCGGCGCGTGGCCTTCTCCATCTCGGCGTCCTTCTCTCGCAGCTTCCGGGCCACTGATTCCTCCGCGATGCCCAGCAGCGCACGGTAGTGCCTCTGCCTCTTCTCTGCTAATGTGCGCCGCAATTGCTCTCCCTGCCAAAATGAGAAACGAGTTTGCCATGAAAAATCGGGGTAGAAAAACATCAAACCAATCAAATTCGATGAAGATGGTGGGGGAGAAAAGGAAAAAAGAAAATGGTACCTGGGCATGGAGGAATTGGTCTATTTCATCCCTCTGTTGCTTGAATTGAGTGGCGAAATCTTCAGACGACAGAGGCAAGCTTGCGGATGAATTCGAAAAAAGATGATTTTGTTGCTGCTGCTGCTGCTGCTGTTGTTGATGATGATTATGATGATGATGTTCACCGAATGATAAATGGAGACCAGTGGAGACGAGATTGGATTGGTGGTGGTGGTGGTGGTTGTTATTGTTATTGTTGTGGAGCTGAGTGAGGTCAATGAGCTGAGGAGGCTGAGGTTGCAATGAATATAGATGGTTGTTGGCGTTCATGGATGCAAAAGCAGTGGACACCGCTTCTGGTCTTCCTCTCTTCCTCTGGTTAGTGCTCGTCGCTGCAATAACATTTCGCCACAAAATCATAAGAACCTCCCTAAATCAAGAACCGATATTTGTTTCAGGACAAGCGAAAAAAGTTGCCTTCTTTCTGGGATAAGTTTTGTGGAACTCACCTCCGGTGGTGAACAAGATGTGGGATTGGTCTAGGAATCCTCCTGGCTGATGCTGCAAGGAACAGTCATTTATCTCTGGCGCATTCCTGTTCATCATCACCGAAAAACAGAGGAGAGGAACTATGAATAGTTAGAACATTAGATGAAGATGAAGATGAGATGAGACTCTAGAGAGAGAGAGAGAGAGAGGCGGAGGAATTGGTGAAAAAGAAGTAATAGCGAGATGGGGTTGACGACGACGAACCTGTTGAGGAGGAGGATATTAGAAGGGTATTGAGCTTGAACGGCCATGGCAGAGTCTCAGAGGAAATAGATGGGTCGAGGGGAGCAGAGAGATTGGAGAGTGGGCTTTATTTGGTTTGGTGGGTGGCGTTTGTAGTTTGTATGAGAGAGAGAGAGAGAGAGAGAGGCAATAAGGAGAGGCAAAAGATGAGGGTGCGGCAAACAATGTGAAGCAATAAAGGCTAAGGCATAAGAAGCATGAATAGGAGGAGGAGGAGGAGGAGGAGGAGGAGGAGAGGAAGGATGAAGATGGAAGGAGAACAAGAAAGATGCCCCCTAATGCTATGCGTGCCAGGAGGCGGACTCTTCAATGTATATTTTAGTTTCGAGGAGATGAAAATGAAATTTATCACCCACCAATTCACGCCCTCACTTATGCCCGTACATACAGAGAGAGAGAGAGATCGTTTTCTCTCTCTTCTGGTTTATGCTTTGACAACAAAAGGAAACCACCCCCCACACGCACAAAAAAATAAAAATAAAAATAAAACCTTTGTTTTCACCCACTTTTGTTTCTTTTCTATTTTTCACCTCCCTGCCTTGTTTGCTCTGCTTTGTTGTCTCTCGCAAAGAGAGAGAGAGAGAGAGGCCCTATGTGTATTCTGATGTTTCCATGTACATCTGTTCTTGGGTTGCTGACCTGTGTTGAGCCTCTTCTTTAGGAGGGAGTCCCGCAAATTTGTAGTCATCGAATCTTTTGTTTTGATTCACCAAATTCTCGGCTTTCCCTTTCACCCTCCTCTGTTTCTTTTCCCTCTCTTCCCTCTCTCTCTCTCTCTCTCTCTCTCTCTCTCTTGGAACAGAGGAAAGAGAGCGAAGGGTATCGAACATAAAAGAAGGCAGGTAAAGAAGCAGAACAGTGAAACCGACACAACACGAAACGGGGAAATTATCGAGTTTCTTAATTCGGGAGAGAGTTCATGAGAAATGAATTAGAATAATTCCAACAGTTTAAAAAAAAAATGGTGGGGGAGGTGTTGTTGGGTTTGCAGAGCGGGGGTTGCTTTTGCCGCTCCGCTGCCGCCGGGTTTGTTTACGTTTGGAGCATTTGACATTCTACGTTTGCTTCTCTCCCTCCCTCATCATCCTCGCAAATCAACTCCCCTACCTTTTCTTTTCCTTTCTCCCAATCCCACGCCATCGGTAACCTTCTCCCCCATGGCTGGGATAAATTCACTCATTCTCTGGCTCGTAAATTAACTCTCGGATTTTGGACCCCAAAAAAATAAAAAATAAAAACTCTCGGATCTCGATCCAAAAAAATAAAAATAAAAACTTAACTCTCGGATCGGATGGGCTTAGAAATGGAGCCATGACTCGGGGGCGGGTACTCAATGGCATGCTCAGGCCGAAAGTCCCGTGAGTCAAAAGATCGTACATCGTAACGAGCGGATATGATGTTTTGGAAGTTTTTAAGCTCAAAGCACCTCGTGTTTTGTAGTTTTGAAATATACTAGAATTACGAAAGGCGTTAGGTTTTCGAAACTCTATTTAAATAGGGACATGTAGGAGCAATGCTTGTTCGAAATCGAGAGGAATAGAAAAATTTTATATCCAGAGGGAAAATTTGACAAATAATGGTACCGGGCGGGTCATTATATATGTAAACTATCATTCCTGCACAAATGTTGGCATATATAATACACATATGTAAAAATCTTAGGTCCTTTTATATGTTTTTATGTTAGTATAACTTTTTGGTTAGTTTGTGAAAGATGGAAAATTAAAAGACATTTTTTTCTCCCTTTGATGAGTTTGGCTAATTAGGGTTAATGGGAACAGCTAGCGCAATTGCTAAAAAGATCAGGAAATGAGCTTGGAGCCCTATTAGGTTTCGGCTAGGGATACATATAAGGAATCCAATAGGATGACAGATTTTCATAAGCTAATCAATATGATATTTTGACACGTATCTTTCAAGTTTGATAGAAAAGACGTCCACATATATTGCTGTTTAGTCTCGGTATATTTCATGTACCAAACTACTTTCTTAGGACTATATGCCCTACCTGATAAGGTTATGCCACACAAAAAAAAAAAAAAGAATTTAACCTAATATTGTAGCTTTGTCTTGGATCTTTTTTAGATAAATCAAATTCCTCAAGGATGTAGTTATGAATGATGGAAGCTTGTAGAAATTTTGGAAAAAAAAGAAAAGAATCCTTGTTAGCTGGCTGGTTTCTCCTTCTCCTTTTCCCTTTCTCACTATTTTGATCATGCTTTGGTGTGTTTGAATTTTACTTGGTTTTGAAGATTCAAACTCCTCTCCCCCAACAGCTATGCTTCCTCTCAATTCATTCCTTATCTTAGAAAATGGAGAAGGTGCGTGTGTTGTATCAAATCCTTCTGACCTAATTTCATGGGTTGTTAGTTGAGTCCTCTCTTTTCCATCTCCCCAGAGATTAAATGTCTGATCAAGATTTCTCCTATGACCTTGTCAGATGACTGAAAACCTAACAATAACCTTAGCCTCCCCTCTTCAAAAGCCCCTAATTTAGGGTTTCAAACTTTTGAACGAAGCAAAAACACAGAGAAAAAGGCAAATGGGTATTCCCTAATTTCTCATTTATCATCCACAAACCAAGCCAATCTTGACTAGGTGGGATTGCGAGTTCTTTAATCCCAACCATTGGTGACATAAGTGGGTGGCAATCAAGTTCTTGCCAGGTAATGACTGATGAGCGAAGCTGTGGGGAGGCTCCTCCTTTTTGTTGCTTTTATTGAGGTGGACCTCCATTGAAGCAAAAATAGAGGGGGATTGACATTGTCAATATGGTTATCCACCCTAGAAAATTGCAGCACAATATTTGGTCTAGGGTTCTGTATTCTGCACTTGTGCACAGCAAGAATGCCAAGAAAGCACCTGTCTCTACCCCCAACTTGCGCCTGTTGACATTTTCTAGAAAAGGGCTGTGAACGGCATCAAGGAATATTATTTTGTTTTCTTGTTACTTTTTCGGAAGGAAATATATTCTCAACAATGGAAATGCTTGCTGAAGCCCATTGATTTAGGGTAATATGATCAATACAAATAATAGGAATATCGGTAAACATATTCCAGAAATATTAGCTGTCTACTTAGACCTGAATATCATGCTATGAAGAGTCAAGTTGATGCTCAACGACATATTAAAGAAAAATTCAAGAGGTGACAATACGGACGGCATATCGGGAATTTGGGAGAGGTGACTGCGTCGGTTCGGCACGTTGCTCATTTTAGGATAAGCATTCCGTCGTGAGATAAATATATATTCTTCTTCCCTTTCTTCTCTTCCCAATAATTTAAAATTAAACTATTCGATATAAATTAGGGACCATAGCACAACCTATGCTAATTAGAGAGCAGCGCGTAGTTTTCTGTAAAGGATGACGTTCAGCTATATTGGAAGTGTTTCCCTAATGAGAATTTGAGAATACTCCTTAAGCATTACAAATCGGTACCGTTTATGTTTTCTATAAATTCAAGAATAAGCAACCCGTGTCTATTTCATTTATCGAAAGATAAATATATATTGAGAGAGGTGATCGCATTCGTTCAGCATGTTGCTCATTTTAGGATAAGCATTCTGTCGTGAGATAAATATATATTTTTCTTCCTCTTCTTCTCTTCCCAATAATTTAAAATTAAACCATTCGATATAAATTAGGGATCATAGTACAACCTATGCTAATTAGAGAGTAGCACTTAGTTTTCTGTAAAGGACGACGTTCGACTATATTAGAACTAAAGCGAATTTGAGAATACTCGCTAAGCATTACAAATTGGAACCGCTTGTGTTTTCTATAAATTCAAGAATAAGTAAAGTGCTTCTATTTCATTTATCGAAAGATGTTGGAAATATGGAAATGTTTATTTTGTGTAACATTCTTCAAAGGACCTTAACTAATAAGAAATATCGCTAGACAGCCGTTAATATGTAGAATTTACGAGTCTTCCCTCCTTATCTAATTTAACAAAAAAAGAAAGAAAGAAGAATGACCCGTGATTTCAACCGATATATGAATTGGAAAGAAGGATAAGATAATCTAGAAACATGTTGTATCGACCAGAACAATTTTGTCACCAAAACAAAAGCCACTAAGTTGCCTGAAAACTCTGAAAAAGAGCGTAGCCAGAACCAGTAGGGTGTTGCACACAAAATTCATAGGAAAGAGAGTGAGTCCCACAGGAAAAAGTTAAGTTGGTATTGGTGATTGATTTTCCCAAAACCAAGAACTGACTTTTTCTTTTATTCTCTTTCATTTCCCTTTTGAACTTTAGTTAAAATGTATGTGACAGAGAAAAGAGAAGCAACCAAAATAGGGCAAGAAAAAGAAGAGAAAATTGTGAAAGAGAGTGCTTGGAATGGCATCATGCAATTTGTCTTTTTTTAAGGACCCACCCAAAAAAATAAAAATAAAAAGGGAGGTCGGCTTGCTCTTCTCCCCAAAAAAAATAAAAAAATAAAAAAATCTAAAATAGTCTCTTAATCTATATCTTTTAATAACATTCTTTGATATAAGCGATAAATAGAAGTCCTGCACGGCATTACGCTTCTCCAACTCACAAGCCCTCGTTCTCTTCTCCTGGTCAAGACACATGCTTTCCCTTCCCCTCTTTCTTCCTAATTGCTTTCCCACCATGCTCGTGCCCATGCTACCCTTGTTAAGCGGCAACCGCCTCGTTTTTGCTTTGTTCGTACTTGGTTCGGCTGATTGCATGCGCGAGATAGATGCCCACAAAGAACGCCACATAATTAAGAAAAAAAAACTTCACTTTCACATACGCCGTTCGTTCGATGAACTGTAAGAGACAGAGAGAAAAGAGAAGCCATTCAAAACGAGGGTTTCGGGGTCCAGAGGCCGACCCTTAAAGGGGTTGAACGTTGATTAATGCGATGGAGCTTTCCGACTGGATCTCTCTTAAGATCTGTATCATCTCTTTTTTTTTTAAGTTTGTTTTCAAAGTGATAAAGTAGAACACGTGGGTTGACCTTGCACTGTTGCAGCTTTGGCTGATGTTACGCGAATAATCCACTCTCGGGAGTTCAAGGGCGCAGTTTTTGTTGGGAGTGCGAAAAAGGTTTGATTAAACAAAGCAGGGCGCAATACAAGCTTAACCTCCACGGGACTAGCCGAGCCAGTAAAATTCCTAAAAGCTTGTGTTTCCATCAAGAAGCGTGAAGTCGTAGGTTTAACTCATGCAATCCCCCGATATCAGAGTCTACGACCAAGTAGTTTTTCGGCGAATCCTTCGATCCCGGTGGGAGTAAAATGTTCTTGATCGCATAAAGGGTCGAGGTAGGACGACTTCATGCGTAATATTACTCCACCTAACCCGCAAAGCAAGACGCAAAATGAATTCTACGCGCACATGTACATTCACAAGGTAAGTTCCAAAGAAGATTTTCTACTTACTATTTGACTATATATATATATATTTTTATGTGAGTTTAAGCACGTTAATTGCGAAATGACATATATAATCTTTTCCAAAAATTAATTTTTGACCAAGCAGAACATTCTTTCCCCGTTCATGTTTTTTCGTTGTGCGGCAAAATCATTCCGAGTTACCCATTTTTTTTTTTTTTGGGGTCATGATTCTAAGTTTCGATTTACCTGTAGAAAAATAACATAATTTTCATATGCTGATGAAGTGGACCAAAGAGAATCACATCTTAAAAAAATAATAAAATTGGTCGTGATTGCATGTGTATGGATTCGACGGGCTCAACCATCGTCTTCTAGAATTCGTGCATAATAGTCAGGTCAAAACCATTCTGTTAACCCGTCTACATGTTCCTCCGAATAGTCCAACTGTCTCCTCGCGGGGCTTAGGGCTCAAAACATAATCACGAATTCCCTGAATGATTTAAGAACATACATATATTATATAGGAAAAATTCTAAACAAAGGGCCTAAAATTCCTTCATTTTTTTAAACAAGGGCCTGAAGCGTCTTTATTATTTCAAAGAAGAACCTGGCCAAAGGGTTTTTTCGTCCTTTATTTTTTCTGTTTTCCTTTCCTTTCCTTTTTTTCTTTTTCTTTTTTCTCTCCCCTCTACTGGCGAGGGCACCCCTCTCCCAACGCTTGGCCTCGTCTGTGTCGGGCGACGGTTGCCCGGACTCGCCTTGGATAGGCGGGTGAGGGCGACCCTTGCATAATTTGGTGAGGGAGACCCTCGCTGGAGGCTTGGGGAGGGACGAGGGAAAAAAGAAAAGAAAAATGAAATAAAATAAAAAAAATCAAAAAAGTAAATAACGGGAACGCCCTTGGTCAGGCTCTTTTTTGAAATATGAGGGCACTTTAGGCTTTTATTTGAAACAAAATTCACTTTAGGTCCTTATTTGATAAAATAAGTGCACTTCATGCCATTATTTGAAATATTTCCTATCATATATGTGTGTTTTTGTGGACATAGTAAATTACAGAAATTATTTGTCGGCCCACATGGTATGTTCTCTACGAGAAAGATGCCTCTTACGATTTTAATTAACTAATTTCTCGGTGTAATTAATCTAATTTCTTATTATGGGTCGGGTCAAAGCATCACTGGAGTGGCAGCAATTCTGAGCCTGCTCGATTATGATAACTTCGTTTCGATTTGGGAAATGTTGACCGTAGGGTTTCCCTTTGATGACCTCGTTAAAGTAATTTTGCACGAGTGAGAAAAATCGCTTTGCTTTTATCAAAGGTACTTTTGTCCATATCCATGCTTATCCCGGGCATTCTCTAAATCATCATTAAGGAAGTTAATTACCACCACCTTATTTCAATCTGCGAAATATTAAGAATGCCTTGCTTTGCTTAATACCGGCGAACGTGCACATGCAATGACGCGTTTAGATTTATGTCTAAAGATATTTAAACATGGTACTATAGTTGAGTTTAGATTTTTCTCCTGCCATTTCTCAACTTCTCATGCAACTCTTCCTGTTGTTGGTCTTGCAATTAACCCTATACTAAGACTTTAATCATGAAATCGACGCACTGGATGTTATCGATAAATACATGCATCGGATAGACTTTACACGCATACCCCTCCAGGGGAGAGATGGTAAGTTCAGACGACTAATTTGACCCCTTCCGATTACTCACGGGCATCTATCTTGTCCTTTTTCACTATGACTAGATTGCCATGTTTATGCCGGCTTATTTCACTATCCATCTAAGGACGCAAACATATTTAAATTACAAAAGCCAGCATAGTCAACTACAAGCTACGGGGTCGGATGTCACCCCTCTCCGAGTCACTTTCGGCGATTGACGTATTTAATGAAAGCCCTCTTAATTTAAAACAAAGGTTAATTAATCACCCCAAGTTATGTCTTTGGAAAAAACGTGGACATCGTGCAAAGTACCGTCTCAGACCCTCTGGACTCCGAATGAATCTGGAGACCAAGGAAGGTGCCACGAACGTGAGATCGCTAGACATTTCTGCACGCCACTCCAAAAACAACGAATTCTGCAATTTTCCTTAATTTTGATTAAGCCCTTGATTAATTACTAATGAAGGGTCATTTGTTGCCTATAGGGATCTGGGATTTGATGTTGTGTGGTCATCATGGAGTGCAATTGCATTATGAGCTGTGTGAACTTGGGGCAAAAAATTTCCCAAAAAAAAAAAAAATGGGGGCAAAAAGGAAGGATAAATCTCATGAGTCCACGTCGGGAATTCAACGTCCGAATCATGTGGAGGGCTCTTCTTTTGCCTCTGAGAAAGTTTTCGGAATATGGCACAATTCGGAGGGATTTCCAATGGATGTAATTGATAGGGTTTCGGGATTGTCAAAACGCAGCGGAATATAAATCTAAACCGAAACCCTAAACGGGATCCATGCGTATATTGAAATCAATCGAAGTTCAAGGCGTACCTTTTGTGGATCGAAGTTAAATTGACGATCGGTTGTGTCTGGATTAGCGCCCCAAGTGTTGCGCCTCTACCGGTATCCACACACGCGAATTGAAGTCTCCAACGATCCAAGTGCTAGCTTACGGATCTTGGAACTTCTCCTCCTTGATTGCCTTTTTGATCTTCGAGACTCTCTCAAAGATCTCACAACGGAGAATGGCTCTCTGCGTTTTTATTCTCATTCACTTCTCTAGGGTTTTTTCACGTCTTTATATATGCCTCAATATTTACGCGTAATAAAAGAAGTGGGGCCGGGCGGCTCAGGCCCGCCAAACCGTCTATCTCCAATCGTGCGTTTCATTGTTATCTCATAACACGCACGATCGCGTAGATATTTAGAATAAGAGAATAAATTAAAATCTACTTCTTAAGTAGATCAAGGCACGTAGAAAATATAAACTCGGTTCGTTATTGTGTGCGACCCTGTAAGTTCACTAGACATTAGCAGTGTGTCCAAAACCCTTTTGGCCCACAAGTCATAAGCGGTCTCTAGCAACACATTATGACTACCTAAGTATAGTGAAGGTTGTTTTTCGACACAACCTAATCCACAACTAATGTTAGAGCATTAACCTTGATTAGTTCCTAGAGCAGACTGCTAATAGTAACTTGGGCGGTTCAAAATGTACTCACACAAGCATCCTATGTAGCAATGAAAAGGAGCAATCTAACTTTGTTTGGACCATTAAGGGGATGGGATAACATTTTCAGTCCCAATTTGGTGAAGTGGTACTATTATGTCAAAATAAATTTGGGAATTTTGAGAATTTATACTCGACGTATGCCACGAGTTCATGATTTTCATCTACAAAGGCCCGTTAGAAACACATGGGTTTTGAATCTGCATATTCCACCATTAGGTCCGGAGATTAATGAATTTTATGCCTACAGAGTTAGCCGAGTGGATACGACTGGGAATTTTGTAGGAATCCTTGGCCATGGCATTGATTGCTCGCTTGGATCAGAGTAGACCAAGCAGGGGAATTTGGTGCAGCGGCAATTCTTTATGTGGTAAAGCAACACCACATAAAAGATATCTTATGGGTTTCGACCAAAAAAAAAAAAGATATCTTATGGGAATATTGTCATTTTACAAGCAATAGATCTAATTCAAGAGATGTGTTAGATAATTAACCAAAGTTTGATGTTTGAACATTAGAGTTTCTTCTTTGGCACAATTGGACACTGCAATATGCCCCTTTTTTAATAGCCTAATCAGAACATCATTAGAAGTCACAACCTTTGTGAATGAGACTCGTATTAGAAGGTGGGCTGTCTGACCATCCGATTCAAAACGAAGAATATATAATGTGAGCTGCCAACTACTTAGATGCAATGTTCATACATCATCACTTGGCATTTGCTTTTAATGAGATTAACCTTTGAATTGTAGATGTGAGTCATCATTTTCAAGAACCATCATGAAATCAGGCGCATTCCCTAAAGTTGAAAGCACAAATTGGCTTCTTCCTGTTTTTTTTTTTTTTTTTTGAAGGATAGATGTTCCTTTTGTCCTAATCCAACCATTTCCCACAAACCACTTCACATTTTCCTACAACTAATTTCTCTCTTTCATTAATTAATGTTTCTCTTTTTCTCATCCCACACACTTTGTCCAACAACTTTTAATTTTTTTCCTTTCTTTCTTGGACTTCGTTTCTATTTTACAATGCCACCACCCTTAAATTCCACAGCTTCCCCCACCTCTCCACCAGTCTCCCCACTATCCATGCCTTTTGTTTCACACACAAAAAGCAATTGTAACCAAATCCCAATACCTCATAACCCCCCCCCCCCCCAAAAAAAAAAAGCTGAGAAATAAACAGTTCAGTGCATGTAGGTGATATTTAGGTGCCCCAAAAATATTTAGGGAGATTCTCTGAGTTAGATTCTTTAATAAGACAGCTTAGGAGACAAGATACTTTATTGGCTAGCACCAAAAGATGACATGAATTGAGGGATCTGCAAGACAGTGTTTGAATAATTGTGCAAGATGGACGGCATTAGGCTCAGGCTTTTGTTTAAATGTCTCACTTACCTTTTGGTAGAGAGATGGGTGCGATGATCAATGTCATGTCCATTGGAAAAGGGAAAATACCAAAAAAAAAAAAAAGTCTTGAGTGTTCACCGAAAGTAAATGAAGAAACAAGGACTACTATAGATAATCAAATATCTTCCATTCTAAGTCTGTCTTGCGCAAAAGAGGCTTCTTAAACTTCTGTTCTCTTGATGATACATAGGGTATATAACACATGAATTTGATTAATAGCTCATATGGTGCACAAGTTATTCAACTTAAGGTGTATTGTTAGATACCTATCTAATGTATACAATCAATGGTGGAGGTTGCTTTTCCTTTTTCGATATAGCAATATCTAATCCTATACACATGGGGGAATTGCTGAAACGTATTGTTCACGCACTTAAGGTTAACACTAATGGCGTACACAAATGTGGTGATTCGAATCAAAGTTTAAGCAAGAAAGGTTAATAATCTGATCGAGGAACGGTGGGTTATAGCTATTGGGAACCAAGTATCGTGTTGGCTCCAATGCTTGTAGAGTGTGCCGGTATTATGATTGATTTCTTTTGGGCTAAAGAGTACACTTCCATGAATTGGTCTTGACCAAATATAGTGGTGGAGTTCATGGGAACAAAACCTGGAAAACCTAAGCTAAGGCACAGGGCAGCGAGCTCAAATGGCATCCTAAATATAATCACTAACTGTTATTTTAAAGTATACATTCCATTTTTTTTTTTGGCCTTATTAGAAGGTATACACGTTAGTTCTCCTACCGGAAAAAAGGGTAATTACGTAGACATTAATCTTATCATGATATCATCTGCTGTCTATATGGCAAATGCCAGAATAGGAATAAGAGTTACAACAAAATACGTTTCTCAGAAATCAGCCTTCATTAGCAAACCTGCGCCAATTCAAATTCTAAAGAAAAAAATCAACCGTTTGGACTTCAAAAAGAAAGAAAGAGAGAGAAAGAAAAATCAAGAGGCGGGGAGAGAGAGAGAGAGAGAGAGAGAGAGAGAGAGAGGGGACATGCATGTAGAGATTGCTTTGAATACTTATTGAAATGTCAGAATATGATGATGGGTGGGTGGTGGTGTTGATAATTTATGAGAGAGCATTGTGGCCTGTGAGGAGGAAGGGAGTTGAGTGAGGAGTACTTTGGCATCTGTGTCAGAGTCTGTGTGTGTGTGGGTCATAATAATGCCAGTCACAAGAAGCAGCAGCAGGAAAGGAGGAAGGAAACTCAAATTTAATACAAAGAAAGAGAAAGGAGGTACATTTCCTGAGGTTCTAAGGAAGCAACATCAGAGTGTGTGTGTATCCTCTGTGGGTCTCCATTCTATAATTTCTGCTGCAAAAGAATCAAAGCTGACCGCTGCAAGAAACTCACCTCCTTATTCATTGTGGCCACACCTTTGGAGCCATTCATGGCCTCCATTCCAAGTCCTTATTCATTCTCTTCTCTCTCTAATTCTTTTTTATTTTCTCACAATTTTTTTTTGTAAGTTTAATGCCAATGATAAGAAAATATTTTTTTTATTCTACTGGCAATGTTGATAGGGGGCTCAAATCCAAGAGATTAGTTGAGTCACTAAAGTAATTGGAGGCCAAGAGTAGTTAAGGGAGTGCTGGACTTGGATGGTCTCTATATTTCATTTGGCTTAACTTTAGGTTGTGATATAAATTGGAGATACCTCTGGACCTTGATACATGAAAAGGGTATAGATCAAGCATCATTGATTAGATTGGCATCTATCTCTACATGGTTTCTTTTTTCAACAAGGTCTACATCCATATCCATGTGTTGATATAGTTGCTAAAAGTTGAGCTCATCATGGTCCCTTGCCATTTGAATTTAAGCATCTAGTTTGATGATGCCTTTTAACAAGTGAAGCTATTTCGCTGATTGCCATGTAAATTATTTGTGCCGGGGTGTAACTATCTACCTAACTTAGATGGAGGCATCTTCTGAAACTCCAATTACGATCTTGTAATTTGAAAGAGGATATTTAACCTAGAGAGAATGGTTACATCTCAATTTTGTGCTAAAAAAGACCTATCATTTTATCGTATTCTACTATGATTAGCACAGTTTATAACAAGCCTAACATGGACATAAGTTACTTGTGATGCGAAATCAGATTTTACAAGCTTACACATGTTTATGGGGAAGTTACATAAAACTTCCATGAACTATGGGGTTAGTACACATTTGCCCATAAACTTTCAACCGATGCACATTACCTCCCATGAACTTTCATTTCGCTATAATCGATGAACTCCCGTTGTATTTTTCATTAGAATGTGCAATGTACATGACTTGTATGCGGACAAACGCCTCATAACAAAATGGTCAAATAACGATATTTATTTTTCTCTATTTTCTTTAGGTTTTCATTTTCAACAGAAATCAAAAGTAAAAGACAGATTTCCAATTAAAAAAACGGACGTGAAAATGCACATTTACTCGTTAAAGTCAACTGCATTGCACATGCTAATGGAAGATATAATGGAGGTTTAACTGCTGTTAGGGGATACTGCGTGTGAGTTGAAAATTTGAAATTCGTGCTGCCTTCCAAAGTTGGGAGGGATTTTGTGTAAATTTCCCTATGGTTAGTTAATCTAGAGTGTTTTACACAGGGCTTTAGCCAATCGATTATTCTTTTGTTTAATTCGGAGCTACCACCGTATTAATATTCATCATATATTAACTAGCAGTTACGGCTCAAATCGGATTTTACCAGCAAAGTCAGAACTAGTTCAAGAACTCCCGTAGGGGGAAGTAAGACACATTCTTTCTTTTTTTTGGTAAATGTAAGAAGTGTATTGAACTAAAAAGTGTCAATTACAAAAACAAACCTCCACCACACACCACGAAAGTGTCGCTAAAAGCGCAAGGGCAGCTCGGGTAAGAAAAAAAAACAACTAAGGGCCAAGCTAACAGCCAGCAAAGGGTAGGCCGAGAGTAGCAGCCGAAGAACATACAGCACCTATACAAAAGAAACTGCACATAAACCAAAGGCCAAATAGGCGACCAATTACAAAAAAAACGAGTAGGGCCGGAACAAGTTAGACACATTCTTTCCTCCTTTTTACAGCAAGAATCCAGCTCAACATGTTACGGTTTACATCATCGCCGGGCATAACCCTAGCCGGAGATCTCCCAAAACCCATCACCCCTCTCTTCCTATTCTGCATACCCTCAAGGAGAAAAGTAACGGACAAGAAACTATTCTTCTGCAAAATATGGGTTAGCATGGCATCTGAGCTTAAGTGGTCCCCTAATCACAAGTGATTATCTCGCGAAATGATCTGAATAATGACTGTTGGGTGCTGTCTGTCTGCGCCTCTCAACATCAGCATAACTGTAATATCAAACTGTACGTTGCCATAAATTTCCACATGCAGGAAAAGCTAACCAAATACGAGCATTTTCTTCTTCTTTCTTCTCCCCCTTTTTTTTTTTGTCTTATTTTTATCTTTTGTGGGGGAATCTGACAAAGAACCCTAATTAAGGGGGCTTCTATTTGGGGCCATCCACGGAGAATAATGACTCCTCCTGTCACGCAAAATGATTTTGATTTGGTCCATTCGAGCCACGATTCGAGGGATCCTTTGTCTCCTTCTGGAAAAAAAGAAAATATTGTAGGACAAGGACGCAACAGACCACATTTTTATTGCCCGATTAGGTCAAGAGTCTTATCTTTTTGGCTTTCCATTTTGTTTGGCTGAGATTAGGTTTAAGGGTTCGGTCTCTTGAGTATTTGTTCTGATGCAGCAAAGTAATGGAAATCGTATCAACCCAGAACATGTAGAAGATAGACGCTTGGTTCGTCTTAGCTTTAAGGTTTAAGGCGGACCAGAAAGTCATTTTGATTTTCCTTTCAGAAACCAGTAAAAAAGAAAAGCAAATCAGTTGATAAACAGAAAATATGGTATATGAATACAAAAGTTTAGTATCCTCTTTCGATATTTAAGGATGTTGAATACAAGATTGCCGGTACCCCCGTGATCGTGTGCGCAGAAATTTTATTAGAAATGTGTAAGCTTATAACTGGTTGATATCATTAATTCTTCCTTTTGAAATTTGCCATGTTAACTAGATATCATTTTCGCTGCCTGAACAAACCAATGGGATTGTTGTATGCACATCTTGTACACGTAGAGAGAAAGCGATCTCTCGGAATACAATCCCCGAAAGACAATGAGAGGCAGCGATTTGTGATGGCGATGCAAAGCCAATCATGTGAGCTCATGGTCAGAGGCAGAGGCCATCTTCTATTTCCTTTTCTGTTCTCGATTTCTGGCTATTATACATAGCACGAGGCACGACTTATACGATCCTTTCAATAAGCCCTTTCTTCGACCCCACCCAAAAAAAAGCCCTTTCGACACGCAAAAAAGAACCAAATGTGCTAATAAATACAGAATCAAACTCTCTCTCTCTCTCTCTCTCTCTCTCGAATTCGTCAAGACAAATGGGGACCGATAGTAGCAGGAGAGGCTAACCTTTTGTGTATTTGGATGGTGGAGATGATGAATGGGAATATTGATATTGTGAATAGACTTAACTATCACTTGTCTTATTCACATTTGAAAAGAAAATAAGGGTTATTTTCAAAAAAGAAGAAGAAAAAGAAGAAGAAGAGAACGCGACCTGTGCATTTCCTCCATTTCTCTTCACTTTTGAATGGAAATTAAAAGTGGACTTAACTTTGTTTGTTTCGTAGAAAATAATTGATTTGTCACTTATAGCGTTTGATAGATGTTATTATTATCGATATCAATCTATGTTTAAGCTTTTTCATGAATAGTAAAATTACTATTCGTTCATTTAATTTTGTGGAGATGATGTATGGGAATATTGATTTTTGGAGATAGACTTAACTATCTTTTGTCTTATTCACATTTGAAGAGAAATTAAGGGTAATTTTGAAAAATATAAAGATTGCATTTCCTTCGTTTCTCTCCACTTTTGAAAGGAAATTACAAGTGGAGTTAGTTCCGCTTATTTCATAGAAAATGAATGATTTAGAAAATTTTCTAAAAAATGGTCGCTTATGTCGCTTGATATAATTGGCCAATCGAAAAATGTTTTTGTTATCGACATCAATATATGTCTAAATATTTTCATCGGATGGAAATATTATTTTTTCATTTATTTCTATAGGTAATATAAGTGATCATTTAAAAAAAAAGATATTTACCAAATCATTTATTTTCTGCGAGACAAATGTACCCTTAGCAAAATATTTTCCACGTATTTAAGACCGTTTCCATTGTCCAATCTGAATAGGGCTATATATGTGAGACTCCCCTTCACAATTCAAGAAATATTAGCTGCTCTCAACGAGAGAGGAAATCTTCAGCTTTGTTTAATCGACTAAATTTGAGTAGACTTGTATTTCGCACTTGAGACGGCAAAGATTATTGTCATAACTTATAAGTAGCGTTCAAACACTATCATGTGTATATTATTCATTTCTAGGAACGTCAGCCATTCCATCAATAAGTGAATAGTTCCTTTACAAGACTGCAATTGACCGAAAAATTGTTTCACCATCAATAATTTCTGTTAACGATAATTAAGGATTCTGTAGGATAATTGCTTATGTTAGAGATATTTTGATAATTATGTTGATTGTCCGTATCTCTTAAAATTATGCTTTTCATCTTGATCGATATGTTGTCTTACTTAGTTTTCTAATAAAGCCTCTAAATAGGCTCGTGTATTCTTGTTCAAGATATGTCGAAATATACAAGTATATTTCTCAGCTAGGTTTACAATGCTTCCATTTCAGATATTATCAAATTATGAGAACATATGTGCATTAAATGTACGAGTGCACACAATTTGTTTCTTTTATTTTAAGTTCAAGGAATACTTTTTGTCCCACCCAATGTAATCTTATTGATGTTGGACCAAGAGCATAAACGTGTTGGATTCAAGTTACGTAAGATAGGG
Source organism: Rhodamnia argentea (assembly GCF_020921035.1). NCBI lineage: Eukaryota > Viridiplantae > Streptophyta > Magnoliopsida > Myrtales > Myrtaceae > Rhodamnia > Rhodamnia argentea. The sequence goes on from NC_063158.1 coordinate 4,831,075, forward strand.
TTGGATACATCAAAGGAAGAGACTTGATCGATTCACAATCCTCAGCTGCTATCTTTCACATCGAATTATTAAATCTACAATGACCCTAAGTCTCCTTCTTAAAATAGATAGCCTCAAATTCTAGATCGAAATGTAATTTTGGTCGAATCCCTTCATAGATCTATTATTTTAACGATTCGACGTTGCACCTTAATCCATTGGTAAGTAGTAACAACATATTAGGGAGTGCTCGAAATACTTCTATTCTTTTTTATGTTTGACTTTTAGTTCATTAGGCAGGGGCGCGCGCGCGCACACACACACATATATATAATATTGGAGCTAATATTTAGTGGAGAATCTAGAACTCACAAGTCACAACGAAAAGGCCTACCGCATATAAATCACTATCGGACTGAACCTCCTAATCAATTAGGACCGTCCATCTCTATGAGGGTGTCGAGAACATTTGAGTACTTCTTTCTATTTCTTTTCCCAATTTTTTCTTTTTCAAGAAAAAGGTGGATGTCGAATTTTACTAAGAAAACCGAATTATTGAAGAACAACTATTTGTTCTTCAATGTTCAGATGCTGTTCCATCGACCCATTTTCCTTGTTTTGCTTTTCATACAACAGAGTCTTTTTTTCTCAAACCAATGCATACATTTACTTCAAATGTTGCATGAATAGATAAATAAACAAAATGAAAAAGGTACTAAGTTGAGCATGTTCCAAAAGTTCAGGAATCACATTTCACATTGGGTTGGAGTTCATGGACTATATTGATCAAATTGAAATTTCAAGGACTACATTGCACATTGGATCAAAGTTTAGAGACCATTTGTGTCATTATCTTATAAACAAAATGAAAAAAGGTAGTTTACCTTGAAGGAGTGCATGGAGGGAAAGTCAAAACTTTGAAGTTTCATGTTCTTTGTCGATCCAAAAACTTATTAGTAAGTGCACTAGGATGCTGTAGTCAAGTATTTGGTGGAAGTAAAGATAAACAATTTGATCTATATGAAAATTGAATCAAAACAAATCGAGGAAAACATCTTCAAAGGGTCGGCTCGTGCATGTTGTGCTTAATGTGTTATCTCTATGCTGATTTGTAGAAGATTTTGCATTATGACCATGCTGATTTTTTGCATTATCACCTCCACAATTCGTTTATGTGCCATTGGATGGAGCAAGTAGAATGCAAATTCCAATCATGTACCAATTATTCCATCGCATGCAACTGAGTATCAAGGCAACCGGAGACCCTGAGAAAGTAAAAAGAAAGTCGAGCTTCATCGGGAGTTGAGATCATGACCATACTTTCTTAGACGCATTGCCCTGTCCTGTTGAGTCTTAACCGACTTGACATGAACTTCTTACTCTCCGATCGCGATCGCCATAATGGGGCAGTTCTATCCTATGGTCTAGGGCAGGAGAAAACAAGATGTCATATACGTTGGCCCTAGGAAATCGAGAGAACCATTCACAAATAAAACGTTCACGCGTCGGACAAAAACACATGCTAGAGAACAAAGAGAGCACCAAATTAAAGAGAGAGGCCACTCTCAATCTCCCTCCCGAGTCGTTCTTTTCCTGCGTAAGAATCCATCAAACCTCGCACCACACATCGACAGAAACGATTTAATGTCTTTTCCTATACCTACATCAAAATCCCCGCATCCCCTTTTTATTTTTATTTTTATTTTTCTGTCTATTTCGCTACTTTTTTTTTCACCATATCAGTTGTCCATTTTTATGGAACTTTGCATGTGAAGAAGTGAAATATTTGAATAATGCAATAAATGTGTCTCTACTTTTGGCATATCTTGAACGTCGTGGCATTCTCTCTCCATCGTGTCCGAAAGCCTGACCAAGTTTTTGTCAAGATTGCCGTGTGAAAAACGAAAGAATTGTTAGACCCAACTTCCATGTCTTTGGAGAAGATAGTCTGCAAGACTTTTGAATTCGCATCTCTCACTTTGTCGCCATGAGCTGATGACAGTATGAAACCTGTTGGAGTTTGTTTGAAAAACAAACATAATTGCCTTTTTTTGTGTTTGACATAGGAGAGATGGGAGAGTGCAAGTTAGTTTATAAGTTAGAATGCTTTTATAGTATTCTACAAAAAAAGAGAAATGGGTAAGTGTGCTAGACCTCACCATGTGATTGCGTAATTATTAGGCGGGGTCGCGGTTTGGAATTGGCACTATTCAATAATTTTTATTATTTTTTTATTTTAAAAATTGTTATTATATAAATAAATTTCGTTACTTATTGGAATAGTGTGACTATTCATGGATATAAGACACTCTTACATCATTTGGAAGGTTTATGTCTGTTCGGACATAACTAGCAAACTGACCTTTGGAATGTTTATGTTTGTTCGGAAATAACAACCGGTTTAGACATGAAAAGGTGTAATTGAATGTACAGTTTTGAACATGAAGATGTATGTCCGAACTATCCGTTATTGGACATGAATAGTTGCATGAGAATTAACTACTTTTCGGACGCGAAAATGTATGCTCATTTCTCATTATATATTCAACTGTTATGTTCATTTTGAAAATATCTTGTTCTTATTATTCTTCTTCAATTTTTCATTCTTTTCAAATAAGAGAAGTACAACCTTTGTTTTCGATTATTTCCTAGAGAGTTCTTAGAGAAATATGAGAATTGCTATCTAATATTCTCGTTCGAAACTCTGTTGTATCCTAGAGAATTTTTGTAGGTAACCATTAGCAACGTTTGTAGGATAAATAATTCTTTAAAGATAGTGCTATCACGTCTCGTAGTCCGATTCCGTTGCTTATCCCATTCGCTATATTTTCCAACAAAACTCCTCCTCAAATGGGCATTGTTCAGCTAAACTTGGGCTACAATTATGTAGTTGCTTTACACATTAGAGAATAAAAGGAGCCAAGAAGGTTTGCTATGCTTGCAATGCATGTGAAGTAGCCATCTTGTTCTTGGCAAACCAATGGAAAAAAAACGAGTGCCCATCTTATTTTGAAAATGCTTTATTTCTGCCTAACCAATCTAGCTTGCTTCATTCTTTCTTTTCTTTTATTTTTTTCGCAATCCAGGGATACCGGCCCGGAGACCCGGCTACTTGAAAATCCATGGATCATCGTGCGAGCCCCATGAACCGGTTAATTCCGGACCTTTTGGACTGTGGAAGTCGGTGCTGGCCTTGCTCCAGAACAATTTGCACGCAATTGATGAAATTCAAATATGTAGCTTTCAATTGCTAAGTGAAAACCTCCGATGCCCCAAGCCAATTACACTAATGTGTATAACACGACTAAGTGGAAAACGAATTCTACTAGTTCCTTTTTTCGATCCTATTCACAGTCTTCATCATTTTTTGAAGTAAAAACCAAATCTCGAATACTTGGAAAATGTCAACTCAAAAATGTCTTTTTTGTTGGAGTTGGCGAATATTTCGGGAACCCTTATTTTTCACACTAGGCACGCCCACGTAAGTTGAGGGCAACTGAAATATGATTTGACGACATGTGACTCATGTGCATGGAATGCAAGGGTTCGGGGGCAGTGCTCCCGACACGGGTGTTTCGTTGCCTGGTCGGCGGGTGGGGGTTTCGCTCCCCAATGAGTGGATGGATTTGGACTTTTGTTTAAGTTGGCTCATTTATTGAGGGATTAAAGGGGTTTCAGATAGGTTTAGGTTTTGGGCCCATTTTGGCCATATATATTTGCTCGTTTTTTAGCTGATCATAAAAACGAGTTGTGCCGCTGTAAACAAAAAATCATAATGAAATATCTTTGCAGGACGTAGCCTTATTCTAGGGTGAACTTGGATAAACCGTGCGTCGTCTATTTTTTTTTTCTATTATCTGTGTAATCATTCTGAATCGGTTTGCGATACAGCCCTTCATTTTTAACTGGTTACCTCTGTTATTTCCCTAGCCAAAGCTTGCGGGAAATAGCACATCAAGAAGATGATGTGAGAATGCATGGTGAGGATTTGGACAATCAACAATCACCTTCTTCTTCCATGCGTATGTCAATTCATCCCCATCTCAACCCCATTATGAAATGTACCATCAAAAGTCACCTTTGCTTCTTCTTGTTTTTCGCTTTTTTTTTCTTAGTTTTCGTAGGGTTCGGGATACTATTATAAAGAAAGTCACTCTCTGTACAACTTCCTACCCCACTCCACACTACCCATCTCCGGATTTCAAACCAAATTGGCGTCAGAATCTTCCTTTGCTTTGCCTCCACGTTGTGTCATACGTACAATGCCTAAGCTTTACCCTCTTCTTGGTGTTGACATTCATCTTCTCTCCTTCCGCATCATCATCTCTCTCTCCCCTTAATTAATTTGGCACATATCCCCATCTCCTTCTTCCTACCCACCTAACATAGTAAAATAATTGGTGTGTGCGGGTGAAAAAGAAGGAAGATGGGGGGAAATTGCCCTATCTTATCCCATCTAGCTCTTTCTATGTCAATGCCAATCCTCTTCTTTTCATGAGGATTTATTAGTTGGGTTCTTTTTTGCTTTTTAGGTTTCCAATCACATGCACTCCCCTTTAATCAAGCATACATCAGTAGTGCTAAAAGAGTGATACTATGTGTAGGCAAAAGGTTTCCCTCAAGTGATGAAGGGGCGACAGCCTCCAAAATAGCTTCAAAGGATGGTTAAATGAATCGAACGGCACATCCAATAAAAGGAGTATCACCGAGCAATCGATGGGAGTCGATGCTAGCAAGGACCCCAATTTCCATCGACAACTCGTCCGTTTTCTTGCGACAAAATTCCTGCTAAAATCAAACCGTAGAACATCAGCTAGGAATTGACGTAATTTCCAAGTTGTTTCCTTAGCGTTCAACCCATGATACACACTTAAAAGGGCGAGAGGAAGTTTAGTGAAGATTGTCAAACTATCTAGTAAAGAAGTTTTAGTATTAAAGTCTCTTCATGCATGTTTCGTGGCTAAAAAACGATAGTATGTATGTGCTTTCAATTAATACTTATCGTAAGTCGGCGGGTTCATACTAGTTTACTATTTAGTACAATTTCTCATCTGTCTAATGCTCAAGTCCACTATACGGCAGAAAAATTAGGCCCCGGCATGAATATATAATGGAGCACATCTCAAGCAGCTTGCTTAGCTCCTACCAATTTGCTATATTTCTCAATCACGCCCTCGTTGAAAATGAAAAACGTTGCTTTAAGCTCTTCACTAATCCTCTCGCGTGCGTCTTGATCTCTTCAAAACATTACACGTCGTTTTCCGGCAACTAAAAACCTATTCCCCCTACAGTTTTTGTTTTGAAGTGGAAATTGTCCCCACGAAATAAATATTTTTAAAAATAGTGCATGTCATTATTTATGGTAAATCTAATAAGATCCTGTCCAAGACTGGTCTCTTTATTATTTGTGGACCCCAAGCAACACAAAAGGTCCATATGACACCTATTATTACCCCAACAAAGGACCAAAATCGAAATGGTCCTGTTGCTGTCCTTCCCAACCATCCCTTTGTGCCCATTGTAGATGCCCACTACCACCCCTCCAATCTCGAATTCAAAGGTTTTGTGATGTTATGTGAACCGGAAATCAATCTTCTTTCCATATATAACGATGTTGGTTTTCGAAACTTTTCAACTAGTAATTCCCGAAGGCTCGCACACACCCAGAAAAAGAAAAACCCCTATAAGTTCCCGTGTTACGGTCATCCTACATCTCTCTTTCTTTCTTCATTGGTTTTATTAGAATTTATCACGATCTCGTGTATATAATTCCGAACAAAGGGAAATCGGATTATCTTTGCATTTGATTTCTTTTATTTGGAATTATGTTGATTAATGGACGCAATCGAGAGGTGGAAAAAAGAGAGTGATGTAATTTACATGAGATTACCTTGCATGTAGGTAACCCTTTCTTTTGAGTCTTGGTTCTTGACGGAGAGGATAATGGGAAAGTAGCCAAAAGAAGACTTGAAAGGCAAAATTGATCTTTCACAAAATGAGAAAGAAGAAGAAGAAGGAGAAGGAGAAGGAGGCGGCATGGTTGGGCCCACTCCAATTGCATGTGGGCCAAAGCTTATATAGTACTGAGGCGGGTACACCTGTACCCGACCCAATTTGACAATCCAAACCTATTAAATTGGCCATCTAATTTGTCTACAATGCATTAGATACGAGGGCCCCTCTTCCCTCTTCTAGCTTCTATCTCTACATGAATTGAGAAATTTTTTTAATTTTATTGTTTCCTCATACCACAAAAGTCGAGTTGGCATCTTCTTCATCACTACTTTTTTTTTTTTGTCGGAAGGAAAATATTCATTTTACTTGAAAGAGAGGTACATAATTTCAAGATAAAGATACAAATTCAAGTAAATTTAAAAGATAAATCAACTTGATACAACCTATAGAGACTTGCTCATACCACAAGGACGGGTTTGCCATAGGATCAATGCACAACGATGGCAGATCACCACAACGATGGCAGATCACCAGCTAATTTTTGTTCTCATTTTCGACATGTATCACCGATTTGTTTATTTTTATAAGCAGGGGGGAATATGGAAAAGATTGAAACCTAAGCACAAATTAGACAAGAGGTGATGCAAGGTCAGGCCTCCCAGGTTGTACCCAAGTGAAGATTTTTGAGGTGAAGCATGCCGTGTGTTGTGCACGTGAGACGGGTCACGTGAAGTATCTAATGGTCGGTCTTGCCCAGCATCCTGTTCTCTTTCTCTGAATCTTTTTCTTATCTGATTTCTCTGTTCACTTTAATATAAGGAATAAGATATGAGATCTTCATTATCCTTTTGGCATCTTTTTTTTTGCAGCTTCTGGCTCAAGGCACTAGAAAAGAACAAGAGAATAGGATTAGCACAATATTGAGATGATATGAGATGATGTTAATCAATACGATGCTAATTATGATTAATGTTGCCGCGTGCTGCTGCATGTGATCAATCTTGTTCAGGAAGTTGGATGTTTTTCTTTTTTAATTTTAAATTTGATTTGCCGAACGTCAAGTGCTTCTAACATTGGCCCTTTGATAAGAAAATCGTATTAACTTGACTAATTAGGAAGAAGCCAAGTGGATTAAGGGTGGTTAATCTCGTGGCTAAACAACAAATGATGCAGACATTACTGTGCCTGTGCTAGCATAGTTTTATCTGGATGCACTTTGGTCGGTTGATTATGCTTTCTTTTTGCTAATGTCTTTGCTTCTTTTTCTGTCCTTAATGGTGTCTCATCATGAGTGGGATTGAATGGCCAATAAAAGGGCAAGCACAGGTCACTCCAACAGCTCAATCTTTTGAATTGTAGGCTTGTAGGGGTGTGTTTCTTTCTGTTTTTCCTTTTATTGTTTCACAATTTATGTATATTTTTTTTGGCGAGAGATTACAGGTGCCTTGTTTGAATCATAGCATTATTGTGTTGGCCAAATAAATAAAAGAAAGAATTATTGCATTTTTAGATGAATAAGTTAATGACATCTGCTATTGACTTCATTCCCTTTGTTTCCCTATTTTATTTCTCTCTGTGTACATATTACAAAGTTTTTCTTGTCTATACCCCTTCTCAACTCTTTTCAAATGTCATGGAATAACTTGCCATTATATATTAATGCTAAGATTACTTAATTACATTATAAATGTTTGTCAAGCATAACACATACGATCTTTTTTATGATATAGGATCACGGGCGTGAAAATCTGGCCATCTGAGCCAATGAAACACACCGAGCCCCGTAAATTGGTTAAGTCAAGATTAGGGACATGAAAATATGGCTATCCGAGCTCATGGAACACGCTAAAAGCTCCATAAATTGGTCAAGTCCAGACTTTTGACGGCCTTAATTCAAAATAGTTTGTAGTTTGCACACAGTTGGTGAGACTCGAAAGGAGGGACTTCTATTCCTGAGCTGGAAATACCCCAATTCCCCAATTCAGCTGCACTAATAGGAGGTTTCTACATGCAATGGAGATTCTCCTTTGGACGGACAATCTCTTCGAGGGGTATCTTCTTTTTGCCTTCCATGTTGCTTCCCTCCTTTCCTTTAATCATCCACAGTTGTGATAGATTTTGATGATCGCCCACTTTCTGTTGTTGGGTCAAAATGATCATCCTTTGCATCACCAACTTCAGGTAAAAAGAATAGGGTTTTGTTTATTTTTCTCACTAGGTCATGAGCTCTTCAAGTGATTCATGGAGCATAACTTTTTTTTTTCTTCAGATGCTGTCCACTATGACCAAGAACCCTTTTGAACAATTGCTTAGCCACCGAGGCCAAGATTAGACAATTCTCTCTTTAAAATATTTCGTGTGTTTGGTCAAAGTTTGTAATCTAAGAAAAAGACGCTCGATAGCCATCTCTATCTGATACCCTCTATACATAAACCAATTTCACAACCAAGAACCCAATAGCTCTACACTAATTAAAAATTAAAAAACTATACAAAAATTGACAAAAAAAGAAATGGAATCGGTAAACAAGTCTGAAGAGTACCTCCATGACATGAGCTTGACGTGAACGATAGGATTACTACCATAATAATCTCCGCTATTTTCATTTTGGTGCTATGTATCTTATCGTCATTTGTGAGGTATCTTATGCTGATCAAATATATAGTGTGTGAATCCAACGATTAGTCACATGAATTTGGATGTACCCTTTGAGAGAAACCCTAAGGCATATTTGGAAGATCTTGTCTGGTTGTCTTCTCAAAACCATCAAAGAAACAAATTTCTAGAGCTCCACCTGCTTATCTTGACCCATTATCAGTGAAGCAATCAAACTTAAGCAACCATTCTTGATTCAACCGCTTTCATCATCGTATACAGATTTTTTTTTTTTTTCCTTTTTGGCTTGGTGGGATGGAAGGACAAATTGCAGCTGTCGAAGGCCTTAAGCCTCAGGTACAGGACCACGTGGAAGAATATCTAATCAACAAAATAAGCTATCTGATTACATGTGGATTACCATCCAAAGTTGCCCAACTAATCCAGAAGAGTCATGTTTTTCCTGTCGCTATCCTCCATGACAGTAGACCATCACATGCTGGTACTCGTGGCTTGTCATCCTTATAAAAATTTCCGGTTCAAATGATATAATTCCATCAACTAATAAACTGGAAAAGGATCTATCTGAATGACCATGCCGATGATGATCAAATGGTAGTTGGTGGAGGTTGAGACGCCCTTAATTTGTGCTTTTCTTGGAAGTGAATTGAACACATCCAAACTTTTTTTTTTTTTGTTTATGAAAACAAGAAGGTGATTCAGACCATCCATTTTGAAGTGCCTTAAAGCTTTGGAGATTGATTTGGTCAACTTTTAAAATAAAAAGAGAGATTGTTTTGGCTTTCGTTTTCATTGATTGATCAGCATTTGTGCAAGGAAGGCAGGCTAAACTTTTTGTCTAATTCCCACTGATCTTATTGACATTTGACAATAAGGATGGATGGGAGGTCACGAGACGTACCTAAACTTGTCCCACCAAAATTAGGAAAGCTCTTGGAAACTTACACGACTCACTGAAAAGAGCAACAGAGTTAAAAATACATAAATGATTAGGAAAAAAAAAGGGTGCTCAATTATACTTGAATCCTTTGGGGTTAAACGACAAAGATGTCAAACGACAAATCATAAAGGGAAAAAAGGTAAAAGAAGGAGGAAATGCAACTGTGAGAAGCAAATCTCTACCAACAATTCAAAGCTCTTTGAATCTCCTATGTGATGATATGTGACGTGGTTCTAGAGAGGTGAATGTATAGAGAGGATAGAGATTCCAATCTTGCCAAGGTGAATATAGACAACAAAATTATTAATACTTAATCAGAGCGACGAAGATAAGAAAATATGACTCTTATCATTTAAATATTTCGGAAAAAAGAAAAGAAAAGGAATTTCCATCTGTAGCCGAAAACTATGGTCGGTCTCATAGCAAATTTGGATGGCAAATATAATAGATATCTTGCAAATAACTTCAATGACATATGAGTATGATCTATTCCAATACTCACTAATGAGGTAGACATTGGAATCACGGAAGGATGATGCATCCCTTTTGCCAATTTCAGCTTTCTTGATAGCCATCAGCTTTATTATTTCATTTTTTTTTAAATAAACTTGTTTATATATCCTAGCGTGTAATTAGAGGAGCCCATAAAGTCACCATGGCCATGAGATATTCTCTATGGGTGTTGCTTTTTAGCCCATAGTTATTGCCACCGCCTGCAACACTTTTGGTCAGACTTCAACTTTGTGTAACATCTGATGGACTCATTGAATAGGGGTGTGGTGATGAGGACCGAGGACCAAAGGAGGGTGTACATCATAATTCATCTAATAATAATATTGGTACGTTGAAATAGTCTCCTGCGCTATTTTGGGGCAATACCTGCATTATGACCACTTGTTCTTTTCTGGGTTTCTCCAGGCAAGTTCCATCATACGTTTAAGAAGGGTTTCTCTCTTTTTGCTACACTTGTTCAGTGAAAATAAAGTTGGGGGCCAAAAGCAAAATGTGTATTCACACCTCGAGATCTAAAGTCGGGACCTTGTGTGGTTACTTTAGCTATCGACTTGGAACTGTCACCAAGATAGATGTGGAATCATTTTTGTATAATCTCATCGAGATCTCGCGCAACTTTAGTGGATTCAATTCTCCATGGCCAAACAGTGTAAGGGCATGAGGAAACTGTAAATTCCTTTCATAGCTAGTTTGAAATCTGAGGTTGAGAAGCGTGTATAAGAGAATAAAGCAAAGAGAAGCACCATCCCCATTACAAACCCTCCAAAGCTAAAATGTTTGAAAGTAGCTTTGTGTGTGTGTGTGTGTGAGAGAGAGAGAATTCCCAACAATGGAATTTTTCTCTGTCATTATGGTATTTTGGCTTTAGAGCCCATTTTGGAATATCTTTCCCACAAAGCACCAAGAATTCAAGCTTGAGTTGATTTCACTTTGAACTGAAGACGTGTTGCAAAGGTTGTGCTTGGCCATCTCATGATTAGTCTTTCCATCTTATTCTAACTTTTTATTTTTTAATGTTTCCCCTTCCTCTGGTGGCAGTTGAAATGCCTATCGTGTTGCATCTACCCCAGCTCTAGATTTCAATAAAAGGCTATTGAAAATCGAGCGGGCATTCAATGATCACATCACCGATTTTCTTCCTCCGAGTTTATTTTCCGTTTGGTAGGACATAATGTTCCCTAGGAAACATACGTGATAGGCATTAGGCATCCACGTGTTTATTTGATTGAGGAAGATTTTTCTTTTCAATTTTTGGACTTTGGAAGAGAATTAAGGGGAAACAAAATATTTGGTAGTAATTCAACCCAATTACACCAAGTTGAGCAAACTAACCCGCACAACATTCTATGTTACCTGCCCATCACACATTGAGAAGGCTACTTTGAAGTTACTTGAGCCCATCAGCCAAGCCCAGACCAGCTCATTCGAAATCAATTTTCACTTCATGAACGGTCCTATCCTAGATTCAATGCAAATAGCACAAAGTAAAGGCATGGCAATGTTGGTGTGGAATGAACAATCTGCAGGTCACAACTACCGTATAGCCGGCGTAGCTTTGGCCTGCCTTGGACTTCGAATGGCACGAAGTGTGAGCAATTCCCCACAAATGCATCCACAGGTATCATATGCAAGCTAAATAGAGCTAATGTATGCAACAAGAGTGTCCGAACATTGCGACAATAAATCACATCGACGCCAATAACCATCTGAAACATAGTTGTTCGCAGCATAAAGAACAAGGAGTAAAATCTACAAGGGCGCTTGGACATGAAACTACCTACGCAACTGATTCCAGTACAACAAACAATAATGTTACTCCATCCTCAATTTCAGCCTTTGGCCGGTGTCCAACCTTCAAATCATGTTACAGATTTTCTATCTGCTCAAGAGAAGAGAAGTGAGAACTGATAATGTTGAGAGTTTCTTGATCAATCTCAGCAGTACTTACAGACTTTGGTAAAGAAAAAGCAGATCCAGACCCCATTTTTTTATCATCTTCAGCAGCATGTGCTGGCAGGGATGGCTTGGTGTTTTCTGCTACTGTTTCCCCCGACCCAACGTGCTGACTAATTAACTGGGCTTGCATATCCAAGCAAGATTTTAAATCCTCCTCATTCCGTGCTTTGTTCAGCTTCTCGTTTAGATCATGGATAATCAAAGCTCTTTCGACCAAGAAACCTTTTATTTTGGGCCTATTAATCAGTTCACCTTGGACAACTGAATCATTTGCCTGATTATTCAGCTCAAGTTTTTGAAGTTTCCTCAACCCTTCATCAATGACTCCATGAATCCTCTTTCTCAAATTCTCCTTCCTAACCGGGTTCGCTTTTAGCTTCAGTTTCATCTCTGAGAAGACAATGCTCTTCTCCTCCCCACAAGCGGGGCCAGGTATTGATGTAGGGGACTCATCTTGGCCAGAACCTTCGGCTAGCGACTCCAAGGCAAATACATCTTCTAGTAGGCTAACATTCTGCATATATCGGTCAAAAGATTCGTCCTCTACCTCGATATGCCGATCTTTGAACTCCTTTAACTTGGCAAACCTCCATTCATTTATAGCCGCAGCATCCTGAAAAACCTCTCGCAATCAAGAACATGTATTGCCGAACCATTGAAACACAATCTAACAAAGACTCAACACTTAGATAGCTTCAATTATGCATACCTTTCTAGTTAATGGCTTCTTAGTACGCAATGGCATTTGCACATTATTGAATTGGGAGAAATTGTTGGATAGTTGCCGAAGAGATGCAACTCTCAGTGAACTCCTGAAAGAAAGTCACAAAGAAGTAATTCGATATAAATCATGTCTCATTTCTCACCAGACGACATCCTTATGCTATAGGCGAGTCAGTGAATTGGAAAGTCATGCAGAATAGGTTAATCAAGTAGCTGTTAAAGTAATTCGATATAAATCATGTCTCATTTCTCACCAGACGACATCCTTATGCTATAGGCAAGTCAGTGAATTGGAAAGTCATGCAGAATAGGTTAATCAAGTAGCTGTTAAAAGTACAAAACATTTCAAGTAACAAAAATATAGCGACGAAATGGAAAATTTCTCGGACAAACAAAGAAAATGAAGCAAAGAAAGAATTCATGAGAACTAAGTGAATACTCCCCACAGTTTACTCCATATAAGAAGTTACATTTCAGATTTAACTTCTTATATCTCAGCTGAATATAGTCAAATAACACAGCCAAGATCTTCTGATACCATCATCCACGTCATTTGGAAAAAGCGCGACAACTTACTACTAAAAACATTGCTGCTTTCATTTAAAGCAGTGAATAGATTGCTTTAGGATGTCAACAATGAGCTTCAAAGATGGCATGCCCAGTGAGCTGATGGACTCTATCCATGTCCATGCCTGTTTGTTTTAGCTACACTAAAAGCAAATTTTACTATTTTGTTTTCCAGCCAAAAATGTAAATATTATACGAATGTCAAAGAATTATGAAATATTATACGCCAATCTACGTGTCTACAACTGCATTTTGTGAAAGTTTCAAATATTTTGAATTTCAAAGAAATCTTATTGTGTGCGCCGGGAAATTTTGATTAAGCAAAACATTGAAAGTAAAAGTCAATCAGGAAGGCACGTCTAAACCTTGACCCAGGAGTACATGCTAATGACCATCTAATCTCACATTCTTCAGCAGCAAACGTGCATCGACAGACTAGTCTGACATGGAGATTGAAAATTCCAGTTTATCACTACAAAAATGACGAGCTTACATGCCTTCTTCAATGGATCATTTTCAAGAACACAATTTTTCCTTGATTGTTAACAGTGCATAACTGTCACTCAAATAAAATTACATTTATGTCATAACCAGCCAAATTCAATTAAATTTTCATTCTTCCTCCATAATAAAAAGTTATCTCCAAGAAAATGATCACAAACTTAATCACACCCAGAGTAAAGCCACATTTCAAGAACAATGCCAACCCATTGAGTGAAGCAGCATCTCCTTGAATCTGAATATAATTTTGCACTTAGATGTTCCATCTATAGTGCATTCACCAAGAAATTTACTTAATGACCAACTAAACTTGGAAAAATGGGCAGATTTTTGAATGACGTTGTGGTAATAAGGGTCGAAACCAAATGTTTAACCATTTAAGTATCTCTATTGGATGAATACCAAAAATAAAAACTACAGTAGACAAGTCACTTATAATGATTAGTAATTAGAGCTGAAACTTCAACAAAGCAGGTGATGTGCATCCATTGGTGATTAACACTGAACTTACCCTGAAGGAGATTGTTCAGTTGCCTGCTGACTAAAGATAGGAGAGCTGGAAGGTGGGGTCTTGTCTGGAAAAGTTGCATTGGCTTTCAAAACTGCACGAATAGAAAGTAAGCACTAAAAACAATACAAAAGATCAGGAGAAACTGACAAAGGAGGATGGCAACATCAGGAATAATGGCCACAGCAAAAGAAAATAGGATCGTGAACTTTTGCGAATGAATTCACAAATCTCAATTTTCACTTCTGCATAGCAAGTTCACACAGCTTGAGCCTTTACTCATCCAAAGTGTCATACATGATGAAACACATGTCTACTGAAGCAAACATGCGAACCATTTCTTCAACCTACTTCTCCTTTCCCCTAAACAAATATCATCAAATATCTTTCAGCTGAATTGACAATATTGATAGTGCCGAAACCCTGCTCATGGAAACATCAGAGGATATACAGATTTACGATTGACAAACTGCATCTTTTGCAAGTAAAATTTTTCTTCAGCCCACTTTTGACATGCTTCTGACCTCTAAATTGATGCAGAATGCACCACACCGATTACTGCAACAATGACTAATCACTTATGGCAGTTAGAATAACAGCAGTATTTCAAACTAGACAAGATAAAGCAGAATATAAAGTACAAACTTCTTAGTTTTCATCATGACAAGCTCGGTGGGCCCTGTGACATCTATTTCAATTCTCAAATAGAAGATTGTCAATGCTACATAGAATAGGAACAAGTACTTCATAACCAAATTTAGAGACATAAAGTAGCGTGACCACGTAAAAGAAAGAAAAGAAAAAACTCTATAAGACATGATGGACATGTTTTTGTTATGATTCATAAACAGTTCAATATATTCTCTATTTTACATGTCATAATTTTACAACTTCAATGCCATTCTCCATATTGTTAACGCTAGGACACGAAATTACATAAGAAAAGCATTATCTTTACCATTGTAGAGTCAAATGTCAATGGTGTACACCTTCCTTATAATAAATGTTATCTTCTGTCCATCGAAAAATGTTGCAATATCCAGCATACCATTCTGATATTTAGATCCCAATTGCCCATGCAAACACAGTTACATTTAAAACTCGGAAGTGCAGAGCAGGATGTATCGTTTCAGGATACTATCGAGCAAAATCATCCTAGCAGCATGAACATCCTCCTAAATCCTTACTAACATCCCTAAACTCGCATGGCAACAATACCTTAAATAGAACCAACATATTTGAAAAGTACAATACCATGAATATGACAGGGATTTTGAGCTTTGGAGCAGCAACTTTTGCATGACTGGTAAGGACACCTACACAGTAAACTCAACAGATCAAAATTGAGTTTAAGAGGAGATAGATATTATCTCAAAATCTTAAAAAAATTGCCACATTCTACCCTTGCCACCACAACGTGCCAGCTATATCAAGGCCGTGAT
Organism: Rhodamnia argentea; assembly: GCF_020921035.1. NCBI lineage: Eukaryota > Viridiplantae > Streptophyta > Magnoliopsida > Myrtales > Myrtaceae > Rhodamnia > Rhodamnia argentea. The sequence continues at coordinate 4,846,775 of NC_063158.1, forward strand.
CAGACAACTCATTGGTGTGATGTACATTTGAACAACATAGGTATTTTATTGGTCGGTCGGTCAACATAAATAGCACCTCCAAGACATTTAATGTGCTCTCAAGACGGGCAAACATCACAACCTCAGATATTGCAATGAATTTAGTACATTAACTACCAGCTTCTCTTTCCCAAAAAATATTAAATGCGGTATCAAGTGCATTTACGATCTCTCGACGAGGACTCTAGGCATTCATATGTTTTCTCGTTATAATTATCTCAAGAGGAACAATGTCAATATAAAGCAATTTGCAAATGTTCAAGCTCAAGTTTCAGAAATATAAGTTAGGCTTGATGTAATTTAATGTACCCAAACCTTCACAGTCCATGCTGTGACATATGGCAATGAGATTTGCTATATTTAATTTAACAGCACCAGGAGACACAGTTCTTTCACCTTAAATGCTTGTATTACCCACATGAAAGGTTACATTATGCAATTTACATTTTGTAAGATCTTGATGCGGAACGCACATCATTGGTAATAATTACATGATTATGCTTAGGGTATCATCAGTCCTTCCAACAAGGATAACTTAAGGATCAATGTAGAACTTGTTTATATTTTAGTATTGAAAACAAAAGGAAAGTTCAATAAGGAAAAAATACGAACTACCAAGGGTTTACCTCCTTTATACAAAAGTTACAAAGAGCTAGAATCTAGAAAGTCTAACAAACTATACAACTCTTGAGATCAATGTACACCATATCGTATGGAAATTGGATCAGTAAAGACATGATCATACAATACAATAACTGAATCAATTAGAATTAAATCACATAAAGTTTACAAACCTAGATCAAATGCAGATAATCTCTTAGTATCAGGTTGAGGAATCATTATCACATAAGATGTTGATCAAATCTTTAACGGTTAAATCTACACTTTGGTCCTCTACGTAAAAATGTTTGTGCAACTTGATTTTCTAATTTCTTTTGGTTTTTCAATTGAATCCTTTAACTTACTTAATATTGCAGACCATTGATTATGAATGTCTTACACAACCCACTCTTGCTAGCGGTATGCCTATGCTTACAGATGATCAGTTAATATTGGGCACGTGTACGAGATTATGTGCGTCGAATAAAAGAGCTCTCTGCTTAAAACACCTGCTCCTGCATTGTCCTTAATGCAGAGTCATGATAATTGCCAACTGGAAGAGCCATAACTTCTTAACAAGCGAAAACAAATAAGCCGGAGAGGATATTAATTCATCTACAGACTATGTAAAGAAAAATTCGAATCTCTCAACTTCCAGACGTGAACTTGGCCCTTCTGACCAATTACAAATAAGAACCTTGGTTGCAGGGGGGAAAAAACCCTCCAACCTCAGACCAAGCAACCAACACCCATAACACCAACATCAACACCCCCAACCCCTCCCCTCCCCCCCCACCCCCCCACCCCCCCACGCCCCCCAAAAAAAAAGCAGAAAGTGGTGCACATAAGCCGCCGTATTAAAAGAGGAAATGCAATCACTGGATGACCCACTTGATCTGTATGAATGCCTTCCCATGAGGAACCATAAACCCATCACTGAGAATTACTTCGCAAAACCCACCATACCTGCCAGAAGCTCCTCAACTTAAAGTGATAAAGAGGGACTCCCAAGGTAAGCTTTTCAAATCACGATCCATTTTTGCGAGCTTGATACCTCCTGTTTCTTTACCCTAATTACTAACATGAACATCTAACAGCGATACAGGCAAGAGAGCTACCTGCAGATTAAGCTCAAGCCCAAGGGAGCCGCTAATTTGGTTCGACTTTGAGCATCATCGGCAACTGACTGTCTACGAAATTTAACTCGCACCCTCCAAATATACACAGTCTGGACAATATATTCGCTCACGAGCGAGCGGTCACCCCTGGTCATCAGAACCCAGAGCCTACTTCAACCTAAGCACTCGCGGGCAAAGTCGTAACTGTATCTCCAAACAACTCCCTCAAGAAAAAAGAACAAAACCAAACCGCAGTAACACGAGCACTCGTACAACACCAAACGCGCGACAAGAGAAACGGCGATGCCTTTCGAAACTAGTGACGTAATCGAGAAGGGAAACTGAATTGATTACCTGGAGCGAGCGACGTTGCCGCACTGAATGCATTTGGGCTTGTTGAGGCCGCGGAGCGTCTTCGGCGGCGCCTCCGTGCGGTTCCCCCCCGCGACGCCGGCGATTGAGGCCGGCGCGGTGGCGTTATGGGCCGCCGACGAGGCCGCCATGTGGAGAGCTAGAGCGTCACGCGGGGGCGCGCGCGCGCGAGAGAGAGAGGGGCTTTGTTATATGTCGCAGTGTTCGGTTGGCGCGATACCCGATCGATTGAGTCCTTTTAATTTCGGGGCGATCGGAGGAGGAGAAGGCTGCTTTAAACGAATCGGCGGGTCAAGAAGCGGCCGAGTTGGGTCGGGTAGGAAGGAACCGGGTCACTGGGTCGGGCATCTTCGGGTTCACGGGCCGGGCCCGTTAATTGTTAGATATTAATCGTTTGGGCTAATCATCCCATTTTTATGATTCCGAACATCCCGCCCGCGTAATAATTACCCCTTTATTCATACATTAATTAAAGATCACTACACTCATGAAGATTTCAAACCTTCCAATTCTAATTAGATTCATCTCTACCCTGCCAAGTAATTCAATTGCGGGTCCGAGCGCTACGCCTAACAAGATGCAAATCGGGGTTGGCATTCTTAGATTGATTGTTCATCACTTAAGAAAAGGCTAAGATATCATGAAGAAATGCACAACCTTTTAGAACGAACCACAACGACCTTTTGACCTTAGAATGAATTTATGAAGGGCCATTGTCTCTAATCAATAATTAGAGAATTAAAATCATGAAAAACTCCAAATTAATATATCTGTGACAATTTATGAAGGCCATCGTCTATAATCAACCTTTTAGACACGTAAATATGTCAAATGGGTGTGTCGAGTCGGGTCAAATATGATCCGACCTGTATTAATCCATTTAACCCGTTTTGACTTATTTTCATACAATAAAAATCTAACAACTCATACTTGACCCAACTCATACCCGACCCGACCCAACCTTACCCTACCCATATTACTTAAATACTTCTATATTTAAGTAAATCATGGAATATTTGTTATATATAATTTGTTAAAAAAATGATATTGCTAAAACACTTTCATGCAATTGAATTTTTTTAACTTTTTTTAAAAATATTTTTATTTTTTATTATTAAAAATTTATTTCCTATTTTCTTCGGTGGCGACGGCGGGTGGCCGTGGATAGTGGTAGGTATGCTAAAACATTTTTTATTTTTATTTCTTTGTTTTACTTATAAAAATTAAAATAAAAAAATAAACTAATATACTTGAGTTGAGGTCCATTTATAAGTGGATGCTTGGGAAGCCAGGCCACAGGCAAAAAATGAGTTAAGTTAAGACTCATATTTTAATAAGCTTTATAAGTTTAAACACATATTTGACTCATTTTTTAAATTTGCTAAACCCATATATGACCCAAGTGAATAAAAATAGATTAAAAAATAGGTCCATAATCCACATTGACACCTTTAGTGACACGGTTGACCAACTCAAATAAGTAATTTCTGTAAGTTCTCGTATCCATAAAATTCCGAGTCACTTAAAATTAGCCATATAAGAGAATTTCGTTCATCGAATTATTTTCAGGAGCAAAATCTCGTTCATCGAATTATTTTCAGGAGCAAAAGGAACAAGATAATAAGTTTTTCACACCTTACGTGTGTAAATTTCCTCACAATGTGTCGTACATCGTACTATATTATCATCGATGTTTCATGCATTCCCCATCATAAGAGACCACTAGAAGCGGAAAGAAAGGGGAGAACAATGAAACCCGACATTTTTATAGGAAATTCTTTATTAATACATGAGAGTGGAAGAAACGATCGAAGCCGTGAAAATAGCATCGTTTCTGTTTCCACTAAACTTTCGGTACTCTAATGTGTTAGCAAAGTAATACGACACATCTCAGAATCAGAACAGATTCCGGCAACAATATGCGATCCCAAAGTCAAATCATCATCAACTTGCAGTTTCGCAGCATCGAATATAAATGGCTAATGGCAGTTGATGGGCAGGTCCTCCCACCTTCCTGTTTGTCAAAGAATTTCTCAAGCATCCTTCTTCTCGAGCACTTCCAAAGCGGCCCACAGCTTTGGATCGTCATAACTCTTGATGAGGAATGTTGGCTTTGCTACCATCAGTTGATGTTCCGGGTTCCTCGTTGTTATGCCGATAGTGGCCACTCCAGCTGCAACCCCTGCTTTTATGCCTGAAACTGAGTCCTGGAGACGCAAAACACAAGCCACACTTCAGGACACCGAATTATCCCTTTGGGATTTCACGAAAAATAAAGATCAGATGCAGACCTCAAAAATTAGAGTATGCTCCTTTGACGCCTTCAGCAGATCAAGGGCCTTCAGGTAAGGTTCTGGGTGTGGTTTGGCATGCTCACACTCACTTCCTAGAACAACAGCTTGAAAGAAATCCGAGAGTCCGAGACTTGAGATCATGAGTTCAGCATTTGGCCTAGGAGCATTTGTAACTGCAGCACGTTTCAGACCGTGGTCTTCGACCCACTTCTTTAATTTGTATAGGCCACTCACAGGCGTTAGTTGTTCCGAGGCCAATCTGCGCCATCCATGGAGCTTGATGTCAAAAACTTTGGAAGAGTAAAAAGTTCATGAGAAGAGAAGTACGATGTGATGGAAGACTTACTTGCGGAACATGGCTTCCTTGTCCTCACAGAATTTTCGGCCTCGAGGAATATCATCTGGGAATAGGAGCTCAGCTATGTCTTCATTGTGTTTTCCAGCAATATTCTCAACAAAGAAATCCTCTGTGATCGGAACTCCCCCATTAAAACCTATCTGTTTTGGAAAGAGCGCATAATACAATCAGATAATAAATACCAAAAGCATAGAGTCATGCATCTGCAATCAAGAGATACTCATGATTCACGGTCACTAGATTTGATGAAAAATGAACTCCAACTTAAAGGATGAGATAATTCCTTGATAAGGCACAACAAAATGATTTGCAAATAAAGATGAAACATCTCTACCTCTTGGAGCATCTCTCTGAACGCATAGTAGTGGAGAGGATCCGAGTCACATAGAGTTCCATCAACATCAAACAGAATGGCCTCAAGTGGTGCAAGCCCAACAAGAGAAGCAATGCTGTCAAAATGGAACCAACTTACAAAGACACAGTGGGGAATGTAAAGATCTATCATATTGAATGAAGACAACATTCAGTAACTCTGTAGCATCCGTGTCTCTATAACTCGGCCATCAACTCTGTCAGTTGTAGCTAAAGTAACCAAGTTTCGGCTAGCATTAATTATCCAGACTACCCACGTAGCTCCTTTGATTCGTCATAGAAAGGAACGCAAAAAAGATTGCCAACCAGAAAGCTCAAATAACTAATTCAGGAAGATTTATCGAAGATGTGCCGAGTAATGCAACAAAAAACAATGTATTGCTTCTGTAATCATAAATTGCACGCATCACCAAATTACCCTTCAAATCTGGACTGCAACTAAAGCTACTTTCTACTATCTATCGAAGACTTTCATCTGTAAATGACAAAAGAAGATTAATGAGTAGGCAAAAAGCAAAAAAGAGAAAAAAGAAAAAGGAAAAGTAGTCTGTCAATTAGATGCCGAAGGATATATGCAATTAATCAGAAGAGACTGTGAATCATGCATCCAAGTGGAGACTCAAACCATGAACATGATCGATTCCATGAGCAAGTGACATGGGTGATCCGTCACTTTCATTACGTTCAAGATATTATTCATACGAAACACGCTGGCTCCGACTTGAGAGAATTTCGAACAAAGAATTACACTGCGACGATCTTAAGTCAACGATGCGGTAACGGAGAGAATAACGGAAAATCTCCAGGAAAATAGGCGAAGGGGTTCAAGGCCCAATCTGGACTCCAACATTCGGGGAGAAACGCGAACGTCCATGATCGGCACACAAACAAACAGGATCACCACAGAATAACGGATACACGTCCGACTTTTCACGGAACACGATCCAAACTCCCCGGACGAATTCGAACAAAAGGATCCACCGACGACATCCGTTTCCGCAGCGGCGAACGACGAACGCTCGAGGGAATGACGGGGCTCCAACGCTCGAGGAAATGAACGAGCGAGAGAGGGTGGCTCGAATAGGAAGCGAGCTTACCTCTCCGACGAATCTCCGGCCGTCATCCTGGTGCTTCGCGCCCGCCGAGATCGGAGCACAGGCTCTCCGTGATGACAGCGAGCGAATTGGTCTCGCTTGGAGCGATGGAAATGGAAAGGAAGATTGTGGTCGGGGTTATGTACGCGCGCGAGGGAGGAAGCCGAGCACCGAATCTACCACGGAATCAAACAAAAGCGAACGCGAGAGGTGCTTTTCAATTTTGATTTTCCTTATAATATATATATTTACTCCCTCTGGTCTGTTTTCTTCTCTGGTTGGGCACGTTGCCAACTGTCGAGAGCTTCCCTGAATTTGTCGTATTTTCACTGACCTCCCACGGGCTTTTTCAATTTTATGAATTTGGCCATGAAAAGTAAATGCTATTCAATTGAAGGGTGAAATTGAGGTAGTCATGACTAATTTCTCGTCCGAGACCAAATTTACCTGCTCGGTCCAATAGAAATCTAAGTTCTTGTCTTTGTAACTAAACGTAATATTAGGTGATTTGTTAGTCTCCCTTGGACCGTACATTTTAAATAATTTATAGGCACGGGCGTATAAATATGGCCACTAGTATGTAGCACCTGCGATTTTTAATCTCCCCTGGATCGTGATTTCTTTTTCACAATTTAGGTAAAAATGATTTAAAGGGGGGAATTGTCGTGGGCACAAATGCTTGTGACAAAGAATGGGGTTCTTTGTTTTCTTTTTTGTGTTTCTCTATTGTAACTTGCCAAAGCTACTTTCTCTCCCTTGCGCGAAATGCCAACCTGACCTCTTGGCTCCTAATTCATGTGTAGTCTTGTACTCGATTTCCTCTTTTCGTATTTTTACCTCTAGTCAGGTAAAAAGTCTTTGACCCAAAAAAAAAAATGTAAAAAGGTCGGGTTTAATATTAGTTTTGAGTGGAGAGAATAACCAAAAAAGCCCTAAACCTATTGTAATTGTATTAATTAAGTTCTAAACATATTTCTTTTGTCAATCCAGTTATAAATATTTTGCATTCGTGACAATTCAGTTCATCCGGCTAATTTTGGCCGGACGACACTGCGTGAACTTTTTTTTATAATTTCTTTAGTTTTTATATTTTTTTTCTATACTTAGGGCCAACGAGAGTCACCGATCGACCCTTGCGGGCCCTGTTGCGAGGGCCACGATGGTCTCATTTGCCCTTATCGAGGTGAGGGTCGACCAGGGGCCCTCGATGGCTCAAAGTGGAGGGAAAAGAACAAAACAAAACAAAAGGAAAAAATATAAAATATTCAAAAAAATTATTATAATACTATTAAAAAAAAGGCAACGTCAAAGTTGGTAGTACCATATTAATGTCGGCAGCTAAAATTGGTCGGATCGACTAAATTGACGTAAATGCAAAAGGCCTATGATAGAATTAGCCAAAAAAAAAAGTTCGTAATCGAATTAGTACATTTATAATAGGTTTAGAATTTAATTTGGTAATTCTCCCGTTTTGGGTGGGTGTCTTTTTTTGGTTCTTTTTTTCTTCCCACTAATGTCCGCTCGCATGATTAGATTCTACAGAGGACTGTGAAAAAAGTTGAGGATGTTCCGTTTTCCTTTTGGGCTAAAAATGTGGATGATATTTTCAAGTTGAATAAAGATGTGAGTTTTTTTTTTCCATCTTGGTACAGAGTTAGCGTACCCGGTTTGATGCCGTTCCCTTTGAAATTTCAGGCATTCTAATGCGAAATTGGAGACAGTCGGAACTCAGAAGTGCATAATCTTCAATGGGGCTCATCTTTGATTTAGCGTCGCATGAAAGAACTTAGACGTGGCCATCAAAGTGTACGCTTTTAATTCCTTCACACCCACGTCAATGGTCGACGCAAGTCGGCCATCCGCTCCTAAACATCGGCATGCAGGCTTCGCCGCAGTTACACCCTGTCGTCTCCTTGGGCTGTTTGGCCGATCAGGGAAACTGTTTAGGTCGAGAAACCTGCAAATGAAAAGTCACATCAGTTCAATCCATAAACTGTGGGGGCGATTCATTAGAAAAAGAGCATGAATTCGCGATTACTAGAAAGATCGTGGAGTTATTTTCAGGAGCAAATGGAACAAGATAATAGGTTTCTCACAACAGCTTACCTGTGTATATTCTTCTGCAATGTGTCATGCAACATGCTGCATTATCATCGATGTTCCACGCATTTCTTATCGTAAGAGTCCACTAGAAGTAAAAAGAAAGGGAGAACAATGAAACCCAACTTTCTGTGAGACAGTGATAATGCGAGAGGAACGAATTCATATCATAGGAAACTCTTATTCATAAACGACAGTGGAAGAACCGATCGAAGTTGGGAAGATAGCATCGTTTCTGTTTCCACCCAACTTTCAGTAATCTAATCTGTAAGCAAAGTACTACGGCGCATCTCTCAGAATCAGAACAGATTCTGGCAACAATATGCGATCCCCCAAGTCAAATCATCATCAACTCGCAGTTTCGCAGCATCGAATCTAAACGGCTAATGGCAGTCGATGGGCAGGTCCTCTACCTGCCTGGTTGTCAAAGAATTTTTCAAGCATCCTTTTTCTCGAGTGCTTCTAAAGAGGCCCACAGCTTTGGATCGTCATAACTCTTGACGAGGAATGTTGGCTTTGCTTCCATCAGTTGATGTTCCGGATTCCTCATTGTTATGCCGATAGTGGCTACTCCAGCTGCCACCCCTGCTTTTATGCCCGAAACTGAGTCCTGGAGACCCAAAACACAAGCCACAATTCAGGACACCGAACTATCCCATTAACTTTCACAAAACTAAAGGTCAGATGCCGACCTCAAAGATTAGAGTATGCTCCTTTGACGCCTTCAGCACATCAAGGGCCTTCAGGTAAGGTTCTGGGTGTGGTTTGGCATGCTCACACTCAGTTCCTAGAATAACTGCTTGAAAGAAATCCGAGAGTCCGAGACTTGAGATCATGAGTTCAGCATTTGGCTTAGGAGCATTTGTAACTGCAGCACGTTTTAGGCCGTGATCTTCGATCCACTTCTTCAATTTGTACAGGCCACTCACGGCTGTTAATTGTTCTGAGGCCAATCTGGGTCATCAATGGAGTATGATGTCAAAAACTTTGGAAGAGTAAGGAGTTCATCAGGAAAGGAACATGATGTAATGGAAGACTTACTTGCGGAACACGACTTCCTTGTCCTCACAGAATTTTCGGCCTCGAGGAACATCATCTGGGAAAAGGAGCTCAGCTATGTCTTCATTGTGCTTCCCAGAAATATTCTGAGCAAAGAAATCCTCCGTGATCGGAACTCCGCCATTGAAACCTACCTGTGTTGAAAAGAACGCGTAAAACAATCAAATAATGGATACCAAAAGCATGTCATCATGCATCTGCAATCAAGAGACGCCCATGATTCACTATCACTAGATTCGACGAAAAGAAAAAATGAAATGCCAAGTCAAACAATTAAATTTCTTGAACAAGGCACAACAAAATGATTGTAAATAAGGATAAAACCTCCACCTCTTGGAGCATCTCTCTGAAGGCATAGTAGTGGAGAGGATCCGAGTCACATAGGGTTCCATCAACATCAAACAGGACGGCCTCAAGTGGTGCAAGCCCAACAAGAGAAGCAATGCTGTCAAAATGACGTCAACTTACATAGGCACAGTGGGAAATGTACAGATATCATATAGTGTCTGAAGACACAACATCTACTAACCCTCTAGCATCAATGTCTCTCTAACTCTGCTATCAACTCCGTCAATTTTCTCTAGATAACCAAGTTTCAGTTAGCACTAGTTATCCACACCACACTTACCCACATAGCTCCTTTGATTTGTCATAGAAAGCAAAAAGGATTTCCAAACAGAAAATTCACATAACTAATTCAGGAAGCTTTGCTGAAGATGTGCCGAGTGATGCAATGAAAAACAATGCACTGCTTCTCCAATCACAAATCGAACGCAGCCCCAAATTATCCTTCGAATCCGGACTGCAACTATTAACTAATTTCTCAGTCCATCCAATTACAAAGCTACTTTTTACTGACTAGTGAAGACTTTCATCTGTGAATGATAAAGGGAAAGTTTATAAGTAGGCGACGGCCAACAAAAAGGAAAAGGAAAAGTAGTCTGTCGATTTCATGCCGAGGTCATGCATCTAAGTGGAGACTCAAACCACGAACATTATCGCTTCCACAAGCTAGCGACATGAGTGATCCGCCAATTTCATTACGTTCAAGATGAATATACGAAACATGCTAGCTCCGACTCGAGAGAAAATCGAACAAAGTCTAAGTGCGATGATGTTAAATCGACATGCACTAACGGAATCTCCACGAAAAAAGGCGAACGAGGTTCGATCATTTCAAGTTCAATACGTGAATCCAAATCTCCAGCCGATCTGACAACAAGGAAGAACCGCGTTTCCACCGAATGCAGTCGCACGACGGCACTCCAACATTCGGGGAGAATCACGAACGTGCATGAACAAGCAGGATTCCAACAGAACACGGATATACGCACTGACCATGATCCGAACTGCCCGAACAAATCGAACGAGACATCCACCGAGGACATTCATTCCCGCAGCGACTAATTGACGATCGGCCATTTTCGAGGAAATGAAAGAGCGAGCAGTGGGGAGTCAAACCGGAAGCGAGCTTACCTCTCCGACGAATCTCCGGCAGATGAAACCGTCATTCTGTTGCTTCGCGTCCCACGGAGACTGGATCGGGAAGCTTCTCCGCGATTGCAGCGAGCGAATTGGTCTCGCTTGGAGCGATGGAGAGGAAGGAAGGTGGCGATGGTGATATATATGCGCGCGAGAGAAGAAACTGAGCACGGAATCTACCCCGGAATCAAATTAAATCGAAAATTTTCATAAAGCAATAATTATTATTTTCTTATCTCTCCCGTCTTTTTTTCTCTTGGAAAAATGGCACAAATGGCCAATTAACTTTGGCTAGTCTATGAAATTACTTTATATTATCCAATATGATCACTGAACTTTAGTCCAATGTGCAATGTCGTTCCCGAAATTTTTAATTTATTCAACGTGGTACTTAGATTTTCGGTATATGTTTAATTTAGTCCATAAATTATATGAAAATGTTTAATGTTGTCCATGAATTTGAATTAATAGAATGATAACAGTAGCTATTATATAATTCAGGGACTACATTTAACACGTACCAAAAGCCTAAGAGCCACACCGAACAAATTAGAAGCCTAGGTACCACAGTGCATACTGAGCTAAATTTTATGGGCCGAAATTGAGAGGCGACTTGTGTCATTATCCATTTCTTTTTTAGTTGTGCATGTGGCCAATTGTGAAGAGCTTCCCTGAACTTGTCGTATTTTCATTTTCCTCCCATGGGCTATTGAAGTTTGTGGAATTGGCCATGAAAACCAAATGTTGTTCAATTGAAGGACGAAACTCTTGCAGAACTTGCTGAAAATTGGAGTTGAACGGTGGTGATGGTCATGACCAATTTCGATCCGGTAGAAATCTAAGCTGTTACATGTATTCAGAGGTTTTGATAGAAGCGTTCTGTTCTATTTTATTTACTCCCAGAAGAGCTTGGCCATGAGAGATGGTTTTTTTTTTTTTTTTTTTTACCTTGGGGCTCGTTTGGTAGCCTAGATAGAATGGCAAGTAGAATCGGATCGGGTATTATCCTATTTGATATTTGGTGACGCGCCTCGGTCCGTATAAAAGCAGATACATCAAAATGAAACAGATAAGTTATCCTAACCTTACCAGCAGGATAAAATTTATCCTAGCCGGATTGAACACAACATATAAAAAAAAAAAAAAAGCTGGGAGAGAAGGACTAGCTCGTCTGATTCAGTTCGCCCGCTCATAAAACGTGTGCAATTTTAGTCTTCCTTACGTCATATCCGTCATGTGCATATGATCGTGACAAAGAATAGGGTGTTTGCTCTGTTTTCTTCTTTCTTCAATCTTCACATGCTTGATGGAACTTGCCAAAGCTGCTTTCTCCCTTTTCTGCGAAATGCCAACTTGACTTGGCTTTCTCCCCAAGTCTTTACTTCTAGTTCTCAAGTCTTTCTGGACTTTCGGGCCAAACTGGCGGCCGCAATTTTTGTCCCTCTCTCCACCCAAACATGCCAATCTCATTTTGATCTCTCACTTTCATTTCCGATTTATAATTCATGTATCATGGTCTTGTTTGCACTTTTATCTAAATTTGACTAGTATCAAAGCATCATGATTGATTTAAGATAATAATAATAATAATAATAATAATAATAATAATAATAATAAAAAAGAGGGTGTTCATTCGTTTGGACATTCAAGCTCGGCGTCCCGTGCCGTCTTGTATTCTTGTATTCAAGTTCTTCTTTCGTGCTGTCGTGTGAGATGGTTGGGTCTAATCCGCTGGACCTACTCACATTTTCAAGGTCAATAGAATACTCAATACACGAATCCGCATCTTTTTGTTGGGAGCGCGCAACAGAAGTTTTATACCTCTCGCCCGGAGAGATCGTCAAGATAGAGCTCAAGTTCGAGCCCGTCAATATATCCATTTGGACCCATCTTCACTAAAAAACTTAAGTCAATGAGTTATGGGCCAACTAGAATACATTAACTGCATCACATCACATCAATTCTTCAATGTGAGGTTTTTCTAACACAACTCACATGTGCATTTTAATACTTTTATCGATCGACATGCTCCGTCATTGTAGAAAAAGTAAGCATGTGAAACACACCCTCATTGGTATTGAAACGACGAGGAGTCTTGGGTCTTCCCAGTAAAGTCCGCTCGCATGATTATATTCAATTATGCCGAGGATATTCTCTTTGCTTTTGGGGCTAAAAATGTCGATGACTTTATCCAAGTTGACAAGAGACGTAGTCGGTTTGATGCATTCGCTTTGAAAGTTTAGGCATTATGATGAGAAATTAGAGACATTCAGAAGTACATATTCTATAATGGGGCTCATCTTTTATTCATCTTCACGAGGAAGAATTTAGACATGGCCGTCAGAGTGTGCACTGTTCATGCCTTCACACCCACGTCGATGGTGGATGCAAGCCCGAGCCGGCCATCCGGTCCTGCACATCAGCTTGCAGTCATCGTGGCTGCTACGCCTCGTCAACTCCTTGATCTCTTCAGCAGATCTAAAAAGAGGCAAGGTGGAGAAACCTGCAAATGAAAAGTCTTAAGTCGTTCTATCCACGGATATTAGGAGATTCATCAGAAAGAGCACGAATCCGTGATCACTAACAAGATGTGACAAGCAAGACCAAAAATGCTGCACGAAAATGGACTTGACCGCTGTCTTTTTCCTGGCATCGTGCATCTGTCGCGGAAGCGAGAATCCGATCGATTGCGTGTTGTTGTGAGGAGCAAAAATGTAGAGGCATCATTTGTATAGATTTTAGTCCAGAATTTTACATGCGCCATCCTTGTCGACCAACTCTGTCATGGTAATCGATGGTCGACCAACTCTGTCGTGATAATTGACCACTAGACGCAATCATGTACCGACCGCTGATCTATGGTCACCGATGTTTATCAATATCGATGGCCATGGCTGTTCTTATGGACATCGACAATAGTTTGCGTCGAGTCTTGATAGCCATTCATCCTTAAAATCACATTGCCTACTCACGCCTGAGACCGGATTAATTGTTTATGCAAACATAGCCTAATTGGATTGCTCTCTAAACATGGAATCGCAGAATCTGCTATATTGAAACCCATTATACTGCATGCCATTCCGCGTAAAGCTTAGTTAAACATTGTTTGATCATCGGACAACACGACTTAAAACACGTTTTTCTCGCATATCCGCACAGAGAAGAATATCCCCTCTTATTATAGAGAAAAGCAAAGGCGTTCGTTGAATCCATGTGGATGGAGAAAGAAAGCTTCGATGAGCCATAAATTAGCAACTCAATTTTCGGTCGACAGCATGACCGATCATTCTAATCTGAGAAAGAGACTTGTGATTTCTCGAGCGGTGGAAAATTTGTTACAAAGACGCTATTCGAGGAACTGCTCCACGAGCTTTCCTACAGAATGAGCTAAACTATCTGCTCCTTCCTGCGTAGAGGCCTCTGCATAAACTCGGATAACATCCTCCGTGCCAGACGGGCGTATGAAAGATCGGCCTCGAGGGTATTTAACTGCATCAAAAGCAGAAGGGAAAAAGAAACTCATCATTAGCCCAATAAAAAGCAATCAAAGAATCCCAGAGAAGGAAAAAGCGCAAGCAAAACAATCAGCTCCAGAATTCAAGGTTCAAATGCCTAATCCAGATAACATATTTCCTAAAATACCAAAAAAACACAAGAAGTGCAGATGCACAAAAATTGTAATGGTCGCATTCCCCAGGTCAGACAGATAAGGAACGCTTTCTGCCTTCTTCGTCTATCTTTTTGGCATGCGTAACATGGATGCATTTGCAAGCGGAAGTGTGTGTTACATTTTTATACAAACCATACCTATCAAATATAAAGCCCAAAATACATGTGAAAACAATTCACTGGTGCCAATACCACTAGCATGCCAAGCAAAAACAAAAACCGTTTTACTGTACCAGTTTCGGCATTGATGGCTTCTTGAATGCCAGGGGGTTTCACGACTACTGTTTCTGCATTTGCTGTGACAACCGCAGTTCTATCCATAACTTTGACCTGATGCACACATATATGGGAGAGGGGGTGGGGGGGAAGAGAGAGACGAGGGGATCAGCAACTTAATACAGAGTATGCATCGAATTATGTTATGGTATCAAAATGAAAATAGATTTTCAACCAAAAGATCCGATCAATTCTTCTAACCGATCAGTAAAATCAATAAAAGAACAGACTTCAAATTGAGATTTTCTATACCATTTTTGCCTCCAAAGTAAAAAGGAGAAGTGAACTTTTGTACAAGTGTTTCTCTCAATTCCCATAAGACAAATGGAAGAGCACTTCATAAGTTACCAAGAAGGCATGAAATGCAACGAAATAGTATTGATCCCTATAACAGGAATAAAGTGCTAAAAAAAGGAAATCAGGAAAGATATTCACCCATTTGAGTTGAGCCATGATATCGATTACATGATGAGTTGTGAAAAGAAGTGAGAGAGGAAAACATAAAGGTGCCAACTGCCAAACATTACACAAAATGTGATCAGAGAAACCAACCTTGAGCTGTCTGCTAGGTAGATCCTGATAGAGTTCACTCCATTGGTTGATTGACCAGCTGAGAGTTTGCAAGATGGCTTCAGCTAGCAGCAGCCCACTGAAAGCATCTCCTACTGCTTGATTGACAAGCTTACTGACAGCAAGCAGCCTCAGAGCAGCTTTTTGTGGCTCTGAACCTGAAAAACACAACTTCAAATGAGTTTCAATGACAATATCGCACCATTAATGCCCACTAATATACGACATAACAAATACCTTCAGACATTGAAGAAAGTTCATTTTGTCTCTTCTCCAACCAACAGAGAAAGCTATCTGAGAACAAAATGGTGCCATGTCCATTTGCCTCAAAATAGATGCCAATATCATATTCCACAGCTTTCTCATGCAAAAATTTAACGCCTGTGGGGGTTAACACAACCTCTAGACCCAACTCCTTCAGGAAGTCTGTTGATGCGCCATTGGCATAAGCTGTTTGTACGACTCCAAAACGAGCTTGATAAGGGTTGTTTTCATCCACTCCCTTGTAGAGTATACTTAGCTGCTCCTTGATAAATAATGCAAACAAGGATAACATTTTGTCCCCATCCACAAGCATGATGTTGTTGCTGCTCACAGATGGCACTATGAAATATACAAGCCGATCAGCATCTCCATCCAAACTAGCACACCTGAAAGACTAGACATATTTAAGCAGTCAGTGCCAATTCAATCAATAGGTCAAGCTACTCATCAAAATAATAGAAAAGGAAACTAAAACATAAGAATGGATGTTGAACACATTCATGATTTTTATGCAGGATTGAGCTTACTTCATGATGGAGAAAAAAGTAACACAATTAGGATAGCAGTAATTTGGCATTACATGCACGTGCTGCTGTCGATCATATACTATCAAACAGAAAAATAGACGAACAGTTTCACTATGTACAGAGGTTAACTCCATGTCAGAAGAAGATCCAGCTTTAACATTAACCAACCCATAAAGCTGTTGCCATGGCTAAAACAAAGAAATATAAAGCTGTTGCCAAAGGTCTGTTGGATAGAAATAAATAGATCCAAAAAATAAAACTTCTATTCAGCAACTTTGCCAATGCATACAAGGAGTGCATATACAAAAATCTTCTCAATAGGGCTTTCTTCAAAATGCTGCAAGCAAAACCAAAATAAATGCTGCTTCTGAAATAAAGTTCCATCTTCAGCAAATGAAAGATGTGAATTGTTAAATGCTCATGTCTGGGCTGCAGAAACAGAGTCCCACTATCCAATCAAAATTACTGACCCAAAATAATACGATAAAACACCCATGACCAGGGCCTCATAGTTTTCCTTCACCGTTCCACTGGGATTATATTGAAGTCAAATTGTTACACGACTTTTTCAAACTCAAAATGAATGGACTGAATATGACAGAACTCCCAAGCAATTTTTCTCCACTAATACAATATGTTACTGATAAAAGAGAGATTGTTTATTTCTAAGATCAAAAGTAGTACTTATAGGCTCAGGGTTAAGCCTAGTACAATTATATATATATCCCCAACTTGCTAATATTCTAAAGTAATAAACCTAACACTCCCCTTCAAGTTGAAGCATACATATCAAAAAGACCTAACTTGTGACAAATATATAAAACTCGTCTACGTCAAAGAGGCTTTGTGAAAATGTCTACTAGTTGCTCTTTAGAACGCATGTGCACCCACCATATGTCCCCACAATTCACCTTTTCCCAAATAAAATGACAATCCACCTCTATATGCTTTGTTCGCTCATGAAACACTAGATTGCTAGCAATATGAATAACATACTGATTATCACAATAGAGAGTAGATGATCCGGTCATACACAGTCCAATCTTAGCTAACAACATACGAACCCATTGAAGTTCGCCTATAACATTAGCAATAGCACGATACTCGACTTACGCACTTAGATCGAGAAACAACGGACTACTTTTCCACGACACAAGATTACCACCAAGGAAGACACAGTATCCCAAAGTAGAACGGCGATACATAGGGCAACCAGCCCAATCCGCATCAGAATATCTTGTCACCTCCAAAGACTCGGGGTTAGAATAACCAGCTATACAAAGATGATCATGATTATGGAACACAAGTCCTTGACCCAAAGCTCCCTTCCAATACCAAACAATTTGTAGAACGGCTTGCCAATGAGTAGTACGAAGAGAGCTCATAAATTGACTCACCACACTAACAACAAATGAAGTATCGGGACGAGTAATGGCCTACTAACCGGCGATACTTCTCTAGATCATGAAGAAGTTCTCCATGTTCATTATCAAGCCTCACTCCAGGATCCATAGGTGCGTCACCGGGCTTAGCATCATGTAAGCCAACCTCCTTAAGAATGTCAAGAGTATACTTTCACCGGGAGTGAGCAATACTGCCATTAGCATGGGCAACTTCGATGCCAAAAAAATATCGAAGACGGCCTAATTCTTTGGTGTTAAACTCCTTCTGTAAAAACTACTTAAGTCACAGTATACCTTCATCATCACTTCCCGTGACAATGAAATCAACCACATAGACAACAAGAATAACACACCCTCTTGAAGATGAATGATCCACACCGCACCGATGCATGCCAAACATGATCACCACATCAGCAAAGCAACCAAACCAAGCATGAAGAGATTGCTTAAGCCCATAAAAAGCATTTTGCAACTAGCACACTTTTTCCCCCCGAGCAACAAACCTAGGTGGTTGTTCCATATAGACTTCCTCATGAAGATCACCACGAAGGAATGCATTTTTTACATCAAACTGATGAATAGTCCACTGAGACCGTGCAACCAAGGAAATAACGGTACGAATAGAAGGAATTTTGGCTACCGGAGAAAAAGTTTCATCATAGTCAATACCATAAGTTTGAGTATAGCCCTTTGCTACAAGACGCGCTTTTAAGCACTCAATCGAACCATTTGCATGGTGTTTGACAACAAAGAACCAACAACAACCCACCAATTGTTTATTAGCTAGTAACGGAACCAGCTCTCAAGTTTTATTATGATGTAATGCAGCCATCTCCTCCTCCATAGCATGAGCCCAACCTAGGCCAAAGCCAACCGCACAAGACTCGGCACAAACACAAAGACAAGGAATGACACAAAGACAGACATCCGAGGGCTTAAGTTATGACAAGACACAAAATGAGAAAGAGGATAACGACACCGAGTACGGTGAGTAATAGGAGAACCGACAAGAGACGGTCGATGAGGTTAAGAAGCCCGGACCGAAGGTGGTGGTGGTGGTGGTGGTGGGACGCTCGCCGGTGGAGAGGTATGGCCCCAAACAAGGCAAGGACCACTTGTATAGACCTGAAGAGGAGTTAGTGTTGGTGAAACCTAGATCCGGTGAAGCGTTAATAGAAGTAATGTGCGATGGCTTCGGCTGAGATGTAGGTGCGGAGGGTGGCAAAAGATCCATGGTTAATGGGGCCCGAGGACGAACATCACTAAATATGCTTAATCCTCAAAGAAAGTCACATCAATAGAAATATACTCCTAACGATGAGTAGGACTATAACATAAGTACTCTTTTAAGCACTGGAGTAACCCACAAATATACATTTTTCAACACGAGTGATAATTTGTCCAACCCATGAGAAAAGACTTAAGCATATGAGTGTGATAGCTCCTTTCCACATGAAAGACGAAAGAACTCCAAAAATACAAGGATGAACGTACCACAAAGGACGATCGGGATGAAGAAGAGCGTAAGGGATACCTACTTTCAACATGGAAAATGGAAGACGATGAATAAGATGATATGTCGTAAGAAGAGCATAGCTCCATAAGGACTTAGGCATATGAGTGTGAAGAAGTGGACAGCAAATAACATCCAACCAATGACGATTGTTACGTTCAACAATTCTATTTTGTTGAAGAGCGTGAGCACAAGAGCTTTGATGTAAAACACGATGAGATTCAAGAAATAGAATGAAGGTAAAAAAAGAAAAGTATTCACGAGCATTGTTTGTACGCAAGCACTTAACAAAATAACCATATTGAGTACGGACTTCATTATAAAACCGGCGGAATCTTTTATTAAATACAACCAAGTTGTACGAGTACAATTATCAATAAAAGTGACAAAATAGCGAAGACCAAATGAAGACTCGTGACTAGGACCCCACACATCGAAGTGAACTAACTCGAATGGTTGGAATGCACGACTCGAAACACAAGGGGAAAAAGACACGATGGTGTTTACCCACCTAACACATTTCACAATTAAATCGAAGACCCGAACTAGACACAAAAGGAAAACATCATAATCCGTCTACTGATGGGTGACCAAGGTGACAACGGCCATCTACAACTTTATTCTGAACCGTTGTAGTAGCAGCAATAATCTCAAGGTCCAGGATATACAATCCACCGGTCTCACGCCCACCACTTATTCGACATCCGGTCTTCGGATCTTAAAGAACACACCAAGACGAAGAAAAGATAATATCGCAATCAAGGTCACAAGTAATAGAACCGATAGAAAATAGATTATAAGGGAAGCGTGGAATACGGTAAACAAAAGGTAAGGAGATAAAGGAACTCAATGATACCCAATCTGTACTAGTTACTTTGAACCGAGAACCATCTGCTAAGGTGACCGACGTAGAAGGAACATACAAGGTAGACGTGCAAAGACGAGGATCACCAGTCATATGATGAGTGACATCTGAATCAATAACCCAAGGACGAGGAGTGGTTGTACTTGGATAGTAGACAGTAGGAATATTATGTTGTGCTAAAGTAACAAAAGGACCGGAGACAACACCACTCGCACTCTATCGTGCTTTGACTAACTCATCAGATTCTACATGGGTTAAGTTTACCGTACCCTATCCAAAAGGGGGGCGCAGTCGAGTCCAAGGCTCAATATCAATAGAGGCATGTAGACCCCCTAGCTCATGATGATGGTCATAACAATAATCGATAGTATGCCCGTAAAGCCGGCAATGAGTGCAAAAACGGCTCTCACGAACTCCTCTAGAAGCATTATTACTACCACCACCATGAGTAACACCTCGGCCCCGAAAACCACGACCATAGTAAGAACTATTAGGATTCCAATGTCCACGACCATTAATACAACCACGAGTCCCTTGACTCCACGAGCCACCAAAGCATTGTTTGTCGACATTGTGAAGTCTTGGGACCTGGAAATATAACGAGCAGCCCGAGAACACACTTCTTCTATGGAAGGGAGAGTGCTTTGAGAAGTAGTATGTTGTCGAAGGACACAGTGATATGGACCAAGAACACAAAGAAAGAGCACAATCATCATATCCGCTTCTCGTTCTTGCATCCGAGTAACCGTGGTAGCCGATGGAAAATAAGACTTGAGGCGCCGATACAAAGACGCAAAACGAGCATAATACCCTACCAACCTAGCATCACCAATTTTGGCTTCAAATAAAGCCTCCCACATTCACAAACTCGACTCATGTTATTTTGTTTGGAATATAGTAAAGCGCACTTTGTCCATACCTCACGAGCTATCTTACAATCTATGAAAAGACGGCAAACAGATTCAGCCATACTTCTCCATAAAAGTGTACGCAAAGTAACATCAATGAACTTCCACTCTTCTAGACTGGCTGAATCTGCAGGTGGTTCTTCTTCAAGCCACCTAGACGGGCGATTAGCATAAATAAAAGGCACAAGAAGGATAATTGACACCATCTAACTTGACCAAGGTATTGTATAAACCTGTCATTCTATGACAGGGACCAAAAGATCCCGAGCTCGAAGAAGCACTAGGGGGGCCAACCTCGAAAAAATAGATGGAGAAATCGAAGAATCGGTAGACATCTCCACAAACCAAGAACCAAAAAAAAATAAAAGAATAAAAAATCCACAAGCTACCACAACACCACTAATCACTAGGAAAATTTGTCAAAGTATTACATGCGGGTCTCAATCATCACCCATCAACAACAGAGAGAACCCAACATGCAATCAAATAACAAACACACGACCTACCGACGAAATCAGCAAATTCAGCCCCACATCAGTCAGAAAAACCACCCAAATCAGCAAATTCAGCACATTCACCTCATAGAACACCCGTCCACCTCCCATAATCCTCAGCACAGCAACAAAATCAGCAAATTCAGCACATTCATGAGAAGATTTGACCACCACAGGGTCGTGCAACCACCAAGGGGGTCGCATCTCAACCAGCAAGCAGCAACCACTAGGGAACGTCTGACGGGGGTTTGCACCTCAATGACGGACCACCAGGGGTGGTCCCGTCTCGACCAGCGACTGTCTAAGAGGGGTCGCACTCGACTAGCAACCACCAGGGGAGGTCACGCTTGACCTGTGACTGCCTGGGCTGAGTCACGCTCGGCCGACAACCTTCAACAAGGTCACGTGAGAACTAGGCGACCCTCTGAGGGTCAGATCTGTTCGCCGGCATGAAGGATGACGGAAGACAATGATGGATTAAGAAATGCTGAAGATCGTGATGTCTAGTAAGGTTTACTTTGTCTTAAGTGTGCTACGATGCCATGTTACCGATAAAAGAGAGATTGTTTATTTTTGAGATCAAAAGTAGTACTTATAGGCTCGGGGTTAAGCCCAGTACAATTATATATATAACTCCAACTTGCTAATATTCTAAAATAATAAACCCAACGCAATGCAACCAATTTTTCATTCATAGAGACAAAAGATAATTTTAGTGATTATGTAAACTATTCACACTTCACAATAACTGAGTAGAGACCAATTATTCATACAGATCTTGAGTGTTATTGTCACCACATGATGCAGTTTTACTGCATTGCTTTTATCCTGTGAGCTGTAGACAAGTTACTCCACTCATAATCTTTCAAAAGGATATTGACCATTGGCGTGTAAACATGAAGGACAGAACATTTTGATAAAGTCATAAAAAATTAGTAGGCAGCAAGCATTGATGGCTTACCTCATTCCAATATCATTCGAGCCAAATTCTTGAGGTACAACCTTCTCCTTCTGCACATAATCTGCACCAACTCCTTCATTTAAAATACCTCCCCCTTTTCCAGTATTACGAACCTCAATAACTAAACCATCCAACATATTCATTAAACATTCAAGTTTTTCGCCACCCACCCCATTTGCACCGTCCACAACCAGTTTATAGTCTGTTCCTTTAACCTTGCATTCACCAGGGACCAAATTCATCAAGCACCTGAGCCACCGCAATAATCATGAGAAAGGCCAACTAGTGTTGCACTACTACAATTTCACGGAAGAGGAAGCTCACATACAAACATACCTGAAAGAGCTCGAGAGCTGCTCAAAATAATCGCGTTCAGATGCTTTCATGCCCTTATTCCTAGCACGAACCATCCAATGCAATTGAGGTGTTGTAAGGATACCCATGTCAATGGCAGCTGATCCAACAATGGAATTAATACCCTGGAAGTAATAAAAAACATAAAGTCAAGTCTACAATTTCAGGCCAAGAAAAGCAAGAGTATTTGGGGATCCGAATAACATTTATGCAGAGTTAATGAGAAAAATATGATCTTTGATGGCAATACTTTACCTGTTTAGCAGCTTCAAGAAGAGATTCTCCACTAGGCCTCGTATCTCTCCCCAACAAAACCTCAGCTCGGCAATGTCCATCAATCAAGATGCTCTCCTCCTTTGCAAATTCGATTATCAGCTGTTTACAAAAAGAAAACGCAGCAAATAGTCAAGAACTTCTCTCGATGCAAAAAGACCTGAAGAATTATCTTTTCAATTACTAAACTTCTTCTCTTAATCGCAGCAAATGAAGCCTAAAATTCTTCTTCCTCTTCATCCACTCACTAAAATCCTTTCGACAAATTCGCAGGAATCACGAGACATATACACATACGACAAGCACGCGTGAGACAGACAGAGATAAACCTGGAGGAGGCAATCGGAGTCAGTGGCATTCGCGAGAGCGTCGGCGAACGGCTCCCACGCCTGCGTGAGCATGCCGCCGCTCGGATCGGCGATCTTGACGCCGTTGTCGGAGATTTTGTTGTGGGAGGCGGTGATCATGAGGCCGATCACGGACCGGGTCTTGATAGACCTCAGGGCCGCCAAGATGCCGGCCCGGTAGACCGTCGATTCGAGGACAAGCGCGTCGGCTCTGAACCCGGCCGTACCGTACGAGAACTTCACTCCTGCGAAGAAGGTGAAGCCAAAAAGAAATCAGAGAACAAGCCGGTGGATCAGAATGGAAAGGGAAGAGTGGAGAGAGAAGTTGGCGACCTGGAGGGATCGGGAAGCGAGAGGAGGTCTTGAGGAGGATGGATTTCTGTTCTTCATCCATAGCGTCGGAAGCTGCACACAGAGAGCGAGAGAGCGAGTTCCCGGTGAACAAATGTGAAGCGTACGCTTGAGTGCACGAAAACATTCCGTTTCCTAAATAAATTTTTAATTAATTTTTTTTTTATTTCTGAATAAATTCTTGAGTAAAAAAATATATTTAATAATAATATAAAATTTCTAATCCTTGAATAAAAGTTTATTTGACAACAAATAAAAATTTTTACTTCTAAAGATTATTATTTATTTTTTACTCCTACAGTGGTGGTTGCAACGGTCGGCAAAGGGTGGCGATAGGTGGTAGAGATTGACGATGGGTGGCGATTGCGGCAAGCGATGGTCGGTGGCGACAAGGTCGGTGACGGCGGCCGATGATGAGGCGGGGGGCGACGGCGGGCAGCAAGTGATGTTTAGTGGTGGTCGGCGACCGAGGATAGTGATTGCGGGCAACGAAGGTCGGCGGTGGTTGGTGTCTACGGCCTGCGATGATCATGGCTCGAGGTGGCGGCCTACGGAGGTCGGCGGTGGGTGGCGGCGGCCGACGGTGAGGCGGGGGCAACGATGGACGGCAGCGGGTGGTGGTCGGCGGTGACCGGTGGTGGGAGACCGAGGGTAGTGGTTGCCGGCGACGACCGGCCATGGTCGAGGCGACCGGTGGAGGTCGGTGGGTGCCGCCGATGGTTGAGGCGGCCGGCAATGGGTGGTGGTCGGCAGCAAGTGGTGGTTGGCGACGGTGGTGGCGTCGGCGATGGCTCGAGGTGGGTGATGACGGCCGGCGAGGCGGGGGACGACGACGGGTGGTGGTCGGCCGTCGCCGTGACGTGAGAAAAAGTGGGTTTATTATTTCTAATTTCTGTTTTTTCGAGAAGCTATAATTTTTTGTATCTGATTTCCCTTCCAAATCTATTTCTGAAACAAAATTTTGTTTCAGAAATAGAAAAATAAAATTACATTATCAAACAGATTTATATTCCAAACATGTTTTAGCAATAGGTTTGGAATAGAAATAGATGAGCATAATGGTTGTCATGCACCCCCATAAAGTTAACACCAAAAAAATCGAATAATGAGAGTTGAAATAAATAATTGAAATTAATTTGTTAAATATAACATCATACACGTTCAATTTAATTTCTAAACTTAATGAAAATATTCAATATCACCTCTAATCTTAAATTAATGGCTTGATTGTACATAGATAGCAGTATCATTTGAAATTCTGATATTGAAAATTCATAACTTTTGTCTTGCGATTTCATTAGTCTAGTCTTCAATTTGTCTAATAGAGTTCTTCTATATTTGCAAATCTTCCGACATAGGCTCTCCAATAACGAATCGAATCAAATTCAATTGACATGGCTGCCGGCCGATGCCAATTGAGATGTCCATATGGACACACAGAATAATGCAGTCAATAGAAGCAACATTCCGAGGATGGCCCGAATAAAATTCAGGTAATGTGGAGTTTGAAACTACAAGAATCTTTTTTTTGGTCTAAGAAACTACATGGATGAAAGTAGTAGAATTTTTCATATGACATAAGTTATTATGAACTAGGGGTGTCAATGGTTCACTTCGGTTCGATTTTTTAAACCGAACCGAACTAAACCATTAAAAAATATGCTTGAACCGAACCAAAACTTGTCCAAACCGAACCGAGCCGAGCTAAAAAACTTAGTTCGGTTTGGTTTTCGGTTCGAACTTCCTTTTTTTTTTTTTTTTTTTTGGTGCCTTGCTTTGCTCTGCTCAAGAAACTCTCATAAATATATGTTGGAATTCATTGACTTGCTGGAGACATCCATCAAAGTGTCCACTCGTGGGGTGTCATTGAGAATTAAAGATACATTACTCGGTCACTTTTCTTTGTTTGTTTGTTTTATCTTTTGGCATATGATGTTGCCCTTGGTACGATGGAATGGAATGAAATCGAGAACTCGGTTACTATGTCGATCAAGAATTATACTTTTCACCAATCTTCAATACTTACATTTATATTTCGTTAGTATTTAATCTTGTAAGTTTTTAAGAAACGAGGAATGGAATCATGATCGCTCCAGTCATAGTGGCACCAAACATTTATGTTCTCAGTTTCTTCAAATCAAACAGAACAGAGATAGTATCAGTCTTTGCACATTTCAATCTCTAGCAGAGTGCTTTGAAATCTATTTGAAAATCCGTAGTAAGAAGGAAAAAGATAGCTAAAACTGATGTTACGGGACACTAAACTGTACTAACAGCTTGCGAATAAGAAAGAGAAACTGCCATGGTGAATATGAAGAGTGTTGTAGAGATCGGTCACTGTCAAGACTCCATGTGCCTAACATTCAAATGATCACCCATGCCGTCCGTCTCTCCGGCTTGACCTTCCGTAGTCTTGGACAAACCAATACTCACTCGACTTGATAAACAATGCTGAACCGTCGGAACTCGGAAGTGATCACTCCTGAAGCCCTCAAAAGTTCTTCAATGGGTTAGTCAAGCGGTGCTAGTAGTAACAGTAACCATAGCTCGAGTTCAAGCAGATCCATAGAAGCCCCTCTGCAAGGACAAAGAGCACGATATGAACATGAACAAGAACAAGGACGGGGGCAAGGTAATCTAGCACACAAGTTGAGCAAAAAAATGAAGCAATCAGGCACAATCAAGTTCCTTGATTTTTGGGGCCCGAAAGCCTCTGCAAAATTACTATGATAGCAATATGCCACTTATGCTTCAGCAGGAGCATATCAGTAACCTAAAGTATTTCATGCCAACCCAAACACCCGTCCTGTTAATTCTTCTCAGCGACGGCTGTACAATTTCACATGTATGTCTTCACACTCACTTATCTATGTCACCCATTCCAAACACCAAGTAACGATAGAACTGCGGCAGCAACAAGGAAACTAGCACAATAATTGCCTTTTGAGGATTGCATAACCCAAGTAAGGTAACTGGCCATAAATCCAAGCCATCTTCAGAATTCTTTTATAGAGGGAATTGCCTTTTGAGGATTGCATAACCCAAGTAATCTCAGAATTCAAATCCCCTATTGCACACCATGAAGATCAAGCAATGATGACCACACAGCACTAGAGAAGGACCACACAGCAACGGATGGATTCCACATTCTTTGACAAAACAAAAACAGAAAAAGCCTAACTTGGAGCCGATTCAATCAAGTTCCACATTGAAAACAGTCAATTCAACCTATCCAAGCTATGCCGTTGAAGAAGCAGAAACAGGAGCAGGTTCAGAGGTCGCCGGGGATTAAATGAAAGAGGGCTATGCTCACCGGAAGATAGAAATCGTCACTTGTGAATAACAACCAGTCTGAACAATGTATACGTCGTCTGCACTAAGTTCATGAACAAAGATTTCCAATCAAAATAAAGAACTAAAGCATCATCCTTCAACCTGTAAATAACAACCACAACCACACTCTACTATGTTTACTAGCAAAATCTTCTCGATTGAGCACACATCTTTTTTGGTTCAGTTTTTAGTTTAGTTATGACACCCCTATTATGAATGGGGGGAAATTATGAATCGAAAACGAAATTTGTCATTGTCGCATTGCAATCACTGGCTCATTCTCTTGGATAATTCCCGGAGCGTACATATCGTCACTCTAATTGGGGCTTTCAAACGGGTCGGGCCGGCTCGGCCAATATTCCTAGTGGGCCATGACAGGACTACTCGACCATTTTCCTAGTGGGTCATGGCTGGCCAGCCCGGCCCATTTATTTACCGGGCCTTCTGCTTATATTATTTTTCCACTGCACAATCTGGACTCAAGAATAGTAGCCCAATCGCCATTGGATTAATAGACACTGGGCTACTGGAAAAAGTTGGGAGGACCCGGCCCGGTTGACAAATGGGTCGGGTCACAGCAAGGCTAAGATTCGGGTCATTCCAATTGATGGAAGAAATAAGGCAAGAGAATAGCACATGGAAATTGGGCCCCGTTCTACGCTTCACTGCCACATGTACTTCTCCACTGAATGGCGTGCAGTTTCCACATGTCAAATCGTTGTCTAGTGCCCCCCTCTCCCCTTCTCTCTCTCTCTCTCTAACACAACAGGATTACAAGAAGATAGTCCATCCCCGAGAAAAATATCGAGCAATCGATGGCGTGCTTCCGAGGTCTCAGCTCGAATCGCTAAATCTGCACATTCTCTGGCGGTCGCTCTTAAAAATCACGCACCCATGCGCTCCAACGGTCAATCAGCGCAAGTACAAGATCAAAGGACTACCACGATCGGTGGATTCGAACCGATTGACACTTAGATGCAAGATATCCCGACGATAGGAAGTTAAACAGCAATCAACAGAGACGCCCGTGGTTGTGGTCGAGGTGTGCACGCACCCAGTGACAAAGGAACTTGAATTCACTGTCACCGTCGAGGGGTGAAAAGAGATCTCTTACTTGAAAATGTCAACGAAGAGAGGTAAAAATTGTCATGGGAAAAGATGGTATGCCTAATGGAGAGAAAAGGACGGGAGTGTCGGCAAGTGATGGGACGGCGATTTGCCCATTTGCTATTGCCAGCAACTTTTGTTTGGGTCAAAACTATTGCCAGCAACTTGACGACCCAAAAGGAGAGCGACTGACGTGGAAAGAGAGAAACTCATAATCTAAATGGCTTAAATGGTCGTGGTCCTTTGCTCTTCCAATGCGTCTTGCCTTCGCTAATAGAAGGCTCTGGTGGGGATGGGCATGCCAACCGCCCATCTAGTTTGGCCTACTTGAGTGCCGCATGCCGTGAAATTCGAGGCTAATTGTCGTGGATTCGGAGCCTTGCCCCTCGTAATTTCGGCCCCCGAGCTGAAGTTTTGCTTATTAATCCTAGCATGTAAAGATTAGGTAGATTCAATCTTAAAATTACTAATTTGCAGATAAGTTCATCACTGTGTGAAGATTTTAAATTCGATCACAAGGCTCGGTAGACTTTGTTTCAGTAAAAGGAAAGGAAAGCACATTGACTAGGCTACCCCCAAGTGCCAAGCGCACTGGAATTTTGTCCCCCCTCTCTCTCGCAAATAAATAAAGAAATAAATCACTCTCCTGTTCAGCAGCGGATAACTCAGAAAAGAGTCTTGGGTTGGTCTCAAGATCTCATCATCAACCCTCGTATTCCCAGGTCGTTGAAAGTTTCAAATCTTACCCATGAAATCTACTTTCATCTCCACTTGTGAAAATTTCACCTTTTTCTATAAAATATACAGTACGGTTCACCCTGTTGTTCGTTGCTCCGTAATGATTCTCCCTCCTTTGCCCACTGTCCCCTGTCGCTCTCCAGCTCACTCGCCTCACTAGTTGCTTAGCACTCTCTGTTCTCACGGAGATCTAGAGCTTCACAAAACAAGGAGGAGCACTCACTTTACTTTCTTATGCTTGATCCGGGAAGTTATAAGGTACATACTTTCTGTTTTTCTTACAGAGACATCTTGGGTTGAGCGTGAAGATTGGTTGGTCCTTGTTATAGTTTTTTACTTCCTTCTTTGTGATGGGTGGGTTTTTTTTTGCCCCCTGCATTTTGTGGGTTTGTGTGCTCCTCCAGTTGGGTGGAGTGATGCGTTTTCTAGTCCCTTCAATTTGACCAGGCGTGGATTCTTGAAAGTTGGCTGCTTTTCGGTGTTTTTGTTCTTGCTCATATGTTAATAATCCTCTTCAGGATTGTGTTGTTTGTTGCATAGGGTTGCATAAAGAAGTGGTTGTTTTTCTGCTTAGCAAATCCGATGGAGTTGAGTTCTGTTCACTGGAGTAAAGGATTTCCATACTTCTTCCGAGAGAATGATTGTTGCAATTCAATCATTTCATACCCGGTCGGTATTGTTTGGCCGGTCTCGGCGTACTTGGTTTATGTATGTTTCGATGAGTAGATCTTGAAAGTATCTCCATTTATGTGAAATTCATGAATCGGACAGTCCAACCGTAGATCATGTGCATACATTTGGTAAGCAGAGCATCTCCATGTATGTTTTTGAGGAGTTGGTTCAGTCAATGCCGGTGCTTGGATTTACATATTGTCAAAACTCATGCATCAGTATCTAATCGAAATCTACAAGGAATCATTGGTTTGTGTGATCTAAGATCTGACTAAATTAGTTTCAGAACGATAGGTGCTCAGGAAATTTCCACCAGTTGGTACAGTTTATAAGTAAATTGCTTGTCGAATGGTATATCCTGTTTTACCATCTTGTATATTTGGACAATTTGTGTGATCAATGAATAAGTTGATAGAGGCGGTTGCCTGCGGTCCCTGCTAGTTTAAAGGTTAGGCATGACAACATATAGTAAGCAAAACGATCTTTTTGTTATCTGTTTTTGATGACTCCAATTCTCTTGCAAGTTTTGCAGTTAGTACCCATGGGTTAAATCCTTCCCCACCTGCCCCCATCTACAAGTTCCCAGCGCTTCAGTTCAGTGCTATAACCATGACTATTTGATCATCGCCAGTAGATCTTTTCTTCTTTAATAGAGACGACTAAAAATACAAAGAGTATTGGTTGTTTGCAGTACTCATGCCGTTGTGCTTGCCTCCTTAATGCTTGGCATCCTTATCTTTTTGGCAATGATTGTCATATTACGTCGTGAGCATCAGAAGCACGGATAATTTTCTGCTTCACATGCATACTCAAGCAAGTTGAATTATTTCAATTATGCCTAATGCTGCGGATGTGGGTTTAAGTATGCACGCCTCTGATCTTCTTTCCTATTTGTTACGTGCTTAATAATGACTTCTTTAACTCTGCTTTTACTGTACAGTGAGCTCGGGACTACATCTTGAACAGAATGGTGATCAAGAGTAATCTCTCAGGCAACAGAACACGAAAACCAGTGTCCATCTTTGTGGCCCTCGGTTTGTGTTGTTGTTTCTACTTGTTGGGAACATGGCAAAAGAGCGGCTTTGGTAAAGGAGATAGCATAGCTCGTGAAATAACTAAGCGTACTGATTGCAATGTCTTCACAAACCTGAACTTTGAGACGCATCATAATGATGTTGAGATCACTGAACCTCCCGAGCAAAAGATTGAAGTGTTTGAGCCTTGTGATGTTAAATATACTGATTATACTCCTTGTCAAGAACAGGACAGGGCAATGACATTCCCTAGAGAGAATATGATATACAGGGAAAGACATTGTCCTTCAGATGATGAAAAATTGCGCTGTCTTGTCCCCGCTCCTAAAGGTTATAAGACTCCATTTCCCTGGCCAAAAAGCCGTGACTATGCCTACTATGCTAATGTGCCTTACAAACACTTGACGGTTGAAAAGGCTGTCCAGAACTGGGTGCAGTTCAAGGGTGATGTGTTCAAGTTTCCGGGTGGCGGTACAATGTTTCCTCAGGGAGCAGATGCTTATATTGATGAACTTGCTTCAGTGATACCAATAGCTGACGGTTCTGTCAGGACAGCTCTCGACACTGGTTGTGGAGTAAGTTTCATAACTTTGGTCTTCTAGCTTCGCTTGTAAGGGGCTTGTCTGGGGTGTCTCATGCAAGCTTTTTTTGTTGAAGACAACTTAATTCATCTCTTTTTTCCTCTGCACTGTCTTTGTTCTATCTGCCTTCATCTGTATGAGTTCTGCTACTCTAGCTTCATTGCTCCATCATTGAGAGGGAATCTGATGCAGGTGGCGAGCTGGGGTGCATACCTGCTGAAAAGAAATGTATTGGCCATGTCGTTTGCACCAAGAGACAACCACGAAGCGCAGGTGCAATTTGCGTTGGAGAGAGGAGTGCCTGCCGTTATTGGTGTCCTTGGAACTATACGTCTTCCATACCCATCAAGAGCCTTCGACATGGCTCAGTGCTCTCGTTGCTTAATTCCATGGACTGCTAATGGTAAGTGTGAGTATTAACCTCTGGCAAACGATAGTCAGATTGAGTCTCTGATCTGCTGAATGGTCAAAGTACGGTAGCTGGTCACTGTCCACTTATGTTTGCTCACTTGTTTTTCCAAATAATTGGTGTGTTAATAACATGGTATGTGTTGTGTGTGCGTTGCAATAGTAGCAGGCTGATTTGTTTAAGTTTATTGTTGCTTTGTACATAAGAATCAATTGCCAGTAGAATTTTGCCTCAAAAGAAGCTTGAGTTGGACATGGGCTTTTCTCACAATTCTTTTTGATGAGTTGCCAATTTATGACATTTTCTTCATGATAGAGGGCATATATCTGATGGAAGTCGATAGAGTCCTCAGGCCTGGTGGATACTGGATCTTGTCTGGCCCTCCCATCAATTGGAAGATGTACTACCAGACATGGAAGCGCTCTAAGAAGGAGCTTCAGGCAGAGCAAAGAAGGATAGAAGAGCTGGCTGAACAACTGTGCTGGGAGAAGAAGTACGAGAAAGGAGACCTTGCCATCTGGAGGAAAAAAGTAAATGACCGATCTTGCCAAAGGAAATCTGCCCCCATATGCCACTCTAAAGATGCCGATGATGTCTGGTTAGTCTCCAACACAAGTCCTGTAAAATCTTATAATCAGTCAACCTTTAGGGGTGCACAAGCCTGCATATGAGAGAGACTCTTTGGACAGCTCAAATCATGTTACTTTTGCTAAAGCACTCAAGGTTTGAAAGCAATTTGACAAGTTAAGCACAACGTGAACAGTTCAGAGATTTTATGGTGGTGGGGTAGGTTTAGAAGAGTATGTATATGTTAGTTTTTAACTCCCATCAGGGATTTCGTATTTTCAGTATATATAAACTTCTAGCCATTCTGATCTGTATAATCTTATCGCGTCATTTTGGTACTCGTCAGGTACGAGAAAATGGAGATGTGCATAACTCCTTTCCCCAAGGCAGCAAGTTCTAATGAAGTGGCAGGAGAGGAACTGAAGAAGTTCCCGGCCAGGCTTAATGCCGTCCCGCCTCGAGTAGCTAAAGGGTCTGTTCCGGGAGTCACGGCTGACATATATGATGAGGACAATAAAATCTGGAGAAAGCATGTCAGTAGCTATAAGCGGCTCAACAAATTGATTGGCTCCACGAGATATCGCAACGTGATGGACATGAATGCGGGCCTCGGTGGGTTCGCAGCGGCACTTGAATCGCCAAAATTGTGGGTTATGAATGTCGTGCCAAACATTGCAAAGAACACGCTAGGCATCGTCTACGAGAGGGGTCTGATAGGCATTTACCACGACTGGTGAGTTTTTGATAAGTGCAAGTGCCTGTCAGATCTCATGGGCAAACTTGTTTAGTTTCTTTATGCGAAAGTGCTTTCATTTTTGGTTAAAGATTACCTGAAACTCAAACCTCATTAGTAACACTGCTATGCCCTCAAGTACCTCTTTGTTGGATTCGAGAGATTGAACTTTCATATGGTTTCAGGTGTGAAGGCTTCTCTACTTACCCGAGGACGTATGATCTAATTCATGCCAGCGGGCTCTTTAGCTTGTACAAGGGCAAGTAAGTCTTCTCCTTCAGCTCCTGATTATTTATCCTCTGGTCAGTGTTTAGGAACTTCTGTAGATAAAATGGATTCGGGTTGGTTTACCAGCGCCAGACTAGGGCAGGGACCTTATTCTTCAAGCTTAGCATGCAAAACTCCTGCAGTACAATACGGAGCCGTAATTAACAGAACGCAGACCATAGTGGTCCTCTCTTAAGATTCAGTTTGCATACTTGCAATCACATAGTTGACTTATTCCAGACAGCATATGACTAAATGTGCCATCGAATTTGAGTCCTTTCTTTCGCGTTTTTTTCTGTGGATGTGGCATCCGCGCCATCCAACCTTAAGTCAGTGAGTTCATCCGCTGCAAACGCTTTTACACCGCCGTCCCCTGACATCAACCTTAAATGTCGCCAGGTGCAAGTTTGAGGACATTCTTCTGGAGATGGACCGCGTATTGCGGCCCGAAGGCACGATCCTCCTGCGGGATGAGGTTGATACGATGAACGAGGTAAGGAAGATCGCTGGAGGAATGAGGTGGGATATCAAGTTGGTGGATCACGAGGATGGCCCCCTCGTGCCCGAGAAGATATTGGTCGGGGTCAAACAGTATTGGGTCGGTAGCAGTGGCAACAGCACGTCGGACATGTAGAAGATCTCACATTCTTTTCCCCAGGTTTCAATGGAAGCCAAAGAAATCCCATTTGGATTTGAGCAGGGCCATCAGCAGAAATGCAAGTTCCTATCATATGGGGATGCAAGTGTTCTTTCATAGGCCATTCTGTTTAGCACTTACTTGTTTTGGATTTCTTAGGAGGATTTGCCAGGGTAAAACCCAAAATGGCTTTTCACACTGCCAAAATAATCAGGCTATCTGTCACCCGGGATTTCGCCGGGCCTGTGTAACGATCATAATGAAAGTTCCTGGATCAGTCGTCACGCTACTGCTCGTGTCAAACTCACCATTCAGCTTTGCTCTAAGGTATCGAGTTTCATTCGCGACCATCCCCAACTCATTAGAAGAGGACAAACTGCACCATTCTCGCCCGCAAAGTTCTAAAAGCTCGAACGCGTTCGGAATGCTTACTCCACACGCTGAGCCGGGCGCCATCCTGGCCTCTGTTTGAGCATTACCCTTCTTGAATGTCTCCTCTGTCGAATATGGTCGACCGAGGTACAGTCTAGATCAACTACCACACATGATTTTTTTGGTCACTTTACAGTTGGAACGCTATGATTATGCAAATTCGCTTGACCCCTAGTTGATGTCCGGTCCTGTCCTGTCCTGAACTACTGTTGTCACATTTCCAGCCATGGCCTTCCCGACTTTAATCTCCAATTTTTTTTTTTTTTTGCTACCTCCTTTTCTGGCCATACGCGTAAGAAAAGAAATTAAAATGAAAAACATCTCATCGTCAACCAACGTTGATAGCATCACCTGGCTGCACTTCGAGAATTTTAATAATTATTAGTATCAAAGCAAGCACTAATCTGGATTAGGCCCTCGAATCAAAAGTCGTATGTTTGACTTATGTTTTTTTAGTCGCGTGATGAGAGAGAGAATTTGTTATAATTACTATTGGGGACCGACCAGTCATAATTTAATAATTTATAATTTGCCGTCCGACATCAATCTATGTTTTTCGCCGATTTTTTTTTTTTAATAGCAAGAACAGAAAATAATCTCGCGACCATTTGCCGCCACGTGCCTGGTACACGCGGTGGAGCCCATTGCAAAGAGAGAGTGAAGAACTTTGCAAAATGGCAGATAATCTAGAAAATATTTATAATTCTTATTTTTTTTTTTTTTGTTTCTTTGCGCTTGTCTTGAAAAGTTTCATCACCTTTCGTTCTTCTTCTTCTTCTTCTGCTGTCTCTCTCTCTCTCTCTCTTTCTCTCTCTGATTTCAGAGAATCCGAGGGAAACCCGAAAGGGGCTCGCGATCAGGTATCACTGCAGCCATTTTCTAACCATGGAGTTGTTAAATTCCATGCCTCTTTGTAATCCTTAAACACTTGGTCAGCTGTGGAATATAAGTATATTCTCTGCGGTGGTTGTTGCTCCTTTGTACCAGTTGAGTTTTTAGTTCCGTCGCCGAGTCGGTGCTTGAAATTCGCATGCACAGCATATTCAGGTTGAGCCCGCGAAGGGAAATTCGTAATCTTTGCGTTGTCGAATTCATTTGAGATGAGAAAGTGTAGGAAAAGAGAAGGTGAATTTGAGTCTGAGCTTAAGTGACTTGCATTCTAGGTAATAGATTTAGGGGAGATTTTTTTTTTTTCAGTTCTTTGGGTGAATATTGATTTACTTCCTGCAGGAGATAGCTGGGTCAGTTGAGGAAATAGTATTTGGTGGGGTTAAGTGATCAAAGGGGAGTTATTTGGAAATGGCGTGCCGAGGGTTTTTGGGATGCATACTGAAGCTCTTGAACTTCTTGTTGACACTTGCTGGTCTGGCGATGGTGGGCTATG
The DNA here is from genome assembly GCF_020921035.1 of Rhodamnia argentea. Lineage (NCBI taxonomy): Eukaryota > Viridiplantae > Streptophyta > Magnoliopsida > Myrtales > Myrtaceae > Rhodamnia > Rhodamnia argentea. The sequence continues at coordinate 4,882,332 of NC_063158.1, forward strand.
GGATCTACTTGTTTGTCGAGTACAAAAGATCATCCAGCGGCACTGTCGGTTACTCGCCCATCGGCGCTGAAGAGGGGTTGGTACAGCTTGGCCGTCCCTTGCTCGTGACGGTCTCTCTCTCGGCCAGTATTTTAGATAGTCTGCCCAAAGCTTGGTAAGCATATTGATTTCTGCACAAAGTAGATGCTGTTCAGTTCTGACTTCACCAGATTAGATATCTTTTAATTTGCATTGAAATCATATTCTCTTGGCATTGGACATTTTGTTTCCGCTCTGAGGCAGTCAGATACTTAGCCTTTGCTACATATTGTCTTTTTGTGCGAGATTTCATTTTTAGTCCATTCATGAAGGGCAAACAACCGCCAGTAAATTTGTTTTTCTTTTGATCGGTAGAAAAACTGGTTTTCGCTCTTGATCAAAGAGGACGACCAGTCATCAATGCTACATGTAGCAATCTTTTTGCAGTTTCAGGCCTTTAAGGTTTCTGACACGGCATTTTTTTCTGTTTCTTTTCCTATCAATTTTCCTTCTGTTGCAGTTACTGAGAATGGAGATTACATAAAATAAAAAAAAAATTGGAGAATTCTACAATCCAAACTCTACCAGTGTGAGAATATTGCTCCTTATCAATTAGATGATGATGCTGCACTGGTCCATTGAGATTTGAAAAAATAATAAGAATGAAAGCCTTATATGTGAAAGAATCCTAGTGGAATTGTTGTAGTGCTGTTTCATGGGTGAAAATAATATTATATGAGATTTGACTGAAGAAGTTCGGATGACTGTTTTGGTTTCAAGTCATCTCATATGCTGCAAAACAACATCCTGCCGCTTAATATAACCAGATCTGCATCAAAATGCAGCAGTGTATACTCTTTCCTTTAGGAGGTTGGTGGACCTCATATGTATAGCTGAACTACTTAATGGGAAATTTGGTAAAAGGTCGGCTTTGGAGGCGATCTTTGTTTGCTGCTTGGAAGATTTGTTCGTGATCTCAAGTGCTAAGCCTTGTAATATAATCGATTTTGGTGCGAATATTAACATCCAGGTTCATAGGAGATATAGACACTTATGACAGGACTTGTGGGGTAGATTGATTGTAAGAGTGATAATAGAAATGGATGACCATTTAAAACCTAAACTGGCATCTGCCATCTGCCTTTGGTGCTCTTTTCTCATTGCCCTGAGTACTGTTATGGGTAGCTAAGATTGGAGGGGTCGGTAGTTTACTGTGACAGAACACGAAACGTGGTCAGTTGAGTTTGGTAGTCGAACTGGACATTGCAATTGACTCTCTTTGGCTATATCTGTGAGAGATACTCCATGAGGTTATTATTTATACCTAATGTAAAACTAACTTGTTGCCTAAGGTAACTTCTGAGCATTTGCCTTTTAGAACTTTTAGTGGAGTAGAATGATGTGAACTGCAGCTCATACTTAATGATGTTTCTGCAAATGAGAGTAAGCCAACGGGAATAGAACCTGAACATATAATCTTGCCTAATGCCATCTATCTTGTACTTGTGTCGTGGTACGCGAGTTAGCTAAACTGATAAGCTGAGCTTAGCTGTTGTTCTATTCTTTTCTTTTTCCTGCCGAGACGATAACTTCAAAACTTAGTCACGCTGAAGCCTTTCTCAAAATTTTATGCTGAGTCGGCGGCTTCTAGTTTTTCGCTATTGTGCATTTCTGTATGGAACCTCTCTTTACCCTTAGGCAAGTCCACTTGAGCCCTCCTCGGAAGACTCAACTAGTGGATATTTTGGTTGGTTTCGGCAACTTGTTTTTTCTTCTGATGTAGTCTATGAATATGTTGTTGAAGAAAATATTGACAGTGCGGGATGTTCCTGTTCATTGTTCATATATCACTCTTTACTCAGGTTTCTTGTTTAAGATGAGCCTGATTTTGCACATATCATCATGTGGAACATCCTAACGATTCTATCCTCCTCTCATTTCCTTTTTCTGTTTTTTAACACATTGATGCAGGTTCATATTCTTGTTTATCGGTGTTGGAGTGGTCCTCGTCATCATATCTTGCTTTGGATGTATCGGTACTGTAACTAGGAATGGTTGCTGTTTGACTTGTGTATCCTCAATGAGTCTTCTTGATTCGAAATATCTCTTAGCATAGGTGATGAATTTATGAATTCTTGGATGGGAGAAGCCTACGGTTCTATAGTACGTGATGATGGTAGTCCACAGCATATTCTTCCATGTCATCGTGCCTAAATTGTTAGGACTGGGCTTTGCCGTGTTTTTCCCGGTTGGCTTTTATTGTTGACTAGTCAGTTGTTTCCTTAAGTGATGCAGTACTCAGTCTTGGTAATTTTGTTGATCTTGGTGGAGCTGGGGTGTGCTGCGTTTATATACTTCGACAAAAGCTGGGAAGATGTAGGTTTATATCATTTGTGATTTCTTTAGTTCGTGGATGGATAATGTCAGCTTCCTCTTTTAAACATTGAATTGCATATATGTAGGATGTGCCTACTGATAAAACTGGGGACTTTGACATGATATATGACTTTCTGAAAGAGCACTGGACCATAGTCAGATGGGTGGCTCTTGGAGTGGTGCTATTGGAGGTATGCGTAGGGAACACTCTACATAGAACACTTTCTGTGAACACTTTCAACTTTATCCACATTCGGCTCTTAAAATAATGACTTTATGCAACTGCAGGCATTGGTCTTCTTGTTGACTCTGATTGTTAGGGCAGCAAACAGACCTGCTGAGTATGACAGTGATGATGAATATGTTGCCTCACGACAACAGACCCGGCAGCCATTGCTGAGCCGGCCACTGCCACCGCCACAGCCAGGTGCAGGCGTTCCAGTGGCCGGTGCCCTGGATCAGCGGCCAAGCAGAACTGATGCTTGGAGTACTCGAATGAGGGAAAAGGTGAGTTCACTTTTATTGTATGAGGAATATCATATGCATGAATAAATCGATTTACCTATAGAAGATTGGGAATATAATAGCATACTAGCCTGAGTTCCGATATCCAGCAATGTGCATCTAATGAAACTTGAAACACTACTTAGGTGGCCCTTCTCTCTTTGTACTTATGTTGGTATTCCACTCCAATTCTGATGAATGTTTATTTTCTTAAAACTTTCACTCGGACCAGTATGGGCTTGATACTGCTGAGTTCACATACAATCCAACCGAGTCGAACAGATACCAGCAAGTGCCGACGCAGCCAACGGAAGAAAGGAGCCGCTGCTCTATCATGTGACAATGGTACATTGATTTGGGTTTCTCTTGGGAGCCGCCCCACTGGACAACCAGCACGTCATGTTCATAACTTAGAGGAGCATTTTTCTCATTGTGGAGGATGTGCAGCAGCCTTTTCTCCCTTTCTGTTTATTCCCACTCCTCCTGTCTCTTCCCATTTGGTCATGCATAACCATTTGTTGCTTGTAGGATATGTACTCCAAAAACAGTTTTCTTGCGGTGGACTTGGCAACTTTCATAAAGCTGGATCAAATTTGTGTACTTGAATCCCAACTTTTGCAATCTTGACTCTGGTTTAGTTTTTTTACCCCCCATTGAAGACTACTGTGCAAGTAGATAACGCTTTAAACTTAAAAGTTAGTCAGATCTTAAATGGAAGTTTTGCAATTGCTGGCCAGCAACCTGATAGGCTAATGACCCGTTACTTTATTAGCATATATGGAGTTTCATCATCCCCAATGATAACCACAACCTTTTAGGTGTGACCTGACGATGGCAAAGCAGGTTCTTAGCTAAGATACAATGGAATAATGCACAATCTCAGACCTCAGCAAGAACTCTTTCTGGTTAGACCAGCGTCAAAGGTAGTAAAATTAGCAAAAGCAAAAAAGGAAGTCTGATTAGGTGGATTCAGTTGCAGCAAACTTTGATTAAGATCTCCAAGGGAGCTGCTTTAAGATGCGTTGGTTTGAACCACGTGAAAACATCATCGTCACTGTTGACCGAGCTCTGTACTGCTCATGGCTATAGGATAGATACCTCTGTCACATTCCCTTTCTGTTACAAAATCTCTCAGGAGTGAATTGAGTTTGACTTAAGACTTTGAGAGGTCGCACTCGTTCCCTTTTTCCATCCACCGAGATCAGTTGTTATGGGGGTGTTCTTGAGCGTGTTGCTAGTTTTGAGTTTGTATGGGGTGGGCACTCCCAGCGGTGATGGGGCTCTTGTTCTTGGGTACTACCAAGAGAATTGCCCTCTGTTGGAAGAAATCGTGCGGCATAGCGTTGAGCGCGCGGTGTATAGAGATCCTCGAATGGCGGCCTCTCTGCTACGTCTCCATTTTCACGACTGTTTCGTTATGGTTAGATGAACTCACCTCTCTCTCCATCTCACGCCCCCTCTCGGGCAACAGCGTAAATGATGTACAATATCCTATTGATTTGTGAAGTTGCAGTTGCAGTACTTGAATGTTACCATCTACCCAGCAACTAGAAAATGTCTCATAAATTGACATTAGACTAAGAACGGGAGACGGTCCTTCAAACTTTTCGCGGGGTTGAGTTATTAGTATTTCCTTTTTCCATCTGCGTCTTTTCTATCGGCTAACATCTTGTACTATTCGTTTGAGGGTCAGGGTTGCGATGCATCGGTTCTTCTAGACAGTTTCGATGGCATGGTGAGCGAGAAGCAGGCATTGCCTAACCTTAACTCCTTGCGCGGGTTTGAGGTGATTGACGAGATAAAGTATAATCTGGAAGAGGCGTGTCCATACACAGTCTCCTGTGCCGATATTCTAGCCATCGTCGCTCGAGATGCAGTCGAGCTCGTAAGTTACTCGGAAGCTATTTCTGGTTTAATCAAGACTTCCATTTCTAATGGACTCATTCTTATTCTAAACCCAACCATTCTCCAGTACATATCTCCACAATCAGCATCACACACACTTAACAGAAATTCTTTTTCCTCTTGTGACAAAGAGAGGAGGGCCAAGGTGGGAAGTGTGGCTAGGCAGGAGAGACTCTCTCAAGGCAAGCTTTGATGGAGCCAACAAGTTCATACCTGCTCCAAATTCCTCCCTTGACACCCTAATTGAAAACTTTAGGCAACAGGGCCTGGATGAAGGAGACTTGGTTGCCTTATCAGGTGAAGTGTTCAGACTTTCTTAGAGTTCAATAATGAAATGTCACTTGTTGGAGAAGATGGGTAATCCTTTGTTTGTAATTATCTTGCCAATTCAACTAATACAATATCAATTACTACTGTGTCATCACAAAAATTGTCTAGAAAGTTAAAAACAGCTCGAAACGATTCGTCGAAATAGTTCTCATAATGTGTTTCAGCAAGATGACTTTCACTTAAGCATGCTATCAGTTTCTTCTTCCTCCTCCTTTTATGTTTCGAAGTTTAAGTTTTAACGCCGTTTTGTTCATTGAAAACTGCGGAAGCAGGTAGTCACACGATGGGAAAGGCGCGGTGCCTGAGCTTCAGGCAAGGGATTTACGAGGAAAGCACTGAACGACGCCACGATCATTTCCAGAGATACACCACCTTCTACGACATCCTACGGTCCATATGCCCCGAGACCGGAAGCGACGATAGATTAGCACCGCTCGATCACGTGACGCCTTTCGAGTTCGACAACCACTACTTCCTCAACATCCTCCGAGGCAGGGGTCTCCTACCGTCCGACAACGCCCTCATCAATGAAGACCATGAAGGTGTCGTTTTAAGGCACGTCTGGACCTACGCCGCGGACAGCGAATCTTTCTACCGCGCTTTTGCGAACTCGGTCATGAAGATGGGGAGCATCAACGTGCTGGCCGAAAGCGAAGGAGAGATCAGGAGAAAATGCCGGTTCATCAACACTTAACTTCTTAGAAATGTGCAGCTTAATCACATGTCTATGCAAAAATGAGATTTAGCCAGTGATTGGATATCATATGCATCAGGGGATTTTACAAGTTTTGACCTAGAAGACTTTGAACGAACTAAGTGCAATCAGTCCAAGCTTTTTTGGGGCTTATCATATCGGGCGATAGTCTTTTATATTATTCTATTTAAGTTTTCAAAATCTTGATTTTTATTGAACCTATACAAAGAATTAATTAAAAGTAATAATGTTTTTTTTTATAGAATATATATATATCAATATTCATGAATGAATTATCCCCTTCATTCCAATTCCAATTCCTATGTTAATAGGAATGGGACTTCTACTTTTCCAACGGCAACAAAAAATCTTTGTTGTATGTGTGGTTTTTCTAGTATTTTATTGTTAAGTATAGGTTGTGATACTTTCAGTCTATCTATCTATTCAACAAATAAATAGAAGTTCTATCTATCAATATTTAGCTGCCGAACCAGTCTTTGTTGATCCTGATAAGACGTACTTAAACTAACTGATAGTGAAAAATTTACACGTACATGCTGTTAATTGCTACATTACATTGTGTAAGAACTAAAAAGCTCTGGAGAGGGCCATGAATCACCTAATTTCAGGGTAACTCTCAGCAAAGCACTGAACAAGAGGTCGAGATCGTGCCACCCGATTAAACAAGTGACTGACCTCGCAAATTCTCCATATATGGCGGCAAGAGGTCGAGGTCATCGCCGGACCATGGTGATCATTTCATGTTGCTCATCCGAGGCAAACACTCTTTAGATTCATCTTTCACCGACCGCCCGTTTTTCTTATCAAGCTCTTGGTCTTAAATGGTTCGATTCTTGCCAGCTACTTGATTCCAATCATCCCCTGTTGAACATGTCTCATGGGGATGAGTCTTGTTAAACACCGTGAAATCCGATGGGACTCCAGTAAACACCGATAGCAACTATCTCTATATAGAAAAGGCTGCTGTCCTGAAGAAGCCGAAATTCCTACTAAAGGATTCTACGGCAAACAGTCGATTCGATATACCATAAAGCTGTCGATATGAGTTACAGACCCATATGTTAACTCACATTTATTTATACGGGTCATATACGGGTCACCTTAAACTCAAAATATGATTCATAGACGGGTTATGAAAAGTAAAACCCACAAAACGATGAGTATTAGTGGATCAGTTAGTAGCTTACTTTCAACCCAACTTAAATATGGAGCTGCTCATTCTTCAAAAGCGACAGTTTTAAGGAGAAAAATTACTAAATATGGATCCTGAGAAGGGTTGGGTATGGTTCTCTGCATTTGCATTATATAAAATGATCAAAACAGGTCAAATGAATTAATTTGGATTGAACCATTTTCGACCTGATTAAACCATTTTAACGGTCCTATAACGTAACAAACATCCGCATCTACATCCATGTAAATACTAAGATTATGGATGAAGAGTTGCGACATAACAGAGGGGGCCAATGAAAGTGTCGAATACAATAATAGAGGAGGAGGGAGATATATTTCACTTGAGAAACATTAATTACTATACTAGATAAGATTCTGGTCAAAATCTTCCAACGGCATCGACAAGTTTCTTACATGCACCAAAACCTGGTAAGGCTATGTAACTGCTAGCAGTTCACATGACAAATTTGGTCATTTTCAAGAGAATACGTTTTTGTTGGCTGAGCAAAGAATGGGTCCTCTTGCTCGCTAGTGCGCATGCGCGCGCGTATATTCTTTGTGGTTAACCAGGAGTCATGGAGACCGAGGTGCTTCATAGAGTGGCTTATGCAGTTCCCTCCCTGTCGAAAATGTTCAAGCTGTCGCGTCCAGGGGCCTGGAGGAAGTTCCACCAAGCTATCTACAGCCCGCATCTGAACTTGGCAACGTCTGCAAGACCGCGTCTCTTGCGATTCCCGTCATAGACATGATCCAGCTTGGTGAGGATCACCCCGACCACAGTGATGAGATCGGGAAGTTCCATTCAGCTTGCAAGGAATGGGGCTTCCTCCAGGTGCACCATCTTGAATGTTTTCTTCTCAAACCAAATTCATCTCATATCACATCCTCAACGCACTTTTGAAAAGTTGAAAACTTTCAAGAACTGATATGAAAATGATTTTCGTGATCACACAGTTGATAAACCACGGCATACCGGAAGAGTTCATGCATCAGGTGAAGATAGATACAGAGGAGTTCTTTAAGCTGCCATTGGAAGAGAAGAAGAAATATGGGCAGTTACCCAACACCATCGAAGGCTACGGCCTTGCCTTCGTTGTGTCAGAAGACCAGAAGCTTGACTGGGGTGACATGCTCTTCCTTTTCGGACAACCTGCTTCCCAGAGAAACCTCAGATTTTGGCCAAAGAACCCTGCCTGTCTCAGGTAAAGTTAAAACAGATCAATTACACAAGTAACAGTTCCTAGGACTAATGTGCATGCACAATGAAACAACGTATTATCCAAGAATCAGAGAAATGCACATACAAAGTCACCAAACGAGTCTTGCCAGTTTTCCCTTTGTTCTTTCTTCCTCTCTTTTCTCGGGAATGAACAAAAGATGTAACTTTAATTTCGGCTCAACATCTCAGAGCAACCCTGGACAGTTACTCTTCAGGGTTGGTATGGATCTTACTTTTCCTCCTGAGAGCAATGGCCAAGAACTTAGGACTTTCTCCAGATGTGCTTGTGGGAATGTTTGAAGAGGGAGCACAAGCGATAAGGCCTAACTACTATCCCCTGTGCAAGCAAGCAAACGAGGCCATGGGTCTGACCCCACACTCTGATGCCACCAGACTGACCCTGCTAAGTCAAGTGAACGATGTGGATGGATTGCAGATCAAGAAAGATGGTAACTGGCTACCTATTAAACCTGTTCCTGGGGCATTCATTGTCAATGTAGGCGATGTCATTGAGGTAGTACGATGATTCCGCTACCCCTTCCCCCTGTGTGTGACAGTGATCCCACGATTGATGTGCGATGCAGACAATGAGCAATGAAGAGTACAAGAGCATAGAGCACAGAGCAATCGTGAATCCAGAAAAGGAACACCTCTCAATAGCTGCGTTTCACTGTCCAAACATGCAAGCTGCAATTGGCCCGTTGCCAGATCTCGCTGTAAAGAGCAGTGCGCTGTACAAAACATTGAATCATGAGCATTACGTAAGGCTAGTTCTAGGGAGCAAACTTGACGGTGAAAGCCTGTCAGACCAATTTAGACTTGGTGATGTATGAGTCGCCGGAACACTGAAAGTTTTTTAAAACTTGTTTGGGTGTGTACCAGGTTGATCAAGAAAAGGGACTGCATGTCTCAAAGATGTGGAAAGAAGCTACAGGTTCTGCAATGACCACATTTTGCTTGCAAAGCGATGTAAAGATTTAATCAAGCATTTAAATAGGAATACAAGGTCTTTTATGGAAAGGACCAGAATGTCAATATATATCATTTCTGAATAAACCAAAACAGATCTATGGTTAGATCCTCTAAAAGCATGTGAACAGACTGGAAAATTACCACTTCCTAGTTCCAACAAACAGTAATGTTAGACCGTCCTTTAGAAGCACACCCCAGGACCAAAAACATGTAATTCTGAAGATGCTTGCTCGACATGCATTCTAGCATTCTAGATGATTGAGTGGTTACTAAACCAAACCTAGATCCCACGCTACCCCTTTAGATGCCTTTACCACCATGCTACAATGATGAGCAAATTATGGTAATTCTTTTACCAAAAACATCGTGAGCATGTGATAAAGACACCCAAAGAGGAGCGTGACATCTAAGCTTAATCATGGTATTGAAGAAGAAATATAGTACAGCCAAACTACCGAGAGCCCACAAGTATACAAATTTGACTGCTGTATCAAAGGATTCAAAGAACTGTTAAATTGTTTGTTATACTGGAAGAGCGATCAGCAAGCATCCTACTCCTTGACTACTTCACAGGAGAAACAACTCGCTTTGCTTTTATATGCGCAACCCAAAGATCGAATTTCCTTTTATCCTAACCTCGTTAGAGTAGGAAGACAATAGAAAAATCGAACTTCGGACTATACATATAGCCAAAAGTTTGTAAGCTTAAGCGAGCACTTGCAGCCAAGTCACGGACGTACACATAGCAATCTAGACATTGCCATCAAATACAGAACGCCCAACCAAGCAAAATCTTGCATCACACAAGGCTAAGTTGACATCAAAATTATGGGTTCTTCAGGCCAAGACTAGGGTCGCAGAAGAACACAATAATAACAGCAACTAGACGGGCCTCTTTAATGGAGGAGTTGAGACGCAAGTTGCAGATTACAGAGCCAAGATATATATACCTGTCAAGCAGAAGAACCGCCGAAGAAGACTGCAATAAAAATCACAAGTCACATTCGATGTCGGTACCCATATCAATCAGTGTAGCAACACCACAATGCTACACTAGTGGATTGACAGACAGATGAATTCCTATCTAGACCTCCCCAAAAATTTACTTTTGACCCCCAACCTGAAACACTTCGAGAATCTTCATAGCACCAATTTTGTCCCTCACCATGATCTACTCAACACCAGCCAAAAGCAACGACAAAGAAGACAGCAGCAGGTACGAGAGCACGATAACGGCTAAATAGGAACGTCAGCTGTGCATAATTACAGGAAAGTTTCATTTCTTTTTTTTTTTCACATATCCAAGATTGAAGAATTTGAGGCTTGTCCTACATGAAGAAAACCCAAGAAAGAAGAGAAAAGGCGAGGACATCAATACCATTGCCGACGCTGAAGCAAAGAAGCATAAGCTAAGAACATCTGAGCTTTGGCAATCATGCCTTTGCCGAACCCCCAGAACTGAATTTATCTTTCGCCATACCAAATATGATCGTCAGCACCGAGAATCGATTCAGGAAGCTCCCAACTTGAGAGCTCCCAAGAATGGTTGATCAAGGAGCTGGCCCTCTTGCAGTTCGAAGCACCGAATAGAATATCGCGAAGAAGGAAAAAAAAAAAAGAGTTAAGGCTCAAAGTGCATTTATTCCACGAAAAACTAAAATTTAAAAATATTTTTTTAAAAATAATTAATTATATATTAAAAATATTAATTTATCATCGATAATAATTTATATCTAATTATTTTTATGGGTAATAAAAATATTTTGTATTATCGATAATAATTTATACTTAGAGGTTATTTTTTGAATATTTTTTAAATTTTGAATTTTCTGTGAATGAACGCATTCAAAATTTCACTTTTTTCTTCGTCGTGTGATTATATTTTCTAGGAGAAATTTCAATTAAGAGCTAAAAGTATTCTCATTTTTCTTAAATGAGGGTATGAAGTGAACTCATTATTTTAAATAAGGACCTGAACTAACTATGACTGTTTCACATGAGAGCCCGACCTCGCCAAACGGCTAAATATTCCGACCGATCAAGGGTTATTTTGTCAAAATACAATTTAAACTTAATTTTTAGTTAAATTAAATTAAAAAAAAAAAAAAAAAAAAACATAGGCGGAAGAAGAAGAACATAGGCCGTCGCCGAGGCATCAGCGACCCCGCCAGCAATTCCTAACACCCCACCAACGGTGGGAGCAACCATAGGCGACTGCCTCCCGCCTCCTGCTTGTGTTCTTCTTCCTACATTCATCTTCTTTCCTCTTTTTTTTTTTTTTTTGTTTACATTTAGTTTTTTAATAATGAAAACATAAAAAATATAAAATATAAAAAATAAATGATCAAAATGCCCCTAATCAGTTTGTAAGTCAAGCTATTTTTTAAGATTGATATTGATAGTTCTTGCCCTTATTTGAAACAACATTCACTTCAAACAGTTTTTTAAACAGAGATGGCACTACAAGCTCTTATTTGAAATAAAATCTATTTCAGGCCCAGACAATAAGGGCACTTCACGCCCTTATTTGGAATTTTTCCCATTTTCAATACCCACTCAATATCAATCATCATCCTGGGAAACAGACGTTCGACCCATCCACGCGAAAGACCAGCACTGGTTTCAGGCTTTATGATGCTTGGAACATTCGTTCTGCAGTACAGTCTTAGAATTTTGTGAGGCAAAGTGAGATCCACCCGAGAAAGGGAGGCACCCAGAAGGCAAATGTTACTGCGATTCTCGAACTACAGATGAGTCTGGGCTTTCCTCTAGAATTCTGCTTCTACTGGCTTTCTAAATGCGGGTGCCTCGCTTGATCAGGTGACGCCTTTTCGAGTTCGGCAACCACAACCTCCTCAACATCCTCCAAGGCAGGGGATGTCTCCTATCATCTCATCATGCCTTCATCTTCTCCAGAAAGTAGTGATCTAGAGGTCGAGATCATGCCACCAGATTTTAAACAAGTGACCGATCTTAAGAATTCTACATAGATGGTGGCACTTCATCCTCGGACCATGCTGATCACTCGATGTCGCTCATCTGAAGTTACCTGACTTCAAATTCATCTTTCACCGACCGCCCATTTTTGATTATCATGCTCTTACATGTTTGGAATCTTGCCAGGCCTCATGGCGGGTTAGTCTTGTTAAATATCGTGAAATCCAATGAGAGTAGAGTGAACGGCGATAGCAACTATATAAGAATACAAATGACTGCCGTCCAAAAGAGAAGCAGACACTTTGCCAAAAAGATTCCTACACTGGCATCCTCAAGCAAACAGACGATACCCTATAACGTAACAAGCACTGGATTACAGATAAGAGGAAAGACATGCGACAAAAAATGGGTACTAAAGAAAGAACTTTTGAAGAATACAATTCTTGTCAAAGCCTCTGATGGCGCGCACCCACAAGTTTCTTACAAGCACAAAACCTGGAAAGGCTACAGAACTGCTGGCGGCACAAGTGACAAAAGCGGTTAGCATTTTCAAGAGGCTGCCACATGCACGCACCTCTGACCCTTCTCAATTTTTAACTAAAAAAGTTTCTAGCAGAAAGGGAAAAAGACAATATAAGAGTGGTTTAGAGCATACTTATAGATTGGTCCAATGTCCAAAAAAACCTTCAACTTTAGTATTTGTGATAATTATATCCAAAAAAGAAATTTCTATCTCATAAGAAACCTCTAACTTTTATTTTTGTCTCAATTCTACCCTAAAGTTTTACTTTTGTCTTAATTCTACCGGCCTAGTACCAAAAAAATCCTCAACTTTGGCATATGTCCGAAGTATATCCAAAACTTTTTTTATCTCATAAAAAACCTTCAACTTTTACTTTTGTTCCAATTCTACCATCGTTAACCTTTTGTCCATAATCATCATTAGTTAATTCTATGTGGCATTTTAACGTCGTTAATGAATTGCACTTCAGCAAAGCTGATATGAAAAAATTTCTGAACTTCTCTTCAGTTGTTTGCTTTCCCTACATATTTACAAAGTCACTCAAAACGGCGCTTTTCGTATTCTTTTCGGTACTCAACAGCCCAAAGAACAGCTAAACATGGAAATATTTGGACGGACGATCTAAATTCTCATCATCCCCGAAACCTACTGTTTATAAGTTTCAAAGATTCATTGAGAAGCTCGGCGAGAAAATTCGAGCCACGTAGGATTAACTAAGGTTAATTGGAAAGGATACTAAAGTCGAAGGATTTTTTCGGTATTAGATCGGTAGAATTGGGACAAAAGTAAAAGTTTAGGATTTTTTGTGAGAAAAAAAATAGATATAATTATCATAAATATTAAAGTTAGAGGTTTTTTTTTTGGATATTAGGCATTATAGGTTGTGAGGAGAATACTTTTTGTTGAATGAGCAGTGAATGGGTCCTCCTCTTGCTAGTGTTTATATAAATAAGAGGAGACCTAGGGTTTAGAGGCCCTCTCTGGTTAACCTGGAGTAATGGAGACTGAGGTGCTTCACATGAGCGACCTCGGCGGTTCCCTCCCAGTCAAAAATGTCCAAGCTCTAGCGTCCAAGGGCCTGAAGGAGGTTCCGCCTCGCTATCTACGGCCCGCATCTGAGCTCGGCGAGGTGTGCGAGTCCGAGTCTCTTGAGATTCCTGTCATAGACATGATCAGGCTCGGTGAGGATCACCCCCACCACAGAGAGGAAATCGAGAAGTTCCATTTGGCTTGCAAGGAATGGGGCTTCCTCCAGGTGCGCCATCTTGAATGTTTTAAATCGAACCAAGTTCATCTCATATCATGTCCACGACATACATTCCAAAAGTTTCAAGTTCCAATTACTGATATGAGAATAAATTCCGTGACGGCGCAGTTGATAAACCATGGCATATCGGGAGAGATCATTCATCAAGTGAAGACAGATACCGAGGAGTTCTTTAAGCTGCCATTAAAAGAGAAGAAGAATTATGAGCAGTTACCTAACTCCATCGAAGGCTATGGCCAAGCTTTTGTTCTGTCGGAAGACCAGAAGCTTGACTGGAATGACATGCTCTTCCTTTTTGCACAACCTGCTTCCCAGAGAAACCTCAGGTTTTGGCCAAAGAACCCTGCCTCTTTCAGGTGAGTTAAAACAGATCAATCACACACTAGAAGTTCCTAGGACAACTGTGCACATACAAAGAAATTACAAGCATACAAGTACGAAGAACAAACCAATGTATCTCCATTATCCAGGAGTCAGTGAAGTGACCAAACAGAGTCGCCAAATGGGTCTTACCAGTTCTTTTTATTCTTCCTCTCGTTCTCGGGGATGAACAAAAGATAACATCAATTTCGGTTCAACATTTCAGAGCAACCCTGGACGGTTACTCTTCACAGTTAGTACGGATTTCGCTTTTCCTCCTGAGAGCTATGGCCAAGAACTTGGGACTTTCTCCGGATGTGTTTGCAAGCATGTTTGAAGAGGGGATACAAGGGATAAGACTGAACTACTATCCACCGTGCAAGCAAGCAAATGAGGTCCTGGGTCTGACCCCACACTCTGATGCCAGCGGACTAACCCTGCTAACTCAAGTGAATGATGTAGATGGATTGCAAATCAAGAAGAACGGTAAATGGCTGCCTATTAAAACTGTTCCCGAGGCGTTCATCGTCAACGTAGGCAACGTCATCGAGGTAGTCCATAATTTCACTACCACTTCCCTGTGCGTAAAAGTGATGCCATGATTGATCTTCACGTTTGATGCAGATAATGAGCAATGGACAGTACAAGAGCATAGAGCACAGAGCAGTAGTGAATCCAGAAAAGGAACGCCTCTCAATTGCAGCATTCCACAGTCCAAATATAGAAGCTTCAATTGGCCCATTTCCAGATCTTACCGGAAAGAGCGGTGCACTGTACAAAACAACGAATCATGAGGATTACATGAGGCTGGTTGTCGCGAGCAAACTCGACGGTAAAAGCCTGCTGGACCAGTTCAGACTTAGTGATGTATGAATCGCTTGTATATTGAAAGTCGTTTAAAACTTGTTGGTGTGTGTGTACCAAGTTAATAAAGAAAAGGGACTGTAGGTCTCAAAGATGTGGAAAGAAACGACAGGTTCTGCAATGACCACCTTTTGCTTAAGAATGATGTAAAGGTTTCCTCAAGCATTCAGATAGAATACGAGGTCTTTTATGCATAGTACCATGATGTCAATATGAATTATTCCTTCTCGAATTTAAACATTGCAATGGTTAGATTCTCCGGAAGCATGTGAACAGACTGGTAAATACTGCTCCCTAGTTCCCACGAGCGGTAATGTTAAGACAGCCCTTTAGAAGCAAATCACCGGTACCAAGAAACATGTACTTCTGAAGAAGCTTGCTTGACGACCATCTGAGCATTCTAGATGATCGGATGGTTATTGAAGCAAACCTAGATCGCACGTCACTCCTTTAAATGTCTTTACCACCATACTATGATGATCGAAACACATTGTGAGCATATGATGAAGAGTCAAAAGACATCCGAAGAAGTGTGTGACATCTAGGCTTGATCATGTTAGTGAACCGAGGAAATATATTGCGGCCAAACTATTTGAATGCCCACACTCAACAAATTCTGACAGCCACAGAATGGGATGCAAAGAACAGTCAAATTGTTCGATATACTGGAACAGTGATCAGTAAGCATTCTACTCGTTGATGACTCAACAAGAGAAACAACTCACTTTGCTTTTACCCTGATTGGCTGCATGTGCAGCCCAAAGACTTAATTTTTCTCTTATCCTGATCTCGCAGGGGTAGAGGGAGAATGGAAATCGAACTTCGGACTCTACATATAGGCTATAGCCAAAAGTTTTGAAAGCCTAAGCGAGCACTTGCAGCCAATCAGTTGATGTACAGATACCAACGCAGACGTTTCCATGAAACATAGAATGCCTAACCTAGCAAATACTGCATGATACGTGATCAAATTGACAAAAAAAAAAAAAAAATTTATTGGCTTCTTCAGGCCAAGGCTCATGTCACAGAAGAGCACAATATCAACAAAATAACCAGCCTGGCCTCATTAATGGTGGAGTTCTGACACAAATTGCGCATTACAGGACCGAGTTTTATTACCTCGCCAGCAGAAGAAGAATGCCATGAAGACTGCAATTAAAATCAGAAATCACATTCGATGGCGGCACACGTATCAATCAGTGTCGTAACACCACCATGCTACTACACTGCTGGATTGACAGACGGATGAAATCCTCACAAGACCACCCCAAAAGTTTACTTTGACTCCCATTCTGAAACACCCAATTTGAGACTCTCTAAGAGAAAGTCATCACAACAATTTCGCTCCTCGGCATGATCTAATAACACCAGTCAAAAGCAATGACGAAGAAAACAGAAGTCAACATTGTACAGAGAACAGGAGCAAAGAACGCACAGTAACGGATAAATAGGAAGATCAGCTGCGCATGATAACAGAAAAGTTTCAATTTTTTTTTTCTCGTATATGCAAAAGCGAAGAATTTGAGCTTGTCCCACGTGAAGGGAACAAAAAGGAAAAAGAAGAAAAAAGAGGGAAGCGACGACGGCAGGACTATCCAAAGACATCGAAGCAAAGAATGTACGCTAAGAATATCCGTGCTTAGGCAATCATGCCCGGTCGCCGGAAGGAGAAATCATCTTCGCCAAACCAAGTATCATCATCAGAACTTAGAATCGATTCACGAAGCGAGAGCCCGAGAACGGATAATCAAGAAGCCAACCCTTTTGCAGATCAAATCACCGAGAAGAAGAATAAATGCTCGATCCAATGCTTCTCTCTTGGCTCAAGTTTGGTTGGATTCAGGCAAAATTTCAAATAACCGCACGAGCTACTCTCATCAAAAGTGCCCCTCCTTGTGTTGTCATGTCATGGACAAGGGCATGTCGCACGTAAAGTCAATATTATTTCAAATAAAATTTGGAGTGATTATATCCGTTTCACGCGTTAGTTCGGAGCATTTTCATCATTTTTATTATTTTATTATTTTTTTCCCATTTTCTGGTTTTAAAAACTAAAAAAAACTAAAGTTTACAAAAAAAAAAAAAAAGAGGGAGGGAGGGAGGGCCTGGATTTCCAATTTTTTTTACTTTCCTTTTTTTAATTTTAATTTAATTTGACTAAAATACCCTTAGGCTACTTTTAGTCTTCAGAATTTCTAGCCAAGATAGGATTGTATAGGATATAATATGAAATTCAGAGATTTTGTCATATCTTATACACTGTTTGATGAATTACGATAATAAAGCCGGATATATTCATATTATATTATGTTCATTGTTTGGTAATTACATATATTGATGTAAATGAATCCGAAAATGCACAAGCATAGACTGTAAGAATCTCTCATAATTCACTACCAACTTTAGTGAGAGAGAAAATATAATCATTCGCATTTGCAACTACAAAAAGTTTTATCTCTCTCGCTATCGTTATTAAATTTCAATATGAACCACGAAGTTATAGAAGAGAATGAGTTTTGACTCTGTTTCTACTTTCATAGACTTTTGGCATGAACCAGAAACCTACGAAAGAGAAGAAGTTTCAACTCAATCGCAGTTTTTGTAGAATTTTGACGTGAACTAAAAAATTACAAAGAAGCGGTGAAACTTCAACATGAATCAAAGATACATATATGGAGATTTCTAGGTTTTTTTTTAGAAATTTCATTGCCCCAAATTCTTTAAGAATTCGAAAGATAATTTTCAAGTTCGAATTTGTTCATTTAAAATTTGGGTTCTTCTACTTCATTTTTATTTATTTATTTTATTTTTATATCATTTTTTTGTTATTTTCATTCAGTTCCATCATTTATTAATAAAATTTTAATTAAATAATAAACTATACTACCAAAAAATTCCTCCTTTGAACTTACCCAATAAAAAATTCCTTCAATTCCTAATGACATAGATATGAAGTGTGTGTATATATATGTGCACATAATATATATTGTAAAGTAGAAAGAAACTAAAAGTTATATATAAATGAATAAAAAAATTATTTTTAATTTTTACTTTTAATATTAGAATTCGAATATAATTCATATTTAATTCATATTTTGATCTTATTTTCTAAGAAGTTTATTATGCGAGAAAAAATAGCTTTTAGACCATGATCATAAAAAATCATATCCACCTTTATCCCATCTCCCCCATGGGATAAAATTTTTCCAGGTTATATCCCACTTTATCCGGTCCTGGGCGGTAGCCAAACACGGGATAAGATAAATTTTATCATATCCTGATTTTTATCCCGATCACCGAACACAACCTTAATGGCATGTAATTAGCCTACCGATGAAGTCAGGCCCTTGTTCAAAACAACCATAGCCACTTCAAGCATTTATTTGAGACAACGTACTTCATACTCTTATTTGAAACAAAAATTACTTCAAGGAGTTATTTAAAGAATGAGAATATTTCAAGCCTTCATTTAAAATTTTTCCTTCAGTTTATTTTAAGTGAAAATCTATTTTGCTAACTCTCATCAAGAATGACAAAATAACATGTTCTTTTCAATAATTTGAGATATACCATTTTGGGTTTTGCTTTGCCAGTAAATTTAATCGGGGAAAAAATAAAAATCGTTATCGACAATTAATCTCCAATATTTCACTTTTTTTTCTCCCTTTCTTTCTCGTAATTATATTTCAATATCATTAATCATCCTCATGATGGCACGTACAAATTTTTTTTTTTTTTTGGGTGGTCGAATGCACGTACAGATGTTGGATCGTAAATAATTTTGCATGATGACTTGGAATTCAACGGGAAACAAACGCTGTTCGACCTTGGTCTACGTTTTGATAATCTAATGCTATTTAAGAAGGAACCATATGTCACGCAATGCCCAACAACACGAAAAATGGGCATTGCCTTCAGGCATTCATCTCCAAGTCATTCACAAATTGAGCATATTTCACGACCAACAAGTTCTATCTTCTAGTGGTGAGTAAAGCACACGAACCATTCGAACTCACCAAGCAAGACAAGCCAGGCATATTCCCACCAAGTTTGCGAAGAAAGCCGAGTCTGATGAGAGCTCGAAATGAACATGTCCGCCAAGCAACCCTCTGCAAAGGAATCGAAAAGATAGGGAAGGCATATATGCCGTGGGATGGGAAAGGAAACTAGATTTCCTTCCGCTACAAAAGGCCTGACCTCCAGACTTAGGCAGCAATTTGCACCAACCCCAAACCCACACACCCACACCCCAGAGGACCGAGAGAGAAGGATGGAGATTTCACATGTCAGCCACGAGCATCCGCTGACCCTGTGTGCGATGGAGGACACCGGTGAGCCTTGCAATGGATGCTCGAGACCCATCTTCGATCACGGCTATGGTTGCTTAGACTGCGGCTTCCTCCTCCACAAGAAGTGCGCCAAGTTGCCTCGGAAAGTCCACCACCATCTTCATCCTAAACACCCTCTCTCACTCCTCTTCGATCCATCGGAAACGCCCCAGTGCAGCGTCTGCAATAAAACTGGCTCCGGGTTTGTCTTTGAATGCCAAGATTGCAAATACTACATGGACGTGACCTGTTTCTTTAGGAATCAGCCTTACCTTGATCTCCCTCCTCTAGAAGGGAAAACAAGAAAGCTACAATCACACCCTGACACTTTGTTACCTCACAATCACACCCTGACACTCTGTTACCTCACACAGCAGAGTAAAAGGAAGTGTAAAGGATGTGAACAGCAAATTTTGGGTCCAGCTTATTGCTGCAAGGAATGCGATCTGTTCACACTCCACAAATCCTGTGCTCAATTGCCACAGAAGAGAGAACATCTTTTCCACCCTTCGCACTCCCTCACACTCTTTACAGAATCACCTTATCCTGGCTCACGAACAATCTGTAACACTTGTCGGAAGATCATCCAAGGTTTTGTGTACCACTGTAACATATGTTCGTTCGACCTTGACTTGCTCTGCGCTTGTCTTACACCTTCACTGAAACATGAGAAGCATGATCACCTCCTCGCTTTCTTCAATGAAATAAATGATCAAGTTTCATGTAATTCCTGCGGAAAATCGTGCCGCAACAATCTTTACAGATGTGTTAGCTGCAAGTTCAATGTGCACTCCACTTGTCTTCCCAGCGTTAAGCACAAACACCATCCCCATCCTCTTAAACTCAACGACTCCACTCCCAAGGATGGAAGTAGGATTCACTGCGCAGCATGCAAGAAGAAGACAAGCCCAGAGGCCCAGGCTTATTATTACTGTGCAGAATGCAGCTATGGTGTTCATCCTGAATGTGTGGTCTCCGAGGTAAACTCAGCCTCCCCTACCCCTTAGATTTATATAAAACAGAGAAGTGAGGTGCCGAACCAAACAACCTAGCTAACATGCTATATTTTAAATATATATCCGGAGTCTATGCTACGAGAAAATGATCATAAATACAGAAATACTTTTTTTTCGCGTGTGTAAAAATAACCTAAAAAAAAATCAGTAGAAGGACTTCACTTTACCAGCAATCATAACAAATTGAATAAAGTAATTATATTCATGCACCTTAGAAGGAATTATACTAATCTTAGAGTTGGCAGATTACAGTTAGTTTGTTTTGAGAAATTAATGTAAAAGGTAGTGGAAGGAAGATAAATGGTGGTGGGGGCATGCGGCTTCTGACAAAGGTTCATTCTATCCACTTTGCCAGTTACATGATATATCGTCTCATCACCTGCATTGCTGTTACTCCCCAGAATTGCTTCCATCTAAACGTTATTCTTGATTTCCTCAATTTCTTCCTTTCCTCGTACTCACAACATCTTCCAACCTAGGCAAAGGCAACTAATTGGATGAAGTGACTTAACATGGTTAACTTACCTTTTTTCCATGACCAGGACCAGCCCGAGATAGGGAAACTTCTAGAAGACATTGCAAGGGTCCGAGAAGAGCTAGATGCAATTGCCAGTCAGTTGAAACGGGACAGAGGATCAGTATCGAAGGATGATACAGCATGAGCAACAGCAACGTGAGCTCAAGGATGGGATGAAGAAAGAAAGATGATTAGATTGATTAAAAAATGTCATAGCCCAAAACTAAGAAAAAACAAAAGAAATTTCCACTACTATGTAAAAGAGAGGTCATATATCCTTTGCTCTATTGAAATCATCACCTGAATATCAGTGAAACTTACTGGAGTCAGGTCAGATTGTTAGGACTGCGTACTTGTGTCATGCATCTAGATATATGCTCATAATGTAAAAGCCTATCCTCATGTGCAAAGTGAAGATCATCATGCTCCTCAATTATCAGTAAGCAATGCTATTCATAGATACGATGCTTACATTACTCTGTTCCATATGGCGGTGGACTCTTGTGATCACAAACACTGCAAAAAGTACGAATATACAACAGGATCATTGAAATACCAATATTACCGTTAAACAAATCGTCATCTAGAGATTCTGGAGAGAACAATCAGCAGCTGCAGGGAAAAAAATAACAGAAAATCTTGAATGCAGAAGGAATCTGATAAGCATTGTAAATCGTTTTAAAAAGTTTGCTTCCAGGAAGTAATGTTGTCTTCTATGTACTCTAAATCGACAGGCAATCTGGATCTATGCACCTCTTTATATGTCCAGCCAAAAATTGATCGTTCCAAACTGCCAATTCCAACAAAAACTTAACAGTACATGTTTAAGGAAAGATGCTCAGAAGAACCATTGGAGGTGTATGATCGAAAATCTTCTTGGACATTTTCCTCATGCACACCCAGAGTCGAAATAGCCTCCCTAAACCATCTGCTTAATCACCTGTATGATAAGATGGATCGACACATCTTCTCACATTCCTTGTAGAGCAGAAAAAGACACACTTAAACAGTGTAATATGCATTTGTTAATAGCTTCATTGATGAGAAATGGGCTAGTCAGATATATATTTGAGTTCATTGCATAGATAAGACAATAAATATTCCCATTGCTTCATGCCAGGGATATCAGAAATCAACTCCTACAACATATACATACACGAAGCAAAATGAAGTACGAGGTCCACAATTCTAATTTGTCTACACTCATGAGGATGCATACTTCATAGCTCTTTGGAGTTCACTCGCCAAACTGTTTGACCGATTCAATGACTGATTCGATTCTCTCCCATTTTCTTCTCTCCCACTCTTCTTACTCTTCCACATTTCAAAATCACCCCTTCTCACTCCCAAATTCATTGAATCTCTATCGCCAACTCCAATCTTTTCGCCAGGACCCTCCCTTGTCCCTATTCCTAATCTCATACCCTCCAAACATAGCTTCATCTCACTATTCTCCCTCTGCATCTCTTCCAAATCCTTCCTGATCTGTAAAAACATTCCCCTCAACAACTCAGAATCACCAAAATTACTCTCCTCCTTCCTTTCATTTTGTCCCTTCGCTTCCTCAATGGTCTCAAACCCAATTTTACTCACCGTCAAGAACGGCATTCCTGTCCCAGAATCAGCAACCGGCAAATTCATCCCCCAACGGAAATTCACCCTCACACGCTTTGCTATGGGCAACATCGTCCTTGCCCTCACTCCAATTCCAGAGAACATTTTCAGATTGCCACTCTTACCATGGCTTTTACAACTCTGTGGCATAACCTTACCATCATTAGTAAGATTGCGACCATAATCCGCACTATCAGAGCTTCTAAACAGCTCTTTCCCACAACAAGGCTCCAGCTTCAGCTCCTCCCAAGTCGACGAACCCCCCATCAGAAATCCACCCCCAATTCCCAACTCAGAACCTAAATGATCACTTACGCCAGCAAGCGTGACCTCGTTTTTTCCCTGATTAGGCTCAACAAATCTCTTCGCGTCCAAATCCTGGCTGTAACTGGGGTTTGAAGAGGTGGACTTGCTGAGAGAGAAGTGTCCGAGCTGAGGCCGGAAGTGGAGAGAGAAGACGGGAGAATTAGGGATAGGGCTCGAGAGCGAGAGAGGGAAATGAGCTGAGAAGACGATAGGCGAATTGTTGGGCGAGCCGAAGAGGCCAATGCCGGATTTGAGAGTGAGAGAGATGGGGGAGCCGGCGGACGACGCGGCGGTGGGGGAGTAGGAGAGCTTGAGGGAAGGGAAGGAAGGGAAGCTGGTGGAGAGAGAGAAGGTGAAGTATGACGAAGGTGTGGTGGTGGTGGTGGTGGTGGCGATGGTGGAGGTGAATGGCTGGTTCACGATAGTGAGAGGCAGCTTGGCTTTAAGGATTGGGTGGTGGTGGTGGTGGTGGTTGCAGGTTGGGTCGCCGCCTCCCCGGCGGCGGCAGTCGTTGTCGGGGAGTTTGAGGGAGAACTTCATAGATTCGTCTCGACGTCCGACGAGGGTGTATCCGAGTGGCTTCTGGGGCTCCGTGGAGACCACGTACTCATGAAAATGCAAGAGGTGGGTGGCTATACACCTAAACAAGAAAAAATTCAAAAAAAAAAAAAATACAAATGCTGTCATTATTTCAAATACAACCCGAAGTGCTTTGAAGAATCAAAAGGCATTTTCATCCTTTAAATTTTAATTTTTTTATTTTATTTTTTTCCCTTTGCCCTCCCCGACCTCATGAGAGGACTGCCCTCACCAAATTCGGCAAGGGTAGCCTTCGCCCTCCGCTTGGGCTGTTGCCTTGGCTGTGGGTAAGGGCAATAGCAATAGCAGCCAGGGCAACAACGCAATCAAAGAGCGAGGGTTGACCTGGTCCACCCAAACCAGAGCGACCCTCGCCCGAGGTGGCGATAGTCGAGGAAGAGGGGAAAAAAAGAAAAATTTTAAAAAAATTAAAAATATAAAAAGTGAAAAGCCTTTTTAATCGGGTCCTTTATTTAAATTAATGAGAACACTTCAAGTTTTTATTTTAATTAAGGTTCACTCCAGACTCTCATTTGAGAAAATAAAGGTAGTTCGAGACTTTATTTGAAAATGTTCGCCTAAACAATGTTTTAAAATGAAGACATACCTTGAAGCGATCCTAGAATAAAAATCTATTATAAAATCTAATGGTACGCTTGGTAGGTAAAAATTCCATGAAAAATATTTTTTTTTGAGAAATTCTTTTTTGAAAAAAGATTAGTTTTTTTTTATGTTTGGTGATATGTAGCCATAACTATTTTATAGTATTTGGATCTTATTTGAAAAATTATTTCAATATCATGACTTTATTTCATGCTATAAAAAATCAAAATTTTAAATTATTTTTTATGTTTTTCCCTCTCTTTTTCTTTTTCTTTCTCCCTCTACCGCAATTGGCCTGCGGCGGCCACGAGTGAGCTCGCCAACCCGCGTCTGTACCCTATCGGCAAAGGAAGAAGAAAAGAAAAAAAAAACAATTGAAAATTTTAAAGAATAAAAATATTAAAATATGAAATATTAAAAAATATTAAAAATTCAAGATGAATAATGCCCAAAAAGTGTTTTTGCCTCTTTAGGTTTACGATTTTACTTTTTTTTTAATTTTATGCATGAATTTTCTGTCGATCGAAAAGCATTTTCTATTCATTAAGACATTTTCAAAAAATCAAAGAACTTCTTGCTGAGCTCAGTCTATTCCGATTAGATGAGAGAGAAAGCTAGAGAGAGAGAGAGAGAGAGAGGAGATTCCAAATGGGCCCCCGACTGAGTGCCCTAATCCACTGAAGGTCCGTGGGCTTGGCTCGCCTCTTAAGCTTCGTGGGCTTGGGCAGATGGGCTGAGGCTTAGACTTCGCATGCCAGATTAGTGAATTGGACCTGATTTAATAGACGGGCTTCATAAAAAACTAAGCCGAAATGGACTCTCTCTTTTCATTCGCAATTAATTTTCTTGTTCTTTTTACTATTATTTGTTTGGGAAAATTTTAAAAAATGACTTGAAGTCCTCTTATTTTCTCAAATAAAGGTCCAAAATGAACCTTGTTTCAAATAAGGGCCTAAAGTACCCTCATTTTTTCAAGCAAAAGTTTGAAGTGAACGTTGTTTCAAATAAGGGCCTGAAGTGGCCATGAAATTACAAAAAAAGACCCGATTTCAAGGGCATTTGGGTGTTTTTCTATATTTGATTTTTCTTCTACTTTTTTTTATTAGAACTTTCCTTTTTCTATTTCTTTAAAATTTAACAATAAATAAATAAATTAAAACTTACCCCTCCCGCCTCTAGCCGTTGCTCCACCGCCCTAGGGGGCTGAAGGTCGGCGGGGTCACCAGCAACCCCGTCAACCGGAGGCAAGGGCCTCTAGGCCCTCTCCCGGACACGGTCGAGGGTCGTTGGCCCTTGGCCAAACAATCTGGGAGAGAGTCAAAGGCCCTCGCCTCCGGTTAGTCTTGTCGCCGGCCCTCATTGAGGCACCGTTGACCCCATTGGTCCCCCCACCAATGGTGGGCCGATCGCCACAAAGCGAGAGGGGCACCTTCCTACCAATGTGGCTATTTTTTTTTTCATTTTTTCATTTTTTTTTTTCATTTTTAAAAATCAGAAAAAGGAAAAAAATAGATAAATAAATAACCAAAATGAGAAATGACGAAAATGCCCTTTAGGCCATACCCTTTTTTAAAACTCTATGACCACTTCAGGCCCTGATTTGAAACATATTATGCCACTTCAAGCTCTTTTTTGAAACTCTATGGCCACTTCAAATCCTTATTTGAAATATATTATGCCTTATTTGAAAAAATGAGACGACTTCGGGCTCTTATTGGAATTTTTCATAATTTTTTTCCCTTTTTACAAAAATGCATGCTTGCATTGTTGGCAAAAACTCAAGTGTCGACATTGCCGAAAATTATCATACTACCTTTAAAGGTGTATTTTTTTTTTCTATTTTATAAAAGCATGAGATAGGTTATGAAAGAATATTTAACAAGAATCTGTCTTCTTTTTTGCAATGAAATATTTATAGAATCCCAAGAATAGGACCAAATTTTAGTGCACGGTGTTTATATGAGGTTCTGCTCTCTTATTCTTAAGCAATTGCCGAGAGGGCTCAGTTGATTCATGATTTATGTTTCCTTTTTCATTTTTTCCTTTTTTCGATTTCAAGAAATATATTTCTCCGTTATGATTAGTTCTTTCTCTATTGATTTTTTTTTTTTTTTTGCAGTCAAGAGAGATGGATCCGCGGAGCTAAATGTCAGCTAGTTCCTTTGTTCGTGGATTAACAAAAATGTTGGAAAGCTCTATTTACCTTTGCCAATTTACGTGTCTCTTCCTTTTTGCATATGCATTGCCACTCCCTTAAGCTGCATCAACCAATTGAAAACTTAATTAGAAACCCATATTTTGAGGTAGATTTTTTCAAGATGCTCCCAATAACCAAAGAGTAGCAAGTGATTTTCCTTATCTAAGCGAGCAAATATCCATTGATATAAAAGTGTCACGTCAATCACACTTACGTGGCACGCATTTATCCGATCGGATCCGTCACGACTCGACATGTGGCAATTGAACTAAAACAAAATAAAAGTGAAATCTCTGACTACCTGCAAGGAAGTATTAATGCAGAGCGGCTTTTAGAAATCTAAACGCCCGCCCAACCATCTCTCTCTTCGATCATCGTTTACAACCATGTTTAGTTTATAAAAGAAAAGGGAAAAACCTTCTCTCTTTCATAAGAAGCTTAATCTTTGAAGAATGAAAGAATTCTATTTTGGGAACACTTTTACCTTGCTTCCTAATGCTCTCCAAGCCATTTCCTAATGCTCTCCAAGCCATTCATAAGAATGTCAATGCCCTGCAATATAAAGGCACAAGCTTTAAAAATAAAAAAAAAATAGAGGGACACTAATGAGCTGAATCTTGAGGTTTTGATCAGCAAACAACACACAATTACAAACCAATTCGAGTCTCAAGGGGAAAAGAAAACATCGTTTCAGAATCCAAAGAATTCATATACTTTGTATTACACTCGAGTAAGAACTGGAGACATAGTCAAATGAACGAAATTTGCTGAAGTAAAAAAAGACAAATACCAATGACGGGTCTACGAGATAAGTGGGGAAATAGCTCAATTAGCTTCCAGCAAAGCATCCTATAAACATGGACGCCAATCCAAAAGGAAAAGAAACTTATATCGGTGAACAACACTCGGAACTGGAGCGACCGTACTCACAAAATGACGAGAAAAAAGGTTCACTTCAGCCCGAAGCGTGAAACTTCGAGAACCTTCGGGAGATGGACCAGTCGGCGACGACTCGTGGTTCGCTAGTAGACCCAGAACTTGTCGTAGGGTGTTGGTCCGAGGTGCGCGTGCGCGGCGAGATGTGGTCTAACCTTTGAGGAGTGAAGGAGGTTAGGGAATGAAAGACCGCTCGAACTACGGTGGTTTTGGGAGGCTAGGGTTTGGAGAAAGTCTACTTTTTGTCCTTGTGGTATCATGCTCTTTTCAATCAAGTGTCTACACTTGCAATTTGCCTAATCAAGCCCTTCTAGTTTGACAAATTTTCTGATCAGATTCCTCCGACACTAAATTTGTTCAAATTCAATCAGCATAACTGTTGCCGATGCCAAGGTAGACATGGCCAGTTCGATCAAACCGCCAGTTCCGGTTCCACGAAAAGGTGGAAGCACCGGTTTCGGGCCGGTTCCGATTCCGGTTCGGAACAACCGGTTCCCGAGCCCAACGGCTCTTTCCCCGTGCCTCCTCCCCACCCTCCTTTAAAAAAAAAAACGGGTCAGAACCGGCGGTTCCGGGCTGGTTCCGACAATTTAGAAATCGGAACGGGAAGGGCCGGTTCCGGTTCCAGGTTAGAATCGTGGGCCCGGTCAACGGGTAGGTTCCGGGCCCCCAGGCCCATTTGACCATGTCTATGCCAAGGTATCATGTGGATAAAGATGACATGCGGATATACATGTTGATGAGTTCATAAAAATTTAGCCAATATTGACAACGTTGAATATGATGTTGACACCGAAATAGTCAGAGATTGAGAAAGAAATTCAAATGCGAGAATGTATATGCTCACAATCTAAGAAATCGACCCCAGTACACATGACGTATGACTCACCACTCAATAGAATCCACCAAAGAGATACAAAGCTTTAGCGACAATCAAATCCAAGAGATCAAGTCTGAAATTTCCTTGATCAAATATTCAAATTATTAACAGTAACCCATTTAGAGAGAGAGAGAGAGAGAGAGAGAGAGAGAGAGAGAGAGAGGAGTTTTGCAGGTTTAATGTGTATAGTAAAAACTCTATTCATTCTAAATTTATCTTCCTAGAAAGATTGCCTAGGAAAAGGTGCCAGAACATTAAACATTCTGAGACACAAAAATTGAATGTGAGGGCTTTCGATGTCGTCCCAAATGAATTATGATCACATCGATGCTAGGAAAAGTCTCTACCTGAATTAGCTTCTCGAGGCAGTGTAAGTTACAGCAGACATAAAAACACAGCAGGTTTAAGATAATTATAATCATCCGGACAACATAATATATGACTCTGCATCGTGTGTTCCCCTCATGTAAATCAAACATGATGGACTGCATCCTCGAGAACATCACATGATTTTACTTGGTTATTCACTTCATCACATCTAAATCCTGATTGCCCGCTCTCCTATCCATACAGTTAAATGATAGCATGGTAAAAAAAAAAAGTTCCTCTGAGTTTTGGTAATAAAACTCGAGAATTTCTATCTCCACAGTTCATCAAATATTGAGTGTAACAACATCCGTGTTCGGCATCACAGCCCAAGATATACGTATTGCATATACAAATAATAACATTATCATGCTTCTCAAACTGGGCTAATGTACACTTCTTATGTTTGTACTAATCAGCAGGGTCATTAGCATGTGAAGTCTCAAAATTTGAACTGTTCGTCTACCGAAATACAAAATTGTTTGTGTTGGTACTGGCTTTTCGAGAGGGAAGACGCAACCAACAAAATCCATTATCAACTCAAACAGCATGGACATTGCGGTACACTGTCAGCATTCAATTCGAACAGCTCCGCTCTCCGACGAAATGAACTTAGGCTTCCGTACAACTTGTTCCAAGCACTGAATGATGTCCCCAACCTGGAAATCATGCCAATCTCGGATTACAAGTCCACATTCATTCCCTTTTCCCACCATCTCAACATCCTGCTTCTCTCTCTTGAGGGACGTGCATGAACCTTCGAACATGACTTCTCCGCTCCTCAGAAGCCTCATTGTTGACGACCTTGTGACTTTCCCATCGATAACGCGGCAACCGGCAATCTTCACATCAGCTCCCTTGGATTTGCTCCTCCCTTTGAGCTCGAATATGTTCAAGACCTGAGCCTCCCCAGCTACCTGAGTCTCTGCAGTCCCCGGAGCCTTGTGAACTATCAAGCTGCCAATGTCCTCCAAAAGATGATAGATTACACGGTGTGTTTTTATCTGAAACCATATAGGAAAACCGGGGATTAAATAAACAAAGCATGGCCATCTCAAGCTCCAAAATGAGATATTTCTGCTTCTTTACAGTGGAAGTGCATTTATCTATATTTACAATGCATGAAAGTGGGATTTAAGTGAGCATAGAGTGATAATTGTCATGTCAATAGAACACTTTTGCTCTCATGATATTAATCCTGCGCACCGAGCAATTATTACACTGATAACACATTAAAAGTCACTATTAACCAAAAGTCATAAGTTCGACAGGGAAGAAATAAGTTCAATACCTGAATACTGGCTCTAGTTGCCGCCCGAGTTACAGAACTAGGAGGATTCTTAACATTGAACCCAACTATACATGCACCACAGGCCTGTGCTAGGTCGATATCGGACTGAGAAACCGGTCCAACACCAACATGCAGTACATTGACAAAAACCTGGGCACATGAATGGAAGAGAAAACATGTCAATAGGAATGACTTACATAAAGCTCTGACAGAAACAGGATGATGCGATGGCACACAAGGAGAAAAAAAACTTGAATTTACTGCAAACAGCATAATTTTCTTTATGCAAAGTAGCAGTAAGGGGTGTCACACCAGAGCAAGGAATTTGTCTATGAAACCTGATGTTCAAACAGAAAAAACAACGACAAGAAAAGAAGTATCTCATTCATGAAAATGCAGGTATATGACAATCAATGACTTAGCATTACCTGAGGGCTATTCAAACTTTTTAAAGCATCTGTAACAGCTTGGACTGTTCCTTGCACATCTGCTTTCACAATAAATGGCATTTCAACTCTCTCCACCACTTCTTGTTCTTCTGATGACTCTTCAGTTTCTGTCCTTCCCTCGCTTATTTTACGAAGTCTGTCTTTCTCAGACTTTCTTTTTCTTCCCGTACTAAGCATTCTAGCACGTTCCTCAGAATCCACAACAACAATATCATCACCAGCCATTGGGAGACCCTTCAACCCTTCAATCTCAACAGGTATAGCCGGGGTTGCTCGATCAGTCATCTTACCCACCATGTCCCTGAGAGCCCTTATTCTACCCCACTCAGAACCCACAACCACATACTTCCCACAAACCAAAGTCCCTGCCTTCACAATCGCTGTGGCCAACGCACCACGCCCCTTATCGAGCCTTGCCTCCACTACATAAGCTTGTGCAGGCCCATCAATCCGTGCTTTAAGATCCATAAGCTCAGCCTGGAGAAGCAACGCCTCTTCCAACTTATCCAGTCCTGTTTTCTTTACAGCTGAAACTTCAACTACCTGCACGTCCCCACCCATTTCTTCTAAAGGCAACCCTTCCGATGCGAGCTGCAGTTTTACTCGTTCAGGGTCAGCAGCTGGTTTATCACATTTATTAACAGCAACAACAACGGGTACACCAGCTGAAGTTGCATGGGACATGGCTTCTCGAGTTTGGGGCATGACTCCATCATCCGCAGCTACCACTAGCACAACAATATCAGTGACCGCCGCACCTCTGGCCCGCATTGCACTGAATGCAGCATGACCAGGAGTGTCGAGGAATGTTATTGACGAACCCGAGGGCATGCTCACAACAAATGCTCCAAGATGCTGAGTTATTCCTCCAGCTTCCTTTTCCACCAAAGATGTTTGACGCAGAGCATCCAAAAGAGAAGTTTTCCCATGGTCAACATGACCCATGA
This sequence comes from Rhodamnia argentea, assembly GCF_020921035.1. NCBI lineage: Eukaryota > Viridiplantae > Streptophyta > Magnoliopsida > Myrtales > Myrtaceae > Rhodamnia > Rhodamnia argentea. Next base: position 4,913,524 of record NC_063158.1, read on the forward strand.
CCGTGACAACGGGTGGCCGAGTTAAAAGCTTTGCACCTTCATCAGAGTGACGCCTTCTAACATTGACACCAAGTTCCTGTAAGATGTGTAGGTCCAAAGTAAGTCCCTGCAACTATATTCAGACAAAGATACACGCACTACGTTCGGTTCTATCAAGTGCTAACGGCAGTAAGCAGATAACAATTTTCGTACAGTAGGCATTTTGATGTACTTTGCTGGCCATACAAACATTGTCCAGGCAAAGTAAATACACTGATTAAGCAAGTCTCTTATAAGGCAGAAGATGGTAATGTTCCCTTCGAACCAGGTATTTTCAGATAATTAAATCAGCAGTCTCAGCACATATTGTGTTTCAGCTAACATATTGTGTTCTCAGCTATTTATGAAGAATGAAAATGACACTCGCAACCTTTTTCTTTTCTCTTTTGCATTTCAAGCATGTAAAAAAATTACCACGACAACCAAGCAAACATACCATTGCAACCAGCTCCGCAATGTCGATGCTAAGAGGATCAAACTCTGATTCGACCTTCTCCCCAACATTCAGAAGAATATCTTGCAGTGAAGATAATGACTCACCAGTACGCTTGGCGAGTTCGACTATCGTCATGCCTTCGAAAATGTCAACTGTTTTATCCACAGAGGACTTTGTCACTGTTTTCACTTTAGGTGGCACATATGGAGCCTCAACGGGTGGTTGGGTCCTATTCTGTCTTTTAAAATTCTTTTCTCTCTTGGGAGTCCTCAAACCAAATTGCCCATCACCTCTAGCCAAAAGTGCTGGACTTGAATGAAAGCACCTAAAAAAAAAAACATTCTCAACCACGTAATAAACTGTGCTGAATAAACAGCTGTAAGGTAAGTGAATGCAGAAGAGAACTTAACAACTATGTGAATTTCCTCGATCCTAGCAAAAATTACAAAGTCGAATTACCTACACCTAAGATCTAACAAGAACCCCAAATCCCTGAAAAACCCTCACAAAGGCCGGATCAGCAGAAAACAATGCCCTAATCACTGTTTTGCATGAATGATCAACTATAAGCATCATGCTGGCACATCATAGGAAGGTATTTATTTTCTTTGATAGGTCATGATATATTTTTCGCGAATGAATGGTACCTTATCCAAAAACTAAGCATCAAGAGTGTGGCATCATGATCAGCAGAGCCAAACCGGTTTGTGAAAAAAAAAAAGACCAGACTTTGGACACCACTTGACAGTGAAACAAAAGATGATTAGATTTGGACCTCTCCCTGGCACATACAGCAAAACTGCCCAAACAGTGAGACCAAGACTTCAAAATTGTTTCATTCATAAGATATTCCCTTGATGCCGACCAAGGCTCAAAAGAAACTCTTCATGAAGCTTTAACCTTCCATATCTGTTTCCACTGAAAGCAAGTGGTTTGTCTGGGACAATTAGCCTTACAGCAAGATTTGACCTCAAATTAGTTTCTTCTCAATTTTTTTTATTGGAACTTATCTTTCTATAGTAAGAGCAAACTAGGATTCCAGCATACAGAGATTCCAGTTCTCTGCAAATTATTAGCGACTATAGCATGATTGCATCTCTCTCCTAAGTAATGGAGTAAAAGTTCAAAACCTCCATATTGAGGAGGGTGTCTCCATGCAAAATCTCCGCCAATAATTTGGTTTATGTCCATCACCAGCATCAGTAAAGCCAGAAAATTTGTTTATCCTTCCCTCCGTTGTCAATGATTCCCATAATCTATCAACATAAATAAGTCCAATGCCAACTTGCTGGCAAGTGCCATTTTTGGCAGCAATGACCTTTTTTCCAGAGACTATTGTCTTCAGTAGCAAGCCTCTAAAGCCACTTGAACCACCAAGCTGTTAGGATTCCGCACACAAATCACAAATAAAATAAAGCTTAAAAGTGAGAAAAGAAAATCGAGACACAAAGTTTATCCTGATTCACTCTTTAACTAGGATTACATCCAAAAGAGGATTCCACTATAATTAGCACCTTGCATCTTTTCGTTACATCCATCAATTACAAGAGAAAGAAATAAAATATAGCAGTAGCTATTCATGGTCCCAAGCTCAAACTACTAATGAAAAAATATAAACTCAAACTATAAAAGCCCTCCGGCAGCTCGGGGGAGCTACCCTTGTGCTTTCCTGTCGATAAGGAGTATCAACCACATCCCAACATAGGCTAGATTAGATATTCTAGAATCATGATGCTACGGACATGTCCATATGCATAAATAATAGTTGTTCTTGATTGATAGAATACACAATTGATTCAGCATCCTAGTAAGCAAAGCGGTTGTTCATCCCCATAATATATCACTAAATAGGTTGAGCAACTTTCATTTGCCATCCTAAGAAAAGGAATATGCATCCTTTCTTTTTCTTTTTTTTTTTGTTTTGGTGACAATGATTTTAGATTGTAAGAGAAACAAATTTCAATACTCAAATCACTATTACAAAAGAAACTAAAATTTATATCCAATCATCCGGTGACTTTCTTCGAATGCCAAATCTCATTCACAAGGCACCAATGCAGTACCACCCTTTCTCAAAATAGTTTCCAAGTCAAAATCTCTCAAATCTAATAGGGTAAACACTAAACAGTGGTGTCCCTTGGTTTAACAAACACAACATGGAGACGAGAAGTATATGCCCAAGCTAGATTGAGGTTACATCATAGCAACGAGTTTCAGACATTTCTAGCAAACTTTTGAATTCAAAGGGCGCACTTGGTAACACTTCTGAAGCATAATTTCTGCTCCAAAAATGTTTTTTGAGCAAAAATCTGTTTGGTAATGCAACTTTTGAAGCAGAAATCCGTTTTGGCTACGCAACTTTATTTGTCTACTTCTGAAGCAATTTTTTGCTTCATAAGTTGTTTTTGAGCAACTTTCAGAAGTAAAAAAAAAAATAATAATAACTTCTCTCCAAAAGTTAACATAAAAAAAAAGACAATCCGCCGTCGATAACCGTCGTCTGCGGCTGCCGCCGGTCTCCTCCAACCATCAAATAAAAATATTTAAAAAAATTATACATAATTTTTCACTAAATTTGTGTTGCATGAGAGTACTTTAGCAATATCATTTTTTTAACAACTTATAAGAAATTAATGTTCCATGATTTGGTTATATGGCATCCCACAAAGGCACAATCATGGCAAAGTGGACCAAGTAATTGACCCAAGTTGGTTAAATGGAATACCACAAATATTTTAAAGTGGACCGAGCACTCCCACAAAGAAAAAACTATACTACTGTTGTTGCCGTCTTTGAACTTCTTAAGTCATCTGTCTTGTTTGTCAAATTCTTGAAAGCAACGAAATTTGATGTTGACAAGGCAAAATGCATGTATGTTTCTATTTGTCGATATTCTTCACACCCTTCAAAGCACTATGTCGGGTTTGTGAATGTCATTTTTAGATGCACTCACTCGGAATTTCTCATTAGGTTTTCAACAAGTACTAGACCAAATTGTTGACAATAATTGTGGATGATAGGTAATTGAAACTCTCCTGCTTCTTTCAATTTTCTTCTTGTTTTTTTCTTGGGTAGGTGTATCCATTCAATTTTTGACAAAATGCCAACTATTATTACTTGTGTAACATTATTCATCCAGACCTTGGAGTTTTCTTAACTTTTCGAATTTCTTCTGTGAACTACCAGAATTTCTTGGTGGTAGCTGCACTTCTGCTTGGGCAGGGGGGTTGCCTAGGGTCCGACAAGGGCCCCTGTAACGATCCCAGCACTTTAAGGTCAAATAATAATATTTTCTGCATTTGACTTAGAACTTAAAAATACCTTTCTTTTGTCAATTTGTCGGATTGATGGATTTAACAGAGAAATTTGCATGCAATATATGTGTTGATGGTTCTTAAAGGTGAAGCACAGTGTTCTAAGCAAATTTTGACTGTTTCAAGCTGTGATGGCAGAATTGTTGCTTGTCATAAACCAACTCGTCCAATGGTATGATTTACTAAATGTATCATGATGCACCTCTAAACTACAGAGGCATGAAGAAGGCTCATATATTATGCCCATTACAACATAAACCACACTAGAGGCACGGGTGAGGAAGCATCGGAACTACCCGGGCTTTGGCGTGGATAAATCAGCTTAACCATCATATTCATTAATAGAAATTTTCCACATAAAATTGGTCCCCATTTGCATAAAATAATTAAATGACAAATTATACGTAAGTCCGTCGGTATTTGCATTTCACTTTTCTAGAATAACATGCATTTTAGGCTAGGATCAATCATTTTTTGTAGAACATTTTGTGTTAATAATGTTCCAAAAGTAGAAAATTTTAACAGTTACCGAATGAATTTCTATTCCAGAAGCAGAAATTTTGTCCTATTAGCAAACATCTTTATCTGATCAGAAATTAACTTTTGGAACAAAAATAGAAAATTCAATTTCTTGCCCGAAGTGGATTTCTGAAGTAGAAGTGCTGCCAAGCTCGTCCTAAGTTACACTGTGAAAATTGCCAAACCTAACATGAGATTGCAGACAAAGTAGAGTTATTGGGTCCTTTCAACATTGGATAGCCAGAAGGGAAGCAGAGGAATCTGATATGAACAGAGAACAATTTTGATTGGCTAAGCGGTTCTGAAGACCATACAAATTGCGTAATAAGATAAATATATCAGCTTGAGGACCATAATTCAGTTTATTACATTCCACTAGTGCAATTCACTATCACCCACAACAAATTTAATCTAGTTAACATTCTGGAACAATTCAGGCTGTAGAACCAATAAAGGGAACAGAGAAAAGACTACGGTTAACTCTCTGAGAAATAGCATTCCAAATTAGTAATGCGCTAATTGAAACTGCTAGATAGATATATTATACGGCGGTATCACTTTATTAAGATGGAAGTGTCCAAATCGAGAATCAATTACGTATGTATTATCCTCAGCTATAGGCTGGATATGATGTTAGAAAACCAGGCAGATCATTCAAAAATCATTTTATGCAAAAGTGCAATTATAGATAAAATGGTACCTCCTTCCCCAGGAAGTGTCCCAAATCTCAACACTTATATATTACCCTTAAAAAGAAGAAGACAAGGCCTGCGAGAACTAGACTTAACTATGTAGTAAGCACCGTTTCCAAAATATCTGACTAAAATACGATAACAGTAACATACTTAGAAGGCCCGACAAACTTAGCACCAATCTCACAATCACTCAAATACTGAGAAGAAACAAACAGATGGTGAACTTCATTTACCTTAACAAAGTCTGGTCAGACAGATGCTTCGTATACCCACCCTTCTGCCATAGAGACATGCTAGAGAAATCTGCAAAATCACAATTAAAAACTGAATGATCAGGATTTGCACTTACCACTCATAACATTCAGAAGAAAAAAGTCAACAAGGAGGTGCAAGTGAAAAGATAGGAAATATTGAGCTATGTTTCAATCTTTCTTGAATTAAAGGTCATATACGTCGATGTTTCATGGAGACATGAGAAAATAGATCTTCCATTTTTTTCATTTTATTCCACTTGCCATCGCATAGGTGGGCTTAGACACGAGCACACTTCACTCAAACATTTCTTGAGGGGGGCAATTCAAATAACTGGAAGTGTTGGATAATAATTAAAGGAGGAGGCATTATTCAGTCTGGAAATTGCACCAAAACAATTAGATCAGAAAAGAGTTGCAACATTCAATAGCTTGCTCAAAGGACAGAATAATGATTATAAAACTGTGACTTCTCCACTGGACCTGGAAAGCATCTGAACAGAGAAGAAACTGATATCACAGCATCTTCAAGGCAAGGAACAGAAGCCGAACCCAATGCATGTTCTTGTAATGTTTTATGACTAACTCGAAGACCCTGCAGAAAGAAGATAGAGGTTAACAAATTTTTCAATCAACTGCAATGTCGTGATTGCAATTTAAATTGTTAATTCAAAAAGAATAGTCAACATGGCCATGAGATCAATCTGTTTCCCTGATTCTTTGCTTCCCTCAACCCAAACCCATACAAACCCTTTTGCAATCCTCCCCCGACTCCGCCCCTCCCCAGGGGAACTGTCGACCACTAGATCTTGATTCTCAACAAAAGTGAAATACAACGACATCAAGGTCCACCGACTAAACAAATTAAAATAAGTAAAAGGATAATCTTTTCAAGAGCACTCAAATCAGGAGATCCAACTCCATCACATATATTAGGCAAAAAAAAAACTGCTTAAAATCTAACTATATAGTTCCAACAATGTGAACCCTTTAACTTCTTGAAACTCCTACCAACATTGTCTACACTCGAGCTCATGAACATTCCAACAAACACGCCCCCCACCAATAAAAAAACAAAAACAACCACCACCACCACTAACGTAGAGACATGGCCATCTCCGGGATTAAGTCAACATGTACTTCAGATCCTTGAACACACAACTAACCGAGATATCATTATACAAAAGCTGCTGCCTGTCTCATCAGTCATCTGAACCCGCATCATAGTTATCTCAACATCAAGGCTGAAGTAGGAGTATGGTTATACAACATAAAGGCAAAAATGTGAAAGATAACACCTAATAGAAGTATGAAAGAATTTTATTTAGGACACTTTACCTTGTTTCCTAAGGCTCTCCAAGCCATTCATAAGAATGTCAAAGCCCTGCAATTTAAAGGCATGAGCTTAAAAAAATAGTGGGACACTGATAAGCTAAATCATTAGGCCTTGATCAGCAAACAACACACAAATACCAAAACAGAGCCAATAGGATGTTTTCAGGAATCAGTGGCTTATCCATGAATATCCTAGCTTGGTGTGAAATGTCTCCTCTAGTAAATCAACCAACAAAATCAAAGTATTCTATTTAACAATTATGCCACCTCCCATTCAAATCCCATATGGTTTGCCATGATAAGACAAAGGATAAAAGCACTGGAAGTCCTAAAACTTGTCATGAAACGTAATTGAGTCCTAAAACTTACAAAAAGGGCAATTAAGTCCTACAACTTGTCAAATTGGTACAATCAAGTCATTAAGTTAACTCCGTCCAACTTAGTTAATGGAAAATGCTGACGTGACCTTTTTCTAATATTTTCTCTCTTTTGCGTGGCGATAACGCGACTAAAACATAAGAGGCTAAAAAGACGTCATTTTGGTCCAAATATGAGTTTTAATAGAAATTTTATTTACATTAGATTAATAATAAGCTGAACTAAAAAATATACCTATAAACACACCCAAGCGCGTTCTTTATCAAAATCACACTAAGCCATCCCATCCCAACTACATCAAGCCCACACTACGCCCATTTTCTAACATCTGTACTGAACCCATTTTTATTTCTCTTCTTCTCTTTCATTATTTGTTTTGCATCTCTTATTTATTTCATTTCTTTCTTGTGTATACTTGCGTTTGTCTTGTTCAACGTTTATTGTTCCCACAGTCTAAAATAACCATAGACTTCAAAAGAAAAATACAAGATAAAGTGCCTCTTATTCAGCCACCAGCTACCTTCAACCTCCACAAGACAACCATCTCCGTTCACCAGCCTACCAGGGATGATGCTTTAATAATGTAGAACATAACCAAAATGCGAAGCACTAACAAGGCAAATTCAGACACTTATTTACATCACCAGAGATTGACTGTATGGGTGTCAGTGGCTCCTGTTCATTTTCCTCGCCAATGACCGTCATTGAACGTCACAGGAAAATGCCAAGGCCGCAGAGCAAAAAGGTACAAAAGAGAGGGATGCAGTTCTTATTCGGTAACAATGGAATATGGTAGTAATCGCGCTCAAAAGTTAATGAGAAGTATCGGTCATATAAGACATGCTGAACCACACTCGAGGTAATCAAAGATTGGAGACAAGTTTATACAAATCTGGTTTCGGCATTTCATCGAACAAGTTGTGTGCGGTTTGGTCAATAAGCAACAATTCGTTTCAAAACTAATGACAAAAGAACCTAAATCGTCAGAATGACAGCAGATTCCAAAACCAACATCACTCAGAACCTCACTTTGCTTTTCACTCAAAAAAGTGACTGACAAACCAAAAAGGTGACCGAAAACAAGTCGTGTAATTCTTACTTTGCAAAGCGAAACTTCTAACTCCGGTCAGCGAGAATAAGCGAGAAAATCAGAGCGTAGATGTTCTAAAAATGTCACCAGCGAGAATCAAGCACGAAATAGTCCCTGCGAATCTCCCGGTCTCGAAACAGGGAAGAACGGAGCTCTGAAGGCGCGGCTCCGGAAAACCGAGTAGCGGCGGCGGCGGCGATGTACGACGTCGTAAAGGCAATGAGAGGTTCTCGCCTCCTCCACCTTCTGCCCTCTCTCTTGGCTGAATCTACTCTTTTGAGTTGAGGAGTAAAAAATAAAAATGGGCTTACATGTCTTGAGCTTTGAACAAGCTCCGACTGAAACCCATTGGCGAAATTCTTAAAAATAAAATCAGATGGGCCCATCCGTTGTACTGCTGGCGTCACTTTTTCTTTTGTTCTTTCATTTATCGATTAAAAATTCAGGTGTCAACCGCACGTGCGAAAGATTAGGGAATGAATGAAAGCCGGTCAATGATGGCGTTGGGAGGTATGGATTCGGAAAAAGTTGGTTTTAGCCCTAGTATTATCATGCTCTTTTCGATCAAGTCTCCACAATTTTGATTTATCTAACTTGACCCTTCTAGTTTTACGAATCTTCTAATCAAGTTCATCCGAGGCCATATTTGTTCAAATTCGGCCAACATAAACGTTTGATGATGCCAAGGTATCATGCGGATAAACACATGTGAATGTGTTCAGAAAAAGTATGGCATTATATTGAAACGGTCTGAGATTGAGAAGGAAACTCAAATACAAAAAGATATATATGCCCACGACCTAAGGAATCGACCCTGGGACACATGGCATATAACTCACCATTCAATAAAATCCCCTAAATAGATGCAAAGCATTAAAGATAATCTAATCCAAGAAATCAAAGTCTGAAATTTACTTGATCAAAAAATCTAAACCCTCCAGGAAGCCTCGCAGGGGTTTATAAAGACTCCACTCGAAACAACCCTCCAAGTTCGGTGAATTTCAGGACACATTCTCTTTAATTTTTCAAGACGACCAACGTTTCCTAAACCAAAAATTAACTCGTAACTCAAGATGACTTTATGGATACATTACATTACAGAGGACCCAATTAAAACTCTAATTGATTGCAACATTTGGGGGATTCAATTAATGTATGAAAATTTTCTATTTAATAGAGTCGCCGGTAACATATTTAGGACCATTAAGAGCCAAGTCAAGCGTGGGAAGACGCTTCACTTCCTACGAACCAAAGATCTTAAGATTATGAACTTGGTTGTCTAGTTAACGTTCTTTCGATATTGATTCTCAATCTTTTCAAAATGTTGTTCCTACGAATCTTCGCCCAGTTTAATATTCTATGCCACTAAACTATGTCATGCATGGGTACACAATCAATTAAGTAAACAATCACAATCAATGCAATAAAGGTAAAGTGCGAGAAAGTAAACTTGATACAAGTTGGACAAAAAATATACACGGCCCGTGCCACGGGACAAGATCCCGTTAGCTAAGTTAAAAAAAAAATGAAGCTTAAGAGGACTATTCATTCGAAAACGTTATTTTCAATGAACTTCTAAGCTTGGCTAAACAAATATTCTGTTTATGGAAGAGAGGGCCCACAGTCAGAAACTTTATATAAAGGCTCAAGTCCCTCCTCTAATCCTATAATGCAAACAATAGAACGTACCTTTTTTGTTCATAGATGAGTTGTCTCATTCGGCCAACGCTCCGAGAGAGAATAAAGGAGAAGTGCTTGGGTTCGTCGTCGTTATGCATCAAGTCATGATGGATTCTAAATAAGGTGTGTGCCAATCACTCTCTCCTCTATCAAGTTTTGTGTTTCCAGTTCTCATTAAGATGATCATTGGGAGTGCCACAATCGTGGCTAGCAATAAAGACAAGCATTACACTATATTAAGCTTTTCAAAATGACATTGTTTCTCTTGTTGTTCCTGAGAACAAAAAATCTACTTTTTTTTAGCTCCTTATTTCTGCTCCACATCTGCTTTGGGGTACAATTTTTGTTCCTGGGAACGAAATTATTAACTGATATTACCAAACAGATTTCTATTCTTCTTTTGTTCCCGGTAATAAAAGAACATGAATTACAGAATTTAGAGTGCTACCAAATAGGTCCTTAATCCCCTTTTTATGCTAATTTTTTGCACTTCTATTTTGTTGATTTTATCCGAAATAAGGTGTTTTATTTTTTTTTTAACTCAATGTATTTTCTCTCATTTTATTACGAAACGCCAAGCCACCCACTTTTTTAGCATTTGACTATCTTAAAAGCTATTTCAAGCTTTTGCATTTTTTTCTTGAAATTTTTCTATAGCCTCGTTATATCTCCGTTCTAGACTCGGCGATCGGTGAATTTCTGCAATACCTAACGCGAGGATGCCCAAAATCCTCAGCTATAGGTTTAGAATTAGTAACTTTTGACGGTTTGAAAGTTGCTTTTCTCTGAGGAAGAATGTTAATCAATCTCATAGGAGAAAACTTACTTTTTCAATGAGAAAATCACGATAAATGTGAAAATTTCACCCCATTTTTTTTTTTTGGGTCAAAGTTCACTCTGTTTAATCTATCACAAATTATTTGTTGTGCTTGAAAAGTTACGAACCCGGTTTAAAAGCTACTCTATATTGAAACATACTACTATACACATACTGAAAAATAACGGAAAGACCAAAAGTGAAATTTCAAATATATTTGAGAATTTCGACAAAAAAATATATATTTTAGAACAAAAAAACGAAGTATAATTGCTGTAGGAGGAAAAAAAATCATTGGGAATTAGAATCTATGAAATGTTTATTGCAAAAACCGACATTTAGGAAATGAAATCGAGTTAGAAATTTTATTTTAAATGGGTGTAGGATGAAAATGAGTCAAACGTAAAACCGATATGTGAAAATTTATTGACTTTTGAGATCTTAAAACTTGATAAAATTGTCGATGAATTTCTTAACGGAGAAATGTAGGGCCTGCATGGCAAGCATTCCGATCCGAAAAAGTGATTTTGATTAAAATGACTTTTTCTAATTCTGTTCCCCGAATTAGTTTTAGAGAATCAAAACGCGTTTGGTAACTGCCCAAAATTCCTATTCCTAAAACAGAAACACATTTGATAACTCGCACAAAATTTTTGTTCCCGGAACAATTGCTCTTCCCAATTTTTGTTATTTAAGTCAAATAATTACGTAATTACTTTGCGAAATTTCATCATACATTTCGAATTAATCGAAGATTAATTCATATTGATTCTCTTATATAACATATTACATATTGAAATGTAAAAATAAATACCAATAATCATCGCGAGTCATTTTCGCCATTTATTGTGGGGTTTCATCGAATTCTTTTGAGCGAGTGGACAACTGATACAAGCGACACCTTCGTTTCTACAAGAAAAATGTAATGCCATGCTCTGCATTGTGTGCATTTTTTGTTCTAGGAAATCAAGCCTCGATCTTAATTCATCGAAAACTTAAAAAAGAGACCTTGCTAAGTATTCACGATGGTTATTTTTGTCTTTTTCCAAAAAATTGTAAAACTAGACTAAGTCTAAAGTACATAAACTTGGGCAAATAGCAACTAATGAAATCAAGTGTACAATCAAGAAATCGTGAAATTAATAAATCACATCATAAAACCCCAATGAAGCCCTAAGGGCTTAGAGAAATATGGTTCGAGAAAGGTGTTTATGATTTTTCAAAAAAAGAACAAAATCTATGAAATCTAGAGAATCTAGGTTCAAATTTATGAAAGTGAGGTCAAACTAGCCTAATCTAAGCTTCTTCTATTTTTAGGGATTTTCTAAAAAAAATCTTATTTTTTAGAAATTTTCCAAATTTTTTCGATTTTTTTTATTTTTTATGTAATATTTTATCATCTTATTTATTTTTCTTTGAAATGAGACCTCCTTCGGTTTTAGGTTGAGGAAAAATTGAGAGAAATGAAAAAGAAAAGTGAAAGATGTGGGACTTCATTCTCTTTTGTGACTCGATTCTTTTTTCTAGAACCAACTTTTTTTTGTTCTTATTTTTGCTTCAAAACTGTTTCTATGAACAAAATCATAATCAAAATTATTTATGTCACCAAATAGGATTCCCATCTTTTTTTGCTCCGAAGAACATAATCAAAAAACCAGAATAATTATCATGTAGGCTCTTAGTAAGCCGTGTGAAAAATGTTTATAATGTTCATCGACTCTGGCCTGGTACTAGCACCCCACAAAACTCGAACAACAACAACAATATAGTGAGGAGATCCTATGTGTGCGCAACCACCACCATGTGGTGTGGTGTGGTGTGCCCTGCCAAGACAATGGACACTTGGGCTCTCGAGAAAATCTAATTTGCAACCGACGAGAATGAGGTTCTCGCGCGCCTCAGCTAAGTAGGGGGATGACGCGAACGCTAGGTTGAATTCGAAGCTCCGAGTCGTTGACAGGCCCTTGGGCTAAGAAGTACTCACACCATTCGAAGGTTTCTATACCGTGTCTGATACTTTCCAATACTCTGACACTTTTCGACACTCTCCAACATGCAGCCAACATATAGTCGGCGCTCAAGACACGTCAGCAATACATGAGTCCAACATCCTGACACACAATTTTGACACTCGCGAGGTCAATTTTAAGTATTTTCATTAAATTATGAGTGAAAATATAAATTTATCGAAAATATATATACTTAAGTTATATATTCAACTACCTCAATGTTAATATACTCAGCTAGAGTAAAAATACATAATCGCGAATCCATAATAGAAGAAGAATAAGAAGAAACTCATTGTTGATATTAAGTGCATTATTAATACAATGTATCCTAATGTGTTGAAATTCTCTATTTTTTTTTAGAAATGATGTGTCAACACGTTGTATCGTATCGCTTGTTAGTGTCGGTGCTATTTAGCCAGTGGGGAAGCAACCTTTGAATGTTGAATTGGAGGTCCAAGCGACAGCAAGCGGCCATGAACGAGTGTCAGAGGAGCTTTGATTGAGCAATTGAAGCCTATGATCACAAAGCACAAGGTTGAATAAGATGAATGGTTAGGCGAAAAGGAGGAAAGAAAAAAATAAGGGAAAAAGCCATAAAAAATCCTAAACTATGTTCTTTGTGACACATTTACCTCAAACTTTTATTTGTGACGCAAAAAACACTAAACTTGTACGCACGTGACACATTTACCCCAAACTTGTGCTTGTATGACACATTTACTCCAAACTTTTTGTTGTGACACTAAAAACTCTAGACTTATATTCGTGTGACACATTTACCTCAAAATTTTAAGGTAAATGTGTCACACGAATATAAGTTTAGGATTTTTGATGTCACAAAAAAATATTTTGGGGTAAATATGCCACACGAGTATAAGTTTAGGATTTTCAATGTCACAAGAAAAAGTTTGGGGTAAATGTGTCACATGAGTAAAAGTTTGAGATTTTTGGTGTCGCAAAAAAAAGTTTAAGGTAAATGTGTTACGGTTGGCATAGTTCGGGATTTTTTGTGATTTTTTCCCAAAAAATAAAGAAGAGAAAATTAGAAAAATTGATGTGATGGTCTAATCAGGATATCGTTATTACAAATACAATGGCTTGCAATGACCGAATTGACGTATCAAAAGTTTGGACCGAAAAAACTTGATTGTATTTTCACTCAAAGGTTCATGATTACATCAATTTAATTAAAAAAATTAGGACCGATAAAACTTTGACAATAAATTTAGGACTGATTTTGCAATTCTCTCTCGAAATTGTCGAACTGAATTGGCGGGTGTTTTTATCTCTCAAGTAAAAAGTTAGTATGTATACTTTTTTAACATCACCCGAAAAATTTGGATTTTTTTGTGATGCAGTTATTTACAGAATTGTTCCCGAGACGCCTTCGGCGTTTTCAACTTGTGGGACCCTCGCGATGGACCGCGGACATGTCTTTTCAGTCGAGCGTGCATGTGATCGCGATCGTAGACGATCCCAACGCCTAATTTCATCTATGGCCTGCCGTACATCGATGCGCACGATGCACTTGTGTTAGCCGTGGGCCCCTCGATACGTACGGTGCGCACACGCCGAGAGGATATTCTGTACATCTTTGCCGCAATGACCGTTTTGCCCCGCACCTGAGGCAATAGAGAAACCCTAGCCCCGCTGACGGGACGTGCCAATGTCGTTGACCCCGCCCGGGGAGACTCAAGAGTCAAGGCTAAAACGGGAGATGCGAGGCCGAAACCGACGCCGCTGGGCGTTAACTTCATAGGCCCAATACAAAAAAAAAAAAATTCTCAAACTTCAGCATTTATTTCAATCATATTCAATTTTTTTTATTCCATTAAAAATCTTTAATTTTTACTTTTGTCCAAATCTTATCAACCTAATATCCAAAAAAAGCCCCAACTATAGCATTTATCCCAATTATGTCAAAATCTTTTTTTTTATCTCGTAAAAAACCTCAAACTTTTATTTTTATCTCAATTCTACCAACCTAATACCCGAAAAATCCCAAACTTTAGCATTTGTCTCAATTTTACCACCGTTATCTTTCCGTCCATAATTACCATTAGTTAATCTTACGTGGCATGTCCACGTCGTTAATGAATTACATTTTAGAAAACTAACATGAAAAAATCCCAAATTTTTCTTCTATTGTCTACTTCCCTAAATATTGCCGAGAAGATATAGAGCCATTCAAGATGGCACGTTTCAAATTCTTCCCGGCACTCAACAGCTCAAAGAACTGTTAGACGTGGAGATATGATTATTTAGACAAACGATCTCAATTCACGTTGTCCTTAAAACCTACTATTTTCGAATTTGGAAGATTTATTAGTAAGTTTGAAGAGAAAATTCGAGTAACGTATGATTAACTAACGGTTATTATGGAGGGACGATTGATGTTGGTAGAAATGAGACAAAAGTAAAAGTTGAAGATTTTTATGAGAAAAAAAAATAGTTTGGATATAATTAAAGCAGTTGTTAATTACAATTTGGGGGGTTTTTTGGGTACTAAACCGGTAGAATTGGAACAAAAAATGTTTTGGATATAATTGATACAAATGCTAAAATTAAAGTTTTTATAATGCAAAATTGAGGGCCATATGTGCAAAGATCTTTGGGGCTGTATTTTCCACGATCCAAATTGGTAGATGCTTTGATGAAAATAGAAAGGAGATGGGTCGTTGGTGACGATCCTAACGGTGCCTAATGTCCTATCAATGTGGGTTTTCCCTTAAGCAAAAGATGCCCACATGCCTCACCGGCATTTGTACACCACCTTCTAAAAAGACAATCATCAATTGAGTGGCGGCACGAATTTTATCGCAAGGATCTCGTTCGCAGCACCATACGTCACATGCTAAACACGTTTATAAATGAAGCTGGCCATTTTCGATGCGCCTGTCTTTCCGGTGCTACGCGTGGAAAATAATAAAGGGTCTCGTTCGATTAACCGGCGACATTTTTCGATGAGGGCTTCGCTAATTTTATGTCAATCATACTTTTCTTTACGTTAAGAACGATGTGCCAAAATAATGGAAATGTCCTTTTTTTGTTTTTGTTTAAGGGTCCTTGGTCTATCTACTCGATGGTTGGATTTGAGATTACTCACTACATCAATCCTTTTATGTGAATGACTAGGCTTTTATGCAATGGTCCCGTAGCTTATGAGCCGAATATGCTAGTACTCTACACGACAAAGGGGCTCCTCACATATTATAGTTTTTGGGCCCAAACTGCCGCTCATCCAAATTGGTTTTCCCACCCCTTCGTGTCGTGATCGATGTTTTGCCAGATAATTTTGTTAAAATTCTCAAAGCTATTGCAGGGTTTTCGTGGTTAATTAATATGTCTTGCGGCTTTTCCGCAACAGATGAGTTTTCTTACCCGTTATACATCGCGCGCTAAGCCACGCGAACGTAGTATATCATGCATGATATTAAGGCTCCTTTTTATTTTATGAGAAACGAATGATTTGAAAGATATTTTTCCTGAAAAAGCGATAACTTGTATTGCTCGAGATAATTAGCCAATAAAAAATATTTTCATCTTGGATAACAATTTATGCCTTGAAATGTTGCGGATCATGGATCTTTTTCATTTATTTTTGTGAGCGATATGAAAAAGTATTTTTAGGAAATTATTTTTTAAATTATTTTTTTCTCGCTAAATAAACAAACCTGAGAAATAATAATTATGTACTACTATTCCTCGTGAATATTGATATTTATCTCTTTATTTTTTTGTTGGTTGCCAAATGAGGGTAATTTTTTTTTTTTTTGGTCTAAAGGGAAAAAAAATGTTGGAAAAGGGCAAAAGAGAAAAAAATTTTTAAAAAAAGAAGAAATCTGAATTTTGGAGCTGATTGGCGAGGGACTGAGCGTAGCAGAACGGCGCTCAGCCCGCGAGGAGCCCTAACATCTCTCTCTCTCTCTCTCTTCCTTCCAAACAAAACGCCGAGGCCCAACTGTCCTCATCATTCTCTCTCTCTCTCTCTCTCTCTCTCGTCCTCGAGTTTCGCGCTCTCGTAATATACCCCCACGTAGCCTAAAAGCCCCACTTCCCCCCCTCTCTCTCCTCTCTCTCTGCAGCTTCCGCCTGCTCTGTTCTCCTCAGGAGCTCCGCATTTCTTTCTCTCTCTCTCTCTCTCTCTCTCTCTCCGACGCGCGGGCGATGGCGACGGTCAACCTCCCTTCGAGAATGTCGCTTCCGAGCCCCGAGGCCTCACGAGCCTCCGATCGTCTCTCCTCCGCCCGCAATCTGTGCGACCTCCTCCTGGAGCCGAGAGGCCGAACCAGGCGGTCTAGCAGGAGGCAGAGCCTCGCCGTCAGATCGATCAAGATCGCTCCGGAGAACCCGAAGCGTCCCCTCGCCTTGCAGAACGGGCCTCTGACCGTCGTGAGTAGTCTTACTTCTCTGTTCCGCGTGATTGCGTCGCTAGGTTTGGTTTTCGCGCGGCCTGCTTCGTTGCTTAGTTTTGGTTTCCGCTTGATTGGCTGGATATTGAGATGCTGGCGGGAGTGCTTGGAAGTGGAGGTGGGGAAGTGATTCGGTGAACTTTGGTGATTTTTTTATTGTTTATTGAGTGCGCGGGTCTCTTTCTCTTGCGATAGGTCGGTTGATTTCGTAATAAGAGGTGGTGATGTGTGACCTGTTGGTTAAGTACTGTCCTTGGGAGGAAAAGGACGGTGTAATGAGTGATAGATAGGCGTTGGTTGTTTATGACTTAAAGAATATTGATTCACTCCTTTGTTTCTGAAATGGATATGAACTATGATTACGTGTTTACTCGGGGGAAATGGAGAGAGAATAATTAGTGATTAGTTATGCTTTCCAACTTTCATGAACTTGGAAGCACAGGTCATGCCTTTACGACCTGTAGAGTCCTCTATTATTCTAGGGTGTTTCGTTTAAGCACCGTTGAAGTATGCTGTTTGCTGTGAGGGTTGCAAAACTTACGAAGACATTAGAGAGCCTGAGCTTGGGCTTGAGCTTGAGCTGTTATTAGAAATTTAAGTCTGTCAAACGGAGCATTGAGGGATGATTAAATGTTTGCAATAATAACAGACAATGGGTGGCAAAGGATACTTTAACTTAATGAGACTCTCTTGCATATTTTCCATTGACTTCACTGTTGAAGAAAGAAATCAGTTGCATGAAGTTTGTTCCCCTTTTCCAAAATTAGGTGGGGGAAGAGACTAGACAATGAGAATCGTACTTTGTAGTGCATGAAAATAGGGGATTTTATCAACCGAGCCAACCTTGATCCCGAGCGAAAGTTTTTAGTAAAGAGTAACTTTTGTAACTGAAAGCCTTAATGGACTGAATTGTCATTATCTATTCTTGTTGCTTAAATAATTTAAGCCTGCTTTTTATTAAAGTCAGAGAGTATACTTAGTTTTCAGATGTTGCTGTTTGGAGTCTTTGTAGATTTAAAGGTTTATAGCTTGTCAACTTGCTCTTTCTTTTTTCCTCTAGAGTTCTCTTCATTTGCTTGGATCCTTTGGAAAATGAAATCTCTTGGCTTCAAAAGCTAAAAGGTAGCTGGTCACCTGACAAAGTTCAAAATCCTACTTTCTATTTCCTACAGGAAGAGGCACATGGAGAAGTAATTTAGGATCGATCATCTTGTGAATATTCACCTTCCTTTGGTTACGGATAAATGGATCACTCATAAACATTTATCGCTCAAGAGATGACTGTGCAACAGACTGAGGAACTAATTACAAAAGTAGGATGTGCTTGTGCACTTGTAGTGGTTCTTATTGGAACTTCTGAAGACATGAACTTTGTTGCTGGGTCAGAAGCTTTTTGCCTCATGGAACTTCACTATTGTCTAATTTGTACGGGACTGTAGTTTTATAGTCTTAGAAGGAAGATGCTGGATAATTGACAATAAATCTGTACTCATTGTACCTTCTTATCCTGCACTGTCCAAATTTTCATCTCCATTAATTGTAGGTAATTTGAGTATGCTTTGTCAGGATACGTCAAACTCTCCTTTTGAGGTACAATCCGATGATTATGAAGTAAGCAATGCTAGAGTAACTGTGAATGGATTGAGAAAGACGAAGATAGTCTGTACCATTGGTCCATCCACCAGCAGTCGTGAAATGATATGGAAACTTGCGGAAAGTGGAATGAATGTGGCCCGTCTTAATATGTCACATGGTGATCATGCCTCACATCAGAAAACTATAGACCTGGTGAAAGAATACAATGCTCAATTTCAAGACAAGGTGGTTGCCATAATGTTGGACACCAAGGTATGAACATTTCTCAAAAGTACACAGTAGTAGTGTGAATTAGTACTATTACTTTTACTGCACTGAATTTGTTCTACTTCCATTAAACTGGATTTTGATTCTCCAATTTATTGTTTTAAACTTCCCTTTCATTTACTGTGAGGGTTACAATCGGCATTATATACATATCGTGTTAATGATTGCAGGGGCCTGAAGTGAGAAGTGGCGATGTACCTCAGCCGATAATGCTTGAAGAAGGACAAGAATTTAATTTTACCATCAAACGAGGAGTCTGCACAGAGGATACTGTTAGTGTTAATTATGATGACTTCATTAATGATGTTGAAGAAGGAGACATACTGTTGGTAGATGGTATGTATGGCATCATCTCAGTTCTCTCAAAAGTGCTTTCATCAAGTTCACTTACTTTTTGATTGTTAGCGAATCATATGCTATGATTGTGAAAAATCGTGATTGATGCTTCAACAGCTAGAGGATTTACCCCTTTTTTTTTTTTTTTTCTGTTCAGAATAGATTTTGGGTTCATGGATGAAATTTTAGTTCTGTGTGATTTTACTTTTTCCGCCTTTAGGTATGAGTTTTGATCCTTTTTATGGGTCCTTTTGAAAAGCAATCGGGTTTTTAGATTGGCTAGAGGATCTTATCTATCCATGTCTCAACTCTGATTCACTGTTCGTCATTGTGGAAAAGAGCTATAATGATATAGTGCTTCCTACCAGAGAGCTGATTTAATGTTAGAAGACGAGAATGATTCTACCGGATTCCGGCTACTTTCAAAGTTGACGTCAAATTTCTCATTTAATTTGGAGCGAACAGCTGCTCCTGCAGAGGCTTTTTTTTTTCCCCGTTAACAATGAGAAATGGGGGCTTAAGGAAACGTGTGTCTAGACGTCGGGATTGCAGTTTTAGATAGTTCTTCTTAGTTTTGGGTCTTATGAATCACTGAGACGGGCCTACTATGACAAGCTGTATTCTGTATCAAGTGGTCATAAGGTTAAAACAAATTCCAACCTTCGATCACGTTCTTATAAGGTACTCATTTGTTTTTGTCTTGCCAGGTGGAATGATGTCATTGGCTGTTAAGTCAAAGACAAAGGATTTAGTAAAATGTGTCGTGGTCGATGGTGGAGAATTAAAGTCAAGGCGTCACTTGAATGTGCGTGGCAAAAGTGCCACTCTTCCTTCGATAACAGGTCATATGTCGTTATCATTTTGCTTCCTAGTTTTTGTTCATATCAGAACAGAAAAACTGATATTGGTTGGCAATTATATATTGCGAGTGAAATACTGAGAGCGGCATCTGCCTGATCTTGCAGATAAAGACTGGGAAGATATTAAGTTTGGGGTGGACAACCAAGTTGATTTTTATGCTGTCTCATTTGTTAAGGATGCTAAGGTGGTCCATGAGCTGAAAGAGTATCTCCAAAGTAATTGTTGTTTTCCTTCTCTTATCAGTTGATTGTTTTAAAGCTCTATTGCACTTTACATTACCTGTCTGTTTCCCTTACATGGTTAATTGCCATTATTCTTCTGCAGGTTGCAATGCAGACATTCATGTGATTGTAAAAATTGAAAGTGCCGATTCTATCCCGAATCTCCATTCGATTATTTCCGCTTCTGATGGGGTTAGTTCCTATCTGTTGAATCTTTCCTTTTGCCTTTACCATCCTTATTTATAAGACATGAAGAATTATATTGAAGTGTTTGGTAACATTATTAATTTGACTGGAATGCTTGGCTTTAATCTTTCGAAGTTTCTCAGTTCTTGTTCCTTTTCAGGCAATGGTTGCACGCGGAGACCTTGGAGCTGAACTTCCAATTGAAGAAGTTCCTCTATTGCAGGTAAGTTGGTTAGAAGTGTCATTGGTTGATTGTGTAAATTATTGGACAGTCTTCTGTCTCCAAGTTGACAGTTTTCATAAACCTTGAAAAATCTCAGAAATCCTGATGTCAATCAAGGGATTTGGGAGAATGATAGCAATTGTCACTATTACACTGTATTTACTCAAATTTTGCAACTAATAAATGGGAAGGAAGTAGGTATATTTTTCATGCAATCGAGTTTACCTTGTCTAGCTGTATTCTTGTGATGTGTAATGGTTTATATGTATTGTGTTAGCTTGAAAAGAAACTGTTTAAGTAAATGCAGCAGGAAATCTATCTTGCTCATGAGAAGCAAATTAAATAGACCACACTGTGATTACTTTAACCGTTGGATGTGGTGATTACTTTAACCGTTGGATGTGGGAACCTCACTTCCGTGAAATGTTCGAGAAGATACATTTGCTAATTGATTTTCTGGTGCTTTGAGAGAAATTTGTAGATGTGGCAATTCTGATGCTTGTCTTAGGTGAAATTTCTATAAAAGTATAGTCATTTTCTTTGGTGCAGCTGCATCTGGGATCTTCTGGTTTAACACTATTGTGACGTCTTTATTTCTTTCATATGGTCCTGTGAGTAGGTTCTGAAATGGTACATCATTTATCTATTGAACAGGAAGACATCATCAGAAGGTGTCACAGTATGCAGAAACCTGTAATTGTTGCTACAAACATGCTAGAAAGCATGATTGATCACCCTACACCGACAAGGGCAGAGGTTTCTGATATTGCAATTGCAGTACGTGAGGGTGCTGATGCAGTAATGCTTTCTGGAGAGACTGCCCATGGAAAGTAAGTCGAGGTGACCGAGTTTTGGTTTATGGGAATTTATGTTGTCTTTCCCATTTGCTTTTCCTCATGCTCAAGCCTCTTTGATCAGTGCTTTTTTTCCAATAGTAGTTTGGCCATATCACATTGCGAGTCCATCTTTGCAAATCATTTATCGAATGAACACTATGCTCATATTTGCACTCAATGAATAGTTTTTCCATGATTCATCTATTGCATCTACAATACCGAAGCTGTGTACAGCAACAGATAGCACTTCTTCAACTGTCTATCGAATTAGGAGATTGACTTCGTACACCTAGAATTTGTGAATTCCACCAGACAGTTGTACAATCATATCAAGCAAAGACAATTCCTCTTTGGATATCTTATCCTGAAATCAATGTGTTACTTTCTTGGATATTCACCCATTAGGTCTCTACAAAGAGTGAAGCAACAACTGATTTAGCATTCTTTTGACCTCTTGTAAGGCACTTGCACATTTCTAGTGTGTATCATGGTCCTTTTCCAAAGGATATAATCTATGTACCATTTCTCAATTTCTATATTCTGGTCAATTCTTCAGTGCTGATTGTTTTGAAATGATTACCTATGAAAAGGTACCCATTGAAAGCTGTTAAGGTGATGCACACTGTAGCTTTGAGAACTGAATCAAGTTTTAAGACATCCACCATACCTCCAGTTCAGTTAGGTGCCTTTAAGGTACTTTCTTAAACGCTTGATGTTGCGGCATCATGCCGATGCACTCTTAAATGGCTCTGGCTTTGTTTACTATCCTTTTAAGACGCATGTCCAAGCATCATGGTTGACAAATTTCTACATTTACAAACAAAATAATGTTTCTGGGCATTTGACAGAGTCACATGGGCGACATGTTTGCTTTCCATGCCACTACTATGGCCAATACCCTTAATACGCCAATCATTGTATTTACAAGAACTGGATCCATGGCTATTCTTCTGAGCCATTATCAGCCTTCGTCAACCATCTTTGCCTTCACAAATGAGTAAGTCTAAGCAACATACGCTTTTATGGCATTTCGTTCTTCCTTTTCTTTGATGCATGCTATCATTGAGAAGCTGCAATTATGCTTTAAGTAAGGTATGGGTATTTTTTCAAATTTATTTTCTGAGACCAATTAAAGTAAGGACTAAGTGCCAAATTGCTCCATAGGTTGGATTGAGAAACTGTGTTTTTTTGGGTAAAGTAAGAATTGTATTAACTTTTGAAAAGCGCGATATACAAGAGTGGAGGCCAAACACCAAAAACTTCGAACCCATGGAAACAACAAGCTGTGTCCATGGGTGCAAGGGTGTACAGCCGAAATATAAGCAGCCTGTGCAAGGCGCAGGAGGTGACCAAAATCAGCGGCAAGGAAAAGAACTTGCGGGTCCTATACAGAAGGGCAACAGAACCAGAAAAGGAAACAGGCCAAAACAGCGGCCAAACAGAGGAACGGAAACAAAGGGATTGAGAAACTGTGTTTTGTACTAACTTTTCTGAATGTTTGTTCTTCTATTTTTGTGGTCGGGAAATAATAATAGCTCTTCCATAAAAACTGTAGGCTGAGATCTTTTGCTGCCTCCATGTTTATATTTTCTTTTTTGTCTGGTTGGTCCATTTACATTGTCAGGGGCAGACATTTGTCTTAAAACTTCTTTTCCTGCTAGTGAAGAGTTATGAACAACTAAATTTACTCGAACCTTCAGTGCATTTACGCTTTCCCGTCTAATTTATTGCTGTTCTGAATATTGGCTTTTACAATCCCTTTTAGTTATTAACTGAGGATGATTCAAGTTAGAAATATCTAACTCATGGCATCTCTCGATGCTGGCAGAGAGAGGATCAAGCAGAGGTTAGCACTTTATCGTGGTGTCAGGCCTATATATATGCAGTTCTCTGATGATGCAGAAGAGACCTTCTCTCGAGCTCTCAAGTTATTAGTGGTCAGTAAACTTTCAGTGGCTTCTATTTTTCCCTTTTTTTTCCTGTGTCTCATACTGGGGTCACGATCAAAAAAGTTTGACGCCAAGAACTATCTTCACTGATTGCAAAATGGTATTGTTTTAGAACAACGGCATGCTGAAGGAAGGGGAGCACGTCACTCTTGTTCAAAGTGGTGCACAACCAATATGGCGCCGAGAATCTACTCACCACATCCAAGTTCGTAAGGTCCAAGGATGATTTTGCACTTTAAAGTAGCTCACATGTAGATTATTTTGATCACTGGGTTAGTGACAGATATTTTTGTGCTGTCTTAAATTGGCCACGGACAACTTGCAATATGTTTTATCAGGAATGAACTACCAATAATTTTTATGAAATTGAGAATCAGATCTTTCCCATTGTTTCCTTTTGCTAATTGAGTTTTGGAAATTTTTTAGCATCACGAGTGGTAAGAAACTGCTGTGTACATTGCTACGTTTATGACCAGTGATAATATTTGATTGTTCATTCTGAATTTCCGAGCATTCTCGTAGAGATTCAGTTGATTGTACTGATTACGTAAGCTCAGCTTCCCCTAGTCAAGCTGATCTCCTTCGTTCATAATTGACTGCTTTTGGCGCTTCCAGTTCTTTTGCTCATTTTACCTAATTTGCCTTGGCCAATCAACTTCGAGGATGTTGCAATTCACTTCCCGAGAGCACCAAGAGATTATAATATCGATGAATGCAAAGACATAAGTAGCACTATAAACTTAGTAAATTGGAAGATGACATAGCAAAACGGTGTTTATTTCCTCCAGGAAATTGAGTATCGATGCTATCAAATATGGACATTTAAGGTGCTTATTGTTTTGGTTTTGGTTAGTTTGAGCAGATGATTTGACTAGGAGTACTTGCTAATAGTTTTATTGATTGCCTGCTGGGACTTGATTATCCTTCATGGCAGACGCGCCGAACCACTGTTTCTTAAAGTGATGAGTTTCTGTAGATTGCTTTGATGGGGGCAAAAAAGGCAAGGTTGCTTTAGAAATGGCCATTGAAAGTCAAACTCTTCGCACTTTAGTGGGAGTTAACAAGAAGAAGGTCAATTGGCCGCTCCTGACTTATTCTGCAGCTGGTCCTGCATGATCTGTTTTGGCATGTCATGGCAGATGAGCTCAGAGCCAATCTGAACCTTTTTAGGTTCGTCTCTTCTTTTGTTTTTGCTTTGCAGAGAGTGTTTCAACTTGCAACATATTTTGGCTTGTCATGAACATGAGCCTGCTTGAAATTGGACTTAGTACTGAAATCGTACATGTAGAGAAGAGGCAAGTTCATTCATTTGGGAGAGACCTCCAGCTTTAATGCAATAATACATTCACAAACCAAGATACTAATAGACCTCTCTTAGGACGGGTTAATCTTTCGCTAGCAGTACAACCAACAAGCCGGGTAGAGGTGAGGGAAGGTCTAAATGACCTTAAATAATAGCAAACCGGCCTCTCCGAACATGCTTTAGGAACACAAATTGGTTGAGTTCTTCAATTAAAGCAATGGAAAGGGGTGTTAGCCGAGCTGGAAAAAAAGGGCTTCTCTTTCTCTAGCACCACCTTTTTAGGAAGCAATTCTGCCCCAATGTTTGCACCTATTCACTCTCTTCCCATCTTATATATGCAAGTCGGGGCAGCACCGGTCGCCTCGGTGCTGTTGTGCCACGTAATTAGACGTCATAGCTATCTTGCTCACTGTCTTCTTGGCATTTTCCTTCCATTCTGATACACTTGTACCACTTTGCACAAGCTATGTACACCATCAAATCTGCTATTGTTAGGGCAGCTAAGAGGAAGTAAAATCTGTCCAGATGGCCCCTGTTTAGATTCCCTGGAATCCATCCGGGCATGTGATCCTCGGTCGAGATCTTCATGACCATACTCACAAGCAAGCTGCTAACATAGTTTCCTAGCGAGATTGATGTCATGCAAAGGGCGCTCCCGAAGCTCTTCAACCCATCTGGGGCTTGTGCATTGAAGAATTCCAGTTGACCAACGTACATGAAAACTTCGGAAGCTCCAATCAGTGCATACTGTGGGACCTGCCATAATATGCTCAAGGTGCTCGAACCCTCGCAGCGTGTGCAGTCTTTGCGGGCATACTTCAGTCTGTAGCACTCCACGATTCCTGCAGAGACCATGGCCAGAAACGCGATAACCAGTCCAATGCCCATTCGCTGCAACTGTGTGAGCCCTCGCGAATGGGTCTTCCTTATCTTACCCACTAGTGGGTCGAGAACCCTTCGGTAGATGAAGATGAAAACAGCGACACTTAGTATGTCAAAGCTGGACATGCTAGCCGGAGGGATTCTGAAGTGCAAAACGGTCGTTTTCATGGCTGCTCCTTGCTCCACGAACAACGAGGCCATCTGCGTGAAGACTACGGAATAGATGATGGTGCAAAGCCAGATTGGTAGTAGTCTCAGTATGCACTTGACTTCTTCCACTTGAGTAATTGGGCAGAGGCGCCACCTGTTGGAGCGACCCTGCTTCTGGTCCTCGAGATCTCTTGATGTAATATAAGCCGCTCTATCCAAAAACCTGCATCATGGAGGTTAGGATTGTTTTGCAACGCTCTTTATCTTACAGTATGTTCTTTGAATGGTTGGCAGCCACGAGAAGGTGCAGGGGTGTTTTGGCGTCTTTTGTGCAAATTCTGTGAACTAATAGTATCAGAGGGGCATGGACTTACTTGAATCCATGAGTGTGGAGGATCTTTCTGCTGCTACTGTCAGAGCGGTCCATGCCATCTGCCTCACACAGGACATCTTCGCCGGGCGCCATCTCGACTCTCCATTTCTTCGATGCAGCTACTATCACTTGGCTGAAGCGGGAAATTGGGTTTCCGCTTGGCTTGAAGTGCCTATACTTTGCGGTTCCCCCAAGAAATAGGGCTAGCGCCGCTAAGGCGGAGCCTGCCGATACCCAAAATCCTAGAGCCCACATTCCTTCGTCCTCGAAGTACCCCAAAATGGTATTGGAGAAGAGGGAGCCGAGGTTCAGTGCCAGGTAGAAGTAGCTAAAGAAGGACACCTTCGAATGTCCTTCTCTAGGATCCTCCTCATCGAATTGGTCGGCCCCGAACGTAGCTATGTTAGGTTGATACCCTCCATTCCCTAGGGCAACAAGGTAGATGGAGAGGTAGAACAATGTGATCTCGGTGCTCGAATGCGATCCGCACGGCGTCTGCTGATTCCCGCAACCTCTAGGTCGGACCAGGAACAAATAGGACGACAGTGATAGCGATACCAAACCCTGCCAACGACATGTAAAAGCTTAGAATCACCGACCAAACTTACTTCTCATAAGAACCGAGGGAAAACTAGCTCCGGTATGGAGTTACTCACGATGACAAAGATGACTTGAAAGACAGCACAAGTTTTGTATCTTCCCCAGTAGGAGTCACTCAAGAATGCTCCAACAAGCGAGAAGATGTAGACAGTGCCAGTCCATTTGCTCACACTGTTGGCAGCATCAGCATTGTTTTGTCCCAGCACCCTTGTCAGGAACAGCACCAGATTCACTCCCACTCCGAAGAACGCTAAGGTTGCTAGTCCTTGGTTCACTGTTGGATTAAGACAAGGCCTCAGTCAAAAAGGGGAAAAACAAAAGCAAAGAGGAATTCCACTTTCCCGAAACAAACATTCGCGTCTTAGGGTAATCAATTGGGTCATCCACAGTTTTATCAGACATTGAAGCTACATCACCATCCGCGCAACCTCTCATGGATCTTCAACGTTAACCGTTGCATGACATAGTAAACAACTAACGTGCAAGAAGATGGGGGGTGAAAGAGAACGCGATTTTTACCAGTCTTGTAACCAAATCGAATCGAATTCACATCGAATTGGCCGCCCCATCTTCCCTAATTAATGTGTTCTTTTCACGTGCGATGTCCTTTGATTGATCAAACATCTAGAGATAGGCTATGAAATATATACGACATCACCACCTTATTCGACACGCACGTCACTTTCCAAAACATGTGCACTCACGTTATATACATATTAAATTGCTAAGTTGACAAGTAAATCCCAGATATTGACAGTTCTTCCTCCCTCCAAAAATTGTGAACCATGATGAAGGAAAAGGGCATATTAAAAAAAATAATACCTAAGTGGTATTAATGGTTTTTCGACTTGGATCATACTATAAGACGAAAAGAAGTTTCTTCATGAAAGCTCTCTTTTCTATTTTTTTTTAAAAACAACTACCATGATGATTATGACAAAAGTTAAAGCAAGTGCATAACTAGTGTCCAGTTAGAAAATTTTTGAGTTTCCTAATTCTAGAAGGTAATTTTGGTAGGTTGGCGCAGACAGCCCACGAGGTGCAACCTTGGTTTGTGTCCATTTTTCTGTTCGATTTCCTTTTATTTATGTCTAGCCTTTATTAGCGAAAAAAGCTATTCAAACTTGGGCACTCTGACTTTTTTGAGTCCAATTTCTTTTGATTTACAGCTAATAAGCAAAATTAAAAAAATGAAAGGGGACAAAGACATATATTCGCACCAAAACATGTCTGTACTTCCTTCTCTGTAGTCCATACAAGCACGCAATAAGTCCTTTTTATTCCATTTTAGAACCTAGGAGACAGAAAAATGCCCCACCCTCAAAGTTTGAATGGGAAAAAATTGATAGTCGAATCGATTCACTTTGCTAATTCGGTGTCTCGACCAATCGAGATGGCAAAAATTATTCGGTTACCGAAATTTGCCTAACATTGGAAGCCAGATTGGCGTAGAATCAATCCCAAATGCTCTTTGCTAGAGACAGCTACATCTTACATCAACTTCTATTGTGAAGTTAGATAGAAAAGCTTCTGCATTAAACCATGCAAATGGTATCCTACACTTGATCCCTCTCTGGTTCGCGTAGCTATATAGCTTGGCATTTTTACAGCTGGGTGAATTTCGGACGGTCCAAACGTGGCAGGAACCTAACTCGTGCAAAACTCTCTCTCTCTCTCTCTCTACTGTTTTTAAAGTCACCATATACAAACATGGGACTAGGGTTCATAGAAAGTTGTAAACACTTGTGGGTCGTCTCTGAGAAAAGCCTACACGTTGGTGCAACAGATGCATTCGGTGAGGGAGAGCCCACCTATAACAGTCTAAAAGCGATAGCTTATCTCCAATAAGACCAAAAGCGTGACGCTAGCGAAATACACGACACAGCATTAATTGCTTCTTGATAACATCACCCTTCTCTTTATTTAACATTAATCCGGAACTTTTGACTCGACTAATCTTGAGTTTTGAATAGAAAGTACCGTGATTCAAACGAAGGATGGTGTTTTATGAACACCCGTATGGATTTTCGTTCTTGCGAGAAAATTTGAGGTAGAGAAGGAAATGAAAGAAAACATTTTGGACAACGGGTGTGTGTTTTTTTTTATCTTGAACTTACACAAGATGATGGTTCCGGCAAACCACTGTCCGCTTTTCGCTTTGATCGCTGGACGGCCGTCCCAGTCCACGGTCCCATCAAGCGTGTATTCCTCTTTTTCCTCCTTGTAGTTGCCCTGCAAATTTTCACAGAATTTTCCCTCAAAACGAAAGTATCTTTACTGGTTGAATTCTTGCACTTACAATAAGGACGTTGTCAGTAAAAAAGATCAGAAATAATGCTTAAAAAAACAAAACTTTTTTGTGTTAAAAGGAGTTGACTTGCATGCATGGCAAGAATGGGCGAAAAGATCAGCAAGATAAGCGGAACTTGGGTTTTTCACAGATTTTTTCTTCGTTGGCTACTTTTGGGGAGAGAAGAAAACACAGATGATATGAGCGTATGGCTGACCTCCGTACACACTTCCAAGCAGGCCATTACTGATGAAGCGGGTCGCCTGGAGAATCTGAAACTCTCTGTGTGGTTTTTTGCAGCAGCTGCTTCTGGCAATGTGCTCGGAAATGTGGAGGTGGCAACTTCTGCGGAGGAGGGAGGATCACAGAACTCAAGGTGGGGAGCAAGCTCCTGAGGACGAAGAAAGAGGAGAGGACGAGCGAGGGTATAAATAGAGGCAAAGGCCGGTTTTTTTTTTTTTTTTGGACGGTGGAGATTTCATCAACAGAGAGTGGGGCTGCCCCACGTGGCAAGATCTTGCAAGACAAGATTTGTAACTTTTGTCTGCGACGGAGGAAGTGACGTTTCTTTCAGTTGGTGTCCATAATTTTTCTGCAAATTTTTATTCACCTTTGTTCAGTAGTGCTTTGAGCTATCTCTACACTGCCTCTTTCATCGGCTCTCGCCTTTTCGATGGCGACATCTTTTGAGGAGGAGTGGCCCGGCCGGGTCGGGTCCGGTCCTCCTTGAAATGATACCAAGAAATTGAAAGTTACTGGTGTTTCTTTCTTCTGACGGCGTCTTGTCCACGATCTCCAGAAGCAAGCATTGCAAAGAGGAGCATATCATTCGCTGTTTATTCCCATCACTTTTTCTATTTTCTCAAGCCATGTGGAAATTCATTCGACTTGCGGTCGTTATTCACCCATGTGTGTATGGTTCTCGTCCTGCTGTTTTTCGGGAATAGCATGATTCATCCGTCCTTCGTTCTCATTCTCGAAAAGAGTCTAGAAATCTATTGGAGATAGCAATTCTTGTGTAATATGAGGAAGGGTGAGCGGTTTCAAGGTTGGTCCAGATTCCACCCGAAGCCTACTCGTTATAACTGGTTCCTCAACTTTTGGATATTGGAATTCACCATGTATACCTTGAAACTTGAAATCGAACCTACCAGTCCCTAATTCCAGGGTCGATTTGAGCGTTCACTCAAGTCCCATCTGTATTTTTAATTGAACTATTGCAGTGAATCATCATATCTAATGATCATCATTTGCTGCTACAATCAACTGATCGCAGCTTGTATATAGACATACTAATATATGAAACATTAATAAAGTAAAAATCTAGGTCATGGATACACCGAAAAGAGAAGCTTGGACTAGTAATTTCAGATTACACGCGCATCATCGGACGCTATGGAATACTGCAGAATTGTGTGAAAATATAGAACAAGAAAAATACAAAGACTTGTTCCAGGTTTCGGGACCAGTTCCTCAATATTTTGAAAACTTAAAACCTACCCTACATATTCCGAAATCTAAAACCAGATTGGTTCCTATTGGTACAGTTCTCTGATTCCGATTATACTCCGAGACTATGCTCACATCTAAATCTGAGTACCTTCACATTGCACAATTTGAATAGGAATATCACCACATGCACTATGCATTAACCACATGGATTTGATTAAATCTATCATACATTTGATCTTGCCTTTTCTTACATATTTACTCTGTCAAAGCAAAGCAAAGCTAAGAGGTTTAAAAAGAAGCTTGTGGAAGAACAAATCTCGTATCAGAATAGCACATGAGGATATGAGGATGATTCCAACCGGCGGTTGAATTATTAGCGGAATAAACGAGACGGGCTTTTATCTAAAATCTCACGTTTGATATGCATCTTTTTCTGGCTCAATTATTTCAAAGGATAGGATTCCATTAAACATATGCTCATTTCACTTGATGATACAGAATGTTAGTTTAACAGTTTCCTTCCTTAGTGGAAACAAATGGCATATTACACCTTTGGATAAAAAAATTGAATTATTAGCTAATAATGCTCTTCTTTAAGAGTTTATACCTCAAGTTGTTGAGACATTCCCCCCTCCCAAATTCGATATGCCAATTAGACTTGACTATGATAATAACAGTACGTTATGAATCACAAATTTTTAAAAGAGCGAACCTCACAATAATTTTTAATTATTTATTATTTATTTTTTGTGGCCCAAAATAGACCATTAGTACAACAGTCAATCAAAAAATGTTGTATAATTAATTCTCATATGGATTAACTTTTTCCAACCCCCTTCCCCCCACCCCCCACCCCCCCCAAAACTCCCAAAAAAAAATTGCAAATTTCTTGCTATATTTCTTTGTTAAAAAGTGTTATTCCTTGTTTTAACGGAAGAATTATCAAAAAAGTCCTAAACTTATTGTAATTGTACCAATTCAATCCTAAACTTTTTCTTTTGCCAATTGAATCCTAAGTTTTTTCGCATTTTTTTTAATTCAATCTATGCGGCCAATTTTTGCAGGATATCGTTGACGTGTATAATTTTTTAATGATATATATATATATATCTCTTTTTCTTTTTCTTTTTCTTTCTTTTGTTTTCTTCCTTCTTCCTCTAGCATTTCTGCCGAAAATTGCTGACGTGGATAATTTTTAATAATATATATATATATATCTCTTGTTCTTTCTCTTTCTTTTTTTTCTTCCTTCTTCCTCCGGCCGACTGGAGGAAGAAGGAAAAAAAAAAAGGGGAAAAAAAAGGAGAAAAAAACATTATAAAAAATTGTCCACGTCAGCGTCGGCCGCATCACATCAAAGATTTCTAGCCAAAATTGATCGGATGGTCTAAATTGATACAAATGCAAAATATTTAAGATAGCATTGGCACAATTACAATATGTTTAATACTTTTTCGTTAAATTTCCTTGTTTTAACCTTATTACCACATGGCCCCCTCTTAGTTTGAGAGTTTAAATGTGTAGTCGGAGTGACTTTTGACTTTTCCTATTTCAGTTTTTATCCAATCCTAAGCATCCAAGGGGGTTTCACGTTTGAGGTCGTCTAACTTTTAAATAAACCCTTTTAAAGTAGAATATTCTTTTACTCCTCCAAAACTTCGAATAAATACCTTTAAGTTCCGCTAAGCCGAGACAAATGGGCCTAAGGTGCATCTTCGTTTTTCAAGTTCGAATCCAAAAAAGAAGTGCTTTTGACTTTAATGATGTATAACTAAAAGAAAGTATTCCGATCTAGATTTGGCGGCTAAATTTCTGAGTCTCTAGTTTTACCCTGTGTCCGCAATGCATCATACTTGATAATTAAAATAAAAAAAAAAAGGTTCTATTCCCCCAAAAAGAAGAATTAATCATAGAGTACTCAATTGATGAATTGAACTACCTGCAGTTCGGATTTTTAATTCATATAGTGATATCTTTCAAGATAATTGGTTTAGTTATGGACCTTTGCTTTAGCTGATATTCTAGGGCAAACCGACAATGGACATGTTCCATAGTAAAGCTTTCAACCAGACACAACATTGGATTATTTCCGCTTCTATGTTTGGGCCTTATTAACTGTTCTGCATGAGATACATGCTTTTTTCCTCACTCTTTTTTGGAATAAATGAAAAGAATGGGCTAAAGAACAACAGAAGTGTCAAAACTTGTGTACAACACTCAGTTTAGTGCCAAAAATTTTTGCCGGCTCACTTAAGTGCTAAATTGGAAAAAAAAAAAAAGATCACTTAAGTGCCATATCGGAGAAATTTCGGCCAAATTGATTACTTGCATTTATAACTAATTTTTAATATGACGTGGTATATTTTTTAAAAAATTCAGTCTACTTGGACTTCTAAACTTAAAAATAAGCCAATTTTCTTAAAAAATTAAATTAAATATAAAAACAAACTGAAAATTGATTTTTTTAAAAATACAAACTTAATACAAATATTATTAAAATTAAATTTGAAAAAAAAAGAAGAGAGAAAGGTTGGACAACAGACGGCAAGGGCTTACACAGCCCTCATCACCATAGCCTCACCTTCGCTGGCAAGGGTGGGGGATAGATAGCAAGGATCCTAGTCACTGTCGGGGGTTTGGTGCCTGTCGTCCATTCCCCACCCTCGTTGATGAAGGTGGGGCGGCGGTGGCGCCTATTCTTCTCTCTGTCTCTCTCTCTCTCTCTCTCTCTCTCTCTCTCTCTCATAAAACTTTTACCTTATTTTTATATTAATTTAACTGAAATTTGTATTAAAAATTGATTTCTTCTTCATCGCCACCTAAGATAGAGAAGATATTAAAAAAAGTCATGTTAGCATTTCTCGTTATTCTAAATGGACGAAGTTAATAAAAGGACTTGACCGCACTAGTTTGACAAGTTCTAGAATTCAATTGCACTTTCGAGGATAAATTTTAGGGCTTCTAGTGAACACAACCTTTTTTTTTTATTTTTAGCTTTTTCAATTTTTAATCTAATAAAGCTTGAATTTTTATTTTTTAAAGTTTTTTTAACTTTTAGCTTTTTTTATTATGATTGGACCTCCAGCGAGCCATGTTAGCTTTTGATATTAATAAAAAAAAAATGCCACGTTGAATTTCTAGCCAAACAAATGAGAGTTGACATTTAAGTGATTCGAAAAAAGGTTTTGATATTAAAGTGAGCGTCGTATACAAGTATTAACAC
This sequence comes from Rhodamnia argentea, assembly GCF_020921035.1. Taxonomy (NCBI): domain Eukaryota; kingdom Viridiplantae; phylum Streptophyta; class Magnoliopsida; order Myrtales; family Myrtaceae; genus Rhodamnia; species Rhodamnia argentea. The sequence goes on from NC_063158.1 coordinate 4,947,247, forward strand.
TTTTAGTGTTCTTTTGCCGAAAAGAATGAGTATAGAAAAGGAATAAAGTTTTCTAAGTAATACAACTCTTATTTTCTCTCAAGGAATGCAAACTTTAATTCGATGTTGACGGAATTAAGTTGTAATTGCACCATGTGCCATACTAACATGGTGTCACTAGCCCCATTACATGTTGATTTTTTAATGGTATGCTGTTAGTTTATTAATATTTGATATCCGAAAAATTAAAAGAAAAGCGAATGGTGAATAATTTAGTGGTATATTATGTCAACATGGTCTTGTTTAGCTGAAATATCATATACTCTCACAAGACTTTTGTTGTTAAATAACATGGTAACCATCGGATCTCGTAAATTAAGTTTAATGCAAGAAGAAGAAATTAATTCAATACGTTGTTTGACCCGAGCATTGGAACCAATTCTATTGAGGGAGGCAACCGCCAAGAAACCCACTATGAGAATATATAATCGCTCAATCGCTCCAATTTTTATCAATACTAGATTACATCCAAAGCAAAAGTCGCAATTGTCATCTTACATCTCACTCAGATGCTCATCCAGAAAACTCACCTAGAGAAAACTCGAACACTCCTCTCGTTTGTTCTAATGTATAATATCTGAGTAGAATTCCATTTTTATGGTTTCTTATGTGACTTTCAGACTCAAACTTGAAATCCAACTCCAACGTAGAGAGTATTTGAATAACTTGCTCGTTTAGACGTCAAACCTCAAATTCCATTCGGATTTAGAAATTCCACGTATGTTGGGTTTCTTTCACCGGCTCAAATTTGAGACATAACAACCTTGAATCTTTGGTACTTATCTTTCAATTTTATCTGATTGGTTTTGTGTGCCCGCTCTATACAGCTCATGACAGACTATGAAACTTTCTTTTCTCATGCCACTTCCCCATCTTCTTCTGATTTCCTGCCAAACTGACATCATTCTGAATCACGTAAAAGCTGAACTTTTCTGAACAAGAATGGAAGAATTTTCCTCATTGGAAGGACTACAACTGTTAAGCATAACCTAACATACCCTCCTATTGGGAGGAATAAAATTAAAGGCGTCAAAGTTATATTTTACAAAGAAATAAACAAAGTTGAGGAAGACCATACGTTCATTTTGTGGGCACCACCCCCACTTTCACTAGGGTAAATGACAAGAAAGAGTTCAAGATTTGATTATTTCTTTTCGAATCTTATTGCTCGTTACTGTTGCACATCATCTGCATGAGAAGATTTGATTATTTGTTTTCGAATCTTATTGCTCGTTGCTGTTGCACATCATCTGCATGATGCTCCACTCTAGCTAGAAATTATACTTCAGGTTGACATAATACATATCCGGATTGAACCGACTGTTAGGATTTTCTTTCTAACTGTATGTTGTGTCGGAATCACTTGTCGTGTATTAAAATTTTGTTCACTCTGTAGCTCTATGAGAGTCAAGTAGCACGGCATACTAGCTCCAATCACGTGGTATGTGTATCGTGCATGAAAGGCTATGGAATTGTAGGGGATCGGACTCTTCTGAAAACTTTAATTTTTGAAATTGGTTCGGACACCTCTTGACCGTTTGAAAAAGAAAAGAAAAAGAAAACTTGTACTTCTACCTAGTTATGCATCTTGATGCATGGTAATAATACATGAAGTTGGTGAAAATCTGAGAAGCACTCGCTCGTATCTCCAGTGACTCCAAAGTGATATAGTCGACTTGGTGTTCATTATTACTCGTGCACACATTGTAAGTGCATAATGTCCTCCATTAACAAAAGAAGTACTATTGATGATTGTAATACAAAGGGTGACTTATCATGTGACTCAAGTTAGCCAAATACGCTTCAATTTTATATAGTCAAATTGTCTGTGTCAACTAGTCGGATTCCACTGATTCTTGCCATGAACATCGTTGTCATGACCGAATTTTTGGGAAGAAAATATTGAGAGGACGCTATTTTTTTCCCCTTCTTTTTTTTTTCGTTTTTTTTTTTGTGGGTGAATGAAGACAAGACCAGCTTGATTTGTGTCTCATTAATCAATACAATGGGGCAGACAATCCATCTTTTGAAGCACCTCTCCCCAATCTCATTGGTCTTGTATAAATACGTGTGCCTTATTCCTCTTTGCAATGCGAAAGTCGAGAGGTCCATTAATCTTCTTCTTCCTCGATGCCCTACCATTAAAGAAATTGTGACGTGAGATTTTCAAACACAGTAAGAATGCAGCGATACAACGGATCTTCCAAGTCAAATCACGCGACGAGTTACAAAAAGATAGACCACGGAGCTTATGATGGACAAAAGGGACTGTGCATCATCCTCTTGGTGCTTCAACTGTAGCAAGAACAGTCCTCTGCAGATGATCATTCGCTCACAGTTTCAACAGATCCTCCAACATTCACTTTGCAAGAAAATCCGACCCCTCCTTCGAATATTCAACTTCACTTATCAACATGAACTCATCCATATATCAAATCTTGAATTAACCCCCACAGTCCACAGATTATGACCCCCTTCCCATCCTACTATTCTCATTACCTAAGCTATGCTGAAAGACTTTTCAGTTTCATTTGATCCACTTATCATGCATACGCTGAATAAACTGTGTTTACTCCAAGCCAATTTAAAATTTCATTTAATTACCACTGAGGGTTGCTTTCATCTCTCTCGTGTGTGGTGGTTGATCTATCTGAGAATGTAATACAGTGATGGCAAATGATAGGCCTTAAAAGGTGAATGATTCGCTACCAAGGATTCTGCGATCCCCTATCACTGGAAAAACGTCATCCGCCACTACCACCAGAAGCGCGACCTATTCGTGGGCCTGTGTCCCCACTAATTCAGCACCACAAGCGTGTTCTTGATGAGCTTTCGCTTCTGATCTCTTGTGATTTATTATGCCAGATTCGAAGTAGGGTCTCTCGATGAAGCCAAGCTTTTCTCGACTCTCTCTGAACCTTCCATGTGTATGCGTGAAGGCGACGACCAGTGGGGGTGTGTGTGTGTGAGGTAACGAAGATATCGTGCAACTAAATTAATGATGCCGCCGATGCCTTTTCTTCTGATATGATATCAGCATATCTCTAATTTGGGAGCAAGTTGTGCCAGAAAGGGAAACTTCATAGGTTCATCATAAATTTTCTTCTTCTGATACGAATGATTTTGCCGGAAGTATCTGAAGAAGAGTGCATAGAGCGTTGATGGGTCCTCCCCCATCATTTTAGTTAGGTCATCCCACAAGCTTCATCGCAATTGCTTGCCACACACGTCCAATAAGTATCAGACCAAAAAAAAAAAAACAGAGGAACAAGAGTGTCCACAAGAACTGTCATGTTTTTCATCTTTTCTGGTCACGTCTAGTTTCCAGTATGTAGCAACAATGATGTCCATTACGAATTCCTTCATCGAGATATATCATTTTGATGATGGTATGGTATTACTCACAGGTCTGCAGGTACAAAACACACGTTGCAATCCCCATCAGCCAAAACCCAGGTTGCCATACATAATCTATCTAAGTTCAATGTGAGATCGGTCAAAGATATGGATGTAACCAGTCGACGACATAGATAAGTAAGGCACTAAGACATCGATAAATCAATGGAAAAGATGCATTTTCCGCTTAACGATGGGAAGAATTTCAAAGCAAACAGCGAATTAAATCTTGGGTCCGCTCTCGGATTTGCCTACAGTCAAAAACTCGAACACAGTACCTGCACCATTGATCACACAGGACCACTTGAAAAACTGTCATGAATGACCATAGAAAGCCCATCAGACCTCCATACGGTCCTCTTAGGCTGGAACTTGATCTATTATAGGTTATTAGAATGAAGTTGTTAGTACAGGGGTCCATTGATTAGGGGAATCTCAGGTGAGATTAGTTCACTCATAGAGTGGATTAAATGTTACAGATGTACATATGTGAGATGATGGATCATTCTATTTGGGATGGGGGGATTGTTGCACTTGTATATCTTACATATTGTTGCATTTTGGTTCATATTCCTCATCGACAGAAAAACACAGGGGTCATGCTCCCCGATAAAAAGGGAGGGGGACCGAGTCCCTCTCCGACGAGGGTAAGGGAGGGGGACCGAGTCCCTCTCCGAGGAGGGTCTTACCGAGATGCCATAGAGCTTTTGTAGTTTATAATCAATTTGAGTCGTAACAGAGGCACTATCGATGTGAGACAACTCCAACAATCTCTCCATCACACATCGGGATCTAGGTCGAAGATGCGACAGTCTTGTTGGTAATCCGGGCTCTGATACCAGTGTTGGGTAGACTTGGGCTTTTCTCATCCCAAAAGCTAGTTCAAAAGATGAAACTTTCCCTCACACTATAAACTGACTACTAGCCCCTTCCACAACCGATGTGGGACAATCCCAACATGTATCAATATGTTCTAAGCATAAGATGTCCTATTCTCGTGAATTGCATCATTTCCTTGAGACGACGAAGGTTTCAACCCAAGACATTTTGGTGAATTGGGAACTCAATACAGTACAGATACAGGTGCCACGATGAGAGCAATTTTCATTTGATTGCAGAGGTTATAAAGGTCTTTCTAGCAGAGATGACTCTCTTTCCATTCTCAGATTAGTATTGCCAGCTTTTCACATGAGAATTGGTAATTAAAATAAAAATAAACTAGGGAAATAACTTTATTAATCGAAAACTAATTGGCAACCTAATTGAAGAAAGCGACTCGCTTTAATTAAGGTTCGTACTTTTTAAGAAGAGTTGCTAAATTTAAAGCATTGCATAGAGATGAAGTCATTTTTGCACATGATTTGAAAAGTTGGCACATTAAAGAAAAGAGTGAATAACTGTCGATAGATGACTCAAATGAGAATAGCTAACCCAATACTAAGTGGTAATTTTAATGCAAAGGAAGATGGTGAGTCGCGCTACTTTAGATTGATAATCTCTAAAAAGGAAAGATTCCAACAAAGGGTTCGAAGTGCATTTATTTTCTTAAATAAAGGCCCGAAGAGCCATTTTTTATCAAAGAAGGGCCTGACTAGGGTATTTTCATCTTTTATATTTTCATTTTTTTCATTTTTTCCTTTTTTCTTTCCTTTTTCTTTTTTCCCTCTTCATTTTCGCAGGTGGCCGGGGGGCTGGGTGGCCTCGCCCATGGAGACCGACAAGGAGGAAGAGAAAAAAGGAAAAATAAAGAAAGAAAGAAAAACACAAAAGAAAAAGAAAAAAAGAAAACGGGAAAAAAATCAAAAAATGTAAAAAGATGAAAATATCCTTGGTTAGATCTTTCTTTGAACTAATGGGGCACATCAGGCCCTCATTTAAAAATATGAGGGCACTTCGAGCCTTTATTTGAAAAATTTCCCTCCAAAAATGTAAAGGGTTGCTAATCAAGGTAAATAAAAATTGGCAACTCAATAAAAAGTTCATAAATTTAGAAGTAAAATTGAAATTTGGTAAGTAACAAAAGTAAGAACTGACAAAAAATATTTTAGTAGGTTGGTAACTTCATGTAAGAATGAGTCAACTCGAAGCTTCAATGAGTTATGCTAATAAATAAATTAGTTCCAAAAAATTGCTAAATCACAAACTACAGAAACCATTGCATTTTAATGATGGTGTTGGCATACTAACACTTTACCTGTAAAAAGGAAGTTATATAAAAAAAAAACTTACTAAAATTGTCGAGATGATTTACATTGAAGGATGGAACGAAATTTGAAATAGTGGTGGGGAGATTGTCGGCGAGGATTGTTGGGCAACAGTTATTGTCCGGCGACCTTCGTTGACTGCGGGCGAGGATTGCAACCATCTCCTCACCATCCCAGGCCCTTTCCGACAATGGTGGGGAGATGGCGGCAAGGCCCCACGGGCCTGCCGGTAATTTTTTTGGGATTAAGCTTATCTTTAATCTAATTTAAATATAATTTGAGTTCAAAAAATAGATTTACACCGCAACGAAGTTGTTTTAATCTTATGCTTCGCGTTCTAGCCACATCGGAGCCATTTAGGAGAACGAAAATAACACACACAAAAAAAAAGTCAAGGTTGGGCATTTTTCGTTAGTCAAGTTGGACGGAGTTAATAGAAGACTTGATTGCACCAATTTAATAAATTTTATGATTTATTTGTACTTTTTGAAAGTTTTGAAACTCAACTGCACTTTCGTAATATGTTTTAAAGCTTTCGGTGTACTTATCCCATACCAAAAAGGTCCGGGTCAAAAGAGAGACCTAAAGTTATGCATGCCTCCTAGAAACATATTTGTATAAAGAGATTAGGAAGGTTTCCAAGTTGCCATACAAGAACCGGTCTATGAAGTTAGGAAAATCCGGTTTCCAAGTTTGAAGTACAAAAGCTCGTCGGGTGCTTCAATACGATCCACGTGTTTAACCACCCACTTTAAAGTACGTAACCGGAACCGCGACCAGGTGAATTGGTTTCACCAAGAATTTTTTTTTTGTTACTATGAATTCGGTAAAACATCGACTCAGTTCAGCGTAATGTCTCTCTGGGAAGACTGATTCTGGGGCTAGATGTAAGATTGTGTGAGGGAAGGGTTGAGAAAAGTCTGACCGAGATAATGCGACATGCTAATGGATTTGGTTAGTTTAGTTGGTGTATCTGTTTCTCACGTCATGTAATGCTCGATGTGTGAGAATTAGCTGTCAAACTGCATAACGCTAGCTTATCCTCTTCATGGATTTGTGTATAAGCATGTCTATGACGTGTCGCGCGACTGCTTTGTTTTTTTTTTTTTTTTGGCAAGAAAGTGAAACTCTGGAGCGAGATTGATGTCCCAGACGACTGAAATTCTCCGTGGATAGACGACCGTTCTGAAGTTGCCAGATGCTTGCTTTGGTTACTGTCCCCAAAAAGGACAAGACCCTGAGCTGCACGTAATGTCTACTCTCTCTCTCTCTCTCTCTCTCTATTTGTGGTGCTGCACTTTTTCCATACTAATAATAAGTTGTATTTGGAGGGCTCATCATTCAATTCCAAAAATGGAAGCAATGGCGGTACAAAGATGATGGATAATGTTTCAGTGTTAGGGTAATTTTGCAGTATTGACTTCTGGAGAGAAGATGATGCTTCTAAAGGAAATCGTGTTCGCTAGTTCTTTCGCGGGCTCCTGAGTCAAGCAACCGCTGCGTGTCGCCCACTTGGACAAGAGCGCAAGCATCGGGCCAAAAGAAAGAAGAAGAAAGGACCTTCGGGTCTGCCATTTGAAGTTCTGTGTTGTTCCAAGTAATGATGCACATATCAGCTTTAGTTTGTCGCGACTGCATCAGCGCGGTGTTGGCATACGTCTTAGCACTCACCGACCGCATTGACGATATTGGCCACAGTTCACAAAACATGTGAGCTATTCGATGCTGAACAAAGCAAACAGCATGGATCCACACCAACTCCGTATTGGCCTTCCTTCCCACAATTTGCGGTCCGCTGAGTCTGTGTAGAGATAGATAATCATCTGGCAATAAAGGGCAGCAAAATACACCTAAGTCCATGAGAACATAAGTTGAAAGAGTCTATGGAGCACGGCAAAGTAGAACAATCTGAAAGATAGGTACGTCATAGCAGTTGCAGTAGGGGCTTTCTTGAATGAAAAGGCAAAGATCTGTGCAATAATTTCCGACGATCACTTGTCGGATGGCAGCACATGATGATTTCGTGACTTTTTCGTTCCATCTTGGTGGCTACTTCGCTTGTCGTTAAGTCGTTCACTTTTTCCCGCTAAACTTTGCGCTTACTGGCAGGCCAGTGAATATTCTGAAGGAAAGATCAAGATCATGGGTGATGAGGATGTCACCATGAAGCTTCTGCTGGAAAAAGTACCGTCTTTTTCTGGCAAATGCCAATTCCTAGTCAAGTGAACGGAGAAGCTCCAAGATGTGGACAACAAAGATGACTAAGTTGCCACTACAGAATCAGATCGGCACCCACATGAAGCAACAAGAATTCCCCGAAACCATTGAAAGACACGCTAAAAAAGCCTTCTCGTGATGGAAAGTGTGTTCCCAGGAGTCCAGTTCTCGAACCCCATTGATTCTTTACCAAGTGAAAGTCCTTGAATCTTTGTTCCTTTCGTGAAGATGGATAGTGAAATGACATGAATGGATGTAAATTTTCTGCTTTTTCTTTGTTTATGGCTCTCCTGCACCCAAATAAACTTATCATGGTGAGGCTCAGTGGATCCCCCGAAAGCTAATATCATGATGGGAAAAGCCAAACTTATAAATTCAAACGTGCTCCAATACGAGTCAATGACTCGTCTCCTTATCTCCCAGGAATCTCGCACTTGGTACAGGTTTTATCTGAGTATCATCCGGTGGAGTTAACTCGTCTCCTACCTCCCCGGGAAGAAAAGATTTCGCATTTGGTACAGGTTTTATTTGAATAGGTGTTATGCATATCATCTGGTGGAGAATGACCAGAGAATTGATGGGACAATTGCCAGACAGATGCAAACAGGCCTTCACGTGGCCAAGCAGCCGCCACCACCACTGCCGCCGTCGCCACCACAACCATCCTTAAAGACTCCCAAAGATATCATATAAAAAGTTACAGACCAATTACGTTTTGCAATTCTGCTTCCCCTGGACCCTCTTTTGCATGAGCTAAGCTAAAAAACTCCGCAATTCCTTGTTATTGATCTGTTGTTTAAATGTTCTGAGCTGTTTCAGATTAGCTTGGATCAAGAAAATTGGTAACCGATAAGGAATAAGTCACCCTATTGAAGTGCAATCCAAAGCAAAGGTTTCTGCCATCAGCCGCCGCCACCACTGCCGCCATCGCCACCACAACCATCCTTAAAGACTCCCAAAGATATCATATAAAAAGTTACAGACCAATTACGTTTTGCAATTCTGCTTCCCTTGGACCCTCTTTTGCACGAGCTAAGCTAAAAAACTCCGCAATTCCTCGATTATTGATCTGTTGTTTAAATGTTCTGAATTGTTTCACATTAGCTTGGATCAAGAAAATTGGTAACTGATAAGGAATAAGTCGCCCTATTGAAGTGCAATCCAAAGCAAAAGTTTCTGCCATCAGCCGCCACCACCACTGCCGCCGTCGCCACCACAACCATCCTTAAAGACTCCCAAAGATATCATATAAAAAGTTACGGACCAATTACGTTTTGCAATTCTGCTTCCCCTGGACCCTCTTTTGCACGAGCTAAGCTAAAAAACTCCGCAATTCCTTGATTATTGATCTGTTGTTTAAATGTTCTGATTTGTTTCATATTAGCTTGGATCAAGAAAATTGGTAAGCGATAAGGAATAAGTCGCCCTATTGAAGTGCAATCCAAAGCAAAGGTTTTCGCCATCACAGTGCAAACCTTATGAAAGATGTAAGAACTTCAACATAAAAACTTTAAGCGGAAATTTGACATTAACGGATCTTCAATCTTCATAATTTTCACGTTCCGAGAGGGATGAAGACATACCTTTCTCCATAGAAAAAACCTTCTGGCGATCGTTGTTGCAGAAAATTGAAAGACGACGAGAACATATGATTTCTCTCCCTTAACCCTCTATGCTTTACGTTAACTATTTGATGGAGGATAGAAAACAAAACCGATGTATGTTCATTTAAATGTTGTCATCACTCGGTTGGAGAAAGGACCAAACTTTATTTTAAATAAAATGCTATCAATAGAAATCTCTTCAACAAATGCCATCCATCAAAGCACGTGAAGAGTTGTGTCTCTTCATTTATGCCTTTAATAACCAACACAAATTAATTATAACGTGAAATAATTGTTAAACCATCATTAATAACCTCATATCGGCCACATTTATTTTTACATTCTTCCACTTGGCCAATATGAGTTTCCTTTCATGGTTTAATAATACCATAATGTGCACAATAACATCATGTTATAACTTTTCTTTAAATTAGCTATGACATAATAATCACAATAAAGCAAAGAAGACTAATGCGAGTCATAACGATTGTGTATCATTAATCGATACAGTCACTTCTATGTACTACAACTATAGCTCTCTACTCATCATGATTTATAAATAAGAAATATAGCAATGGTACAATGATAATGTCTCTATTAGAGACTATCTTATCAAACATTTATATACTTCCATCATGTATATTAAGTAAAAAATAGGATATATCAGAAACACACATAATGAGCTCAAAGTGTCAAATACATAAACTTAATACAGTCATCATACAATATCATTTAGTGACATCCAATAATGCTCATCATTTCAACATATTCATTAAATGTTTTGGGCAATAGTCCTTTTATTAGTGAATCTGTTATTATAAGATTAGTGCTAATATGCTCAATTGACACTCTCCATTTTTATTTGAGCACTCTTCGTTTTTGAACTTTTTCTTTGACGGACAAGTATTTGATTTTCATATGCTTAGCACCCTTAGAATACTCGTCGTTCTTAGAGAAGAAACCTGCTGCAAAATTATGACAGTAAATTTTCAGCAGCCTGGCAATACTGTTAACAATTACAAGCCTTGAAATAAAGTTCTGCAGTCATAATTCATGAATAGTGGCCTCAAAACATGCCACAAACTCAGCCTCCATAATGGATATAGCAATGATTGATTGCTTCTAACTTTTCTATGGAATTGCTCCTCTAGTAAAAAAGAACAGAAAACCAAATGTTGATTTCTTTGTATCGGTGCATCCGGCTAAATCTGAATCTGAATATTCAATTATGTCAAGATGATTGCATCTTTTATAAGTGAGCATATAATCCTTCATTCCTTACAAATATCTTAGAACTTTTTTTGCAGCTTTCCAGTGACCAATCATGGATTCTTTGATACCTGCTTAGCATTCCGAAGGTAAAACTAATGTCCGGTCTGGTGCAAGTCCGACCATACATTAAGCTCCCAACAATAGGGAATACTTTTCATTTGCTCTCATTCTAATTCACTGTTCGAATATTACTAAAAGCTAAATTTGTTCCATTTCTGAATTGAAACTATTCCTGTTGAACATTTGTCTATATTGAATCTCTTTAGAATTTTATTGATATAAGCTTTCTAAGACAATCTTAACAATCTTTGTGATCTATCACGGAATATTTCTATTCCGATCACATACGTTACCTCACCCGTATCTTTCATTTCAAAATTCGTAAAGAGAAATTTCTTGATTTCATGTAACAAACCAAGATCATTAGCAGCAAGCAAAATGTCATCAACATAGAGAACTAGAAAGATAAACTTGCTTCTACTGAATTTCTCATATATATATATAACGATGTTTTTCTTAAACCTAAAAAAGGTTATGGCATCGTTGAACTTGACATACCATTGTCGGAAAGTTTGTTTAAGTCAATATATTGATTTCTTTAATTCACACATCATGTCCTCCTTTCCTTTAACTAAAAAACCTTCAAGTCTGTCCATATAACCTCTTCCTCTAAATTTTCATTAAGAAAGGCAGTTTTCATACCCATTTGGTGTAGCTCTAAATCGTGATGAGCCACTAAAGCCAAAATAATTCTTGTTAAGAAAAATCCCTAGACGGTTTTGATATTGACAAAACAATCTAAATACTCTTGTGTTTTGAGATAATGCCGTGATTTACTTGTTTTGCAGATTATCCTTTGGTGCGGAGAAGCACGGGATTGAATCTGGCAAAAGGACTTGGCTTAGATGTTGTTTCTGAGAGTCTCAGACGCCGGTTCGAGCTCGGACGTTAAGCGGGGATAGCTCGGACGTTGGAATAACGCTCAAGCTCCGAGAGGAGTACTTCACGAGCAGTAATCAAAACCTCAAGAGGAATGCAAATTGAACTTAAGTGATGCATATCAACGGACGCCATCGAGCTGGATCATTCTTGAAGATTCTCGATGACCGAGATCAATCAAGGATGCGGAAGCAAGAAGACAAACAAAGACTTTCCAAATGGAAGAAACCATCTATAGAAACCTGGGATCATAATTGTATGGGCGATTTGATCCAAGCGGGGAAGACTTTCCTTTGGCGATCCCCAACGGCTAAGAGATCTTATTTTGGCAAACATCTCGTCCAAAAGGGTAGATTTGGAAAGATCTCTTCTGGATGCCTTGCAACGGCTAGATTGGAGGCGGAAGAGTATAAAAGACATCTCGAAGACGAAGGGAAACAAGAGATCGGCGTAAAGAGGGAAAAATGTTTATAATTCCTAGATAGAGTGTACTCCATTTCAAACACACTTCTTGATCCATCCATTGTAATTGTGAGGAGGTGTACACACGAGTGTTGAGCGTTAGGTGTGAATTCCTGCGTGTCAAGGAGATCACCGATCCGTAACCTCCGAGCGGCTTACTAGTGGAATCCAATGGATTGGTCGTCAGCTGAAGAAGTGGACGTAGGCTTAACCAAAGCCGAACCACTATAATCCCTCCGTGCGGTTTTCCTTATCTCTTACTCTGATCACTCTAAATATTTTGTGATAGTTAAACCGCACACGAACAGCACGCATCGATCCTACTACATATCCCGCATCAATTGAATTACTTGATCATCCGAGATCTCTGTTTTACGCAGTGTGATCCGAATTCAGCAATAAAATCTTAAAATCACACTTTATCACCTATTCACCCCCTCTAGGTGAAATCACTAGCCACTAACAATTGGTATCAGAGCCTGGTGCTCATATTTTGTGAAGTGTCTTTACTTCTGAGCTAACGATCTTCATGGCTAGCAATTTCTCTCCTTCTTGGATCGAAGGTAGAAGTAATAACAGGCCACCATACTTTGAAGGAAAAGATTATAGCGACTCGCGTAACAAATTTAAAGCATTTCTCGGATGCCATGATCCTCAAATCTGAGATGTCGTACAAAGAGGAGTAATCCAATGACAAAGACTACAAGTACGGGAGATGACACGACGGCTGCTCTAATCGCAAGAGAGATAACCAAGAGAGATGCTCTTGATGCAAAGGCCATTTATTCTTTTTACAGTGCATTATCTCCTACCGAATATAGACGTATTGCGGATTGCTCTTCATAGAAAGAAATATGGGATAAGCTTCACGTCACCTATGAAAAAACAGACAGAGTAAAGGAGACGAAAGTCAACTTTCTACTCGGACAATATGAAGTATTCAAAATGAAGCTTGAAGAGACAATGAAAGAAATGTTTGATAGGTTCACCGAAATAGTGAATAGTCTCACATATCACAGGCAACCGGTTTCTAGACCGATGAGAATCAACAAGCTACTTCGAACTCTTACAAAGGAATGGGACAACGTTAAAGCTTCCATTCGGGAGACTCAAAGAATATCTCCCTTGTCAATGGACGAGCTCATTGGAACTCTTCAATCTTATGAAGAAGAAAGAATCAATGATGAAACCACAACTAAAGGTAAGAAGTCAATTGCCTTAAAATCTAATGTTGATTATGATGTTTCGGATTCTGAAGTTGAAGATGATGAAGAACTAGCGCTCATGGTCAAGAAATTCAGAAGAATGGCTAAACAAGGTAGGAACTTCAAAGACAGAAAGGATCTCGGATGATACAATTAGAGAAGATCATCCGAGACCAAAAATGAAGGTCAAGAAATCATCTATTACGAATGTAAGAAAAGAGGCCACATCAAACCTAATTGCCCTCTATTAAAGAAGAAAGGCAAGGATGAGAAATCCAAGAAAGCATTGAAAGCAGAAACTTGGAGCGACACCGAATGTGAAAGTGATGAAGAATATGCAAATGTCTGTCTAATGGCGGACTCGGATGATGATTTTGAGGTAACTCATACAAACATCCCTCTTGAAGTTTCTGCGTATATAGATGAGTTATGTTTAGAATACAAGAATACTCTCAAGAGACTTTCCGAATTAAAAAGGAAGTAGCTGTTTTGAAACAAAAGGATATTTCGCAAAAAGATAAAATCAGTTTTCTCGAAAAGGAATTTTGTCTACTAAATGAGAAATCCGATTCAATATCTTGCGAAAATGCGCAATTGAAATCAAGGGTGGAATCTCTTGAAAAGGAAAACGATTTCTTGAAAAAGGAAGGAAATCCTTTTGAGAAGGAAAACGTTTCCCTGAAAAAGGAAAAAGATCTTTTCGAAAAAGAAAACTCCATTTTAAGAAAGGAAGTTTTGGAAATACACAAAAAATTCTCATCCGGTTCAAAAACTTTATAGCATGTACTTTCTATATAAGTTCCTTACTACAACAAGACAGGACTTGGTTTTCAAAAGGAAAGTGATGAGAAAAATTATTTTCCAACCGTAAAAGAAAGACTCAAGCGGTGACCTTCTAAACGCGCTTACCAAAGTCATTTTAGGAAACAATTTGTAAGATTTGAAGGACAACATCTCTCGGGATGTTCAAATTGTGGTGATCCAAAACATTCTAGGAGCTGTTGCTCAAAGATCAATCGACCAACACGTAACATTCTTAGATACGGTTATACGGCTAACCTCAAAGGACCCAAACAAATTTGGGTACCAAAGAAAAAGTGAGAATCTTTGGTCATTGCAGATACCAAACAAAAGGAGAAACAAATGGTATCTTGATAGCGGGTGCTCTAGACATATGATTGGTGACTCATCCATGTTCATTGATTTTGAAAAACTTGATGGAGGAAACGTTTCCTTTGGAGGCAACAACAAAGGAACTATTACCGGTAAAGGAACCGTGAAGATGGGCAATCTACTTATCAAAAATGTTTCATTAGTTAAGGGTTTGAACTTCAATCTTGTTAGTATTAGCCAATTATGCGATATTGGATACAAAGTTTCCTTTGCAGAAAATAAGTGCTCGTGTACAAGCCAGGGCAACAAGTCATCATTTACCGGACGAAGATATGGCAACATGTACCTTCCGGACACATCATCTGAGAATGAAAAATGTCTTTTATCCATCAAAGACGATCCAGAACTATGGCACATGAAGTTGGGACATATAAGCTTCAAGCAAATCAACAAGCTTTCCAAAAAGAAGCTGGAGAGAGGACTTCCAAATGCCGGATTCGAAAAGACAAAACTTTGTGAAGCATGCACGCTTGAAAAGCAAGTAAGAAATTCCTACAAACCCATAAATAAAGTCATTACTGCCCATGCTCTGCAGCTGTTGCACATGGATATCTTTGGACCTACTCGAACACAAAGTATTAGAGGTAAAAAGTATTATCTTGTTATTGTGGATGACTATACTAGATATACATGGGTGTTCTTCCTTACTCACAAGAGTGATGCATTCTCATTCTTTAAAACCTTTTCTAAGAAAGTTCAAAATGAAAAAGGTCATTCAATCACAAGCATCAAAATCGATCATGGAGGTGAATTTGAAAATCACTACTTTGCGGAATTCTGTTATC
The DNA here is from genome assembly GCF_020921035.1 of Rhodamnia argentea. Taxonomy (NCBI): domain Eukaryota; kingdom Viridiplantae; phylum Streptophyta; class Magnoliopsida; order Myrtales; family Myrtaceae; genus Rhodamnia; species Rhodamnia argentea. The sequence goes on from NC_063158.1 coordinate 4,962,543, forward strand.
AAAATGGTTTTCAACACAATTTTTCTTCTTCATATACTCCCCAACAAAATGAGGTTGTTGAAAGGAAAAATAGATCTTTGCAAGAAATGGCACGAACCTTTTTAATTGAAAGCAAAGATCCACTCCATTTTAAGTTTGAAGCTATTTCAACCGCCTGTTACATTATCAATCGTGTTTTCCTCGGATCATTGATTGAGAAAACTCCCTATGAACACTACAAGGGAAGGAAACCAAATATTTCATATTTTCATGTGTTTGGTTGTAAATGTTACATTCTCAATAATGCAAGTGATAGGACCGATAAGTTTGATGAGAGATCAGATGAAGGGGTATTCTTGGGATACTCCACAACTAGTAAGACTTACCGTGTCTTCAACAAGAACTCTCGGACAGTTGAAGAATCAATGAATGTGAAATTTGAAGATGAACGGACTACTCGGACGATAGATGCTGAAAAAACAATAAGATCTGAAAATCAGAAATCATCATCCGAAAACACAGAACCGGATGAAACCTCTCGGAATATGGAAAATACTCTGCAAGGCACATCATCTGAAGATTCAAATGATGAAGACCTCACCGAAACCGAACGTGACAAATCAAATAGGAGCTGGAAATACAGATCCGGTCGTCCCGCAAATCGGGTCATTGGGAATATAGATGAAGGAATCAGAACTAGATCCAAATTCAATGATACGATAAATGCCTTTGCTCTAGTTTCTGAAGTTGAACCCAAAAGAATCGAAGAAGCTCTTGAAGATGAAAGCTGGATCGTAGCTATGCAACAAGAGTTACAACAATTCGGATCGAATGAAGTTTGGGAACTTGTATCCAAACCAAAGAATCATCCTGTTATTGGAACTAAATGGGTCTTCCGGAATAAGCTGGATGATAAATGACAAGTGATTAGGAGCAAAGCAAGGCTAGTTGCAAAAGGCTACTCATAGAAAGAATGAATTGATTATGATGAAACCTATGCACCAGAAGCAAGGCTGGAATCTATCGGATTGCTACTCGCTTACGCTTGCCACTATGACTTCAAGTTGTGCCGGATGGATGTTAAAAGCGCATTCCTCAATGGATATATCAAGGAGGAAGTTTATGTCGAACAACCTCCAGGCTTTGAAGATCCTAAGAACTCGGATCATGTGTACAAGTTGAAGAAAGCTCTCTACGGACAGAAGCAAGCACCCCGAGCCTGGTATGAAAGGTTAAGTAATTTCCTTCTTGAAAAAGGTTTCGAAAAAGGTAAGGTTGATACAACTCTATTCATCAGAAGGGAAGGTAAAGACATTCTGCTTATCCAAATATATGTTGATGATATTATATTTGGCTCGTCTAACCAACATCTTTGTAAGAACTTCTCTCGGACTATACGGAATGAGTTCGAGATGAGCATGATGGGAGAACTTAAATTCTTCCTAGGACTACAAGTAAATCAGACTAATCAAGGCACATTCATACATCAAGAAAAATATGCCTTGGAACTAGTGGAGAAGTTTGGTCAAAATAACTGCAAGAAAACAGAATCATCGATGTCTACCTCATCCAAATTGGATAAGGATGAACAAGGAAAACAGGTTGATCGGAAGTCGTATAGGAGCATGATTGGCTCTTTGTTATACCTTATCGCTTCTCGACCTGATATTATATTCAATGTATGCATGTGTGCGAGATTTCAATCTGATCCTAAAGAATCTTATATGTTTGCTGTCAAAAGAATCATCAAGTATATAGGAACTAATCCAAACCTAGGATTATGGTATCCCAAAACATCGGATCTTATATTACATGGCAATTCGGATGCTGATCTTGCAGGTTGTAAGTTGGATAGAAAAAGTACTTCGGGCACATGTCAACTTACGGGATCAATGTTGATGTCTTGGTTATCCAAGAAACAGAACACCGTAGCTCTATCAACTGCAGAAGCCGAGTATGTAGCACTAGGAAGCCGTTGCGCTCAAATCCTATGGATGAAGCAACAACCGAAAGACTTTGGTGTTGAAGCTCACAACGTGGAAATCAAATGTGATAACACAAGTGCTATCAACCTCACAAAGAATCCAGATCTGCACTCACGAGCTAAGCATATTGAAATCAAGCATCATTTTATTCGTGATCATGTGCATAACTGTGATGTTAACATTCAATTTGTTGATTTTAAACATCAATTAGCTGACATATTCACTAAGGCACTTGACAAAAATACATTTAAGTACATTAGACAAGAATTGGGAATTACCGTGAATCCCATTTGAGCCGAGATCTAGACGGGAGAAATTGTCTCAAAACTTGAAAGTATCATCCGAAGACCTTCAGCCGCTCCAAAGCTTGAAAGCATCTTCCGAAGGAACTTAAGGATCTCAAATCTTAGAGAATCATCTAAAGACAACATCTTTTGAGTAGATACGACAAAAGATTTGATCGTTCGAAATCTTGGCGCGTAAGTCGTTTTTATTTTTGGCAACAAATAAGGTACGCATCAACATAATCTTCCTAAATATTCGACAAATATTATGTGATTGTGCTGATTGCTCTGATTGAATATTTGATTGCCTTGATTGAAATTAATTTGATTGAGTTAAAATACTCTCAAAAGAATTTCCTATTTTATCAAAATCAGGGTCATCTCTTACGGAATCTCTCTTTCTTTCTAAATTGAAGTCATCTCTCCAACTTTAAAAAGGGTGGTCTTCACACTCATCTTCTTCCAAAGTCTTTTATAGTCTTCCATAATCCCGGATTCCTAAAACCGTCAACGCCCTTCAATCCTCATGGACCCCAAAAACATCTCTTACCCGGATCTTTCTCAAAGTGATCTAGAGAATGATGATCATCTTTCCCTCAACGAGTTCGTTGAAAAAATCAGAAAAGAAAGAACGGCAATCATAAGAGCAAAACATGGAATGCTGGAAGAAGAAGACATCTATCATAAAGAGATGTTGACAGAATACCATGACACTCCGGTTGAATATCGTGAAGAAGAAACTAATGATCCAACGCAACTAACAGAAAGCCAAGAAGAAAAATCACGGGGGGAGGACATGGAAACGGAACCGGGCATTGAGGAAGAAGAAATAAGTCAGAATAATGACTTTGACTTGTTGGAGGATGTCCTGTACTACCGGACCGAGATGAAGCACCAAATAACTGGAATATACAATCTGCTCTTTCGGGAGACGGGAGAAATGAGAGAAAGGATGATGGAAGAATTTAGTGCATTGACACATGACCTTTCTGAGAAAGCAAGACAAATCCTCTTCAAAACCGACGTATTAACCAATACGGTGGATACACTTCGGGACTCCATCAACCAAAGGTTGGAAGAATTCTCAAAACTGGTGCTGATGAAATTCCCACAAGACTTCATACCATTTACAGCACCATAGAGCTCCTCACAACCAAAAGGGAAAGAATCGACCAAAGATTTCGAACTAGTAAGATCTCTCATCGCTAAAAAGGCTGCCTTTTATCTTGAAAGGAAAATAAGGCTGGCCAAAGTTGTTAGGAAGACAATTCTCACAGCTAGACAAAAAGGAGACAATGAGAAAATTGTGAAAGCTTTGATAGAGCACAACGGGTTCTTCTCGGAACAAGAAGTGACTGAATATGCAACTAAGCTAACCGAGGAGGAATTGAGGAAGGCATCACCGCAAGGAACTCAAAGCGATAACGAGCTGAATCTAGATGATTTTCACATTCATGATCTCCTTCACTTCTGCAAGGAAAATGAGCAAGACTTTGCTTGAGAGGAACATGCAAGGGCAGTGGTGGAAGAACGCAAATTGGATCCAAGCTACATCTTGACAGGAATACAAACTCTTGAAAAGCTATCTACTTAGATGAATAGGGATATCATCCGGAAGATTCAACAAGACAAACATGATCTCACTTAGGGAGAATGATGTCACCGCTGGGAAACAAAGAAACTAGAAATCTCTGACACAGACAAACTATGGGATATTCGTTTCAAGCGGGGTAAATGCAAAGATAACCCGAGGAAATTCAGCACAGAATTTAACATTGAAATGACAACGATCAAAGAACAGCTGAGTATGAAGGGACAGACCCTCAAAGAAGATATGAACAACAAATACCATCTCACGGGCCTCGAGCTCGAACAGGCTGAAAAGAATCTGCACAAGATAGTAGTTGAAGCCAATGAGAAGCTGTCTCAAATGACACGAGCTGTTGTGTTTCAAATCTACTAAAGAACCTTCCAACACCATAAAAATCTCTTAGCCTAAACTTCTCTTAACCTCGTTGTCTTGAATAAAATCTTCATTTGTCACACTCAATCCAATTCTTCTCCTTTCTGATTCTTTTATGATTGAATGATTATTCTCTACGAAATTTCATATCTAAATGTCGGGCATGTTTGATTGAATGACTCATTATTTTCTGATTGCAAGCATGTTTGATTTCAGTGTACCGCATAGATGACCTGAATAGGCATTGAATTCGGGGGGAGCAACATTTTATCACTATCCGACTATGCGGGTTACACCCTTTTGCTGATGACAAAAAGGGGGAGAATGGTATATAATTGAGATATAATTGTGATGATGTGATATATATAACTCATGATGTGGTATATAATTGAGATATAATTGTGATGATGTGATATATATAACTCATGATGTGATATGTGCGAAATATGATTCGAAAATTGCATGAATAAATCGTGAGAAATCAATTTGTGATATGCTTGCGTATTCTGGCAAGAATCATTCAAATACAGGATTTCGGGTTTAGCATGTTCTACGGAATACAAAAGCATGATATGTGGAAACATCATCCGAGTAGGAACATCTTCTCCTAAGCAGAGCAGGTGAACAAGTTCCACTCTTTCAAAATTACATATTTAAAAGCTTTGACTAAACAGGACAAGTTTCGAGCATCCGACAATGCATGATGCTCTAAGGAGTAACAACCTTCTTACTTGCTCGTATTTGAAACCGTTTCACATATCAATAAGTACATGCACTTAGAATACAAACTTATTGATTGAGATAGCACAAGTTCTGAGATTGCTCATCATAGTATATAAATGCACTCTTTTTCGGAACTTAATCTTGTTAAAAGTACAAGAACGAATTGCTAAAATTATTCCTTAGCAAGACTCTCACTAGAGTAACTTTGCTAAAGTTGCTCACCTTTTTTAAACTCAATTATTCATTAGTATAGTGGATCGTTTTGTCATCATCAAAAAGGGGGAGATTGTTGAGAAAAATCCCTAGATGGTTTTGATATTGACAAAACAATCCAAGTACTCTTGTGTTTTGAGATAATGTCGTGATTTACTTATTTTGCAGATTATCCTTTGGTGTGGGGAAGCACGGGATTGAATCTGGCAAAAGGACTTGGCTCGGATGTTATTTCTGAGAGTCTCGGACGCCGATTCGAGCTCGGACGTTGAGCGGGGATAGTTTAGACGTTGGAATGACGCTCAAGCTTTGAGAGGAGTACTTCACGAGCAGTGAATCGAACCTCAAGAGGAATGCAAATTGAACTTAAGTGATGCATATCAACGGACACCATCGAGCTGGATCATTCTTGAAGATTCTCGGTGATCGAGATCAATCAAGGATGCGGAAGCAAGAAGACAAACAAAGACTTTCCAAATGGAAGAAACCATCTATAGAAACCCGGGATCATAATTGTATGGGCGATTTGATCCAAGCGGGGAAGACTTTCCTTTGGTGATCCCCAACGGCTAAGAGATATTCTTTTGGCAAACATCTCGTCCAAAAGGGTAAATTTGGAGAGATCTCTTCTGGATGCCTTGCAACGACTAGATTGGGGGCGGAAGAGTATAAAAGATATCTCAAAGACGAAGGGAAACAAGAGATCGGCGTAAAGAGGGAAAAGTGTTTATAATTCCTAGATAGAGTGTACTCCATTTCAAACACACTTCTTGATCCATCCATTGTAATTGTGAGGAGGTGTATACACAAGTGTTGAGTGTTAGGTGTGAATTCTCGCGTGTCAAGGAGATCACTAATCCGTAACCTCCGAGCAGCTTACTAGTGGAATCCAGTGGATTGGCTGTCAGTCGAAGAAGTGGACGTAGGCTTAACCAGAGCCGAACCACTATAATCCCTCCGTGTAGTTTTCCTTATCTCTTACTCTAATCACTCTAAATATTTTGTGATAGCTAAACCGCACACGAACAAGACGCATCGATCCTACTACATATCCCGCATCAATTGAATTGCTTAATCATTTGATATCTCTGTTTTACGTCGTGTGATCCGAATTCCGCAACAAAATCTTAAAATCACACTTTATCACCTATTCACCCCCCTCTAAGTGAAATCACTAGCCACCAACAATTCTAAGTAATTCTTTCTTAGAGGCTGGTGAAAAATGTCTCCCTATAATCAATGCCTTTTTTTATGAGTAAAACCTTAGCAACATGTATGGCTTTATACCGTTCAATATCACCTTTTGGTTGCGTTTGGTCTTAAAGACCCATTTACACTCGACCTTTTTACATCCTTTAGGCAATTCAACAATATCACAAACTTGATTCTGATCCATAAATTTAAACTCTTATTTCATGGCATCAAACTACTTTGTGGAATTACTATATTCCATGGCTTGTGGAAATGAACTAGGATCGTTATCAATTCCTAAGTAAATTTCTGACTCTTGTTAATAAACCACAGTCATTAGAAATAGCTGACTTCATGTCCCTTTGAGATCTTCTTAATGCTATTTCTAGTGGCTCAACTACTGTAGATCGGGAATAACAACTTTAGAAGTTTTAAGTAAAGGAACCTCCATCCTAACTTCTTAGCTACAAGTGTCACGCATTCTTTCACTCCCACCGATGTCGCCATTCCTCAATGAACCTAGTGTTTCTAGATTCAACAATTCTCGTACTATGATGAGGACAGTAAAATATAGACCCCATAGATTTGTTTGCATAATCAATGAAATAACCACTGGTCGTTCTAAAACTTCTTTTCATGAAGACTGTAAATACGTACTTCTGCTGGACAACCCTAAACATGTAGATGTCATAAACTACCCGTCCACAATTCAAAGGGAGTCTTCGGAATTGCCTTACTAGGAGCTCTGTTTAATAAGTATATAGAAGTCTTTAATACATACATACACAAAGATAAGGGTAAAGATGAATAACTCATCATACTCCTAATCATTTTCATTAGAGGACGACTATGCTTTTCCGGTACACCATTTTATTGTGGTGTACCTAGCATTGTGTATTGAACACAAATATCATGTCTTTCAAGGAATTTAGCAAATGGATCTGGACATTGTATTGATTCATCATACTTTGCATAATATTTACCATCTCTATCCGACCTTACTATTTCCACATTTTTATCTAATTGTCTCTTAACGTTTTTAATATACATCTCAAGTGCATTCACTAATTGAGATTTATCCTGTAATAGATAAACATAACCATAACGTGAAAAATCATTAATGAAGACGATAAAATAACTATCTCCACCAAATGATGAAACATCAAATAGACCACATATATTATTGTGTATAATTTCAAGAAGCTATGTGTTTCTTATGGCACATTTCTTAGTGTGTTTGTTTATTTACCTTTAATACAATCAATACACACTCTAAGGTCAATAAAATCCAAGTTCGGAAGAAATTCATTCTGCACTAATCTTTGCATCATTTCTTTGGATATGTGATCCAAATGTTTATACCACAAGTAAGCAGAATTCTTATCCACTAAACTGCGTTTAGTGCCAACATTATGATGCAATGTCATTATGGTCTCAACGAATGCATTAATAAGTTTAAACTTGTAGAAACCATCACATAAGATTATAGTTCCAATAAGATTCTTATTTTTAAATAAATTGAAAGATCCACAATCAAACTTAAAAGAAAAACCCAATACATCAAATTTTGTCAAAGAAATTAAATTACGAGAGAATGTAGGTACATAAAGAGTTGGAAACAAATCCAAATAATGCCTATTATCTAAGACTAAACGATAAGTGCCAATGCCTTCTACTAGAGCTTTGTTTCTATTCCCCGTATACATATAATGCTCATTTGGATTTAAGGCTTGGATCATAAGGAATCTCTACATTGTATTGAAAACATGGGTGGTATCACCCGAATTAGTCCACCAAATATTATGAAGAATTTCAGTAAAATTTGATTCAAAACATACTTAAGCACAAGGTTTACCATTCTTTTTAAATCAAGCTTTATGCTTCAGACAATCTTTCTTCAAGTGTCCAATTTTATTACAAAAATGACACTTAATAAGATTGTGTTTCTTCTTGTGCATTTTAAAAGCTTTAGAAGAATCATTCGGGATGTGTAATCCTTTTTCCTTGCTCTTTCTACCTTTCCCACCTTTTCACTTAGAATTCTTTTCAGACTTTTGATGACTTAAGAGATGAATAGAATGAGCCTTTTGATTTTTTATCATTGTTTCCTCTTGAACAAGCATACCAACTAATTTATTTACATTCCAATTATCTTTTATAGTGTTGTAATTCATCTAAAGTGACCCATATTATTCATGAGGTAAGGAATCCACTAATAATTGAACTAAAAAGTACTCATCCACGTTCATTCCCAAATTCTTTAACTTTGTTGCTAAATTTGTCATCTCAGGTATATTTTCATGCATAGTACGTGAACCATCATATTTCATGATGGTCAAAGTACTCATCAATGTACCAACAAGTGACTTATCAGCTGTTTGAGAGTGCTCTTCCACAAACTTCATAAATTCCTTTGCAAAATTGTAATTATAAGCATCCGGTCTTCTTTCTCATGCAATTTCCTTTTCCTTTCTCGCGCACAGACCTTTCTCTTCATGCATGCTCGCGTGAACGCCATCTCTACCGCTCTTTTAACGACCTGGGTCTCCTCTGATACCCCACCTCCGATCAAATTAATTAGTGAATTTTAGAAACCACTCTACCACGACCACACGGGTCCAAGGAATTGTGAAAACAGACAAAAAATTGATCGGAAACAGTAAAAATCAGTTGTACATAAACTAACCACCAAAAATTTTCCCGCTTAATTTGCCTCTGGCGATCACTATAATGGTGAGCCGATTGAGGACTTTTATTGCCTATGTTGGTGCTACCTTACTGAACGAATTTTAGGTGGTGGATGGACGGAATTTGGCCGGAATTTACGTTTTTCTTTCAAGTCCAAAATTTGTCCAGTTTTTTAATCCATTCGAAAAACCCCCAAAATTCATCCAATGAGAATTCATGAAGCCTTCTCCATATACACAGAGAATTTATACATAATCGGAAAATCACAAGGTCCTAAACTATGCTTTAATAGCAATTGTAAGAACTTTAATGTAAAAACTTTAAGCGAAAATTCGACATTAACGGATCTTCAATTTTCATGATTTTCACATTTCGAGACAGATGAAGACATACCTTTCTCCATAGCGAAAACCTTCTGGCGATCATTGTTTCAAAAATATGAAAGAGGGCGAGAATATATGATTTCTCTCTTAACCCTTTATGCTTTACGTTAACTATCTCATAGAGGATTTAAAACAAAATTGTCGTCTATTCATTTAAACGTCGTTATCAATCGGTTGGAGAGAGGACCAGCCTTCATTTTAAGTAAAAGCTATCAATGGACGCCTCTTCAATAGATGTAATCTATCAAATCACATGAAGAGTTGCGTCTCCTCATTTATGCTTTTAATAACCAACACTAACTAATTATAACACGAAATAATTATTAAACCATTATTAATAACATCATATCGGCCAAATTTATTTTTACAAAAGATTGTTGCCATTGATTCCAATTTAGCATGTACGAATTTATTTATTGAAGTACGGAAGAAAGATGCACCTGGTGATACTTTTTCCGAACTTCAAGTAAAAGGCTAAATGGTGTAATGAATAGCCCTCAATCCTCTTGCTTTGATACCAACTCCGTAAAGGATCATGTTCTGTTTTTAATATTATATTGCATATAATGGACGCATACGGAAGACTAGGAAAAATAAATAAGTGCATTTAAAACAATCAACAAGCACAACGCTTAAGGTTATGGCCATATCAATAGGGTTTCCTAACTTGTAACATTCATTCTGTCAATGTACGCAACAAAAATTTAGAAAATATTTATTTTATATATAACTGACGGTTTAGATGCATCGGTTAGAGCCAAAATAAAAAGATAAAACCATCAGTAGAGAGACAATAAAAAAGAAATCAACTCCCTCCAAATATCACCACCGGCGTACTCCATCGAGGCCATCATACCATCACATGGCCGATGTCAAGAAGTAGCTGCTGCACCATCACCAATCGAAAATCTACATGTACACTCTGTTCTCCACTCTTGTACTCTGCTACTCCTTACTATCATCGTCGCTACTACTACCACCACTATTGCCATCCCTGTCGCTACGCTTACACGATAGGGGAGAGGGCTGGGGCCCAATCCAGTGTTCAAAGCCACAAACATAGATAGCAATGAAACGATGCTCGATATGCCCCAATGGTGGTCCCAAGTCAATTGTCACTATAGTTCACAGACGCCCATAACAAGTATAGGGTGGATAAGGCTCGTCTCGAACCTCCCATGTACGAGTAATACGCATTGGTGCCCCCAAAATAGGAGATGACTTTAGCGGGCAGAGGAGAGGACGACACGACTATCTAGCTGAAAAAGGTAATCACTAGCAAGGGTGAGCTAAGCTTAGCAGGTAGAAACACTAACTCAGACAACTAAACCACTTATATAACCATTGGATTGAGCAGAAATATCACAAACATACCGGTGCAGAATAAGTGGTACTCGGGTCTACTATAGTTCGATTCGCGTAAAAACAAGTAATGGGATACCACATTTGATTCCCAAAACACATGCTCAAGCATCTGCAGAGTACAGACCTCAATCCCCTATTTCAATCCTACAAAATATTCGACTTCCCAATCTCTTTCCTATTTTGATCATCGGGTACGAACTAAGACCCGAATTTCTATAAGTAAACCCACCATCCCGTACAGCCCTAAAGCCAAAGTGCCATACTTGTATAGTCCCTCATTTGCGATGCCACGACAACACCCTCTACAACCTGATTTCTAAATTCAACTCCCACCCATACCCACAATCACTTCGTTTCATAAGCACCCATTTGCTCACCATACCAGGCTCTCGACCAAACGTCTCCACACGTATCACCACTTCCGATTCAATCTCTTTCAACGATACCCATGACCACTTGTGTTCATTTTCTAACTACCCATAGCCATAAAACTCAAGTTCAATAAGCAAGGCCAGCTTACAACCCCGTTCGCTAGACCATGCACCCTTTTTCCTTCCCGAAGCTACCCGGGGCTCCCAAACCCTTACAATTCGCGATAAATAAGCAGCTTAATGGCTCGAATTAGGGTTCTACTCGCCTGGGATTACACTCAAGGAAGGCAAAGAGGATTTATCACGGACAAACTCAAGCTCGCCCCTGTCCTTTCTCGACATCGCGAGGTTATGGGTCAACAGGCGGGCATCAAACGTAGTTATCGGGATAGTGGCAGAGCTGAGGACCTCCGCAAGCCGTAGCTTAATGAGGTCGAGCGTCTCTCTAGCTCAACCGATCTCGCGGACTTACGGGCGAAAACAGTGAGGTGGAGAAGACAAGGCTCGGGATGGGTTTCGCGCGAGTGAGAATGAGAAAAGGAGAGAATGTGAGTGGGGGAAAATTCACGAGAAAAGAGGGGAAGGAGAGAAAGAGAGGGCAGAAAATTAAGGGGTGAAAGTGGTGTGGGGTTTTAACACAATAGGTTCTGCGCCCAAAGCGCAAATCAAATTTCGCACAAGCCCGATTTCGGACGATTTCGCTTGATTAAAATTTCACCAACTGCCCCATAAAATAGACAAACACAATCGGCCCCAAATATTACGCCCCATCACTTATCCAGTTCATAATTTCTCCATGCGACAATGTGGGTTTCGGGAACTCTTGACTCTTGGGTAACCGGTCAATTCTAGTATATTTGATGGTTCAAATCGTCGAGTTGGTGAGGGCTTTGTTGCCCTTACCCGGGGGTTGGGGAAGGTTGTTGGGCCTTGACTAGTGGGCGATGGCCCCGCACCGTTTGAACCAAAAAGGAAAAAAAAAATGAATAGAAAAATAGAAAATCAACAAAAGAAAGGAAAAATTGTCCATGTCATGCTAGCCAGGCCACGTAGGATGATTGGCGCCGACTCTATCAGCAAGTAAGTAATTTTTAGCCAAAATTAGTGGAAGGACTATATTGTCATCGTTGCGACCGATCGGATATGCCATCCTAGAGAATTGTTCAATGATCGTACGAATCGAGTTCGAGCCTCGCTTGGTATGCAATGAAACACAAAACAGATAGAATCAAGGGCTTGGGTCTTCCCAAGTATCCTTCTAGAACTGGAAGTAACGCATACAAACTAATATTGCTCGCGCCCCTTCTTCGTCGGGCCAACGTTAGATCCAAAAAAGCTTCAGTCCCGAATTTTTCAATTGTAACTATTAGTCCTTAACCTTTTGAGGATTTTCGGATAAAAAAAATTGATACAATTGAAAGGTTTAGGACTGGACTGACTGCAGTACAATAAGTTTAAGACATTTTGGACAATTTCCTGAAATATTTACCTAGTTGGATTGTTCATGCTTTCAAAAATCCTTTTGTGGGATGTGATTCCTACTTAGCCTGAGATCCCATTTGTATTTGGATTTATGGCTTGCTCTTAAAGAAACATGATGTCCTAACTCGGGCCGGGAAAGAAGCTAGCCATGGCGGTCAAATTCTCACAATAGATTATTCTAATCTCAAACAGAAATTCAACGTAAAGTCGGTTTTAGTGGAATTACTGAATATGTAGTTGACATGTCGATTGTGGAGAGATTATATTGCAAATTGTAGAAACACATCGTCTCTATAATTCTTCAAGTATGGATGATGGACATAATGTCGTATTAATTAATTACAGTAATTTTAACAAATGGTTTATTGAGTAATAGTGATGCGGGAGCATTGGGTCTTATCGATTGATTCTCAAGCTCAATTCTGAACTCGTCCATTGATTCGGCTTAATCCTTACACCTGCATTAAAAGACTGATTTTGGTCACAACTTACTTTGATAGATCATGCCAAAATGAAGACTATCGACTAGGATTGTCGCTTGTCGATAATAAAGTATTCGTTTTTTGCTTTCCAATAAGATCGTTGATTCACCATATTGATTGCTGATCTAAAGACATATTCAAGATATGATTGATTACCGATTTCGGGGCAAGATGCAGTTAATTGCTGATTCTATGGCATATTTAAAATGTAATTGGTTGTTGATTTCAAGCCTTATTTTCCTTGATTAGTTGCTGATTTGATGGCAAATTAAACACATGTCAATGGGAGGGTGATTGGAGCTAATTTCTTTGACATCATTTGGTCTTTTCTTGTTGTTATTAGCTGTACAAGGCTGGTGGACAAGATTTCTTTGTCTTTTTTTTCCTTTTTCTATTTCCTTTGTCTTAGTCCCTCTATTAATAGAGGAGTGTTTTTCATTGTATCGGACTTCAAATTTGATGAATGAATTAGAATTCCTCTCTTAAGATGAATTTGCTCTATATCAATTTTTTTAGTCTTTGAAATTGGATTCTTCCTCGATAGTGAACCAAAAGGCCTTTAGCCTTGATTGGTGGTTATTCTTCAAACCTTGGTAGAGAGCTTCTATCCCAAATCCCTATCTTGATTCTTTGGTTGGTGGCGCGCCTTTAGGCCTTGATCCGATCATAACCTATACTTATTTGCATTCATCCATCGATATTCATCCTATAAATTCTGATCGATCCAATATTCCTTTCATAATCACTCAAAATGCATTCACCCATCTCACGCATGCATCAAATTGGTATCGAAACTGTAGGTTGAACCCGTTTTGAGTTATATATTCTGTTCTCAATTTCATTTAAAAAAAAAACAGAAAAGACCGATCAATTTAGAAGAGGTTTTACGTTGGAGCAAGCACACAATGAAAGGAAGGACCGTGCTGTAGAGAAACTTCAGCAACAAAGGGATTGAGTCCTTAGTCTTCTATAGAAACGATAAAAGGGTGGCAAGAGATATTCGCCTAAGCTTTCAACTAAAGGTATGTCCTTCTTTGAGGATACTTATTCTAACAAGGCTACGATTACATCCATACAGGAGAAGGAAAGGAAAAGCCCACTCATTTCGTTGAAAAACTCCAACAAGAAACAAATGGTGAAAATAGCAAGTGCTTCAAGTGCTACGGCTATGGACATGTATAAATGGGTTGTCCTAACCAGAGGGCTATCACCATTGAAGAAATTGAGAAAATCAATATGGAACTTCGAGAGACTCAACAAGACCCATATCAATAAGAGTCTCAATCCAAGGAACAAATTGAAGGAGAGATGCCAATCATCTAGGTACCATCAAGAAACTATGTTATTATGGATGGTGAACCTCTAAATCAATTTGTTGAGGCAAATGTTGAAGTCATAGAAAGGGAGAGAATGATTATGGTGACCAAATAAATTACTTGCTACTTTGATTTTGCATGTCCAGAAGCATTCTCTCTCAAAGCGTTCATTAATTTGAGAAATGGGTTCGATATGTTTTCATCTTTCCAGCATGCCTTGAATGTATTTATTAGTGTGAAGCTGATGTATTATCTTGTTCGCTGGAGAGGCCTTCCTAGAAATTTTTTTGACTAAGTTTCTTTTCAATAAAATTGGTTGTAGCAAATTTGGCAACGTCTAATCCTGGAGATGAAGCCACAACAAGATTTGATGACAAATCTTTCTAAACCTGGGGAGAATGATGCAGAAGCCTCGAGCTCTATCGATCAACTTGCAAGCTCAATTTTGTCCTCGTTGTTTAATTCAACTAATGATGCAGAAGCAGCTTACTAAGAAGTATTGATTATTTCCCTTTCCAATAAGATTGCCGATTCACCAGATTGATTGTTGATTCCATGGTGATTCACCAAATTGATGGCTGACTAGATTGATTGCTGACTCCATGGGCGATTCACCATAGTGATTGCTAAGCAAATTAGTTGTTGATTTGATGTTATCATGCCTAATTATTTGCTGATTTGATGCCTAATCAAAGACATATCAATATGAGGCTGATTGGGGCTATTTTCTTTGATATTAGTTGATCTTTTACGGTTGTTATTGGCTATACAAGACTGGTGGACGAGATTTCTTTGTCTTTTATTTCATTTGTCTTAGTTCCTCTATTAACACAAGAGTGTCCTCTTTGTAACGAACTTCAGATTTGATGAATGAATGAGAATTCTTTTTTTGAGTTGAATTTGCTCTATATCGATTTCTTTAGCCTTGGAAATTAGATTCTTCTTTGGTGGTGAACCAAAAGCCCTTTAGCCTTGGTTGGTGGCTATCCTTTAAACCTTGATGGTGAGCTTCTATCCCGAATCTCGATCTTGACTCTTGGTTGGTGGCGTGCCTTTAGACCTTGATCCGATCGTATCCTATCTTTATTTTTGTTTTCATCCTTTGGTACCCATCCTAAAAACTCTGATCGATCCATTATTCATTCCAAAATCACTCAAAATGCATTTATCCGCCTCACGCACTCATCAAATAGCCATTTTTAATGGAGATAATTGGTTTTTCTATAATTTGCTTTGCAGATAAATGATTTTCTCATAGGCTTCGTTTGATGTTGCATATTCTAATAACATTGTTATTTCTTTTAGGCTCTGTTTGTTTAGCAGTAAAATAACTTCTAGGAAAACATTCTCTACATTTTTCGAAAATTGGTTCACGAATAATAACCTAGTCAAGGAAAATATTTTCCACCCATGGAAGTTCATAAGTGGGGAAAATGTTTCTCTTTTTGAGAAGAGGAAACATTTGTTTCAATTTTCATTCCTCCTCTCTTTCTTTTTAATCGTTCTTTTACTTTCTTTTATTTTTAATTATTTTTTAACTTTTGTATTTTTTATTTCTTTATGTTTCCCTTTTTATTTTTCTTTTTAATTTTTTTCTTTCCTTTTCTCTATCCATTGCTTTCTTCTTCGGCCCGTTGTCGGCCACAGGTGACGCCTGGCATTGCCGGCCTCAAGCTACGCCGGGCCTCGCTGGTGGCGAAGCTCAAGCTCGTCTGTAGCTAGTCATCATGGCCCGCGACCAATAGAAAATGGGAATAGGAAAAAACACATAAAATATTAAAAAAATAGAAAAAATAATAATAATTCAATTTTAAAAAACTAAAAAAAATTATCAAATCGGATTTTACATACCAAACGGCAAAAAATATTTTCTAGTGCATTTTCATATTTTAGCCAAACGTTAGAAAATATCGTCATTTTCCTAAAAAATGACTTGCTGTAAAATATTTTTCCAGAAATGACATATTTTTCTCGAAACAAATAGAGCCTTACGTATAGATTTATTTTTCACAAATACCGAACATGGACATTGTCGAATTTTTTTGGTCTAAATAGACATTGTCGAATTGAAGACCAATATTGTGGAAGTAAGTAGACTTGTGGACGAAACGGTAGCCGGACCAAGCTTCCGGGCCGATGGCAAGATTTCATTTGGGCCGGGCCTAATTTTCTCTTCCCCCCCCCTGCCCAAAACTTCGTACAACCGGCCCAAAGCCCGAAACCTTTTATGTTAAATAAATAGGTTTAAGTCATGAATAATTTCGCTAACCCTCTTGACCCAAAAAGTCGCGACCCAAATTTTGAATTGGTAGGCAAAGCACGGGATCATTTATACTTGAATTCGAGTCTATGTTAAGAGTATAATAAAGTTCTGTTGATTTTTGGGAAAAATAATTTTCAGGAAAACGTTTTTCAGATTTTTCCTACGTTGCGTTCACGGAAAATATGTGAGTTGAGGAAAATATTTTTCACCCATGAAGAAAACACAAAAATAATATGGAAAATGATTTTCTACTTTTGAGAAGAGGAAAATATTTTCTCTCGTCTTTCCTTGCCTCCACTCTTTCACATTCCTTTTCTTTTCTTTTCTTTTTATTTTCGAAATTTTTTATTTTTATAATTTTTATAATTTTTTGCTTTCTTTCTTCCTTTGCCCGTGCCGACGAGCCCGAGCCTTGCCTATGTTGAGTGAGGCCGAGCCTCGCCGGCTTGTGTTGAGGCTCGAGATTGCCTGCGGCCGGTCGAAGAAAAAGGGAAATGAAAAATAAATAAATGAATCAAATAAAAACTATTAAAACAAGTGCTCGGAGGAAAATTAAATCCGATTTCCAATAACGCACGCCGCACGACAGAGAATATTAGCCAATTTATTTCAAATTTCAGCCAAATACCGGGAAATATTATCATTTTCCTTAAAAATGACTTCTTGAAAAATATTTTCTAAAAATATTTCATTTCCAATGAAATGAATGGAACCTTAGGCTCCGTTTGGTTTCACGAAAAATGAGTTGTTTCCAGAAAATGTCTTCTAGGTCTCCTAGGAAGTTATTTTCTAGGAAAATGGCAATTTTTTTTCCAGTGTTTGGTTGAAAATGACGATATTTTTTGGTGTTTGGCCGAAACAAACACTTATGTGGACAAGTTTTAATAATAGTTAGATTTTTCTTTTTCGAATTATACATGTGTATGTATGTATGTTATATGTGGATTTAAAAATAGGAAACTCATTTTTGCAGTTTCAAACTAATACAAGTCGATGCAATCTAAACATAGAGGAGGGGCATCGGATCAAACGAAGAAGATCGAACAGGAACATGTAAGTACAAAGCCAAGAAAACGTCATTACTCTTTGAGCATCTCCGCGACGGCAATATGCAACGAATTTGAGCTTCAACTTGTTGATCTGGCATCCTAATGGAGGCGGCCATCTGTGTTCTCATAGTTGTTTTGTTTTTCCTGAACGTCCGCTGACAATCGCGGCTTATTGTTTTGGCCGGGCTCTCTCCATCTTCTTCATTCACTTTCACTCTCACACACAGCGGCAAATTCAAGAATACTGCTTACCTCGTCATAAGTTTTCTTTTATATGTCTTACGTGAGTACCCTTTCGATCCTTTCAACGTTTGAAGTTGACATAACCAAGACAATACGATCAAACTAGACAAGAAATTTGTAGTTTAGTGAGGAGAAGATTGTGCAACGTGCGGCAGCAAAGTAGCTATAAAGACAGAGGTAAGACTCCTGAGGATGAATGCCAAAGAGAGATTCGAAATGGAAGTGAACTTGCTGCTGTACTTGATCTTCACATGCTTTGTGGGGGGTTATGCTTTTGTCTTTGGGTTTCTTAGGAAGATCAATGAGTGGTTGTATGTGAGAAAATTAGGAGAGAAGCAATATTATCTTCCTCCAGGTGACATGGGATGGCCTTTTCTTGGGAAAATGCTGTCATTCTTGAAAGCTTTCAAGTTCAGAGATCCCGATTCGTTCATCTCAAGCTTCGTCACCAGGTTTCTCTCCCTTCACATAATTCGATACTCATGAAATCAGAAAAGTAGAAGAAAACGGAATCGTTTGCTTGAATCCGATAGAACAGTTATGTTTGTGTTGAAGTGCGGAATTTGTGTTATCTTGATTTATAAAGCAACACAGAATTGCCGAGTTTTTGAATTTTGTGACTCCCAGCTGGGAGAATGTTTAACAAGGGACGATATGCCTTGATCAGCCTATCAATTTCACTAACAAAGTCTATTTCAGCTTAAAGAAGTTCATAGTGATAGTATTGTGGTGTACAGATATGGTGGGATGGGGATGTACAGGACCGTAATGTTTGGAAAGCCATGCATCATCGTTTCCACACCCGAGACTTGCAGACGAGTACTGGCAGATGAAGTGAATTTCAAGTTCAGTTACCCTAAAACAACCCAAGAACTGATAGGGAAGAAATCATTCCACAACATGTCGAATGCTGAACATAAACATTTCCGCCGCTTGACAGCAGCTAAAATCAATGGCAGCGAGTCCCTGTCCATGTACATCAAGCACATCGAAGAGATTATGATTGGTTCGCTGGAGGAATGGACAAAAATGGACTGTCCGATCGAGTTCTATGAGGAAATGAAGAAGGCCACCTTCAAGGTCATTCTTCCCATCTTCCTCGGTTCGGTGACTGATGATTCCTTCATTTCAAGGACCATAAGTCTGTTTGGTGAAATCAACAAGGGGTTCAATACCTTGGCCATAAATCTACCCGGTTTCCAATTCCATCGTGCAATCAAGGTAAGAGCAACGACATAGATTACCTCATCCAATCTCTCATAAGAAATCAACTACTGGGGTCCATTAGTATTTCTCAAAGTATCATTGGAAATGACATTGGTTCTTCATGTATGAGCCCCTGGTAGACATTGTAATGACTTACTGCTCATCAATATGTGGCTAGGCTAAGAAAGAACTGGAAAAGATCATTAAGGAAGTCGTGGATACGAGGAAGTCAATGAAGAAGAACAATGCATACATAGCGAGCAAAAGTATGCTAGATTTACTTATGGAGGCAGAAGATGAGAACGGTCAAGCATTAAGCGAGGACATGATCATCGACATTCTACACATGTACCTTGTAGCTGGTTTCGACAATGTCGCATTGGCTACGTTGTGGATGGTCCTATACTTTTCCGAGAGTCCAGATACCTTGCAGAAAGCGAAGGTACGGTCCGCATGATAATAACCCAATCACCAAGTTTTCTCACGGTAAAGCAGGAAGATATACATTTTAGTTGACTTGCCTTGTAAGAAATTTTCTAAAGGATTATGCAAGTAATATAGCATCAAAGGATGGCCTCACAGATTTGATTACCAAGTTTCTTGGCATCGCTATGCATATTGCACGATTGAACCTGAGCTCCTTATTCTCGCATAACAGCTACAGCCCTCGATCAGAGAAAACACCCTGTGCTATTCTATATCGGTTGCACAGAAATTGCCAAATCCTTTTTAAAATTCTCGAAAGTGGTTTTGAGTTGAATTCAATTTCCAGGAGGAGCAAATTCAGATACTGAAAAGTAGAGAACCAACGCAAAAAGGTCTAACTTACCAGGAGATTAAACAGATGGAGTATCTGGCTAAGGTATGTCTGCTTTTTCTTTTTTGTCCCTTCAAGCTGTGATACAAAGTGTAAGGAAGAAAACAAACATTCGGACCAAGTAGAGAATTGCTTCTGTGTTCAGTGAAATGTCCATGCAAGTAGGTATCGTCGAATTTACCGATGTGCTTTGTGGGTGTAGGTGACCGATGAGATGCTCCGCAGAGTTAATTTCGGATTCTCATTGTTTCGCGAGGCGAAAGAAGACACCACAATCAGTGGTCAGCAGCGCAATTCCCTTCATTTTCCTTCTGTTTAGTTATCATTCCTAATTCAAACGAAAATGTTCATCTCAGGATATCTCATACCAAAAGGGTGGAATGTCCTAGTTTTCCTCAGAGGTGTTCATATGGATCCAGCAAATTACTCAGAACCAGAAGAGTTCAATCCTTCAAGATGGGATGTAAGAGGACCATCTTGCATTGTGTCTGCTACATCTGTGCTTAGAAATCTTTTCACAGTCATTCCTGGTGTTTTCAAATCTGCATTTCAAACTCGTATCTGGTTCAATATTTCATTTGCTCACTTGTCACAAGCAGAATTATAAGAAGAAAGGAGGTGCTTTCATTCCATTTGGAGCAGGAAGCAGGTTTTGCCCAGGAAGCGACTTGGTCAAGCTTGAGATGTCTATCTTTCTGCACTATTTTCTCCTTAACTACGAGTAAGCATCCTCTCTCTGTCTCTCTCTCTTACACACACACACACACACACACACGCACACATATATCCTTTTTTTAACTAGAGTGCTTTCTCATGAAATGAATATCATATGATCTCATACAAAAGAGAAGCAGCTTTACCAGATTAAAGTTGTGATAGAATGAGATTATCATATGAATGCTTTCATATTGCAGGGTAGAGCGAACTAATCCTAAGTGCCCTATCAATTACTTTCCTTCGCCAAAACCTTCAGATAATTTCATGGCAAAGTTCAAAAGACTCTGTTCAGATTCTATGGATGTATGAATATCGGGCTTTTGGGTTTTTCCTTAAGTGTGGCTTTACTGGCAGCTAATCGTCATCTTCCTTTATGATCCATATGGACAGTGCATATGCTGCTTCATCACAGGTGCAGCTAAGAGTTTATATTTCAATAAATCATAATCGTAGGGGTGTGGATTGCATCAGATGCATCGGGATGAATGTTGCAATGATTGAATAGTTAGAATTGCTCAGGCATGTTTTATCTTTTGGTCATTCATATCAACACTGCAAGTTCATGCAATCAGCTGTATTTTGGAATCCGTCAGCCTTTTCTCTTGGTGTGTATTCATAATACTTTGAATCAAGGTAGCACTTGTTCAATCGGTACAAATGTGACTCTTTTGCCAACTTATCCCTCTTAAGCGACTCGTCCTAGTCGTCTGCGAACAATCTGACTTCCAAATATGGCTGATTCTAATGACATAGTCTTAGTTGAGCTAACTCGAAATTCCGTGAGCAAACACAGATGTGCAAGAGCAAAAATGAGGAGAGATGGAAGTGAAAAAGCAACGCGACTTAATTACATGAAGATGCAGAATACAACATAGGAAGAAGGAATACGCAGAAAATTAGGAAGGAAATGTAAAGCAGCAAATTTGACATTTCTGAAGTTTAATCTGTCTTAATTAATTCAACAAAAGCAATTGAAATATCGTCCTTATGCGGCTTCAGAGACGTCAATTTGATGCAAATTCAAATCCTAATGAGCGGCAGCTTCTTCCTCGCAGAATTTCGTGTACTCTTTTGGACCCATCAAGGAACCTAGTTCTGATGGATCGCTGGGCTTCACTTTAATCATCCATCCATCTTCATAAGGGCTTGAGTTAACCTTCATTAAAGAAGCTCTCGATAAGAATATCGAAATTCGATCATCTTTCTCATCATGAAAAGGTTGAACGGTGAGTTGACCAAAAGAAGCGCACTCCTTGGAAGTTAATTAAACAGGACTAGGCCTAAGACAACTATAGAGAGGAATATGTTGAGCAGGAAACGAAAGAGAAAATTGCTTTAAGCTGAGCAAGAACTTACCAAGCCAGGCGTTTCGGTGAGCTTTGTGTTCACTTCAACGATCTCACCAGAGATAGGAGAGTTAATGTCACTGGTTGCTTTTACACTCTCCACTGCTCCAAAGCTGCTCCCTTTGGAAACTGAACCGCCGGGTTCAGGCAGGTCCACGAACACTACTTCTCCAAGGTGGTCCTAAGAAAAGCAGATTTTACTATCTGATAAGCACAACATTTCTGTATTGAGCTAAAGAAAAGAAGAGCCGATGTAATGCCAGATGAGCCGGAAGAAATGGGCGACTTGAATGCTCGTTTAAGGACATGACTGGTAACAAAATGTTCCATTTATTGAAGGCAGCGGGAATCGTAAATATTTCCATGTTGATCCACAAAATTCCGCAGGAGCGTCTGGCAATATCAGGTCAGTGACAGCTAAATAGCTGAAACTCAAGCATCTCTGTTGGCAGGGACTAGAATCTAAATAAAAGTTGGTCGACAAGGAAGCACGATTGTCAGACCCCCTTCTGGATAGGACAAACGTTTTCATAGCTGAGGACGACTGTCCTGCAGACGAATGATATGATTAAGGCTTTGAGTTCCGGCTGCCTTTGTCTGCATTCAGACAACGTTTAAGGTATGCATCTTGTCATGTTCATAAGAAGTTTAAGTAGAATTTTAATTCGCTGACACAATCGCTAATATTCCAAGTCCTCATCCTCTAACACAACGCATGACTCCAATAGACAATGAGAGCGCAATCGGTGAAGAGCAGATAGCGTCATCTCAAATTCTCAACGACCAGACAGACACAACCGTAACTCTATCGCTTCAACCATCAACCATCACGCAAGGACTCGAACTCGGCAATCTCAGCTCTAAGGAAGAATTGGGTTGTGTTAGATCAGAAGCCAAACGCAGAGGACAGACCTGAGCATGGTCAGTGATGCCAACTGCGGCCACTGGGCCTTCATGCTTCACCCACTCGTGTGAAGGTGCGTACTTTAGCCCGTCCAAAACTGCAAAAAAGCAACAACCTTTTTTGCTTCAAAAACATTTGCAAAGCAGGAGACACGACATGAACACAAGCAAAGAAAGAACATTCTCAAGAACTACAAACACAAACACAGAAGTTGTGAGAGAGAGAGAGAGAGAGAGAGAGAGAAGTCACCACTCACCAGAGGAGAAGCATCTGTGGAGAGAGAATGGCGGGGAGAGAGAGGCCTTGGAGGAGAATCTGAGTGCATTGGCGGTCGAAGAAGCCCACATCCTCAGCGCCATGGTTTATCTTGCTCTCTTTCGTGTGCAGTGCCGAAGTTTCAGAGAAAGAGGTGGCCTTTTATTTGTTCGC
The DNA here is from genome assembly GCF_020921035.1 of Rhodamnia argentea. Lineage (NCBI taxonomy): Eukaryota > Viridiplantae > Streptophyta > Magnoliopsida > Myrtales > Myrtaceae > Rhodamnia > Rhodamnia argentea. Next base: position 4,985,942 of record NC_063158.1, read on the forward strand.
TGCCATTTTATCTTGGATGAATGGTGGGCATGGAGTGCCTCATCCTAAGACCCAACACAAAAGATGGTATGTTTTTGCACTAGTCCTTTTCTATCTCGATAAGTTCAACGGCTTTCTTTTTAATTTCATGGCGTATGCTTTTTCCTCGCCATTTAGTTTTATCCAGCACATCTTTATTTCATTGCTCGTGTTGTATCTAAGTAGAGAGATTCAAATTCTTTTGTCAATAGGCATGCAGCCCTACTGGTAAAGAGATTAGGAATGAGGATGCTAATATCATAGATGCGAGGTTCAGCTCCCGCGCTTTATAAATAGGCAAAACAAAAGTCAGAAAGAGCAGTATTAGAAATAGGATAGATAAAAAATAAAAGTCTTCCTTTTTCCTAATATTCGATACCTGGATGCAACTTTAAACCTATAAAGTAGTCCAAAATCAGTTCTGGTTCTACTCAAATCATGCAACATGATCCCTCAATTTTAGTAAAATTAGGAATGAATTATGTTTCCAAAGTTACCGAATATATGGGATTTCTATTTGTATTCTCCAACGAAAACCGGTCAATTTTCAGTAAATTGTTACCCAACGGACACATGGCGTATCTTCGAGAGGCCCCACAATTGCTGCGTCACCGCTATGTCAGCATCTCGGGTGAGCATTGGCCGGACTCCGGCCGGTGAGCATCCATTGAGAAGTTTTCAAGCTGAATTTCCGTTAGATAATTGAGACCTCTGTCCTCTACCAATACGATATTCATAATTGGGCTTTACGGGTTGAGCAAAAGGTTTTCGCTTTGCCAAGCTCAACTTTCTTCCCGAAGCCCACCAATTTCAAGATTGGTACTTTGTAGCGCTCTGGGCCATCCGAAATCAACTGCTCGGACCAAGAAGGGCGTCAACTTTAAACCGATTTTCTTATGATAAGTACCGTTCTGCAAAATGGGTCCATGGCGTTTCCTTTGGAATTGATTTGTACAGGTGAAACGTGGAAACGCGTTCCTCAAATTGGTGGAAACGAACGCACAATTCGTTCGAGCTGGGATCTGCGAGAGAGTCGTAGAATCGCGTGTTTTGGAGATATGGGAGAGGAAATCGACGAACTGAAGCAGGAGAAGGTCGTGATAATTCTCCGAACGATCGGCCCCGCTCGCCCATCTCGCCTCCCCATCCCGTCACCTGTTAAAGTACGCAATTTTAGTTTTGTAGTTCTGCCTCTCTGTCTCAATTTTTTGAGTTAATTTGAGCTCTATATGTGTTTTCGCGAGTCGATGATCTGTTTGTCTTCGCATAGATGTATCTGTTGGAGCTTCCTGTCTTAGGAATTAGAGTTTCTCACCAGAAAAGGGTCGGATTATTTGTTTCCTATTGGGTGTCAAATTAAGCTTGTGAATTGTCCAGCATAATCCAATTTGTGATGGTGTTTATGCAGAAACCGTTGAAAGTCCTTGTATGTGGGTTGTAGAGTAGGATTTCAGTGAGGTAGATAGGTTTTTCCTTTTGGTGTTTTTATTGTTCTATTTGTGATACGGCATGCCTCTCTTTTCTCATATCGAGCAATCCCCGCAAAGGCAGTGGGATTGTGTTGAGGTGTGGTACTCATCCTCAGGATGGCACGGGATCCTGCTTCGCAACGAGCTGGCGGGGTCCGTGGGGTTAGGGGGCGGTGCCCTCGGAAAGCCATAGGGCTTTTATAGTTTGGGCTTGGGTCATGAATAGCTATTATTATATAATCTCCCTCCCTTGTAATTGAGAGTTGTAATCGAGAAGTGGGATGTGCTAATTATAGTAATATTCTTTGCTGGATGTAACTCTAGTTTAAGGGTGACCTTGTGAACGATCAAAAAGGGGTTGTTGCTTGGCCAAGAATGGATGAGATGCTTTCCGAAAGAATCTCCTTTTTTTATCGCCTTTACTCTTTGCTTCGTTGTGTTTGTGCACCTAATCCTAACGAATTGATTATCAAGGTGCAGCTAATTGTTAGCTTCAGAAATTCTAGTACATTTTTTAAATGTGCCAACAATGCTTAACTAGCTTATGGAGGAGGGTAAACTCGGTGTCAATTGCTTCAAAGTTAAATCACCCATCTAAGATTTTACTGGAGGTGCATGCCTTGAGTCATTCCTTTCTTTTTCAGCTGAATTTGATGGAGTGCGGTGAACTGCGGTTAGAGCAGGGAGCAACCGTCAGGATAAGGAGGTTATGGTTGAAATATGAATGGATGGTCTCATAGAATTTTCTCTGAGTAGGTTGATTATGGTAATGAAATTTTTGGATTTATCAATTTTTTTGCACTTTTAGGTGGCGGCAACCATGTTCTTAAGGTAGTTGCCTCTCGTAAATTTCTTGATCTCTCTCTCGAAGCTTTTGGCACTTTGCATGAGTTGTGTGCTTGATTGATGATGCTTGTGTTGCACAAACAGTAATTATGTTTTTTGACCTTCATTTCTGGGCTACAATCTTTAGTTTTAAGGTTGTACCTTAGAAAATGTTCATGGGTGGTTCCATTCCTTTTAGGTGCATGATCTAAGGAAACTAATTGCTGAAAAGAGTCATTTACCAATTGGAGATTTGAGGCTTATTTTGCGAGGGAAAGTACTGGATGACATAAAGGATGGAGATGATATGTGTGTGGAGCTCATCGACGGTGGTATAGATCTTTCCTTTGAGGCTACCATCTTACAAATTTCTATCATCCAGACACACTTGTAATTGTGAACATGTCATTGATCCTTGATATCTAAATTGTCAGAAATATCTTCTCAAATCTTCTTTGACGTGTTTTTTCATAGTATAGAATCTGTTTGCAATTGTTAACAAGTAATTGTTTTGTGCTTTGTCTCCAGATTCTTTAATCGCTGCTGTGAAACCAAAGACACCAGTTAAACATTCTCATGACGGAGTAGATACTGATGATGATGAAGACGATTTGGTATGTCGATTACGCCAACATTGGTACATCCACTGCATTGAGCTTCATTGGCATAGAATTCATAATTTTCTCCTCCCCATTCTTTTTGTTCTCTAGAAGTTCCATCTTCCTCAATCATCTAGTTGGTGGAAGAGGAAAATGTTCAACCTTTTACATGACAAGTTGAAGCTACCTGGTAAGCAGATTCTCAAGCGACTATGAAATCTGAAGCGGCAGTCTGCTAATTCACTGTTATATCTTTTTTCACTTCAGACATTGTTTTGATGGCAATTTTTTCTTTGAGTCTGAAGACGTGGGCCTTTATCATCTTGTGGTTTATCTTGGCACCTGTCGCTTATAGATTGGATCTCGGACCTTTATATGTAAGTTCAATTCTTTTTGTCAGATTTTTGTCAATTTATAGTGCATCATACATTTTCTCTGGATAGTTTCATGGTTATTTAATTCTCCGGAAAATTTCTGACTTAAAAGTTCTTAGTAGGATCCTGGGTTGTGACTAATGGCATCTGCTTCTTACTCTTGTATGCTTTACTAGTGATAAAGAAGAATTTGCGAAATTCTATGTGAAAATATTATAGTGAAATATCTCGTTCTCTTAATTTCATACTTCTGATAATCACATTTGGCTTGGTTAAATCAAGAAATTAATTGAATAGTAGCACATTGCATCTATTGATTATTTTCCACAAGGCTCTGCGGCTGTGATTGTATTAAGGGAAATGAACAGTTATGCTGGAGCATTTTGAGAAGATGTGATCTGGACTGGCCTGTCTCTACGTTATTTAAATATCACTTAGATTGAGATTTATGGCACGACTCATTACTTTTGATACAATGTTGTCCCAGATACTTGCCACGGGATTTTCGATTATTCTTTTGAATCTTGGGCAACGGCAATCCGGTGACCTCAGGTACACGCTGCCTTTGTATATGCTTGCTAGTATATGTCATTTTTCTTGGCTGACAACACTCCTGCTAGTTTAAGCTCTGTGTGCTCTTTGCCAGTTTCCAGGAACTTCCAATTCATATGAGATAGAAATTGAATAAACTGTGCCTTTATTTTTGTTTAACGTGGAATGGTTCAATGATAATGGCTCTCTCTGCCAATCATCTATCCTTTTATGTATTTTCTGATATGGGAGACATCTTCTCAGCATGCATGGTAATACAACATCATGTTATTGCAAACGATGTCGAGGCGATTTGCTAATACAACATCATCCCCTTCTAATGATATCTAATTGTTCAATTAGTCCGCATGAATTTTCAACTGTGTCCTCTCTCCCCTCTGGATTTTATTCTGTAAATTGTGCTAGCAAGATGAGCCTCTCTTGAATAACACTCTTATGATAACCAATGTGGAATGCAGCGCATATTCCATCTTCAATGAAGGTTTCAGAGAGCTTCCGGGGACTCTTAATGCAGACCGTCTTGATAGAGACATAAGGACGGGGCAAATCTGAGCCTGTTATGCGGAGCTCCTAAACGTGATCCTGCTCAAATCTTGACTTGAAGAGCACACGCCGTTGCTTTGGGGAAGCTGTCGGATAACAGCCAAGTGTGTCCTGATTCGATTATTGTGCAGATATAGCAAACCGAGCATGACGAGCCAGTGGTCGGAGCAATGCCATTTGCACTGTAAGACTTTTTCTTGCCAGAAACCCATTTGTCTGCTTTTAGTGGGGCTGTGACTACGTAAGTCATGAAGGGTTGGAGCACTCAACAAGGCCTCAATGTAACCAGAGGATGAGAACCTCTTGGTATATACTCTGTTAGAACCTTAAAACTTTCTTGTGGACAGATCTCATAACGACAGCCAAAAGCCCATAGAATGACATTATCGAATGCTGACTATATATGCTGGTGATGGATCATCCTTTGGTGGCAATCCTCGATATTGGGATTTTCAGTCGCAGCTTTTTCCTTTTCTTCCGGCGCTTGACATTTTGTAGGAGATGTTCTTGGGTGCATCCGATGCATGTGAGCCCTGTGCATTCCGGCCCTTAGATCACGTGGCGTGGGACCCACCAAAGTCAAGGCTTAAGATGCATTTGGCTCACATGCGCCCCGATCAACAAAAAAAAAAAAAAAAAAAAAAAATCTCTTGTAAGACGTTTCCTCTTAAAAGCACTTTTTTTTTTTTAGTGCTCAAGACAATCTGATTATAGTATCTATTCCTGGTATGGTTAGTTTCTCTCTTCAGTACTTGGCCTATACCATTCACTTCATTTCATATCCATAGTGCCAGGGACCTGTATAGTGAAGTCATTATCATGGTCCATGTATATGATTAATACGAGTTGCCTATCATCACCGTGAGGTGCGCAGTGAAGCGGAGTATCGTGGGAAGGGATGATATGTGCCCCCAACATTTAGCAAATATCTTGCCGCTTATGCGTGCAAACCCGGATTTCAATAGTTGATGTGATACCCGGATTTCGGGTGTTGATGCTATCAATGTCTGGCCACAAGGCTGGGAAGATGTACTGCTTGTTGTTGCTCTAAAAACAGCAATTGTCGTGAAAGGATGTGCTCTTGGTCGGTCGGACAGATTGTATGTAGCATATGGCAGAGGGCAAATGTAACTTGTGTTTGGTCAATATCAGAACCAGGCAACGGGGATAGAGACTGTGCCCCCCCACCTTCCTGTGTTGTCGTTGTTGACTCGCCCCACCCTCCTTTTGACCAGACAGGTTCCCTCTCCTGCATGCAACATGTTCTTCTCACAGGCATACCCGGCCAAAACCTCCAGAATGGCGTATCTGCTCTGCTGTTGTAACCTGCAGCCTGAGGAGGTAGTAAATTCCCGACCCGTTCGAACGGAGAGATCTCTTGTGAGCATGGTTATAGAACACGCTGTGAATAGAGTAGTCCCAAAACCGACACGCCTCAACGCTTAAAACCATCGATGAGATACAAATTTCTCAACGCGAGCACGGAGACGTGGCTTGAATGGTCCGCGGAACTTATGTTGGTAACATACCAAATTTATTGTTCAGTGCAAGGCCCCCTTTTTGTCAATCTGAAGAGTGATGAAATTGGTGAAATTACAAAATCTCATTGGGGCCAAAACAAACCGTGGGCAATGTGAATGGAAGGTGGGTTAGGTGGGAGACTTTTTGCACAAGACAGAAACACAAGTAATCAACGTTCTGAACTCAGGAAGACACTGACATCTTGTGGGGATGGAAGCAATTCATTTTTTTTTTTATAATTAATTTATTCATTTATTTAATTTATTTGGGGTTCCCACTAGATTTCAAAATATAAGATTCACTATGCTGAGTTGTTATTGACAAATGATGAAGCACATAGTCCCAAATGCTGCCAAGCAATTCTTTTTTTTTTTTTTTTTGGCCCCCACTATTTTCATTCTCTTTCAAGTCTAAAAGCAGATATCTTTATTTTCATACGAGGATCTGAGGTTGGTCGTGTAAGATGACTTAAAAGAGAGTTATTTCATGTTCATATCGAACAACTTGGCTTAGGTTGCAAGTTTAAAACCAAACACACCTTCAGTTTTTCGGAATACTCATGCCACAGTTCAATGTAACACTTTGAAATCACGCCGCCAATGGGGGAGAAGAAAACATAAAAGAAATTATGTGACGATTTCTAATTTTCGGCCCCCACAAAAATGAATCCCAAAAGTATTTTCTCTAATTCTCTCTCTTTTTTTCCCCTCGTTTCCTAAACTCAAAAATTTGCAAAAAATTTCACCCGCTGCAAAGATGAAAAAAGAATTTCTTTGTCAAAAAGTACAACACTAATTTTGAATGGAAGTAGATCATACCAATAAATCTCCACGCTTTAAAAAAAAAAAAAAGTTGGTGATCAATTAGATAATATTATTAGTGGTAGTTGGACTGCTAATCCTCAACGGCACGTAACCTCAAGCAAAAGTCAACCGAGCCGCGGTCAAAGCGTCGCCTTATCCCATGCTCATTGTTCACCAACTCTCACTCACCACAAGTTACCCACCTCAATTATTTCAAATATTACCTTCCCAAAGCAACTATCGCTTTTTTTTTTCAAAAACATTTTTAGTTAAACAAAGTCAATTATCTTTATATGATTTGATGTGAAATATTCCATCATATGTCACAGATAAAAAGAGTTTTGAATATTTTTCGAGTGCAAATTTTCAACCAAAAAAAGAATTCCCTGAGGAAAAGAATCGTCTTCACCGAAAGTAGCGTCGAGGATGAATTTTTGTTTTGGAATGCTGTCGCGTGTTTTCTATGAGAACAGCTTTCCAAACAGACTTCGATCTTTCGCTATTTTTTTTTCCGTGTAAAAAATTCATAATGAGGTGCACAGACGCCGCTGGCATTTTCGATCGTTGACATCTTTCGTGAGCTTAGAGTATATGGGTGTGTGTGTGTGTTGCATTGTTACGGGCCGGTGATTTCAAGTTGGTTACTCGAATTAGTATTCAATGATAATGAGATTAAAAGTTTTAAAATAAAACTTTGAGGATAAGCAATACTAAAAGAAAAGAAAAAAACATCAAGTGGACAAGGGTCTGCAAGGAGAAAGCACTGCCAAACATAAATCTCTATCCATGTAAAATAAAATGGCTCTTTTCTAGTTAAGAATAGATTATCATTAAATTCGAGTGCTGGGGCTTTTTTCTTTTATTTTTTTTTATTTTTTTTAACACAGCTTTTGACGTTTAACTGCACGGAAAAAGAAAAGAAATCCGACAAGGATGACTTCGCGTTTGTGGGCCCAAAACAGGGGGGCCCACGCGAAAAGCCTTGAGGCATGTCTGTCCACTGAGGTCGTTGACCGGCCGATCCATCGTGGGGCCCACAAAGGAGCAACACTGGATCGGCCGCACCGGATCAGCTCTCCTCTTAAGAAAAAACAACAATTTTCGGGAACTTCTTTTTGACTCGCACCGAGCCCCGCTTTCGGTCCCCACGCGCCCAGGACACAGGGGCTGGCGCGTCCGCCAACGACCATTTTTTTCCCCCTTCCTTTTTGGACTCTATAGCATGGTTTCTAAAATTTTGTCAGTAATTCTTTCTCAACTTTTGTGACGTGTAAAATTGTCACGTTATGATAGTTTGGGATAGCGAGAACTCGAGTGCACGTTCCACGAAAGTTTTTAACTTATTCGAGATATTGTTCGCTTTGATTTGTTTTGAGCCGAATCTCATCATTGAGTTCGCTCATCCCAGCAGTGCACTTGTCGAAACATGTTTTACATTAGAACCTCAATGCTAAAAGATGTTATGTCAAATGACATTTAATAAGTTAAGTTTCGTTTTCTGTACAAAATTCAAGAACACTCTCCTTTGATTACTGTGCAATTCGATTCATTTTTGCCCTTTCACTATCCTCAAAGCCTACTAGGACTTGCACCTTATCCGAGCTTATCGCCCCAATAACCACTCTCTGCTTTCATCGAATCGGGTCGTCATACCCACCAGCTTCAGCGTGGTTCTCGAACAGCATAACTCCTGGAGGGGCTCTTCCTATGTCAACAAAATATGATACGGCCAAATTAACTCACTCAAGATATTATTTGTTATAACCTTTAGAGTATGGGTAAGCACCATAATAAGTCATCTCACCCTGGTGTTGCTCTCTTGTGAGCATGCTTAATATTTGAGCTCGAATGCTAAGCAATGTCCTTACTTTGAAAAGTACCTTTTGTAAGTTAATTCTACTTTTACACGTATAAACCAAGAATGTTCTCCCCCCGATTCGGCGTACAATTCAACTTATTTCCACTCTCTCCGCCATTCTAGAAGCCTATCAAGAGTCGTACTTTGTTTAAGCACTCCCATCATCGCGATCGCTCCGCCACTAAATATGTCTTTATAATTGTAGGTACAAAAGTGAGTGTAGTGGCTCGGTCTTTACAATTGCGGGTACAACAGTGAGTTGGGTATCTCAATTACTGAAAGTAGCGGCTCTATCGACAATTGAAATGAAATATGTGATGATCACGGAAGCCTCTATAAAATTTATGTGGATACAATATTACATTGAGGAGCAACATCGAAAGCACCCAATGAGCACATTGTGGAATAATAGTCAAAGTGCAATACACTTAGCAAATAATGTAGCTTACATATCAAGAAGCGTTATCATTTCATCGTGTCGCATTGAAAGATAATGAGTTAAAATTACGGAAGATTAATGGTTCGAAGAATCCGTGTGACACCAAGGTAGTAGACAGAGAGAAGCATACTTTTTGTGCTATCACTATTGGTATCACCCCATGTTAACTAATGAGGAGTATCGCAAAGGCACAAGTTTTAGTTACTAGCTTTTGCAGTAGATAGATGTAAAGTTGTTTAGTGCATTGGGTATATTTGTCTTTGATTGGGAGATTGTTGGTGGAGGAAGCCAAATTATTATTAAGGGCTTTTTTGTCTTGTCTTTTCTTTTCACTCTTGGGTTGAAAGCTATACCTTATATATTAGCGATGTAGAGGTAGTGCCCATCATATAGCAGAAAAAGAAGCGCAAAGTAACGAATAGAGGGAAAAAGAAAAAAGAGAGGTCATGACGGCTTTATGAGTATTCTCAATCTCTGTGTGTTTTGATCTTGAGAGAAGACTATCATTGTATTCTACTTTATTTGAAATCTAGTGGATTCACAGAGTGCCTTTGAGTAGAGTCGCAGTCTAAGTTTGTGTGAACTTTGATAACAATTTTTTTGGCGTGTTCTTTCGATTATGTTATTTTATTATTATATTTACCGTGTGGATTATTTGCTTAGGTTATTTTTATGAAATTGATGTGTGATTCCCGACAATATTGTCGTGGGAATGTGACTTGAAAGTGAGAAAGTGCCCAAAACTTATGTACTGGATGGAAAACTTTTGTGTATAAAAATTTCGAATAAGAATATATTTTGATGAATATGTGAGAATTAAATTATGAATTTTCCGAGGCTTTATTCGTTTCGCTAAAAAAAGAATGATTTGGAAAATATTTTCCTAAAAATAATTGCTTATAAGTCTTACATAATGATTGAATGAAAAATATTTTCATCATTCACAAAAATGTTTAGACACGAATTGTTATTGATAATGAAAATATTTTTGATTGGCTAATTATTGGAAGTCGTACAATCGACCATTTTTAGAAAAACGTTTTTCGAATCATTCATTTTTCACGAAACAAATGATGCCATAATTTCTTTTCCAACATGAAATGGCGAGTATCTCAGAAGGCTTTCGTGTTTCTTGATGAATTAAACAAGCATTTCACGACTATAATACGTGATTTTTCGCTAAACACACTCAACTAAGTCGCGCGTGACCAGAGATTATCAAACTCATTTGATATCGAAAGAGTGGCGCTCGCACGCGCGGCACGTGGCGCTCACACGCGCGGGCTGACGCGTGACAAAATGCCCCCCGCGTGTCTCTTGTCGTTTCGCTTTAAACGCCAGGAATTGGTGCCACCAACAAACTCTTTGACTCGCAGCAACCCAACTTCCCGCCTTCACATGCAAAATTCCCCCCTCTCTCTCTCTCCTCCTTTTCCCTTTTACTAACTACTATACTAATACGCAATTAATTAAATTAAAAAGTACCACCAATTTTTTTTTTACACTTAAAAAATTAAATACTTTTTTAATTGAATGTACGTAGTCACTTATCGAATACACTCGCCGATACTGTGTTGATATGATGAATTACTCGGCTTTCGAGACTATTTCTAATTTAGCCCTTGAATTATTTTAATACTGAAAAACTGACATCCCCCCCGATATATTCGCGAGATGTACGGGGACGACGTTTAATTAATTCATTAATTATCAGTTTAATTAATTCCGGATTATTCAACATATGTGAGTAAAAGTCTAAGGTTACGACAAACGAGAAGAGCGAAGAGGGGGAAACTCCATGCCCTTTGACTAAAATCAGCCATGCAAAAGGACGCCACAGCCCATGCGGTCGCGTCCAAAATTCTCTCCTCTCTCGTAGCTTGCGGCGGATCTGGACCGTCGGATTTTGGGGTGGAGGCCCCATCTAGCGGCTACCGGGGGCCGTGACGTGGCAGCCGGCGCGTGGGTGAAGTGAGAGAGATACCCGACCGGGATCTGGGAGAGGCAGTGATGGAGATGTGTGGATTCCCTTTGGGTTTTTGGGCTTTTCAAGGTCAAATGAGACCATGCACGCACAAAATAAATAAATAAATAAATAAAATAAAATAAAAAACTCTAAAAAAAAAGAAAGAGAAAAAGCATTGGGATTCACCGCCAATAAATGGTTTTATTATTCTCAAATGACCATCGCGCCCATGATTTATTTGAAAATGAATTTACTGGGGCTCTTGTGATTAGTAAATATGTAATTATCATTATTTTTTTTTTGCAACAATGAATTTACTAAGAGAAGTCAAGAAATGGCATGATGCTTGATAATGAGTTTGTCAATTGTAGATTGCAATTTACAGGATGGCAAATACATCATTCGATAGAAAAATATCAAAGCATTAACAGGGAATCTATCTATGGCGAAAAAAATAGAAATTCAGAAAAAAAAAAAGTTACCATAAATGCGACTTTCTTAAATAAAAAGTGAAAATGACGGTATGATAAGAACGAACATTTCGTGAAACATGTGAAATCGAACCCAAAAAATGAAAGAGAAGAGATGTAATTTATTGGCTTTACACCGTCGATCGCGGGATATCCGATGTACTCTTCAGCAAGAAGACAAGCAGTTTGAAACAACCAATTGAAACGTAAATTCGGTGTAATAAGCACGCATCGCATTACGCACCTCGTGGTCGGTGACCATTGAATTACAAATGCCCATGCCAAGTTATCTCGTTTGTGGTCTCTCTCCATGATTAAAGCCGATTTTGCCGAGTTTAGATTGCAATGTATCCGGTAATAAAAAAATGCACCTAAATAGTGACGTTAAAGTAATTGCAACAAGCCTATTTGTCACTAAAATCAAAAGTTTGAAATAACATCGTTATTACGTGAAACTTTATTGTATATGCACCACTTAGTAAGAAAATGGTTTGAAACAAACAATCGCAACGCAAAGTCACCCACGATAAATGCGTTTTGTTCGACTCTCATGCACCTACACACGTGTTGTACATCTACGGCTCAAAGCTAGTGCCTGTTGCACCGACAACGCCTAGAAAAAAAAAACTTGTTTGACCTGTTCTTTTTCATTACAATCGGTTATGGCTTTGCCTGTTTTAAATTGTAGTAAATCTCGACAATTGATAGTAATCTCAAATAAGGTTGCCAACCCAATTGCAACAGTCTATCGCCACTTAAAATGCAATGTGGTGAGAGAATATTCGTCACACGCATCTTTCTCGAAAAGCATGGAGATGTTGAACTCAATAGAGCTTTGACAAAAAGACAAAAAAGAAGGGGGTTGAATAAGCAGAAAAGGAGAAGAAAGTAATGGGAATTCAATCTAAAGGGCAAAACAGTCAAGCCGCGTTGAATTTCAAAAAACATTGCCGCGGGGAAATTTGGGCCTCCAGCTCATCGCCCGTAGGGAGGGACGGAGGAAAAAAAAAAGAGAGTCAAAGCAACCAAACACGGGAAAGGACAAAAGCACCCCTCGCGGACAGTAAAACCCCGCGCAACAAAACGACGGCACTTTTCACGCACTAAAATGCGGTCATTTCATCCAAAGTTCAGGCCCATTTTCGTCCTTTCACTTTCCAGGAAGAGACGGCGTCGTCGCAGTGGGCCAACGCAAGGGCGACCGCGTGGCGTCTGACGTGGACGGCCAGGTGTAACGGTCAGCCCACGACCACCAAAGCGACAACTCCATAATAACTCACAATTTATTTCAGAAGAAAATGCACAAAACATTATTTTCCCTTTTCATTTTTATTTTCGCAATAAAAAAAGACGTCTCGAGAGATTTGATTAGAAGTTATACGCTCATATTTAACCGTCTAAACTTTTTTTTTTTGGTCTAAACATGTCAAAACTTTCAATTTAAAAAAGACGATCGATTCACAAGTCATGAATATTGATCGGAAGTTTCGAGCATTTCCATTTTCGAGAAATTTATTTTGTAATGAACTTATTAAAAAATGATTAATGCGCGATGATAATCACGTAATTATTGTTACGGGGATCATTTTCGAAGGGGCTCGAAATACAGAAAGCGAGCATCAAATTTCCACATTTTTTTAATGTAATTATTTAATTATTTATTTAAGTTGGTGTGAAAATGTAAAACAGGGATGACAAATAAGGACAGAAAAGTCTCCTTCAAGTAAAAAGTTGTATAAATACCGAATAGCCTCTTTCTCTATCTTTCTCGCTCTCTGTTTACTTTCTTCACTCACACTCACTCTCTCTCTCTCTCTCTCTCTCGTTTACTTCTACTTTGCCGGAAAATTTTTTAGTTTTTCCTGAGCGGATTGAAATTTTCTCGGCGGGGAGAGAGAAAAAGAAGGAAGAGAGAGCTCAGGGAGGAGCGAGGCGAGGTTTCAAATGTGATGGGAAGCGGCTTCTCTTGCTTCAGGCCGGTCCAGCACCGGACGGACCGGAGGCAGCACCAGCCGGACCAGAGCCACCAGCCGGACCTGATCTTCACCGCCACCGAGCCCTTGGACGAAACCCTAGGCCACTCCTTCTGCTACGTCCGGTCCTCCGCCCGCTTCCTCTCCCCGACCCCGAGCGAGCGGTTTGTTTCCCCCACTCACTCCCTCCGGTTCGACGATCCAGGCCCCAAGGCGCGGACCGGGCCGGAAACCGGCTTCAGGGCCATTTCCGGCGCTTCGGTCAGCGCGAACGCGCCGGCGCCGAGGACTGTCGTCCAGGTGGACGGTCTTTTCGACGATGCCGCTGAGGGCGGGCACGGCGGCGCCGGCGGCAGCTTGAAGGGCGGCCCGCTGAATGTCTTCGAGAGCACGTCATCGTTCTGCGCGCTGCCGCTCCAGCCCGCGCCTCGTGGTGGAGGAGAGCAGCCTGCCTCTGGCCTGATGGAGCGGGGCGGAGGTTTGTTCCTGTCTGGGCCGATCGAGCGTGGGGCGCTCTCTGGGCCGCTGGAGGCTGGTTCCGGAGCCGAGGGGAGCGGGCGGGTCCCATTTTCAGCTCCGTTAGGTGGGGTTTACGTGAGGAAGAAGAGGAGGAGGAAGGGGCTTTCGTCGATTAAGAAGGCGTTGTACGGGAATTTTGCAGAGAAGCATGGGCCGTGGGTCGTGCCGGTGCTGAATTTCGTTGGGAAGAAGGAGGCCGCAGAGAAGTACGAGGCCGAGGCTACGATTGTGGCGAGGAGTGAGGGAGAGAATGTGCAATGGGCGTTGGGGAAGGCAGGTGAGGATCGGGTCCATGTAGTTGTTTCGGAAGAGCAGGGGTGGCTGTTCGTAGGGATATACGACGGGTTCAATGGCCCCGATGCACCCGAGTTCTTGATGGATAATCTATATCGTGCGGTTTATCTTGAGCTTCAAGGCTTGTTTTGGGAGGCTATTGAAGAAGGTGAGGAAGGTGGTAATTTAATGAACGTGGTAAATGAAAATGTTGCAATATCAGAGGAGATCAACCCATCTGTAGAAAACCTTATCAGTGAGATTAAAACCAACTCAAACCAGGATAGTTCTGATAGGGGTTCAGCGAAAAGAGTAACATTCCAATCTGAGGGAATTGAGATAAGGAGGAGGCGGCTTTGGGAGTTTCTTGCTGAGGATGATCCTGAAGACGGGTTGGATCTCTCGGGGTCACAGAGGTTCGCTTTCTCCGTTGATGATGCGATCAGTGTGAGCAATGCAGGGTCTGCCGTGAATAGGAGGTGGTTGCTTTTGTCGAAATTGAGACTTGGGTTGTCGAAGCATAAGGATGGACAGGTAAGAAGATTGTTCCCTTGGAGGTTTGGGTTGAAGGAAAAGGTTGAGGTGGAAAACAGAGTGGAGGAGAGGCCAAATAAAAGTGGTAGGAGGCGTAAAGAGGGTCCTGTTGAGCATGAGTTGGTGTTGAGAGCTATGTCAAGGGCCCTTGAAGTGACGGAGCTTGCTTATTTGGACATGACTGATAAGGTGCTTGACACAAATCCCGAGCTTGCATTAATGGGCTCGTGTTTGTTAGTGGTGTTGATGAGGGACGAGGATGTCTATGTGATGAATGTGGGTGATAGTCGGGCCATTGTTGCACAGAGTGAGGCAGAAGAGGTTGGCTCTAGTATTGACTACGGGGCGCAGGGTGGTAAAGAGCCCTCAATGGAGGGGATAGTTGAGGAATCCTTGGATATGCAAAGGAAGAAAAAGGTGGAAAAAGAAGGTCCTGCTCAGTCTATGAGATTGACCGCGTTGCAGCTCTCCACTGATCACAGTACCAGCATTGAAGAAGTAAGTTTTCCAATTACTAGGATAATTTAGTCGTTGCATTTATAATAGTGGGTTTCATGCATAAGTTCTGATACTTGATGTTTTTCCGTAGTCCATCTCTCTTGGATCCATATTGGTCATCTGTGGCTTGATAGTGCTTACCTAGTCAAAATATGTAAGTTGGTTAATAGAGAAAGTAAATTGGGTATACTAAAAATGTCATGCAATTGACATAATTGCAGATCATTGGTAAGGATGACAAGATGCTCTAGGTTAAGCGGACTCTGGGATATGCACCTTATAAGTTAGGAATGTACCTCTAGGATGCCATTGAATTGATTCATTAGCCCTTGTGTCCGTATTAAATCGCCTCGCTTTTTTAGCAAACATAATCCCATCAGTCATGCTTACAGCATCGTGCAAATTTCCAGAATTTTCATTCAATAAGACAAAAAAAAAAAAAAAGGCCAAAATCTGTAGATACCATCTTCTGCCTCTGGCTTTTGCCTACTGTTTGTTTTAAATTTCAAATAGCTTATTAATATCAGATGCCAGAGGTTTGGGCTAAAGTCCCATTGAACTGTCCTATCTGGGAAATGGTGTATATTAAATCCTGTGTGTATATAGTAGTGGAGAGGGAGTTTCCAATTGTTCTTTAAGCTTCAAAATATCATTCAAGATGTCAGGAAACAGGCAACAGTGCAGCTCAGGCTTTTGTATGTATAATACCATATATATATTTTATACTTTAAATGTCTCTCTTGGATTTGAATTCAGGGACTTGAGCTAACAAACTCCTTTTTTGCTGGATAGGACTAAGTTGCTTCAGTAGAACTTTGTTTCTTGTCTGTTTAGATATCTAGAAGGTGGAATATACTCATGTTTTTTTTTTGCTTCTGATAGTCTATGTTGTTAGGATTCAGACAGGCGGTTGGCTACAAATATGTTTTAGTTGCGTGTCTGGTATTTATCCAATATAAACATTCAATATCTTGATTGAGAGACGTGGACTCATCAAATGAAGTAGTGGAATGTGACCCAGTTCACTCGAACCTGTTAAACTATTTTAGTACTTTTGGGCTTAGCAAATGAATAACTAGAATTTGACTAAGTTCGTTTGTTTTTATTTCTTTGAAGGGCGCCTGTTATGTATACTTTATATGGAATGATATAAGTTATACAGTTATTGCTTCTGTGAATATAGTAGCTAAGCACCGATTGTGCATAACACAAGAACAATCAATGCAACATGTGAACACCATCAATGCATGTGAAACCTGTGAAGTTTCCTTAATTGATTGTTGAGGCACTCGTTAGCAAAATCCATTTCAATTCTAAACCTTTAGTATCATGATGTCTGGCAATAGTACATTTACCATAAAATGTCATCGTGGCATGCTCTTTGAGGTGAATGCCCCTGCTAAAGTACACGTGAGTTGTACCTTATTTGTGGGGGAAGTGTTTTCTGTGTTGTCCTCACATGGCTGATGTGGTGTGTGTGTATCTCATCATACTTGGTTTTCTTAAATGTTGAAAATATTTACTTTTATTGGCTGTTAGAACACATAGCTGCCACATGAGAACAATCAACACATGAAATACTTTTATGTGTCTCTTCAATACTGTCCATTGGGATCTCAATCATTTGTTGTCAGCAGTTTATCAATGCATGGTCTTACTTAGAAATCAAGAATGTGAAGGCTTTGTTTCACAAGTATTGTTTTACCTTTATTTGAGAAAACATCAGTTCATATCAGCAGTCTGGCCATTTTATGGAGCTTTAGACTTACTTTCTAGGATTGGATCCGTTGGGCTTCAGCTAGTTGATTTTGTTTCTTGCTTTGATCATTTTAGTTAGGTTTATGTAATGCAAATGCTGACCTCAGACTCCAATTTATTTCAGCCTTTCCTTTTTGTGATGATTGCGCCTGTTCTTTTGGTTGCACTCTCTTTTGTGGCCCAACTCCTAGAACCTTGGATTTTGCATCTAACAATACCATGTGTGACAAGCACATGCTTTATTGTTTTTCCTTTTGTTAATAACTTATGCTAGTATACATATTCTAGGAGTTGTATGACAAACTCTGTTAAGTCATTGCATTAGCATCAGCATCAGAATTTTACCAATGTCTTTTCTTATATGCAGGAAATTATTAGAATAAGAAATGAGCACCCTGATGACAACCAGTGTATTGTCAATGATAGATTGAAAGGTCGTCTTAAGGTCACAAGAGCATTTGGGGCAGGATTCCTTAAACAGGTTACTTTCTCACACTCTATCTTGAAATCCGTGTCGTGAACTTTTCCTTATATTAAAATTATTTGAGCTTCTTTTTGAAAGACTGGAAACATTACATTGTCGAAATCAAAGTATAATAATGAATGGGGTATTTGAAGTATTGATCATTTCTACTGTGAATGTCCCAAAAATTCCAGCAACTTTCACATGCTTTATCAATTTGATCATATCTGTATTACCATTAGGCATTAAAATAAAGAAAAAGAATCAATACTCCTATGCTTATGTTAATTCTAAGACAGGAAGTGCCTTCACGTTGCAAGATTGCTGCATGTTATAGCAGCATCTTCTTAAGAATAGGTTTGCTACTATGTTGTGGGATTAGATTCAGAAGATCCGACTTTTATGTTGTTTGAATTGGCGAAAGCAATGCATAAATCCAACTTTTATGCAGTTTTTTTTTTTATCCAAACTTTTATGCAGTTGAGTTGGTAAAAGGAACGTGATTGTAACCCGATGTGTATGTTTGTACAGCCTAAATGGAACAATGCCGTACTGGAAGTGTTTCGTAATGTATATATTGGAACAGCACCTTATCTCTCCTGCTCACCTTCTCTTCGCCACCATAAGCTTCGCCCAAGGGATCAATTTTTAATCCTGTCATCTGATGGTTTATATCAGTACTTGAGCAATCAAGAAGTTGTTGCTTATGTAGAGAGTTTTATGGAGAAGTTTCCAGATGGAGATCCAGCTCAACACCTAATTGAGGAGCTTCTGTCTCGTGCAGCCAAGAAAGCTGGTATGTCTCTTATGGCATTTTGCGTTTAGGAAGAAAATTGTTTCTTAGACTGTGGTAAACGGCCTCTAAAGGGTAGAGGCAAAAGTAGGCTGCTGGCATTGTGATTATACTTAGTTATCACTGTAGTATTCATTTTATTATGATGTGAAGTATTCTTGCGTCTCGGCTCTCAAATGTTCGTCTCAAGATTCCCTCTGGTTTGTTGCTAGAGCAGTAATTAGTATGCGTAAGTTAATGGGTTTACTTAGAAGGCCAACAAGTTGTCCATTTGTTTTTGTTTGCAAAAGTATGTTAAACTTGGAATGCAAAAACCATTTTTACACTTCCCCTGGGTAAGACGGACTTTGAGACATGCATCGTGGCAGGGTTTTCTGGACTAACTGCCTCTGATTTATCACCCAACTGCATCTTCTGTATTCTTGTAGGTATGGACTTCCATGAATTGCTAGACATTCCACAAGGTGATCGAAGAAAGTACCATGACGACGTCACAGTCATGGTGGTATCGCTTGAAGGAAGAATATGGAAATCTTCTGGAAAATATTTTTGACCTCGATCGAAGGAAAGATCTTCAAATCAGCAATGCTCTGTACAAACGCATGTTGCCGTCAGTTCGTCAGCGAGCGGCTGGAGAGTTGAGTTTTCTCAACCTTTTTACAAACGGGTACCATTAGGATTGGCATCCTCAAAGTGTAAGCTGCGTTAACAAAGGCATGACCTCAGAATGACTATGGTAAAAAAAACCAACACCAAGGATCGAGTAGGTTATGTAGAACATGGTTCCGAGACAGGTATAACTAGAGCTAGGAGGGTGTGGCTGCGAATTTCGAAATGCCAACCGAGGCGGAAAAAGGGAAGAGAGAAGTTCTTTTTTTTTTTGTGGTTTTTGCTCTTTTCATTTTGTTCCGATCTTAGTTTCTTTGGTAGAAATCAGATCTTTGTAAGGCAATGATGGTGAAGAAGTCTCTTCCCATTTGCTCCTTTGTTAGTTTCATTTTTGTTTCTCCATATTTAGAGGCCAAAAGAGGTGTAGCCAGAAAAAAAAAGCTTGGGTTGGGGGGTGGGGGGTATAGAGTTGCTTACAGAGAAAGAGATGAGAATCCCTTGACAATTTGAGAGAAAATCTGTAATTCTTTTCGATGGTGGTTTTGCACCAATTTGCGGATCGCAAAGAACAGGGATTTCTGTCCTGTTGACCTCATCTGCTTTTTGCTTATTCACAATTTCTTTTCCTTCTCTTCTTATTGTAAGAAAAGAACCAAGCATTTTGCATGCATAACTTCTTTAATTTCTGGGCTCCTGGATGAAATATAAAAAAAAAATTTGAAAAATTAGATTGAAAAAAAAAAATATTGGGTTATAGATCCACCAGAGGTGGGTAGCCTTAACCGGATATGTAGGTTAACAGGTAAAACCGAAGGTTGTTCCCGTCCCTGTCAGGGGAGATGCCAACCATCTCTCCTTTCTACGAACACGGCCTCTGTGCCCTAAGGCGAACTACATATGTGAGAGCAAAGCTTTGTCACCAAACGATGTGGGACTCTCTTTTCTTTACTAACTCCACCTCTTTTGTTCCACATAAGATTGGATCCTCATATGTGTGTGAAAATCCAATTCGCCGTCTGAATTTCCTTTAACAGGCCCCGGCAAATCTTATGATTCACGCTTTTTGGCCCTGCATCACATCTGATAGCGGGAAATTAACACAGCCGAAGCTTCAAAGAAGCAAATTCCATTTCAGAAGCAAACGTCGTGATCCAAGCAAGATGGGGATTGATCCTGGATCCATCACACGTGATCCCAATGCCTTAATCTCTCTACGATTCGAAATCTCGGGCAAAACGAGTTCATTTCACGGATCGCAGCGGTAAAGAAGCTCCCTATTGCTAACAGTTCATTTGAATGCCGCCTCGGAACCATGTCTATGTAGACAACATCCGGACAAAAAGACATGATGTAGTCAAGACAAAGACATCAACGGTTGAAAGCTTGAATAATTAGACCAGCTAGAGACATGTTTATATAAGCAATAGCGGCGTGAATGCCCCTGTTTGCGCTTCAGAAACCACGAAAGATGAGGAAGGCGTCTTATGCCGTACATTGAAAACGCAGATATACGCAAGCCATCGTTCTTGCTCTATTTAAGTAAGTACTACTGTTTTAAGGCATCCGTTTGATTGAAGGCCAGAAGCGTTTCCACTTGTTGATGTTAGTGTTTCGGCCGCATTACTAATCAGGACCTAAAATTACAAAAAAAAAAAAAACACACACACACACACAGTTGATTCTCGAAATTCAGGCTTTGGTGCGTGTAAAAGAGGGAAAATTGGCCAAAAATACCTAAATCTATTGCGTTTTTGTCAATTCAATCATAAACCTTCTAATTTTGCCTATTGAGTCCTATACTTTTTTCACGTTTTGCTAATTGAGTCTATCTGGTTAATTTTGGCAGAAAATTGTCGACGTGAATATCGACCATCCTGCGTGGCACGACGGTGCTTACGTTCAATATTTTTATTAACATTTTAAATTTTTTTCAATTTATTTATTTATTCGTTTATGAGGCTCGCAGCCCTTGCCCAAATCTAGGCGAGGCCACTGCCCGCGGCTAGCGAAGACCCGACGACCCTCACCTAGACGACCCTCACCTAGTGGTAGGTGAAGGCTCGGCGACCCTCACCCTGTGGCAGGTGAGGCCCCGACCACCCTCACCAACCACTTTAAGAAATAAAAGAACAGAAAATAAAAAAAAAGAAAAATTAATTAAAAAAATCAAAAAGTGAAAATATTATTAAAAATTATTCACGTCTGCAATTTCCAATCACAATTGGTCTAATAGACTCAATTGGAAAAACATGAAAAATGTGTAGGACTCAATTAGAAAAATTAAAATGTTTAGGATTAAATTAATAAAAGTGTAATAAATTTACGACTTTTTGGACAATGTTTCAGTGTAAAAGATTATGAAACAAGGAATCACGGATTTCTCCTTAAACACATAAATACATAACATAAAAAAGAATCAACTTGCGAAAGTTCATATCAAGCAAGCAGCAGTTCTATAATCAAATGGGTTAATACCACAAAAAACCTCAAACCGGTACACTCGTGACAAATTTACCCCAATTGACTACGAAAAAGCCCAAACCGATATACTTGTGACAAATTTACCCATCGTTAAATTAGGTTAATACCACGAAAAATCCCAATTTGATACATTTGTGACAAATATAGGATAAAAATCCTAATTTGATATACCTGTGACAAACAGAGGGTAAAAACCCTAAGTAGGTACACTCATGAACTGTCATATGTCATCTAACTTAACAATTTGACAGTTAAATTTAACAAAAACTAACATAGGGTAAATTTGTTACAGGTGTATTAGTTTAGGATTTTTTGTGGTCAAAAAAATAATTTATGATAAATTTGTCACGGGTGCATCGGTTTAGGGTTTTCCGCGGTATTAACCCCAATCAAATACCCACAATGTTAACCCTCATTCAACAACGTTCTAGATGTGTATTAGGGGCGCGATTGTTTTAGTGAAAGTGTTTTCTTGGAATTGATTTTAAGGACTTTCACCTGTTTGGTTCGTCGAAAATGATTTAGTTAACGGAAAATACTTTACGATCAATGAAAAATTCATGCATAAAATAAAAAAAATGAATTCCCCAATCTGAAGAGGTGAAAACACTTTCCGTAATTGCTACTCTCGAATGTTTTTAATATTCTAATATCATAAGTTAATATTTTAACTCTATTTTATTTTCTTTTTTCTTTTTTTTCTTCGTCCACCCTTCGCCGCTACTAGCCAGCGGCGGCCATTGGAAAACAAGATTCAAACACTAGAAAACATTTTCCAAATAAAAAATGAAAAAATTTAAAAAATAATTTTTGTTTTTCCTTGAGATAAAATCATGAGATTGAAATCATTTTCAAATAAGATCTAAGCACCAGAAAACGTTTTCGGTCACATTATCAAACAAAGGAAAACAAACTATTTTTCTAAAAAATGATTTACTGAAAATCATTTCCTTTTTCATGGAGTTTTACCAAACAAATGCACCCTTTAATGTTGTTGCAAGTTCACCAGTAATTGGATGACAATAAGAGATTCCATGCATGTATTGAGACGTTCTCATTTCACGATCCGTGAAAGTTGCTAAAAATTCTAAGAAGCTAAGACTTAATTTTAGACCCTTAGACAATGACAACTTTCGTTATATCTATTGATAAGCTATGAAGAGTTTATCCATAGATAATCTCTCAACCATCTCATCAAATAAGATCCTATTTAGCTCTCTTAGCTTCTATGTGTACTTTGTACCACCGGGAAGTCATATAGATCGGTAATAGTCCATCTTGAAACTTAGTCGAGTCAGTTTCTACCACAATATCTCGTAAGATCGCAGATTGCGGCCCTAGAACATATCACCTCACAATCTCAATTCTGTAATGTTATAATTTCCTTCACTAATAGTAATTTAGTTTCCTTAGATGTAATTTCGCTTTTGTCCTCGAAAGTTATGAAGATCCTATGGCCTGTAATATTTCTAAAAACAACAATCTACCTAAGTTAATTATAAAATTTCCATCTCCAATTGTAACTAAACTCCTAGTTGGTTGTAACTTTACTTTTGCTTTCATAATTAATCTCACCAATAGTGATTTGTCTTTTAATTGTTGACGAGCTGGACGCGAATCAGAGGATCAGCCCCAATTTGTAAGAGAAAAAAAAAAAAATCGCAAGCAAGACAAATTCTATACCTTAGCTGATTGCTTAAGGGACAAAGACTGCCATTTCTTAATTCACAACTTAAGCATAGAGTTATAGGTTACTTCTCCACACAATTTCTTTCAATTTCATCGAATCACTTTTTCCAAAGAGACGAGATATCTATTACTTATAATTTTGTACCTGTTCTTCGGAGGACATAATTTACGTCTGATCATCGTGAATTCTGCGGTTCTTATGGTTCATTATATTCAGCATAAAATAATAACTTACCTAAGTTAATTGTAAACTTTTTTTTTTCTCTTATTAGGAATAACAGATAACTGCAATAGAAGTCCATCAAACTTAGCTAACGAAAAATGCTGACGTTATTTTTTATTATTATTTTCGCTCTCTTACGTGATGTCTTACGTGGCGTTAAGGTTAGCTAAAACATTAAAATAATGCTAGGTGCCTCTGGCCTCAGCCCCATCGTCGGTGTCTCGCTAGAATCGAGAGAGGGCTCGACCCTCTCTACCCTCTCCCCGATTTAGGCAAGGGTCACCGCACTCAACCCTAAAAGTAAATTACATATTTGATCGCAACTTTTCTTTGGTGTTTATAATTATCGGCACTAATACTAATCTTCACATTAAATGTCCTTTGGTAACTTTTCTATAGGCGACATAATTTTCCTTTCACTGTTCTAAGTTGACAAATACAATATCATACGCTGAACGTGGGAATCGATGTCAGACACATTCTTGGGTGCTAATCTTCACATGATCCGATCAAATCTTGTTTTAGTCCACTGACTGTATCTCAGCAAAAACGCGGAGTCCACGCTCATGCAGAGTCAAGTCCAGACAAGCAGCAGCCGCCGCACACCAACTCTTTCTACACGGCGGATCCACTCCAGATGGTGGCGGTACCACCGTGGCATTGTCGGGGACATGTCTGGTGCACTTTTACACTTTTTGTGTTCCATGACTCCATTAAAAAAAGCTAAAAGGAAGGACGAGCTCATCACAATAATGGCTTTGGGAAATCTTGAGGAAGAAGAAGTACCAACGAAGTGTGCAGAAATTGTCTTTTGTTATAAGACGTTGTGTGAAGCATAAATCAACGACATATGAGTCGAAGCTTTAATGACTCACCTTAAGCGTGAGAGGCTGCTTTATTTGCTTACTCAATAGTAGCCAATCAAAATTGACGTGAAATTTATCTTCTTATCGTCATCTTTTAAATTAAGAGAAAATATTTTTTTTCTCTTCATTTTAAAAAATATTCTTAATTTTATATCTTAGAATTCTGACGAAATAGTTAAAGGATTTGCATAAATTCATGCACATCACACTAGTGGCTTTGGGAAATCTTGAGGAAGAAGAAGTACCATCAAAATGTGCAGAAATTTTGTCTTTTTCAGTCCCCCCCTTTTTTTTTTGGGGCAAATGATGTGACAAATGTTGTTTGGAGGAGGCATTTGGTCTTTCAACTTGGTCCTAATGACCTAATAATTGCCACTCTCATCATGATGGTGGACTGAACTTGCAAGATGATCAGTCTCTCCAAATCAATCCACGATCTTCACCCACTGGTGTTGGAAAGCAACACATCAAATCACACCAGTGCGACATTGCCAAAGATTGGTCAATTCCTGGTGGGGCTACCAGGAAATTATTGACGATTGACCATGACATGAGCAGTGGCCTTCTGAAGTAGATGGACTGTTTGTGTTGTGAATACAGTTGTCAATAATTTCTTTGGGCATGCTTAGTTTTTCGTTTTTTTTTTTTCAATGAAGGGTCGAATTTCAGTTTTCACTTTCTGTGGAAACAGAGAAGTGCATGAACGACAAAACATTTATTAATAGGCTGGTCTTTTATTTCTAGTTTGTAAAAAAGCTATAAAAAAAAACTTGAAATTTGATTGCAATTAGAAGACAACTATAGCTTCCTGAAGAACACTTCATGTCATGTTAGACCTTTTTATGTTTAAACCCTTTAGAATTGTACAGCAGAAAATCAATTCTCAAGGAATACTTGATGAAGAACAGAGCAGAGAACTTCCTTAGAAGACTAGAACTAAATGCACCCACAAATTGTTTTTCCTTCCTTTTTAAAGCTTTCAGTTGAGCAATTGCTTGGAGATTTAAAAGAATGTTGATTTTGCAGGTTTTTAGAATGATTTGCAATACTGTTGAGATTATTTGAAGAAACCCAAAAAAGGGTTTTGCTATTTTAACACCATCAATATGACAAAAATTTTGGACCGCTGCAGTGTGAGCACTAGTCAGCATCATCCTCTGCAATTTTCTCAAAGTTCCTTTCATAGAATTAATGATTCTGTGCTTATTTCTCTGAGAGGTTGGAATAATTTGTCGACCATGTTTTTCATCAGCCAGTTGCAAGAGACAAAAAGGAGCCGAAAGCAGCAGACAAAATCAGAGATAAGGTGGTCTTACCCTCTAATTCCTCATAAGATCTTCACTCGAAACACCACGGATTTTGTTCCAAAAAACAAACAAAAAAGCACCACGGACAATTCTCACTTGAGGAAAACCAAGTCAGCAAAATCTGCAGTTTTCCCTAGTTCTTGAATCTGGCAGGCTAGATCACTGTGCCATAGTGGCAAAAAATTAAAAATGGTTTGAGTCAATGCTTGGCAAATTTCTGCACTTTGTATCCAAGAAGTTTCAAAATATCATTATTATGCATGTTTCCCATTGTTTTTGCATATTTGGTCGTAAAGTTTGGCCTTGTTAAAGAAGCCCATTTTGTTAAGAGTTAGAAAGAGTCCAACTTCCTAAAAGATGAACCCTGATGACCCTTTTGCTTTTCCCTTTTCCCTAAAAAGGATTCTTTTCCTATGTATTCAAATGTGAAGAGCAGGAAGTCCTGTTGTGTGGCTGCATTTCCCTTGTTCTTCTTTTTCCTGGGTACTTCCTCTTTCATCTCCCACCAATAATTTAGGACGATTTGAATCCCAACAGCAACATAAAAGCAATAGAGAGAACGACAACAACAAAGCAATTCAGGAGGATTGAAAGCTAGCTTTCTCTAATGGCCTGATATCTGAACTCTGCTTTTCCTTTTCTCATTGCTAAGGCAAGATAGAAATGGGAATTGCCTATTGTCCTAAAGAGCAACAGCTCACGCCAAATGGACCAATGGAGGTCGTCTTTCCCAATTAGAATCCTAGAAATCCTAACGGGGCAATTCTTTTCAGTTGCCTGTGTTTGCCCTTTTTTTTTAAGTGTGAAAAGGAGACCCACAAGCTACAAAGTCTCTACACATACATATACTATACATGGTTCTCTTCCCCAGTTTTAACAGTTCATTCAAGAATGAAAGTTCATCTACATTGGCAAATGCTCTATTAAGTCCGGTAAGTGACGGATCAATGTGAGTCCCACAAAATTCAACTACTACGGCCTCGTCTGGTCCTTGACCCTGGTTCATGCAAGTATCTATTCATGTACGTTGGACACCCAGGATCGGACTCTACTTTTCCAGCTTCCTAATGTAGAAGTGGTGAGTCCTAGTGGCCAAATTCCCTGGGGTTCCTAATCTCTACATCTAAGAATTAGTGGGACCAACACCTCCTAGTAATTAACTTGAACCACTGGTGTGAACACATAGTCTTAAAGCTCCCACCACTGAGTTTTTTTTCCTTCATGGGGTCATTTCAAAAGGGTCTAAAACTCCGAGTTAGCACTTTTTAAGTTTTTGGACCTTCTTTTGGGAATTGGGTCCGTAGATGACGGTGACACCATCGGTTTGATAACATTTTTAGGGAAAAAAAAAGCAGGGAAAAAGTGTTTGTCCTACTCAGGATGATGTGGAAGTTTAGAATGCAACTGCGACGACTTTGACCCAGAGGACCATAATTTAATTCCTAGTTACCATAATTTGATTCTAGTTTCTTATACTTGGCATTACAAATCCATCCACTGTCTTCGATCTGAGCTATTCCCCTTGCATTTTCTCCCCAAATCTTCTTTTCTTGTGTGCTATCATGTGTGCAGGTGGGATCATTGCTTGCACGATCATGCAAATGCAGATGATGAAGTGAAAGGATCAGGGAACTTTTAACGTGCTTAGTCAGATTATGGAGACACTTCTCTGAATCATAAAACCTAGCATATCAATTCGAATTAGGAGAACTTGTCGAGCAAATGCCTTGTGACATGTCGATGACAAAAGAGCAAATTTTTCGACTTATTTAGACATCAAGATGATCTGCTACTAAAATATGGTTCATCTGTTATCACAAAAGCAAGGTAACTGTTATATAAAAATTGCTTCTTTGAGGAGATGGAACCTGTCAAACAATCACCGCTGTTCAAGCAACGGTCGGAAATGAAATGGCGGGAACAACCGTTTTTCGTGAAGTGGGAAGTGTGAACTGGTTTAGGTGGGGCCACAATTGTGGAATTTGCGATGAGGCTCCAACTAAGCAATCTGCAACCTTTCGGCGTGCATTTTGGACTGTTTGCCTTCTCCTACACTCTATATATATATATATATATATATAGCCCATACTTCCACTGCTCTCTGCAACATCTCCTTCACCGTTCAGTGCTCTTCTCTATGCCGCAGCACCAAAAGAACACATAACCATCTCGTAATTTTGCTTCTTCAGCATAAAGTTTGTATCTTTTGCTTCTGGGTACTGCAGAAGGTTCGATCTTGTGGGTTCTCGACTGGTTTTTGGGGAAAAAGAGGCCTTTTTTTGGGGTGTTTGTAAATTCACTGCAATTTTGGTGTTGCTTAAGAGTTTTTTTTGCTCATTCTCATCTTTTCTTTAGGACCAAAATTCAAGGGGAAAGGGGGGTTGGAGGGAAAATATCTTCTGTCATAAGAAAAAATCTCAGACTTTTAATTTAGAGACAATGATCCTGTTGGACAACGGGTGCGTACTGTGGAAGTGCTGCTCATTGCTCAACAACAAATCAATAGTTGATAAAAACTTTTATTTTTGGATTTTCCAGATCTTTAATAGGTACAGTTTTGGTACTTAGGAAGAAATTCTGAGCATTGTCTCCTGATAATTTTTGTTTTCTATTGCACTTTCTATCCTTTCTCTTTTTTCCTTTCTCAAGTTTTGGTAGATTGTGGAGAGAAAAAATGGGAGGGGCATCTCTGCCGCCAGGTTTCCGATTCCATCCTACCGATGAGGAATTGATGGGATATTACCTGAAAAGAAAAACCGAGGGACGTGGGTTCGAGCTTGAAGTGATTCCTGTAATTGATTTATACAAGTTTGATCCATGGGAGCTTCCAGGTACTACAGAAGATAGTGGTTGGCTTTAAAATGAATAGTTGTGTAATTTCCGGGTCATTCGTGATTAGAAAGTGGACTTTTGATGTGCTAAAGCAACTTACTCAATTATTAGCAGTAATTAAATCACATGAAATCTGTGCAATTTGAGATTCTGCCTGCTAAGATGAACTGAGGATGCTAGTAAATTGCCTGAATATGCTTCACATCTCATGGACCCAGGAATGTCATGGTATTCACTGAAATAGAGATGAGATTTGTTTAGTAACCTTAATGGAAGTCTTTATTAATATGACAGAGATGATGATGGGGTATGATGAGAAGGGTTCCTTAATGAAGTCAGTCAAGTGCTCTTATCCTTGTGATTCTGTTTTCAAAAGCCGGTTCAATTGGCTTGATTCTGTTCTCATAGACTGAAAGTAAAGAGAGAGAGAGAGAGAGAGTGAAAAGAATAAAGAGTTACCTTTGTCTTCAAAAAGTCATTGCATCTGCATATTTCCTTGCTTGATCACTCTCCAGCAAATTGAAGAGACTGAATTTGTAATCTGCTGTTTGCAGAGAAATCATTCCTCCCGAACCGCGACATGGAATGGTTCTTCTTTTGTCTACGGGACAGAAAGTACCCGAATGGCTCACGATCAAATAGAGCAACCAAATCTGGCTACTGGAAAGCAACTGGAAAAGACCGTAAGGTCGTCTGCCAATCTTCGGTGACTGGACATCGAAAGACATTAGTCTTCTACCGTGGACGGGCTCCCTTAGGGGATAGGACGGATTGGGTCATGCATGAGTATCGGCTCTCTGATGAGCATCCCCAAGGATCACTCGGTCTTCAGGTTTGTCAGATGAATTCATGCTGTAGTTGAGTAGACTCATATTCGTAGTTTTAGAGACTTGCAACTATTTTGTGATCATCCAGAAACTTTGTACAGAAAACCTGGTCATTTTCATGTTTGTGAAGAAGAATTCAAGTTTTGTGGGTTGTTATTTGTATATCAGGGAGCTTTTGCACTGTGCCGGGTAATTAAGAAGAACGAACAAACTTCAAAGACAAGCGATTCCAATGGAGAGCCGAAAGGCAAGAGGGTGGGAAGCTACTTGAGCCCAGTGGACATCACCTCAGTTGACACATCAAGTGAGCTTCCAAGCACCTCGAATGACATCTCACCTCAAGACAGTGGACTTTATGACGAAAGTCGTAATTCAAGCCCTATACCTCCACCTGAAATCATAGAAATAGCAGATTCCGAACCAGCTTTAATGCAGAACAATCTTGTTAGCATCTGGGTATGGCCTGATCTGAGTTTTGATTCTTCAAAAGAACTAAACTAGATTGAAAGTGATATATACAGTCCTCCGATAGAACTTTCTTCGCAAATGATTACTTTGACGATTTCACAAAAATGACAGATCTTCTAAGCATTACATTTAATTGTGCTCCAGCAATACCCTCAAGGACAAGGATTGGAGTTTCAGCACTTCTCTCAGCATGAGATTCCAAGCTCTGCGGCTTCCTGGCATTTGACCAATGACAAAGAGACCTCGTCCTGTTTGGCAGACAAAGAGACCTCGTCCTGTTTGGCAGACAAAGAGACCTCGTCCTGTTTGGCAAATTCGGATTTAATTGGGGAAGTCGAACTTGCGGAGGAACTCAGCCAAATTAGCTGCATGTCACCTTACTCGGGGCACGAGAACTATGCCAGGTTTTGCCCATATGAAGAGATCTCATATGAAGGTCATAACCGTACATCCCACCCAGATATCAGAACATCTTGGATAAAAGAAATTGATTGATTATTTTTGTTCATTGCTTGCAGGCTATGGAACTTGGGAACAATCTCCAATTTGCAGGCAAGCCAGTGGCGATGGTGGCTCAGGTGACTTTGGGAATCTATGGATGCAGGAAGACAACATGACGATTGTGATGTAGTCAGCTGCTTTGCAGCAGTTAGTTACGTTATTATTGCTTTCTAGTAGTATCTGAAGTGTGGTATCCAAGAAGACGCCTTTTAATGTTGGTTCTTGGAAAGTGACAAAGGATGGGCGGTTCTTTGCATCTGTGATGGAAGGTTTTATGGTCCGTAGGCAGCCTGGAGTTGGTTTGGTATACCAAATGGTTTAGGCGTCCCTTCTTATTTCAAGTATCGGAATACTCCCCCTGGTGATAATGGCTTTTATCAGTTACACCAGGAGATGGTTTAGCTACAAGTAGGACTTCCAGTCTTGATTATCTCGCTCTCGTGGAAGCTTATCCTTACAAAAGCTGCTCGCTGTTGTGATATTGAAGCTCGTACTGTGAATTGAGGCGAAGGTTCTTTAAGGGGGGGAATCTTTATGTGTGTGCTGTTTCTTTGGTACCGGAATAATATGACATTTGTGTGAGAACAGTGTATCGCTTAGGAAGTGAACTAGGATGTCTTTAACGCCTGGCAAGCCATAACATGTTATGGTAGTCATTAGGTTTATGGTTGCACAGCCTTTTGTGCTTACTGGTCCAGCAGGGGAAGCACACTTGTGCAATTCTGATTTCACCTGGCTTCTTATGCTTTCAAAACCAAAATGCAGTCGACAGTTGATTTGTTCACATCTGAACTTCAGTGCCCTGATACGGACCATCCTCTTACCAGTCAGAATGCTTGTAAAATCTTAAAATGAGATACTTCATGAATGATGACCCCATCGGAATAAAGGCAAGTTCTCAACTGGAAACTTTCAATCCATTAGGCTAAAGCCTTCTCTGTTTTTTTTTTTTCACTCTTTTTTTCATTAGGCTGACTAAAGCTACTTGCAGACGCATGGTACAAATATGAACTTTTGGGCTTTGAATAGGTCGGTCAGGTGGAATTAACAAAACTTTCCACAACATGAATCAGCTCCACTACAATGCCTCATTTGGCACTGCAACGAGATGAACACTGTGTAATGTCGAGCGCTGAGCAAGATTAAGAACACGAGATTTCTGAAAGCACATGTTCCATGAAGGGCTTACACTATCCCGGTTTAGCTACAGAAAGCAGAGCAATTTGTCCTGCCTGCAATTGGGACTATTTGCCATAAAACATGTTAGTCTGGAAATTTTTCTTAACTCCGTGTGGCAAGTCATGCTTGAGGCTACAAGCCTATATTGAATAGCACATGAGAAAGTTGCTGTCAATCTATCTTCCATTTTGGGCTATGCTTCTTGCCCAAATACCCAACTAAATGAGAAAATTCAAGTAGGGTCTGTTCTACAAGCAGTTAAGCACCCTCTCCTTTTCTGATGCTAAAGATCACAAAGTAAGAATGACTTTATACTCCAACTTGCATGTCCATGGGGCCAGTGGGAAGGGGGCAGACCAATGGAGTCGCCGAATATTACCAGATACTCACAAAAACACGTATAAACTATGATCCATCATCCTTCGGCCGAAGCTTTCGGAGGATTCGCCACCGCCTCATGCCATCTTTAACACTTATGTAAAGGTGATGCACTAAGTTACTTTAAGAGGTGAAGCAAAAGTGGAGAATCAAGTAATGAACAAGTAACGATGCCAGATTCTCCTAAATCAGGTCTCTCATATTGATTACATCTC
The DNA here is from genome assembly GCF_020921035.1 of Rhodamnia argentea. Taxonomy (NCBI): domain Eukaryota; kingdom Viridiplantae; phylum Streptophyta; class Magnoliopsida; order Myrtales; family Myrtaceae; genus Rhodamnia; species Rhodamnia argentea. The sequence goes on from NC_063158.1 coordinate 5,017,765, forward strand.
TGTTCTTGGTATCACAGCCTATTATTTGGTAGAATCTTTTGCTTTTGTCCACCTGTTCCGTTCAGTTTAGTACAAGCTTGCAATTTCAGGACTGCAAAAAACTTGCACTTCCTCTAGAGTGGCCCGGGACTCATCGCCGAAAATAGACTCTTTCCCATCTTCCCTTTTCGCATATGAAAGTCCCAACCTGGACTTAGCTTGTCTCAGGTCGCCCACGCCGGAGTTAGTATCCGGGCCTGAGAATCCACCCATAACTGGTGCCAGTGGTGGCCCGATGAGGAGCCCGTCAGCCCCGAACTGGGGACCACCCCGAGCATAATCAAAGAGAGCTGCACCACTACCCCCAACCTTGGGCAAAATAACAGGATCGATCTTCTCATCTTCTGTCCAGTAGAAGAGGAACGCGTCGAACGTATCGTAGTAATCATCCGTGCTCCTGTAGCCTTCAGGGTTGCATGCACCAAACTTGAAGGACTTATTTGTGTAACCAATGATGACACAAGGTCCCTTGAAGTCACAGCAGTTGTGGAATTCCGTGGCACTGAAACCATCCACTGTGGCCTTGTAACAGCACTTGAGCTCCCTCCCTGCTAAATTTCATCTCAGAAGATCAGCCACTTATTGTTTCTAGTCAAATATTGTCAAGATGGAGATCGCGAGAGAGAGAGAGTACCCTTCAAGAATGTTTTCCTTACAAGGGATGATGAAAAAGGAGGATGAACATCGTCATAGTACTTAGGCTGAGGCTTATCCTCTTTGTTGCTTCTTCCTATTTTCCAATCAAAGAAGCACCTTGTGCTTCCATTATTCCCCACTTGAAAGGAAGAATTGGTGAAACAGCAAGCCATCTGCTAACGATGATTGTCTGCTACTACATAACCCGCCGAGCTGGTTCACTAGCATGCTCACTAGTCACTAGCATCACTCAAGCCACACCTGCCTTATCCCCTTTTTAACCTTCTCTCTATATATCCGATGACACTTGCCACTTTCCTATTGGCCCCTCCTAGAAAGAATGGTTCCTTAAATTCCCATGAGCTCATAGTACAACTAACTTTTGACCAAAGAAAAAATAGTACAACTAACTTCATCGACATCAGTAATATGAAGATGGCAAATTGGCCAATGATTCTAGTAGTAGCAGAGACGATTTTGTAGGAATTTATCGATTTGCCATTAATTTCTGGAGCTATCACCATGGTCTTCCGACTGCTTCCTCTTGATTGAAAAGCTGCAGGGAGCTCGACTTTGATTTCAGATTGACCTGCTCAATCAATCTAAGAATCAAACAAAGCGTACGACAGCCCATTGTAGCGCGCATGACATCTTGTATCCTGTGGTTCTGGACTCCTCACTTGAGATGATAGTTTCTCTACTTATGCCATGATCTCCCAGACGGGAAGATCTTTTCCACCTTGAAGTGCCCAGTGTTTTCCTTAAGGATTGTGTCCCTAATAATTCACATTCCTCTCTAGATTGAAAAGGAAAAAGCATAGGCAAATTAGAACGAGAATGGTTGTAAGTAGAGGTCAGTTCAATGATACAATTTGCCCTTGCTTTGGTCTCAGGACTAGAAGGGACAAGGTATGCATACATCCCAAAAAAAAACCCATGCATAGCACATATTGCATTATGCTTAAGACACGACAATTATTCATAAGGAAAGTTGGCTTCAAGCATTCAAAATAGATTAACAGTTCCACGGGGGACCTCTTGGCAGAATTGGATTGCATTAACCACTTTGTAATCCAAAACGACAAGTCAAAAGGGAATCCTGACTAAAACAAATCCCTTTCGGGAATTTCCGGCACCCAGGCAAGGCAGGATGAGCTGCACAAACTTCCCTTGGAAATGACATGAAAACAATGCTCTCATCTCAAGCTTAAGTCCGTAAAAGTTCAATATTTCCTTCTTACACAGAAAACCATCATGGCATGTATTGTTATTAAAAGGGACAAAAAATAGCAGATGAAGAGTGCGTATGATATCATGCAGATCGGATGTAACTGGCATCTCTCATAGCAGCCGGAATGCCATGCCTTTCAAAGTTGCAAGCATTTGTTGTTGAATCCGAGTCAGAAGCTCAGACAGATGCCATTTTTATTTATCTACATCCTTCTAATGGGATGCACTTGCAGCATCACCTAAACTATAATTCAATAAAGACAGAAGAAACAGGCTGTCCAAGAATAAATAGAGCAATTCAGGCTGACTTCTCTTTTTCGAACTATGAACTTGCCCCAAAGACACGGATTTTCTGCTCAATCGGGACACGGCAGCAAGGGCAAGAGGTTTTTCCCTTCCCCCAGTAGCTGTCACTGCAATTGGCACAGATTACTTGGTGGGTACATGGCAAGAAAACAACCGAGACCTCGTCCTTCATGCACAGCACGCATTGTCTATCTCTATTGACCTCAGGCGAGTCTTCCAGTTCCAATTGATGAAGTAGCCTGGCGATTGCTTCTCCTTCTGGTTTTCCCCCCACAGACTTCGCCACAGGGGAAGCATGCGATCCATGATGTACATCAGCGGATTGGGCTGATGCAGACATTTTCAGGCGCGAAAGCTCCTGTTCAAGTCTTTTAATATCATCCTTTTTACGTTGGAAGTCTATCTCTATCTTCAAGCGCAAAGATTCGAGCTTCCTTTTGCTGCTTGCCTCAGCTGCTTCCTTCAACCGCCGCTCCTCCTCCACTTGTGCCTGGGCAAGCTCTTTCTCTTTCTTTGCCTGCTTCCACTTAACCTGCAACAACATTGGAATTCTTAGCTTGTGCAGTCAGAGATTGCACAGAAATTCAAGATAACTAATACTACTGACTGGAATTGCAAGCAACAAATCAACAGTTGAAGGACCTTAGGGGAAAATAATCCGCACTTGCGAAAGCAAAATTAAAACATAAACAAAGTCAAAAAATAATTCTACTCACATTATGAAAAGCAAAGCTATGTGAATGTCGACCCTCCTGCGTACGAGGAACTAATCTGATAGAAAGGGCATTTTGAAGTACTATTCTTTGCCAACATAGTTAAGAAGTATACACATTAAGCTAGCAATAAGATATCTAATGTAAATGTGTAAAAACCACATATAATTAGCTCAGAGATTTTCTATAACACCTCTGAGAGTGAATGCTCTATTTGACAAAACCAAATATACCAAAAGCACATTCAGCAAAACTAGACAAACAATCAACCACGACTAACAATCAATATGCGTGGATATCAATGAAGAAAATCAAAGGTAAGACAGCTCTCTTTAATGAATAAGCAGCAATGATAGATGTATTGAACATTCTGACGGCTAATATCAGCCATGATGTTATTCATCACAGGAGAAAGTTTCAGAACCAGTCTCATGAAAGGATGGGTGAAGTAGCCAGATGGAGTTCCACCCTGCTCAATTGCTTCAACTGCTAGCGGGTCAACTTGTGGTGGCTTCATAGACCTATATCTTTATCTGACATAGCACATGTACTTAGTCCAACATTAACACCAACCAGCCTCTCAGTATCCAAGGTTCAATTTGGCAGGCATGCCCCTTAATCACCTTTCAAAAGAGCTGCAATGGACACAAAATGGGCTGGACACTCCACTTGCCCGGCCTCCGATCCTAATAACTATTAGAACGTCTTTTCTCCAAACCAGTACATAAATCAACACTCTACAAGAATAGTCAACCCACTCCAGTTTGCCAGGGTAACTGGCATGATGCAGTCATTGGTTAATCCAGTTCAAGGGGTTCAAGGGTGCCAGACTAATAACCACCTTCCAGCCCAGCTGGTTGTACAAACTGTTCCAGTCCAGTTTTAACAGCAATGTTATGTCACCGTCGTAATTGATTCAGATCTATAAGCAGACAAGTCTAAGGTCTCGCCCTTACAGAGATAAGGGCAATGCAAGCATAACCTTCAAGTTATCAAAAGATTATCGTCAAGATAAGTACTAGATATTGATCGACAAGATCAAGAAATTCATTGTTATAACTACAGGAGCAAGCAAATGAAGATAGCCAAATGAGGAGAGCCACAAAATAATAAATTGATGTCCCTAGGTGCACTAAAAACGGTTGGTATTTACTAATAAATATAAAAGTAAAATGAAAATTAAGCATGTACTAAATGTAAAAGGGCACAAAAAACCAACATCAGCAACAAAAGAAGTAACAATCAATCGTCAATTGAAAACATAGTAAACCATCCAACAATCAGTAAAATTCAGTTGCCAAATAAAAGAAAAAAAAATAGCAATTGCCTCTTCAGGATTTTCAGATGCTGAACAAGAAATTCATACTGAAATAAACCTAATTGCCTCATACACGGTCGTCTATAATTTCCAGGACAAGAATGTCACTTCAAGCTGGTCTGTTTGGAAACCCATTTTACCTTCCTCCTCCACCAACACCGCCCCCCCCTCCCCCGAAAAAAAAAAAAAAAAATCACAACGTAGGATTTATCTTCAGGAGTTTTATACTCTCTTCCTCATGGCTCATGCTAATCTATACTACTATTCACATTTTTCGTTTGTGCAGCTCCATGTATCATAAAAAAGCCTTTAAGGCAAAATGGTATCGCCCTGCGAGTAAAGTAACTTTTTAGCTACGGTATGTATTCAGATTGCTCACTTGGAATTAGACATTATTTTTCCAAACACTAAGCAGAACCAGCTGACTATAATACTTAACAGAACCAGACCACTACAATATTCATGGTGCATCCATGAAGTACCATGCCACTTGCCAAAAGAAGATGAATGCATCCTGATTATAAATGATTAGATATATGAATTTATAGGGAATGCAATGATTGACGTGCACATGTGCACGCATATATGAGCAACAATCAAAACTGATTTGTTGCCGAAACATTTGCAACGTGAATTTAACCATATGCATTGAAGCTGTCCCTAATTTGTAAGGAACATTTCAGACCGCAATACCATAGATAATTGGCTTTTACTTGTAACTAGAAGTTTAATATAAACCACCAATTTAAACATCCCACGCCACATCTGGAAATGTTGAGTCCCGAATAGGGAAACTTATAGTGACCTAACAACCTTAGCATACATATCGAATGCATAGCAAACTGGGCAATGAAACACAGGCCGTAGGGCAATGAAACAGGTCGTAGTAGATAACTCGTCTTTACCATCCAGGACCTGTACCTGCAGGAATGTCAGAACTAAACTCACGCATTCAACTCACCTCAGCTTCTTCTGAAGCCTGATTAATTTGAACCAACTGCTGTTGCAGGTCCGAGATTTTCTGTCTCTCCTCAGCGATGTCCTCCTGCATCTTGGTCTTCTGCTTCTCCCAAGCCAAAAGCTTCTTCAAGGACCTCTTTTCTCTCTTAGCTACCTCAAGACAGGATGACACTGACTCCGATGCACTCAACTTGGAAGCCTCCATTTCGGCTCTGATTTCAGCATTTTCAGTCTCGAGCCGCCTCACAGCCGCATTAGCTTGGTCCACTTGACCACTCGCCTTCCTCAAAGCCTTCTCCATATCTGATTGTCTCTTCATAGTAGTTTCTTCTAGAGTCTGTTTCCCTTTCTTCAATCTTTGAGTCTCATCCATTTCCATCCTCAGCAATTTGAGCTCTGTCATGTCACTGCTAAGCTTTCTAGCTGCTTGCATAGCCTTCTGCTGTGCCCACTCCTTCCTCTCCTTCACTTGCTTCTCAAGATCCTTGATCTGATGAAGCATAGACAAAATTATCTCGTCTTTCCGCTCTTCTTCGGCAACCTCCGGATTCTCATCAATGCTTGCCCCAATATCCATGTCGAGAAATTTGCGCATCATGGCATGGAGATCATCTTGGTTCTTTGAGTTCCTCGACTCTGCATTCTTCTCAACTGTAGCTTTCTCTCGCAAAACAACTGAGGCACCTCCACTAGGAGGCCCATTTTGCGAGAAAGGAGGTTGTCCCTTCAAAGTCTTTGCATTTGCCCTGAAACCTGCCGCAAACATTGCAACATTCCTTTTCAGCAAAGATTTCATCGATGGCGAAAGGTTAAACCTTTTCGGACACTCGATATCCTTCTGCATTGTCATTCCTCCTATATCTCCCAAGCCATTCACAGCCTCCACGTAATCATTTCCACCATTACTAAATCCTAGACTACAAAGAAACCTACCCAACACGGGAGCCGAAACACAAGCGGCAGCGTCATTAGCGCCGCTCTCAGCATTGCTCTTATCACCAACTGGACCCAATCCGTCACTCGGTGATTGAACCACCGGAATTTCAATCGTACTCGCGCGACCCACATGGAGGTCGCTCGTGAGGAGACACCACATAGCATCTCCCCTGCTCAAATTCGGCCTCACCTGCTGCAACAAACACACCATCCCCGCGAGCGAGCACTCCTCCAACTGCTTCAAATCCGAGAAACCCAGCTCGGATTCGCCCGAACTAGCACCATCCCCGCCGCTGTTCAGATAAGCCAACGTATTGTGCAAAATGTTGGTCAGCATGTCCATGCCGCCATAGCAATGCCCATTCCGGAGGACAGCGCGCAGCGCAACGTCCTCATCGTAACCGAGCGCGCAGAGCTTGGCGAGAGCCTCGTTGTAGTAGAACTGCACGTGCTTCCGCAGCAACTCCTCCAGCTGCTCCTCGGTGCAGTAGCCCCAGGCGTTGCTGTCGTCGAGAATGGGGTTGCAATCGGGGTTGGCGTTGGGGCTAGGGATAGGGTTTTGCTCCAAGGACGGGGCTTGATATGGGGCGGGACTCGGAATCGGGACTTGAGGCGAAGCGGAGGGGTTGAGGCTCGATTCGGGGGTGGAATTGGGGATCGGCGATTGATTCGAGTGGGCGGAGTGATCCATGTCCGGCTTCGACGATCGGGAATGCGATCGCCGATTGGCTCTGATGTGCTTCTCTCGCGCAGTGCCAGTCATGTGTGTGAGTTGGTGAGCGTGCTCTTCTCTACGACGAAGGGCGATGAGCTTATGTAGGTTTGAAGAAGGAGACGAAGAAGAAGAAATAGAGAGACGAGGGTCATTCGTTGGATAGTAAAAAGGGCAATGAAATCTTTTATTCCGATTTTTCCAAAGGCCGGATTTTTTAACAAAAAAATTTCAGCCTTCTTATTTTCACGAAAAATATAGAAAAAATTCCAAATAAAAATCAGAAAAAAATAAAAAAAAATAAACACAACCGGGAGGCCCTCCCACTTGCGATGGGGCGACGACGATGGCTCTCTCGTTTGCCGATGCCTTGGAGAGGACTAACGACCTCGTTTCCCCAAGGCGAGGGCTATAACCCTCGTCCCGATTTGGGAAAGGGTCGCGACACTCTCTCGACTTTGGTGAAGGCCTACCGACCATCGGCTTTGGTCGATAGGAGGGTAGACCTCTCGCTTTTGGTTACCTTTTTTTTTAATTTAATTTAACTAAAAATTAAATAAAAATTATATTTTGATGAAAGTACCATTGACCATTAGCAAGTTGGACAGTGAGGTCAAGGCCCTCTTTAAAACAACCATGATTACTACAAGCCCTCGTTTGAAATAATAATGGCACTTTATGTCCTTATTTGAAATAAAAACCACTTCAAGTTCTTATATGAGAAAATGAGACATTTCGAGCCGGTATTTGAAAATTTTCTAAAAACATATTATACTTTTTTTTTGAGTTATTACCTTAAAAAACCCTAAACTGGTACACTTGTAACAAATTTACCCCAACTTATTTTTTTACCACAAAAAATCCCAAATTAGTACACCTTTGACAAATTTACCCCAAGCTATTTTTTTGACCATAAAAAATCCTAAACTGGTATATCTGTGACAAATTTACCTTAAATCAATTTTTTTACCACAAAATACCTCAAACTAGTACATTTGTGATAAATTTACCATATGTTAAATTGAGTTAATATCATGAAAAATTTCAAATTGATAAACATGTGACAAATAAAGGGTGAAAATCCCAAAATGGTATACTCATCAACTTTTACGTGTCATCCAACCCAGCAATTTGACGGTTAAATTTATTGAAAACTAACGGAGGACAAATTTATCACAAGTGGACCAGTTTGGGGTAAATTTGTCATAAATATATCAGTTTGGGGTTTTTTATGGTAAAAAAATAGTTTGGGGTAAATTTGTTACGGGTGTATCGCCTTGGGATTTTCCGTGATATTAACCCTTTTTTTTTTGGCTTTTCAAATATCCTTTTTTTAAAAGCATGTTTGGCAGGTGAAAATCAAAATATTTCTTTTAATTTTAGGAATGAAGCCTAGTCATATATTTTACCATAGTGGACCGAAATTAGGATATGTACAAATATAGCACGATTATGTTACCATATCCGATGAAATTGAAAAAACAATAAGAATCACGAACGCACTAGTTCTTCAAGCGCGTGCTCTCAAAGCGGATTTGGGAACAAGTTTTACAGCTGTGTTCATGTTTTAGATTTGCAAGCGACCCGAAGGATGAACTTACCGGGGTTAATGCTACGTTTATTTCAAGGGACAATCACCGATTTGGAAAATATCTTCTTGAAAAATGATCGTTCATGTCGCTTTGCTTCGCCGGAATTTCTCCTGCGACAATATATGTTTCATCGAAATTAGTTCTTCGGCTTTCAAATATAAAAAAAAATAGTTTTGCCGCGATTTCGAGCGGGAGTGATCTAGATAATCAAAAAATCAACATATAGATTATACAAAGATTTCAATAAAGTTAACAGTAACGTGAACCAAGTTGGAGTTTGACTCGATGGGAAGGTTCGGATAGTACAACTTTAAAGAACCTATGCACAGAAACTTGAAAGAAATTAGACTAGACTGGAGTTTGACTCAAAGGGGTGGCCGGGAAAGCACAATTTCTATCAAAAGAACGAACCAACGTACCCAAACCTTGCCGAAGTTTGACTTAACGATAAAGTCTGATCACGTTTGGATACTACACCGGAGTTTGACTCGACAGAAAAATATCTAAGATAAAGATAAATGCTGGAGTTTGAACGAGAATTTTAAAATTACAGTTAAGAAAGCTAAAGTACAGTGCGGAAAGTAAATATAAAGATAAATTTGCTGATGGGTGCCATTCGGTATTTACGATGGTTGAGTGAGTAATTGCCATCCGACGGTTGTGGTTTCCAATGCATCCTTACCGAATACTCCGACCTATGTAACACACTATGTAATCATTATCCCACCGGGTGTTCGAATAGTGAATATCTATCTATTCTGGCACGCTTTTTGAAAGATACTCCAAATTCTTAGCGGCGTCACCCATTATCGGTGCCGATGTTTTGAAATAACTTTTGGTCAATGAAAAAAGTTTTCGTTATTGACGACAATTCGTGTCTAAATATTTTCACGGACGATGTATACATTTTTCTTCATTCGATTTTGCTAGTGACATAGGCAATCCTTTTTTAAAAAATATTTTTTAAATCATTCATTTTTCGCGAAATAAACGGACCCTAAGCGTTTGCGTAAAAATTTACTTAGGATTATGAACACTTCTGACTTTTAAGTGTTTGATTGGCAAGTCCATCGTGTTGACAAACTTTGCTATAATCTGGTGGCATGGTTTTGAGTTTGCATCTTGTTTGTTTTTTTTTTCTTCCTCTCTTTTGGTAGTATCTTGCTGTCGATACTGGCAGTGTGGATGTTTGACACTATGATATAATGTTGTCCTCTAGCATGTGGTGTCATTATATTGAAGAGTAAAGGACACAAATGATCCATGAATTTTAGTCAAATATTAATTTGATCCTTAAATTTTAAATTTATTCAATTTGATCTCTAGAATTTCGGTACATGTTCAATTTAGTCTATGGATTGCATGAACATGTACAGAAAGTTCAAGGATCACATTGAATAAATTAAAAATTCGGGGATGATATTGCACATTGAGTTATAGTTCAAAGATCACATTGCCCAAATTCAAAGTTCGTGGACCAAATTATACACTGAATCTAAGTTTAAGGACTATTTGTGTCATTATCCCTACGTTGAAAGAGCATGGGTGGGACTTAATGCTCTAATTAATTTGTATGGAATGTAGTCCTCCTATGTTTTTTTCTCCCCCTCAGCTTCTTACTTTCAACTGTGCCGAGGTTCCCAATTCCTTGATTTTGCATCAGCCATTACGTCGTTGACGACACTGTGTATCAAAAAACCAGCTGCTCGATACTGACCAAGTTGGTACATGTTCAGATAACTGAAACAGAGAGGAAATTATAACCAACATGGACGATTGCAACTGGAAAAAACAAACTGGACATTAGAATCCATGGTCGTACGTGGTTCAAACAATAGAAAAATGAGGAGGCTATGTCGCGACTTTGAACAAATCGAATTTTTTTGTCTTTTAGTTTCATTCAAATCCATCGCCCTTCAACCATCGTCGCCTGGTCGCATGCCGCCAGTGCCCACTGATTCTCGCTCAGGCAGAACTCCGTTCAGAACCTCAACCTTCGTTCATATAGCGAGTTGGGAAGAGGAGAACCAACTTTGGGGTTTTTACTTTTGGAAATTTGGCTTTTTACATAAAACATTTTTGGACAAAAATGCCATTGTTTCGGCCGTTTGGAAAAGTCACATGCTTGTCTGCCGGTGAGCATTTGATCGACTAGCGAGATCAGGCTTTTATTTGAGACTGATTTGGACACTTTAGACTCTTATTTAAATAAGAATGCTGTGAACTCGTTTTTGAGAAAATGACCTACTTTAGACCTCTATTTAATTTTTTCCTAAAGCATATGCTGTGTAATTAAGTAGGTGATTTTTTAAAACCATTATCTTAATTAATGTGTGGTTAAGTGTACTTTCAATCTCTAACTCGGAATAAAAACAACAGGGGTGCAATAACTTTCGTACGACGATTACTTGAGTGCCATAACTTTTTTTTTTTTGCTCATTTAAATGCCACATCGAAATACAATCGATCATTTGAGTGCCATTTCTGCAAATCATCTTACATGGGTTTTTTTTTTAATTTAATTTTGCATTTCGATGTGGATTTTGTCATTATCATTATATTAGAAAAGTAAATAAGATTAAATTGTCATATTTTTCGTTGAGGCAAATCGCCGATGCCACTTAAGTGATCAATTTTTCAAATTTGTGACACTTAAGTGAGCGAAAAGAAGTTAGACACTCAAGTGAGCGCCGCAATACAAAAGTTATCACACTCTCTTTCATTTTTTTCCTGAAAAAATAACCTTGTATTTGTAACATCTATCCTAACTGTTGCGGGAGAGATTTGAGGAATGATCTCTCAATAAAATCGATCATTTTGCCCTTCCCTACGGCTTCTCTAGGTCCCTCTTCCTTCTTCACTTCCACTTTTACATTTTGTGAACTCATTCTTTTATATTTTCATGAACATTTCTTCCACTAATAATTTTTTTTATGAGATTGGAGTCTCGTGTGTGTCTATATATATTAAAGAAGATATTCATTCATGCATACGGCGGCAAAGACTTTGAAACATTGCCCCGTTTACCAATTGTTCCAGCATGCTCTTGGTGGTGAGCATATGACGTCCAATCAATCTATTTTTTTCATGTAGTTTAACCTAAAGACCGTCCGATTTTGTATTTCTAAGTACGTCACATGATTATTGAAGAAAAAAGAATTGCTAGTCGCATTATTTTATGGGTCATAAGCTAAGCTGCATTCATGAACAAAACCAGAAACAATAAATGATGACTATTCAGATTTTCAACGTTAGCCCGTAGATACAATGAGCTGAATATGACTCGGCCAGACAAAAGGATGATAGAAGTACCAATATTTATATATGGTGCTCACTTTAGTGTCAACATTTTTTTCTAGGTCACTTAAGTGCCAATTTTTTTGAAAAACGATTATTTCAATGCCAGCTCCGGTGAGTTTTGCCGGAAATCTAACATTGCATCCACGTGGCTCAATGGAACTACCAAGTTAACAATAACAAAAAAAACCAAAAGTTAAAAAAATTAAAAACTAAAAAAAAAGCTAAACAAACTAAAAAAAAAAAAAGAAAACACTTGTAGCGACGTGTGAGCCCTCGCAAGGCCTTGCCAGGGTGGGCGAAGACCTGAGGGGTGGGGCGGCAGTGGTGAGGGCTCACAGCCCTCACCGCTACTGCAACTTCTGTTTAGTTTTATTTTTAATTATTTTTATTTCTAGGTTATTTTTATGTTGAATTTTAATTTTTTAAAATAATTAACTATTTTAAAGCTGAACAGTCCATGTGGACCCCCACGTGGATTATTTTTTTTAAAAAAATTGACACGTAATATTAAAAAATCAATAAAAAAATGCCACGTGTATTGTTTGGTCGGGATTGACACTTAAGTAATTTTTTTGGCCAGAATTGGCACTTAAGTGATCATTTTTTCTCCAAATTGGCACTTAAGTGATCCAAAAAAATATTGTCACTAAAGTGAACTTCGTACACAAATATTGGCACTACTAGTGTCTTTTTACCGATTCAGCCACAAGGAAATATCATCTAAATATTTAAATATTTATATCATCTTTGACATGGCATTGAGAGAAATACTATATCTAATTCAAAGAGACGTGTCTCTCACGAATGAGAAAGACAAGTCTCATCGTTGAATAAGCATATATTCATAATATTGCATGGGAGAAGTCCCAAAAGTATCTCTCTTTACTTCGAGCATGGTCAATAATTTACATTCTCTCAACCTTGGTTTCGGCATGTATGGATCTCAACGATCCGTGTCTTCATAGCGATGTGGGAGTTAAAATTGCTGAAAACAATGTAAATCTCGTGTCTAAATCATAGTTTCTCCAACTGTGAATAATCCAAAGGGCCATGCCCACCATCCTTTGGGTGAAGCATAATATCTTTTACATATCGGGCAAGTGCAAAAATTTCAAATGAGGAAAATAAAACAAAACAAAGAACATGCATCATCATTGAAATTATTCTTTCGCATTAGAGGTTAAGATAGTATCAGTTATTCAATCTTTTTGCGTCTTTCTTGAGACATGACAGATTATTAGGGCACTTTATAGGCTGGCATTGCAGTTAAGTACAATTTTGTTTCTTAAACTCTCTTCAACTCTGCAATTAGACTCTCCAATTATTTTGCGAAGGAAAAAAAAATTGCTACCTAGGATTTTCCGTCCATTGAAAATTGATGAAGTTAGCGAAGTCCGTCAATCGTCTCTTTCATGCGAGTTTTAGGACTTACACGACTGGAAAATTTAAGACTCAAATGCACTATTGAAACAAGTTATAATTCTTATCATGGAAATTATTCCACAATTTCGACTAAGATGATAACCCTAAACCAAATAATACATAAAAACAGCAAGAATGTTATAACTTTCGTATCACGTTTACTTGAGTATTATAACTTTATTTTTTGCTCACTTAATTATCACATTAGAGTAAAATCGATCATTTGAGTGTCATTTCTAGCAAATCGTCATATTGAATTTTTTTTTTCTAATTTTCCATTCCAACATGGATTTAATAATATATTTTTTTTAACAATAAAAAGTTCAAAAAATAATAAAAAATTAAAATTAAAATAAATAAATTGTGCATGTCAAATTTTTTGGCATCCACGTCCGATTTTAGGCGAAGAAAATCACCAATCGCACTTAATTGATCGATTTTTCAAAATTTGTGGCACTTTAGTAAGCGAAAAAAAAAATTATGGCACTTAAGTGAGTACTGTACGAAAGTTATGACACTCCTACTAATCTTTATTCCCCGACCTTTGCATTTGCTCATGTGCCATCGCCTTCTACCCTCCAGCATCACTTCCCCAAGGCGTGTCAACAATCTCCTTTGGTTCTTAAGTTGCAAATGTATCTAGTAATAACTTTGGCAATTAACCCTAGATCTCGACTAATGTTTGCTAAAGATATTTAAGATTTTCTCTAAAAAAATTTTCTATGTTAGAGATAATTATGATATATCTTTGATACTGCATATCTTGATCAATTTGTTCATAAACCTTATAAATAAGTTCGTGTATTCTTTTTCAAACAGCGAAATATATATAGAAAAATATTCTCAAACTATTTTTCGCCTATTTTTACCGTGTTATGAAACGAATCTGTTTTCGTACCATATTTTTAGTATAGACTCAATTCAACATAACGTCAACCGGGAACAATTTTTGTTCGGGCGTTCTCAGCTAAATTCAGCTAGGGTCTTACTAGATCCGTGAATTAGTAAGAGGGAAAAACTTCGGGAGACGTTATCTCATTCCTCAAGCATCTTTTTTTATTCCTCATAACATTTCCACAGTGATCTCTTGGCAAATGCAAAATTACCAGAAAAATAAAATGAATCAAGCTATTAGAACACTCTCCCGTTATATATCCAAAGTTGGACTTTTCAACTGTCAAACTAAAGTCATCTGGAGAAACCTATAAGGAGAAGAAAAAAAAAAAAAAAAATTCAAACCGAAACCAAACCGATAAACCAATAAACTGGAGAAATTTACAAAAAAGTTATAAACTTGTTACTTGTATCAATTCTGTTCTAAATATTTCAATTTGGCCAATTTAAACCTAAACTATTTAACTACTTGCCAATTCTATCATAGACTTTTTAATTGTGCCAATTTAATTTCCAATCTATTGATAATTTGTTAATTTAGTCCTAAGCCTTTTGACGATTGATTAATTTAGTCATTCTAGCCAATTTTGGCAGAAAATCGTTGACATTGAGATCTAGTTAGTCGTCTGTCCTATGTGGCATCGCTGGTGCTCATATGAATAATTTTTATAATTTTTTTAGAATTTACTGAATTTATTATAAAATTTCTTTTTATTGCCTCGCCCATGAAGGGTGGCCCTAGCCAGTGGCTCCCAAGGTTAGAAAAAAGAAAAGAAAAGAAAACAGAAAGGGAAAAAGAAAAGAACAAAAAAATTCAGTAAATTTTTCAAAAAATAAAATAAAAAATTATCCACAATAGAGCATACGGTGCCACGTAAGATAGTTGAAGGCGACTAAACCGCCATGTCGGTACAATCGCGCGAATGACTAAGTTGGCAAATATTCAAACGGTTTATGACTGAATCGGCAAATCGTCAAGAGGTTAATGACTAAACTAACAAAAATGAAATTTTTAGACATAAATTGAAAAATTGTTAAAAGGTTTAGGACTGACCTATTTGTAGGATTCCTACCAAGGTCGAAAACGGTTAAGGACACTTTCCAGAACAATTCACTCACGGGACAGGAGACCAATAAGCATGTATAGGATTAATCAATGTCTTATGGAGGATTAATCAATTCATTATTTGGTGAACATTGACCACCTTTTGGTCGTTACTGGAAAAGCGCCGAAATTCAACCTCTCTATTTTTACTTTCTCTTTCAGGTTTTTTCTTCAACAGAGACTTTTAAACTGACTTTTTATCATTCTTTTTTTGACGTCACTGCTGAGAACAAGCAGCTCTGCTACTCTCATCAGTGACGACATATTTCGTAGCACCAAGCTTAAAAGTCAAAATTTGTACTTTCTTTACCCAACCATTATGTGGATAATTTGTGTTTCTCTTCCCCTGTTTTGATTGGCTAATAAGTACTTGTCCTAATCTTCTATGTCGCCCATGCCGTGATGTAAAGCAATTTATCTCAATTGATTTGGTTTTGTCGAAATCGAGATCAAAACCCGAAACCTTTTCCATAGATCATGGTTCTGAAAAATTGGAATGGGAATTGAATTCATTATACTTGGAAATAACCTAAAACCGGACTAGCTTATTCCTTTTTTTCACCCGAGAATCGGATTTGGTTTCGTAAAAATAGCATAATTGGTATAATATATTATTCCTATGGGTCTATTGATTTTTAATTTTGAAAAAACTTAAGTTGTCTAAGACGGATTCTAAACCAATTCAACCATGGAACCGGCCTATTTGGTTGGTTTTTCAACGGTTCATAACTGAAAATTGAACAAATTATTACTGACGATTGATCTGAAATTGGTTAGGTGAGGCCGATTCGATTCAGTTTCTGCGTTGAATTGGCTCCAATTGCTCACCTTGCGGGTAATGTGTTCACTCAACAAAAATGCTGGTCTTTTCGAATTAAGCGAATGTTACGTGGAGTTTTATTAACTTTGATGTTCTTAATTTTTTTGGTTTTTGGCAAAAAGAAATTATAGGGGTTGTACATGCGCATGCACTCTGGTATATGCAAGCAAGCATTTTCCTTCACATTTCGATGATATATGCCAATGGACGTGTAGTGATAAGCTTAAACACGAAAAATCCTGAAATTCCGTGAACTTAAGGAGAATGCTTTCCTGACAGTTTGACATTACTGTTAATTATTTCTAATCATAGATCCATATATCATCACCGCGTGTTTTGCATAAAACACTCATTAATTGAAACACCGTGGGGTGAGAAATAATGACAGTCTTGTTAGACTATTAGGCTATTGGTTTTTCTTTTTTAATGTGGTAATTTTATTAGGAGTCAACACATAACCACAACGAATTAGAACGTACAAGCAAAAAAGAAAAATCTAGACACAAAATTTAGGCTTGTTCACCCTTAAACTAGGGTAATATCCAGTAGATAATTTCAATATAATTAGCACATCGTATATCTCTGTTACATCACTTAATAACAAGCGAAAAAAAGTATATTTAGCGACAATTAGTCATGGGTTCAAGCCCGAACGCTAAAAAAATATGGGCTTATATTATAAAAACTCTATGGCGACTTGGGGACTCTATCTCGCGACTCCTGCAGGGGCGCCCTGTGGACCCCCGTCCGCTAGGGATGTGCAACAGGACCAGGTTTACCCGAAACTCGGATCAGACCACCGGAAAAATAGGTTCGTGAACCGGTTCCCATTCAAACCGATACCGGAACCTGTTCTAAATTTTGGGAACCGGTTGGAATCGGGCCGATTTTCGATTCCAAGTACCTAGAGATTGGATCGATTTTGTAATCGATTTTTAACAACTATTAAAAAAAACATAGTCTCGCTCACCTCGCCTCACCTCCTTTGTTTTTGTTGGATTGTAATTTATATTGCTCATATTAGGGATTGTTACTTTTGATGAATAGTGAGTTTTATTATTTATCTTTTACTTTGAATCGTTTCATTGCTACTTATATTATTTTGCTGGAAAAATTGAAATAAAAAAAAAGAAAAAAATAGTTTCTCGGGTAGATCTTAGAACTAGACCAAAAAAATAGGTTAGGTTCCAAAATATGTTCGAAGACAAACATGGTTGGTTTTAGATTTCAAAAATTTGGAACCGGTTATAATATGAATGGTTTCGGGGTCCAGATTCATGACCTACCCATCCGGTCCATGCTCACCCCTACCGCCTGCTCACCGAGGAGCGGGACCTTGCGCTTTCTTATATGGAGAGTATGCACCATATTTCCAATAAATTCTACGTTAAAGCTTATATTATTTCATTAATAAACTTATCAACTTGTTAGGAAATCATACATAGGTTCAATCGTCTCCCTTGACAAAACACCCTTGATTTGCTTTTTCTTTTTCTCCTTTTTTAGATTTATTTAAATTAAGGATAAACTAAAATAAATAAATAAAAAAAAAGAGGGAGAGGTTGAAAAACAAAGTCTCTGCCAAAGCTCTTTTATAAATAGGTACATTCCTGAGTCTCCAATCCCGAAACCTTGCATCCTTCTCCTTACGAAGCGAGAATCTTGCTTCTCCAATGGCTGTAATCCCGAAGCAAGATCCTCCACCACCTGCTCTCGTTGCCTCCGTCGATGAAATCGCGAGAATCTACCGATCACTCCCTCCAAGACCCACCATTGAGGAAGTTGAAGCTGCTTCGTCCGTGCTCCAGACTGTGGACTCCGAAGAGAGGGCGAAGCTCGAGGAGATCTCGACACAAGAGCTTCCCAAAGACGTCCCCGACGAGGTTTGCTCTGTCCTGAAGGAAGTGAGAAGGAACGTGGTCTTTTTCCGGAGCCATGAGCAGAAGAAGGAGGCTCTGTTCTTGGTTGAAGTGGACAGGATGTTTCAGAATTTTGACGAGCTCATTCAGAGAGCTTCTGAGCTGGTCTCCGGAGATCGCAGTGACCGTAGAAATGTGGGATTTGAGGACCCAGTTGAGAGGATTGTGAGAGAGAGTGAGAATTCTGCGCGTAGCGAGGTTGATGATGCAACAGAGAAAGAGAGTCTGATCAAGATGGTGAAGACTGCTTCCACAAAAGCAACGATCTCTACAGGTTCGAGTCGGTTCATTTCCCTTAGTTTACTCATCTGGGTTTTGCTTTTTCTTTGCGATTCATGCTTCTTTTGAGTGTTCTTTATGTGATTTCTTGTAAAAGCTACTGGATTACAGGGGAAAAAGCAGAAATTCTAACTCGAATCACAATTTTCACACGTTCATTGATTTTTAGGATCTTGCAGAAGTGTTATGATTATTGAATCTTGATATGTGAAAGATCGTATTTTTCCATTGATATGTTGTTCAGCATCCATGTTTGAAGACTGAAGTATCTAAACTTGCATTTACAGCTAAGGGAGATTCTGAGAAATTGAGCCTAATGAAGGTGGCTGCCCTCATTGAGAACTCTGCAAAAACCGGAGCCGAAACCCTCGATCTCAAGGGGAAGTTGATGGATCAAATCGAGTGGCTTCCCATGTCACTTGGGAAATTATCTGAAGTCACTGAGTTGGACATATCAGAAAACCGAATCATGGCTCTTCCGTCCTCCATGAGCGACCTAAGGGCCTTGACGAAGCTATCCATGCACTCCAACCAGCTCATCAATCTTCCCGAATCGTTTGGCGAGCTAATCAATCTCCAAGATCTCGATCTCCAAGCCAACAGATTGCGGTCCTTGCCCGATTCCTTTGGGAACTTGTCTAGCCTTGTGAATCTCAATCTGAACTCGAACGAACTGACCCGTTTGCCTGATTCCCTAGGGAATCTGAATTCTTTACAGACACTAAATGTGGAAAGCAATGAGCTTGAAGAGCTTCCTTACACGATCGGCTCTTGCTCATCCCTCATCGAGCTAAGGCTGGACTTCAACCAGCTCAAGGCCCTGCCAGAGGCGATCGGGAAGATCAAATCCTTGGAGGTTCTCACTTTGCATTACAATCGAATCAAAGGGTTGCCTACAACTATGAGCAATCTTTCCAACTTAAGGGAACTGGACGTCAGCTTCAATGAACTAGAGTCCGTGCCTGAGACCCTGTCTTTTGCCGTGAGCCTTGAGAAGCTGAATATCGGGAGCAACTTTGCCGATCTGAGATCCCTACCGAGATCGATAGGAAATCTTGAGATGCTTGAAGAACTTGACATAAGCAACAATCAGATAAGAGAACTGCCGGATTCTTTCAGGTTCTTGTTAAGGCTGAGAGTTCTAAGAGCCTATGAGACTCCTCTTGAATTGCCTCCAAGAGAAATAGCCAGGCTTGGTGCTCAGGTACTGATTCATTACTCCATAGTTCAATTCTTTAGGTTCTCTGTTAGATGGTCATTTGGCTAATGCTCCGCCTGTTTAAATCCTGTTCGTCAGGTGGTTGTACAATACATGGCTGATCACGTGTCTAAGAGAGATTCCAAGTCCAAACCGACAAAGAAGAAGAAGAGACAGTGGTTCCGGTTCGGGTTCTGGTTCTGCTCGGGTGCTTAGCCTAGTCAAACTTCCACAGAGAAGGACCTAGCCTGAGCCTAACTGTTTCGCAACCTGTCCCTGTGGGTATATCGGAAACGCATATATCATCCTTGTTTCCATGTCTATTTATTCAAGCATTCTGTTGTGTGTAAATCTTCCGCCGATATCTGTTTGTGATATTGAAATTCTGTATATATTACAGTTCAACGATCTGTAACTTATGCTCATGAACATAGACTCTGCTTGGTGCTGAAAGGAAGAGTTTTCTTCTCGTTCAAAGTCAAACTTAACTGCTTGATGTTGATTCCTTTTGTCTTTATACGCCTTGACAGATGCAAACGGTGCGTAAGAATCAGCCTACAATTCACATCAGCATATCTGTATCTCACCCGTGCAAAACCCATGCTAAATGGAGCTACAGGAGTTGAGACAGATGCATAAAAGATTAACCACAACAACTCTTTTCTTAAGCTACAAAAACAATAGTCTCCATTCCTTCATTACCAGTATAAATCCTCATCTTAATCCAACCGGCAAGGATTAGCTTGGTCGACGATGCCTACATCACTAGGTACCAAAATGCAAATATTCTCCAATTGGATGCGCTATCCGGTCCAGTTCAACTGATCTACGATGGCCGGTCCTTAACTCTTTCGGGGAGTCGCTATTGCTGGAGTGGAAAACTAATAAAATCCGGCATCGAGAGGAATAATCAATATCCAATAATGTATTAAATTACAACTTTGCTTGTCTGGCCTGTAATTATTTATTCATGAAGCTTTCAACTGGGGATGTGCTATCTGGCGAGCTCAAACTGACCCAGATGAAAGCAAAACAAGCAACACCTTCAGCATAATCTTTTATGAGAAGAAGACTAACATTTCCCAATATAATATATGGTCTTGGCTAGTGACATTTGCTGGGATTATTTAAAGAGGGGCTTATAAGATTATTCTTGCTGATAATCTCCTAAATCCATCTATTAAATTCCCTAAACCAGTGGGATCAAATTCGTTGATGGTATCCCTAATCTACCATGCTTGGTTTCTGGATTTGGACATGGAGTGGACCTACGTTGGAATATTCGGGGCAAGCACGCCCCCATCCGCATCGGAACGTTGATTAAGACATGTTCCTAATTCTTCGTATCATGCGAGCCGTTTAGTTATTAAACTCTAATTAAAGAAGAGAACAACGTTTTGACTTCGAATCGCAAAGAACGAAAAACCCGTTTTTAACGTTCATGTTTTAGATTATTTTTAATGGAGATGGATAATGCCAATCGTATTGACATAAGTGTCGGTATTTGTGAACACGCGATGTCTGCGTGGGGAAAAAAACATGGATGATAATTGGAAGTAGCATGTGTATTGAGTCTTCTAACCTTATCCAGAGGTACCCATGATAGCAACAACTTCCACTTATTTCCACGAATAAGAAGTACAGATGGGCGAGTCAAATCGTGCACATATATGAATCTGACCGATATAAAGAAAAATAATTTTGTCGGTTATGAGGATCGAATGGTAATGTCATCGCAAGTTAACATCGAATCTGAAGTTTATGGCACCCGATTAAAAAAAAAATGATATCGAATAACCGACTATCTTATTAGCTTCAAACTTGTCGATAGCGGCTTGGTAGGCATGGCCACCGACATCGCATTATAGCTTCTGCCGGGAGATTGAAATTTACAATTTCCATGCCGGAACAATAACATGCGATGCACGTACGAAAAAAATTAAAGTTATTTACCGAATTAAGATATTCAATGAAAGTGGGGTGATGAAACTAAGGCAAATGTACATTATCATTGGGCAAATCCCAGCACAAAAATAACATGTGCAAAAGCTCAGCCCAAGCCCAAGACCAAGCCCAAGACCAAGCCCAAGCCCAAGCCCAAGCTCTCCGCGGCATTTAGAAGCTTTAAAGTTTTGGGTTTTTTTTTTCCTGGTCGGAAGCTTTGAAGCTCTGATAAATCTGTGGATACTGCGTCATCTGTGTGGTCTCTGCTCGTCATGATGGACCGACTCAACAGTGTAGGATTTCCTGCAAAATCATTCTTGTTCAGTCGTGGTTTAGCATCTTCGAGCACTCTTCTGAGATGCGCGATGTGATAAGCATCGTGAAGCGAAGTGGAGCATGGCGAAGTGCGGAGATTCTCAGAGTCTTCACCGATTTTGCAATGTTTTCCTTTATGGGTTTGCATTGGATGATACAAAGTCAGATACTTCAGCTTAAGGAATCGATCACCCGTCGCCTCGTCGGTTTCGATATCTTCGGTGGAGGTGTTTGGTCGGAGGCTGGGCTCGAATGAGTGGTGTTGATACTATTGGGATCACGGCATTGATGATGGTCCCGAGTTATTGGTGATTCACCTCTTGTCAAGCGTTGTTAGCTGAATCGCTGGTTTCCCTGCATAGATTGCTGTTTCATCGGACAACTTAGTTGAAGGGTCTCTTTGGTCGGCTCGTGTATAATGAGCTGCTGGTTGATTTCTATTAGTAGGATCACCTAGCTGTTTAAGATCGATGTCGGGTGTGATTTCCAGTGTACAGGAAGGCGGGTATTCACTCAGCCGATGCAGATGACGAAGCCTGTACCTCAAGTTGAAACCTTTTGATATGGTGATTGAAAGTGTAGCAATGTCTTAGCTGGAGGTGAAGAATGAAGGAAAGAGTAACATCGGAGACAAAAAATATGCATTGGCCTTCTGAATATGTTGAGGAGGCTCTCCCAGGGACAATGTTGGTGCTTAAGGTGGTTGTGGAGGGGGGGGTGAAAAATATCAATCCTAAGCTGTCGGCGCGCGCGCCGAATTCTTTCATTGAGAGGGATAGGATAAGAATGGTATCTGAATGCAAATTGAACAGGAGATTCATGGAGGAAGCAGAAAATATTTGCAAGTAGCCGAGTGCTAATGTTCTCTCTAGTGAGAAGGCTGCTAATATCTGTGGTTTTTGATGGAGCAATAAACTGCATGGACTGACATAATTCCATTTCAACATGGCGATAACCGAGCAGAAAAAATTGAGGCACTATGCATTATCTTCCTCCGCATGTGTTTGTCGGTATGGATAGAACAGTTTCCACTCTCCCAATTTTGAACTAGTGTTAATAGTCGTGGATCGCACCTTGAGTTCTCAATTGTATCGTTATTTCTCTCTGCACACGACTTAAGCATTTTATAATGTTATTTGAATGCTTAAGCAGCAGATATTTGGGATACTGAAGTACTGGCCTTTGGTTTCATTTCGACCCAAACACCATGTTAATTAAATGTGAGAGAATTTCATGGGCTAACTTCGTAATTTTGGATCTCATTTGGTGGGGGAAACTGTCTAGAGATGCACTCTTTGAGACTGCTCAGAAATGCTTAAAAAATGGGCGTGATATTTGACTCTGACCATGAGTCTCTTCTCCATATTACCTTGATATTAGGAATCTAGCAAATTGTGGCTGGAAATTGATTTGCTAATTCTTTACATTTGCAAGGCATCTAGGGATTCCCACAGCATGACATGTCTGCATCTGATGGAATGGCACTGCATATCTGGACAAGAGGAAGTGATTTCCGAAATCGTTTTAATTTGTCTGTTGAAAAGATGCTTTCTTTCATTGTTGTTCATCCAAACGTATGCTGATTTTGCTGCTACAGAGATGTTGTTTTCAATTTGGGAATATGCCTAATGTCAAATTACCTCGAGTTCATACTAAGGATATACGGATTCTTCTTTGCATCAAGTCTGTGGAGATGAAAGCTAATGTTTGACTGGGAGATGAAGGTCCTTGTCATCTTTTGAAATGATATACGGATTTTGGTGGTCTCTCAAACCTGCAAATTCTAGTTTATTTTGCCTAACAGGTCAAGTTGGTTGATTGATAAGGTTGCATTAATAGACCTTTCTCAAGTGCATGATGGTGGTCTTCCTCCAAAACACCTGCTGATGTCATTCCAATGTCAGCTAGAGAAGTGGTGTGATATGTATATCCAAGAGGAGGTGTGTTTGGACAACCAGATCAAGTTGGTTGGAAAGTCACAAATTTCAGATGCTGATGCTGCTTGCATCATAAGGGCTGCCCGACTGGTAAGGTTAGGCTCGAAACTTATCCACTTGACTTTGATATTCTCTTGTCTATACCAGTGATTAATGCCCGTTAACAACCGGGAGGGCATTGCTAAGAGCCACATAACAGTCTGTTCTGTCTAGAAAGGCAACATTGCATCCGTGGTGCGAAAAATGCCGAAGTACGGACTCAAGGTAAGTATAGTCGGCATCTTGGATGCCCGATGCAGAATGCTTTTCCTCATGTTTTTTCATGGAAACGTGCTCCTTGGTTATCATTACGAGACTTTTTCCGGCAAGGGTGTTATGGAAATGCATTTAGATTGGTTAAAGGGTGTCATCAGAGTGATGACATAAGTCTCCCTAACTCAATATAGGGAAGGATTCTTGGACAACCGTGGAACAATAGCTGGAATATCCAGTTGGGATCAAAGTTTGGAACGCGGAAAAACAGCCAAGAATAGTAAAGGACTTGTGGTCCCGTTGCACCCTTATCTATGGACCTGTTAATGGAGGTTCCTGTAGTGTTTCTTGAACTTGTGAAGGCCACACTGCCCATCCTTGGACTTTTTTCATTATTAGCTCCCTCTTGTCCCACTCTGCCTCATTGTTCTAGTCTCTTTTTTCCCTTTTCATACCAGCCTCATGTTCAAGCACACTCTTCACATATATACTCATAGAAACATTGCTCGTCTCATGCCTGCCTGTGTGCGCGAATGTTTGAACACACATTTGTATTGCGTTTTTTTAATTGCATGGCATCTGAGAATTCGTGAGAACTGTCGAATTATTCTGGTACTGTTTTCCATGCACGCACGAATATTTTATTCGGTGTCGAGAATGGCTCGCGAATTGGTAATGCAAAAGCATGACCGAAGACAGTGAAGATCCTTTCAGGGTCCTTGAGAGCGATGCATAGCGGTGGACTGCCCTCTGCCGCAACTGTTTAATCAGATGGTCTATACGGATTCATCTTATCCTATGGATATGCCGAAAAGCGAACTGTCAGTCCTAATCTTGACCGGAATCCGCGTCAGCATAAACCTTCATAATCGAGTGTTGCTTTTGCAGGAGGCGGCTGAAGTTGAAGGAAAGTGTGCAATTCGGATACCCGGCTATTCCGTCAAAAGATCGTCGATACGGAAAGCCGTTCACCCTTAAGTTTCATCAATCGGGAAAAGCATGGATGTACTAGTCATTGCTGAGGGAACCATGTACTGTGTTTGGGCCTGGCATTTTTCTTTTAAGTAGCTGGCAAAGCACAAAGAGTCGAGGAATCAATTGAACTGGAAACTAGCATAGCTTAAAACTTTCCATCTTCTCTTACACTGAGCATGTTCTCTTACCATGGACATTTTTCGACGGTCTCGTCGCAGCGACCCTCGTTCATGATACTTACGGTGAGGCAACCATCGTCCCAAGAAGAATCCCAACACTAAACTTCCTGATTTTCGCCTAGGTCCTTTCGGCCATGCGCTATATCGGGAGAATATCTCCGTTCGCAATCATCTAAAGGCAAAACGAGAAACTTGATGATAGATAAGGAGAATAACGCAGGACCACCAGCAACTAAAAAGCTACTGGCCATCTCTATCCAGTTGCAGACGGCACAGAGATGGATACCACCGACGGGCGAGATCGGTCTGTCGCGTGACGTGGGCTGGTCGGGACCCTTCGACGTCCGAGGGGAGAGGAGCGTGTGGCCAATGGCATCGCTCACATGTACGAACTGTAGCGAGACAATGGGAACCACAACAGCGAGAGGGAAGGGTGGGGTTGTGGGGGGCCCAGAGAGTCTCTTGGAAAAAAAAAGGTTGATCTTGATATGCCTCCACCGGTTAAGGAAATCGGTAGTTAATTTACCAATTCTACCAGAAGGGAGGAACTAAGAGTTGAAGGCTTGGTTGCAGATTTGGAAGGAAAAGAAAGAAACTGGTAAGAGAAGGCAGGTGGGTTTTGGAAACCCACGTAGAATTTGCGCCTTAGGAAGCAATTTTCTTGTCCTGAACTAGAAATCCGGGCGACTAAACACAATCTTAAGATCTTTCTTGGGGTCCTCGTGCCTTGATAATAAGCCAGTTGGGGGCGGGATTGGAGAATGTTAGATCATAAGATTAGTCGTGTGCCTTAGGAAGTTTGGACAACCCGACCCTATAAAAGACAGTTAAAAATCGCTCCTTTTAACACCATTTTTCTCACTCTCATTCATTGCCCCCACCCCTCTCTCTCTCTCTCTCTCTCTCTCTCTCTCTCTCTCTCTCCACTTCACCTGCAACCTGGAGAGGTATGTTCGTGCCCCCACTTCATAATGGTCACTGAATTTTCCTTGGCTTTGGCTTTTTGAAGCATCTATCAATCTGAGGTGTGCGACACATCCATCCCTCTAGAAAATGGCCGAGTAGTTTAGGCAGAGATCGAAGCTTACTCTTCCATTTGGTAGTAAAAAATCTGTTCTTTGACAAATAATCTGACATCTTGTTGAGCTTCTGTTGCTCTGATTTCTTTGCTTTCTACAAGCTTCTTCCCATTTTCCCTTGGGAAAACCGAGTCTCTACTAATGCATCGTGCCTTGCTATATATGTTGTCTGCCAGATACAGATGTGATGGGAGAGAGAGGAGCGTACTCTGAGTTTGAGATTTCAGAATTTTGAGAGCTTTGAAGAAGGCAATCCCAACTCTGCAGGGTCGACGCAATGCCGGTTCCTCTTGCTCCGTATCCGACTCCGCCGCCACCTTATACTCCGCCGCCTGTGAACGGTACCTTCTGATTCTTTAGCTCCCTTTTCGATCTTGGGAAGACTGAGCATGCCCTTCAATTGGTTTTTCATAAAATGGAGTTTAGAGGATGGCCTCTTAGGATAGAAAAATGCTAAAGGGATAATTAGAGTGGCACTGAAGCATACTATTTATGTTCTTCTCCTGTTCACTTCACTTGTCCAATTAATTATTGGAAGGACAATGAATCTATTGCTAAATGCAGGATAACTAAAATTGCAGAGTTTGGGAGAACATGACAGAGGTTGAGGATAAGCAATTAGCTGAGGAAGACTGCTGAAATTCCCTTTTGTTTTTTAATAGAAAATCTGGTCAAGAAACCTCCAGCTTCACTTTCATAAGTTCAGGACTAATCGCTCGCTGATCTGTCTGATCGTCAGAAAAAGTCTTACCTTTCTGCTTAACCATATATAGTTACAGGCACTGTTTGTTTCTGGAGACACTAACGCTTCAATGACACATTAATGCCAATCCGAATGCACTTTGTTGGTGTTCAGGTACACAGAGCCAGCTTGTCTGTTCTGGGTGTAGGAATCTCTTGCTTTATCCTGCAGGAGCGACCTCCGTTTGCTGCGCAGTTTGCAATGCGGTCACTGCAGTTCCTCCTCCAGGTACCTTTCTCGGCTAGCAGCTTCAAAATTTGTAAATATAAACTGTAATCAATTAATCCTCTCAATTATGCGAAGCAACTGGAAGTCTGGAATAACAAATTAGTGTCTGTTCATGCTTGAGTCATGACAGGCACCGAAATGGCCCAGTTGGTATGCGGAGGCTGCCACACCTTACTCATGTACATCCGAGGAGCGACAAGCGTACAGTGCTCCTGTTGTCACACGGTCAACCTAGCCTTGGAAGGTATCGATCATCTATGAATTCTAAATGTCATCACATGTTGAGTTCCCCTTGTTTTTGAACTTCGATTCTCCAATCTGTTGAAACGGAATGTTCAAAATGCTCATTTTGATCTGTAATGCTTATTGAGGGTCTCATCTCACTCCAAATGGGTAATGCAACAGCAAACCAGGTGGCACATGTCAACTGCGGGAACTGCAGGATGCTCCTGATGTATCAATACGGAGCACGGTCGGTCAAATGCGCTGTCTGCAATTTTGTTACATCAGTTGGTGTGAGTCTCTCATTTCCCTTTCTTCTCCAGTCTTTCGGTGTCTATCTTTTGAGATACCCTGTCTTTATCCGCCGCCGCCATTTCTGCATTTCCCATTGGACTTCGCCGCACCTTGTCAATTCCTAGTTTTTAGATGTACATGATTTGTTCGGCAAGAAACATCTACAAGTCAAGCACCGGATAACCTCAACCTGTTACACAAAGGTAAACTTGGGGTTTTTTCTTGGATGTTGCAGGCTTCGACAAGCACACCGGAACAGAAGTTCAACAGCTAGAATTAGCAATAAACCTACCAGTCACAGGCCTCACAACTCATGGTTACAGTACTTCTATTCTACCACTGCCATGACTGCACATCATTGCCATCAACGCAAGCAGAGAAAATCCCTACTAGTTTAACTTGTATAGAGTTGAAACCTTTTTCTTCGCCGTCGCGTGACATTTAGTTGAATAAGCAAGTTCTCGGCTATCGGCAGGTTCGGGGCGTGTGAGTCTAGTACTTGTAATGACAGAGACTCTTCTCTTCTGCTGTCAAAGCATTTGGATAAAGAGAGAGAAAAAGTGAAAAACTTCATTTTCTAATCTGTTTACTTTAACACGGTGCTGAACATGTCTTGAAGCACACGGGTACACAACCTTATCCCCATTCCTCATCCGTTATCCTTTTGAAATTCAACTACCAGTGAGGACAAAACCAGGTGCTCATTTTCAAATGAGAAGACAAAGTCACATGATAAAACCTGTCTGAATGAATTGATCCGCAAACCCAACAACAAAAAATGGGGGCAAAAGCACTTTTTATCACCTCAGTTTGTGGATTTGGAACCGAGTCTCATCGGATAGGTGATCACGCGCAGCCTCTCTTTCCAGGTGGAAACGTGTTTGCGCGAGGATCACGGCCTTAACCGACATGACAAAGCAAGTTCATGTCAACGACATTGATTAGTTTGATGTTTGAACTACATGGCCCAATCCAGAAGAACTTGAAAACAGATGTTACCAGGTGAGCAACTTTTTTGGAGGTTGTTGAAGACCAAAATGATGTTGACTGTCGGATCCACATCGTACGGTTAAACAGCTGCTGATCTACATGGTATGATTACGGATTCAATTTAATCCCTATATTATCTAGTTCAGAGAATTAAACTGTACATATTTATCAGAAGTTTCAGGGACTGCCTTGTGCAAACTAAAATTTCATTGACTTTATTGCGCATTGAACGAAAATTCAGGGACCATTTGCAGGGAAGAGCATGATTCCAGGTAGAAGCGAGAATCGGTTTGGTTCTAGGTTCAAAGGTATGCACGATAGGTTCCATGTTTCAAAAACTAGAGAATCGGTTCTCATGGTAGGTACCAAGTTTCTGGGAACCTATAACCTAGAATAAGTTTTTTGTGTTTTTTTGTTCTATGTCTTTGCATGATCTTGCAATTTTCCATGGTATCCGATGAAAAATGTATAATTTAGAACCACTAGTTTAAGCTTCTACTTTCGATGATATCCATGATTGCGATTTTTATTTTATTAATATTTCATCTTTTTCGTGTGTCTAAATATGGGTTGTGGTAATTGAATTGTAGCAACAAATGATGGTCATTAGATATGATGATTCACTTTAATCGTTCAATTAAGAATTCACGTGAAACCTAGAACCGACCTTAGAACTTGTAACGTGGTAGGTTCTATGTTCCATTGTATGTAGAGTGGGCTTCAAGTTCCAAAATTGAGGAATCGGTTTTGACGAATAAGTTCCATGTTCCAAATGAAACCCGAATCGACCTTAAAACCGCTTACCCCTAAACTTTTGTGTCATTTTTCCATATGTTTAGTGACAAGTGATGCCTTGGATAAGGTATTCTCCACACGCTTCATATCCCGTGACTATCGATGAGAATTCAATTTTTAAGAGATATGAATACATTGTAATTTAGAAAATTTCCCATAAGTCTGAAAAACACATTTGCTTCGAGATCGAACGTCAATTGCGATGATTAATAGCTCGTCGGCATAGACGTAGATTAAAACCCTTTAGAAACGCACATGAAGCTTTCTTCTCGTACGGCTCGTAAGTATCACCGGTGTTGACGTGGACATTATTTAGATATAATTTTTATTTTTTCACGTATCCTTTTTTATTTTTTTTTGCTGGTGGCTGGCAAGATTGAGCCCAGCCTAAAAACCAAATTCGGATGGCCCTCGTATGCTAATAAAATGAAAAGATTTAGAACTAAATTAGTCTAATTAAAAAATTTAGATTTGAATTGATATCAACACAATAAATTTATAAATTTTTGGTTACCTTCCCCCTTAGGAGCACCAACGAGATTTTCTCAACGCGGGGACCGTGGTGCCCCATCTGACTCGGGCGGATTACAGGGACAAATCTTGATGGGTGTTTATTGGAGACGTGCCAAAATGGCGTCTTTTACTTTTTCT
The DNA here is from genome assembly GCF_020921035.1 of Rhodamnia argentea. Lineage (NCBI taxonomy): Eukaryota > Viridiplantae > Streptophyta > Magnoliopsida > Myrtales > Myrtaceae > Rhodamnia > Rhodamnia argentea. The sequence goes on from NC_063158.1 coordinate 5,047,747, forward strand.
CGATCGTGCCCACTAACCGGAGCCACTAACAAGAGTCATCAGCGTTAGCTAATTAACACGATCGCTGCACGTTTCTTCAAGCTTAACTTAAGAAAGGGGAGAAATGACGAGGTGATTTGACAGAGCGTTTGGAAACCCTCAAAGGCTAAAAGCCTCAGGAGAGGTTGACGAGTGCGCATGCGAATTGCAGTTTAGTTGACTTGCATGGTGAACATGGGAATCGATTATATTGATATCAATTCAATCTTAAACATTCCAATTGAATTAATTTAGTCCTGAATTTTTTTACATTGATACCAATTCAGTCCATCATGCCAATTTTGGCCGGAAATCGCTGATATAGACATTTTGAAAAATATTTTAGCAATATTTTAAACTTTTTTTTATCATTTTCTTTTCTTTTTGTGGTCCTCACCGGCCGTAGACGAGGTGGCCCTAGCCTAGATCTGGCAAGGATCGCTGGCGACTCTCGTCTGCTAAAATTAAGGGGTTTAAAAAACAAAAAATGAATCGATAATAAAAGATAAAATAAAACAAAATTGAAAACAAAAAAAATGTAATAAATTCATAAATGATTAAAATAATATTAAAAATGTCTATATTATCGCCGACCATGCTGCGTAGGATGCTCGGTGTTCACGTCAGAGAAATCCCTTCAAAATTGACAGGGTGACTGTATTTGTACAAATGCGAAAATGTTTAGGATTATATTAATCAAATTGAAAGTTCTAAGACTGAATTGAGGGAAAAGTATAAAAAAATTTGTAAACCTATTTAATTCAATCCCAAAGCTTTTATTGGTATCAATTTAGTCCTAAACATTTTGCATTTGTGCCAATGCGGTCTAAACATTTTATTGATGTCAATTCGGTCCTAAACCTTTTGTATTGGTGTCAATTCAATTCTAAACCTTTTGCTTTTCTGTTAATTGAGTCAATCCGGCCAATTTTGATAAAAAATTCGCTGACGTGGACATCGGTTGTTCTATGTGGCACGGCTGGCATTGACGTTGATATTTTTTAATATTATTTTAATAATTTTAAATAATTATAATAATTTTTTAATGATTAAGAAAAGAAAAAGAAGAAAAAGCCAAAATATATGTTAAACAAATTATTAAAAATATCAACAAATATTCATGTTAGCGCCAGCCATATATGTATGACAATCGGCGTCTACGTTAGCAAATTTCCTACCAACATTGGATAGATTGACTCATTGCAAAATGTTTATGACTGAATTAACACAAATGCAAAATGTTTATAACTGAATTGACACCAATAAAAATTTTAAGACTGAATTAACACTAATGTAAAAAGTTTAGGACTGAATTGATACCAATGCAATAGGTTTATGATTTTTTTTAACACTTTTCTCATTGAGTTGATACTAATATAATAAGTGTAGGACTTTTTTTTATACCTTTTCCGATGTGTGTGAATCGTCAATGTAAAGCCGACGTGGCACCTAATCGTAGCAACTTGCGTCAAACCGCATCTTGAGGATTGAGGACGAAGAGGGGGTGTAGTTTGGTCAAGCGTCGCCAATGTTTGACTATCTAATATCACTTTGGTGGTTGGGTGTTCATATGATGTTGAGCTCTGCTATATGTACGTGCCAACCCACGTCCACGATTCGGCAAAAGCGTAGGATTATAAGATTGGCGGATGGTGGACCACGAGAGAGCTTTCGTGTGATCTTCACATTGAGAAAATTACCAAAAAAAAAAATCAATTCGATTTTAAACTTTTTAATTTAACTAATTTAATCCTAAAATTTTTGATGATTTTTCAACATGGCCCACCTAGCCAATTTTGGCATGCAATTGTTATCAACGTGGATGTTGACCGTCTTACGTGGCATGACCGGTGCTGACGTGGATTTTTTTTTTTTTTGCATGTTATAAATTTTCTTTAATGTAAAAGAAAGAAGAAAAAGAAAAAATTGTAAAAAAAATTAAAAAAAATTGTCCAAATTAATGCTGACCATACCATGTAGGATGACCGATCATTTACGTTAGTGATTACCGACTAAAATTGGATGGAGGACGACATTGGCAAACATGAAAATGTTCATGACTAAATTAGCCAAATTGAAAAGTTTAAGACTAAATTAATATATGCACAATAGATTCATGACCATTTTTTTTGTGGTAATCGTCCCTTTTCACAGTAATATGGCATCTCGTGAAAGAAGCATTGCATGGTGTATATGCTTCACATCAAGTTAGGTTCACATGGGTCATAAATGGTCGGACCCAAAAATATATTTATTTAAGCGTTTATGACTAATTTATTGCAATGCAACTCTATTGACCCATATCAACCTATAGCCGATTCGATCTATATTTCTAAAGCACTTCTATATTTAATCAAATCTGGGAATACTATCTAAACTATGATGAGAGTGCCGAGCAAGCTAGCGTGAGATCAAGTGAGGGCAAGGGAGAGAGAGAGAATGAAGAGAGACTCATGGATGTGAGTTGTGTCACACCCCAAATTAACAAGAACAAGGGAAATGACACGGCCGCCCTACTTGAAGGACGCATCCTCAAACATAAACTTGCTATCAAAGTATATAATTTTAATTATTGCGACTCAACTCAAATCCAAAACGCAACTACCAAAGTTTCCCGTCGATATCGCTCTCGACCTACTAGCTGCTAACCGAAGAACTTGAAAAGGATTAGGAAATGAATGGGGTGAGCAATCACAACTCGGTGAGTATTACGTATCTTCTAAGCGGATCGAGTAATCACTATGCATGTATACAAAGCAATACCAGAAGCCCATAGTTCAATCTCAATATATATTGTACATATCAAATTAAATGTGAGTGGTTTCATTTTAGCAAAGCTTTGCACAAGCAAAAAAATACGCATTTAATCACCATCATAAACCAAAATCAATGGTCAAGTCGATTGATCAATTTCTATCAAAAATCACGTCAATGGTCTATTCATTGACTAATTTATTGCTCAATATACTACCATGATCACGACACAACGCCTAGTGACAAGGCAACCAAGATTCCTCCCTTGGCAAGGTTTCCACCGATAATGCCGGTGGCTTACCCAGAAGGATATCCTAAAATCGTTATACATACCCAAAAGCTCCTAACCAAGTTCATAGTCATATGAGCATCAAACAAGCATTCTTTAACACTACAAATGCAAATCCAACCCGAATCTCATAACCATAATACATTTCATAAACAGAAACACATAACCTTTTCAAAACACATTTCATCCGCTAGAAATAGCTTGCTCAAAGTATTTCTCATCATTCAGAAATCATTTCATAAACTTATTCACAAAGCAATACGTATATGTCTCTTCACAATACTTTGCATAACACGTTTTCTAAAATCTTCATGAATAACCAAGAAGTAGTAAATGCTCGATCCGGCATTTTATGTAATAATAATGTCATTTCATAACTCATACTATACATCCATATCACTTTCAAAACATAAGTTTTACAAACTCAAAAAAGAGATAGTACTACTTACTTGGGATTGCCTATGACCAAACAACAAACAATACTTAAATCGTCGAACTCATGATCCTAACAAATAAACGAGAACCAACATAAAAACCAAGTAAAAAACTACAATAACTATGAATCGGCTAAACTAACTTAAATGCTACAAAACAACTCTTACGCCCCAGCAAATCGCATAACCAAAGCAATTTTTCAGGCCATTGGCAAAGCGACGCTCAAACGCAAAACCCTTAAAATCTCGTTCCAATCGAACTGTTTCTTCAAAATCACTCTCATCAAAATCCACGGCTCTATAACATCATAATCTACCATTTCCATGAAAACCCGAAACTTAACAACTCAATAATTGGACAACAAGGCTCAAATTTCATTAATTTAGAGTTTCATGCCCTAATTCAAAAACTATTTCGATTGGACGAACTCAGGGTGCGAACACTTATCAAACGTTGCTAATCGTCTTGGCAAGGCATCCATAGCATGTACACTCAGGAGCCCTTTCCTTTCTTCCTCCTCCACCTTCTTCTTTCTTTTCTTTCCTTTTTTTCTTCAACGGTCGTCTCGGTCCCTCTCCCTCTTTCTTAAGAACTGTCCACTCTCTCTCTCTCTCTTATTTTACTCTCTCTTCGCAAGCTCCCTTGAAAATGGGATGAGGCCTCTACTTTCTGCTTCTTTGACTTTTCAACCTTTTCTTTTTCCTTTCTTTATTTTTTTTATAGTCAAAATACAAATTTTACAAATTGTATCTAAGTAAGTTGTAAATCCATTTATGATCTATTTAACACTCTTAATATATTTAAACTCATTTATGACCCATTTATTGAATATAACTAATTCATATAATAACTTAATCAATCATATACGGGTTAAAAAATAAATTTGTGACCCATTTTGATAAGTCTATTTCGCACCATTGTGGAATAGATTTGAATAACTTGGGTGAAAAAATGACCAAAGCCACTAACACGACGTGACTAAGAACACGTCAATGAAGAGGGAGTTCAACAAATTCATCGTTTATAATAATATGAAGTTGGGATCAATAGCATAGCGAATATGGCCAAATACAATTTCTAGGGAAAATCTCAAATAATGGCTCGAAGTTCCCTCATTTTCTTAAATGGGGGCTTGAAGTGATCTTTGTTTCAAATAAGAGTTTGAAGTGCTCTTAATGTTTGAAATAAGAGCATGAGGTGGTCATGATTGTTTCAAATAAAGGGCCTGACCTTGCCGGTCGGCTAACCGATCAAGGGCATTTCCATCAAAATATAATCGTAACCTAATTTTTAGTTGAATTAATTTTAAAAATAAAAAAACATAAAGTTAAAAAAAAATATTGGTGGGAGGGTGCCCTCCTACCCGTTGTTGCCGGTGGGGTGATGGCGATGGTCGGCGGGGTCACTAGCTCCTCAAAGAGGGCCAACGACCATGCTGACTAGAGGCGAGGGCGGATAGGAGGGAGGGGTGCGGCCCTCGGCCGGAATAGGGTGAGGGTTGCCAACCCTCTACGGACCGGGGCTAGGGGCGCCGACCTTCGGCCGGACCCCTCTCCTAGCTTTGGCGAGGGCCAACGAGCCATCGCCGCCTCCCCACCGCATGTGGAGCGGCGTCCACGGGCGGGAGGGGTCCCTCCCGCTTGTGTTTCTATTTTTTTTAGTTTTTTTTTTAATTTTTAAAAAAGATAAAGAAAAAAAAAGCAAATAATAAAAAAAGTAAATGACGAAGATGTCCCTAATTAACCATTGAGAGGCCCATTTTTGATATTGATATGGCTGCTTTAGGCTCTTATTTGAAACAATGTCCAGTGTATGCCTTTATTTGAAGTAATGAGGACTTTTCAGGCTATAACTTGAGAAAATGATATCATTTTAGATCCTTATTTGAAATTGTTTCCAAATTATGTTGTTAGACTCGAGTATTTGATGTATGTATATTCGCAAGAGTATTCAATATCACTTTCCTTATAGCACTGAAAATTTGAATACGTCCGCATGAAAGCGAAATCCTGTCTTATGCTGAAGCCGGCATTTAATTCACACTAAATTTCCAACTCCCAAGAGATCCTACCCTTCCGCACTCCAACGGCTCTTTTTCTGGCCTGCGCGCACTCTCATGAAAGTGACCTAATTCATTAATGGAAACCCAACAACGCTCCTCCCCGTCTTCTTCTTCTTCCCTCTACATATACTCTCTCTCTCTCTCTCTCTCTCTCACTACCCATTTAGCTGCCCATTTCATCTCTCAACTTCTCTCTCTCTCCCAAACATCTTGTGACAATCAGCATAATCTCGTAATTTCCAGGGCCTTCTCGGTCGAGCTTCACGCATGGATTGCTTGGTCTTGCCGGTCTCGATGCTGAGAAGGCGGTCCACGGGTTCGAGGCTGGGCTACCGGCCGCTCTCGGAGGAGGCACTGGGCGAGCCGGTGGAGCGGCCGGCTGTGACGGTGGTAGTGGGGAAGGAGAGGAAGGAGTTCCTGGTGGACCCTTTCGTGCTGGAGGAGAGCCCTTTCCGGGTCCTGATCGATTCGGCGAGGCGAAGAGAGGTGAGGGAAGAGGAGAGGGTGATTCTGGTGGATGTGGACTCGATCTTGTTCGAGCACATGTTGTGGTTGATGCACAATGATTCCACCTCTTTGTTCCAGCTCAATCTCAAGGACATCATTGACTTCTATGCTCAAGATTTTTAGCGAGGGACATCCATTACAGAAAAGAGAAATATTACAGATTAGGTTAAACACTGATTGAGCTTGTAGATTTTCTTTTGAAATGCGTTCTATGCAATCAATACATACATATCAAATACAATAGCATCGTGTTATTTTGGAGGTATAGGATTTCTGGTCTCGTTTCTCTTTGGACTGTTTATGCTTGAGTTTTACTTCATCTTCTTAAATCCGTTCATTTTTTTTTAATGGGCATGGGATGGGCTTTGTTTCCGGCCCAAGATAATGAAAGCCCACCTAGATTGATGTTTTGGAGACCAAGGAACTAAAAGAATGGGCTCTCACAAAAGAATAATAAGAGGGGCTGAAGATTTGTCACCAAAAGATATAATGATCTATGAATTTTATGCTTGGGATCCAAATGGGTAAGTTTTATGTGACGGAATGACAAGCTAGGCTGTCTGATATGGTTGAAAAAAAAAAAAAATCAGAGTCCGAAGTGGAGCCATTTTCTAAAAGAGGACTCAAAAGGAACTTTATCTCAAATAAGAGCTTGAAATGACCAAATCGTATCAAATGAGGACCTGAATTCCTCGGCTAGCCGGCAAGCAATAGACTATTCTGACTATCGGGGAAGGGATATTTTAGTCAAAATAAGGAATTGAAGCCGCTGGTGATCGTGGCCTTCAGAGAAGCAATATACTTTTTCTTCTCCTACTGGAATAGTCATATGCTCACTGGCAGGCCAAAGGCCTCACTTTGAGACTATTTGACAGCTTTGGGCCCTATTTGAGGCAAAGTCTATTTTGGGCCTTCTTAAAAAAAATGACTTCATTTTGGGCTTTTATTTGAAATTTTTTCTCAATACAACACCAAATGACGATCAAGAAATGGAGCTTTTTTTTTATTTTTTTGGTCGGATGTCAAGAAATGGAGTTGAATGTTTTATTCTCAAACCATTTCTCTCTCTAAGGAGTCTGAACTTCCACATTAGAACCCATGACAGGAACCTAGTCTAAGAAGCAAGTAAAGAAGAAGCTAAGAGAGATCCACAGATTAATCAGAAAGTCAAACCGAGATCAGGTGGTGCTAACAAAATCTGCCAACTTCTTTCTAACCTTTGAGATATTCAAAATGGAGGACGAGGAGCTGAGTTTCTATTCCACCATCGATTAGTGTTGGCCATGTTACGATTGGACGGATGCCTCTAAACTTTCAAATGTTATACACTATCCATTTAAGCTTTCATTATGTTATAGCAGTTAATCCTTCGTTGTATTGCATGCACACGACATTTAAGGAGTAAAAATGTATTTTTATCTTTTTTTTATATGGAAATCTCTCTTGTACCTTTGTTTCTGTAAAATTGGACAAAGAAGGAAAAGGGAGAGGAATAAATGAACTAAAATATTAATACCAAGAAATAAATAATGTAACTACATTAAAAAAAATAAAATTTATTGAATTTAACGAATATATTGATTGAACTAAGAAAAACAAAAAAATAAGTAGGGCTCAGTAGTAAAAATTCAAATCACAAGAACTAGATACTCATTATGTTAATTTACATGGCTAATTAAATTATAAAAATGATTGATCAATAAAAAAACTTAAAAATATTACTTACGACTTCGGTTAATCATATCCTTTTATGAGTTGAGGGATCACTTCCTTTTATACAAATTCTTAAATATTTTGTTAATAGATAATTTTTCGTGCTAATTACCCCTTTAAAGTTTTTTAAATATCATTGACCTAGTTTTTTGGACTTAAATAAAAGCAAAAAGTATTTTTATTCAAATCCTAGAAAGTTATAAAAAAAAACGTGTACGTGGTTATACGTGTTACTATTTGAGTGTAGTAAACAGCTTCACAATTTAAGCAATAATCAAAGTGTGTAAGCCGTGAAATTTAAATCAAACAAAAGGTAAAAAGTAGAAGTCAACTCTAATAGGCCGATATTTTGACACTTTTACTACCGAGTCCTTTTTCCTTTTTTATTTAACTTGTGTTTATTCTTTTTCTCAAAACTGTTTTTATACTTAGTTACTCTATTATTAGTATTTTAGTTAATTTATTTTTCTTAATTTCTCTAATATTTTTTTTGTTTTTGTTTTTGCAAACCAAGAGAAAATTATTAGTTTTATCTCCTAAAAAACATGTGCATTGTACCTGTAAGGAAAAATTACGAAGGATTAATGGTTGTAACAAGATAGACATTCCTAAATATCGTGTAATAGTTGAAAATTCGAGGCAAATATGTACTACATCTAAAGGTCATGGGGGTTTGCAAAATCTGCCCTAATATATTTTTTAGGTCGAAATCTCCCCTAATATTAACTATTAGAATTCGTGGGCACCGCACGTGTGCTGCACGGTGTTTTTAGTCTATTGAATTGCTACTTCAAAGTATTATTTTGAAACATAGCTTGAAAGAAATAAATTTGAAACACACAGCTCACCATGAAGTAAACAAGGGTTTTAATGTTTCCTCTGACTTCTAGGATAATCAGCCATCCTGCATTTACCATTCTTTTTGCCAGAGTTATAGGTTCTTGACTAGTATATCCTATGTAATCTATGACATTATTAATATGGTTATCAAGGAAAACTAATTTATATTTCCTATCTCCACGACATAATATGATCATCATAGTCTCAGCACAACTAAATACTATCGCAATATGGAATGACGACTTGACGTGTGAGAAGTATTCGAAAACCTATGGTAAATCGTTCAGGCATGCTACTCAACCAATTATACTATTAACTTGAATTCATAGCAACGTAAAATATATTTTCTATTCTTCACAAACTATTACAATGATGGCATTGTCAATATTAACTTCACCAAGTGACTTGAATGACAATTAGGTTTTCTATATAAACCCCTGTCAGACTACATAAGATTAAAGAGATCATGATGTGATTAGTGTTATCACTTAAACCGGTCAAAAAAAAAAAAATCAGTTGGGCAACAATGAAATTACTTATTCAATATTTTTCTTCCGGGTCATATTGGTTATGAATGTCCAGTTTATGGTAAAGCTGTTAGCTTCATTAAACTAATAAGAATTTGCTAAGATTAGGGGGGAAAGAAGAAAGTTAGTAATAATTAATTAAACCCATATGTGTTGCCATCATCATTGTAGTTGCCTTGACCACAATCACTGCCACACTGTCCACATAACCATAAACAAATCCTCGAAGATTCAAGCTATTGATCTGATTACCGCAAATTGCATATGTTTATGCTAATTAAAGAAGTTCTTAGTAAAACTCGCGAATTATCACTCGTTGTTTATCTTCCATAACAAAGGGCTAAATATGTTTATTCTCATATCTAAATCTGAGTTTTATGTTGTGCAGTATGCTCTATTTAATCTAGGTCGGCATGTTTAGAGCAACTATCAAACCTCTTTAGGGTTCCAAGAGCATTTTGTTTTCTTCCACCCATATTACAACCTATTATCCTCGATCTAATCGAAGTCAAAATTGTCATCTTAAGCATAATATAACCAGAAAGGTCCAGTTAAAGTGCTGATTTACACGTTCTCTTCTTTGACCTAGCTTGAACTTTTGAAGAGTTTCAAATAGGCCTAGAGCATCAACTGGAATTGGTAATTACCCAAAGCAAATCTAAAGCTTTTGTTTGGCAGCTGATTTGGTGATGATGCTAATCGATTCACCCTCCACGAGCATAATCTTGCAGTTAAATAAACCTAGTCACCAGTCAGACTTAAACACATGAAATGTTTGTGTCTACTCAATGTCTATTTAGCGACACATATGACCGGCTTAATTCTTTCATGGCAGCAATCAATAGCTCTTGTGACACTTCATTTTGATCTTGTAAATGGAAAATCACTCGAGGGAGAATTATTTGTGAGGGAGCATATTCTGCAGATCATTAAGGAATCAAATTCAATCCTTATGAGATAAGCTCTAGTTATCCTTCCATCAATTTGAAATTTCTAATGTTTGAAGAGAACATTAGAGGTACAATGAACCATACATTCAGCAACTCAGCAGCAATCCAAGAAGTGGAGAATAAAGACTTTTGAGCACACTACACAAGTGTTAGCAATATTTAAGTGCACTTCCTGTGGAAAATGTGTGTGGAACCCTAAATAAATTAGTGAACCTAATGACCTTATTCGCAAAAGGCTAGAGAAGGTGGATCGTGAATAGGATGTGATGGACATGGTTGGAATTAGCTTCCTTTTGGACAATTTGATGCACTAAATAAACAAATGTGATTATCCTAAGGTATAGAAAGCAGTTGAGACTCATCTCTTTCATTTATTTCTTTTGTTAAAAGAATGGAGTGCAGTGAACCTCGAGGAGTTTGCGTAGGGTTTAAAAGGTTACAAAATATAGGTGAATTTGCCGATGAAGCTTGGTTTTTTATTTTGTTGAAGGGGAAAAAAAAAGTAATTAAAGGATGGATAAAACCGATCACAGTGCACAAAATAACCGGTCTAGTAGAGTGAGTTAAGACGTAAGTAATTAACTCTGGGTCATTCATCTTGTCTTGAAGTTCTGCAACGAACACCACCAAGAGGGCAAAAGAGACTAAACCAATAACCTAGAGAGATAGATAATATTGCTTATGTTCACAAAAAAAGCGACGATCAACCATCAGTGTAAAGAATAACTTATAACATTTACCCTTGGATGGGTGGGATGTTTGTCTAGAGTTAGTATTGTAACCGAATTCTTTCGCCTGTAAATAATCCAATTGTGAATGTGCAAGTTATTTCTTTTGCACCTGCAATGAACCTAATAAAATAAAGCCAAAAATTAAGGAAGATGAATTCGAATCGTGCTGTGCTTTGTGTGCCTATACCCACGAGACATTTGTCCAAACAACTGAATATGCATACAACGTTGTTTATGGATTTTCCATTAAAGAAGATCAATGAAGGAGACAATAAGTTTTTTTCTTAACAAAGAAAAGGTAGGGGTCCTATGTTTCAGGTGAACCCCAAAGGAATGAAATTCTTATTCGAAACAAGTCATGAGAAAAACAGAAACCGGGGTTTCAGAAATCATACTTCAGTTACGATTGAAACCGAGATTGTACAACTATCTACTCCTAGCATAACCCAAAGAAAAATAATACGACGAAATACGGATAACATTTCCTAGAGAATTAAGTAATGTTAAACTCTTGCACTTTCCTAAGTTGCAAATTTTTTTTTTTTTTTTTTGGATAGATGAATGGAATGTATAATCTCCTTTTACTTATCTTCTAGCATTGCATAAAGGATTAATGAGCTGACCAAGGAGGCATTTTCAGACAGAGAACAAGATTATTACAGCTGAATCTCGAAAAACCGCTTACCCAGCAAATCATTTGAGACTGTAAAAACGACAGTTCTACCGGATGCTAGCAGTTCTTCTCTCCTTTGAGTGAGCCTCCTGCCTCTCTAGATTATGTTTTTCAGTGCTGTATTTATTATGTACGCTGAAATCAATGCACAGCCAAAACAATGACATGCCCCGAAAACTCAACAACAGTTTACTAGATTCGGACGATAGTGTTTGTTATATGAGCAGGAGATTGACCTAGCCAGACGTTCATTTTTTGGTATAGACATGAAGGTTGACATATAAAAAGTTTCCAAATGCAATCAATAAAACTACTGAAACACATAATTAGTAAAGTTGAATTATTTCTCAAACCATTTCTCGTGAAGGAGTTTGCGCTTCCACATAGTCATCGAGAAGAAAAGACTATTTTCAGAACCCAAAAGGAACCAAATTCAAGAAGTTACAAACAAAGAAGAAGCTAAAAAGATCAACAGAATCAGAACACCAAACCATGATCATGGCGCTAACAAATCTATGTGAACTTTTTCTGACCTTGGATATTACAGTAGCTCTTCCCCAATCGATGGTCACACTGCAGCTTCAACTCACCACGTCTTTTCTTTCTTCCATTTTTTCTTCTCAAAATGGAGGGCGAGGACCTAAATTTCCGCTCCACCCGTCAACTGGGAGCTGAACGGTGTTGCTGTTGTCGTTGGTCATGTTACCGAGTGGCAAATTGAAGAATGGGAGGCCCGAAGACGGATCCGGAAACGGGTTGTGCCCACCGCTCGTGGCCACCTGCATCTGGATCTGTTCCTCCTCCTCTAGCGGCAATCTCTCGTAGGCAACATTGGTAAAGGACGCCGTGATCACGATGACCGGCCCGGAGGCGATGAGCTCGCCTACCACGCTCCCCCCAACGACTTGGCCTTGCCCACCCGCCAGAAATATCGTCAAGCTTGTGGCCCCTGGTGGAGCTGGTGGGGGCAAGAAGGAGCCAGACAGGGACAGAATCTCGAACCGCCCATGGAGCGTCACCACGGATCCGGCTGCGGCCGGCTGCCGCAGGCTCACGTTGGTGACCGTGCCAGTCCCGCTCAGCACGCAGATTCCCCGCTGCCGCCGCCGTGCGTAGGTAGTGATGCAGTCGAAGACGTCGCACCCGTTCCCAACCTCGAGAATGTGGGCCCTGAGGCTGTTGGCACTCTCCCGGGTTATGATCACGGGAGGCTTCGGCTTGTTCTTGGATCCAGGAGGCCGGCCACGAGGCCGGCGAGCCACCATGTCACCGACCCCATGGCTAGCGTTGACCGCTCCAAGCTCTAGGGTTTGGTGCGCCCCCTCGTCATGATGGTCGCCGCTGGAGAATTGGTGGTTGTGGTTGTTGCTGATTGCTTCGTGATCGTCCGATTCGGACTGGTGGCTGTGGAGATGTAAATCGGGTCTCTGAAGCTGCTGGTGGATATTGAATCGAGAAGCAGTGCCTAAATCCAAACCGGCCATGCCCACATCAACAGGGAAAAACAACAGAAAAACAAGGAGCAAGAAAAACTATTAAAAACTTTTAATATAAAGAAAATTTCCTTAAAAAAGAAAATCACTTCTGGGTATTTTATTGTGAGGGAAGTGGGATATAATCACATAAAGTAAAGAGAAAAGGAAAGTGACTTGAGGAGAGAAAGAGAGACTGATTTGAGTACTGCAACACAGATTGAGTATATAGAAACCAGAACAGATGTGAAACAGCTAAGTCAAAAGAAAGAAGAAGAAAGGAAGGAGGATCAAGATGAAGAAGAAGAAGAAGAAGAAGATGGAGGAGGATGAAGTGCAGATGAAGGAAAAGGGAAGAGGTGAGAGAGACGATGGAGAGAGAGAGAGGAGAGAGAGGTTCTTCAGGAAAGAGTCATTTCTAATTCTCATACAGCCCAAAAGTTGAGATATACACAATATAAAAATTTCAAGTGGCGTTACCTTTCTTACAATTATTTTAGAGAAGAAGAGAAGATGACGAAGACACTCTCGTTGCTAGCGCGTGGAAGATTAAAAAATAGAGGGTTAATACCATGAAATTTTTCCTCAGTCACTTTTTGTTAAATTTTTCCATCAAATTGATGAATTAGATCACATGTGTCAGTTGATGTGTGTATCAATTTGTGATTTTTACCTTCTATTTATTACAAGCGTAACAATTTTGAGCCTTTTTTTTGTGCTAATTTCATTAAATAAAATCTAATTGACCGTAAATTTATCACAAGTGTATCGGTTTAGAGGTTTTTGGTAGTCTAAAAATTAGTTTAGGATAAATTTATAACAAGTGCAATATTTAAAGTCTTTGGTGGTCAAAAAATTAGTTTGGAGTAAATTTGTCACAGGTATATCAATTTCGGATTTTTGGTGGTATTAACCCAAAATTAAAATAGAAGAGATCTTGACATTTAAATCTGGGTAAATAAAATCTTGACAAAACTTGAAGAATTTGAAAGGTGGATGGAGAGAGAGTGGTGTGCACATGTAAATCATTTGTTAATATCACTAGTCAAACCATCGTGGAACTAAAGAAATACTTTGAATAAAATGCGATTTAATTGGAAGTTACATGAGAAAGTTGATGTGTAGACAAACATATTTTCGATATGGACTCACAGATTGGTCAAACTATGCCACTTTGAAATGCCAACTTTGACTGCGGGCTGCACATTCACATGTGCTTTTTTGTGTTGCGTGTGTTTTTTAAGCTCCGGAAAGGTCAAATTTAACATGTCTTTTACTCAAGCTGAGAATAATTACTTTGGCAGCGGCAAAAGAACACTTGGAGTGTTAATATTTATGTACGACGCTCACTTTAGTGTCAATATTTTTTTTTATCACTTAAGTGTTAAATCGGAGAAAAAACGATTACCTAAGTGTCAATTTCGATAAAAAAATGATCGGTTGAGTGCCAATTCCGACCAAACAATACACGTCGCTTTTTTTTTTATTATTAATTTTTTAATATTATGTGTCAATTTTTTTTTAATAAATCAACCCACGTGGACTATTCAACTTTAAAATAGTTAAAAATTAAAATTCAACATAAAAATAGCCTTATATATATATATATAAAACTAAGCAAAAGTTGCAGCGATGAGGGTAGTGAGCCCACGCCATCGGGGTCGGTGAGGCATGGCCATGGCCCGCCTCGCAAACCCATGGTGAGGTTGACTTTGCCCAGATCCGGGTGAGGCCGGCCTCAAAGAGCCGTGGCTAGGCACGGCCGGCCTCGCCTAGTGACCGCTCGGCGAGGTTGGCCATTGTCGGGCGAGGCTGGCCGCGCCCCTCCTCGGTAGGGGTCACCGGGAGCTCGACGACCCCCTCGGTCATCTCCCACCCCTCGCAGGCCATTGCTGGCAATGGTGGGGCGGCGACGGTGAGGGCTTCCAAGCCCTAGCTGCTGCAATTTTTTTTTAAAGTTCATTTAGTTTATTTTTTAGTTTTTTAATTTTTTTAACTTTTGGTTTTTTTTTTAATTGCTGTTTTGGAAGCTACGGTGAGCCACATGAATGCCACGTCAGATTTTTGGCGAAACTCACTGGAGTTGGCACTAAAATAACAATTTTTTTGAAAAAATTGGCACTTAAGTGATCCAAAAAAAATATTGGCACTAAAGTGAGTGCCATACACAAATATTGGTACTCCTAGTGTCTTTTTACCCTTTTGTAGCTAAAAATTTATTTGATAAGCTCGTTGTGAGTTATCATATGTAAATTAAATTATTATGAATTGCAAAAAGTATGCTAATTCTTTTCAATTGGTGATATCGAAAATTTTACTAGCTTAAAGTTTTAAAAT
Organism: Rhodamnia argentea; assembly: GCF_020921035.1. Lineage (NCBI taxonomy): Eukaryota > Viridiplantae > Streptophyta > Magnoliopsida > Myrtales > Myrtaceae > Rhodamnia > Rhodamnia argentea. The sequence continues at coordinate 5,063,055 of NC_063158.1, forward strand.
GATTGGCTGCAAATTAGAGTAAGAAACCTTCTAAATTCATTTCTTCACATGCTATTATAATTGAACTTATATCACGGGTTCGGAGGATGTTACGCCCAATTCTCATGGTTTGCCTGTTCATCAATACCTTTGACCTTATTAAAAAGTCAAACCCAAGAGTTTAATTTATCGATGAAGGGAGATCACATGTCTATAAAGATCATATAAACTCATTTACAAGCAATGCAAGGTACTTCAACATGCCCCTCGTGTTCAACCCGGGTTAGGAATAGCATGTGAAGTTCAACGAACGGTGCCTACACAAGTGAAAAAGCTAGGACGCAATCCGGTCGTGATGCACATTTAGAAAGTCCAACCAAAAAACTTAATCTTCTAGGTGGAGGGAGATAACGTGTATATGAATAGCATATAAATCCTGAAGACAAGTGACATCTATCGGAGTCGCAAAAGTGATGATGTCGGCCATCGTAGAAGAGAGAGAGCGCTTTTTCTCCAAATTTGATTGCATTATATGAGAACCCTCAGAAAGAAAAGGTATATTAGGGTCCTTTTATAATTAAGGGTTTCTTTTTTTTCCCCCAATATTGTGATTGAACCTAGACCTTCATGCCACATTATACATATATTTTCATAGTGATGCAATAATTTGTGCTGCCCATTTAAAGAGGATAGACATCTCTTAGGGCATGTTTGATAATAATTCTATTCTTGAGAATAGAGAAGTGGATTTTTCTGCTTTTTGTTTATATTATGAATCTGTTCATTGGCCACTGATCTATTCTTAGGAACAGAAAAATTAATTGACGTTAGCAGACAGATTTATGTTCTTTTTCTATTCCTGGGAACAAAAAAACAGGAGTCAAAAAAACATAAAAGTTACCAAATAGGCCCTTAGTGTACAATTTCAATTTTCTTTCCGAGAAGTTTGGGATAACCTTTCAAATTTTTTTTTTCTCTTCATCTGGAGAGATGCCCGTGGTCATAAAGGTTGGCGAGCTAACGAGACCATTTGTTTATGTTCTTTTGAGACTGTAGAATCGAATCATATAATATTAGCCTCGGAGTAAATAAACCCTTGAATAAAGAGAACTTATGTGTGGACGGGGTTAAATGATTGATGCCCCCCCTTCAAAGGTAGTTCTGTGTGGACTTTAAGATGGACCAACCCGATTGCTTTAGCGCGGTTTGACCGGGTCAAGGGTTTGGAGAGACTTACCAAGGATTTTTCAATCGTCCAATTATTTCATTTTCTTTTCGACCATTGTATGCGCACAAGCTACACGCTGCCAGTGTTGTATAGATGTTAAGTTGACAATTAAGTGCTGTAATTAGCATAATCTCGCTCGTTGGATCATCTTCATCGTGATTCATGTCAACCAATCTGTTTTCTCCAGAAATTTAAAAATAAGAAAAAAAGGAGAAGAAGAAAGTCCGAGTCGGCAGGTGGAAGAAGGTGGTGCGACGCGGGGGGTCCCATGCACCGTCGCCTTGTATTTCTCCATCCCGGACTCGATCAACTCATCTTGTTTAATCAAATCTTGTTTTCACTGTTGGCAACACTATATAAAATATGTTGTGATGTAATGTGATTTCCATCATGTTAATTGCTAGCCCACATTGACCAAATCAATTGTCTGAGAGAGGTTAAACTAATCTGGCTTTTCAGCAAAGCAATGAGCTTAGTAGCTCATGGCTAAGCTTTTGCTTGGATATATAATATGATATATGAATTGCATAAAAAGGCCTTTTATATAATTGCCGTTGCTTCTATCTATCAATCTTAAAGTAAGATACGACTTAATGTCTGGTCTTTAATTATAATGGCACTCCCGGAAAAGCCTGTAAATTAGGCATTGATGAATGTCTTGCTAGTAACCACGTGCTCAAAAGAATCCGAGATTGATGCAACTTTCTTATTGGACTAGGGTTTTGTCTTAGACTCTGTTTTTTTTGCGAAAAGTATTTTCTTTAACGGGAAATCCGTGCTTAAATTTTTGAAGATGATTTTCTCTTAAAAATTCGAAAATCATTTTCCAAAATCTGACTAGATATTGGCGATAGAAAGAGAAACTTTGCGCTTGGACATTGGAACCCTAATGCTCATTCTAGGGTCCCCATGCCCAGGTCCGGGTCCTCGACACTCATGCATGGATCCATTGAGGTTGGCCATGGGACCTCGGTGCCGGTTCTCGATGCTTTAGCATTTGGGCCGAGTACACAAAGGCTGAGCATAGGACCCCGGTACCTATGCCTAGGCTTTGGCCACAAAGGCCGTGCTCGAGTCGCCGATTCCTATATCCGGATCCCCACACCGGAGCATGGGTCTATCGAGACCAAGGCCCAAGACCCTAGTGTTCGAGTCCGCATCCATCGAGGTCGGGCGCTGGTCCAATAAGGCCAAGGCCCAAGACCCTCCTTCATTATGTTTCTAGCGTTCGACCGTTGTCGTTCTTGCGTTCGGCCTTTATGGACCCCGGCCTAGGTTCCGGGGATTTGAGAATGAGCACCAGAGCCTTGGGGCCGGCCTCTGTAGACCCGAGTGAAGGCACCAAGACGTCTTGCGTGGGTACTTGCGCTCTTGCTTAGGACCCACGTGGCCTTGCTCGATTCCCTAGTGCCGGGATCGGGGTCCATTGAGGCTGGCCTAGGATGCTGGTGCGCGTGCTTGGTTTCCCGATTAGGCGTGCGCAAGTTACTAGCCCCTAAATTATGTATATGTATATTTTGAAAAATCAAATTATTTTTTCCTTTTCAAAAGATGGAAAATATTTTCTTGTTCTTTCTCGGATTTCAGCCAAACACAAGAAATATTATCATCTTCTTGGAAAATGATTTCTTGAAAAATATTTTTTATACATGTAACATTTTTCGTAAAATAAATGGAGCCCTAATTTTTTGCCACATTTTTGTTTTGTAGGTCGACGCATATGTTATTTTACAACTAGACAGATCAATGTTACAAATAAAGATGTGGACGAAAAACCTAGTTAAAGATAACCAACAGGCTGGTCATCAACTTTGACATAGAAATTACCGATTATAGGCTAAAATTAGTAGCGAGAATTATATTTCGTCTTTGACAAGAAGGCGCGTCAAGATGGGGCGTCTGATCCATGGCGTGGGAAGCAAGAATCGCAATTGTCAAATCTAATCATGGAAGCAACAATTAGGGTTTGGAACTCCATGCAACCGATAAATCTTTCGTCCGAGCAACTTTTATTGGTACCAAGGGTCTTCATGGATGCGTCTAACCCGAGTGCTTTTCAAAGGTTAATCTAATGATTACTGTCCTATAATTATATGTTACATTCATGTTAAATTGCATTTTAGTCCTAAACATTTTGCATTTTATGCCAATTAAGTCAATTCGACCTATTTTGGCCGGAATTAATGATGTGGATGCCGGTCGTCCTCAACCTCACAGCCCTCGCCTACACACAATCCAAAAAACAAACATAAGTAAAGAAAAAGAAAATAAAAGTCCAAAAAAAATATTAAAATTTTATAAAAGTATTAAAAAATATCAACGTCGGCGCCGGTCGTGCCACATAGGATAATTGGCGTCCACATGAGCGATAACCGATCAAAATTGATCCGATAGACTTAATTGGTACAAATATAAAAAGGTTAAGACTAAATCGATATGATTGAAAGGTTTATGGCTGAATTGACACTAATACAAAAATATTTTGGACTTTTTGGACACATTTCCCATCAATCTTTCTAAGGTATACCTTGCAGGTTGCAGAAGAAGTGCATGCTTTACAACAAATTAGCTATTTGATGCCCCTTTTGTTTTTGTTGCGTTTTCTCCATCATTGGAGTTAATTTTGGCATTAGATTTGGTGAGTACTATCAGACGTCCAATGACTATCTATAGGTGACTCAACATCCTGTTCTTCACTTGTTTATTCATTTTTTTCTCCTAATTTGAGAAGCTGCCTTTTTATATATAATTGACACGATGCTTTGCTTTTTTAATGGAAAACGGGTCATGTGGCTGGGGTTTATCCAGAGAATAAAGTATAGAATTTCAAGAGAGATATCAATAAAAAATTAGTAGAAAGAAACCGCGCCGAGGTAGGAATAAAGAAATAATAATAAACCATACTTTCGTCATTATTAAAAAATAAAATAAAAAACTAATTGGACAGGCGCAAATACTTTAGTTATTCTTAAATTGATTGTCTATTGCATTTTCAACCCCCTTTTTCCCACTAGCATAAAGTTTACTAGTAATAATTGTAAGTAACACTTGACATTGTTTTACTAAGTCAAGTACAGAAGATGTTTTGACAAAAAAAAAAACAGAAGTACAGAAGATGTCTCAACTCCATATCCACTAACTACTTTAAGTATTTGTATTACTTTTCATTTATGAATTATCATCGGGTTGCTAACAACGGCCATTCTGCTATCTCCTATGTCTTTTCTTTTGTTTTCTTTTTAATGGTCATATCACAACTTACAAGCACAGAAAAATTGCCTTAAAAAAAGCAATTCTTTTTGGAGTTTTCAAATTTTGCAACATAGATCTTATGTCAATTCTGTGAATCAGCCTGCGGGCATCTTGACTTCTCATTTTGAGTTGATTCGGAAAGCGAATGCTATGTTTATCAATTTTAAACTCCAAAATCAGTATATTAAATGATGTAACATACTGTTATTAAACATTAAATGCAGTTCACTTGCTTAACCATCTACTTGCATGGTGCCATATCACTGCGTTTGCCAATTTCGTATGCCAAACTTAGCATGCTTAGCTAGAATTTTGCTCGTTTTGTAACTGTTCAACTTGAATAATCATTATTTGACAAGAAAAATAAAAATAAAACAATCAATAGAGATGAAAAGTGAATTTCAATAAATGCCTCAATGTTGGCACTTCTCTCTTTTTTTTTTTTCCTTTTTTCTTTTTAGTTTTGTTGATTTTACCTAGAAAAATTGGTTGTTTTCCCTTTCGAATTGGGTTTAATACCCTAAAAAAAAAATTTAACTTTAACTCTTGTCCCAATTGTCTCTTTTGTCTCATAAAAAATCTCTAACTTTAGGTTCGGTTCCATTTCTACTCTAAACTTTTTTGTCTCATAATAAAACCCTAAACTTTAAGGCCGGTACCAATTCTACCCTAATTTTTTCTCATAAAAAAGTCCTAACTTTAGGTCTAGTTTTAACTATACTTTAATCGTTTTTCTCATAAAAAATCACCAAATTTTACTTGATCTCTCGTGCTTGAAAATGTTTCATTTCTCGTGGTCAAAGAGCTCGCGCTCGGGACACTTATGCTTAAAAGTTTTCCATTTCTCGGTTGTCAACGAAAAGTTTTGGACGGAGAATTGATAAGGGCAGATTAGTGACTCAATTAAAAGTTTATGGTTTTTTTATGAGACTGTAAAAATTTTATGGTACAGTTGGGACTGGACGGTAAAATTGGGACAAGATCTAAAGTTGAGAATTTTTCATATGATAAAATAAACTTTAGGGTGGAATTATGGTATGACCCGAGGGTTTTTTTTAAACAAAAAAAGTTAGGATAAAATTGAGTCTGACTTTAAATTTGGAGATTTTTTTATCGGATAAAAGGTAGAATCGGAATAAAAGTTAAATTTGAAAGTTTTTTAGGGCATAGAGATCTTGCCAACTGTGCCTTCTCCTGCCTGCAAACAAATAGGGTTTGCAATAAAAGGAAGCCAGAACGAGTTTGAGGAATCAAAAGCCAAGTTGAGGAAACGAGTTGAGAGAGAGAGAGAGAGAGAGAGAGAGAGAGAGAGAGAGAGAGAGAATTCACGTGCGGTCTCCGACTCAAAGGCAGAGAGGATTAAGTGCAGCGCATGGCTGTCGGCCACGAGGCAGCTGTCCATCTCCATTGGGAATTGTTCTCTCCTTCCAACCCCGACTTAAATTCCGGGGAGTTCTCGCTCTTTTTTCTCTTTTGGAATTTTGTTGCTTGTCATGCCCAAGATGGTTAAATTAAAATGCCACTGTAATTAACTTAATAGACATTTTCAGAATAGGGTTTGGATGTTAGGTCCCTGCATCGTACGGGGTTTCTTTGAGGATTCTTTTTCAAGGGTGAATAATTTTATTTTTTCACTTATCTAAATTAGAATCAACGGTGCAAAGTGATTTCTTCAAGAATAAAAAAGTGATAAAAGAGCTTAAACTCCCAATTTTTTTAAATATTTTTCCACCTTTTTTGGTACCTTGGAGAATTTAGCTTGATCTTTGAATGAGTGATCAAGAAAGGAATCAAACCCTTTTACCTAAGAAAAATGAAGATGCCCATCTAACTTAAACATACTGGAGTCTGGACTACCCTTTTTCTTTTTCTTTTCCTTTACTGGATAATGAGGGTGTTTTAGTTGACCAAGTCTTGGTACCATAGCCAATCCAAATCACAATTTATTTCATCTACTTTCTCTTCTCACTCAACCTTTGAGAGCTTGAATACTTGATTAAGTGTACTTGGAAGACAAGGCAATCTACCAACGCAACACGCCGTCCCATATTTTGATGAGTCTCTGTCAAACTAGGCTATAGAGAGATCCAACTCTCACAAAACGTTATGTATTTTGCAAGAAGAGAAAATTTCCGTTGTTATTTATTTCTCGTAACTATAATCGATCTTATATCAAAGCTATATGTACGAAGAGGTAAAGTCGATGTTGTTCTAAGCAAAACATTGAAATTAGCCATATCCAACAAGAAGAATTTAACTTAGTGAATGGCGGCCCTACTCATTATTCACATCTATCTGCAAGATTCTACATTATATAATTATCTTCATCAAACTTGTTCAAAAGGGAAAAAAGATGTCTCTCTCTCTCTCTCTCTCTCCGCCAAGAAGGCAAGTCTTGACTTGGTGAATGCACCTTTGATCTGTCCTTGGGGAAGACACCCCCAATCACCAGCTCCTCATACGTATCTCCCACTTGGCGCCATCAACATGTCCATTTCATCCATCGCCGTGCGGGCACGTGCTTAAAAGTCAAAACTAAAAATTGAAATACTAAAAAAAAATACACTATAATACAATGTGAATGTGATATGGGAACAAGTGCTTACAGCTCAATTCTGTCCTCACTCATCTTACCTTGTTTCCGGTCTACAAATGAGAGCCCACTATCCCAAAACGTAACGTGAATTTGGGTTACTACAACAATTTCTTCTTCTTTGACAAAACAACATAAAAAAGTTTGTACCCTTCATCACACTATACTTCCTCAATCGAAACCCTAAACTTTGACCCAAAAGTAGACCATAAATATAAATATTTACCTTTTAAATAACTTTGAAAATACTAAAATGGGAGTGCTAATAGGAAGGAGTATGTATTGTTGTAGATATAAAATGAAACTGCAGAAAGACCTCTTATAATCATACGTCCATGATTACTTTTTTTTTTTTTTGTGTGGTTAAATCCATGATTACTTCTACTCTGATAATAAAATGCCACATCTATCCATGCAAAAATTGATACGAGAGCTTAGTTTATTAGCAAATCCGTGTTGGAGTTGACGAATACTTCGGGGACTCTTGTTTCTCACACCGGGCACGCCCACGTAAGCTTAGGGAAACCGAAGTATGATCCGACGACATGTGACCCTTGCGCACGGGATGCGGGGGTTCGGGAGCAGCGCCCTCGACACGGGTATCCCGCTGCCCGATTAGCGGGCGGGGGTTCCGCTTCCCCGTGAGCGGACGGCTGCCCCGCTCGTCGGTGAATGGGCGGGGGTTCGGGAGCAGCGCCCCCGAAACCTCAATGGGTTTGGGCTTTTGCTTAAGTTAGCCCATTTATTGAGGGATTAAATGGGCTTTGGATAGATTAGGTTTTGGGCCCGATTAGGGCATACGGGCAGCGGTTCGGGGATAGCGCCCCGAAAACCTCAATGGGTTTGGGCTTTTGCTTAAGTTAGCTCATTTAACGAGGGATTAAAGGGGTTTCGGATAGATTAGGTTTTGGGCCCGATTAGGGCATATATATATATTTGCTCGTTTTTTGGCTGATTATTGTAACGGGTTGTGCGATCGTAAACCAAAATTGTAGTGAAATCTCTTTGTAGGACGTAGCCATATTACGGGGTGAACCTGGGTAAACCGTGCGTCGTCTATTTTTCTTCTATTATCTGTGCGATCATTCCGAATTGGTTTACGATAGATCTCTTCAATCCGAACCCAACTGTCACACGGGAGATACGGGTTGCCCCTTCCACAACTAATGTGGGATAATCCCCATAGTAAATAGGAGCTGAAATCCCTAACTACGCAAATTTCCCTTTTTTATTTTATTTTTAAAAAGCTTATATTCGAGACATACAAGATAATTCGATAGAGTATTGGAAAAGCTGATCCCTGGTCAAAGCACCGGGCGAGTTGAGACCTGCTTAGGCAGAACGAAGATTAAAAATAAAACCTAAGTCCTCGTGTTTTGATCATTTCAAAGTGTTGTGATACATGACCCGGAAAAAGGAACCACGTCTATGTATCGGTTGACCAGCTTGAATTATTGTTAGCACTAGGCTCCTTGTGATTCTTTCAAGTAATTGCTCTCACTTGCGATCTAATTACGTTCGCTAATCCGTCGTTTACCTTAATATAATACTAACGATATCTTTTAGCTGATCTTGGTGATAACAATGCGGTCCACCAATCATAGTGCGCGGCCCCGGACACGAAGGAAGTAATCAATCGCCCGTAATAGAAGCTTACATCCGAGGACCCCCCCTCCCTCTCATGATAGTGTTTAATGAACCATTACCTGGAAATCCGAAAAAAGAAATTCTTTATTAGCATTCTTGATTGATTATCGTACTACCAAATGTTGGTTGATGTGTAAATTTCACACCAAGCATGGGGGAACAGTTGCTGTATTTTTTTTTTAATTCCTAGCGTATGGTTATGTTAAGCTGTCAGCAATGTGGTGATGAATCATTAATTTAATCACTTGATTTTATAGCTTATCTACCTCCAATTAAATACTATGATGTCCACAAAGTTGCCATACAAAAGATAAACTAATCCTTAAATTGCTCTTAAACAAGTGTACATATGTAGTTACCACAAGGACACTGTTTTAAGAGGATATTATTTGTTAATTGCGCACTCCTGAATTTGAGCTCTATATTTTAAGTCTTTTCTGCATTGATCTTGAATGATAACGGATTTGGTTAAAACCTAGGATTATTTGTTCGAGTAATCATTATGTGATGAGCATTTTTCCTTGATGAGCTCTCGAGAAATGATTATTCTTTTCCGTAATATAAACATAGAATATACATTTGAAAGTTGCAAAAAGGAGAGGCTGAGAACCGGCGTACTTTGGGCGTTTTCTATTGCACGGAAACATAGTTTCTTAGTTTAATTTGACTACTATATCTATGATGAATAAATTGAGTGGTTTACTCATGCATGCCTTAACTATTCTACTTTTATATTGACTTTTCCTGTATTGCATTATAATAAGACGTGCTTTAATTATCAACACATACGGAATTCTTTTTAAATATTACCAAATAGTGAAAATCCTCCCTTTTTTTTAAACTCAATTTAGAATAAACAGATATGATCATAGCTTGGAACAAGATAAACATATGACAATATTTCCGGAGTAGAAATCTGTTTGGTTACACAACTTCATTATTATACTTTTGGAGCATTCTTTTGCTCTAGAAGTAGTTTTGGAGTCACTTGAAGAAGTAAAAAAAATTACTTGTCTCCATAAGTAGAAAAATCAATTTCTGCTTAGAAACAGAAGTAGAAAAATCAACTCCTAATCAGAAGTTGATTTCTGGAGCAAAAGTGTTGCCATGCGCACTCTTAGGGGGTACATGACAACCATTCTATTCTAGAAATAAATTTCTGACTAGAAATAGATTTTTCTGCTTTTGTTTCTGGGTGAGCTTTTGAGCAAAAAAATGTATTTGATAACGACATAAAATTTCTGATCTTGGAAGTGAAGTTCGTTTGACAACGGTTGAAAATTTATACTTCTAGAAATTATTATTTATTTTTACTATGGCAACGATTGTGGTTGTGGTGGACGGCGGCGGTCGGCGGAGGTCGGCGAATGCTAGCAGAGAGTGGCGGTGGGCGGTGGTTGGAGGTAGGCGGTGGTCCACGGTGGCCAATGGCAATAGACGGTGGGTGGCGCGGGCCGGCGGTGAGGCGGGGGGCGACGGCGAGCAGCGGGCGATCGAGGATGGTGGTTAGCGGCGACGAAGGTCGGCGGTGGTTGGCGGTGGTCGGCGGTGAGGCGGGGGGCAATGGCGGGCGGCGACGGCGGTGGTTGGTGGCAACGGGTACTTGAGAAAAAATGATTAGTTATTATTTCTGATTTCTAAGAAGCTAAAAAATTTTATTTCTAATTTCCCTTCCAAATCTATTTTCGGAACAAATTTTTGTTTCAGAAATAGAAAAATAGAATTACATTACCAAATGAGTTTTTGTTCCAAACCCTGTTTAGAAATGAGTTTGGAATAGAAACAGAGAAATAGAATGGCTGTCATGCATCCCCTTAATCGCCACATACTCTCGACAACAATTGTCTTCTTTTTTTTTGGAACATATGTCAATGTTTTATTTTTATTTTTAAGGAAAAAAGGTTGTACGATTATTATTAGGTTTCATTACGGACTTGTTAATAATGCTTGGTCTCTTGTTTACTTCTCACAGGCTTTTGTCTTTTCAAGAAAACAAGAAGCCTACTCTGGATCCTTTCGCTAGACACGTTGAAGTCCACGGATGCTCTCAACATGTGAATAGGAAGCAATTGCACGAAATCGCCATTTAGACTATAACACCATTCAGCTAATCGATGGAAATCGACCTTTTCTTAAATTATTCTTTTTTGGGTTGTTTGACTTCTCTTTTTATAAGTGTCGAAATACCGATTTCCCAACCTTTTAACAATAAGTTTGCAAAGAAAATTAGGTATTGACAAGTACGGGATTCGATCGCATCGTTTGAATAATTAATTATACTACCACTTGTTCGAAAAGTTTGAAACATGAAAGGACATCATGAAATAAATATAGCCGATGCGGTCTCTAAAATCTACATATTGAAATTCAGAAGATGCAAAACCTCCATACGGATATTTCATGGTAGAGCTATTAAACATTTAGAAGTGTGTACAAGATCATCAAACCATTCCCTTATTAGCAAAAGCGGATCATGTGACAAGAGTTTATCAAAGTGAAAGTTGTGATGAAAACATCTACAAGTTTTTTTTGTAGAGCTTTGGATTCATCAAACGTTGGTAGGAAGCAACAACTTCGATTAGACCCTACATTAAAAAACATTGCTAACCCTAAAATCCAACTTGTGAAACGCCACATTTTAAAATCGATCAATCATAGCGCAATGTTCCCTTGTTCTTTTCAAAAAGGGGGGACCCGCACTAAACATGGAATTACATGAAACAATAATACCCACTAGAGCATAGATTCCCTGTTGCTCCACGTTAATAAATTTGAGAAAGGAGATTTAAAAGGACAAATCGTGGGTTCCACACCTAAACCCTAACAGTGAGCGAACCACGTGGCTGATAATGACCGTGTTGTCGTCTTGTGATACCTGTTGGTGTGGGCTATATCGTCCTCCTTGTACAGCTCCGACCTTGGATAGTGTCTATCTAGGGGGATGAATGTTCAAACCTTGTATAAGAATATAACAACTTGATATTGCTCTGGAAACCCTCAAAAGAGGAGGTGAAACATATAGTTGAATTGTAGAATTTAGGAAGCTATAAAATCGAGATTAAATCAATTGAAATGTCGGCAAATTAAAACAAAACAAATCAAGAGTACACAATATAAAAAAAAAAAAAGTAAGAAAAAGATCCAAGTTTTGTCGATATCAATGAGCTTAAGACCATGGTATGATTGCAGAAGAATCTCTCTCTCTCTCTCTCTCTCTCTCGTTTTATGTTTTGTTTAACAAGGTTTGAAGATGAGGATGAGTCCGTCTTGTTCTGTCCGAACATGTGGAGGTGGAGGCAATGCTACGCTGTTAAATTCTCGTATGTCGCCCTTTTGAGGGGACATCGTTCTTAAGAGGGTCCTAAAAAAGAGGGAATCAATTAATGTGCAGTTTCAGGGACCTTTTTAATGCTGGCAAACCAAAGTACAAGATGCTCGATTTCATTCATGTTTGTTCATTGCACTTCACGGATGATTTGCCTCTTTCCCCATGTTGGCTGTGATTTCTGGATTGCAGCTCTCATCAGTTTTATCTTCCTGAAACCGTGTGCTTCCCTCCAAAATATAATAGCAAAAGAAATATATTCCTTTGAGTATGTATGTCCATATTTGTATCCCATGAAGTGTTTCGAGTATTTTCCCGTTCAATACAAACCTAACACAATGTTCATAAAATTTTCATGAAAAAAATGATGTACTTCAAAAAATCAAAAGAAAAAAAGGGTAAGAGTTAGCTGTTATTCGCCGGATGACACTCATATAATAATAGTTTTATCTTCCTTAAACCGTGTGCTTCCCTCCAAAATTCAATAACAAAAAATATTCATATGAATGTATAAGTCGATATTTGCATCCCACAAAGTGTTTGGAGTATTTCCCGTTCAATAAAAACCTAACACGGTGTTCATAAAATATTCATTGAAAAGATTATGTACTTCAAAAATCAAAAGAAAAAGGGCAAGAATTAGTTGCTGCTCCTCAGGTAGCACTCATATAGTCATATAGATAGGAAATGATGTACTTCGTCGGAGCTCCCCCATCACGGCTCGTTCGCTCCCACCAAGTACTAGTACTCTCTCTCTCTCTCTCTCTCCATGTATTGTCAAATGTCATAGTCGACATCGGGCTAGCAAAAATATAAATTTTGGCTCTCAATATCCTATAATAAAGAAAAAAAAAGTTTACTTACTGTTAATTGTCCTTATCATTACTCCTGCCTATGATGCACATGTATTTCTCGGACCTAACTAAGAACCAATGGCCCATTAGCTGAGGTTCTTTTGCAGGGTCTTAAAAGAACTTCATGATTGTCCTAATGACATTTTGTAATGTGCATTAGTTTAGCACATGGTCACGTGCAAGGCATGCAGCGCAAATACCAATGATTTTTTACCCTTTTGTGGTGCTAATAGTTTTTCACTGGAGCTATTATTTTTATTATTCCCTCCAATTCATTGCCCCACGTGAGCATAGGCCCAAGGTGTGATACAAATATTGATTGGAGGGGTCCACTCCTAATCCTAATCAAATCAAGAAGATTATTCAGATGTAACCCTTTATCTAAAGGTAATAATCCACGAAAGTACCAAAAACAAAATGTTGAAAAAAAGAGAGGTTAAAACCCCTGAATCTTTGGGTCAAGAAGAAAAGCCCCAGTTTGCGATAGCCCTGTTCTCTTCTCGGTCCAGTTCAAGTTATATTGGGCCGGATGAATTTCAAATATATTTCCACTTTGAAATTGAATAGAATGTTCACACCCCCTCACTCATGTTGACAGCAAAAATTGGGAGTCATGTGCCTTTTTAAAGGCAAAGTGCTTAGTCATTTGCAGAAACAACCAAGCAATTGATCACATCACCATTAACATTAGATGGAATTTGGACATGGCAAGGAGTCGATTGTCAAATATCACATGCATGTGTCACGGGTCGATTGTATCTTGCGTTCCCATGCCCATGCGGCTTTAGGAAAACCTTCTCAAGTTAACCGATTCTCACACATACACACAAACATGCACACGATACAAGGGTCATACAAGGAGATAGAGGGTATGGGGAGGAAGCACGAATTCATATTCGGAATAGTGTGTTACAATTGAGGAGATGACTCCTTTATATACACAAGTGGGAGACCTCTTGTCTTCCTAGTCCTTGTCTTTTTCCCTTTTGTCCTACATGCCTTGTATTGCATGTTTGGATTCCTATGTTTTATCTTACATAAGTTATCCTTTGTGAAACTCTTCACCCCCTAGGATGATCTTGGAGTGTTCCAGAATACTAGGGGTCATGCTTGGTCACATGCCTTGTTGCCTTGGATCATGCTTTGGCCATGTCGAGTCATTTGTGGGCCACTAAGTCTAGTTCACAACCTGGTTCACGGTCCATCTTGCAATGGGGAGTTTGTAGACAGTGATACCTGTATGTGAGTTGGGGCTAGCAATCAAGGGAGAGAAGAAAATTTCATAGTCAAAATAGAGATGATGAATCCTGAGGAATTCATTGTTTTGAAATGGAAAAAAAATGGAATATTTCTTCGTTCAGTAGATAAATTTGTAAAAGAGTTGGTAAATATATATAAAAAAGAGGTATTGGTGAAAAAAGTTACCAATTACTTGATTTATTGATAACCTGTTGGTAACTTAATGGTACTTCTATGAAATTATTGACTCTTTTTTATGGTTTACCAATTATCAACTATACTTATCCTTGACTAACTTTTATTTGTGTTTCTTCCTAAAGCCATAATTCTGCCAACTTATATATGATGTCAATATTTCATTTGAGTGACTTATCCAACATTTTCATGTTCATGTTATCGACTAGTTTTGAGTTACCAATTCTTATTTGACTTGCTCACCAAAAAATTATTTGTTTTCTTAATTCATCAACTTTTTGTATTGTTTCTAACTGGTTTTTGTCTCTCTTACAAATGCCTCAAAGTGATCAACTTTTATCAGGTTACCAATTAGTTTAGATTTATCAAGGGGAAATTATCAAACCATTGCTAAATCTATTGCATGGAAGCCAATTCAGTCCTCAAACTTATCAACTCTTAGTATGTTAATAGTTTTGCTCTCATTGGGTTACCAATTAGTTTAGATTTATTCAGGGAGAAGTTATCCAATTAGTACTAAACCTATTACACAGAAGCTAATTCAATCCTAAACTTTTCAACTTTATCAATTTAGTCATAAACGTTTGCACTAACTTTCAATGTAGTCTTTCCGGTCAATTTTTCCCTAAAATCATTGACATGGTGGTATGCCACGTAGAATGGCTAGCAATGACTAGACAATCGCGTTAGCAATTTTATTGTGAAAATTGGCCGGAAGAACTATATTAGAAATTTGCGCAAATGTTTAGAACTAAATTGACAAAAATGAAAAGTTTGTGACTTATTTCGCATCCATACAATATATTTAGCGCTGATTGGGAAATTTTTCGGTCTACAAAGTTTTAGTTGAGTTGCTCACCAATGATTAATTGGCATTTCTAAAATTTACCGAATTTTCTATTGAGCAATCGACTTTTATTTGCCTTACTTACCACCCTATTAGATTTATCAATTGTTCTTAAAAATTTCCACAAATTTGTGTTACCAGCCCTGATTTCAATTAGTTACATATTTTTTTTTATCACCAACTTCTCTTATCTTGAACGAAAAAAATTTCCCGTATCATTTACGCAATTTACCAATAATTACCAATCTTTACTTGAGTGACTTATCATTTTTCTCCAATTAAGCTACTCACTAGCTAGATTTTTTCTCACTAACTTGTGTTTGAATAGCTTATTATTGAGCATTAATACTACAAAAAATCTGAAATTGGTACACCCGTGACAAATTTATGTCAAATTATTTTTTTGATCATGAAAAATCCCAAACTAATACACCTATGATAAATTTATCCCAAACTATTTTATTGACCACAGATAACCCCAAATTGATGCTCCCGTGAGTCTACCCTTATGTATGAACAAAATGGCATTGCCACGAGTGGACTCGAACCAAGCACAAATTTAGCCATAAACTAATTTTTTTACCACTAAAAATCTCAAATTAGTATTCATGTGACAAATTTAACCTTCGTTAGTTTCCGTTAAGTTGGGTTAATACCTCAAAAAATTCAAATAATACACTTATGACAAATACAAGTTAAAAATCCCAAAGCGATACACTCGTCAATAGCCACTTATCATCGAGATCAATAATTTGACGGTAAAATTTAACGGAGACTAACGGAAGGTAAATTTATCACATGTGTATCAATTTATAGTAAATTTATCACATGTGTATCAGTTTGAGATTTTTCGTGGTTAAAAAAATAATTTGGGGTAAATTTGTTATAAGTGTATTAATTTGAGGGGTATTATCCCTATTATCAATGCTTATTTAAGTTATTTAATTTATCAAATTTATTATCGCATAACCATTTTTATTTGTCTTGCTTGCTAGCATTTTAAATTTACCAATTCTCTTGAGAAGGTGCTAACCTCAATTAGAGTGATTACTAACTTTTATCCGATTAAGTTACCAATTGATTTTGTGTTACTAACCCTTATTTGAGTTAGCCACTAACAATTATCTTATTTTCCCCTAAATTCCAAAAATAGCTTTTCGTATCTTTACCAATTTTTATTTATTTTCATGCCAATAACTTAAACTTATTAGCTATTATATATTAATATCTCCCTTTATTTGTGTAACCATCAAACGTTTCTCCTATCCGCTAGTTTTGAATTACCAATTCTTATTTGAGTTGTTTATTGTCTAAAGTTATTTGTTTTATTTAAAATTTGCTAACATTCTATTGCGATACCAATTTTAAGCCTAACTTGCCAACTTTTTTCAATTCACCAACTTCTTTTAGAAGTTACTAACCTCAACTAAAATAAATACCAACTTCTCTAATCATGTTATCAACTTTAATTTGAGTTCATTATCAATGTTTATTTGTTTTTTATATTAAATAATCAACTTCTCTTATTTATGAGAAAAAAATTCTTTTATTTTGTTTGCCAACTTTTACTTGCTTTTATTAGCAGCATTTAAATTTCACCGACTATAATTTCAAATTACTAAAAATTTTTGTGTGACTAACCAACTATTATCCAATTAAGTTTTCAATTAATTATGGATTACCAACACTCGTTTGAGTTGCTTACCAAATTTATTTGACTTTTTTACATTCCTAATTTTCATATTGAGCTACTATTTTTATTAGCCTTGTAAACTAACGTTTTTTACGCTTCAATTACCAACTAATTTTGCATTACTAATTCTAATATTGAATTAGTCAGCGATGTTTATTTGTTTTCTTATTACCAACTTTTCTTATCTCTAACAAAAAAAAAAAACAATATTTTGTCATTTACCGATTTTATCTTTCCTACGTACGCATTAAATTCCCCAAATATTATGCGAAGTTACAAACCTTTTCTTGATGACTTACTAACTTTTCATCATCTCTGTGTTTCCATATAATACTATGAAAACAACGGATTTCAGCATGTTAACTATGTTTCATTCGACATGAAGAAGGAAGTGATGAAGAAAGTAAGGATGGACATGGTTCCATGATAGAACCGGGAATCGGAGAATCAAACTGGTGGAAACAAGGGAGGTTTCAAGTTTCAATTATGCAGACTAGGTTTTAATTTTCAAAAATTGGGGGATTGGTTCCAATGGGCAGGAATTTGGAACAAGTCTTTGTATTTTTCTTATTTTATATCTTCGCACGATCCCGTGATATTCCATGGCATTCGATGATGAGTGTGTAATCTGAAACCACTAATACGAACTTTCATTTCCGACGATATTCATGACTGAAACTTTTACTTTGTTAATTTTTCATATTCTTAGTGTGTCTATATATAAGTTATGGTCGGTAAGTTGTAGTAGCAAATGATGGTCATTAAAAATGATAATTCACTACAGTCATTCAATTAAGAACACATGTAGAACGTGAGTAGATCCTAGAATCGACCCTAAAACCTGTGATGGGGTAGGTTTCAAGCTCTAAGGTATGTAGGATAGGTTCTAAGTTCCAAAAAATGGGGAACTAGTTCCGACAGATATGTTCTAATTTCTATGTGAAACCTAGAAGGAAAGTGGAATCTAGAGAACCCGGAATAGCTCACCCTTAGAAGAAAGCATAAGCAAAGGCAAACCTAAGCACTATAAGTTGATTCTTAATTTGTATACAATAGGTCCATTAGACAACTAAAAAAAGTGTCGAGAGAAGAACTTTATTCCTATGAACCAAATTATGAGTTTGGGGATTTAGTTACGTTAGACTACTCTAACGCCATTTTAGTACTTTTTTCTTTTTTTATGTTCGAAAAAATATCTTCGCATGCAGTCTAAAGTAAGTTTAACCTAAGTCACTAGGGTAAAGGTTGTCATGCGAGTGTGCAATCAACGAAATAAACACCCAAGGCAATTCAAATAAATTGCGGGGAGCATGAGCCACACAATTATTCTCACTTTTAGATTTTCACTTTTTAAGAAAAAGACTAACCTATATGCAATGCATGAATATCTAGTCTAGATGCAATGGCATGAGAAAACAAACTATACTAACATGGCATGAAACGTTAAATTACACGACTATCCCTAATGACATGCGATTAATGAAAATAACCTTGTTCTATTGACGGGCCAAATGAATGCAACCTAAGCATGCAATTCTAAATGATGTGCAATCTAACATTCACACAATTTGACATGGCATTAATGTGGCCTAAACTATATGACATGCTCATAATTTTCTTCCTATTTTTATGAATTTTCGGAATTAATCGGACGCTTAATTAAACTATCTAGAAAAGCAGCTATTTAGCCTAAAGTATACATGAAATTTAGCCTTATCCTATACTATCTCAAATAGACTCATTCAAACATGCAAATATAACCTAAATATGCAAATATGATCTATATATGCCATGTTATCTATTATGTAGTTTATTTACACATACAAAGTTATCTAGAATGATTCTATCATAAGAACGCATTATTATGAAATATGCATTCCCATCTAGAATGAAATCCTAATCTATCGTGGAATTATATTAATGATTTTAGAATTTTAAAACATGTCGATAATATGCAGAAGATAATGTCCGATCCAACACATGACATCCATTCAAAATACAAAATAGATTCTTGCTCAAATGGTTACGAAATCCTTTTGTACAATCTCGTCCAATGGGTTGATTGGAGAGTGGTCCTTTGAATACCTTGTAATGGCTAATTTGAAGATGGAGGAGAATAAAAGGAGACTTCAAGGCCGAAGAGAGAGCGAGAGTCGAGAATTAAAATTCTAAAGTTCGAGAAAGCTTCACAATCCTCAATTCATTATTGATCCAAACTCTGTAATGATTAGAGATTCTTATTCAAAGTGAGTGAATGTTATATAGGAAGTAAAGAATCATCATCGAGTTGTAACCTATAAGTTATTCACTAGTGAAATCCATTGGCTGCCGGCGTGAAGAAGTTGATGTAGACTTAATCTAAGCTGAACTACTATAAACTCTTTATGCAAATTCTCTATCCCTTAAACTCTTTTTGCGCTATATTTGATAGTTGAATTATGCGTTGACAAACTTTGAAGCCATATCAAATTTTTTTCTCAATCAAACTCTAAAATAAGTTTCGAGCTCTTTTGTTTGAATTCCTCATTATTTGATAAATAAATTTTTAAAATCACATATTCACTCCACTCTAGGTGATAATGCTAGCTACAACAATTGGTATTAAAGCCTAGTGCTCTTTTCTGAAATGTTATTACTTTTGAGCTAATGATCTATCATAGTTAGCAATTTTGTATCAGTCTTTGTTAAAGGAGGAAACAACACAAGACCTCCCTATTTTGATGGAAATGAGTACAGTGTTTGGAAAAATAAATTCAAGGCCTTCATTAAATGCCAAGACACTCAAATCTGGGATGTTATTTGTAGAGGAGTTGACGCAAGAGCAATACGCCTAGCAGTGGAAACACAAATGTAGGGGACAACAACAACACAAATAACAACACTCTTGCTGCCATGTTCTCTATGACGGAATTAACCAAAAGTGACACTTTAGATACTAAAGTTGTTTACTCATTCTATTATGTTTTATCTCCTATTGGATATAAATGTGTTGTAGATTGTCCTTCATCAAAAGCAATTTGGGATAAGCTTCAAGTGACATACGAAGGAACAGAAAGAGTAAAAAAAACCAAGATTAACATTCTTCTTGGTCAATATAAATCCTTCAAGATTAAGCCTAATAAAACAGTCAAGAAAATGTTTAATGGATTTATAGAAATAGTGAATAGACTCACCTACCAAGTGCAACCAATATTTGGACCATTGAAAGTTAACAAACTTCTTAGAGGACTAAACATCCATTTGAGAGGCACAGAGGATTATGCCCTTGTCCGTAGATGACCCGATAGGGACTCTTTAACCATACAAAACGAAAGAGTTAATGAAGAAGCGAACTCAAAATGTAAGAAATCTATTGCATTGAAATCTAACGTTGCTTTTGATGTTTCGGACTTTGAAGACGGAGACAATGAGGAACTTGCGCTCATGGTAAAGAAGTT
The DNA here is from genome assembly GCF_020921035.1 of Rhodamnia argentea. NCBI lineage: Eukaryota > Viridiplantae > Streptophyta > Magnoliopsida > Myrtales > Myrtaceae > Rhodamnia > Rhodamnia argentea. The sequence continues at coordinate 5,083,344 of NC_063158.1, forward strand.
CGGAAGAATAGCCAAAAAGGCAGAAACTTCAAAGGCAAAAAGGATTTCAAATAATATGATAAAAAAAGATCATACAATCAAAAAGAAGAAAGAAGAGATGTAATATACTTAGAATACAAAAAGAAGGGGCATATCAAATCAAATTGCCTACTGCTGAAAAAGAAAGGGAGAGATGGAAAATCCAAAAAGGTCTTGAAAGCAAAAACTTGGAGTGATACAGAGTGTGAGGAAAGCGATAAGGAGTATGCAAATATTTGTTTGATGGCAAACTCATACCCCGATAAAGAAACCAAGTAAATCCATTCTGACATTCCTTTTAAAGTATCTGAATATATTGAGAAACTATGTTCAGAGTATAAATATGCTCTCAAGAAGATCTTAGAATTAAAAAAGAAAACTCTCTTTAAAGAAACAAGATATTTCTCAAAAAGATAAAATCGATTTTTTGCAAAATGGGTTTGTTCAAATCAAAGATAAATTAGATTTTATTTAAAAAAATGAGCAATTGAAAAAGGAAAACGAATCCTTGATAAAGGAAATTTTAGATATCAATAAAAAGTTTTCCTTTGGCTCGAAAACATTAGAGCACATTCTTTCCATGCAAGTTCCATAATATAATAACTTAGAAATCGGTCTTGAAAAGGAAAGTAATTTGAATAATAATTTTCTGAAAGCAATAGAAAGACTTAGAAAAAGGCCTTAAAAAATGTGCTCATAAAAATCATCTTCAAAATCAAATAAAAAAAACTGATGGCTAAAGTGTTACTAATTGTTCAAATTGTAGAGATAAAAATCATTTAAGGAAATATTGTGGTTTGGAGACCATTCGTAAAATTTTAAGTTTGACAAAATATTCTAACTCAAAAGGACCCAAATAGATTTGGGTATCAAAGAAAACTTAAAATTGTTTAACATCTGCAGGTATTAAAGAAAAGAAATAATAAATAGTACCTTGATAGTGGTTGTTCGAGGTGCATGATTAGAGATGAGAAAAGGTTTATTAATTTGACAGAATTTGATGGTGGCAATGTTTCTTTTGGTGGAAATAATAAAGGAAAAATCATAGGCAAAGGAACTGTGAAGATTAACTATAATCCGATTAGTATAAGTCAATTATGTGATATTGGACTTAAGATTTATTTTTAGGAAAATAAAACACAATTTTTCTTCTCTTTATGCTCAACAAAATGGAGTCGTTGAAAGGAAAAATTGTTCTTCACAAGAAATGGCTCGAACCCTCCCGATTGAAAATAAAATTCTCTCTCATTTTTGGGTTGAGGTTGTTTCAAATGTGTGTTATATCATAAATTGAGTCTTCTTAAGACCGTTGATTGAGAAAACCCCCTAGGAGCTTTACAAAGGTTGCAAACCATATATTTCATACTTAATGTTTTATTCGGAAGAACTCAAACGATCGACGGGGTAAGTTTGATGAGAAAGCAAAGCATGCAGAGTCTACAACAAGAATTCACACATAGTTCAAGAATCAATGAATTTGAAATTTGAGAAGGTAAATGAAATTCAAAAGGATGGTGTTGAAGTCATTGCGAATGTATTATCATTTGAGCAAAATCCAACATCTAAAGATAATACGGCTTTTGAGGCTACTCGGAACCTTGATGACTCTAAAACACACTTGCAAGATATAAACCAAGTTGAATCTTTTGAGGCTCAAGATGAGAGATTTAACAAGAACTAGAAGAAAAAAATTTAGTCATCCAAAGGATCTTGTTGTTGGAAATACATGTAAAGGGATTAGAACAAGATCCAAAATTAAAGACTCTATAAGTGCCTTGGTGCTCATATCTGAAATAGAGCCAAAAGGAATCGATGAAGCTCTAGCAGATGAAATATGGATTGAAGCGATGCAACTTGAGCTACAACAATCCAAAATAAGTGAAGTATGAGAGCTTGTACCTAGACCAAAGAATCACCCAATAATTGGCACAAAATGATTGTTCAGAAATAAGTCGAATGATAAAAGAAAAGTTACCAGGAATAAGGCAAGACTTGTAGTAAAGGGGTATTCCCAAGAAGAAGAAATTGATTATGATGAAACTTATGCTCCGCTGGCAAGATGAATGTCAAGAGTGCATTCTTGCATGGTTATATCAAATAAGAGGTATGTGTAGAATAACCCCAAGATTTGAAGATCCAAAGAAATCTAGGTATGTTTACAAACTAAAAAAAGCTTTATATGGGCTTAAGCAAGCACCATGACCCCGATATGAAAGATTAAGCAACTTTCTGGTGGAAAATGATTTTGAGAAAGGTAAAGTAGATATGATATTGTTTATCAAAAAGGAAGTAAAGATGTCTTACTCATTCAGATATATGTAGATGATATTATAATTGGTTCCTCTAATAATAAAAATTTGCAAGCATTTTTCTAAGATTATGCATAATGAATTTGAAATGAGCACGATGAGAGAATTTACTTTCTTTCTTAGACTTCAAGTAAAACAAACCAAAAGTGGTACCTTCATTCATCAATAAAAGTATATCAAATAGATTGTGAAAAATTTTGGATTGGAGAACTGCAAGAAAACCGAGACTCTAATGCCCACTCATCAAAATTGGATAAGGACGAAGAGGGTAGAAAGATTAATTAGAAGTCATATAGAAGCATGATAGGCTTTCTATTATATCTTACTAATTCTAGATTTGAGATTATTTTTAGTCTGTGTGTATGTGCAAGATTTCAATCAAATTCTAAGGAATCATATTTCACTGCAATGAAAAGGATAATAAAATATATTAGAACAAATCCAAGCTTAGGACTTTGGTATCCTATGATCGTAGATTTTATACTATATGGATATGCAGAAGCTGACCTTGTAGGTCATAAGATCAACATGAAAAGTACTACAAGAACATGTCAACTTTTGAGTTGTATGCTAGTATCTTGACACTCCAAAAAGAAAAACATCGTGGTATTATCGACTACAGAAGCTGAGTATGTGTCATTATGAAGTTACTGTGTTCGGATCTTGTGGATGAAGTAACAACCGAGAGAATTTGGTGTTAAAGATTCAAACGTTGAAATCAAGTGTGACAACACAAATGCAATCAATCTCACCAAGAATCCAATTCTCCATTCTCGAGCTAAGAACGTTGAAATCAAACATCATTTTATTCATGATCATGTGCATAATGCTGATGTTAATATTCAATTTGTGGATTCAAAACATCAATTGGCTAATATCCATTAGAAAAGAGCTCATTTAAATATATTAGAAATGAATTAGGTATTATTATCATGCATGTTGAAGTAGTTAACAAGACATGTAATATTGCTTTTGAGGAATCGCAATCTCTGAGGAGCCCAAACCACAAAAGGTAAAATTCTAAATTGATGCAACATATGAGGAACTACTTACTTCTGTGGGCATACGAACATCAGAGGTTGCAATTCAAATTCTTGGTGCATAAGTAGTTATTCTTGCTAAGAAATAAGGTACGCACGTTTTCTATCCTTTTATATGCAATGAAATTGATTTGATTATAGTGATTTGTTTGATAGAATTGATTTAAAATATACTTTTCAAAATTGGTTTACCAAAATAGTTCAAATAAATCCCTAATTTTTTGGATTAGATTCCAAATCTTGATTAACAAGGGCAATATTCAGAAATACTCGGGGACAGAATAAGATCTTTGAACCATTGGTCCCTTTTATAACACCACTTCTACTACATTATTCTAAACTTATGGTCGAATCTCTCTACAACTCAATCCCTTCGCAACTCTCGCTCAAAAACTCATTCCCTTCGAAACTTCTTCAAATCATTTTTCAAAAGTCTTCAATTGCACCCAAAAACTCCTCAATCGTTAAGAAAAGCACAGGGGGTACTTATTGCTCAAGCCACCTGCAATTTCAAGGTCTTTGGGCACCAACTGAAGGCCCTACACACTATGAGCTCTCTGGATCGTCTGACGAAGGCTATGAAGAACAGAGGTTGGCAGAACCAAGCAACTCTCCTCAAAATCAAGAGGTTTTTCAATCCCTTGTTCGACCTCAAGAAAGTGCCACAGAGCAAAAAATTGCTCAACTAGCTAGCAAGGTAAGGGCAACTCTTTCAGAAAGAGCTGCTGAGCCTTTAGAAAACATGATTAGACATGCTTGATCACTTACTAAAGTTATTACAAGAGTAAGGCGTGCTGGTAGTGCAGAGGATACTGTTAAATATCTAACAGGGATGCTGGGCATTTGAATTAGGGAGAAGTGCAAGAATATGCTTCTAAACTAAATGAAAAAGAAGCTAAGGCTGCTAAGGAATTGTGCAAAAAGGCTAATGTTGGAGGTAATACTGTTAATGCTGTGATGTCTAGAGAAGGAAAAGAGAAACTTGGGGAACCTTCAATGGCTAAAGAAGTTCCAAAATTTGAAATAGAGGATCAACTTGAAGGTGGTAAAGCTGATTCCCATGTGGACAATGTGAGAGACGATGATGATGAGAAAATTTATTTTCAATTCAAAAGCATGGAGGTGAAGTTTGTGGCTGTAGAAGGTCAGAAGGACAAGCTATTTAGATCAAAAGATCATCTTGAGTACTACAACTCTTTGCTAGACAGATATGTGATGAATAATAGACCCATTGACTTTGAATATTTTGATAAATCTGGCCTACAGATTCAATCTTTGATATCTAATCTACATCTTCAAGATGCTTATTCCTTAAACCCTTTTTTTTTTTATAACCAAGGTTTTCCACGTGCAATGGACTATTCCTTGGGGTGGTGAGGATATGAGCGCCAATGCCACCGGTTAAGTCAACCAAGACTCGGCTAGGAAGATTCAAACCTGGGACCTCATCAGTTTAACTGTCTAAGGCCTAGGGATTTCACCAACTCAGCCAACACCTAATTGTTTATCCTAAGCTGACTGCATATTTTTACTCTAATCTTTCCATGCCCACTCCAGATTCAATTCAATTCCCTCTGTTTGATAAGGATTATACTCTGAGTGCCTCAGATCTTGCTGTCACTTTGATGTCAAGAAAGTTTACTTTCACTCCCATTCATGTTCTAATATGAAAATGCTTATAAAACTCTGATAGGTATTCCCTCTTTCATCGGAACAAATAAACCTCATCTATTCCACAATTGCTTCCCTCTGAAGTACATTATTCTGCATGAAGTGATTATGAACTATCTAAAACCTAAGGTTGCCTCCAGATAGATATATCTTGTTATGAAACAAAGATCATCTGGGCCTTAGTCAAAGGCACTCCTTTCTCTCTTTCTCACATTATATTTTTGCATATGTTTAGAACAGTTAGGAAGAACAAAGGACAATTACCCTATGGATCTTTTGTGACTAGGATCTTTGAGCATCTTAATATAGAGATTCCTAAGAAGCTTATGTCCAGATCACTCCCTTTGGTGACCACTGGTGAGCAAATGATGCATAAGATGGGGTTCAAATTCTCAGAAGGAATTTGGAAGGATAGAAGTGGATATGCATTTGTGGTTGAGCTTCCTAAGGCATAACAGAATGAGGAATAGTCCTCTCAGTTAACAAGAAAGAGAAGGCTAAAAATGATGGCACACAAGTCCTCTAGACCAAGTTAGAAAAGGATAGTTGCAAAGAGACTCCTTGAGAGAATCCTAAATGATTCAGATATGAATTTGTCCAAGGATTCTAGTGAGCACACTATGAGTGATGCTAATGATGATGAGTACAATATTGTCGAGGAACTCAGACAATACTTTGAGCAGAATAGGCAAGCCATGGCAAGGGCTAACTATGCAAGGATGGTGGAGGTAGATAGAAGAATTGAGCAGAGCTCTGGTGAAGATGTTGTACGATCTGTCTTTGAAGATGCTGCTGCAGGACAGTTGGAAAAAGAAGAAAAGGAAAAAAGGAAAAGACAAAAGAGAATCTACATCATGAGGAGATGGTGAATGAACAACATGCCAATCTTGTTGAGGATAGAGAAGATGGCACAAGGGAAGAAATGGATATCTCTTAATTTAATCCCCAGAAGGAAGCTTAAATTGAGGGTGAGAAAGTCTCTATTCAAAGCTTTAATGCTGCTAATGCAGAGGCTACGCCACTCAATACCCCAAAAGCTGCCGTGAAGGATACTCCCATGTCTTCAACTCAGAAGGAAGCTAAGACTCAAGGGGAGTCTTCTGCTACTGCTGGAACTTAGACTGAGGAAGATCTAGAGAAGTTCCAGACTTTAACATGTTAAGGGATATTTTATTCTGGCAAGGTAATTTCCACATAAAAAGTTTTGTACAAGTCTAGTAATTGACTTTTCAATTCACCTTGCCAGAATAAAATATCCCTTAACAGCTCAAAGTCTGGAACTTCAGTAGGATCTTCTAGAGTCTGAGTTCCAGCAACAGCAGAAGACTCCCCCTGAGTCTTAGCGACTTTCTTCCCTCAATCTGAGCTTCCTTCTATGGAATAAGTTTAGAGATATCCATTTGTTCCCTTGTGTCATCTTCTCTGTCCTCAACAAGATTGACATGATGTTCATTCACCATCTACTCATGATGTAGATTCTCTTTTTTTACTTTTTCCAACTGTGCTACGACAGCATCCTCAGAGACAGATGATAATCAAAACAAAAAATCTGGCGTCTTTCAGATTAAATTAACGATTACACATAATCCTAAAATCAAGAAAACTAGAAAAATAATTCGACATCTTACATGTTAAATTAATGATTATAATGATTGTATTTTTGTTGCTCTAATATATCCTCAGATAGCAATAATTCAAAATAGGCGATGAATCAAATCGAATAGCTTCGGACGAGGAAATTACCTAGCTTGCAGATATGCTTCCAAATTTGAATGGGTACCGGTAGATTACGGGCAGACGGCTTGTCGGCAGCGGTTTGCTGACGGGGGTACTATGGTTGACTGCAAGGCTGGTCGTCGCGAGGTTGACAGTGGTCGACCATTCGGTGTGGGGGCTACTTAGCTTGTGGCGAAGTCAACGATGTGGCCGGCGGTGCAAGTTCCCGGTGAAGGCTGCTCGTGACTAGGCTGGCCGACAATGAGGAGTATCAACCAAGGAGTTATGTTGTGACAGGGGGGCTCGCTTGCTGGGACTATCGTTGATGGCTTGATAAGGATGATCCTGTGACAAAGAACAAAGTAAGCAGCGATAAAGGGAAATACTGAGTTTTCCTTGTATGAGGTATTCAAGAAGAAGACAAACCCCACCACTTCAGCACGTCACTCTCCAACTCCTTCACCAATTTTGCCTCATGTTTTGTGTGACCATGTATTGAGTGAAGCGTCTCATAATCCTCGCACGCCCTTTTACTGCCACATTTACTCGGATCACTTTGGGCTTGCAGAATTCGCCGATTGGGTACAACAATGATAGTACAAGGCCACAAGATGACAGCGCCAGTGGAGGACTGCTGGTCGGCTCGAAGCGCCGCTGGTTGTCGTTATGGGGCAGCAGGGGACATCGTAGTATAGGGACCACACGTCATTGAGGATCGCGGTAAGACAGCAGGCAAAGCAGCAGCGGTCGTTGAGGGTTGGGGACCAGCAGCCGGTTGCACTCGTGGTCGAGGGGGTGTCCGGCCGTGACCTTCTCTCTCTCTGTCTTCCTTTCTATTATTCCCTCTCAACTTCTCACTCTGTCTTTCAGTATTATGGCCGTGCATGATTGGAACAGATACGTGGAGTCTGCTTCGATTTGTAAGGATTTTCCTTGATTGATAAGAATTAGCGAATTTTGCCTCTTTCCATGCGGTCTTTTGGTTTCCTATTCTCTTTCAGCCATGCTGCTGTGTATGCATCTACGTTCATTCGCCATCGGTCGGCTCAGTCCATGAGCATCATTCTCTTGCTAATATTTGCAATCAATCTTCGAGATCAAAGCAAAATTGGCTAGCTTTAATAATTCTTGGCGATTTACTTCCCAATACTACGATGATTCGTCTGACTTGCTTGAATCGCTCCTCCACGCATAGTCGAAATTGCTAGATTGATTATCGTCTCCTCCCGAGAATTCAGTTTTTATGCATATTAGGATTCCGAGATTCACATGCCTTAACAAGTATATTGCTCAATGCTTCATGAATGTATTCTTTATTTCGTTCTTGCCCCACGCATAATTAGATATCCGACGACTTCTCCATCGCCATGCATGTGCCCACAAGTGAATATTGACTAGAAATTGTTGTTCCTATTTTTTTTTTTTCTTAACAAAGGTCAAATAAAGACTCCAGGTCTCAAAATTATGAATGCAATCTTCCCATTGCCTGTCTAATTAAAATGCAAACCTTTATGGGTTTATCAAAATGCCGAATGCTCCTAAAACCTTAAGCAAGTTAATTAATATTTTATGCACAGGTTTCGGTGTCAATCCCTAATTTTTATGTATTTAATTTCTAAATGAGACTGTCAAAATTTAGATGTCAACAACCATCAGTTCATGACTAGTTTGAACTAATCAAATGCAATTTTTTGCGATCATTACCGGAGTTGAAAATTAGACCAGGCATTGCCATTTGATGACATAGTTCGAAGTATCTTCTCAAATGGTCTATCTTCAACCAAGTTTTCTACATAGCCCATTACATTTTCCTTCTGTATTTACTTAATCAGTACCACCTAAACCAGTAGATAGATACTTCTTGGGCTTGTTTCTGGACACTCATTAACCCAACACTATGCTGGCCCAATCTTCATAATGAGCAGCCCAGCTCAAATACTCAAGCCTAGAAACACTTTTTTGTGGTTTGGACCGTCAATTGATAGTAAATGCAACAGATCTCTTAACCCTTCATTTGCCCAAAACAAAAGGGCCGAAAGAAAAAGGGGATCCCACGCATATTGGAACAAAACTACAGGAAATTCAAATGAAAAACTCAATTTTCTGCTAATTGAATCACTTTAAGATTAGAAATGTTATGATGGAAATTATATTATAACAGTTCGCTCTCTTGTCGCGTTTATTCCCTTATTTTATTAATCGATCTATGGTTTTTCAGATCAATAACGGCACTGCTTTATTGTTGTGATTAAGTCCTATTTTCATCTCATATATATCAGCAATTATAACACACACATAAAATCTAACTTCCCCTACAAAACAATTGAAAATTGTCTCATAGGTAGGATCGTTCCATACAGTCGACCCTACATGCTTTGATTTTGTTATTTTCTTTTCGTCCCTTATGCCTATCTTTCCTTTGCACAACGAGACTTTCCAGCAAAGGTGTTTTTATTGAAGAAAGATAAGATGTAACTTGTACTTGTGACTTAGACTTTTTTTTTTTGTTAGAAGGAAGATTTTCATTTCATTTCACTTAGACTTCTTTAAGAAGAAAAGTCTTTCACTGCCGAAATAGATGAACGAGGCTTAGCACAAGGAATTTTGACATCGGCTGACACGAATATCCTTCTCAATAACAAGGTCAATAGTTTGCTGGGGGAACAGGATAGTCGTAAAAATATTGGTTGGATCCACATATGCATCCAGCAGATTTCGTGACTAACGAGGAATGTCACATAAATTAAAGGAAGCTAGAGTTGAAATTGTTCAATGGTCAAATACAACTCCATCTTGCTCAAGTAGTCAAAGGCCGTCTCTTGAAGAAAGTCACAAAGAGATAATGAAAAACAAATCTCTGCCGATTGAATGATTCTCCATTCATCCTAAGCCTCGTAACTTCTTGTCTGTCCTGGCATCGGGTGGTAGAACAAAGACCCTAATACATTCTTTATGCAGTAAAACAAGAAAGGTGTCTGAACTTGAGTATTTATTTTTATGGTTAATAGCAAGGTAGGATGTGGAAGAGTAGAATGACTTATTGGTTCGATCAGAGTTATGTTGGATGATTTCTACTTTCTTGCTTAGGGTGGGTTTGGTTCAACATTTAAAATGAGTTTTGGGGAAATACAAATGCCTTCAATCTAAACTTGAGTATTTATTTTTATGGTTAATAGCAAGGTAGGATGTGGAAGAGTAGAATAACTTATTGGTTGGATCAGAGTTATGTTGGATGATTTCTGCTTTCTTGCTTAGGGTGGGTTTGGTTCAGCATTTAAAATGAGTTTTGGGGAAATGCAAATGCCTTCAACCTAAAGGAGTTTAGGAAAATTGTAATTACATTTGGTAAAATTTCATTTGAAAATAGGCTTTGGGTTGAATGGTGTTTGATAAAAAAAAAGATGTTCCAAAGGAGCTTTCAGAGCAATTTTTTAATTTTTAATTAAAAAATTACTCATTGCCGGACCGGTAAAGAAGATAAACAGTAAAAAAGGGGGCAAAATCGAAAATATAGAAAATTGATGAGGTTAGTTTTGGAAGAAAAAAATTTCTCAGCATTTGGCTAAATACTAAAAGCCCAATGCTGGTTCCTACCAGCATTGCGCTTTCGGCTTTCTCAACATCAGCATTTGGTCAAATGCTGAATTAAAGATGAACCAAATGCTTGAGCATTCTCCCAATGGGCTTTGCGAGTTGAAAGTCCTTGGGAATGCTGAAACCTAAAGTGCCGTCATTTTCACAAATAAGGGCATGAAGTGGATTTTATTTCAAAGAAAGATCTCAAGTGCCATCATTATCTCAAATAAGGGTTTGAAATAGACTTTATTTCAAATAAGAGCATGAAGTAGCCATATCATTCTCAAAGAAGGGCTTGAACTCACTAACTGGTCAAGGGCATTTTTATCCTTTGATTTTCTTTTTCGGTGATGATCGATGTGTTACTTTGCAGCACTTTTTACTCATCTCTACCCAAGATAACCAAATGCCCTAAGGAAGTCAATAACAAGTTAGCGGCAATGTCTTCGTCAAGGTACTTGGATATTTTGTGAAGCCACTTGTAATCTCAAGTAGGTTTCTTTGCCGATAAACGCAATTTAATAGTATAAACCTATGTACTCAATGCATATGTTATTCTGTTTTGATTGATATAGTTTGGAGAAATTTATCACACAAATGATTAAACCGTTTCGACGGATATAGTTTGGAAAAATTAATTGCACAAATGATTAAGTTGGAACATATTATTTTCGATTGTTATGCAAAGCAACAAGCGGCTACCATGAACACATATTCAGAGGTCATGAGTTGGATTTATTTATATCATCGAGGTTTAAATCAAATTGCATCTTCGATGATGCCAAATTGAAGTTACAAATGATTAAACAGAGGGTTTATTTCTTTGTTTGAGTCGTAGGCGAGTAAGCGAATCATGTCCGATACGAGAAGTAGGGTAACAAGCTAATCTTAGATTCGTTATTGTGCATTCCGGCATCGTCTATTATATTTCTTTACATATATATTTTGCCTCATATAATCTCCGAAATGTGTTCTCTATTTTTGTTTATGATAAGAAGTGGGATAATTGTCCAAAAAGTCCTAAGCCTATTACAAGGAGGCCAATTCAATCATAAATATTTTGATTGTGCCAATTTAGTCCTAAACCTTTTGACGATTTGCCAGTTTCATCCTAAACCTTTTTTTGTGTGTCAATTTAGTCCTCAACTTTTTGAAAGTTTACCAATTTAATCCTAAACATATTATTTAGATATTTGGCATGAAAGAAGGACTACATTGACAAATTGTCAAAAGGTTTATGATTAGATTGACAAATCATCAAAATGTTTATGATAAAGATGCTCACCCTAGAGGCCCGAGCCCATTGTGGAAGATCGGCCAACCGGGTTGCAGATTGGGTTGCTAAGGCATTGCGATTAAATTCTCTTCCTGGTTTTTGGTTGTCTAATTACCCTAAAAACCTTTGGGACCTTCTTTGCTGTGACGCCCCCCACTTTGGGCTTATCTGGTTCGAATCTTGGTGATAAATAAAGGAAGCTAGTTTTCCTAACCAAAAAAAAAAAAAAAAACATTAACTTAATTGAGAGGTTTAAGACTGAATTGGGCTCCGTGTAATAAGGTTAGGACTTTTTGGATAATTTTCCTCACAAAGTGCAATTAACCTATGGAGTAATCCATGTCTTCCATTTGCAGAGATACTCAATCCTCTCGAGTCTCAAAGCCATAGAAATCGATTACACATACAAGGGGGAAGAAAAGGCATTCTCCAAGGCAAATCGCAAGACCAAAATGAAATGTAATGAAAAAAACGAATTTGAAATCACATATTGTGGGGTCTATGCAAATCAAGGATAGTGGACTATTTGTATTAATCCTTGGCACTACATGGGTTAACCATATCGACAAGTTGGAAGGGCGTTGCGGCCAAAGTTCTATGCTGAAAAAAATTTCATCATCTATTACATATACTTTTATGGACTCGCGAAAAAGAAAATACATATACATGCGTGGACGAATTTGTATATATTTTTCTACATCATAATTCCAACAACTTGCTCCAAAAACCTCGGTGACTTCACCCAATTTTTTTTAGGGTTTCATTTTGTCCCTTTCAATATTCTAATTCCTCCCTCATCTTCCCACTATTTAACCCTTTCCCCCCATTCCCTCCTTTCCTCAACCCACCCTCTAATCTCTTCAGCCCCATAACCTCGTAACGATTAAGCAATTAGTAGTACCATGGTTGCTCAGCTCAAGAACTTCGATGCCGCTTTCCAAGAATTGGAAGAGAAGAAGAACGAGGTCAACCCCAGCTCGAGCATCGGCTCGTGGATGTGGAACCCTACTGCAGCCCAGGAGGATGACGACTCTTGGGAGGTGAAAGCCTTCGCTGAAGACACTAGCCACATTATGGGCGCAACCTGGCCGCCGAGGTCCTACACTTGCTCTTTCTGTAGAAGGGAGTTCCGGTCCGCACAAGCCCTCGGCGGCCACATGAATGTCCACCGCAGGGACCGTGCTAAGCTTCACCAATCACAATTCCGGCCGTTGGTTAACCAAAGAGCCCTTTTCACTTCTTGCTCTTCCCCGTCCTCCTCGGCTCTGATACTCCCGAATCAAGAATTCGGGTACCCAAGTGGAGGGTTATGTGTTCTTTACCAGCTGCCTCATCCTACCAGCATCTTCAACCCGATAAAGGAGACTGTGGCGTGCCTCGAATCAACGCCCGTTCTATCAATTTCGCCTTGTCCGCCTTCTCCTTCGGTTAATTTTTCGATGCAGTCGCAAGGTAATAATTCTTCTCACCCTCCCCAGACCATACAAGTGCTCGACCAGCCCTCGTCGAGCGAGGCTGACAGTTTGGCAATCATGGGCAGTTTCGATAGCCATGATACTAGTAACAAGCGCAAGGATCCAGAAGAGGAAGAAGAGCTGGATCTCGAGCTGCGGCTTGGGCACAAATGAATGCCATCTCGAAAGAATTTTTTTGGGGGAGTTTGTCCATTTTCAATTTGAGCAAGAGGGTACTAGAGAAGTTGTAAGAGATAAGATTCCTAGTAACTCTCAGAGTCTTATGTGAGTTTTTCCTTTTTCTTCCTTTCAATTTATTGATTCTAACCCTTTGATTTCTCCAGTAATAATGCTTGATGTGTTCAACTTGAAAGAAGTGGGGAAAGTATTTGCATTTTTTGAGGAAGAATATCGTGAAGAAGAGATCATAATTAGGGTTTGGAATTGATGATAAGCTAACACATCGTCTTGCAGGCCAGTGTCATTTTCTGATCCGGATTTCTGAGTGAAGCCTGAGCATACATTTCTGTGGGGAAAATTCGAATATATCTTTTTCTTTCTCTTTCTTTTTTAATGAAAAACCAAACACGAAAGTGCCATCTCCCTGGTATTGTTCCTGGGGCATTAATATCAACTTCTGATCAGTGGGGGTCCGGTTCATTGATTCCTTCCAGGGTTCACATCACAAATTATGCACCGATTTCGCATATTAAGAAGTAAATAAAATTATGAATCAAATTTTTCGTCCGGCATCTCGTTTTGTGCAATTTAAGACTATTACTATGTAATTATGTTTGCGGCAACAGTTTAATTAATTAAGCACCCTTTCATCCGTGATCTCGTTGCTCTTGGGTTTCCATTTGCAACATCTGCATTTTCTCCTTCGTTCTTTCTGTAGATTCAATGATTGATTTCCCCCTTGATTTTCTATCTGTGAATTCCGAAATAATTTTGGGTTCATAATTAAGTTGTTTCCTCATAATTCACCTGTGATCTTGCTCATAATCCTGTTGTCTAACTGATAATAAACATAGTCAAGGCGTGGCTTCACCGATTTTAATGGTTTCTAATATATCCATTTAATGCCATTTGATCGAACAACTATAGCGTCACGCATATTCTTCTTTGTGGACAATACTCGTGATCATCGCCAGGGTTCAATAAATTCAGTGACAAACCAAAGGGAAGTAAAAAAGGAATGATTCTAGTGTTAGGAGTATTAATGCATCGAACGAGCTCCATAAGCTAATCTAAGTGTTTTTGCAGGTAAGAAATTACAGGTCAAAACATTAGGACACGGTAAGTATCATTAGTTAGAGAATCAGAAATTATTTTGGATTTGAGTATGAAATGTGAACAGCCTTAATCTACCTGTTGGGTCAAACCGTTAATGTTCTGAGCAGGTATATGGAGGTGTGGCTTGCAGTTTAAGAGTTTAAGTAAAAAATCTGGATTCATACATCTATAATATGAGGAAATGTGAAGTATTATGAGATGTCGATCCAAAACCTTCACAAAAACTCAAGAATCCCATCCTTATAATTATTCATATATCTTCACCATCTCACACGTATAATCATGCTCATTTCAGCTCTGTAAATTAAATTTCGACTATATACTGTAGGTGTCTATACAAATCATCAGTTCAACCCAATTAACATAAAGGTTGCAGTGGTAGGTGCACAAGAGAGAAGATTAGCTTCTTATATAGAGAACTGAGCATTTGACACAATCAATGATTTTGTCAATGGAAAATGCAAAATATTTTGATAACTTTTTTTATTTTCAATTCATATTCATAGCTTCTTAATTTTCTTATTAATTAGCTTAAAACTTTTAAATGAAGGTCCATTAATATTATGCATTGGAAGTTGGTTTTCCCATTGATCAATTTTTGTCCGTCATCATTTCGAATTTGAGGGTATAGCTCAGCCAACTTTTGCTAGTACATATACAATCGATATTGGGTTATTGCCTATTTTCATTTTAGGCTACAGATTATAAGATGGAAACAGATGCTGGCATTCTCTGTTATGTAGAACCAAAAATCAATTTGCTTTCACTCCAATATTTCATTGGCAAAAACAATGAAGCTATTGGGAAATTGATGTTTTCATTGGTCATGTCACTCCTGAGTCCAACTCAAGTCTTTTGAGGTCACTTCATCGTTTCGTTGCGTTTGTCACTCTCTTTTTTTCGTTTTCTTGCTTGATGAAAGTTTTTTGAGGCCATGATGTTTGAAATCCCTAATTTTGTGTCCACTTTCAAACTTCCTACGACAGTCAAGTGTCCAGTGTATCTATTACGTAAGACGATTGATATGCTTGCTGACCCAATTGGCAAAAGTCGTTCTTCATTCTCCCTAGGCTGCTAGACGCCGGTCTTCCCAAACATCATTTAAATGAAGATACACAAATGCATGAGATGAATAGTAATGGATGAAGATTGTTTAAGTTGATGAAGTGAAAACAGGGTCTTTTGCTAACTTCAATCTTTGGTTTGGGAGGGGGGGTGGGGGGTGAAGGAAAGTTACATGAAATTCAAAAGAAAAAGATGTGCCATAAATATATATGTATACATATTTAGAATATGTATACACATATATATATGTATCTATATATACATAGTTGTATAGATACATATATTAGAACCTACGGAGCAAGAAAGATTGACCTGCAGTCGGCTCCTACTAACTTGAATATTTAATATGTGTACATACACGACTCATCTCAATCTCACACACTTAACTAAGAATTCCATACAAATCCAGATTATTTTTCATGATGAATTTTCATCAACTATTAAGCAATTGATAAAACAGTTAAGGGTCATTCCCCAAGTTTCTCATGCCTTCTAAAATTGATTTAGATATTTCCTTTTTTAACTTCTTTCTGTACTTATTGAAAACTTTCATTTTCTCACACCTTCTAATATTTCCTGTCTTATAGAAACATTCGCCAAGAATCTCTCTCTCTCTCTCTCTGTCCTTCACCAGGACACAAACTTACCAGATCCACTTAGATTTTCTGAATACTTTTTAAGTGCTTCTTTGTTTTCGTTTTTTTTTTTTTTTTTCCCACTTCTCTTTCCAGTTTCCTTTTGAGTTACTGCAGAGCAGAGCGCACGGTCTTTCTCGTGTCGTTTACCTTGGACAGTTTAGGGCTTTGCACATGGTTATATGTAGTTCCTGCAAATCCGCTGCTTCAATAAAACTATGATTTTTGTTGCCCCCTCTTTTTCCATAAAGAAGCAAACATTCCTCCAGTCAGATGTATAAATGCAAAGGTTAACTTATATTGTCTTTTTACTTCCAGAAAGAAAGAGAAAAAAAGAAACAAAGATCTGGAAATGTTTGCAGAATTCATGATGGAGAACAACATAACTGTTGCCAAGCAAATGGTCCATGCATGACTAGTTACTCTCCGCTGGGGCCTACATGTTTTCTTTTCCTTGTCAAGATAGAGAAAAATGTTAGCCACGTTGTCGGTATTTCAAGAGCAATCATATCAATTACTATCAATTTTCTTTTGGGCTCAATGCCCTAAACAACGATCAACTTTAACTTTTATCCCAATTCTATCTTTTGTCTCATAAAAAGTCTCCAATTGTCGGTGTGGTCTTAATTCTGCCCTAAATATTTTTTTTTTTGTTGCAAACCCTCCCAGCCCTCACAACTATTACAAAAGGATGTCTCTTTTGTGTTAATTCCAAGTCCACACACATACCCTAAGAATGTGTTCCGCTACATAGTGTGTACTTGAGTTAATTATTACCTCCTTCGTTATTGTAGAAGCTTGTTAGAAGCCACGTATCATTCGAGGCCTCGCACCCCGGCGAGCACTTCCCCCGTCAGATTGGTTCGTTTCCCATGCTGTCCTTTATCTTGTAGATACATTTGAGGCAAGGTCTTGATTTCATAATTGAAGCTAATAAAATAATACGTGAAAGAGAGAAATATGAAATTTGGGTATATTTTCTTAATTTGGTATCAAAGTCACCATATCCGAGGAGACATTAAGTGCACTGGGTGCACACCCTAGCACCCCGGTGCGCGCTAAAATCAATCCATTCTCACTGGTGAACAGTGTTCACTCAATGCGTATAAGTCTTATCTGAGGAAGCGCTTAGTTGAGTTCATTCCATCATTCTCTTTTCCACGTTACTATTCTCAACTTGATATGTGTTGAAGAAGAATACATAATCCTATTATATATTTTATTAGATGACTATCTAAGATAAGATATCAATTAAGATTGCGCATAATCTCCAAGATATGCACAATCAAATGGAGATTATGCGCAATCTTGAGTGATACGGAAAATTAACAAAAATATCGTAATTATCTTTAATATAGGAGAATATCATAGAAAAATATCCTAATTATCTCCAACATTCCCCAAATTAAAGTGAGTTGAAGAAGTCAATTTGAGTTTGTATAATTAAAGATCCGGCAAATGCCCCGTTGATATAGTCTGAGCGGTTCTGATGTTGACATGCTTGCAGGAAGCTATCCTCGAGTATGGGGGCGGAGGCGAGCCTAGTAGTGGTGTTTGTTTTCCAAAACAATCGAGTCTCGAATAAAATTGAAGCTATGGACTTGGTGGAGAAAATGGAGCGATGCGGCTGCGTTGCTCGACGGTGGTAGTCACGATGCCAACTGTATAGGTTGCATCGCTCTAGTTTCTCCACTAAGTCCACAACTTCAGTTTTACTCGAGACTCGATTGTTTTGGAAAACGAACACCACTACCAGGCTTTAGTTATAATAACACGAAGTACGAGATTTGCACTCGGTTGTGCACTGCGGGTGCATTACGAATTGTCTAGCTTCATTACCAAGATATTTGGTAGGAATATTGCCAATTATTTTAGAAGTTTAAGTTAGACGAATGTGTGATTTAATATTCAAATATATCAAGGACTGAGAGGTTTAAGAAAATTCCGGTCATTCATTTTCGAACACATCACTGAGGGAATTTTACTATCCGAACCATACAAAGAGCAAGATAGGAAATTGTGTTCTGAAATTTGGTCATTCTCTCTCTGTTCACATTATGAAGTAGTCCAAACTTTTTTTCCCAAAGGTAACCTACATAGGAGTTGCTTTCCCCAAGAAATGCTCATCCACAATGTGTGTGGAAGAGAGAGACACAGAGAGAGTTTGTGAGATCCCTTTCTTGGAAGAAGATACCATATCTATGAAGAAGATACCATATCTATGAAGAAGATACCATATCTATGTCCCTGAAAGTATGTAATAGCTCAACCACAAGCTTCTTTTTAATTCCATCAAAATTCAGAACCCCACCAAAATCAGTAGCTTGGACAGCGATCATAGGGATAGATCCTGCATGATTTTTATGTTCTTGTCAGGACAGACACTGCCTTTGGTCCCCCTTTCTCTTTCACTCCTACACAACACCCAACCCACCCAACCCCTTCCTCCTCGTGTGAATGAGATAGATGCAAGCATTCCTGAGGACCATGAGCTTCTGTTTACTCTTCATTTACACTGCTCCATAGCTCTTAACCTAAAACAACCTTCCAAATTTGCCCCATGAACCTTATTTAGCTTCTCAAATACTTGTCACAGTCCAACAACAATTAGGAGAGAGGGGAAAGCACATCTCAAAACACACGAGAAAATCATTTTGATGGGTCTTGACGAACTCTGTTTCTCTTCTCACTTTCTTGGCTAAAAAAACCAGTGTCTAGGTAATATTGCTCTTTAGTATCATAATAGGTTCTGTCAGTGAAGCGCGAGTATCTGGTAAAAATGGCAAAAAGAAAATTGCAGAAGTTTTATGCTCCATTGATTAACTATCCAATTCCCATGTGTTATATACTTCAACTGTGGGCTGACATTAAGCGCATAATAATTTAGTTGGTAACAAAGTTGAGCAAGCACACCCCTTGATTCACACATACTAATCTCACTTAATAATTTCAGTTCAATTTTGGGTAGAGTCGCTCAACTAGTCTAGAAAGAATGATCTCCCAGAAAGTGTAGATGAATGAGGACCTAGGAAACAGAAACCCTAATGAGCACCTTGTCTGGTTTTTCTTGTTTCTCCTGACGATGAGCTTGGGATCAAATATAGAACGACCAAGATTTGGATAACTTAAAAGTAAACACAGGGTTGTGTGTGTGGTTTTTTTCGGTCGAAAGAGGCGGGTTGTGTGAGTGAGTGATTTTTTGAGGTTAAGTCGGGGTCAGTGCTCGTGGGCCGCCCCCAAAATCAGTGATCATTGCATTCCTCTTATCCTGACTCTCTCTCTCTCTCTCTCTCTCTCTCTCTCTCTCTCTCTCTCTGAATGTAAGGCTTTGCCTCTTCTTCTTCTTCTTCTTCTTCTTTTCTTTCTCACTCCGTGACTGCCAACTAGTACAGCGACAGTTCTTGCACACACTTCGTGATCATCATGATGATACTATCTGTGTTTTTAAAAGAGAAAAGTCTCACGTCTCTTTCTTGCACAGATCGATGCGCTCCAGTACTTCTACTATTTTCCTTGAAAATGTTTCACTTATTATTACTCTGTTGCAAGTCCATACCTGGAAGCTTTTTATCATCTGCTAAAAAGCTATGCTTTTGTGTTGTTTTACAGGCTAGTACCCTAAAAAACTTTTACTTTAGCTCTTATTTCAATTCCACCACGGACCTTTAGAGAAAATCGAAGCGCAGAAGAAAGAAAATAGAGGCAAAGAATAAAATGAGAGAGAATGCAGGGTATGAAATAGAGCTTTCAAATAATGCTGTTGATTGATTTCTTCCCTCAACAATTTACAAAGAGATTATGGATTTATATACGCTTGCAAAGAGTTTGTATAACAAAATTCAGTTGGAATTTGAATAAGTTATAGATGTGGAGATGAGCTACAAGTAACTCGCTGAATCGAGTTTTGTGCTAGAGATTCGGAAGATCTAAACTGCTTCTGGGTTGAAAGCTCATATGGACAACTTTAACCCTTCAACATCCCCCCGCAAGCTAATGAGGCATCACGACCGTCAGCTTGGATCGTGGAAGTCCAAAGAGTGCAGAGGAGAGGCCTTTAGTGAAAATGTCAACAGACTAATCTATGAAGGAAATGAAGTTAAGATAGAGCTGCCCACGAGCTAGTTGTTCACAAATAAAATGACAATCAATCTCCACATGCTTTGTATGAACATGAAAAATGGGGTTTGCAGTCAGGTACAATGTTGATAAATGATCACACCAAAGAGTTGGTGGATGTGGTGGAAGAGCATTTAGATCTTTCAAGAGATATTCAATACACATAAGTTTTGCAATAATATCAACTAAACACTTGTATTCAGCTTTTGTACTCGAACGTGCCATAGTTTGGTGCTTGTGAGAGCTCCAAGAAATAAGATTGCGATCAAGGAAAATGCAATAACCTCCACCAGAGCGCCGATCATCATGATTGCCAACCCATCCTGCATTTGAAAAGGCATGTAGAGTTGTAGATGTATCGCGAGTAAACAAAATTCCAAGTCGAGGAGCATTTTTAAGATAGCGTAGGATTTGCTTACTAATTGCCAATGAGACGTGGTAGCAACATGGAGGAACTGAGACGCAATATTGACAAGTAGGCAATATCTGGTTGTGTAAGTGTCAAATATTATAGAGCACCAACAATACTTCGATAAAGTAGAGAGTCACCTTGGTGGAGAGAGAGGGATCATTGGTGGTGCATGGAGGTGGAAACAGCTCGAGCATCAACCATTTTAGAGCAAGCTAGAATGTCATGAGCAAACTTGGCCTAGTGGAGGATGATGTCGTCAGAATTGAATTGTACTTCAACACCAAGGAAGTAATGAAGGGGACACAAATCTTTGATGGCAAATTCAGCTTGGAGGGCACTAAGGAGGTTTGTAAATGGAGCGTGAGGAGAACCTGTGAGGATGATGTCATCCACATACACAAGGAGTATCATACTATAATGATATGTATTTAGAACAGATAATGAAGAGTCCACACTCGACATTCAAAACCCAAGAGCAGTTAAAGAAGAGCTAAGTCATTGGTACTATGCTCGAGGAGCTTATTTGAGGCCATAAAGAGAACGTCGAAGATGACAAACATGATGTGGCCTTGATGTATTTACAAATCCTTAGGGTTATACCATATATACTCTCTCATTGAGATATCCATTGAGGAAAGCATTGGAGACATCAAGTTAACGGATGTTCATGTTGTGGTGTGATTCATACTCTCCATTGGCAGAAAAGCACGTGGGTCCCTCTCTACGCCGAGCGGGTAGTGGTCTCAAGGGAGCAGCATCCCAAAAATACCAAAAGGCTTTTATATTTTGAGCTCATAATTTTTTTATTAGTAGTTTGGGCTCGAGCTTATGAATAGCTATTGCTATATATATTATTTTCGCTTGTAATTGAGTAATATAATGAGAGGTGCTAGATGCTAATTATAGTGAAATTTTCTAATGGGCGTAGCTTTAGTTTAAGGGTGGATCAAGATAAAAATCTTATGTCTCGATTTCTCATTCTCGCTAAGCTTTATTTCAATTTAATTGTGCATCGAATCCTATCATCCGGTATCGGACAAGGTTTGAGGTTAGGATTTTCTTGGTGAAGAGAGATCTGGAAAATCGAATCTTGGGAAGATGTTGGGCGATCAATCGTGAATTGAAGTAGAGAACTTCGGAGGAAAGGGTTTCGAGTATGAAAGTTGAAGATGGAGGCTCTGCTCGTGGATAGAGATTTGTGGCACGTGATCGAAGAAGATAAACCTAAGGTGAATATCAAGGAGAAGGCGAAGGAGTAGGAGATTGCATCTGCATCAAATCAATTAAAGGTGTAGATTAGTATTGATCGTAAGGCGTGAAGCCTAATCTGGCTATGTCTTGCTGATAATGTCCCGATGAACGTGAACCCTAAGAATACGGCGAAGAATCTCTAGAAGAAGCCGGGAAGCCTTTATCATAGCAAGTTACTCGTGAGCAAGTTGTTTCTGCGGAAACGATCGTACAACCTTTGTATGAGTAAAGGTGATTCCTTTTCAACACACTTAAACAAGTTTAATGCTATCTATGGGCAGCTTGCATGTATTGATGTTAATTTGGATGAAGAAGATAAAACATGTACTTTGTTGTATTCATTTCCGAATTCATGAGAACATATAATTGTTTCGATTGGCACTAGTGTTAGTGTGTTATCCTTTGAGAACGTTGTATCTGCGTTGTTATATGAGGAGATGAGAGGAGCGGGTTATGATAATGCAATGAATGAGGCTCTTTTTCATAAGAGGAAGGAACGATTAACGATTCAAATCTAGATTAAATGTCAAGAACAAGTCTAGAATAAGATCCAAAAGCCGAGATCGATTATAAATAATGTGTTGGAAGTGTAAAAAGCTGGGTACTTAAAGAAAGATTGCAAAAGAAAAAGTGTAGGTTCAGAGAAGCTAGATGATGTGCCATTATCTAGTACAAAAAAGGACAATGACAACAGCACAGGAGATATGTATCTCGTTTGCAACTCTCAAGTAGACCATAGTGCATGGATAATTGATACTGGAGCGTCTTTCTACATGACGCCTCATAGAGATTGGTTCTGATGTTATGAGCTATGTTATGGAGGTACAGTGCAAATGGTAGATGATATGATGCTTGATATTGTTAGTAGCGGAAAGGTGAAGCTAACAATGAAAGATGGGACAGTAAAAATCTTTCGCTTGTGATGCATACTCCTGCTCTTGCTAGGAATATTACTTTTATGGGAAAAAAGGCGGATGTCGGTACTACTTTCACCAACGATAAGTATTCATGTAAGCTAAACTATAGATCTATGGTGATTGCTAGAGACGAACGAGATGAAAAACTGTGAAAATTACTGGGAAGCACAATGATTAGTGATGAGAGCTATATCACGGAATAGGTAGAAGAAGAATCTGCAATGATATGGCATAGGAGATTGAATCATATCGATGAGAAAGGGTTTCTAACCCTTAATTCAAAGAAGATGGTGAATTGAATCCCAAGTTGTTCTTTGGGTTTCGGATTTTGTGAACATTGTCTACATGGCAAACAAAGTGGGGTATCTTTTAAATCAGTAGGAGGGAGAGCGAAAGGGATTTTGGATTTAATCTACAATGATATCTTCGATCCTACATCCGTGGCATCATTTGAAAAATCAATGTATTATATTTCTTTTACTAATAATTTTTCCAGATATGTGTGGATATAATTCTGGTAGGAGAAAGATGATGTACTTGAAAAATTTCTTGAGTTCAAAGCTTTGGTAAAGAATCGGTTTAATAGAAAGATTGAAGTTTTGCGGACAAACAACAAAGAAGAATTCTATTCAGCGAAATTTGATCAATTCTATGCGACTAGTGGTATTACATGGCAGAAAACAACGCTTTATTCACCTCGGCGGAATGGGGTAGCAAAGAGGCTTAATCGGTTTCTCATGAAAAAGGCAATGAGTATGGTAAGTGGTATAGGCTTAGAAGCAGAATTTTGGGTGGAAGCAGTAACTATTGTGTGCTATCTAAATAATAGGGCTCCCACAACAGCTTTGAAGGATCGGACACCGTTTGGCGCATTGTTCGGGAAGAAGCCAAACATATCCCTTGTTAGAGTGTTTGGCCGCAAAGGGCATGTGCATGTGCCAACGAAAAAGAGGAACATGCTTGAGAGCAAGTTGGCGAAGTGCATCTTCATTGGGTACAAGGAAGGTATTAAAGGAAATAAGATGTGGAATCTTGATACTAAATGTATTATCTATAGCTGGGATGTGGTGTTTACAGAATATATGATAAATTAGATTGATTCACGGGCTCCTGAAGAACGACAGACGGTTAAGTTAGATGTTGGTTTGAAAAAAAAAAAAAAAAAGACAAAACCCATACAAGCTGAAACCGAAAATTCAGATTCTAAAGGCGATGAGCCTAATGTGGAGGATGATATAGTAGATTCTGATATTGAGTTTGAAGCTCCACTTAAATTGGTCTTGAGGAGGTCCACACGGCTAAGAAGACCACCTAGAGGTATATCTTATTTGCTAGCAATGAAAATTGTGCTCTGACTATCGGAGGCGATAATCCAATTACTATAAAGAAAGCAAGAAGTATGAAAGATGCCAAACAATGGGAGAAAGCCATGAAAGATGAGATGCATCACTTGATAAAAACAAAACTTGGAGTTTGGTGAAACTACCTATAGATCGTAATGCAATTGGTTGCAAGTCGGTGTTCAAGAAGAATATGTCTACAAATGGAGACATAGAATGATAAAAGCTCAGTTGGTTGCTAAGGGATATTTGCAGATAGAAGGAGTCTATTATATTGAGAATTTTTCTCCTGTAGCTAAATTAAATTCCATAAGACTTGACTTGGGAGCAAATTTGTATCACAAAAAGATAATATTTTCTATAACCATGGGCGTAAGTCCTCACCTACTTGGAGGCCCATCATGAACCGGTTAAGTCCGGGTCTTTGGCATATACAGAAGCCTTAATCTTGAGCAATTTGCGTGCAGTTGATGGATTGCTAATGGGCTATCTTCAGTTCCTAAGCTGAAAATTTTCCCCACATCTCATCCTAATTAGGCACGCCAAATCCAATGGGTTAAGCAACCAAAAGATTGTTGGTTAGCGGTTGATATTGGATTTCCTAAAAACTAAGATGGAGGTGGACAATCATGTCTTCCTCCTTCATCCTAGACACGACCGGTTCGGTGGAACCGCCGGTTCGGTTCGAGGAACCGGCCGTGTAAGTTCCGGTTCCGGTTCCGAACCGGAACCGGCGGTTCCGATCCAATTCCCGGGCCGGTTCCGGTTCCGCTTCGGAACCGGCGGTTCATTCCGATTCTTTTTTTAATTTTAATTTTCAAAATAATAAATAATAAAATAAACATAATAAATTATAAATTATAAAATACAATTAAATTGTACATTGTAATAAAATATGGGGAAAAGAGAGAGAGGAGGAATGGGCTTGAACTTAATGAATTATCATTAAGAGCCTACATATCTTCTTGGGGATAGAAGAATCAAAGCTCATGTAGTTCTTTTACCTTTGAGAACCCCAACTTACCTCATCGTCAATCGTCGCTACCTGTTGTGGTACCCGTGGCGGTGGTATCTCCAACATCATCGCTAAAAAATTCGTGCTCACGATCTAACTCTTGGTATCGATATTTCGCCCTCGTCCAATCGCCGACACAAGCCTGAGCTTCCACAGAGTCCGGGCTTAATCTTGAACGACGAGAGTCCAAAATTAATCCTCAAACACTAAATGCTTGTTCAACCGCAACCGTTGAAGAATGGGTTGCTAATATCCGACGAGCGATGAGGGCGAGAACTGGATAATCGATTTGGTGACTCTTCCACCAATTCGGGATTTCGAAATCTGTACTATGTTCTGCATCACAAAACTCAAATTGAGTGGTTAAATATTTTTCTAATTCGGAAATACTACCTGTTGCCCTCTTTTTTTTTTTTTGCCTACTCTTAAGCATATTATACCCTCTACTAAGTGAACTACCACCTTCGCTACGTGAGGCAGTAGATTGTAAAGATCCGGAATCACTTAAGCCATATCTACTACAAAATTCTCCATATAATGCTACTATAGATTCTTTAACATCTCCTAGTATATTTGAAATATCTATTGAATCTTCCAAATGTAAACAATCATGATAATACACATTCAAATAATCATGTAAACCGTCTAATTTAATACGTGGATCAAAAACAATAACAACTAAATAGACAACAGGAATTTGCAAATAATAATGCAACCATTTTTCTCACATTACTAAAATAGTTTGACCTAATTCGGTATCATTTTCATATTCACAAAAAACACTACCAATATTAACACATTCTATTAAAAATAAATGCGTAGTAGGATAATAAATACCAGATAAAGTATTAGTAGCATCATTAAAAATTTTCAAAATATCTAAAATTTTCTTGCAAACGTCCCAATGTTGAGGAAGTAAAGTAATTTCGGGAATATTTTGTGAAATAAGCATACATAATAAATCTTTATATTCAAAAGTTTGTCGAAGCAACTCATACGTAGAATTCCAACGAGTCAGAATATCTTTTAGAAATCTTCTTGCCATTCTCCCATTTTGTTTACAAAAATTTCCCCACGATTTCATACAATGGGGACGACTCCATAAAAATTTAATTGCACTCTTTATTGGGGCGAGAGAAGTGTCAAGAGTTCGTAAACCATCTTGTACACATAAATTTAAAACATGACAAGCACATCTAATGTGAAAAAATTGTCCGTCAAAAGTGGGTTTGCAAATATTTTCTAATTCGGGAATAGAAGCGGTATTTGCGGCGGCATTATCAAAACCAATTGAAAATTTTATTTATTAAATTATATTCTTCTAAAACTTGCCTAATTATTCTATAAATATTATGAGCCGAATGTCTTTCATCAAAAACTCGGAATGCAATAAGTCTTTTTTGAATCCTCCAATCGTCACCTATCCAATGACATGTGACACCCATATAAGAATGAATTTGCCAAGGATCACTCCAAATATCGCTACCTATATGCACACGTCCATTGAATTCCGCAAAAAAATTTGCTAAAGATTTTTTTCCTTTTTTATAAAGATGAAAAACTTCGCGTTTAAGAGTATTTTTTGGAATAGTTGGCGCTTGGGGAACCAACGCAGTATTTATCAAATATTTCATATTAAAATTTTCACCAGTATTAAACGGAGCATGATCAAGGGCAACATATTCACCTAATGTTTGTTTATAAAGTGCTTCGGTGAAACGAAATATAGGATGAGGATTAGAAGTGGCGTACCTAGAAATTTGTTGTTGTGTATTGTCGATCCCCGCTTGCGTTGGATGTTTTTTCGTCAAATGCGGACGGAATGTTCCGTAACCGTCTCCTTTCGTAAATTTATATGTTTGCGAACAATATTTACATTTTATATTATACTTACATTCGTCTTCATCACGTACCTTGTCGAAGTGTAGCCACAAGTCGGATGTATTATCTCGGCCCTTCCGTTCCGGCTCATTTGCCGTTGACGCTTCTTCGACACTAGTGGGAGGATGAAGACTTTCTTGTGTTGGGATGTGCTCGACGTTCGGAATCGAGACATAGTTGATATTATCGTCGTCGTCTCCCCAACTTGCATACTCACGAGGATCATATTCGGGAATGGGATACTCGGAATCTCCCATAGTCATCTTGCCCTTGTCGGCATTTACGCTTCCACTTGCCATTTTTGAGAGAATTAATCGGAAATCCGATTGAGAGAATTGAGTCGGGATTGAGAGAATTGGGAGAATTTGAGCGATTTGAGAGGATTTCGGAGAGAATTCGAGAGATTGTTCGGAGAATTTGTGACAAAAATGAAAGGGGGAGCATATGTATTTATAGGCAAGAATTAATTTTAATTCTTTTTTTTTTTGCAACGGCCCAAAGAGGGGGGGGAAGGGGGGCTCGGGGCGGAGAGCCGGCTCTATGCCCCCGGGCCCCACATTTTTCTTTTTTTTTCTTTTATTTTTTAAAAATCACGGTTCCGAACCGGCTCGGAACCACCGGTTCCGGGCCGGTTCCCACGGTTCCGGTTCCGGGTTGGAACCGTGGGCCCCATCAACAAGTCGGTTCCGGGCCCACGGGCCCAAATGGCACCCTCTACTTCATCCTCTCTCTCTCTCTCTCTCTCTCTCTCTCTCTCTCTCTCTCTCTCTCTCTCTCTCTCTCTCATTTCCTCAATTTCTCTTAATGTTACTAGCCAATTTTATTTTACGGTAATGCGAATGGACAAACAGACCCTCTAATCGGTGCGGACAAATGCACGTGGTCGGTAAACTTGTCAAACGGGTGGATTGAGTCTAGTTATAATTGTCCGATCTAAATTGACCTATATAACACATTTATGACCCGCAATGCAAATTTCTTGACCCATACCCAATTTAATCCATACCCGAGTCATACCCAACCCGACTTGTATTGCTATAACACTTCAATATTAAATCTAATGTGCGAAAACTTATTTCTAATAAATATTAAAAAATTATATTGCTAAAACATTGTGGACAACTTTTATAATTTTTAAAAATAAAAATAATATCAAATTTGATTTTTATTTTATTTTCTTTTTTCTAAGTCCATGCGGGGTTATTGGCCACAAGTGATGGCTGCTCGAGCTTTGCCTCGTGGCTGTCTGGGCAAACTTATGACTCATCATAGGATAATAAGATAACCAATTTATGACTTATTTAAAGTACATTTAAGACCTATTAAGTTGTTAAGTGACCCATTTATGATACACTTAAGCTTATTTTTAAAGATTAAGTCAACTCATTTATGACCCACACTATCAAACATGTGCTAAAATATGGATTCTGGACCTATTTTGTCACATTTAGTAATAGGCACGTAACTTGGCCCCGTCTAATTTTTTCCGACGTCCAAAAGCTATTGGGATGGGTCGATACATTTCGACCGACTCCGAGGGGGCTGTTTGAGACAAACGACAATACTTGGGGGAACTTTGAGAATTTGAGACTACTGGAGGAGGGGGATATGGAAACTTTCTTTTGCCCCTCGTAAGAAATAATCTCCATAAGGCCAACTTCGTCGAACTCGGATACGGGCCTTTTCGGATGAGATTGGGCTATGTGCTTTATGGGCTGGCCCAATCTATTGGATCATCGTTTCTTTTTCTTGGTTGAGCCCCGCCCCTTTTAGGGTACCATAGGCCCTCTGATTGACTTTGCCTTTCTAACATGACAAATGACTAGAGAAATGCTCTAATAGCATGGTTCTTTCTATTTTCAAAAAACTTTGTTCTATCCACGACATTCCTCTCTAAAATTTATGCATAATCAATACAAAGTTTGCCCAAAAAAACTTTTTGTAAAGATGAGTTATGCTGTCGGGAAGATTAACCTTGTTAAATTGAATAGCATGGTTCTTTCTAATTTCAAAAAACTTCGTTCTATCCACGACATTCCTCTCTAAAATTTATGCATAATCAATACAAATTTCCCCAAAAAAACTTTTCGTAAAAATGAGTTATACTGTTGGGAAGATTAACCCTGTTAAATTGAATGCAACTGGACAAATGACTGAAGAAGCTCTCTAATAGCATGGTTCCTCCTATTTTTGAGGAATTTCATTCTTTCCATGACATTCTTCTCTAAAAGTCATGCATAATAAAAAAAACATTCGCAAAAAACAATTGTCGAAAAGATGAGTTACACTATTGGGAAGATTGGCTCTCCCAAAAAGAATCCAGCAAAACAAATGAGTCGGGGGCATCATTAGGTATTGAATCGAGGGTCACCATGTCAACTCATTCGATGCTTTGTGATCTTTAGGATCGATTCTTTATTTTTGTGGCCGAATTGAATATATTCTCGCTCCTTTTGCATGAATGTTAGGAATGTAAAATTCGACAATTTGATTGGAGAGAATTTTATCATATCGATATATAACTTGTTCTTTGATCTACGCTAGTTCGTAAAATAAATTATTCATTTCATTTCGGAATGGAATATGAAAGGTAGATGACTTTACAAGCAAAATCGTTCATTTATCTGCACGAAACATTTCCTTAACGCCTAGGAAACAGCTGACAAGAAACACTTCTTGAATAGAAAATACGAGGGATAAGTATAACATGAGTAACATAACTTGTGTACGACATTCACTTGAGTGCCATAACTTATTGTTCACTTGAGTACTATAGCAACTTTTCCGGCATGTCGGGTCGGCTTTTCGATGAGGCATGTCAACTTTCCGATTGCCGCGTCAGCATGGCACTTAAGTGAATGATTTTTGAAAGTTATGACATTTAAATAAATATTTTAAAAGTTAAGACACTCAAATGAATGCCGTACAAAAATCATTGCGTACTTCTCCCGAAAATACGAAGTCATAGTAGGAAAAAAGAGAATCACTTCACGTTCACGCTTCCTCCTCCTCCTCCTCCTCCTTCATATACCATCCTCAAAGGTTTCAGCTTCTTCGGCGCCACCTCTGTGTCTCTGTCTTCTCTCTCTCTCTCTCTCTCTCTCCATCATGGATTCTTCCTCCGACGTGAAGGCAACGCTGGGCGATCTCGACAGGGGATCGTTTACGACCCTCCTCTCGAAGCTCATCGGAGAGGCCCGATACGTCCAGAACAACCCTCCCGATTTGATTCCCCAGGAGGACAGGATCGTCAAGCACGTCCTGGACTCCCTCCTTCCCCTCAGCACCTCCACTGGCGGCGGTCCCCTCGTGGTGAACCACGTCACCTACCACACCAACAGGGGCAACCTCATCGTGGAGTACCCGGGGACTGTGCCCGGGAAGATCTTGTCCTTCGTTGGGATGCATATGGATGTTGTCACGGCTGATCCTAGTGACTGGGTAATGATTCTGAATTTTTACATAGAAATCTCTAGGCCTTTTTTTTTTTTTTTTGGGAAATTGTGTTTTTGGCAGTTGAGCAATTCAATGCGTTGTTTAAGTTCTTTGAACTGGGTTGGGTCGTATATCTTTCCGGGGTTTGATCAAAATTCGATCTTTCTTTGAAATGGACATGGGTGCTGCCCAATCCATCCTGGTGACTCGGTATGATATTGAGCTTAAGTTTCGAGTCTTTAGACTATTGAACAATTTAGGTCGTTTTTGAGTGTTACTGTTGGGTTTTGGCAGAATGTACTGAGGGATTTGATCAGAATTGGACTGACGGCGAGGTTTTAGATTCATTGGTACTTGGCAATTGGAATTTTTACGCATTATCTGTCTGTGAGCAAGTACTTGTTAGTAGTTTGCTTCCTTTTTTTTTTTTTTTTTGGGGGGGGGGACTATACTAGTTAGTTGCTTCTGTCCAGCTGATCTTTCCTTTCCTTTACGATTGTTAGAATTGTGTGCCGTTCCTAATGATTTCATTTGGAATCATATGAATTAGTTAGAGCAGGTTCCCTTTGGGAAACACAATGCTTGTATTGCTTATTGTTATTATTATGTTGTTTTTGGTAAGAGTATTGCTTCTTTTACTTTGCACTCTTGAGCTTGTTGGTTCGGTTGAAGCAGAACATACTTGAGCAAATTAGTGGTCCCATGTAGTATATGAGCTGATTGGTAGCTTTTGAGTGATTGACATCAGCTCTTTTATTATGGAAAGTGTGTGGATTTTCTATAACTTAATAATGGCACTAATGACCATCTGTTCAGGAGTTTGATCCTTTCTCATTGGGCATTGATGGGGATAAACTCCGTGGTCGTGGAACGACGGATTGTTTGGGACACGTTGCCCTGGTAACTGAACTTATGAAGAGGTTGGGGGAAACTAAGCCCAAACTGAAGTCAACCGTAGTTGCTGTTTTCATTGCTAGCGAAGAAAATTCTTCCATTCCAGGCGTGGGTGTGGATGCTCTCGTGAAAGATGGATTGCTTGATAAGCTGAAGGAAGGCCCTTTGTAAGTATTCTCACACAATTTGACTGGACCTTACCTTTGTAAGTATTTCTGCTAAGTGTGGATTCAGTACGAGGTCTGCAGAGAAATCTTTACAGCTCTAAAAGAAAGATAATTTTTGCATGAGCAATCTATGAATCATCTATCCGACTGTTCTGATATACGTGCGAGCCATAAGGTATTATTGCTCATGTTCATTTGAAATTTGTGAAATTGGAGCCAGTTCCTTGACTTCTTTGCAGATTTTGGATTGACACTGCTGATAAACAACCTTGCATTGGTACTGGTGGTATGATTCCTTGGAAACTGAAAGCTACGGGAAAGCTTTTCCACAGTGGTTTAGCACATAAGGTATGAAGTTAAAATTCCCTGCATATAACTGGGGATTTCTGGACCTATCTTAGTTGAATAGATCATTATATTGAGACCCTGGAAAAGAATTTTCTGTTTCGTCCCAATGACCTTATGAAAATTTGCTTGAGGTTTACATTGTTCATAGTTTTGAGGTTCTACTTTTTGGGTAGACGAGATTTACACTATACTCTGCACTCTGCAGCTTCTGCTTTCTGTGCTTGTTCTTCCAGAAGATACTTGGTCAACACAATTCACTGCTGCACTATAGTCTATGTGATGGTTCAATTGTTATTCTTCTCATAGTGGATTACTAGTAGATTCAACCAACAGGATGTTTAGCAGTATGGATGATGACTCCAAAGAAAAGGACACTAGCTAATGGCTACAATAAGAGATAGAGAGGTTTCTCTGGTAGATAAATTATTGCTGGATAGTAGAGCTTGAAAAATGGATGTGTTTTTGTCCTTCCGGAAATTACAGGCTATAAATCCTCTGGAGCTGGCCATGGAGGCACTGAAAGAGATTCAGACAAGGTTTTACAATGATTTTCCTCCACATGCCAAGGAGCAGGTCTATGGATTTGCTACTCCGTCAACAATGAAACCAACCCAGTGGTCTTGTAAGTTACAACAGTGCAAGTTTCGATTTTCGGTAAAACTAGAATTTGCAGCTAAATCATATTTTCCTGCACTGCAGATCCTGGGGGCGGAATCAATCAAATTCCAGCTGAGTGCACGATTTCTGGAGATGTCAGGTTTGGAAAGCAGCATAGAACTTCTTTAATGCATATGCTTGATGGTTTTTATGCTTAATGGCCTTGTACAATATCTGTTTGCAGATTGACACCATTCTACAAGTAAGCTGCTGTAACTCAAGTTCTTAATCTCCCCCTTAAAATCTCTAGCATTATGTCTCTAGAATGTTTTTTTTTTTGTAACCTCAACCAAAGGTACTTGTAGATGAAGTCTGACTGATATACAATATAGTGTAACAGATGTTATGAAGAAGCTGCAGGAATATGTCGATGACATAAATGGTAACATAGAGAAATTAGATTCACGGGGTCCAGTGTCAAAGTATGTCTTACCTGATGAGAATCTGAGGGGAAGGTCTCTCTCTCTCTCTCTCTCTCTCTCTCTAATGCACGCAAGCACAGTGTTCCCGTACTTCTGACAGTTTTTGTGCGTGCTTAAAGTTTGTGTGATGGTTCCATCTTTTGCAGCCTTAGTATAAGTTTCAATGAGCCAAGTTCTGGGGTTGCTTGTGATCTTAATTCACATGGCTATCATGTATTATGCAAAGCAACCGAAGAGGTTGTGGGCCATGTGAAGCCTTACTCAATTACCGGAACCCTGCCTCTCATCAGGGAACTGCAGGTAACTACTTTTTCTCTTCTTATGGTCCCATTAAATTCTCATACTCTTGGACCAAAAAAAAAATTAATTCTCGTACTCCTTTTAGTTCTTAACTAGATGTTGTCATGTTGTAGGATGAAGGCTTTGACGTTCAAACTGCAGGATATGGTATGATATTTATGAGTCAGCATTAATTGAGATTTTTAGCTTTCTGTTGGCCAAAATTCTTGATACTAGTTAAGATATGACCTTCTGGTACTTTCTTTTGAGTTGTTTACTTAACTTCCCTTTGGCAAGATGATAGTCTATCATAAGAGCTGATTATTTGCTTCTGCTTGTCAACACAGGCCTAATGGCAACATACCATGCGAAGAACGAGTATTGCCTCTTTTCTGATATGAGCCAAGGCTACCGTGTGTTTGTCAGCGTCATCTGCCAATTAGAAGATTGACTCTTGACATGAAGACGTAAAAAGATCATACCGTCAGATTATTGCCTACAAGAATTTAGTCCAATAACAACAAAAATTCCCAAGAGGTTTTTTTTTTTTCTTTTCTTTTGATAGGTAAATTTGAACACAGAGTTTGTCAATCCATATGGAGAGCTGTTGAACAAGGTTTTGCTTCCCTATATTGCTTATGCACCATCAGTTTCGCTAGAATGAACTTGGGAATTATAAGATTATGTCGCATAATATTGTGTCCTGCAATCTCTCACTTTTTTCTTTCAGTTGGGACAATCATTGCAGTCACTGATCATAACACACTCTTGAAACTAAAGCATGCTATTGTGTCTGGCAACCAGCAGCCTACCAAAGTAATTCCTAAAAAGAGGCCTCTTATGATATCATGTGTATGGCTTTGAATTTCTCTAACATATTGTTGATGTATAAGGTAATTCCACTAAAATTACATCTGCCGCTATACTGGACAATAGTCAACTCTATGTAATGTACAAGTTCCCTGCACGCGGAGCTACATTTATGCAGATTCGGTGTTCATTTCGAATTGTTTCCCTCTCTAAGCTGCTGGATTCGTTGGCGTAGTCTTCTCCGGTGGTCATGAATCTTCCAAAGGCCATGTCCGAGTATTACCGCAGAATAAATCCCATGTGTTATCATGGGTGCAAGGATGTTGTTTGTCTGTCATATGGGCATCAAGATTTAAACTCAAGTCTTTAAGTCTCATCTGTTGCATGTGAAATAAGTAGTTCTGTAAGCAAACAGCAAGTTACCTGAATCCACTCAAACCCAAGGTAGAGAGCTAGAAGTCCTTCAAGAAGAGGAGAGTAGATTTTCTTCATTTGCCTCCTTTCATACCAGGCTGTCACATAATGAAAGATGAATCAACAAGAAGGCTGGGTAATGACTGTCAGTAGCCATCTAGGAAAGGTTACAACTTTTGCTTTCCCAGAAGATCAGAATACAGCAGTCATGTCTTGATTTGCGACAGATAAGTAATAACCACAGAAGAACAGAGATCAGGATGTAATCAGTGTTTATAAGCAAGGTGAGGTCCTATCAGAATAGTGTGACAAGTATATCACAACGGAGTCATGTTGTCTATTGCTACTTCATAATATGTTTCGGTCTCTGGACTATCATACTATTATACACCGGTAAGGGCATGTTTGTAATCGAAATAAACACAGCAAAGTACATCCAAGATATGATATATAAGTAGGCACCTGCAAAGAGTTTCTTCAGATTATCACGACCCGAGCGAGATTGCAAAACTGGAGCAACTACGTATGTGGGATCTACAGAAGCACAAGAATGTTTGTCAGCGTTTCAACCAAACAAAAGAAGCAAGACGAGTTTGCTAGGACTCAGACACTAATACATACCTTTTGGGGAGGCAGCCACATAGTACAGAGAACCTGTTAGCGCAGCCGTAATAACCGCTGCAAATGCCTGGGCAAAAGGGACAAAAGGTGGTAGCACTCCAGTCTGCATAAAAAGAGATGGAAATGAGTTCCGGTGTTGTCTGCAGAAAGATGGGAAACAGTTGAGGACGAAATGCATACCAGAGAAGCGATCCCTTTAGCGTTGGTGACCAAATCTGTGCCCCTAAAGAACATATCGGCGAGTGCTCCCTGTAACATGAAACAGAAATTCGATGACAACATACGTGCATGTGATAAGGATATCATGGATTACACCAATGAAGATTTCATGGTTGCAATAAGAGAATCAGCCGCCTCTTCTTCGTCGAAGAATACTCACCATGTTCTCTCTGTTTCATCAATACTAATCTTATATTGCATAGCAGAAGGTCCAAGACAACGAGAAACTCCAATACAAAATATATTGATAGAAAGAGCTACAGAACATCCAATTAAATCCGTAAGTCTAAATGACGTTTTCCCATATGAACATACCTGAATGGCAGCTCTGTAGAAAAGCTCCTCCCCAACTGAGCTCGCAGCAACAATTAGTATGAACTAAAATCAAGAATTCAAGATGCATAAGACTAAAAAAGTTCCTTTACTTCAAAAGTTAACCAAGTTTGAAAGAAGGAAAAAAAAACACCAGACAAAGCAGGTACAAGACAAGATGACTTTACCTGCCACGGCGACATCCCATAAAAGAAGCTCCAGAGCTCTTCATCTTCCACGTCCCTTATAGCCCGAGCATGAGGTGACAACTTCACTACCTCGTCCTGGAAGAACAATTACCTTGTGAAGAGAAGTCCCCAAACTCAAAGCATGCATCTAAAGCCAGCATTAGCCAATGAAAACTAAAGCTTCGAAATTCCCATAGTTCCACCTCATGCACAAAATCTGAAATCTATAGGGGCCGCAGAGAAGGCCCGACCGAGAAAATCTAATTCATCTAAAACATGAATTGATACTATTCATCACTAGAGCAGATGCACGTACATCTAGTATGAACAGAAGAGCCATGATCGGAGGGGCAGCGTATCCGAGCCCTTCGAGGATCACGTCCAGTGAAGGATGGAACCCTCCCATGCAATCTATCCCGGTAAATGAGCAAATAAACCGCCCGGCTAACGCCATTGCGCCGTATATACCTGAGACAGCAAATTCACATGGGAACATCAAGAAAGGAGGAAAAAGACAAGAACCATCATCAAAAAGCGCCTTTGAGTCTTCACTCAGCATCCTTGCAAAAACAAAACCAATCATTCATACAGAACACAGATGCTTTCCTTAAGTAGTTCAAAAAGTTGAGGGCACAGAGAGAATTGCAAAATTCCCCGTGCAGAAATGGGAGAAAAACACTCCAGAGGTTTTGGCAACTGGACACCAACTCTGGAGACCACCTTTCCACGAATGAGACACGACCTGAGTTGACTTTCTGATTTCTACGATTCGGCTACTTCTAGTAAGACCCAAGTCCCAAATTTCTCAACTACAAGTCTTGCAAATCTTCACGGTTCATCATCGAGCACCAAATTAGCTAACGGTAAAAGGTATGTGATAAACAAGAGTGACAGGGACAAAGACAATTGCAGAGAAAAAGGATAACAAGGGAAGCAACTGAACGGACCGATTCCGTAACTGAGCCGTACAACAGCACCGATCTTCTCCCAAATTGGGAATTCCGAATCGCTGAAGCTGCGGTCAAATGTGGTCACCTCCATGGCAGGACCCGCGAAATGTCCTCCTCCTGCGTCATCTCTCTCCCTGTTCGCGTCGATCCCGTCACTGGTCCTCTCGGCGGAGGACTTGACGCACCGTACCTGAGGTTGAGGCCTGGCTTCGCTGAAGCTCGCCCGCCTCCTCCTCCCGCCACGATCGTAGAGCTTCGAAGCTCTGCTGGAGGAGGACGCGAGCGAAGCTGCCGAAGTGCTCGGGGACAGAGAAGGAAGAGACAGCTCCATCTCCGGCGGCTACGCGCGGCTCGTCAAGCCCTCCGTTTCGGGTCGTGGCCGTCTTTTCGGGGCTCCGAATCGGAGTGCATAACTCGCTCGCTCGCTCGCTGGCTCTTCTCTGAGGTGGGATTGTCCGTTCGTTTTTCTTGGTGTCCGGATTTTTGAGAGCGAGAGGGAGAGGAGAGAGAAGGGTCGTTGAGGGGTTTTGGGCCGTTGGATTCTGCAATAGAAAAACGGACGGTGGAGAGAGCGGAGAGATATGTTGTGGGACCCGCAAAGTGGTTTTTCTCTTTTTGGAGGGGTTCGATTGATCTGTGGGCTTTGGGATTGAATATGTGATTATTGATACTTGATAGGACATGGATATCCGTGTGACCAATGATGTATTGACACGAGGGGAGAATCTGAGCTTGAAGCAGCTGCCCACGTGGAATTTGAAAGCTTCATACGTTTTTATATTTTTTTTGAAAAATAATATCCACACGACAAGTGACAATTGGCAACCTTTTCGACTTGGGTTGTCTGATTTTGTTTTTCCTTTTTTGGTTCAGCGTAGGTACGGCTGGGCTGGGCTGGGCACCGAGGCCAAACTGGTCTTACCAAGCCGGTTTTAGACCGGTATTTTTTTTTTTTTTTTGGTCTAAGGTTTCATTTCAGACCTGTTCATATGTACACTAATTTGATTCCCGTGAATAAAATTTGTAAATCGATTTTGATGCATTCGATTTCCTCTTGGAGGGAACCAGCGTTGGAAGGCTTGATACATGTATACCGGCCTTACCAAGTTGGTTTTCAAGCCGACTCACACATGGAGTCTAATTCGATTTTCGAGAACAAAATTTAGAAACTAATCTTTGATCCATTTGGTTCTCTATTTTGGATCTTGAACCGATCAATTCTGCTTGGAGGTAACCAGCATATATGTGTAGTGTCAAACGTATGAATTAAAATAGACTTGCAACAAAAACATACATACAACACGCGAGGTAGCAAGTACTTGTTGCATCAACTTGGGTATAACATATTAAATTGCTCATTAGAGGTCAATCATATCATCACACTCCTTTTGTGTGTGTGTGTGTTTTACAATCATGCAACAATTATTTAAGGGTTTTGCCTCATTTTCTTTACAAAAAAAGTCAATCTATACGCTTTTAAAGATCTTGGACTTTGAAGTTTGAATATCCTCGCCTGTTTGGATCAGGATCTCATCAAAACTTCCTTAGTCAACAAAATTTGATGATCCAATGTTGAGTATTCGTCATTATCGATCGGTCGATAGTATCACCTTCCTTAGTCTTCCTTCATAAGACAATCACTAACATCATTTTATACATTTCGGATAATGACATAAATGGTCCCTGAATTTTTGTTCAATGTGCAATGTGGCCATTAAACTTTTAATTTGACCAATATAGCCTTTTAACTTTTAGAACATGTTCAACTTAGTCCTTGAATTATATAAAGATATTCAATATAATCTTCCCATTAATTCAAATTCAGGGAAAACTTTGAACATATTCTAAAGTTCGGCGACCATATTAAACAAGTTAAAAGTCCAAAGGCTACATTGCACATTGGGTTAAAATTCAGAGACTAAATTAATTAAATTAAAAGTTTAGAAACCATATTACACATTGAGCTAAAGCTCATAAACCATTTGTGTCATTCCTATTCATTTTGTTCTTGTACCTGGTGGTCAAGTGCCAAAATGAATATTCCTATCCTTGAAGCAAAGCTTCAATAACCACCTGTATAAAGGGCCCAATTCAAAGGAAAAACAAGAAGGCAGCATGGGTAATATCGCTTCTCATCAATTTGGTACCCTACGGTAATCTAATTAAATATATTCTCGGCTGAAACAAAACCATTCATCAATATCTACGATCATATAGATTAGTCTAATGATGTTGATAATGCATTTAGGCAAACTTGATTCATGATCGCCGTTAATTACCGATTACTTGCCTTGATGTTGTTACTCTCTATGACGTACATATAGGGCAATCAAAATAAGTCACAAACCCAAATTCTAACGCAACATTTATTTAAAGGGATAATAACACAAATGACCCCCGAGCTTTGATCTAATGTGCAATGTGGTCCATGAACTTTTAATTTGATCAATGTGGTCCATGAACTTTAGCCCGATGTGCAATGTGGTCTTTGAACTTTTAATTTGACCAATATGGTCCCTGGACTTTTAAAACATGTTTAACTTAATCTCTCAATTATAGAAAGATGTTCAACGTAATCCTCCCATTAATTCAAGTTCAAGGACGACTTTGAACATTTTCTTATAGTTTATGGATGTTTCAAAAAGTTCAGAGACCACATTAAATAAATTGAAAGTTCGGGAATCAATTTGCACATTAGGCTTAAGTTTGGGGACCATATCGGTCAAATTGGAAGTTCAGGGATTATATTGCACATTGGGTCAAAGTTCAATGATCATTTGTGTCATTTTCCCTTATTTAACAGAACCACCTCAAACTTACAAGTACCAGTCATAATGGATTTTAAATTAAAAGTTATAAAACAGATAGGTCTTAGTAGGTCTATGCAAATTTCATATATCCAAGTTTGGCTTTTCATGAAGTGCTACTCCTATTCAAGATGCTCCCCAAAAAGCGAAGGGGTCATTAATTTGGGAATATTTGGGTAAAATAATTTAAATTATCTATATTCTAACCGAAATATATCTTCATTCGGTTACATGATAATCAATCACCTTCATTCGTGGCATTGAGCAAGTTAATTAAACGAAAGTGCCTCGCACATTCAAACCGGCAAAAGATTTGATAGCCCATGAAATGATGATGAAACTCACAACTAGCACTTAATTACATCTGTCCATGGTACAGTTGATTAAGAATTAATGTAGAATTATAAATTGGAATATGGAGACAAAATGAAAGTCAATTGGCTAAAAAAAAAAAAACCAAAGCCTGAACCCATTTTATGATTTATGTGTGGGCTGGGCCGGACTTATACCACCACCTTCATGCCACCGTTTATAACCCGACCCCCCGAGCCCTCTCACTAATTTGACAAGCCGTTCCGTAGAGCCGCCCACTCTTCAAAGGCCACAATTTAAGGAGAAAATTTGTTGAAAATGGATTTCGAGTTGGGTACGAGTCGCTAAATTTGCAATGGATGCAAATGGATCAAAACGGATTAAAAGCATGAATTTGGGCTGGACCACTGATCAAATCCAACCCGATTCACCAATTTGACGGATCTACGTAGGTATTTTTTTTATTTATCATGTGTTGAAAATTTACTTCCCACTGAAGCTGCTAATTCAAATAACATCGTATGATATCTCGAAAAAGGAAAGAATAGAAGAAGCCATTATTTTGCTCTAATATTAGATACTCATGGTTACTAGTGAAATCAGATTGGCCATGCAGATATGATAATGTCTTGCCAAGTTTGATTTCGTGCACGAGCGCACGCACAAGGGCGTGTTTAGGCAAACTCAAGTAAGCTGATTATCGATGAGCAGTGACCAACTTTGTAAAGTAAAATCGAGCTTAAGAGCGGTTATTCGAGTCAATGTAGTTTTCCAAAATATGCTTTTTAGAGGATTACGAATGAATCCCCCATCTTGGTCGATCATACTTTAAAACCCCAGACAAGAACCAATACAACTTCTAGGTTCTCATTCTGAAACGTCTTCAAAATGAGACAATATGGGCAATGCACTTTCAAAATGCAGTCCGCTTATCAATGTGCTACTTTCGTTTACTTTTCACCATTTACTTTTTACTCGTTGACTTGTCAAATAGGTGGGTCGAGTCGAGAATGGTCCTATTCAAATTGACCCAGCTCCATACAAAATTGATATATTAACTCGTATCCGACCCGACTTATGTGGTTAAAACACTTTCATATTTATTAATCCGATTTAGGAAAAATTCATATTCAGATTAAGGAGAGAGCACGGATTGAGTGAGCGCGAAATCAAGTGGGGGAGAGAGAGGGAGAGAGCGACATGAGAGTCATAGAAACGAGTTGAGTTTAAGTAAGTTGTGAACCCATTTGACATCTATATTTTTTAACTTAACCGTTCTAAACCCACCCATCTATTGAATATTTACTAATCCAATATAGCAACTCGGCAAATAAAAAATGGGTCATAAATGGATATACGGTCCATTTTTGTTGACACGCAAATGTCGATGACCTCGATTAGACTTTTAGTGTATAATAAAATGAGGGATCGATCAGATCCATAAACAAAAGTATTATTTAGCTGGCACAAGGATACTAGGAGCATTTTCATTAAAAGTTTTAACGCCATATAATTGCATTTAAATTTTCCCGGTGGGCGGATGTGTGGTTCTGAGCTTAATTTATCTAGTTTGACAAAGCCTGCGGTGAGAGAAACTTCGGCCAAGGCCACGAACTTTATGAGAGCCGAAGTTTTCACTGGAAAATGCCCAAGTTGAAAAATCTTGGATTTAGAAGATAATTGAGCAATATGGTTATGATATTATCAATTTGACAGGAAAAAAAACATTCTTTTTTGTGAAGATATTGTATATCTCTTAAAATTAGATGTGGCAAAATGGGTCAAGAACTCATATTCTAACCCATATTTAATAGTACGGGGACATAAATGGGTTCCTTAACAAACTTAAGTGGGTCATAAATTGGTCGCTTAATAATTTAATGGGTCTTTAATTAGTTATAAATGGATTAAAAATGGGTTAGCCAGCTATCTTAAGTGTGTCATAATTTTTTTTTATTTGTGTAATTATAAAAATTGTTCACAATGCTTTAATAATGATTTTTTTAATAATTCATAATTTTTTCTAAATTAGATTAAATATGAAAGTGTTTTAGTGCTATGGGTCAGGTCAGATATGAGTCCGGTATGCATCATTAGCTTTGTACTATACGAAAATGGATTAAAATGTGTTAAATGAATCAATATAAGTCGGACCATATTCAACCCGATCTAAACCCGACCCGACCCACCCGTTTGACACCACTACTTAAAATTTAGAATTAAAAAAAAGAAAACCCTAAACTTAACATTATGTAAGGGAGGACTGGAGACACGAACATGAGGTTCAACCACGAGAGAGAGAGGGGAGCTGATATGGAAGAGGGCAGCATACGATCTTGAGGAGAGGACTAAGAAGGGGAGGCCGATTCTTCATCATATATCAAATATTTGCATCCCACCATTATTGTTTTCTTCTTTCTTTTTTCAGGTTTCACTCATTCATGCACATAAAACACGCCAATTGATTCTTCTTTCTTCTTTGTATTTCCCGTTCTGCTGTTGTTTCCTCAGCCAGCCGCCTCCTTGTTGTCCCCAGTAGCGATTTCCATCAACTTCGGTCCTTCCGGTGATTACACCAGTTTAGTGTTAACAAGATCCAAGCTTCACCACCAGTTCACCGAATACACTTGGTGACCCCGGCGAGCTCTCAACGAATTCTTTGAATCCTCGGTGTTGTTCTTGCAGGTTTCCTGGCAAGTGATTACGTAGAGTTCTTGCAAGTTTATCAGTCACTTCTTGCGGGTTTCTTTCTCTAGCGAAACAGCCCGGCAATCCAGCAAGCTTGACGAAAATTCTCAAAGCTATTGTTGCCGTGCCAGCCCCAATTTCCTGCTACATCCGATGATTGCCATAGCACTAGCTCCCTCTGTGGCGACCTCGTAGTCCCACCACTACTTGTTAATCGCGCTTTATTTTAATTTGATATTGTACATAATAGAAATGTCCAGTTAAATAAACTAAAAACAATCAGGCGGCTATATAAAACCATATAAATGCATGAAAATAGAGGCAAGCACAACCCCTAAAGGGATATAGCTTTTTGTAGGGTTCGCTACCTATATAGATACACACATACATAACAAGAACCCCTAATCAACTAATTTCATTTACATATATATATATATATATGTGTGTGTGTGTGTGTGTGTGTGTGTGTGTGTGTGTGTGTGTGTGTGTGTGTCCAGTTAGTTACATCGTTGCTTGTCAAAAGACCGCAACTGGGAAGATTACAAGCATAACCTGTACTCCCGAGTATCCTCTAGCATCATCCTCGTGCTCCAACGCCACTACTATTAGCTGAAGTCACATAAACCTGGCATCCGAAAAGAGGATAACAACTAAAGAATGAGTCGAAGCTTAGCAAGTGGAAATACTAACCTGAATGACTAAATCATCTATTCAATCACGTAATCGAACAACAAATCACAAGCACCAACATCGGAATACATATGATTCAGGTTATAGCAATACTTAATCATAATGTAACTCAATAACCACAAAAGGAAACTAAATGGGCTCCACATGAACTTCAAAACCTTTTAGACGAACGCCTACATAGTCTTAATCACAATCGGTTTCAGCATCCATTGCACTTAGCACTATTAATATACAACATCTCATTGCCCACGTCTTATAACCACCAACCCAAGAAGCTAACTCAGCCGAAAAACCTTGCAAACCTTCCATTAAACCCCCATGCTTTGCGACTATCCACCCAGCCTTGACTCCACCAATAAATTTGCGTCGTACCAACGACGATCCAAGCGATTAGCCATTTACTCTTGACTTCTCATGACCATAAGTATACGGTTCGACGATTAAACCAACACGTAACACAAATTTGTCCAAATAACCCATAGGGATTCTTGGCCGACCACTTCGCCCAATTACCCACAACTACAATTCCACTTGCCTCGTTGACCACCACGACGATCAGCCCTTGAAAGCTCACTACCCATCTCCGTAAGGCGCCAATCTATTAAGAGAATTCGACATGGAAGACCGTTTGCTCGGCCCAGCAAGACCAACCTTTATTCAGTACCACCTCAGCTCATATCGAGTCATTTCACTCAAATCAAAGACTATAGACAATCTACTAGTCATGGTTAGTAATCTACTTGCCGTAGGATCATGGGCTCAAACCATTACTTTCTTCTTGGGGGGTCGCGTGCGAAGAAGAACTGGTAGAGGGGATGAATGATCAACTTTGAGGGGTTGAGCACGGCTAGGGGAGCTCATAGACAGCCGTCGCCGAGTTAGGGAGTCGCCAACATTAGCATGGGAGTGAGAGGAGTTGCTCGGGCGAATTCACCGAAGAAGAAAAGAAGAAGATGAAGTAGAAGAGAGGATGAGGGAGCTGTCCACGGTGAGGGGAGAGGAAAATTGAGGGCTTGAGGCAGTTGGTTTAGGGACTGCTTAAGGCTTTGTGATTTAATTGTGAACCAACTTTGCATCGGGACTGGTTTTACCCAAAACTATCACTTAATCAAATACCAACGGTCTGCCTAAAAATAACGCGCCCCGACTATATCATCATCTCAAATATCCAACCGCTCAAAATACTAATAATCCCCA
This sequence comes from Rhodamnia argentea, assembly GCF_020921035.1. NCBI lineage: Eukaryota > Viridiplantae > Streptophyta > Magnoliopsida > Myrtales > Myrtaceae > Rhodamnia > Rhodamnia argentea. The sequence continues at coordinate 5,127,742 of NC_063158.1, forward strand.
CTTCCACTATTGCCATAATCCAAGTCTAATAATTATTATTCCGCTTGTTAATCTAATTGCGCAAAAATTTAGGCCGTCACACCATCCCCTTGCCACTCCACTTGGCCAAACCTCCTCATTCCTCTGCCGTTTATCACGAAACATCGGTCGCCGAACATCGGTCCCATGAGCTTCAACTTATCACCCGTGATCCACTGTCCATGATTTGGAAGCAAAATCTTTGAATTAGGTAAGTATATGGTCCAAATTTCAATTCAAGATATTATTGCCTAATTTGATGTTATTGCTATCTAACTTGATTATCTTAATATTTTAGGCATATCCAAATTATGAAAATCTCCTAATCCAAAATGTGTGCATGATGCGTGTGCATGATGGACGAATGTCGTTTTGCGTGATGTCAATGGGTAAACGAAAAATACAAGATAAATTACGATCGGAACCAAGGCGTACAGAATTTCAATAACCAAGGATCATGATCGGGACTAATAAAGTTTACCATCAAGGCCTGAATATCACTAGCCATGGATACAAGACTTCGGAATAGAAGAAGCTCACCACCAAGGCCTACAGAATATCACCAACCGATGATACAAATGCTTTTTTGGCCAACCACTAAGGAGTAATCCAACCTCCAAAGATACAGATGCTGGAGTTAGCCATTCTTCAAAGAAATTTGCTTACATAGAGGCAAATCTCATATGTTTTCACACATCAAAATCATCTTTTTTACATTTGAGAATTTGCCTCTATTTTTGGAGGGACTCGGACATAGGAAATAGACAACAATAAAGGACCTAGGGACTAAATGACCATGGAGACTCACCGAACACTAAAGACGTATGAGAACTACCAAAATATTAAAGACATAGGAATTAGAAAATACAATAAAGACCTAGGAACTAGAAAGTACATCAAACACCTAGAGACTAGAACTTTGACTCTCAATTCATTCGTTGTCTTCTTTGATGATCAACACGCCTTTCAGTGCTTATCTCAAAAAAATCAAACCATGAAAGTCATAGAGCCAAGAGTTCTTGAACTTTTGACACTAGAATCAGGCAAATCAAATCTATATGGAGAGTGTTATGACCATTCTCTTGAGCTAGCGCAGAACTGAAACTTCTACTCGTTGTCAAGACGAAATCTCTGTATGCATAAGTCATTCTCTTAAACTTCGACATCTTCAACATGAACTTGTTGACAAGGCCCAATGCTCCCGCATCAGCACAAGATCAATAATTCAATTTGGATTAAGACAGGGTTATGGATTGCACGAAAATCGGCAATTTGATCTTTAAGCATTAAGATTGAGTGGCCGCTTTATTCGTTTCCAATTTTGAGTTGAATGGATATATTCGGTGATTTGATATAAGGGTGAGCATGATTTTTTAGGATAGAATCTAGGTTGTAATGAGCTATGGTCCGGCTAGGAACCACCGGTTCTTGGTTCCCAGTGGAACCGAACCGGAACCGGAACATAGAAATCATTGATTCCTGAAACAAGATGCCCGTGTTGATAACCTGGAGGATGAATGAAGTTAGGGCGGGCTACGTATCTCTCATCAACATAAGAATCAAAGCAACTTAGTACCTCACTTAATGTGACACAACAAACATAATTCAATGTTTTTGAGTCAGCACAGGTGCATCGTGTGCACAGGAGAAATCGATGGGTTCCATGCCTTTCTTTTGATTCTTATAGAAAACGAGTTAACCTTTTCATTTTAGGAAAAGAAAAAAAAATCCCATTTAAATTCGACATAACACCGCAATGCCATTACAAGATTCTTTTCATTGAGCCAAAATAAAAAATAGCCTTTGTCCCTATTTTCTAGGTGGGACAACTCTAAGCAAAGAAATGTAAGCCACGCCGTTGTAATCATTTAACTAAATCAAGAGGTTTCCTTAGTGATTTTCCCCCGAAAAAATAGAGTAAATTCCTTTGTATATATTTTTTTTCCTTGTTTTATTTAATCTGTTCTTTTTTTAGATATGAACCCACTTGATGAGGAGATTGTCATCGAGTTGAAGTGAAATGAATATATGTGGTGAGACTTTTTAATAATTATTTAATTTAGTTAATTGCAATTTTAATTCAAAATTATTATTAGTGATTAACTATGTTGGATTGTTTCCTTTGATTTCGGATGGTTAGAATTTGGAGCAATTTTTCATGGAAGATTGATGATTGACTGCAGTTCTATAATTTAGGCTTTATGTCACGTGTTTTGAACTTGTTATTGTTTAATTTATTTTACGTGTTCATCTTTTATGGATTGTTGCTATTAACAGATGAGAAACTTTCCTTTTTGTCGTTCGTTCACTCTCATTTTGCTCAACTAAAAATGGGAAAAAAAAAAAACAAAGAGAAATTGACAGGTTCTCGGTACATCGAAACCGACCCTAGAGCTTGTGATGAGATAGATATGTAGGGTAGGTTCTAGGTTTCAGGTTTCAAAAAATTAGGAAACTGTTTCGATAAGTAGGTTTCGGGTTCTAGGTGAAACTTGTACGGAACCCGGAACCGCTTACTCCTAATTTCGTGTTTATCTTATTGCTTAATTCTCTTGTTTTATGAAGACCAAAAAAAAAAAAAGGGAAAAAAAGATTGCATTGCATGATTGATTAGGATAGTTTCTAGATAAGATCTCGTGTTTAGCTAATATCTAATGGTTTAGGATCCAAAAAATAATGAGGTATATTTGATTGCATCATTCATGTCACCTGCCACATCATTGCATTCTCTTTGCCATGTTATTATTCATGCTACGTCATTCAATTCCATGTCGTATTTGCCGTGCCATTTAGTGATCACATGTAAGGACCACATAGTTAAGTTGCACGCCATTTTATGATAGTTCATGTTAATTGTCATTAGAATTAGGTCACATAGATAGAATTCTTCCCGTCATGTTGAATTAGTTGCATTTAAACCTAAGTTTATATTATGTGCATTGCATATAGTTTCCTCTTCATTTTAAGATAACTGGCAGAAAACCGAAAAAGTTAACTGATCGATCGAATGCGTTCGAGTTGTTATTTTTCCCTCGGGTATTTCATCCCTGCGAAGGTCGCAACAACTTTGACAGTCTATTTACACCCGAAACAGAGAATGCCCTCATGCTCTGCAGTATCCTCCTGGGCCTCCATAGGAGAAATAATAACCCCATGGATCCGGCCTAAGATGCAGATCCAGCGGACCATAACAACTGGGTGTCACGTCCACCACCACGGGCATCACTTCACGAGGAGGAAAAATCTCTCCACGTGCATTCATCCACCGGACATCTCTGAAATAAGCTGCTTTCCGGTAATCCGCATCCGGCAACACCCCGCTGCCCATGGGCGGGCAATACCCGTCCGCGCTTTCTTGAGCGATCCCTCCCCATGCCGCGGTGAACGTGCTGTCCTGCAAGTTCACGAACAGCTCCTTCGGCTAATAGCCCCCGTTGATCGGCGGGTCATGAAAGCGGACCACCAGCTCCCGCTGTAGCAATCATAAGCACACACCTCCAGGTTCTCGTTTATTGAGATAAGTCGAGTCTGTTGATCATGTAGGAGAACTGAAATCACCTGGGAGACTTCGACTTTGAGTTCATATATGGGTCCACCATGGGTAGAAACTGGTTTAATTGGATAATTGGGAGTTATTATTCTATCCACTTGTACAAAACCTTGGCAGAATGTGTAGCAGCAACCATCGCGCCAACTATTTCCCTGTTACCAATAATGCTCTAGTTCTAAGATAAATCAGGATAATGCTACCTAAACAAGTGAAAAAAGAAACTTGATCTACAAATTTATTGAAGTTTGTAAAAAGTACGAAGAAATACCGTCCAATACGTAAATAGTCGAGTAAGATGATCGCCACCCACATCCGGACTGACCTAATACAACAACATATAATTTCAAGTAAAATTACTAACCATAAGTCGCTACATTTAAATTTAATTGTGTTAAAAGGAAAAGGATAGTGTTTTCAAACTCAGATCATTCACACAAGTGAACATTAAATTGTTGTTGTAGAATTGGAAAAAAAAAGATCGAAAGTTACATTCAGAATATGAAAGATTTATGGAACTACATAGCGAGTATCAACAGGTAATTTTGATCTTTTTCGATTGTACATCATAATTTAAAGAGCACATAAGGGTTTCCATGGAACTTTAAAAAAAAAAAAAAGGGTTGAAATCCTCCTTCAAACTTGATCTGCGTACAATAAAATACAATTACCTGCCAACCGGCTACAACCATGCTGAGTCGATCAAGAGGTCCAGTCGAAATCCATATATTATGTGCACTATACTAATCTCGAGCTACGGTTAAATTGTAGACGGAGATATATGGGCTAGCACCATACTTTCTGATATCATGACGATCGTGTCGTATGGTTGCTCGCTGAAAAATACACATATTATATCAATGATATATGTCTTTGAGAGAGAGAGAGAGTACATGTAGCCCGGAAGGTTCCGAAGGAACATCTTCATTTCCGCCCATATTAGCATAAGGCATCTTAGGAAGGGTCCTTGTCCTTATCAAATCTTCCTTTTTGATTCGTTGGATGGGAACTGTTCCAATCGGACAAGGTTCTCTTGATCAAAATTGCACGTACTTTGTCCTAGAGGAAGTTTTGGAGGAGCCAAGAGGCAAATTGGGTTTTCTGCACATACTTCATCCTAGAGGAAGTTTTGGAGGACCCAAGAGGCAAATTGGGTTTTCTCTATTAAACCAATATACATATTAGGAGAGTCTGTAGTTAGCACATAACAAAAAGTTTCATTTATGCACATCATTCAACAATCAATCCTGCAAGTCAATTATGAACGAAATGTCGAAAAATGTTTACTTGAACTTTATGATTCTTAAATAAATGATGATCCAGCGCCGGTTGTTTGTCGATATCGACACAATCAATAGTGTCTCCTTCCTCAGTCTCCATGCCAGAAAACAAAAACAAAAAAAGTAGACTAAACATTATTACTGGGATATGGCTTAGAAAGACGAAACGTTGCACCGGGTCTCTATCACGTTACCAGGAATGTCAAGTTTAGATTCCAGATGGAGCAGGTTTAAACTTAGGAAGTGCCTTTTTTTTTTTCATTTTGGGCATGCTGTAACCATTACATTTAGGGAAATAAAAGGTTTTGGTAAGTTATTATAAGATTCCATTCACAGCTTACATCCCAGATGGAGCACGTTCAAACTCAGCATGTAACTTTTCCATTTTCGACCTATTTTAATGGTGTTACTTAGGGTGCGTGTATTTCACAGAAAATGAATAATTTAAAATCTATGTTGTACAAAGTAATCGCAGTATTTTTTAAATATTTTTGTAAACGATAAAAATATTTTTCTTTCATTAATTTTTGTAGGTGATACAAAAAAAAATTTTAAAAACATATCCTATATTATTCGTTCTTCTGAATAACAAACGGAGCGTTAGGAAGGATAAACTTTTGCTTGAGTTACTGTAAGATTACAATTTACAACTCTGATTTATTTACCACATTAGACTCCTCCCAAAACCATTATCTACTTTTCCTCTTCGGCCTAATTTTCTTTCAAAGTTTAAACAAAGTAAAAGAAAAGAAAAACAGAACTATGATTCCAACACTAATGCAAGAGTTGTCTTGGCCAACTCAGCTGACCGATTGGGATTTATAGAACCATGAAAAATCATCAAAGACACGTCCATAATTAATTTCAATTAGCTCTAATTTCCATCTAGATACTCTTCAATTCCCTTAAGGAAAAAAAAGGTTTTTTCTGATTCCTAAAAGCGCTCATAATAGTAAAAAAAAATAGATGATAAAAAAATGCCAGTCACCTAATTGCACAGAAACTTGTTGATAACTTACTAATCATTTTAGAAATGACTAACTTTTCTTGTCTTTTACCAAATTTGATTTGCCGTTCTTGCAAACACCTAAAGCTTATTGAAGTTTATATGATTTTATAAACCCTCATTGGAGTGAGTTACCAATTTTTTACAAATTAAACTATCAACTAATTTTGGATTACTAGCTCTCATTCGAGTTATTTTTCAATTTTTGCTATCATTTACGAATGATTGTTTATCATCACTTACAAGTGTTTCTTCTATGAATTTACCAAGCTTTGTTTATGTGACTTATCAACTTTTCTCCTATTAGGTTACAACTACTTTTGATTCATCACTCTCATTTGAGTTGCTTAACAACTTCAAATTTTTTTGTTTTTTTAATTTTCTATTGAATTACCAAATTTTATTGGCCTTTACTACAAAAAAAACAAGGATTTAACCACGGATTTTGCCACGAAAATTTGACCAAAATTCATAGCTAAACTGATTTGCGACGACACTTAGCGACGGAAAAATATTTGTCGCTAACTCGGCGTCGCAAAATTTAGCGACGAAAAACTAAAGTTCGTTGCTAATTAGCGACGAATTTTGCGACGAATACTTATCCGTGGCTAATTAGCGACGAATAAGTTTCATCGCTAATTAGCCAAGAATTTTGCGGCGAATTACCCTCCGTGGCAAAGTAGCGACAAAACTTACTCGTCGCTAATTGCCACAAGTTTTACCACGAAAATAAATTTCGTCGTTAAATTTAGCGACGAATTTAGTGACGAACTTTCTGTTCGTCGGTAAATTTAGTGACCAAAACACAATGTTTTGTAGCTAAATTTTGCTACGCCGGATTAGCCACGAATTTTTTTTCGTGGCAAAATTCGTCGTAAAACCCAATTAGCGACTAATTTTGCCAAATTTTTCATGGTAAAATTAGCGACGAAATTTTGATTTCGTTGCTAAATTTGATTTACTTTTAGATGAACTTTCCGACGAATTTTTTCCGTCGTTAATTAGAGATGAATCAAATTTAGCCACGAAAATATTAGTCGTCGTTAATTTGCCACGAACAATGGCAAAATTCGTTGCTAATTTGCCCGAATTCGTTGCAAAAGTCATTGCCAATTACGAATTTGAAAGTTTAGCATCGACATAGCAAACACATGAGAAGAAATAAAAAAGTTCATCATAGTTTCAACCTTCGCTTGTTAAGATACTTCCATTCTATTCATTTTTTTTAAAAAAAATTCTAAACTTAATAAAAGATAAATGTTTAAGTATAACACAACAGATAAACTAATGATCATTGGTCAAATATTTTGACACTTGGTTTTGGTTAGTTCATCTAGTCATATACAGTAGAAAAAAAATTACGGATTGAACCGACCCATAAACAAAATACCATTTGCATAACTACAAACGAATCTCGTGCATCGCACGTGATAATCTTATGGCCTCTCTATAATGTTGCCACCGACTTTCGCACATAGGATCACCTCCTGTAGATTGCCAAGAGTGAGTTGGGTTTGAATTGAAAATAAACCAATCTTGTTTTCAAATTTCACTCGAATCCTTCGGCCCCATGGTTTCTTCAGAGCTTCAAATGGTGGCCAAGTACTCGAGGATGGCGATGAGGTATATCGGAGCTCCGGTGCTGGTGCACTGGGCGTAGCGGCCCTTCTTGAGGAAATGGGCGATGCGGCCGACGGGGAACTGGAGGTCGGTTTTGATGGACTTGGAAACCGCCTTCTTCCTCTCTCTCTCTCCTCCTTCCTCCAGTGCCCCTGGCCTCCATTCCTGGTTCCGAAGATGGCACAATCTGAAGACAACCACAACGAAGCTTTCTGGGTTTCTCGTTGAGTGGAGATGTGCGAAAGCGACGATGACAGGAGCATTTATAAGAGCGGTAGATAAGATGGTGACGTTCCAATGGTGGTGACACGCTGGCAATCCGTGCGGGGCTTTCTTTTTGGGGTTGGGGGTGTTGATGAACGAAGCGCTAAATTAGCGGCAAAAAAAACAATTCGTCACTAATGTAGTGACGAAAAAACTAATTCGTCGCTAATATTAATATTTTCTTTTTTATTTTTATTTATGTCATATTAACGACAAAAAACGTGATTCGTTGCTAAATTAGCAACGAAAAAATTAGTCCGTCGCTAAATTGAAATATTTTCTTTTTTATTTTTATTGATTGTGCTAATTTTGCGACGAACAAAATTGTTTGTCGCTAAATTAGCAATGAAAAATCTAATTCGTCGCTAATTTTAATATTTTATTTTTTACTTTTATTTTTATTTATATCATATTAGCGACGAAAAACGAATTTCGTCACTAAATTAGCGACGACAAAGATAATTCATCACTAAATTGAATATTTTCTTTTTTATTTATATTTCTATAAAATTAGCGACCAAAAATGTGATTCGTCGCTAATTTTAATATTTTCTCTCTTATTTTTATTCATAGTGCTAATTTTGCGACAAAATCAATGTTCGTCGCTAATTAGCGACGAACGACAATTTTTGTCGCTAAGTTTTAAGAAGAGAATTTGCGACGAAAAACGTGGTTCGTTGCTAATTGGTGACGAAATAGGTTTTCGTCGCGAAATGATAGCAACAAAGTTGCAAGGAAATATGGTTTTCATCGCTAATTAGCAACAAAAAACATTGCTCGTGGCTAATTATTTTTTTATTTTTATTTTTATTTTTATTTTTATCGTATTAGCGACGAAAAAGGTAATTCGTCGCTAAATTGAATATTTTCTTTTTTTTTATTTTTATTTCTGTCATATTAGCAACGAATAATACATTTCGTAGCGACGAAAATAATAATTTGTCGCTAATTTTAATATTTTCTTTGTTATTTTTATTCATAGTTCTAATTTTACGACGAAAATAAAAGTTTGTCGCTAATTAGCGACGAAACGTGGCCTTTTCGTCGCTAATTGGCGACAAAGCCTATTTTCGTCGCAAAGGCTATAGCCATGAATAATCTTTTCATGCCATTTTCGTCGCTAATTTGCGACTAATTTTTTTGTGGCCTTTTTTCGTCGGAAATTAGTGATGAAATATTTTTCGTGGCTATTTTCGTCGCAAATTAACGATGAAATATTTTTCGTGGGCATTTTCGTCGCAAATTAGCAACGAATTTTTTTCATTGCTATATTAGTCGCTAATTAGTGACGACTTTTTTCCTCGCTAATTTCGTCGCAAATAGCAACAAATCCTCATTTTGTCGCTATTTTCGTCGGAAATTAGCGACTAATTTTTTCCATCGCAAATTTTTCGTGGCTAAATCCATGCTTTTTTGTAGTACTTGCTTCCTGTCCGGTTCAATTTACCAATTACTTTTAAAAAATTAAAAGACTTAATTAGAGAGATCATCAATTTTGTTGAATTGTGTTACTTGGGTTATTAACTCTCACCAGAATTAGTTACCTATGTCTACGTAATTTTTGGTAAAATTACCAACTTTTGTTATCTTTGACAAAAAAAAAATTTGTCATCTTATCTTTTACGAACGTAAGATTGTCAATAAAAGTTCACATACAAGAAAAGTTGGTGATTAAAACAAAACTCGGTAAGTAATTTAAATGAGAGCTTGATAACCGAGAATGCAGCTTACCAACTTGCTAAATGTACAAGAAAATGACTACGATTACAGATTCTAGGGAGTACCGGAAATTATTTGAAGCATGAAAGAATGACTAGACTAGTAAGTGCCATTTGTATCTAGGGGTGAGCAGTTCAAGGTTTCGGGTAGGTTCCTCATTTTTTGGAACATGAATTCCACCCCGTGTTTGAACCTATGTGTATGTATATGCATAAGAGAGTTGATAGACAAACCAAAAATTGAATGTAGGTGAGTAATTCATATGCAGATAGATAATCCGAGCCCAACAAATTCACGTTGTGTCCTTAAGACAATTTGTCCCCTCCACTGGTACCCAAAGTCCTTGGACAATTGCCTCCCAGGATAGAACGGATTGCCTTTCTTTTGAAGCAGTACTACTCCAATAGGAAACCTTCAAACTCAACTTTGCAAAATAATCGCACAAAATGATGACGATGAGAAAAAATGACAAAATGATAGAAATGCCGAAAGCGAAAAAAATTGTAGTAATTCGGGACGATCAATGTTTGTATTTATAGGCAATGAAGCAGTTAAGAATGAAGAGTCACGAACCCGAACATATATCTTCCAAATGAACATATTTGTTCAAAGAAAAAAATTCCAAAAGAATTTCTAGACAAACATGTCTATTCGGATGGAAATAAATAAATAAAACCGATGGACTCCAAAAAAAATAGGAACCAGGCAACCCGCCCAGGCCCGAGCCCGAGCCCGGCCGGCCGGCCGGTGGGCGGTGGCGGCAGCGGCCGGGCTTGTGGGTCAACCTAGCAAAGCCTAGGTCTTCTCCTTTCCACAAAAGTAGGGTGCCCATTGAGGCCCAAATCCATATGTGAGATTCCTATATTTAAACCAACATCTCAACTCCTCTACTTTCCAATGAGGGATTTGCGCCATCCCTCACTTCTCATTCACCTTCTTATGGGATTTGGAAACCAAAGTCCCAACAATTCCCCACATGAATGAGAAGTTTAGTTATCATGACTCTTCATGAATGCATGGGATGCAGTGTGCAATTATTCAATGAGAGACTATTGCATCCGGATAAGTAGTTTGAGACTTTGAACTTTCCCTAATGAGACCTATCGGACTTACTCGATCAATCAGTAGACTTGATGTCCTTGAACTATCGACCTTTGGTGTAAACCTAGACAACAGAAATCACACAACTATCTCTCGAACAGAGTTGGTTCTCATTGTTGTGTTCGTTTTGGCCATGAACACCACCTGGTTTCATGAGTGCTTTAGAGAATTCGGCCTTTCAAATTCTCATAGAAGTGGCCCTCACTTCACACTCACATAGGTGATATTCTGAATGTATGGTATACCAAATACCCGATTTAGAATTATTAAAAGCTTATGCTTAACCTCTACATGTTAGTATTGTATTAATATAGGAATGGATGAGAATTGACAGTACTTTATATCGCTAGCTTAACTTCGTTGTACTTTTGAACGTAGACCTTGGGATTTCCAGTCAACTAGGTAGGGTTTTTGCTATGATGACTTAGTTTATATGCCTTAAACTCGTTCCCCTTGATGTTTTTACAACCATCTCTCTAGTTAGGCTTTTTATTAGTGGATCCACAACATTATCTTTTAACTTCACAAAGTCAATCGTGATAATTCCACTAGAGAGTAGTTGTCTTACAGAATTGTGTCTTCGACATATATGTCGAGACTTACCATTATACATGACGTTCCTTACCCCGCCTATTGCTGCAAGACTATCACAATGAATACACACGGTTGGCACTGGTTTAGGCCAATTAGGAATGTCCTCTAAGAAATTTCGAAGCCACTCTACTTCTTCACCAACCTTATCCAAAGCAATAAATTCAGCTTCCATAGTAGACCTCGCAACGCAGGTTTGTTTGGATGATTTCCCAAAGACTACTCCCCCACCAAGTGTAAACACATATCCACTTGTGGATTTTGTGTCTCTTGTGCTAGTTATCCAATTTGCATCACTGTATCCTTCAAGCACCGCTGGATACTCTATGTAATGTAAAGCATAATTTTGAGTATGCTTCAAATAGCCCAATACATGTTTCAGAGCTCTCTAATGATTTTCATTTGGACTAATTGTAAATCGACTTAACTTGCTTACAGCATAAGCTATGTTAGACCTTGTGCGGTCATGACATACATTAAACCGTGAGCCTAACTTTCACTAGTATTCTTTGAAAGATGTAAATTAACATATATTGGGGTTTTTACTAGTACAATGTCTAGATTTTTGCACTTTCCAAGAATCTTTGCAATGTAGTGAGATTGTGATAGTGTTAATCCTTCAGATGTTTTATGGATTTTAATTCTCAAAATAACATCTGCGACCCCCATGTCTTTCATATCAAATTTACTTGTGAGCATGCGATTAGTTGCCTTGACAATCTCACTATTGCTACTCATTATGAGCATATCATCTACTTACAAGCACAAAATGACAAAGCCATTATGAGTGTTCTTAACATATACACATTTATCACACTCATTAATTTTAAAAAAATTCGATAACACAACTTGATCGAATTTGGCATGCCATTGTTTTGGTGCTTGTTCAAGCCATAGAGAGACTTGATAAGTTGACATACTTTCTTCTCTTGTCCTGGAGCAATGAACCATGCGTGTTGTTCCAAATATATTTCTTCTTCTAAATCCTTATTTAAGAATGTCGTTTTTACATCCATTTGATGAATTTCAAGCCTATACAACGCTGCTATGATAATTAGCATCTTTATAGATGTAATTCTTGTAATAGGTGAATAGGTGAATAGGTATCAAAATAATCAAGACCTTATCATTGCTTGTAGCCTTTTACTACAAGCCTAGCCTTATATTTATTAATAGTACTATCTGCTTTCATTTTAGTCTTGAAAATCCACTTACATTGTAGTGGTTTATTATCATGAGGGAGGTCAACCAATTCTCAAGTATGGTTTGATAAGATGGATTCAATTTCACTATTGATAGCTTCTTTTCATAACAGGGCTTCTAGGAATATTACGGCCTCCCTATAGGTCGGAGGCTCATTTTCTAACAAATATGTTAGAAATCGGGTCCAAATGATGTAGAAGTCATATGTCTTTTACTACATCTACGTTCATCCTCTATAGGATCGCTTCTAGATGTAGTATTCCGAGGCTTCTTCTTATTATTATCATTTGGCTCATATCTCATGTTATACGGAAATAAAATTTCAAAGAACGAAGCATCCCTTGATTCAATGATCGTATTAACATGTATATATGGGACCTCGGACTTATGAACAAGAAATCGATATGCATTACTATTAAAAGCATAACCAATAAAAACACAATCAATGATTTTTGGTCCTATCTTAACCTTTTTAGGTTTAGGAACTGCAACCTTAGCTAAACACTTCCACACTTTAAGGTATTTCAAATTAACCTTTCTTCCTTTCCACTTTTCGTAGGGAATTTGTTGTGTCTTTTTATAGGATACTCTGTTTAAGATATTATTGGCCGTCAAAACAACTTCCTCGCACATATTTTGTCGTAAATCGGAACTATTCAACAATGCATTAATTATTTCCTTTAAAGATTGATTTTTCCTTTTCGCCACTCCATTAGATCGTGGCGCATAAAGAGGGATGATTTAGTGAATGATACTGAATTCAGAACAAATTTCCTCAAAAGGAAATTCATTTTCACCTCCTCTATTACTTCTTATCATTTTTATTTTCGTATTTAATTGAGTTTCAACTTCAGACTTAGAAATTTTAAATGCAATCACAACCTCATATTTATTACTAAGCAAGTAAACATAATAATATCTTGTACAGTCATCTATAAATGTAATAAAATACTTCGTATCACCCCTAGATGGTATCCTTTTCATATCACATATACCGTGTGTATTAGATCTAAAGGCTTTGTATTTCTATTATCTACGGAATGAAATGGAGGCTTAAAAAATTTAGACTCAACACACATTTGGCATTTTTCATTTGGATAGTCAAATTTTGGCAATAACTCCATGTTCATTAATTTATTTATTGACTTATAATTAACGTGTCATAATCTAGCATGCCATAAATCGGGAGACTCAACTTTATTATTATTAATATCATCCTTGTTTGCAACAATCATTACATGTAATTTGAAAAAACCATCGCCGAGATAGCCCTTTCCTACATACATATCATTTTTGGAGAGTACAAACTTATCAGATACAAATACCAACTTGAAGACATTCTTACTTAGGAGAGATCCGGATACTAAGTTCTTGCGTATGTCCGGCACATGTAGCATATTGGTTAGTGCCACTATTTTCCCAAAAATCATCTTCAGAGCAACCTTTCCAACACCTTCAACCTTAGAGGTTGATGAATTATCCACGTAGAGTTTTTCATTACCCCCTACAGGTGTGTAAGATGAGAACAACAATTTGTTGGCGCAAATGTGACGAGTTGCTCTAGTGTCAACCCACCATTCTTTGGGGTTTCCCACTATATTGCACTCGGATATCATAGCAGTAAGTTTGATATCATCAACACCACTAGAAAATCTCTTCCACCATATTTGCCTGAGTCTTCTTCCTTTTCTTGGCTCTGCAGTCTTTGGCACGATGTCCGGACTTTTCACAATTATAGCAAATGCCTTTGAACTTTTTCTGGCCTTGGATAGATCCCTCTCCATTCCTTTTCCTCTTCTTGTTGGATTTTGATCCTTCTTCAACAATTTTGGCCCTTAAGTCCTCCGGTTTGCTGTCAACTTTCTTCTCAGAAAGCTTATTATCTTCCTCTATCATCAACCGCACAATTAATTCTTCAAGTGATAACTCATTTCTCTTATGTTTGAGATAATTTTTGAAATCTTTCCAAGGCGGTGGTAACTTTTCAATGAAAGCAGCCACTTGAAATGATGCACTTACAATTATACCTTCAGCATGAATGTCATGCATGATCACTTGAAGTCCAGAAATTTGTCGACGATAAATTTCTTCATCCCAGCATCTTCTGTTTTGTACTTCTTGTCCAGACTTTCCCATAATTCCTTAGCCATTTTTAGTGAACTATAAACGTTGTAGAGGGAATTATCCCTACCATTAAGGATGTAGTTGCGACACAAGAAGTCGGGATACTTCCACGCATCTACTGCAGCAAACTTTTCCTTGTATGCCTCTCCTTCATCCTACTTAGGAGCATCCTCTATGAGGAACCTTGCTAGATTCAATGTTGTAAGATAGAACAACATTTTCTATTGCCATCTTTTGAAATCAGCCCCGTTGAACCTTTCTGGCTTCTCTCCATGAGTCGATACTGAAGCAATAGGTGTCACCGATGTTGTAGTCATTTATGTTACGAAAACAGAAAATTTACAACGAAAAGCAACAATACGAACCAAAAATGTCTTCAGATTTTTTGAACCTATGTGTATGTATGCACACAAAAGAGTTGATAGACAAATCAGAAATTGAATGCAAGTAAGTAATCCGAATGCGGATAGATAATCTTGCCCAACGAATTCATATTGTGTCCTTAAGACAATTTGTCCCCTCCATTGGTATCCAAAGTCATTGGACAATTGCCTCTCGGGATAGAACAGATTGCCTTTCCTATGAAGCGGTACCACTCCAATAGGAAACCTTCAAACTCAACTTTGCGGAATAACCACACAAAATGATAACGATGAGAAAGAATGACAAAATGACAGAAATCCCAAAAGCGAAAAAAATTGAATTAATTCGTGGCAATCAATGTTTGTATTTATAGGCAGTGAAGCGGTTAAGAATGAAGAGTTACGAACCCAAACAGATATCTTCCAAACGAACATGTTTGTTCAAAGAAATAATTTCCAAAAAAATTTCCAGACAAACATGTCTGTTTGGATGAAAAATAAAATAAAACCGATGGGCTCCTAAAAGAATAGGAACCAGGCAGCCCGGGCCCGAGCCAAGCCAAGCCGACGGGCGGCGGTGCGCGCGTGTGGATCAACCTAGCAAAGCCTAGGTTTTCTCCCTTCCACAAAAGTGGAGTGCCCCTTGGAGCCCAAACCCATATATGAGATTCATATATTTAAAACCACCTCTCAACTCCTCTTCTTTCCAATATGGGATTTACTTCATCCCTCACTTTCCATTCACCTTCTTATGGGATTTGGAGATCAAAGTTCCAACACTATGTATACTATGGAACCTAGAACCTACTCTGTCACAGGATCCAGGGTATGGTTTCAGGGTACCCGAGAACCCGTCAATTTCAATTTGTTCTCTATTATTTTTTTTTCATATTTAACTAAATAAAATGAGAGTGAGCGCCACAACAAAAATGAGATTAAATCTGGTTTTCTAGTTATTCATTTACTTGGTTTGTGAAGCCATACGTTCCAACTTCTCCCATTTTTGTCTCTCACTATGAAGACTTCAAGACTTTCTATCAGTGTTCTGTTTCGTAAGAGCGGAAAAATATTGGGTTGAGATGTATTTTCCCTAAGGTTGCGATAACGAGCGCCGCTCTTCCTCTCCCTTCGATCCCAAATATTGTTGTTTCTTATGAGTGTCATAGGGACTTGTGTCTATTGATCAATCCTCCATAGCATGGCCATTGTTAGGGTTTGTTATGTTAGGTAGATAAGGATGTCTCCTAGTGAGAGAGAAAATGAATGACCGAGTAATTCTTTAAACAGAAGTGTGGCTCGTCTGCAAATGAGGAGGCTGACTCCGTATGCAAATTTCATACAAAGTATGACTTAACAACGCATGAACCGAAACCTAATTTTGAATGACCCAAATTTCTAAGTTGGTTATCAATTAATGTATGGTTCCTTTAAAGTCTTTCCATGGTGCTCAGATGGTCAATTGTCATTTGGACCTGTTAGCTCCCATTTTCTGCTTGAGCTGATCACCCTGGTCTAGAAATTCCTCTGCAATTCATCTTCAAGCATATCATAAAAACTGCTTCATGTTCATTTCCTTTCAAAATCCCTACCTGAAAATAAAGCTTCTAGCACTGAACTTTCTCCGATTCTGGTTCGGTTCCATAGGGAACCGGGAACCGAAATCAAAACCGCAGCTCGTAGAAAAATAGAACTGGGAACCGGACCTTGACTCATTGGAACCTGGAAACGGACTAGGAATCGGTGGTCCGGTTCTCCCGGTCCCGATTCTATCCTGGAACCATGCTCGCCCCTATTTCTATCTTTGGAGTTAAAACATGTACAAAGAGCAATTAGAAGGGACAATTGCATTTGAAGTCCTAAAACTTGTCACAAAAGGGCAATTGAGTTCTAAAACTTTTAAAAAGTACAATTAAGTTATAAATTTTTTTAAAAATACAATTGAGTCCTAAAAATTTTCTTTAGCCATTTTTGCTGTTATGGTTAGCAGAACTAATCTCGAAAAAATACTATTACAAGTGGCATAACTTTTATGCAACACTCACTTAAGTGTCATAATTATTTTTCAATCACTTGAATGCAATGGCCCACAAAATATTCATTTGAGTGTCATAACTTTTTTTATCACTTGAGTGACAAGACTTCTACAAAACGTTCACTTGAAATTCATAGCTCCTTTAAAAGCGTTTATCACAAGTACTACAAATCTAACGCAATATGACACTTATGTTAAGTGCTCAAAAAGTTCTAAAACATGTTGTACGACAGCCAATTCAGTTCTAAATTTTTTAATTTTATCAATTTAGTCCTTACTATTTTGATGATTTATGAATGTAGTCCTTCCAGTCAATTTTAGCCTGAAAATTGCTAACATGAACGTTAGCCAATGATCGGCACCGACATTGATGATTTTTTTTATTTAAAAATCTTCTGAATTTCGCTTATTTTCTTTTTTACCTTTCTTTCACTTGTTTTTTTTTTTTTTTTTTTCTTATTTTCTGAGGCCCTGGTGATGATCGGCGACCCTTGTCCGGTCTAGTTGAGGGCATTGCGACGCTTGCCGACCAATAAGCACAACCCTTGCCTAGATCAGGGCAATCCAAGCGGGGACCGTGACACATCGAAAATGTCAATCATGTTCGTTGTGAATTATGTGTTGACAGGAGGGATAAGGAGAACGAAAAGATAATTGTCAAATGTTTCAAAAGAAAGATCAAACAGCACTCCAAGTGGTGGACCAAAGGTGACCTTTGGCCCTCTTCAGCTGTCTAGCCATTTGCTTTCATGCTTAGTGGTTAGGGGTCAGGGTTACTCTTTTGCAATTAACACTCGAGAAAGTTCGCAGTAATGCTCATGAAAGGATTCGAATTGGACACCCAAACCGTGAGAGATATCCAATTTTCTTTCTTATCATTCTGTTCTCAATCTTCCCATCAGCAAAAATAATCAGTGTTACTCACTTGCCCCTACATGTAGTAGAACTTATGCTTAGTGAACGTTGCCCCTAGTCCGACCAAAAAAAAAAAAAAAAAAGACGTTGCCCCTAGTAAGTGTGACATCCCATAGTCCTATATCAATTGATAGTGGCCCCATTAAGTGATTCACAAGTCGACACCCAACCTCAAATGATCACTACATGTACAACTATTAAGCGTACTCTTATTGGGGGATTAGGCTCACGTGAAACGAATCGGCCTATCACAGATGATATAAGAGTAAGAACTCCTTAGTAGATGCATGATTTGTGGATGGATTAGGCCTCGATCCAATTGGTGCGGAGAGTAATTGCCAGGCTAGAAGGTTTGAGCATGGTGTGACTCCTAGTGGGCTTCTTAGATAGCAAAGGGGAAAGAATTGGACCGAACCACAGGCCTAATAAGGGTGGAATGTTGCTGGGTGGTACAAGCCGACATTGACAAGAACATCAATTCTCCTTTTGGGCCTTGACCCCATGAATGTAGTCAAATAGTTATAGTATTTTTAGTCTCGATCCGGAGAATTAAAAGGGATGCACAGCAAAAAAAGGAAGAAGAAAAAAGGCCCCAAAGACTAAGAGTCGTGCGTTATGACCGTTTTGGGTAAAAGTCTAGAGCAAGACTAAAGCTTGCCGATAAAAGAGGCATGGTTGCCATTTTTTCCACTTGAAAATGCATGTTTTCTACTTGTCTTCGAATTTCTGGCATGAAGTTTCCTTCCTAAATCGACTGAAATTTGTACAGAGTTTGGAAGAAGTTGGAAATCACTTTTTTTTTTTCTCAACCTGATATATAATTCTATAAATATGGGCATTAGCCTTGCTTCTATTATATGGAACCTTTTGGAATATCAACAGAATATTGTGCTATCAATTTTGGAAGATTTGAAATCATATCTTTGGATATTAACAACTGAATATTGCGCTACTGATTTTGGAAGATTTGGAATTAGATCTTTGGAAGTGGGAAAGTTTTCTATTTTATGTATTTCTTTTCATGCCAGTAAATCTTGTAAAATGTAGTATTGGCTATATGAATAACCCTTTAAGCTTAATGGAAATATGTAACGATTTCTGCTTCAATAGGCCGAGAGAGAGAGAGAGAGAGAGAGAGAGAGAGAGAGACATGATAGGGAAGAGGCATTACACGATCTTGAGAGAACCAGGAAGGCAAGGCCAATTCTTCATCAATATCAAATATTTGCTTGCCACCATTACCATTATTGTTGTTTTCTTCTTTCTTTTTCAGCTTTCGCTCACGTCTTCCACACAGAAAACGCCAATGGATTATTCTTTCTTCTTTCTATTTCCTGTGTTGCTGTTGTTGCCTCAGCCAACGCTGCTTCCTTGCTATCCCCAGCGGCGATGTCCAGCAACTTTGGTCCTTCCAGCTGTTACACCAGTCCAACGAGATCCAATTTCGCTTTACCGCCATCTTCATTGCATTGTCTTTGCCATGTCATTATCCATGCTATGTCATTCGATTCAATGTCATATTTGCCATGTCATTTAGCGATCACATGTTAGGTCCATATAGTTAAATCGCATGCCATGTTATGATAGCTCACGTTAATTGTCACTAGAATTAGGTCACATAGATAGAATTCCTCACGTCGTGTTGAATTAGTTGCATTTAGATCTAAGTTTACATTACGTGCATTGCATCTAGTTTCGTAGAAAAAGTTAACTGATCGATTCAATGGCTTTGACTGCTTATTTTGTCTTTGGGTATTTCACCCCTGGGAAGGTCTATTTACACGCGCAAAAAAGAATACCCTCTACAGTATCCTCCTGGACCTCCGTAGGAGAAGTAATAACCCCATGGATCCGGCCTAAGTTTCAGATCTAGCAGACCATAACAACTGGGTGCCGCGTCCACCTCCACTGGCATCGCTTCACGAGGAGGAAAACTCTCTCCACGTGCATTCATCCACCGGACATCTCTGAAATAAGCTGCTTTCCGGTAATCCACATCCGGCAACACCCCATTGCCCATGGGCGGGCAATACCCTTCCGCGCTTTCTTGCGCGACTCCTCCCCACGCCGTGGTGAGCGTGCCGTCCTGCAAGTTCACAAACAGCTCCTTCGGCCAATAGCCCACATTCCGATCACAAATGCGGAGCCACCAGCTCCCGGTGTATAAGTCCTGCGACGACATCGACAAGAACGGAAGCAACCATAAGCACACACGTCCAGTTCTCATTTATTCAGATAAGTCGAGTCTCTTGATCACAAGTGATAAGTCACCTGGGAGACTTCAACTTTGAGTTCATATATGGGTCCACCATGGGTAGAAACTGGTTTAATTGGATAATTGGGAGTTATTATTCTATCCACTTGTACAAAACCTTGGCAGAATGTGTTGTAGCAACCATCGCGCCAACTATTTCCCTGTTACCAACGATGCTCTTGTTTTAAGGTAAATCAAGATAATGCTACCTATATAAGTGAAAAAACAGAAATTTGGTCTACGAATTTATTGAAGTTTGTAAAAAAGTATTAAGGAATACCGTCCAATATGTAAACAGTCGAGGAAGATAATCGCCACCCACAACCGGATGGACCTAATACAACAACATATAAATTTAATTAAAAATACTAAAATAAAAAGTTGAAATCCTCCTTCATGTTTGATTCACATACAAGAAAACATATTCACCTGCCAACCGGCTGCAATCATGCTGAATCGATCAAGAGGTCCAGTCGAAATCCATATATTATGAGCACTATACTGATCTCGAGCTACAGTTAAATTGTAGACGGAGATATATGCGCTAGTACCATACTTTCTTATTTCAGGACGATCGTGTCGTATGGTTGCTCGCTGAAAAATACACATATTAGATCAATCATATGTCTTTGAGAGAGAGAGAGAGAGAGAGAGAGAGAGAGAGTACATGTATCCGGGAAGGTCCCGAAGGAACATCTTCATTTCCGACCGTATTAGCATAAGGCATCTTAGGAAGGGACCTTGTCCTTATCAAATCTTCTTTGTTGATTCGTTGGATGGGAACTGTTCCAATCGGACAAGGTTTTCTTGATCGAAATTGCACATACTTCGTCCTAGAGGAAGTTTTGGAGGACCCAAGAGGCAAATTGGGTTTTCTCTATTAAACCAAAATACATATTAGGAGAGTCCCTAGTTAGCACATAACAAAAGTTTCATTATGCACATCATTCAACAATCAATCCTGCAAGTAAATTACGAACGAAATGTCGAAAAATGTGTACTTGAACTTTATGATTCTTAAGTAAAGGATTATCCAGCGCCGGTTGTTTGTTGATATCGACACAATCAATAGTGTCTCCTTCCTCAGTCTCCATGCAAGACAACAACAACAACAACAACAACAACAAAAAAGCAAGTTAAGCATTGTTACCGGGATATGGTTTAGAAAGATGAAACGTTGCCCCGGGTCTCTATCACATTACCAGGAATGTCGCAACCGGCGGCTTGTTTAGAAGCTTGAGTTGCTCTTCCAATTTGAGGTCATCATCTTCGAATGTATTTATACCTCTACACCTGTAAATCGAAAACAAAACCAACCCCAACGCTACCTGTTTCAAAGCCATGGCGATTCCAGAAAGTTGCTGCAACTTGTAAGGAGGACTAGAGTCTTATAGACAGAGCTTAGATCCCGGATGGAGCAGGTCCAAACTCAGCTAGTATTATTTTTCATTTTGGGCCAGCTGTAATCATGACATTTAGGGAAGGATAGGATTTTGCTGGATCCCTATGAGATTCAATTTCAAGTTTAAATTCCAGATGGGGCACGTTCAAACTTAGCAAGTACCTTTTTTTTCCATTTTGACATGCTATAATCATGACATTTAGGGAAATAGAAACTTTTGGTGAGTATTCACAGGTTACATCCCAGATGGAGCAAGTTCAAACTCAGTGAGTAACTTTTCCATTTTCGGCCTATTTTAATGTTGTTATTTAGGGTGTGTCTATTTCACGGAAAATAAATAATTTAAAAATTATTTTCTAAAAAGTAATTACTTACATCACTTGAAATAATTAATCAATAAAAAGTATTTCACTATTGACAATAATTTATGTCTAAATATTTTCATGAACGATAAAATATTTTTCGTTCACTAATTTTTTTAGGTGATACAAAAAATAATCTTTAAAAAAATATTTTTAAAATTATTCATTCTTTTGTATAACAACAAGGCCTTAGGGATGGATAAACTTTTGCTTGAGTTACTATAAATTTACGACTTCGATTTATTTACCACATGAGATTGCAGCTAAACCAAGAATCGTAGTGCCTTGCAACCGATACATAGTGCCAATTTTTGGCCCTTTCATCAACAAAAGTGAACCTCTCACAATTTTCATAATTCCATATTCAGCGGTAAATCTACAACCGTTAGCATCACATGTACCCAAAGAGATAAGGTTCTTCTTCAAATCAGAAACATGTGTGACATTATCTAAGGTTCTAATCATGTCGTCATGCATCTTAATATTAATAGTCACAATCCCAACTATTTTGCATTTAGCTTTATTGCCCATTAGAATAACTCCACAATTATATTCTTTGTACTTAGAGAACCAATCATGATTAGGACAAATATGGTATGAACAGACTGAATCAAGAATCTAACTATCATAGAATTTGTCTGTATCCTCCGTAACCAATAGCCAATCTTCGTTTTCTTCTTTAGCAACACCGGCTTCAGCCAAATTTTCGTTTCCCTGATTTTGTCTATTCTAGTAGTTGTGATTATTTGGACGATTAGCATTCTCTTGATTTTGTTGATTTAGATTATTTTCTCTTTGCTACTTTGCTTTTAGTTTCGGACAATTTATCGTAATATGCCCCTTAAACTTACAATAGTTGCAAGTCATATACCTACACTTCAATTTTGACCTATTCCCACTGCTATTATTTCTCTCAACAGACCTTCCCCGAGCAACTAAACCAGCTCCATGATTACTACCACCTTCAAAAGTTAATCATGTATCAAGTTTTTACTTATTTAGCAAACTGATATTGACATCTTCAACATCAATAGTTTCTCTACTAACAATCATGGTATCTCTAAAATTCTTGTAAAAGGGAAGTAGTGAAACTAACAGCAAAAGAACTTGATCCTCATCTTAAATCTTAACATCAGTACTTCTTAATTCAGATATAATAGCCTTGAACTCAGAAATATGAGATTTAAGAGAAGCACCTTCAGCCATATGAAAAGTGAAGAGTCGTCACTTGAGCCTCAATTGATTAGTAAGAGATTTTGTCAGAAAAATACTCTCCAATTTCATCCATAAACCTGCAGCTATTTTCTAATGTAGTACCTCCTACAAAACTTCATTCATGAGGCACAACTGGATAGTGAACAGAGCTTTTTAATTCAATTCTTCCCACGTTTTATCTGACGTGATTTTCGGTTTCTTCTGTTTGCTAAACAAAGTTTTCTTCAAACCCTGCTGTGTAAGAATAGATAACATATGAACCTGTCATAGGTTGAAACCGCCACTTCGATCATACTTTTCAATATCAAATTTCATTGTTGGCCTAGAAGCCATAACCAAAAGATTGAAAAACCCTAAAGCTCTGATACCAATTTAATGGGGAGCGCACAATAGAAGCTCGATGACTTTCACCTGGGAGATCACCAAGAGGAGCCCAAGTCCAAGCTCGTCAATATATCCAGTTAAGCCTGGGCCTATATTTTATTGATAGTTTGGGTTTGGGCCCATAAATAACTACTGTTACATTGAATTTTATTCTCATACTCCACCACTCAATACACACTCTCTCTCCAACATGTTTTCGTTTTTGTGTTAGTTTTATCTCCAGAGTCTTTTCCGTACGAAGGTTTTTCTTTGTATACGACCCTCATCTTCTTTTTACTTCTTTTTCTTTCTTTTTTTTTCTTTTTTGCCAATTTAGTCCTAAAACTATTACAATTGTCTCGATTTAGTTCTAACCTTTTGCATTTATATCAATTCAGCCCATATGGCCAATTTTGGCTGGAATTCTTGACATGGCGCTACCGATGCCAGCGTGGCAATTTTTAACAATATTCAAAAATATTGGTTCTTTTATTTTTTATTTCTTTTTTTTCTCTTCCCTGTCTTCTTCTTCCTTATGGTCGCTGAGGTCCGGCAATGGCCAAAGGCAAGGTTCGGCAACTCAACGACCTCAAACGAAGCTTGGCCAAACCTAGCGAGGCTCGACCTCGTCGTCGCCGGGCGAGGCTCTCCCTTGCTAGTGGCCAATGAGGGTGAGCTTCGCTCGAGACCGGCAAGTCAACAGACTTCAACGACTAGCTAGAGGAAGAAGAAGTTAGGATGAAAAAGAAAATAGAAAAATTTGACAAAATTATAAAATGTTATCAGAAATTATCACGTTAGCGATTTCCTGCTAAAATTGGCCAGATTGACCGAATTGGCACAAATTTCAAAGGTTTAGGACTGAATTGACAAAAAAAAATTTTAAAATTGAATTGGCCGAATAGCAACAAGTTTAAGACTTTTTTGGTAATTCTCCTTGCAAGTATTTGGTCTCTTGCTTCATAATCTTTGAATGGCAAATTTGGGCTATTCCAAAACAGAGTTTAAGAGACACTATAGGTCACCTTCTCGTTGTTGCTCACACATCGCGTGCACCACCCCCGCACATCGTCCGCACGTTGCAACCATCGAGATGTCATTTCATGTATCAAGTATGGACCATATCCGTGCTTTTCACATCTCACGATTTAAAATGTCGTGTCATCTATATATTCTCTCATGTACCTTTTATTGCATTTCTATTTCAAAGCAACAAATAAAATCAAATCACTTCTTCGAACAACAAACGTTACAAGTAATCCTTGCGCAACCACAAACCACAATCTTTTTGTGGTTTGTTCTGATTCAAAGGAAAAAGATATTTGCACCCACTCTTTCACTTACATTATACAAAATGAAACACGTACCAAATGCAAAATATTGAATGAAAGCACAATATAATTATTGTGTAAAAAAAATTCTTTTAACCTACACAAGGCATGCAACTGCCAGATCCACATTCATCAGTTCTTCCCAAGTGAAATAAGTTGGATCGCGTATGCTCAAGGTTCGGTATGCAAAACAGCTTTTCACCGAGAATGCAGCTAACCAACTTGCTAAATGTGCAAGAAAATGACTACGATTACAGTTTCTAGGGAGTACTGGAAATTATTTGAAGCATCAAAGAATGACTAGACCAGTAAGTGCCACTCGTATCTTTGGAGTTAAAACGTGTACGAAGAGCAATTAGAAGGGATGAGTGCATTAGAAATCCTAAAACTTGTCATAAAATGGCAATTGAGTCCTAAAACTTTTAAAAATGTACAATTAAGTTCTAAAACTTTTAAAAAGTGCAATTGAATCATAAAACTTTTCTTTATCCATTTTTTCTATTATGGCTAGCAGAACTACCTTGAAAAAAAAAATCTATTACAAGTGGCATAGCTTTTATGCAATACTAGAGGTGTCAATATGGGTCTTTGACCCACATTTTAACCCATTTTTATTCATTTGGGTCAAATATGGGTTCAACAAATTTAAAAAATGGGTCAAATATGGGTTGAGGTTTACAAAGCCCATTCAAACAAGGGTTTTAACTCAATCCATTTTCAAGCTGTGACCTGTAACCTCGCAAGACCACTTTTATTCACATGTAAATCTCCGCCCACCGCCCGCCCGCAGTCATTGCCCGCTGCCCCCCACCGCCCGCCCACCCGCCTACCGCTGCCACTCACCCACCGCCATTGTGACCCGCCCGCCCGCCCACCCACCCTCGCCATCGCCCACCGCCGCCACTACCTCCCACCACCGCAGCCTACCCGACCGTCGCCGCTTGGACAAGTCATCCACGCAACTAAAACAAGAGAACAGCATCATGGAGTGGAAGGGGTTCATCGCTCAAGCCATTGATGCCTTGATGCCACTATCATGTTATTCTTCACCACATGTGCTCCACGCTTCGTCATTCACGACCCCATCCCACATCTTGACCGATAATTATAAGCAAACAAAAGAGTTGAAAGATCGGAGGATGCATGTACCCCGCATGAACCACGCACTATCAAAAGTAAGCAACATCTCTTGTGTCTATGGGAGGGAAGTCGAAAGATGGATTATACATGTAGAATTCGTCCACACAAGAACAACAAACTTGGAATTCTTAGCAATCACCATTCCAAGAATTTCCCCCGCTGCGATTGATTTGGGGGGTAGCACGGCGGCGGGTGATGGCGGCTGGCTGGTGGGCCGCAATGGAGGCGATAGGTAGTAGCGGGCCACTGAAGGGATGGTTGGCGAAATGGTTTTTATATTTTTTAATTTTACGAAATAAATATTTTATGATTTGGTTAAATATATAAGTACTTAAATAATATGGGTCGGGTATGGATTAGGTCGGGCATGTGTCATAAAATTTATTCTGCATGAAAATGGATCAAAACGAGTTAAATGGGTCAATATGGGTCGGACCATATTCGACCCGACCCAAACCCGACTCGATCCACCCGTTTAACACCTCTATGCGATGCTCACTTAAGTACCATAGTTCTTTTTCAATCACTTGAATGCCATAGCCTACAAAATATTCACTTGAGTGTCATAACTTTTTTTTTATCACTTGAGTGACAAGACTTCTACAAAATGTTCACTTGAAATTCATAGCTTCTTTAAAAGCGTTTATTACAAGTACAACAAATCTAATGTAGTATGACACTTACGTCAAGTGTTCAAAAAGTTCTAAAACATATTGTACGATGGTCAATTTAGTCCTAAATTTTTAAATTTTGTCAATTTAGTCCTTAACATTTTAACGATTTACCAATGTAATCCTTCTAGTCAATTTTAGCCTGAAATCACCGACATGAACATTAGCCAATGATTGGCACTGATATTGATGATTTTTTTATTTAAAAATATTCTAAATTTCTCTTATTTTCTTTTTTATCTTTCTTTCACTTGTACTTTTTTTTTCTTATTTTCCTTCCAAGAGGATAGGGTCGTTAAGGGCCCAATGACGACTAGCGACCCTAGCCCGGTCCGTTCGAGGGAACTACGACCCTTACGGACCAATAAGTGCAAACCGTGCCTAGATCAAGGCAATCTAGGTGAGGGCAGCGACACATCGACAATGTCAATCATGTTCATTGTGGATTATGCGTTGACGGGAGGGATAAGGTGAACGAAAAGATGAATGTTAAATGTTTCAAAAGAAAGATCCAATAGCGCTCTAAGCGGTGGACCAAAGGTGACCTTTGGCCTTCTTCAAGTGTCTAGCTATTTGCTTGCATGCTAAGCGGTTAGGGCCTGGGTTTATCCTATTGTAACTAACACTCGAGCAAGTTCACAGTAATGCTCATGAAAGGATTCGAATTGGACACCCAAACTGTTAGAATATGTCTCGAGTTTAAGCCCGAAGCAAAAATTTATCTTGATTGTGAAAGTTATCTTAAAGATAACGGATATTATTTTGAAGGTGCGATCAATATTGGATAAAGTTTGTTTGAAATTTCTGAGCTAATTCGGATGTGGACTTTGACTTGGTCAAAGAAAATAAATAAAAGAGGAAATAAGAGATGCCAACTTTTAGTGGGACTCTCTGCAAAAGAGAAAAAAAACTTTTTTTTAATCGCTTATATATATAAAATTCAAGGGATGATTCTTAAAAAAGAAGACAGAAGTGCCGCTTACGTGCGATCGCTTGCTATCCAAAGAAGTACAGAGGAGTCCTCGTGAGTTTCGTTGACATTGCATCCAACTTGAAGAAATTTTTCCGCAAGATCAACTTTGTGCGAGACAATTGTTTTCTTCGGAAATTTCATGACTATGTGTTCTACCCGAGAAATTCTTGTGGTAAGAATATATATGTAATTCCTTTACAATATTGAAAGATTAATTCGCGAGGAATTGAGGCTAAATATTGTGTATGTTCTTGGATGTAATTGGGGCTTGGGAAACACCGAGAGTGTTTGAGTTACTCGAGTTTGGTCTGTAATCTCCGTGTATCGCTTGATCTATAGTGAAATTCGTTGCTGCTCTTCCCGTGGACGTAGGTCTCTACGATCGAACCACATACATCCGGTGTCTGATTTATTTTCTTGTTCTGTCTATTTTATCGTTCGATCGCTTGGTTCCGTGCAACAATTGGTATCAGAGCCAGGCTTGTCGAGTTGAAGCGAATCGATGACAACGGAAGAAGTAAAAGTGAAAATCAACAAATTTGAGGGGAAGGACTTTGGTTTCCGGAAGATGCAGATTAAGTATTATCTATATCAGATGAAGCCGCACTTACCCTTGTTTGGGGAGAAACCGGAAACGATGAAGCAAGCCGATTGGGAATTGCTGGATAGACGAGCGCTGGGTGTTATTCGACCGACGTTGGCTCGTAACGTCGCATTTAATATTGTCAAAGAGAAGACCACTGCGGGTTTGATGAAAGCCCCGTCGGATATGTACGAGAAGCCCTCTGCGATCAACAAGGTCTATTTGATACGACGTCTGTTTAATTTGAAGATGAGCGAAAGTGCATATTTTGCTAATCATATTAATGAATTCAATGTGATCATTAGTCAATTGAGTTCAGTTGATATTGACTTTGAAGATGAGGTATGTGCTTTAATTCTATTATCCTCATTGTTTGATAGCTGGAATACTATTGTTACTGCTGTTAGTAATTGCTCTATATCAACAAGTTTGACGTTTGATGGTATTCAAGATTTGATTTTAAGTGAGGACATACGTAGAAGAGAATCTGGATAATATGTATTTACTACTTTAGTAGGTGAAAATAGAGAAAGAACCGATACTCGTGGTAGTAGAAATAGTATGAACTCGAATAGACGCAATCGGTTTAGGACTAGTGGTGATGTCTGTTAGAATTGCGGCAAGAGGGGGTATCTTAGAAGGAATTGCTTAAAGCTGAAAAACAAAACGGGTAAGGGAATTAGAGTTGAATCTACCGATGATGTTGCAGCTGTAGCTGATAATTCTGATGGTGTTGATAGGGTATTGTCGGTCACCGAGAATTCGTCATTTGGCGGATGGATTATGGATTCCAGTTGTTCTTTTCATACTACACCAAACAAGTATTGGTTTACTACTTATCGGTGCACGGATAGTAGTAAAGTGCGCTTGGGGAACAACGCCGAATGCGATGTTGTGAGTGTTGGTGATGTTAAAACCAGGATGCATGATGGTATTGTGAGGACATTGACCGGAGTAAGACACATTCCAAAATTGAAAAAGAACTTAATTTCCTTTGGTGCCCTAGATTCATTTGGATGCATGTATTCTTCACAAGGTGGAGTTCTGAAGGTTGTTCGAGGTGCTCTGGTGATAATGAAAGGAATCAAGCATGGTGGCCTATATGAATTTCAAGGTAAGACATTGAGAGGTTTCGCTCCGGAGACGTCGGCATCCGTTCGAGAGTCTAATGACTGCTCAAGGAAGACATAGGTGTTCGTGCCGGTGCACAAGTTTGATGCTGTTGTCGGGAATACGCGGTCGAGAGCTTTGATGGAAACGGAGATCGGTAACTTGATCAAGCATGTGCGAACCGACAATAGCATGAAATCCTACTTGAAGCTGGTAAATAAATTATGCATGACAAAAGGCATAGTGAAACACCACACTAGTGCCGGTAGACCACAACAGTTTGCGGAATTGATGAGCAAAATATTACTAGAGACAACCCGTAAAATAATCTCTAGTGCTGGTATGGCTAGAAGAATTCTAGCAGATGTGCTTGGTATGACGAGCTACCCGATGAATAGATCTCGATCGACTGCGTCGGATATCGGACTCCCGAAGAAGTGTGGTCGGGTAACGTTGCTGATTATTCTACTTTTAGAATGTTTGGTTGCCTGTGTTATTATCGAGTAAGTGATGGTAAGCTCGATGTGAGGGCAATGTGCATATTCCATGACTATGCACGAGGTGGTGAGGTTATCGGTTGTGGTGGTTGAATATAAATTCACACGTTCTTTGTAGAAAAGTTACCTTTGACGAGTCTTCGATACTTCGGGCTAGGAGTGTTTGTGGCGGTGTTCAAACAGATCCGAATGGTGTTCAGCTTAAGATGGAGTTGCAACCAGAAACTTCTAAGGTAGCGAGTACTAGCGTAGTAATCGACACGGATGGTGCTTGTAGTGAGGTGGAGCATGTAGAGCCAATGGTTGCTGTAATCGCTGATATTGACATGGTACGTATTCGGTCTCCCGATAGATATAGATACAATGACGATTTTGCTTTATTTGTGGTAAAGGTGCTCGTATCGGAAAGTTCTTGTAGAGGAGTTAAATGTGCATATGGAGTTGGTGTTCTGATGAGGTCTTCGGTTATGGCGAAGTTCAAGCGCAGCTTGAACTTGAAAAATATCTGTGGCGGTTGAGCCTTTGGGGCTGTTGGGAGAGTAGCAAATGAAGTTTGGAAATTTTAGCGAAGCGATTGTGATATTGGCTCAATTGTCGAACCAAGGTGGAAATTGTTAAAATTTGTCTTGAGTTTAAGCCCGAAGCGAAAATTTATCTTGATTGTGAAAGTTATCTTGAAGATAACGGATATTATTTTGAAGGTGTGATCAAGATTGGATAAAGTTTGTTTGAAATTTCTGAGCTAATTTGGACGTGGACTTTGACTTGGTCAAAGAAAATAAATAAAAGAGGAAATAAGAGATGCTAACTTTTAATGGGACTTATATATATATAGGGGATGATTCTTAAAAAAAGAAGACCGAAGCGCCGCTTTTGTGCGAGTGCTTGTTATCCAAAGAAGTACAGAGGAGTCCTCATGAGTTTCGTTGACATTGCATCCAACTTGAAGAAATTTTGTCGCAAGATCAACTCTATGCGAGACAATTGTTTTCTTCGGAAATTTCATGTCTATGTGTTCTAGCTGAGAAATTCTTGTGGTAAGAATATATATGTAATTCCTTTACAATATTGAAAGATTAATTAGCAAGAAATTGAGGCTAAACACCATGTGTGTTCTTAGATGTAATTGGGGCTTGGGAAACACTAAGAGTGTTTGAATTACTCGAGTTTGGTCCGTAATCTCCGTGTATCGCTTGATCTATAGTGAAATTCGTTGTCGCTCTCCCCGTGGACGTAGGTATCTACGATCGAACCACGTACATCCGGTGTCCGATTTCTTTTCTTGTTCTATCTATTTTATCATTCGATCGCTTGATTCCGCGCAACACAAACCGTGAGAGGTATCCAATTTTCTTTCTTATCATTCCATTCGCAATCTTCCCATCAGCAAAAATAATCAGTGTCACTCACTTGCCCCTACATGTAGTAGAACTTATGCTTAGTGAACGTTGCCCCGAGTAAGTGCGGAAGCTAACCCGGATCTTGCAAATAAATCAATGCGAAAAGCCACGAGAAATAACGAGGAACGATAAATGACACCAGGAATTACGTGGTTCGGTCCGAATATCGGTACCTACATCCACGGGAGAGCCAGCAAGAACAATCCACTATAATCGGAGAATCGGAATTACAATCGCTCAATACGCTCGTGTTTCCCGCACCTAGATTATACCCAAACCCTTCGTGTTTACAAATAAACAACTTAATTGGATATAACAAAATAAAACTCACGAAGCACAAATCCGTCCGCGTGTTCAAGCCCAAGCAACAGCTCGCGCACGGCCAAGAAACTAGAACGTCTCTTGCTTTCTTTCTCGCGCGGCTTTTCTCTACTTGGTCTTCTCTTCTTTGTGCGGCTCACTCTCACTATAGGTCCTCCCCCTTTTCTTTCTCTTTATATGGCTTCGTAGGTTCAAGAAAAAGGGAGGAAAGCAAAACCCTACCTTTTTCTTCTTTTTATGAACGACAATGAGGAGGAGGAGTAAAGGAAAGAATAATGTGTGGGTCACTCTTTCCTTTTTCAAATCTTGATCTTCCATTACTCAAGAAGCCATGTGCTCTTCTTTCTTTCCTATCAGACCAAAATCTTGAGTAATGATCAAACGTGGTCCCCATATTTTGTCTTGTGGTGCCAATAACAATTTTAAACTCGAGACATATTCAACAATTCTCCACCTTGGCTCGATGTTTGAAACCAAGTTAATAATGCTCATCATCCATGCTGCTCTCCCAACGCCCCCACGGGCGCTCACTCTCTACAGACGCCAATAGTGCTCAAGCGGAGCTTGAGCTTCGCTAAAGGAACAGGCTTAGTCATCATGTCCGCGGGGTTCTCTGCTGTAGCAATCTTTTTCACAACAACCTTACCCTTCGCTAAGACATCTCGGATGAAGTGGTACCTGATATTGATATGCTTCGTTCGCTCGTGATAAACCGGATTATATGCCGGATAAATCGCACCTTGGTTATCACAGTGTATATCAACACTTTTCTGTTCTAACCCAAAGTCCATGAGCAAACCTTGCAACCATATCGCCTCTTTCGCTACAAAGGTCGGTGCCATGTACTCTGCCTCGGTTGACGACAAGGCCACGTGATCCCGTAAGGACGCCTTCCAACTAACCGCACCACCTGCAAGCGTAAACACGTACCCGGCTAAAGACCCGCACTCATCCAAGTCACCTGCATGATCGGAATCCACAAAACCAGTGGTCTCACTGCCATTATCGTCCCTCCGGTATACTATACCAACGTCTGATGTCCCCTTCAAATATCTGAGGATCCATTTCATGCCTTCCCAATGAGTTTTACCCGGACGCTTCATATAACGACTAACCACACCGACACTTGTGAAATATCGGGCCTAGTGCATACCATAGCATACATAATACTACCCACGGCACTAGAATAAGGAACACGAGACATATGTTCCTCTTCCTCCTCAGGTTGCGGCGATAACTTAACTGAAAGTTTAAAGTGCTTTGCTAATGGCGTACTCACAGACTTCGCCGATCGCATATTAAAACGTGCAACAATTTTCTCAATATATTTCTTTTGAGACAGACGTAATAATCCTGCAGTCCTGTCACGCAAAATCTCCATACCCAATATTTTCTTCGCAGCACCTAAATCTTTCATCTCAAACTCGGTACTCAATCGCCTCTTCAGCACATCAATATCGGACATATTTTTCGCTGCTATCAACATATCATCAACATATAATAGCAGATATATCAAAGACCCGTCCTCCAATCTCCCGAAATAAACACAACTATCCATCCGACTCTTTGAATAGTCCCGACTAGCCATGAAAGCGTCAAACCGCTTATACCACTGTCTAGGAGATTGTTTCAGCCCATACAAAGATTTCTTTAATAAGCAAACATGATCTTCCTTACCCGGAATAGCAAATCCCTCTAGCTGCCTCATGTAAATCTGCTCCTCCAACTCACCGTGAAGAAACGCCGTTTTCACATCAAGCCGCTCCAACTCGAGATCCTGTGCAGCAACAAAGGCAAGTAAAACACGAATAGAAGTATGCCTTACCACAGGAGAAAACACCTCACTGTAGTCAATGCCTTCTCGCTGGGTATACCCCTTCGCAACAAGTCTCGCCTTATATCTCTTTGCCTCGACACTAGGAATGCCCTCTTTCCGTTTGTAGACCCATTTACTTCCGACAATCTTCTGGCTCTTGGATACTTTAACTAACTCCCATGTCTGATTTCGATGGAGTGATTCCATCTCTTCGCTCATAGCCCCTAGCCACTGCGACGACTCGGAACTAGCCATCGCCTCGCAGTAAGACGAAGGTTCATCTGTCTCCACCTCGTCACCTACGGTCAAAGCATAAGCAAAGTCTGTATAAGCATAACGTACCGGTGGTTTAATTTGCCTTCTCTGTCTGTCTGCGGCTATACTACGCTGCAGCTGTATTGGTTGTTCATTATCACCGATTTCGGGAATTGCGGCTACATCTGCAGCCCCGAACATCTCGTTACCTCCGAGGTCTCCGAGTCTCCACCTGAAGCTCCACCTCACTACTAACACCATGATCTGTCCGCTCCGCTGGTTGTGTCTCGTAACTCCTCCGTCGAAGCATTTCGGTCTCGTCGAAAATCACATCTCTGCTGATTAGAAAACCGGGTGATCCGGGATCGGTGCACCACAGCCGGTAGCCTTTCACCCCATGTGCATAACCCGGAAATATGCACTTCTTCGACCTCGGCTCAAGCTTACCATCACTCGCATGAGCATACGCAGGACATCCGAATATTCGTAATCCGGAGTAATCAACAGGTTTCCCCAACCATACTTCCTCCGGAGTCTTCCACTCGATAGCAGATGATGGAGATCGATTAATCGGGTAACATGCCATGTTCACCGCTTCGGCCCAAAATTCCTTGCCTATTCCAAAGATGCGAAAGCATGCTCCGAGCCCGCTCAAGTAAAGTTCTGTTCTTCCGTTTCGCCACGCCATTCTGCTGTGGTGTCCCAGGTCTTGTGCGGTGTCTCACAATCCCTTCTCTCTCGCAGAACTCAGTAAAATCTTTACCACGGAACTCCATGCCGTTATCGGTTCTCAAACACTTGATCTGTTTATCCGATCGCTTCTCAATCAATGCCTTAAATTTCTTGAACCGATCAAACACATCAGATTTGTGCTTCGGAAAGTATACCCATACTTTCCTGGAATAGTCGTCGATAAATGTCAGCATATAACGAGCACCTCCTTTCGAAGGAACAGGAGACGGGCCCCGGACATCCGAATGAATATATTCTACCGGTTGCTTGGTCGAATGAATACCCGTAGCAAACTTAATCCTGCGCTGCTTC
This sequence comes from Rhodamnia argentea, assembly GCF_020921035.1. Classification (NCBI taxonomy): domain Eukaryota; kingdom Viridiplantae; phylum Streptophyta; class Magnoliopsida; order Myrtales; family Myrtaceae; genus Rhodamnia; species Rhodamnia argentea. The sequence goes on from NC_063158.1 coordinate 5,162,261, forward strand.
CCAAAGATACAGTGCTCACATAAGTCTAACTTACTTGTCTTCTGACCCTTTAACAACCCTCTATCACTCAGCAACGTCATACCCGCCTCACTCATGTGCCCTAGACGCATATGCCATAAACGAGTTAGATCAGAATCTGACTCACCCGATGAAACTGCAGCAGCTCCCGTCACGGTCTCTCCCAGTAGATGATAGAGTGTCGCGACCTAGAAAAATAAACAAGTTAATTTTCGGGCTAATGGATTATCAGGTTAATTAATTAACTAACCTAACTCGGACTCTCCCAAGTCCATACCAAATCGCAACTTAAGGTTCAAATAATTAACATGCAATGTGATTTGAATTTGGAGTCGCCACTAATCATTTTCGGTAGGTTGATTAGAAACCTAAATAAAATAGCGGGAGAAAACTATCTTATTTCCGCGAACCAGAGATTTTGAATTCGGGGATTTGGTTACGCTAGATTACTCTAACGCCCTTTCGGTACCATTTTCATGAAAAATATTTGATTTGGCAATTTTGATGGATTTTACTTGAAATTCAAAGATGCAATTTTTTTGGTTTTTTCTTCTTTTTTATGGGGATGTAAAACATTGAACTTTGTACGATATACACCATGGGTGATTTAGAAAGAAAGAAAACGCAGCCAGTCACGAGTATTTATAAAAATAAATTAACATGTAATAATGCTAAAATTTGGAACACGTGGCATGTCTAAAATAAACAAACAAATGTTCAAACCAAACGATTACATTTTTGTAGATCGAGATGGAAAGGATTACCTTTTATTACACAAAATCTTACTCACATACACGTTATAGTTCCCTTCAAGATCTCGGAGCCTGGAAGAACGCGGCTGTCGTCGAAAATGGCAAGCAATGGCGTTGTTGGGTGGCGAGAGGCGAAATATGTGTCGGGACTCGTCGAAGATGATGCTCGACTAAAACTCTTTTCTTCACTCTCGAATTTTCTCTTCTGATTTTTCTCAAGAACTCTCTTTTTCCTCTCTAAAAATTCCTCTCAAAAAACTCTCTCAAAACTCTCTCAATTCTCTTCCACCAAGAGCTCTCTATCACAAAAATTCTCCTCTACTCTCTCTCTCAATTCTCTTCCACTTCCCCCTTCTAAAACTCTTCTCAAGAGCTCTCTCTTTTATAGGCAAAGTTCTTCATCCTTCATTCTTCACCTTCATTTCTTCACCTTCCATCTTCATCTTCTCTTCTTCATCTTCATTTCTTCACCTTCCATTTTCATCTTCCCTTCTTCATCTTCATTTCTTCACCTTCCATTTTCATCTTCCCTTCATTATCTTCCCTTCATCATCTTCCCTTCTTCATCTTCTTTTCATTATCTTCCCTTCATCATCTTCCCTTCTTCATCTTCTTTTGGTATTTGCACATACGGTCCCCGAAGTTCCAAGTATTTGCAATACAGTCCCCGAAATTTTAAGTATTTGCAATACAGTCCTTGAAGTTTCAAATCTTCTCGGTGTATTTTTCCATCCCGTGCCTAGTCTAGACGCATGCTAAATTAAGTGTTCGCTTGCCCGATTATATGCCAATGCAATGTACACTAAAAATAAATATGTGAGATGATTTTTTATAATTTTTATGCAAAAAATAGATTAATCAAAATTTAGGCGTCAACAGCTGCCCCTCTTTGAGTGGAGGCTCCTAGAGGTTCCGCTCAAAGACAAAATTGAATCCTAAATTTTGACAGTGCAAATTATGGATGAACTTTTTGGCGGGAGTTTTAATCCTATTTTTTATGTAATGAAGTGATGCATGATATGCAAGACTGTAAATAACATGTGCTAAAACTTCTCCTCCTCTTTTTTTTGTTAAAGAAACCTGCACATGGATCGCATACAAGAATACCTGTTTTACCAAATTTCTCGTAAGCTAATGGTTCACTTAATTTCCAAGCTTCTTTTTGCGGATGCAAGGATTTTAAGGTATTTGGCCTATTCGTTATCAGAGACTTCTCCCTAATGCAAGACAGCGCAAGATATGTGTGTCGTTTGAGATCACAAGAGCTACGTCGTTGTGAGTCGAAAGAAGCGAAATCAAGTTCACAAGAGCTACGTCGTTGTGAGTTGATTAAATGTCGAAATCGCCAGTGCATATGTCTTCACGATTCGATAAAGGGGAACCAAAATCATAAGAGCTACGTCGTTATGATTTGGTTTGGATCAAAACCATGGGTGCTTATGTCTTCATGATTTGATAAAGGAGCCGAAAATCATAAGAGCTATGTCATTATGAGCCGACTAAAGGTCAAGATCACCGGTGCATATCGAGACCGAAATCATAAGAGCTACGTCATTATGATTTGATAAGATGTCAAGATCGCCAGTGCATATGTCTTCACGACCTGACAGAAGAGGAAACAAAATCATAAGAGTTACGTCATTATGATTTGATAAGATGTCAAGATCGCCAGTGCATATGTCTACACGACCTGACAGGAGAGGCATATTGCCCGATTTGAACAATATTTGAGAGGAGTACCACCGAATGGAATCGATAAGTACAAAAGGGGCATATTGCCCGAATTGAACAATATTTGATAGGAGTACCATCGAATGGAATCGATAAGTACAAAAGGGGCATATTGCCTTAATTGAATCATAACAACTATCATCAGAAGAGTTGTTAATTTGAAAAGGGGTTCAGAAAACTTACCCGGGTTCTCCAAACGATTAATCAAGGAACGAAGCAGATTGCTCGTATCGTACTTGGTAGGCATTTGCCAGCAAAACTTGCTCATTCAATAATCCTTGGATGAATTTCGAGACCTTGGGAGGGAACTCGAACATCGGGAATGTATTACCTATCATAGAATGTCGGAGGTAACACACACAAACATATTCAACAATGAGTATAATGCAATCACTCATACTATGGTTCATGCATAACCATTCTGTCAAGTTTGCATTACCAATTTTGTCCAGGGAGGTTCTCACATTACGTATACCTCGAATGTGAGCTGAATGGGGGACTTCGGTCCGAAAGGGCTTTCTCTCACTCTCGAGAAAAGCTATTTATCATGTCTCGTAGGATTCAAGAGAAATCACTCAATCTTTCCATCATCGCATTCGATAAGGATCCAAGTAATCTCGCAATTGATACGACCGAGCCGATCTGGAGGTCTTGATTAGGACCGTAATGAGGGCTAGGTCAAAGGTTTACAAAGGGGACTCTAGTTGAGTTAAAAATTGCTTGAAATGAATTTCTTCGTTATCTGCTCCGGGTTTACAAGTCAAGAACCCCGCAAAAATGAGAGAGAAATAATCTTGCTCGAACCTCTTCGAGTGATGCTTAAAATCATTTAACTCTACGTTAACTCAAGTGCCCTAATCGGAAGAGACTTTGGAGGGTTATAACGTAGGCTAGGATTGGGGACCGAGGAACGAAAAGGCTCGTTTTGGCTCAGAAATTAAATGAGAAGGGGCTTGACGTTGGTGATCATCGTCGACTAGTCACCGATCTTGGTCTTCTGGAAATGTTTTCGGAAAGAATACCATCATTGAATGAGGGATGGTAGTTTTCTACTGAAAATTGCACTTTACAAACCGATTTCTTGGGGAGTCTTCTTCATAACAAGTGTCCGTCAAGGATTTGCAAGAGACACAATGCAAACATGTACATGGAATTTACAACTTAACATGCAAAAATGTACATTCAAAATTCAGAAGTACTTTACAAATGAATGTGCATTGGCCTTACTTTTGGTAGGCACTTTGCTTTTCCTATGCTTGAAATTTTCATATGAGATCGACCTTTGCTTTTCTTACTCCCGACTCTCATTTTTCTTTTTTCTTCTTTTTTTCGAGAAAAGATTTCTTTTCCTTTTTCTTTGAGAGCCCTTCGACATCTCTTTATTTTGCTTTTTTTTTGTTTTTTTTTTTTTTTTTTTTTTTTTGAGAGCGGGCCCTTCTCCTTTAAGCCGAGTTTGCCTCTCCTTTTTTTACAATCCCATGACTTTGAACCAGGAATTACAACAAGCATAATGATCATTCGGGAATTCTCTGTTGACTCGACCATCTCCAATTCTAATCCTTGGGAAAATGCTATCTTCGCCTTTGGAATGAGCAAATGATCACCAACGGGGGTTTAAGAAATGAATTTGCAGGCTCAAGTGGGCTATGCAAAGAATGAAGTGTATAGGATAGAGAAGTGAATGCTCTTCATCATCCTAAGGCACTTGAATTAAAATTCGAGTATAAATGCAAAGAAACACCCGAAGATTAATGTTAGTCCGAGCAAGAAAATTTCTAACCATTTACCTCGTGTTCTTGCTAGAATTAAATCGTCTGGACCCCGATGTGGGGTGGTTCTTGACAGGGGTAAAGAAATGAAACCACCGCTCAAAAGGGGTAATCAATGGATCACCTGTAGTGTTTGGGATAGAGAACTGAATGCCTCTGTCATTTCGGCTATCGTACCTTTCGCGAGAAAACTCTTTACCTCGGGGAATGCGGAATTTTGCCACCGTTCATCTCGCCTGAAAAAATTGGACGTGTTTGGGAAAGGATTGCCTTTCATCATCCCGCCCCGCCCCATTCCATACATTCGATGTATCTTATGTAGTTCATATTCCTTATTCAGAGTTGGTAAATTAAACATGAGGAACAGTCATGCGCAAACTTTGCAATGTATGAGTGTTTTTGAGCATATAAAATGCAGCAACTTTTTATCTTGGTGGACAGAATTCGCAAGCACATAAGAAACTTCTTAGGGGCGTGGATTGGGAGTTGCCCCTGCTCATGCAAATGAGTTGCAAAACTTCATTATCTGGTTCGAGACATGAGATTGTCAAAGGCTCCGGGAATTTCTTATTTCATTAATTTTTCGGGGAGAATGGATGCTTCTCTATTTGGAAAGGCGGTGACCCCTGTAAAAATCAAAAGGGAAAGCATCAATGTACGTTCTCATGTTCTAAACGAGTTGAAACGATACCGCTTTACCCTTGTACGAATTTCTTGTGAACTTTGAATTGAAAGGATCAACTCATCTGGATTGGATTGTATGTCCGGGATGTTATCTCTCCGGTCTTGTAACCATCTGGGCTGAGTTTCAATCGGCATTGAACTGCGAAGCAAAAAGGTTTTTATTAATCTTTGTACATTGATGCCAAATCCCGGGATCGAACCTGGGACGCCTCGGACCATTGTCATTCCCCCAACCACTAGGCTGTGGTGATGTTGGCGTCCACGGTTGGTTCGCTTTTTGCTATATTGTTCTCAAAACAGTTGGCAATCTCCTGTCGAGAATGAAATAAGCATAATTTAGAGTTTGGAATGACCGAGAGCCAATTGGGACGATACGGAGTTACCCATCTTTGAGCCCGCTTGGTCTTTTACTCGTATTCTCCTAAGTAAGGCTATTCGGAATCTCTCTTTACGGATGTTCAGGGGCGTCGTCCACAAATTGATTTGCTACAGGCCTAGCTTAGTAAGGAACTTACACATTTGACAAGAGAAGAGAAAATTCGCCCTTTAACTCTAGGCAAATTCTAGACTGCTAGAAAGTAAAAAAAATATCCCACGCAGGGGAACTATACATGGAATTAAAGGAGTATTCATGCAAGATTGGTTCCACCTCTCTTGCTGGCCATTCCAATGATCGATCGATTTTGTCTTGGATCATACACCAACGATCGTTGTTCAAGGATCCATAATCACTTGCTTCGGATCACAACTCGGGAGGTCCTTCCACTCCGAACCGGCTGATCAATGTGGTGAGCTCATCATCAAAGTAATCTTCTGATTGATACTCGAATTGGGTAGTGTTACTTGCTAACACTAGCGACGGGTTTCCCACTTTGTTTTCACCGTGAGCGATCTGACCCCTTGAGCTTGAGCTTCCGCCGTTGCTCGGAAACTTGTAGGGATGATCAACTGGTCCGCTGCTAGAACCACCAGCGGAAGGTTGGTATGACATGTATTCTTGATTGGGAAGTGGCCGAGTACCTTTTGCTCGGTAGATTTTCCCGGTATTGATCTTCCAATCAACTTTGGTCCTGTCGTGTTGGTCCCAACCTGCATCGTGCTTCCTCAGCTTATCTCTAACCCTTTGAAGGTGATTCGTGACACTTTGCATGGTGAGTCCGTCTATATTCATTATTCTGTGTACAGCCATTGGTAGTGCTGAATTGATTCCTAGCTGTCGAACCGCCTCAATGAATATAGAATGAAGCTTGGCGGACCAAAGGGGCCTTTTCTTTTGGACAAAATCGTCGTCATCAGCTTGGTCGTAGTTTTTTTGTTCGAGTAATTGCTTCCTTACAGCATGCTGCCAAATGTTTTGGAGCATTCGAACGCAGACCGGCTTCTGTAGGACGTCTCGAGCACCATGCAATGTGGCCCTCGTTATGAACTGGCGATCATTACTTGCCGATACTACGATGACCCGTATGTCTAACTCGGAATCAATGATCTTTAAGAGACTGAAACCGTCCATATTAATCCCTACCACGGCTGTGACGACGATGTCAAACTCTTCTTTGTACTGCCTCAGCACTTCTAAGGCATCCGTTGCCTTCGCATAAGCAAAAACCCCGTACATGCAACTTCTCAGCATAGCAACGAGGATTGAGAGGGAAACGGGGTTGCCATCAATGACCATGACTCGCAGATCTTCAGGATAGGAAGGTTCCCATACTTCCGCCTGGAATGAACGTGTTTTTCTTTTAAAACCTTCCATATGTAGATCAAAAATGGCTGTTTCGACCCGAGACCGAGCTTTAGATGTTCTCGGACTTGCAAAACAAATTGCCCGAAAATCACAAAAGCGATGATGGCCTTTCGTGACGGATTCTGAAGGTCGCTAGGTGTATGGAGACTTCAAGTTCTTTATAAACTTCCTCTCTCTTTTTTTTATTAGTCTTGCAGACAGGTTTTCGCTTTCTTTACGAAAGAGGACAGCTTTTTCTCTCCTTTTCGATCTTAGTGCCTTGGATCCGTTTCGTAATAACTCTCATCTCTCACTCCATCTATCATCTTCTTCCTTTTCTGATATGGAGGAGCCCTCAAATCTTTTCACTTTCTCTACAAACGAGGCAGTTACTTCCCTCCTCAAATCTTTTCGCTCCTTCCTACGAGCGAGGCGCTTATTTCCCTCTTCAAATCTTTCCGCTTTCTCCTACGAACGAGGCGGTTATTTCCCTCCTCAAATCTTTTTGCATCTACCTATGTGAAGGCTTTTAATGCTTTTTCTTTCGGCGTTCAGTCAAATCTGACAAAGAATTCACGCATTTAAGCATGACGATATTTGCGGATAGTATTGTTCTTTGCCCCTTGATTAACTCTAGGCGTAAAAGGAAGAATGTCTCACATGGGGACTTTGTAACAAACAGTACATTCATTCACGCATGTCGCTACTTCTCTTGAGAATTCGGAAGGGCTAGCTAGTAATGCTCAAAAGAGTGATATTTTGAAAGTCCATAATAAAAACTCAAGCTTCATGTAGGCTACTGATTCGGAGTTTCATCAGTATTGAATTGGCCGATTGTGACATCAGGGAAACTCCAATTGTAGTGATGCATGTCACTTCCCTCGAAGGGCATCGGTTCCGCCTCCGCAAGGCCGACATTCCGGGATGTATCCCCAACGAAATCCGATTGTGCGAGAACTTGCTCGGGAGGATGAATCGATAAATGAGCATTTTCAATGCTCGGATGTGGCTCATCAAGGAACATGCCACCAAAGGTGATGGGGTTGCTGCGAGACATGGCAAATAGCGATGTTAAGAGCATCCCTATACCTCTTGATCTCTCGCTCGAAGCTCTTCATTTTCTTCCTTTAGAGACGCAAGTTCATGACTTTCACTTCGAACCTTCACTCGGGCCCGCTTGTTTTGAAACCAAAACCCGACCTTCAAGGGCTCCATTCCTAGCTTCCGGCTCAACTCATTTTTTCGTTTCCCGTTCACGTAAGGGCACTCCTTAAAGGCAGCTTCGAGCTCTTTGATTTGATGTTTTCTTTTACGGGGTTGACTACGGTGCTGCTGCCGCTATTGTTGTTATTCTTGTTATCGAGATCTTGAACTTCACCGCCAAGGGAGTTGGGTTTTACGGCTTCTGGCTGGATCCGGCCTCGAAATTCAGCGAGTTCATTCTCGGGGATGTCTAGGTTGGTTGCCTCCAGTAAGTGCTTGGTAGCCTCCAAACATGTTGGATTGAAATACTTCTTCTCGCCTTTTGTTCACTCTACTCTCCGCTGTATGCTTACTCTCTCCAAATTCTTCTGAGTAAACATGCATGTTCCAGAGCCTCCCTTTTAACGTGGATGAAAACCACTAAGCCAGTGCTTCTCCCAAGATTTCGTGTTTCCCGCTCTGTCTTCTTCATTTCCTTCTAACATGGTGGGACCCTCAAATCTTTTCTGCAGTATGCTTGTCCCTCTTTTAATATGGCGGAACCTTTAAGTCATTTCGCAACTTTTCGAATTTCGTGAGCCTCGAGATGGTAGATCCGTGATTCACGGACGAAACGTCTGTAGTTTTACCCGGATAATTAACTCGGCCCCCACAATAATTATTGCTATGACTTTTTCTGCCCTTTAAATTAGGATTTAACGCCGAGACGATTATCGCTTCCATATCCTCATCTCCAACCTTCTAAGCACTCTTTCGCATCCACTCTTTTTCAGCAACTTCAGCAACAATGGCCTCCCTCCCCGCACGCATCTTCTCGGCTGAAGTTTTGGCCAAATGGGATAAACTTTATAATCTCTTAGGCCAGGGCTACTCTTATATAGCCAACCATCCGGAGGTCGAAACCGAAATCCGTCTCATGTTTACGGATATGGACACCGTTTCTATTCAAGGTACCAAGTTAGAAGAGGAATATAGGATCTTCCCTACCCTCTTTACTAACTTCCTGGAGGCTTACAATCATGCTTATCAAGATGTTACTTTGGCCTATCTTGTGAGGGCACGCTATCGGGGTCGGTCGGATAACTTGATGTTGGCCGATCTTGTAGCCGACAATTATAAGAAGGCCCTTGACTACGGTAATGATCAAGTCTCACCGCTTGATTCGTGAGAGGGGGAACTTGGTGGAACGCTTGGCCATGTCCCGGACCATCTTCGAGCGCGATCCGCTCGATATTGTTTTGAAATTTCAATGCTCATGGTTGGAAGAAAGGCTGGACGATCTGACCCTGGATATAGCCCGCGGGAGAATGTCGATCCATGACTTGGAATCTGCTGCCGAGTATCACGAGGACGGGGTGGCCAAGCTTAAAGAGAAATGTGAGCTCCACCTCTTTAAGCTGGCGGATCTCGATTCTCGAAGCGATCAGTGTAGGCGGAGCATCAACTGTATGGAGAGTCAGTTAAACTCCTTTGTGATGCTCATTAGGGCTCGGTTTGGCTTTACGTTCCCACCCCGATGATCTGTTTGTAAGGTTTCCCGATGGATGGAATAAATGCAAGTTTTTACCGATTTGCATTTCGCTTTCGCATTATTCCTTCTTCCATATCTTTGTGATTTTATCTTGGTCGTCATATTTTTTTGCAAGATAACCCCTTTACTTTGTGGATATGTAAATCTCACGCTCCCGATGATCAATTCAATTGGGCCGGAGAAACCCCCATTTGAAATAATCTCTCAACAAACGAATGCCCGAATGTGAACAACTCGCGAATCTGTCTTAATATTATAACTCGATTATGAAAACATGAGAGTAAATCAAGTATAATATTTTTTTACAGCATCAGAATTGACTGGATTGGTAAAGACACGACCATCCATCTCGGCTAGAATTAAAGCACCACCAGGGAGCACCTTCTTTACTATATATGGACCACCATAGTTTGGAGCGAACTTCCCTTCCGGGAGTGGGACCATTGGCAACAATTTTCGCAAGACCAGGTTATTGATCTGAAAATATCGAGGCCGAACTTTTTTGTTGAATGAATTAGCAACCCTCTGTTGATAACACTGGCCATGACATATAACCTTAAGTCTCTTTTCAACGATCGGATTCAATTGGCTCGCCCTCTGCTGGATCCATTCAGCTTCCGTCAAGATAGCTTGAGACAGTATACGTAAGGAAGGAATTTCCACTTCAACTGGTAGAACAGCCTCTATTCCATATACAAGAGAATACGGGGTTGCCCCAGTAGATGTCCGGATCGAGGTCCGATACGCCATAAGTGCAAATGGCAACCTCTCATGCCAATCGCGATAATTTTCAGCCGTCTTCGCTAAGATTTTCTTGATGTTCTTATTGGCGGCTTCTATTGCTCCATTCATCTGAGGACGATATAGGGAAGAGTTCGGATGCTTGATCTTGAACAATTCGTCCATTAGCTTGTTGTTTAAGTTCGAGCCATTGTCGGTGATTATAGCTTCAGGTGAACCGTATCGAGCAATGATATCCCGGCGGATAAAATTCACGATATTTCGTGCTGTGACCGCTAAATAAGATGCGGCTTCGATCCATTTAGAGAAATAGTCAATTGCTACCAAGATGAATCGATGCCCATTGGATGCTTTAGGATTGATAGGGCCGATAACATCAATGCCCCACATAGAAAACGGCCATGGTTCGGATAACCGATGCAACTCGTTCGGAGGGACATTAATCTTGTCACCATGAATCTGACATTTGTGACAACTCCGGACATGCTGAACCGGGTTGAAAGTCCCATCATACTTCTCGAAGCCGGGCATCTTGAACTTCTCCGGCACCGTGACCTTTGAAAAGACAGACAGGTCAATCTGGGGTATGTTGTGAGTCCCCTCAACCTCTCGGATCCTCTGTTCCATTTGGGCCAACAGTTTGACCGTATCACCATTCAACCCGGGGGCCACGGGGTTGGCTTGAGGGATTGGGACTACGGGCGGCGGGCTCGAGTTCACGCCTGTGATGATCACATCCTCTACCGGCATTGTCGGATAGGGAGTAGCTTCCGGGGCTTTACCGAAGTTGTCCGTAGGAGGAACTAGAGCAGGAAGCGGCGGGATGGCGGCGGATGATTGAAGTTTGGCGGTGAAGGCGGCCATAATTTCTTCCATCTTTCGGGACATCATCCCTTCAAAGCGCTCGATCAAGGAGCCAAGTTTCTCGTCTAGGGCAGCACCGACGATAGCGTTGATGTCGGCCATCCTCTTTGCGACCGATCGAGTAATGTGTAGAGGATCCGTGATAAATTACCTGTACGCAGTAACAAACCCAAAATGAGTACGGGGAGCAAGAATAGCGAGCCGGCCCATGACATCCCTCTAGACTCAAACGAACAAAGTGATTATGACCAAAGGACTGAAACATGTAATTTTCAGTTTGTCCGCTTTTACGAAAAAATTCGTATTAATTCGCACGTTGATCAAAACATGTCCAAATTTTACGAGCTTATAGTTGAGAAGGTGATGAACAACTTTTATGTTGGCCAATCAGACTAGAAATGCACGGATCAAATCAGTTTAATGTGTCTTTCCAAAAAAATCACGTTCAGAAAACTGTTATAACCGCATGTTGTTGAAAAAACGAAGGGCCATCTTAAATTATGAATTTAATTCTGAAATTTTGCAAGATATTAGTTGAAACATAGGTCTACAACTTTCGTGTTTGGCACTTACTCAAAGCTCGATCGTAGAATTTAGTAAAAATCGCACAACAGGAATAAGCCAAATCAGAATTGAGGACAACCGATGAAATTGTAAAAGCTACGGAAGCAAAGTGCGAAATTGGAAATAAGACAATGAAACTTCTAAACAATCAATCTAAATCATGGACTGGCCCAAAATAAAAATGAGATAACATGGTACAAGAGACAAGAAATTACCTCTCATACGAAGAAAATGTCAATCACAAAGACATGCGCATGAATCGTGAGTTTAAATCTTATTCTATCTATCCAAAAGGCTTTTGCAAAGTGAAATGATGAACGAAACGACATGTCGCAGCCTCGCGCACAGTTATCATGACTAGTCGCAACCTCGCGTACAATAGTCATGACTAGTCGAGTCCAATCACTTCGGCTTGGTTCGGTCGACAAGGGCAATTCTCATGCATCGTAGCCTCACGTGTATGAGAACGACCCTTGAGCCATTTTTTGAAAAAAATTTCGGGATCCGAGATGGGATAACCTTTAGCGAAACCTTACCACCAAGGTTAAAGAACCATCTAAATACCATCTTAAAACTATTAGTGTGACCCGGGTCCGGTCACGGGTTATGTGCGGTGTAGTGCAAATACGATAAATCATGCACAACAATTAAAGGCAAACACCGCTTCAATGATTCAAAAGTTAAATCACAATTCCAATTCACCAAGCCTGCAAAACAAAGGGTTAGCCGATCACTTCTCCCCTTATAACTCCCAATCTGCAAAAACATTTAACACCTAAGAATGAGAATTCAATCAAAGTTTACCAAATCAAGTGATTTCTTTTTCATGAAATTATCTGGCCTAAGTCCTCTTTGGGTCCCCAGCTGAGTCGCCAAGTTGTCGCGACCTAGAAAAATAAACAAGTTAATTTTCGGGCTAATGGATTATCAGGTTAATTAATTAACTAACCTAACTCGGACTCTCCCAAGTCCATACCAAATCGCAACTTAAGGTTCAAATAATTAACATGCAATGTGATTTGAATTTGGAGTCGCCACTAATCATTTTCGGTAGGTTGATTAGAAACCTAAATAAAATAGCGGGAGAAAACTATCTTATTTCCGCGAACCCGAGATTTTGAATTCGGGGGATTTGGTTACGCTAGATTACTCTAACGCCCTTTCGGTACCATTTTCATGAAAAATATTTGATTTGGCAATTTTGATGGATTTTACTTGAAATTCAAAGATGCAATTTTTTTGGTTTTTTCTTCTTTTTTATGGGGATGTAAAACATTGAACTTTGTACGATATACACCATGGGTGATTTAGAAAGAAAGAAAACGCAGCCAGTCACGAGTATTTATAAAAATAAATTAACATGTAATAATGCTAAAATTTGGAACACGTGGCATGTCTAAAATAAACAAACAAATGTTCAAACCAAACGATTACATTTTTGTAGATCGAGATGGAAAGGATTACCTTTTATTACACAAAATCTTACTCACATACACGTTATAGTTCCCTTCAAGATCTCGGAGCTGGAAGAACGCGGCTGTCGTCGAAAATGGCAAGCAATGGCGTTGTTGGGTGGCGAGAGGCGAAATATGTGTCGGGACTCGTCGAAGATGATGCTCGACTAAAACTCTTTTCTTCACTCTCGAATTTTCTCTTCTGATTTTTCTCAAGAACTCTCTTTTTCCTCTCTAAAAATTCCTCTCAAAAAACTCTCTCAAAACTCTCTCAATTCTCTTCCACCAAGAGCTCTCTATCACAAAAATTCTCCTCTACTCTCTCTCTCAATTCTCTTCCACTTCCCCCTTCTAAAACTCTTCTCAAGAGCTCTCTCTTTTATAGGCAAAGTTCTTCATCCTTCATTCTTCACCTTCATTTCTTCACCTTCCATCTTCATCTTCTCTTCTTCATCTTCATTTCTTCACCTTCCATTTTCATCTTCCCTTCTTCATCTTCATTTCTTCACCTTCCATTTTCATCTTCCCTTCATTATCTTCCCTTCATCATCTTCCCTTCTTCATCTTCTTTTCATTATCTTCCCTTCATCATCTTCCCTTCTTCATCTTCTTTTGGTATTTGCAATACAGTCCCCGAAGTTCCAAGTATTTGCAATACGATCCCTGAAATTTTAAGTATTTGCAATACGAGTCCTTGAAGTTTCAAATCTTCTCGGTGTATTTTTCCATCCCGTGCCTAGTCTAGACGCATGCTAAATTAAGTGTTTTGCTTGCCCGATTATATGCCAATGCAATGTACACTAAAAATAAATATGTGAGATGATTTTTTATAATTTTTATGCAAAAAATAGATTAATCAAAATTTAGGCGTCAACATAGAGAGAACTCACTTTCTTCCCTTTCATCATTGTCATAGCACCTCGAGAGATCTTCAGCACTCCACCTTCAGCGGTGTACTTACACCCGATATCATCGAGTGTCCCCGGAGAAATGAGGTTCTTCTTGAGCTCCGGTACATGCCTCACGTCCGTCAATGTGCGCACCACACCATCATGCATCCGAATCCGAACTGTCCCTATGCCCACAACCTTGCAGGCTGCGTTATTCCCCAACAGAACTCTACCACCATCTGCAGTCCGGTAAGTAGTAAACCAGTTCTTATGAGGCGTCATATGATAAGAACACCCCGAATCTAGCACCCATTCATCTCCCGATGAACTTGCGATCACACACAAAACAGCCCTCGCATCACTAGTGCTCTCTTCAGCAACATTCGCCACACTGGTTGTGGCTTTCTGCTTATCACCTCTGTTTCTCAACTTAGGACAATCTCTCCCGATGTGCCCTTCTTCGTGACACTCAAAGCACTTCACGCGTCCCTTGGACTTCCTATGGCGTGACTTAGATCTGCTTTTACCTCTCGCTCTCTTGGACCCTCGTTGTTGCTCTCTACCCCGAATCACTAGTCCTCGCGCTACATCCTGCGCTAGACTGTCATCTCGCAACTTTCTCTGCCACTCTTTAGAAAATAAGGCGGACTTTACCTCTTCCGAGGTAATCGTAGTACGCCCCTGCAATGATGAATCGGTAAAGTGCTCCCATGACTCTGGTAGGGAAGCTAACAACATCATGCCCCGCTCTTCATCATCAAGTGTCTTACCGACATTCTTCAAATCCATCATGAGTTTATTAAATTCATCTAGATGGGTTCTGATAGACGTACCTTCGGTATATCCGAACCGGAACATCCTCTTCAACATGTATAAGCGATTGTTCAAACCCTTCGTTATATAGAGTGCCTGAAGTTTTGCCCACAATGTTGCGGTATCCTTCTCCTCACCAACCTCTATTAACACTTCATCCGATAAATTCAACGGGATTAAACTTCTAGCTTTCCTCATTACCACATCCTTTTCAGCATCTGTCATCGTTTCGGGCAACTCGGCCTTGCCCTCCAATGCTTCTGCTAAACCTTGAGTTGTCAATATCGCCTCCATCTTGAGACTCCATAACCCAAAGTTGTTCCTCCCGTTAAACTTCTCAATTTCAGCTTTCACTCCGGACATAATTGCAATCACAGGATATCCAGATAATAATCAGACAAGCAAAAGCCCCAAATCACAATCTAGAATATCCGAACTTGGTGCTCTGATACCAATTGTCGTAATATAACGTGCGGAAGCTAACCCAGATCTTGCAAATAAATCAATGCGAAAAGCCACGAGAAATAACGAGGAACGATAAATGACACCAGGAATTACGTGGTTCGGTCCGAATATCGGTACCTACATCCACGGGAGAGCCAGCAAGAACAATCCACTATAATCGGAGAATCGGAATTACAATCGCTCAATACGCTCGTGTTTCCCGCACCTAGATTATACCCAAACCCTTCGTGTTTACAAATAAACAACTTAATTGGATATAACAAAATAAAACTCACGAAGCACAAATCCGTCCGCGTGTTCAAGCCCAAGCAACAGCTCGCGCACGGCCAAGAAACTAGAACGTCTCTTGCTTTCTTTCTCGCGCGGCTTTTCTCTACTTGGTCTTCTCTTCTTTGTGCGGCTCACTCTCACTATAGGTCCTCCCCCTTTTCTTTCTCTTTATATGGCTTCAGTAGGTTCAAGAAAAAGGGAGGAAAGCAAAACCCTACCTTTTTCTTCTTTTTATGAACGACAATGAGGAGGAGGAGTAAAGGAAAGAATAATGTGTGGGTCACTCTTTCCTTTTTCAAATCTTGATCTTCCATTACTCAAGAAGCCATGTGCTCTTCTTTCTTTCCTATCAGACCAAAATCTTGAGTAATGATCAAACGTGGTCCCCATATTTTGTCTTGTGGTGCCAATAACAATTTTAAACTTGAGACATATTCAACACTTTTCTTGTTCTATCTATTTTATCATTCGATCGCTTGATTCCGCGCAACACAAACTGTGAGAGGTATCCAATTTTCTTTCTTATCATTCCATTCGCAATCTTCCCATCAGCAAAAATAATCAGTGTCACTCACTTGCCCCTACATGTAGTAGAACTTATGCTTAGTGAACGTTGCCCCCAGTAAGTGCGACATCCCGTAGTCCTATATCAATTGCTAGTGGCCCCGTTAAGTGATTCATAAGTCGACACCCAATCTGGAATGATCACTACATGTACAGTTATTAAGTGAATTCTTATTGGGAGATTGACTCACGTGGAACGAATCGGCTCGTCACAGATGATATAAGAGTAAGAACTCCTTTAGTAGATGCATGGTTTGTGGATGGAGTAGGCCTCGATCCAATGAGTGCGGCGAATGATTGCCAAACGAGAAGGTTTGAGCATGGTGTAACTCCTAGTGGGCTTCTTAGATAGCAGGAGGGACAGAATTGGACCAAGCCACAGGCCTAATAATGAGGTTATAGTTTTTTTTGTCTCGATCACGAGAAATAAAAGGGATGCACAGCAAAAAAGAAAGAAGAAAAAGGGCACTAAAGACTAAGAGTCGTGCGTTATGACCGTTTTGGGCAAAAGTCAAGAGCAAGACTAAAAAGTTTGCCGTGAAAAGAGGCATGGTTGCCATTTTTTCCACTTGAAAATGCATGTTTTCCACTGGTCTTCGAATTTCTGCCATGAAGTTTCCTTCCTAAATTGACTGAAATTTTGTACAAAGTTCGGAAGAAGTTGGAAATCAATTTTTTTTCTCAAACTGATATATAATTCTATAAATATAGGCATTAGCCTTGCTTCTATTATATGGAACCTTTTAGAATATCTTCTTTTTCTTCTTAATTGTGTCTTCTAAAGACCCTCTCTTTGAAGGATTCTAAATAAGTCTATCTTTCTTTCTTTCTTTTTGTTATATCTTACACGATTAACATTCTAAGTTTTCGTTGTTAATAGAACTAAGAGTGAGCAGTTTCAGGTTTCGAACAAGTTTCACCTGGAACTTATAACCTACCTATCAAAATAGGTTCCTTATTTTTGGACCCGAAACCTACCATGCATATCCTAGAATATGAAACCTACCCTATCACTGATTTCAAGGTTTACTCAGGTTGTGTGTGATGACTTTTGGTCTCTTAATGCTCCTTTCTTAAAATAAACTCAAAGTCCCTCACCCGAGGCGGATGAAGGCTACCCTGGCCTAAGGCCGGTGACCTCCGCCGGTTGTTGACGAGCCACCGTGATGCTTGGCAGAGGGAAAAAGGGAAAAAAAAAAGTAAAAACAAGAGAAGAAAAGAATAAAGAACAAAGACATAAATTAATAGTTTGAAAAACGATATTATTAAAAAAATTCAAATCCGCATCAACTATGCCACATAAGATGACAGCATTCATTCAGCCAAATTGATCAAATGGACCCAATTAGCAAAAGCGCAATAGGTTTAGGACTTTTTGGACAATTTTCAATTTTTTTCGCGAGAGATGAATGATATGGAAAATATTTTCTTAAAAATTATCGTTTATATCTAAAAAAATGAATGAATGAAAATATTTTCGTTTTCTACGAAAATGTTTAGACATAAATTGTTATCGATACTAATAATACATTAAATTGGCTAATTATTTCAAGTGATACAAGCAATCATTTTCAGGAAAATATTTTTCAAATCATTCCTTTTTCAAGAAACAAACGGAGCCCAAATAATGGTGACGCCTAATATGTGCAATGATTCTTGAGGATTCCAAAAATTGTTACTATTTTTTATTGATGGAAACTCCCTTCCTTTCCTTGCTAGGCCGACCAAAGGGATGTGGCCAAGATCATTGGAAAGAGCCGGATCACACGCGCGCCTAATCTTGACATTTCAATTGAGTATATGGCCTATATTCAAGATTGTTTTGCATGCCGGCCAACTCAAGTACAATCCATGATCGGGTCGATGAAATTTACTCAATGCGACATATCAAACAAAAAATGTTAATAATGCCTAAATTTCTAGGGTTAGGTTTAATGCCTTCTTTTTTTCTTTCATGCAATGAATAAGTAAATTTTGAGCTAAAATTTAGGTGTTAATAGCTGTCAATCTTTTCATAGAGCTCACAGAAGGTTTCCTTAAAGGTAAATGACACTTAAAGTCAAACTTTGCAAATGCAAGTGCAATTAGTTTTTTTTTTTTCACGAAAATAGATTCCAAGGGATCTAATCCCAATTTTGAAACTGTATTAAATGCCCAAGTAATCTAAAATGTGAGAACGCCACATTTAATACATGAAATATTTTTGGAAGGAAACAAATTTCAAAGTTCTTTTTTAAGAATGTAAAAACAATTTTTGGACAGAAATTTAGATGTCGACACTATCAAGTTTGGGGATGGGAAGGTTATATTTTATTTTTTAGAAAAGACAGACAAGACGAATTTGAACACAAAATTTGATGTCAATCATGTTTGCTGCGGATCTAAAAGTTCATAATTTGTGATGGGATGAAGTGAAGGAAAAGATGTTGTCATGCTGCTCCAAAGTTTTTGGGAAATGAGATTAGTATCCATATTTTCATTGGGAGACCACTTTGATCCAAGGACAATCAAAACTTAGTCTCAACCTTTTGTCGATTGGGGATTATGGATCTCTAATCAATCTAACAAATGTTAAAGTTTCGAAAGAAAGATCAAATTGCTCCCCAAGTGGTGGACCAAAGCTGAGCTTGGCCCTCATCAGCTGCCCCGGTATTTGCGTTCATGCTCGGTGGTTAGGTTCGGGGTTATTTTTTGTTATTTAACACTAAAATAAATTTGAAAAATGGATCATGAAAGAATTCAATTTTTTTTTGTCGAAATGAAATAATTCGAATTTAAACAACCCAAAATGTGAGAGATATCCATTTTTTTTCTTTTTTCATTCCATTCACAATCATCACATCAAAAAAAATATCGTTTTTCCCAACTTGCCCATACAGATAGTTGAATTTATGCTTATCGAACATTACCTTATGTAGTCATTCAAAGTATTCTTATCGATAAACCCACTCGTTTCAAATGGGATCAGAGTAAGAATCCGGGTTTTTTTTCAATTTAATTTTTTTAAATTAAATATTTACGAAAATATTTTTTAAAAATAAATATTTACCGATTTGGGTCTCGCTCGGCGGTGGGTTTGCCGAGCGAGACTCGCTCGGCAGCCGGGCCGCCGAGAGCAAATCTGCTTTCGGCAGCCGGGCTGCCGAGCGGCCGGGAGTGGGCCCGGCCTGCCCGCTCAGCGGCCAGTTTGCCGAGCGGCTGCGGCGGGCCCCGCCCCTGCTGGCTTTTTTTGTTTTTTTTTTTCCTTTTTTAAGTGTTTTAATTATTTATATTTATAATATTTAGTTTATATCGTATTTTTTTAACATGTTATATTAGTAATAATTAATAGAAAAAATTGTTAAGATCTATAATTCATAAATAATGTTGTAATTATGTAATTAATTGAAAATATTCATAAAAAAAATTGGTAAGATATATGTTGAAAAAATAAATGCGAAAACGAACACGGAACACAAGGATTTATGTCGTTCGATTAAGGTGATCTACGTCCACGGATGAGGCAAAACGAAATTGCACTATGATCAAGGAGAGTATAGATTACAGAAGTCGATTTTCGATCGAACAAAAGTACACGGCTCACTCGTCTCTCACATAAGGAAAATCTTCAATAGCAAACGAAAAGAAACTCTACCTGCAGTATAAAAAATAGGGCACAAAAAAGAATTTCTCGGGGGCGTTGCCCCGAACCCGCACGCAAATATGTTCGCACCGCAAAGGAGATTTGTTCGCTTGCTCCGAGTTGAGCCTATCGGCCCAATTCTCCGCATGATGAAGTAAATCTCAATTTTTCCTCCACTTTATGGGCCGCACAAAAATATGTCGAGTCGGGTGATAAACCGGACCGGGTACATAAAATTCAAGACATATTTAACAATATATGAAATTAATTGAAAATATTCATAATATAAAATTGGTAAAATATTCATATAAATAATATTGTAATTATGCAATTCAATCAGCTAAAAAGATTGAAAGAAGAGGAAAGAGGGAAAAGAGGGTTCATTTGATATCAAGAAGTAGCACCGATGGGAGAAAAATGCAAAATTGACAAGGAAAACAGCCTTTTTCCCACACAAAAAGAAAAGCCCGGCTTTTTCCTAAAAAAACGCCGTTTTTCTTGTAATTATGTAATTAATTTAAAATATTCATAAAATGAAATTGGTAAGATATATGAAAAAAAAAAATGAGATTTTCATAATATATTCATATATTGGACAGACATAAATCCAACCGGAAGGTCAAATGGTGATGTGTCAACAACCGGCGAATAGGGTCGATGATATCAGATCGGGCTCAAATTCGGTCGACTCAAGGGAAACGGCGTCTTAATCAATATACATTGCCGTTGGCGGTGATGAACGATGGATTTTTGCGATTGGGGATTGTCTAGATGGGTTTTTCTATTTTTTTAGTATTTTGGGGATTTTTTAATTGCAGCTTTGTAATTTTGGATTTTTAGAAATTATGAAAATCTCAATACTTAATATAAGTATCAATAATTAAAAAAATACGAAATGAAAAAAAGTTGGTAAGATATATAAAAAAAATATGTTGTAATTAATGTTAAAATTTATTAAGATATATAATTAATAAACAATATTGTAATTATGTAATTAATTGAAAGTATTCATAAAATAAAATTGGTAAGATATATGAAAAAAATGAGATTTTCATAATATATAACAATCGTCAACCGTAATTACATATACTAATGATGTTGTCCTCCTCTATGACCTCCTGTTCCGCAAGTAGGTCGTCTCCGTTGTTCGGGAAGTCTAGTATTGTACGGACGTCGAGGACGAGAATCCGGATGACTAGGATGTGTGGATGACGAAGGCATATCTTCTGCAAATATGCCCCGTCCGGATGGTACATATCCTACCGTATGAGGGTATTGAGAAAAAGGAGAGAAATCGGATCCATAAGGCTCGGCAGAAGTAGCTGGAGTCTGCAGCGGTGTATTGTCGGGATATTGAAAATCGGATCCCCGTGAGATGGGCCTCGCAAACCGTGAGAACCCCGGAGTGAAATCGATCGGCGAAATCCCTGGAGTGAACCCCGGAGTGAAATCGATCGGCCAAACCCCGGAGTGAACCCCGGAGTGAAATCGTCGTATGATACTCCAAGGGATAGGGGACGACATGACCACCTGGATGATCTCGAGTAGCCCTCCGCATTGGCTGAACAGTCTCGGGAGGGTCATCATCCCGCGGTCCAACGGGTGCTTCTGTAGTTGCTGGTTGGGGCGGTGGCATCATTGTTAGCCGTCTTTCCTCATTACGAACGTATAGCATTGCCCTAGCTATATTCCCCACACTGCCCCAGATTGACGAGATGGGTTGACATTATGTATGATATGCAAAATTTGTTCAACGCCATCACCCCGATAATGATATCAAAAGTTATGAAATGATAATAGATCACGTTACTAAAAAATAATTAACGAATCAAATTGAAAGCATTTGCACGAACCGTTACACCCATTGCGGCCCCCGGAATAGAAATCCACCTCCGGGTATGTCTACGGTACCACTCCATATATCCTGAATGATAGTGAAGTGCCTCCGTTGCGGGATCACCATTGACAATGTAATCGACACGACGGTCCCACATATCAATGCACCGTCTATGTTTACCTACCCAATCCTTGCCAACCGGCCTTAATTCAATATCATGCAACGCGGTATGATCACGCGGACGACGGCGGTATTGGCTGCTGCATACCGAATCGACGAAGTACCCGATCTGGATAATACCACTCAACTATCCAGAATGAGATGAGTGGGACACGAGCCCTCCAACTATCTTGTCCCCGCCGGCAGTAATATGGTAGAGCCTCCCGAATGTCATTGGGGTATGGCTCCCAAATAATCTGGTATGGTAATAAAACATATTAAATTAAATCAATAATCAATTTATAAGCTAAAATTATATTAAACTTGTTGGTTGCTATCATTACTTACGTCTTCTGATCCCATTCTATCAAGTTGATAGCGTAAATGTGGCAACGTATGTGTAGAGACCTCCGTTGTCGGTAGGCCTTGACTCCAGCTGCATAAAAAAAAAAATATGAGATTTTCATATATTATACGCCTTGGAAAAAATTAATGACTGATGAACTAAAAAAATAATAGATCACTTACCGACTACCGAGAGGTGCATCTTCTAAAGGATCACGATCCGCCAAGGATGGGGCGACACATCCGAAGCGCTCGCATGCCCAAATCTGCAATACATGTAGGGCACCTCCAATTTGATGTTTTGATGGATTGGTTGCACTACATAGCTCCCGATATAACCATGCAAGCGCTGCTGAACCCCAACCGCACTTGCGTAGGGTTGTTGAGGTCCGCCAACAAGTGGAAGAAATAGTAAACTAGCTCGTGCCCCCCGATTTATCCGAAAAAATGCATCCTCCAATTAAACGGAGAATGAACGCCCTAGCATGTTGTACTATCATAACGTCATCGGCATCCGGAGGGAGATCATCAAAGTGTTCACTCAGCCAACTTAAGTTTATCTGCGTCCCACGCAAATTAGGCGGGCGAGCACCAAGTAGATCATCACAGAGAGTGCCCCGGTTAAAATCGGTACGGCCGAATCGCACGTCCATCTATGGGCAGCCCCGTGATCACCGCTATATCCTCAAGCGTAATCGTACATTCACCTTCCGGCATATGGAAGGTGTGGGTCTCGGGTCTCCACCGCTCGACCAACGCAGTAATCAAATGCCAATATAACTGAAAATACCCCATCATATAAACTCCATAAAATCCCGAAGCTTGAAGGTACGGGAGTATGCGTTCATCAAGTTCATCTACGTGCAACATGGATCGCCGACATCTAAGGAGTGCATTTTCATCTGCTTCGTGAAATGTGATATGAACTGTTAGTATCAATTTTGATATTGGGGTTACGAATGGCAAATGAACTACTAAATTTCTCAATTACCCGAGCGTTCCATACGGTCTCTGATCTATGTCGGGCCTGTCGTGTAAGTAGTGAATCATCCCGAGGTCCCGGCTGAATATGAGTCCTTTGTGCCATATCTACAATTGTCATATTATCTCCATCATTAAATTGACATATCTAATGTACATATGGAACAGAAGCAATGAATAAATATCGTGCAACCGTGATATTATAACATCACAATAAATTAATATATAAAAATTCGAAATTGCGAAATGAAATGCACATGCGGACGCCTAAACAAAACTCAAATGCAACGAAGCAAGATGATCCAGGATATCATAAAAACAAACATCACATAACTGAAAACCAAATTACACAACGAGTTCAACGAAAAGGGATACACGAAGACGAGGTTCGAAGCTTACAACAAAAAACTACCAAAAGAAATCCCACAGACGTGTCCAAATACGAACGCAATCCTACGAGGGCATAAAAAGGTAGATAATATAGCTACACAACGAGGTCGGGCCACTATTCTCGGATAAGTCCTCATCGCCTAGCGGGTCGTAATCCGTAAATGCGTCTCACTCTTCAGCTTCTTCGGGGTCGACTCGTGCTCCATCTCGGGCTCGGGCTCGGGCTCGACTCGAATCCGGTGGCTCGTTGAACTCGTCCATCAATGCCTCGCTCGGACTCGGTGGGCTCCTCCGACTCGCATCGCCATCTACAACCTCTACCGCTTGGGCCTCCTCTATCGGCTCCCGGGTCGACTCCATTGGTTCTTCGGCGTCCTCCTCCTCCATCGATTCGGTGTCCGGGTTCTCGACTTCTCCATTCCAAGGCAAGCACTCGGAGGGTCCAACTCCATGGGGTCTCCTTGCTCGTCCTCGTCGTAGGGGCACGCCGTAAATTTGAAGGGGTCCACCCATTCCTTCTTCTGCTCCCTTAGTCCAGGCCAAAAAGGTAGACTCTTCCCAAGCTCCACCTCCTACGTCTATCCACACGGTGCTAAGGTTCCTATAGTACACCCTACCATCACCTAATACATATTTTGTCACTATGCGATCGATCCGTCTCGGTATCCCAAAAAGCGGCGGCGGCATCTTCGGGGTCGGTGGTCTGAAAAGTGGGTCCCACGAAGGGGTGAGATAAAAATCCCAGTAAGGTGGATCTAAGCCGACCCTAGGGTATAGTACCTCCGAGCTAATCAAACCAAGATATATAACCCAAAGCACACACAAACAACCCAAATCAATATGAAATCAATTCAAAACTCGACGACACACACTCTCTTAATCCCGCAGATCAAACTTCTATACTATGGTACTTTGGACTTCGGGCATTACCGCAATTCGATCACACGTGGTATCAACATCAAGTAGTCCATTTTCGGGCCCGCGTATCAACGCTTCAGGCTCATAACACATCCTCTCAAACATCTAGCCCGCGTAACCATGCATCAGGCTTAAAATACGCACTTTCATAAGTTCATAATATAAAATGTTAGGATAGTCACGGAGATTCTCAACTCGATGGGCGGGCCCGCGTGTTAACACGACCTGTGTGTACAAGTACTCCTATTATGCCCCGATTTCCCACATATCGAGCAATGGATGCGGGAATTGCTACAACTCGGTGTCCTCCAGTCCATCTCATTACGTATACGTGATGCACGGGGCCTTCCTTTATTCCTAATGCGTCTCGGGTCCGGTACTAATGGCGGTGCGTCGGGTTCGGACCAGTACTCAACATGCCCCAACGGATAAAACATATACCGATAGCATCGAAGAGTTTTATCCAGCGTGTAGCACTCATCTACGTATAGCTCGTAATCAATTCCATATGCTTGACATGCTGCAATTACGTGGGAACATGGAATTTTAATCTCTTGAAATTTTCCACATGTGCACGTTCGCAGGTCTAGGCGCACTATCTGTTTATGGCCCCCTGATCCTCTTGATCCGTCACGTCCAGTTTTAACTTCGAAAATCCCTCCATCAGAGTTGAAACATGTAACTTCGTGCCTATTTGCACGTTGACTGTTTTCCCCGAGTGTTTGACCAGCAAAATGTGTAAATACATGTTGTTGGTCCTTCTGCATCCCGTACTTTGTTCTTCTTGTATCAAAATAGTGGACCAACCGATAGAATATCTTCTCCACCATAGCTTTTATTGGCGAGACCATGATAACCCTTCAAAGCATGCCATTGATCGATTCAACTAAATTTGTTGTCATCGCTCCATATCTTCTCCCTTCATCATAAGCCTTCGTCCATTTGTCCCTTGGAATCGGGTCACACCATGCAGGTGTGCGTGCATCCATACCCCTAATTTCGTTCATGATACTCACGAACTTTCGTTGTTGATTCGCGTAAGCTGTATATTACAATAATAATTAGTATTTCCTTCTCAAATATTGTCAATACGTATTTTCATCAAATTTTAAAATTTCAAAATTCACCTGCCGCTTCAATAAGGGCTTTGCCTTCGGCATTTTTGAATTGTCTGTTATAGTTGCTTACAAGATGACGAACGCAATATCTGTGGTAGCCATATGGAGGACGCCACTCTGCTGTCTCCATTGCTCTTTTAATCCCCATATGTCTGTCTGATATTACACAAATATTATCCCTACTAGTAACATATGTCCGCAACAAAGTCATAAACCAACTCCAATTATCAATATCTTCCCGATCGACTACAGCAAATGCCAACGAGAATATATGGTTGTCGCCATCAAGTGAGGCCGCTACAAGGAGTGTTCCTCGGTATTTCCCGTACAAATGAGTACCATCAACAAATATCACGAGCCGACAACTTGCGAAGCCTTCAATCGTTTGCTTGAAAGTCCAAAACATCCGGTTGAAAACGGTACAGCTTTGATCTACGTTCATGTGATCATCGATCACAAAATAAGAACCTGGATTCCTTACCATCATTTCGGTCATGAACTTTCTCAACATACCGTACGACTCATCCCATCCTCCAAAAGCTTCGGCAATCGCCATTTGTTTAGCTGCCCGGGTTTTACGATAAGTAGGTTCGAAATGCAGCTTGTCTTGAATCTCCGCCATGAGTGCCTTGATTCGATATCCGGTTGGGCGGTAACCATTGCTTTTATCCGGCTGCATATGTATCTCTCGATCAAGTTGTCGATGATCCCGTGACATTTGAGGATGACTACATGTGTGTGGCCCATTGTACTTAACTATTTTCCAAAATAGGGTACCCGCTTTATTAGACGCGCGGAGCCTCCAATCACATGGTCCATTCAAATTACCGCACCTTATCACATATTGGGACTTATTTGTGACATCGCTGCGAAAGCTCGATTTCTTATCAGAGAGTACTCTTTCGCAGCCAACCGTAACGCGTCCCGTGATGGAAATAACATGCCAACATCAAATTCTTTTGATGGATCAAATAACATACGTCCCGGCTTGGCTCTTATATCGACTTGCATCATATCAAAGTCGATCTCCGAATATGGCGGCGGATGTACCAACGGCAATATGGGATTACTACAATGGGTGTTGTAGTAAGCCTCCATATTGTCACCTTCGATATCTTCCTCATCATTGTCATCACTGTCTATCCATTCATCATCTTCTTCATCGTTATCATCTCCATCATTATCATCATTATCATCTCCATCATTATCATCATTATGATAAGGGTCCAAGTACCGATTATGCACGCCAACTTCATCTTTATCGATATTACAACCTTCCTCACCTGAATCATTTATCACTTGGTTTTCAGCTATAGTTGCATAAAACTGTAAAAACCCCGTAGCACCAGTCTCAAGTGCAAATTGCTTGATCATCCTAACGGTACCATCATCACGCACCTCCGTGATGTCGTATATGACACAATTCGATGTTAAAATCGGGAATCTATATATCAGCTTATGAATATACTGGTTGGGTGTTATATTCAACGCGCTCTCTATCGTAGCACGTAACTCATCAAATGTTGATATGTTTGCAAACTCGAACATAATAGATTGTCCGCCTTCGTAATCATGTCCATATTCTGTTTGCACTATTCTACCTCCCCAGTATACAATCGCAACTAATGAAGATGACATTCCGCTAAATAAAAAAATTACAAATTATTTCGCACATACAATTCAGTAAACATTGTCCCGAGCTCATTAACAAATTAATATTATAACAATTAATATATCAAATGAAATGAAATAAATGTATCATATATTCCTAATGATTTGCATGGGGAAATATAAAAAAAATTCAGAGCCAATTTGTCAAAAAGGGAAAAATCTTCATTTTCAAAAGCACGAACAGTCAAATTACCGAAATAAGGATTTGCCTAGTTAATTGTAGCCGTTTACTATTTTTCAGGATTTCTCGATATTTTACCCTTTTTTTTTTTGGAGAAATTTTCCCATAAGAGAAAAATTGTTATTTTATTAAAATCGGCAGCCCAACATCAATAATAGTCCATGGCCGATTGATTTTGCCATTTACTATTTTTCGGGATTTCTCGAAATTTTACCTATTTTTTTGAGACATATTTTCCCAAAATGCCAAAATTGTTATTTTCTTTTAAATCGGGGGCCGAATATCAATAATAGTCCATGACCAGTAGATTGTGGCCATTTACTCTTTTTCAGGATTTCTCGAAATTTTATTCATTTTTTTGGGAGAGATTTTCCCGAATTGCAAAATTGAGATTTTTTCCTAATTTATTTTTTAAAAAAAGTATTTACTAAATTATTTTTAAAAAAATTTGATTGTGGCCATTTACTCTTCCACGGCCGAGCGAGGCCCAAATTTGTAAATATTTTTTTTATAAATTAATTTAGTAAATACTTTTTAAAAAAAATTAATTTGGAAAAAAACCTGCAAAATTCTTATTTTTTTTTAAAATCGGGGCCAAATATCCATAATATTCCATGGCCAGTTGATTTTGCCATTTACTATTTTTCGGGATTTCTCGAAATTTTACCTATTTTTTTGGGACATATTTTCCCAAAATGCCAAAATTGTTATTTTCTTTTAAATCGGGAGCCGAATATCAATAATAGTCCATCACCAGTAGATTGTGGCCATTTACTCTTTTTCAGGATTTCTCTAAATTTTATTCATTTTTTTGGGAGAGATTTTCCCAGAATGGCAAAATTGGGGTTTTTTCCTAATTTATTTTTTAAAAAAAGTATATACTAAATTATTTTTAAAAAAAATTGATTGTGGCCATTTACTCTTCCACGGCCGAATGAGGCCCAAATTTGTAAATATTTTTTTTATAAATTGATTTACTAAATACTTTTTTTACAAAAATTAAATTGGAAAGAAACCCGCAAAATTCTTATTTTTTTTAAAATCGGGGGCCAAATATCCATAATATTCCATGGCATTTCATTGTGACCATTGCAGCATTGAATTCTTCAAATTGTCAATGATTTTTTCCTATTGTTTTCTTTTCTATGTTTTTTTGTCAATTTTTAATTTTTTTATTTTCTTTTTCCGAATTTTCAAATTATTTTAAAAAATTATTTTTTTGCACTGGGTCAAATTCGGAATGCAATTCTCGGGTCATCTGATAACCTAAAAATGAATATGGACATAATTGTGAAAATGAGTCCAAAAAAAATTTAACCACATTAGGCGAAACTTTTTTATTTTCCCTGTCTCCAAGTACGGCTCTACCTATTATTTTTTTTTTTAAATAGAGCGCTACAAAAAATCATGAAGGAGAACACGATAGCATACTTCGACATAGGGTAAATAAAAAAATTCGCCCTAATCTCGTTGATTTTTTTTTAATCGGGTCAAATGCGGTCCACACTTCTCGTATTGGCTATCCGATAACCCTTTTTTTAAGTTATTTTCCTAAAAATTTATTTTAAACTTTTAAAACAAAATTTACATTCACAACAATTTAAAAAAATTTACTAATAACCTATATGTAACATACATGATTCAGATATAAATAACAATCACATAAATAAATCTACACTTACGAAACTGTAAAAAATAATAAAAAAGAAATTTACCTCAAATTATCGAGAGAGCGCACGCACCGAATGAGGAGCTCAAACTGTCAAGAAAAAGTACCGAATTAATTTAAATATTAATATAAAAATGTAGTACTAACAACATATAAATAAAAATTCATACTTAACTATAAAGAAATGTGTCTAAGGAAGAGCGTTTGCGGGACAGTAAGAGCGTCTAAGAGAGAGACAGTTTGAAAGAGGGAAGAAATGAGAGAATGTTTTGAGACGGACGAAAAACGTTTGAAAGAGAGGGAGAGCGACAAAGCGTTTCCAAAAAGAGAAGAAATGAGAGAAGGAGAGGAAGAGAGAATTTAAAGAAGTGAAGAGAAGAGCAGCAGAAAATCTGGAGTATTTTGCGTATTGTAGCGCCCGACGCCGCAAGACGCAAAATGCGGGGGAGAGGAGAGCCCCTACTCTTTCGCGGCACAAACTCACGCGAGGAGACCGCCACACGGAAAACGGGGACAGCGACACAGAGGAGAGGGGAGGGGGCAGCACGGAAGAGAGGGGAAGGGGGGGCGACACGTGGGGGGGGGGGCGGGCACCCCGCTCGGGCAGCTGGGCCTGGCGAGCCGGCCCGGGGCCCCCCACCTGTCCGCTCGGCAGTTCAACTCGCTGAGCGGCCCGGCGGGGGGCCCACCACCGCCCTAGCTCGGCAGCCCACCTGCCGAGCAGCCCTTGCTCGGCGGCCCGGCTGCCGAGCGGGTCTCGCTCGGCACCCCAACCGCCGAGCGAGACCCAAATCGGTAAATATTTATTTTTAAAAAATATTTTCGTAAATATTTGATTTAAAAAAATTAAATTGGAAAAAAACCCTAAGAATCCCTCTAGCAAATCTCTTGTTAGTGAATGGACCAATAACCAATCCCATGAGGGCAAGAACCCATATTTCAAATGTGTTGTTCGAGGGCCATAACCAATCCAATTAGGACAGTGAGTGATTGTCGAAGCGAGGGGACTCGGTCAAGAGAGTTCTTTAAATGGGGAGTTTGTCACATCTCAAGTCCCACATTGATTGGGCAAGGACTTGTTGAGTGATCAATAAGTCATCACTAACCCTTAAGTGGCCTCCATCGTGTTGTTACTCAAAGTATTCCTTTTAGGAGCTTGGCCCTCATGGATCAAGTCAGGTCCTACAATAATTGCAACCTCAATCTCCAGGATTAATACGGATACAGAGACACCAGTTTGGGTTTGGTCCTTAAGCATTTTGCAACGAAGGGTATCAATGGTTTAGTTCGGCTCGATTTTTCACTGAACCGTTGAGATGTAAGCTTGAACTGAACCAAACTCGCCCAGAACTGAATATGAACAGAACCAAAAAATCGACTTTGGTAAGATTCAATTTTCGATTTTTATGCTTATTTTTATTTTTCCCCCTCTTCCTCCTTTCCCTCCGGATGCGTCCTCGCTCCTCGGTTCTCCACTTCTGTCTTTGAATGGTTCCCTCGAATCCCAGCCCCGATTGCAATGATTCCATTTCCTTGCTTCCTTGGAGGTCCACATCCAAGCGCCCCACCTGGTGCTGCAGTGGGCGAGGAGAGGAGGGGTGTTCGGGCGGCTCCTTGCGGTTAAGTTCCAGCTCGTCATGACCAGGTTCGTCGATAGCATCAGCGACGGCGGCTGCAGCTACCGCAGCCCGATGCCTTGGGATCAAATCCGCCACGGGGAGCGCCAGCTCTCTTTCGACGAGACTCCGATCTTCCTGCATCACACCAGCCGTCGACTTCGACTATGCCTATTTGCAACCTCGATCCACGGAACTAAAAGGGGAAACAAATAACTAGCGATAACGACATAGAATTATAAACTTAGAGTTTTACTTAATGAATAGTCCAATGCAACTTGTCATGGAAAACTACAATAACCTCCAGGACCACCATAACTACACCAATAGCCAAAGGCTTGTCCCAACGAAACACGATAGTTTTTCAAATCATAGACGTACGATTTATCCACACCTACCGACACTTCTTCCGAAGGATGAAAGCGTACATCATGTCCACTAATCCATTCCAGTTGTCGGACGTATGTTGCGTGTGCCAAATCCCCATCAGGCTTCTGACCCACCACCCATCGGAGGACAAATTCCATTACTTCCGGCAGCGCCGACTCCTCCCCAAGAAATATTTTGCGCACCATCTCGCAGATTTAAAAACAGCTCCTTTGTCCAGTAGCCTATCTGAGTTGGAGGGTCACCAAGTATCAGCCACCAATTCCCCGTTATCCGGTCCTGATTAAAAGTAGAATTGATTTAAATTGATTTCGGGAAGATCACAATATGGAGTTTAATTCAAAAATGATGCTTAACCCGTTCGACTTGGATCGGAAGATCATGTTGAACTCCACCATAAGTGGAACCTGGAAGGGGTGGGTTGACGTCACAACTCAAGATTAGTCCGGTCTTCGGGATCTCCTGTTCTGATGTCATATTAAATTTAGTGAGACCACTGTCACTTATTCTAAAAGTTTAAACTTTTAGATGAATGCATGATTTAATATTTAAATATTCTATCAATTTATGTCAATGAAAGTAAGTCGCACATCAACGTTTCGACCGGTCGAGGCTGCTATGACTCTTTCATGTACGATGAGTCCTCGAGCAATTATCTGAGGTTTTCCCAATCTGAATTTTTCCCCATATCCAGCACGTAGAACAAGTTCACCACAGTCGGTTGCGACTTGAAGACTATATTTTGAGACCGCCATGAAACTGACGATGGAGATTAAAACCATAAGATCGGACTGTGGATACTGGTGCGAAACCTCATTAATTAGGCATTGATCTCTCATTGTTTTTCCTAATACCTTCATCTTTCTTATCTCTGAGTGTGTAGAAATCAGCAATGGCACTAATGAAACTGTGGTTGACATAATTGCAATAAATTTAGGACTTTTTTGATAATTTTTCCTTTTACATGGTGTTCATGGTTCTCAGGGCGAAGCAACAAGCATTTCCGAAGATGATTCGGAGATAGAGGCACAATTGAAGATTTTGAACAAGCCTCCCGTCAAGACATTTCTGCTACTGCTTATATGAATTTTTGCAGCGTTTTTTCTTAATGGGATTTCACGTCGCATAATAATGAGTTTGAAGCGCTTCTCTTCTGAGTTCTACCCATGCCGATGTCGATTCTTTTCCTCCATAATGAGTTTTAACCTAACAAGTTCAATAATGTGTTAATATGTTGAAAAAGAGACTATCTTTAAACGCGACACTGAAGGATTGATCGATTGATTGTTCTTTAATTTGGTGCGTGCTAGCAGGATTAGCCCATCAAATTTTCGCCTTTTTGTGGTGTGATTATTTTTCGGGAGAAGTATATTACAAGTGTCATAAGTTGTATATGGCACTCGCACTCACTTTAATATCAAAACTTTCAAAACGATCAATTAAGTGTCAGTTTTTTTTAAAACGATCAGTTAAGTGTCAACTCTGATTTACTTGCCGGGAATCCTACGTGGCTTTTTTTTTAATTCATATATGAGTTTACATGGCTTGCAAGAAATACACGTGGACTTTAATTTAAAAATTATCTAAAATATTTAAAAAATTAAATAGATAAAAATAAGCTAAAAATTAAAATAAAGAAAGGTTTCGTTCAGGCAACGGGGGTCAGCGACCCCCGCCGGCCAACCCCCACCCTCACAGCTTGAATGAAACCATCCCATCCCTTTTTTTTTTTCAAAGATTTCAGCTTATTTTTTATTTAATTTAATTTTTCTATTAATTTTTTATCTTAAAAGTCAACATGAAAGTCCACTTGGCCAGAATATGCTACATCATGTAATAAATTTAAATGTAAAAGCCACATATTTTATTTGATCGGAATTTCTCCAATTTGTTTGGCACTTAAGTGATCATTTTTTTTTTTCGATTTTGGCACTTTAGTGATCCTTTTTTTTTTTTTTTTGCACTTAAGTGATGGTTTTGAAAGTTTTGGCACTAAAATGAGTGTCGTACACAACTTATTGGCACTTGTAATGTTCTTCTCCCATTATTTTTCCGGTCTAGCTTCACTACCCGTATTCACCGCTTTTATGAGGTTCTTTGGGTCCTAAAAATGAAACTATTGAGTAGATTAAGCCTAATAAACTAAGTTAATTAAATTAAAATACTTTATGAAATAGTGAAATCTAACTCTCCACATTACTCAAAATTACAAATTATTGCATAATTTTTAGATTATAACTGACTCTGCCCATCCCATCTCAACGTACTTTTTAATATACAATAATAAGAGATTGAGTTTATCAATTTCTTTTCCACGGGTCAATGACAGTTATAGAATGAAGTAATATTATGGACAAATAGAGTCAAAATAATGACAAGCTTGTATTTTTTTTTTACAGATGGCAAACATGCATATTATTCAGTGAAAATTATATGATTATTCATAAAGGTAGTTGAACTTTATTGTGGATCCGTTATTGCTTCAAAGCAAAAGAGAAACTTGGATAACACCTATCTATATAGATATAGATATATATATATATATATATATATATATATATATTTGGCCAAGAAAGATAACACCTATATAAAATACTACTTATTTGCGTTTTTTCTTGGATAAACAGATGCAGTCTAAACTAATTGATGGGGCATGATCATTAGCTATTTTTTCTTGGATAAACAGGCAAGGGAAATAAGTTCCCCGTTGTTTAAAAGCTTCGATAACTTTAAATGGAAATTAGTAAACAAAGTGACATGACAGCTAAATGTCATAAGATAAGGATATTGAACCAACATTCTTAGCATTTTATAGGATTACCAAAAAGATTTTAGAGTTGCTTGTAATTGGTTTTAAAACATGTGAGATGGCAAACGTCGGTCGGAGGATGCTCGAAGAGGGCTGGATGAGGGTTGCCCTCACCCCGATCTGTTCGAGGTCCACCCTCGCCGACCATAGGCGAGCCCTCGACGAGGCTGGCCTCGCCTGATCTAACGAGGGCTTGTAGGCCCTCGCCCAGCCGCAAGGAGCTCGCGGCAAAGAATAAAAAAATAAAAATAAATAAAAACTAGAATCGAAATTGTCTTTGGACGAAATGTCCTTAATCAGTCGAAATATTTAGCCCCCCGGTATTAAGCCCTTATTTGAAATTGTCATGGCCACTTCAAGACCTTAGTTAAGACTAACATGGCCACTTCCGGCCCTTGTTCGAAAAAATGAGAGTACTTTTAAGTTTTTATTTGAAATTTTTCATTAATTACACAATGACCTGCCATTCACATGTGCAATAAATAACTACTCATTTGCCGCTTTAGTCAAACACAAAAAGAGGAAGGACCAAAAAAAAGGGTGGTTGTGCAGCTTGTTGCTTCTGTATTCCTTTAAGAGCAGATAATATCTTCGCCTCTTAAAATGGTAAAATCATTCATGTAAAAATGGAATCAACGACCGAGATCGAAAACCACCGGATCCAACGGGGGATATCGGCCGCTTAAGAGGCGCTAGACCTCGTTATATAGGCACTTCTCTCTCATATTTTCTTATACCTATCTTCGCATCTCGAAGGAGAGCTTCGGGACACAGCAATGGCTCTGGTGAAACTGTTGCTGGCGCATCTCATTTTGTGCAGCGTTTATGGTTATTGGGGCAAAGCAACAAGCATTTCCAATGATGATTCGGAGATAGAGGCACAACTAAAGATTTTGAATAAGCCTGCCGTCAAGACATTTGTGGTACTGCTTCTACAAATTCACAGCTTCTTCTATTTTTAACAACAATTTCTGCAAGTATTTTTCTCAGCAAGTACTAATGTTTGCTTGACAAATGGTTTGACCATGTTCGATACTTCTACGAAGACTAAAGACGGAGAAACCATCGATTGTGTGCCCATTCACAAGCAACCGGCATTCGATCATCCTTTACTCAAAGATCATAAAATTCAGGTAAAGATGTTTATCAATTTTTCCCCCCAGCAATCAACCAAACTAGGGGAATAGTCTAAACATGAAATTTGGGTCTCTCATGTTTTCCTTGATTTTCATGATTTTTGTGCAGCTAGAACCCAATTTGCCTCCTTTTGAAAAGGATACACCTCCCCCGAATGCAAAATCCGTAAATTTCGGCTTGAGAGAACCTTGCCCCGTCGGAACAGTTCCCATCCCTCGAGTGACCAAGGAAGATTTGATAAGGGCAAGATCCATTCCTAAAATGCCATCTATATCTACTAGGGGACAGACTAATTACAATCAACATGTACTCTCTCTCTCTCTCTCTCTCTCTCCGTCTCTAGTGTGTACAAGAATCAATAATGAGAAATATTGAAATCCGATTGGATTTCATTCAAATAAGATATTATGTATGCCTATTGAATCATGGAACCATTGACAACATTCAACTAGGGATGAAAGTAAGAATTATAAGATTTTTCTCACACCATCTGCTTTAAAGTATGTACGATCACGCACAGGTGGTTTCTTTAAGAGACAATCAGGTAGAAAACATCAAATATGGAGCTGGTGCGAGGATGACCGTCTACAATCTAACTGTTGCTCCTGACCAGTTCAGCTCACACAATATATGGCTTGAGACAGGTCCTATAGAGCATATTAGCATGATCGCAGCCAGTTGGCAAGCAAGTGATAGCTTTTTTTAAGTTTTAGGAAGTCAAATTACGATTATGAAAAGAGAAAGCGAGAATTTGTCTAACGTGTTTTATTTGCTAGGTCAATCAACAATTAAATGGCGATAGAATTTCCCGATTATTCACATACTGGACGGTTAGTTTGGACATGCTTTGTTAATTGGTTTCCCCATTGAAAACTCCGTTCCTCCAATTTTTGTATGCAAACCGGAGCAAAGTCGGATCATCCGTTGACTAAAGCATTGTTCCTGTAGGGTGATGGTCATCACAATGGGTGCTATAACGTGCTATGCCCAGGTTTTGTTCAGATCGATAGGGAAGTAACAACCAATTATCCATTCTACGATACTTCCGTCATCGGCGGGAAGCAATACGAGCTGCTGCTTCGAGTTGAACAGGTAAGCTTGATTCATCAAAGCTCATCCAAGGCATATCAGCATTCTCAGCCTTAAATAAAGATGTCCACATCGTATTTTCTGGCAGAAAGATCGAATCGGGTAAATGTCGGACCTTTCTAACATGCGCAATGAAGCTTGTTAATGAGATACTTTGTTTCCGGCCAGGACTTGTATACCGCGAACTGGTGGTTGATCGTGAACGATGATCCTCCGGTTAAAGTGGGTTATTGGCCGAAGGAACTGTTCGCCTATCTACGCAATGGCTCGCTGCATGCGGCTTGGGGAGGAATCGGCATGGAGGGAAGTGATGGATACTGTCCTCCGATGGGAAGTGGTCGATTTCCCGACAGCGACTCCGATTACACACATGCGGCGTACTTCAGGAATATGTACTGGCTTTACAGATTTAGCGCCCGCCTTCAACCTTCCAAGAAAATCCGAGAATACGTCGATAAGTCCAACGTTTATGGCTTGACGAACCATGGCAATGTACGGAAAATGGGGTACACACTTGGCTATGGAGGCCAGGGAGGTTACTGTAGAGCCCAATGATTTCCAGGGAAGAAGTAGTTTTGAGCAGCTTAATAAAGCAAAGCTTGAGCACCTTCTGTAATTCCAAATTGCTTTTTGAACTATTTTCTAGGGCCGAGCATAACGAACCTATTGAATCGGAAATCACCTTAACCGAACTAAACTGGCCAATTTGATCCGATTCTCGGGGGCTCCGGTCCGGTTCCCCGTTACAGTCAATTCGGTTTCCGGTTCCAAAGGGGAATCCCACCGGACCAACCCATATTTTTTTTTTTGGAAAAAATTCCGAAATGTAAATCAAAACTCAAATCTAAGATGCTTGGGATGCTTAGTATGACTTTCAGGTTTAGTGACAACGCAATGTAATTAACGAGAGATGGCCCGTTGAATATGTGGTTAACGAAAAAAAAATTAACGACAAATCGCCAAAAAAAAAAGCACCCGGTCTAATAATTGGATCGCCTGGAAATCAGACCAGACCGAATGGTGCTGTCACAGTTTTTTTATGGAGGAAACAGGGAGACGGGATTCACCGATTTCAAATTTTTTTTGTTACCTTCCCATGTTTAAGTATTTAGAAAGGGCCAAGAAGCACTAATTTGAAAGGGAAATCTCACAAATCGAAGTAAGTGGATATTATTCCACCAAAGAAAAGATAGTAGTGTATATGATTCTCCAGCCAAAGAAAATATTTGGGAATATTGTTTTTAAATTAAAATAAAATTAATAACTCAAAAAAAGAAATAGGAATGTGAATATCTAATATTCTTTGTACTTTCAATTAATTTAGGATTTTGGGACCGATGAATCAATGGCCGTGGAGAAAGGTTCATTAGCCTCTGCTTCTTTCAACATAAGTTTGCATCTTCAGACGGCCTAAGAAGTAAGAACCACGAACACCACACGAAACCCGTTGAAGTTTGTTTGCAAAATAAACAAAAGGGCCGTTTCTTTCAATTCCACATCGGATGGAAGAAAGAGCGCAAGTCACTTTATTAATTAGAATGCTGTTATAATCTTTCAAATAACGCAATGGGCAAGTGGGCTAAACCTCACTACACTAACTTGCAGGTGCGCGATTATTAGGTGCCATTAGTACCCTTGCGCGATCGCAGGTAATTATCGGCATTAATCAATTAAATTTAATAAAATTAACTGTAATATCCTAGCAAAATCGTGCGGCTGTTCACTTAGGAGTTACAGTTATTTTTAATATTAATTTCGAATTTTAATCGATTAATTACGCCCAATGGTTGCAACTCTTCGGGCTTGATAGTTTCGGACATAAAGAGTTGCGTCCGTGCGAGTTAGCGGTTTTAAAACTTCGAAAAGCTGCAATCTCTCATAATAAACTGTTTTTGGGGAAATGAAAAGGTGTGATTGAATAAAATGTTTTCGGACACGACGAGTTGTATGAGAATTAACTACTTTTCGGACGCGAAAAGTCGTGTTCTTTTCTCATTATATATTCAACTATACTGTTCATCTTCATAACTTCGCTTCTTCAATTTCATATTTTTATTTCTTTCATAAAGAGATGCGGTCTTCTTTTCTGATTGTGTTTCAAAAGAGTTCTTGGAAAAGCATTAGAATTGCTATGTAATATTCTCATTTGAGACTTTGTTGTATTCTAGAGGATCTTTGCCAGTAATCATTAGCAACGTCATGGGACAAATAACTCCCTAAAGAGAGTGCTATCACGTTTGAGAGTCTAATTCCATTGTTTATCCCATTCGCTAAATTTCCCAACAAAACCGATGGTCTCAACCATGGCGGATACTTCAGGCGGCCGTACTACATTCCTTCCGGTAGAAGTTTGCATCTTTCCTCTTTCGTTCAAGGCGTTCGAGTGGGTCGCCAGATCTCACGTTTATGAACTGGTTTACGATCGCCTTGTTCTCGCTCAGTTATGGAGGCCCGGGAGGTGATTGTAGACTTCAGTGGCTTTACAAGGAAAACCTGCTCTGAGCTAATAAGCAAAGCTGCTCCTTTGACGGTCGTAAACTTTTTCCTAACCATTTTTCTACTTTTGAGTATGTGCTTAAAATTCCATGATTGTCATCAATACAGCTATATTTATAAATTCACTATGAAAGCTCAACCTAAATATGATTTTAGAGACAATAGATTGAATAAATAGCAACAATTGCGCAAGAACTAGTAGTAGTCGATGTAAATCTGATTCCGAACTCTACTATTAGAAGGGAAGAAAAATAAACAATTTAACGCACAATGCAACATGAAACACCCCCTTTTTGTCCCAAACAAAAGGCCGTCGGGTTCTTTTTATTCTTGTCTCTAACTCTCCTCTCTCTGACTTTTAGTTTGTCTCTTTGCATAGCGCGGGAGTCGAACCTCTCACCTATGATACTAGCGTCTCCACACCCCAATATGTTTACCAGCAGAGCCACATGCCTATTGGCAAGGCTGCTGGTTAAGATCATAAAAATTACGCAAAATGAAATTGACGGTCGAGATTAAAACCATGAGATTGGACGGTGGACATTAGTGCTGAACCTCATTAAATAGGCATTGATCTCTCATTTTTTTTTTCCTTATACCTATCTTTCATATCTTAAAAAAGTGTGTCAAAACCAGCAATGGCTCTGATGAAACTGTTGCTGGTGCATCTCGTTTTGTGTGGTGTTCATGGTTCTTGGGGGCGAAGCAACAAGCATTTCGGAAAATGAATCGGAGATAGAGCCACAGTTGAAGATTCTGAACAAGCCTCCCGTCAAGACATTTGCGGGGGTACTGCTTATATGAATTTTGTAGCTTTTTTTCTTAATGGAATTGAAGATGGTGAGTTTTAGGCGCTCTTCTCCTCTGAGTTCTACCCATTCCAATGTCATTCTTTTCCTATATAATGAGTTTTAGGCTTCGTTTGTTTCACGGAAAAAGAACAATTCGAAAAAAAAAATCTAAAAATGATCGCTTATCTCGCTCACTAAAATGAGCTTACGCGTGAATTGTTGTAGATAATGACAGCATTTTTCATTGTATAATTATTTTAAGAGATACCGGTGATTGTTTTTAGGAAAATATGTTTTCAATCATTCAATTTTCGCAAAACAAACGAAACCTTAATTTTAGATTGATAAAAATAAAAACAATTACGAAACAGTGAGATGGGCTCTCAACATCACCCAAAATTTTAATAAATTTATATTGTGACTAACTCTGTCCATCCCAACGTATTATTTAACACATAATAATAAGAGATTGAGTTTACCTATTTCTATTCCACGGGTCAATGGCAAGTATAGAATGAAGGAATATCATGGACAAATGGCAAGCATGCCTTTATTCAAGGGAGAATTACCAAAAAAGTCCTAAACATATTGCAATTGTGTCAATTCAGTATTAAATCTTTTTTTGTGTCAATTCAGTCCTAAACTTTTTACATTGGTGCCAATTCAATCCATTTGGCTAGCCGGCCGATTGCCGACGTGGCAAATTTTAAATAATATTTTAATATTTTAGAAAAAAATTCAGCCTTTCTTTACTTTTTTTTTTTTTTTTGGGGTTTGAGCCGGCCACCGACGGAGGTCACCGGCCCTTGGGCAAGGAGGGCCTGCGAACCCTCGCCGTGGCTGGGCGAGGCCAAATCTTGGCGGCTGCAACTTCCTCGCCGGGGCCGCCGGCAACGGTGGGCATGCCAACATAGCCATGTTGATATGTTGTTTTATCATGTTCTAAAGAAAAGAAGCCCTTTTTCAAAACCATATATCGAGGTTGTTGACATCTACTCCTGATTTCATGGTTAAGGTTTAGCCATTCTGAAATAAATTGCTGGTGCGTTCGGTCTCCAAGTTTATGATCAATTAAAAATATAGATCTTCCATTGGGGATCTTTGTCAATAATTATATGCATTCAGTTGATATTTTTGTGATCGACAAGACATATATAAATTTATCGTGGTACTATTGTGATCGAGTTCATTTTATATTAGTTTGGCGGAGACTTAGGCTGCATATGGTAACGTTTCCGTTCCCGGAACAACTTTTAGAACAGAAACATTTTTTTCTGTTTCTGTTCCCGGAAATGATTTTTGGGAACAAAAACACATTTGGTAACTACAAAAAAAAATATGTTCCCGTAATAAAAAAAGAACAGAAACACGTTTAGTAACTGCATAAAATTTCTATTCTGGAACAAAAAAGAAGAAGAAAAGAAATGTGTTTGGTAACTGCAAAAAAAATTGTTCTTAATTTTTTTTCATTTAATTAAGGGGACTATATATATTAAATTTAAAATGCCTTTATCTTTTTTTTTTTTATAACCGAGCTGTCCGCGCGGCCGGCGAGCTTGTGCTCAAACCAGCGGTGAAGCACGACTAGTGACACTGGCACCACGAAATTTTGAACCCAGGACCTCTCGTGAAAGGAACCGAGCGCAAACCAACGCGGCCACCAGCCGGTGGGTAAATGCCTTTATCTTTTTAACTTACTAAATCAAATTAAAATCGCATTTGTTCAATTTACTAAATCAAATTGGACCAATATATGTATAAGTAATTTATGCACGATTTATCAAATGATGATATGGACAAGATCAACTATAAAAAAAAAAAAAAAAACTGAACGAGAAGATAAATTGGAATTAGACAACAAGAACATCAAATATATCTTCTATAGATAGGAAAAATTACAATTATGAGTTACACGTAAATGTTCCCAAGTAGTTAAAAATATGATTACCTTTAAACGGGGACCCTAGAAAAATATTAATTGCATTTTGAGTGAAAGCGGGGACTAAAATGAAAAATATTTGTGCATTTAGGTCCTTTTAGTCCAATTGTGCAATTTTTCCAAACATAAGGACTGAAATGAGATGCAAGGTATCAAAATCTCATGTCATGACTCTAAAAGTAAAAATTTTGGCTAAAATGATTTAAAATGAAATTTTTTAGACAATTTAGGATTATGCTCAATAAAGAGGCATGTGGTCCCAAACTGAATTTTTTTAAACTTAACATACCAAAATGAAAAGGGAATTAAAATAAGAATATGGACTATTTTTTCACATTTTTCTGACCACAAATACTATTTTTCCTTATTTTCGGCTATTTTTATAATTAGAATAAATCTGCAAAATGTCAAATATTACAAAAAAAAAATTCAAAATTGGTTGCTAAGGCTAGGTCAAAGCTTTCGAGGTTGATTTTGTAATTTTATGAATTTTTCATATTTTTAATTAATTTTTTAAAATAAAATTATCAAAAATCAAGTGTCAACATCATGCAAGAATAAAAGAGAAAAA
Organism: Rhodamnia argentea; assembly: GCF_020921035.1. NCBI lineage: Eukaryota > Viridiplantae > Streptophyta > Magnoliopsida > Myrtales > Myrtaceae > Rhodamnia > Rhodamnia argentea. Next base: position 5,204,023 of record NC_063158.1, read on the forward strand.
AGTGCGTTCAAAAATAAAATTGTTCCCAATTGTTTCTAAAAAATGTTCCAAATGTGTTTCTAAAAAGTGTTCTGGAAACACGAAAACAAGTTTTTCTTGTTTCTTGTTTTTGCTCCAAAAGCATTTCTTTTTCTCAAAAGTGTTCCCGAAACATTTTGAGAACACTTTTTTACAATACGCATTGCTGTTCCCAAAGTGTTCCAAGAACACTTTGGAAATTTTTTCCGGACCGTTACCATACGGACCCTTAATAGCTAATTGAAAATGATGGGTTTAATGAGATCCATAATTTAGATTTCTTCCAAATAAGATATTTTGTATGCCTACCTGCAGACATGTAGATTTTTTTTTTTTTTTTTACAGTATGTATTTTTTTTACAGTATGAATTTTCCTTTTTTAACGAGACGATCTACCCCTATACCTAAACATACATAAATACACGAAGACATTAGAATGGTGGAACTATTATATAACAATATTCGACGAGTGACGAAAGTTGGCAATATAAGGTTTTTCTCTCTTTATCTTCTTTGAAGTATACGCGATCACGTGCAGGTAATTTGTTTAAACGACAATGAGGTAGAAAACATTAAATATGGGGCCGATAAAAGAATGACCGTCTACAATCTAACTATTGCTCCTGACTAGTTCATGTCACACCATATATGGATTGAGACAAGTCCTCTAGAGCATGTTAGCATGATCGTCGTGGTCGGTTGGCGGGTAGGTAAGAGGATTTTAAGTAATAAGAAGTCAATTTTGATGAAAAATGTGGCAAATGTCTAACGTCTTTTATTTTTTGGTCTCTCAACGACTTTTTGGCGATACCATTTCCCGATTATTCTCACATTGGACGGTCGGTTTAAACATGCTCATCCCCATTAAAAACTCCACTCCTACAGTGTTGTATACCCAACATGCAAATCGGAGCATAGTCGGATTATCCATTGACTAAAGTATTGCTCTTAAAGGGTCACGGTTATTGCAACGGGTGCCATAACGTATTGTTGAGAAAACCTTCCTCTGAATATTTTGATTATGACAAAACTATCTTTCATTGGAAAGAATCTGGTTAGTGCCAATAAACTATTTATTGCAAGAATGAACACATGAATAATAGCTTATATTGTTCCAAACCTGGCATTCGGACTCAAGGTATAGTCGTCACATAGTTGCTTCTGAGATAGTTAAAGTCTTTTATTTAGATGGAGGAAGATGTTGCATCCGAAAACTTAATCTTGAGAACGCTTTTATGACACGTCGACAAGGACTTTACTAAAGCTCAGAATCATTATTCTAGTTTGTTCGGATTCAAAGAGTTTCTTTTTCTAAAGGTCGCTTCTCAATTATATTCGGATTATGCAATTTCTTTTGGCTAGATTCTCAAGACCCGCGTTTGACGGGTTTCCAGTTCGACCGAGTTATTTATGGAAGTCTGTAATATTTGATTAACAAAATTATTCTCAAATCAAATTAGAAGAATATCTTGAGTTGAATATTACCTTCCAAGAACGAGATATCCCGAAGATTGATGGTGTCAAATCAGCAATTGAACGATACTTTGAAGACCTGTCCAACGACTAGTTTGGGGGTAAAGGAGTATAAAAATCCAACGACCAATTTGGGGGTAAAGGAGTATAAAAGGGAGATCCATGGTGACCAGTGAAAAAGAGATCACAACTTATAATTTTAAAATGTTTGAGTTATTCGGATTCATATACTTGTTTTCGAAGGCTATAAGTTCTATCCTTGAGAGGTTTTGTTAGAGTGATTTAGTGTGACATCTCTTGTTACCTTTCAATGATTCATACAATAGAATCCAATCAATCGGTTGTTATCATGAGAGAGTGGACTGAACTTAGGCTTGCTAAAGCCAAACCACTATAAACTTTGCATGCATTTCTCTCTTTCTCTAAGCTCTCTTTATTGCGTTTAGATTTCTGCACGTCTTGTTGTTAAACTTACTCAGTCTGAGTTTAAATTTGTTTAAATTCCGCATTAAATTTTAAAATTGTTTAGAATCACCTATTCATCCCCCACTATGTGATATTGCTAGATACCACAGTGTCGACGTCCGGATTTTGTTCAGATAGATAGGGAAGTAACCACCTCTTATCCATTCTACGAAACTTCCGCCGTCCTCGGCGGAAACCAACATGAGCTACTGCTTCGAGTTGGACTTTGATCAACTTAATAAGCAATCATACCCATTGACTACCAAATGTACCGAGCACAATGTGTTTTACCGATAGATTGCGATGGGGAAAAATTCGACGGGCTTTCTTGTTCCGGTCCGGCCCGGCCCGTCCAGGCCTGTTCGTTTCTCGGGTTCTCGTTCGCGGCTGCTTCTTCGCAGAGGGAAGGAAACCCGGAGCCGGTCAAGAGAAAACGGTCAACGAAACCCGAGATTGGGCACGCGTCCCCCCGGGGCCCCACTCGGCCGAGCCGTGCGCGTCCCACTAGGGACGAGCCGAGTTCCTAATTCTCCGAGCCCCATCCGCCAAGCCATTCAGCTGCTAGTCTCTTGGGGCTGAGCATCGAAGGATTTGGAGCCGGCTCTAGCCGCTCAAGCCGTCACTGACTCGCTCGACGAGCCTTCGAAGAAGCGCCGGCGATGGACCCCAGTCGCCCTCCCTGTCCCACTCCCCACTCGCTCACTCGCCCTTTCTGACTCGCCCGTTCGCTCGCCTTTTTAACGCGACAACCATTTCCAGGAGCTCCACTAGTTCACTCCTCAACTACAATTCAGCTCTCCGGAGCAAAACATCTGGAACCCCCCGAAATCTGTCCGCCTCACCAGCACTTGGAAAGAAAAGGAGCAGCCTTTTGATTCGTTTTGTTCGATGAGTCTGTGGACGGACTACGACAACGCCTCCGCGGCCGATCTCTCCGCCTTCTGGCCGACTCCCCCGCCGCCGGTCACTCCTCCTCCGCCGGCGTTGCTCAATCAGGAGTCGCTGCAGCGGCGGCTCCAGGCCCTGATCGAGGGGGCTCGCGGGAGGGAGTGGGGGGCGGCGGCGGCGTGGACCTACACCATCTTCTGGCAGACCTCTGGCGACTATTCCAACCCTGTTCTCGGTTGGGGCGATGGGTATTACAAGGGCGATACCAAAACCAAAAGCAAGACCACCGCTTGCTTTCCGGCCGAGCAGGAGCACCGTAAGAGGGTCCTCCGCGACCTCAATTCGCTGATTTCCGGGTCCGCGATCGCCGATGATGCGATTGAGGAGGAAGTGACCGACACCGAGTGGTTCTTCTTGCTCTCCATGACCCAGTCGTTTGCCAACGGCGCGGGGTTGCCGGGTCGGGTCTTCTTTGGCTCAAATCCTCTGTGGATCTCGGGGGCCGAGAGATTGGTGAATTGCGGGTGCGAGAGGGCTCGGCAGGCGCAGGTCTTTGGGTTGCAGACCATGGCGTGTGTCCCCGTGTTGAACGGTGTGGTCGAACTGGGTTCCACCGAGCTGATCTTCCAGAGCTCCGATCTGATTAACGGAATTAGAGGGCTATTTAATCTCCCTGATCAGGAAATGGGTTGTGGTAGTAGGGATTTGAACAGCGAGAATGACCCGACGTCTCTTTGGATCTGCGATCCACCTGTCCCGATGGAGATTAACGATCGCTCTATGACATTTCAGATAGAGAACCCCAGTTCAAGCAGTCTTACCGAAAGCCCCAGTGCGATCTGCACCAGAAATGATCAGCAGAGCGGCCAAACCCAGCAGCAAAATGAGGGTTTTTTCACGAAAGAGTTGAACTTTACGGAGTGCGCGATTAATTCGAGTAGCAGAAGCAATGCAGATTCTCATCCTTTGAAGCCGGAATCTATTGAAGTACTGAATTTCGGAGACAGTGGGAGTGGAAGGTTGTTTTCGGGTCATTCACAGGTCGAGGTTGCAGAGGAGACTATGAAGAAAAAGAAGAAGAGGTCGTCTGCTTCAAGCGGTAGCAATGACGAGGAAATGATGTCCTTCACTTCTGGAGTGATTGTGCCTTCTTCAGGAATGTTGAAATCGGTCAGTGGAACGGGGGATTCGGACCATTCGGATGTTGAAGCCTCAGTGGTTAAGGAACCTGAGAGCAGCAAAGTCGTAGAACCTGAAAAGAGGCCGAGGAAGCGGGGTAGAAAACCTGCAAACGGGAGGGAGGAGCCTTTGAACCACGTGGAGGCAGAGAGGCAGAGGAGGGAGAAGCTTAATCAGAGGTTTTACGCCCTAAGGGCTGTGGTTCCGAATGTATCGAAGATGGACAAGGCTTCGTTGCTCGGAGATGCGGTGTCCTATATCAAGGAGCTTAATGCGAACCTACAAGCTGCAGAGTCCGATAAGGAGGATTTGCAGAAGCAGCTGGATGAGCTAAAGAAGCAATCATCAAATAAAGAATGTATCTCTTTGAAGCAAGATCGTAAGGTGGCAAAACCTACAGGAAGTAGGTCCAATGGGATGGTAATTGATGTGAAGATCATGGGTTGGGATGCGGTGATTCGAGTGGAGAGCAGCCGGAAGGATCATCCTGCAGCAAGGTTGATGGTGGCTCTTCAAAAATTGGACTTGGAGTTGCAGCATGCTAGTGTTTCTGTGGTGAACGAGTTCATCATGATCCAGCAAGCCACAGTTAAGATGGGGAGTCAGTTCTACACTCAGGAGCAGCTCAAGGTGGCTCTATTTGCCCAAATCTGAGAAAGTTTGAAGGATTTCGTTCCGTGCGAGTTGGCATCGACTAGACAATGGAATTGAAGTTTCTCCATTGAAAGCGAGAACCTGCGCAATATTGTCAGGTTCCGGGTGGTGCGAACTCTTTGGTCAATGGGCTTTGTTTAGTTGTGTTGTTGCTTCTGGTAGATTGAACTCCTAGATTGCAAGTTGTAGTAAATAGCCTAGTTCTAGCATATAGCAATTTTTTTTTTTTTTTTTCACATTGGATGTCCTGCCGGTCTTCGATGTAAATAGATGTTCCGAAACTGAAACTTCTGGGCTGTTTCCTCAATCCTTTGTTGGCTTGTTCTGCTGTTTGTTGGGTTCAACCGAGATCATGTCCCTTGTACACCAAGCATCCTGTAATCAATGGGCAAGTGTGGCACCGTATATTTATTATTGTCTTCCTGTCAAAGTTCAGAGATTTAAGATCGCTCATAGTGCAACCTCCTGCATTGTGATAATTCTGTTGAGCTCTTCATGTCTCCTCGCATGATGTTGGGTTGTCTGTATCTCGGTTGCAGAGATGTGCAAGTAATGAGCATATACTTATTTTTTGGTCATTTGGAGCTTAACCATATTGATCCTGTAGATTCTATTTGGTGGATGATAATTGGGATCGGCTTTCATGGAACGAGAGAACATGAGCATCTGCATAATTCTTTGGGCTCTGGCATGGTGACTTACACGAGCATATACACTTAGTATTAGGGAGCATCATCAAACATTACGGTGCATAGGATTCTTATTAACTTGGCTTTCTGTCACTCTCTTCACTGCTGAATCACTAGCCTTGTCAAGGCCAATGCCCACGTAATACCCGCTTGTCGATTTCCCTTTTTCTGCACCTTTTCCTAGCCAGGACAAGAGAGTGATCAAAACAAAAGAACTACCTGTGCTTTTCTGGTGGATGCATTGAAGTAAAGATTGCCACTACAGGTGTCCAAATCCAGTGTTCTGGTCCGAAACCTCCAGACGAAAAGGTTGATTTTTGACCTGCGCTATGGAGTACAGATTCCATGGCATTATTGCTCCGTGTCCTACAAAGCCGGAAAAAAAAACAATTATTGGAATCATACAGTATCGGAGGAGCACGGGTGGATTTTTTGTATTATGTTAATGATACTTGGCAAAGCTATGGTGATTTTGGAACATTATGAGCTGCTTTAATAGGAGTTGATGGCCAAAAAGAAGAGGAGTTGGGCACGAATCTGAAATTGCCAAATTGAGGGTTGAGTTGTTTGCCACCCTAAACTTCAGTGGTTCAGCTCATTTCTAGGGATCGAAATGGATGAGAATCAATGCAAAACAGCAAAAACAACAACAACAATAACAACGGAGAATCATCATCCACAAAGTAACCGCCCCCTTCTCCCTTGATCTTTCTCCATCGAACCCTTTGTAATTCTTAAAGATCCCTCCCCATTTCTCTGTCTCTCCGGTAATGGCTTCACTCTTTTTTGCGTGAGGAAAGTCTCGTTTCTCTCCGATCAAAACACCCACTTTCATAGCATAGACTTTCCCAAGCCGCCGTCACGACCCATGAGCCTCAATTGCCTTACCTGCCGTGGCGGGCAGCGGACAAACTCGGACCTCGATTACCGATGTGCCGGAGAAGATAAGCTATCTTGCATGGCGGTCGAGAGGAGCTGGTCCGGCCCTTTGGCCCCGCCACCTTATGAGCACTTCAGGAGCGGGCCTCTGATCGTCGGGGCCAAGACTAGCGCGAAGGGAAGGCACCGTCGGATTCACAGCTCCGGGCCTGTGGCTTTCGGCGGGAGCCGAGGAGTGGGGCCCGAGGGGGAGCCGAGGCTAGTCCGGAGCTGGGGGATGAGGAGGGATTGGAGCTTCGAGGACTTGGAGCAGAGGAGGGACGGCAAGAGGCGAGACGAGACCGCGCATTTGAATTGATATGTGGCTCATTTGACTATATAAAATCCATAAATCTCATGTTTTAGCTCTTCTTCTTCTTCTTCCTCTTTCCATTTTGGTTGCATCCTTGCTCTTTTTAGTGATGTTTTTGACGTGTCTAGTTGAAACACGTTCCATCGTTTGGACAGCCAATCTCACAGAGATTTTCTCAATTGAAAAAACTCACAGTTTTTAGGGGCGTAATATGCACAAAACGAAAGAAAAATGACAAGAGATTTATCGAGCTACTCACATTAAAAAAATGTAGAAAAAAAAAATATGGAAGATTTTTTCGAATATACGTCAATTGTAAGAACCTATCAGAATATCCGCTATGAATACAAAAGCCAATTTCGAATTTTAATTGGACAAACATGAAGAGAGAGGAGCGCTACCGTGTTAGGCATGATTAGTTCTGTTGAATTTGAAGATGAAAAGTTGACCGGTCATCAACATTGAAGATGCAGGCCAAACTCACCATTCGTGATGCTGCAAATCACGCGCGCCTCTATAGAAATTGTTGTATGGTTCCATAACGCCACTTCAGCTGTTGATGTGGCGACCATTTTTCTTCATGGCCACTCGTAATTTGACACGTGTCCGCTGATGTTGAATCAAGTGGGAAAAGAAAAAAATTGCAGATTGAGGTCAGGGAAGATGGAGCTGACCATGTCTGGCCGGTGGCAGCCGCTGACCGGCGAAACCTTTCCCCGTCTCGGCTTCTCGACAAAAGAATTCTCCATCGGTGTTTTTTTTTTATTTATATAATTTGAAGATAGGTGTTAATATTTAAGTAGATGCGAATCGTAGAATGCTTGCCACATCGGGCTAGGAGTCACTCGATATTTTTCTGCACGCCTATATGAACTCCTCCATTAGCTTCATATGCTAAACTACTAAATACGAGGATCGCCACACAAGTCCGAGAAAGAAGCCTTTAATGACTGAGCGAACGTAATCATAGGGTACTTGGCCGGCAAGCCGGTTACCAAGCAATGTTCGAAGCACAGGGCAGCCAAGTAGATAGCAGAAGCTCCCGACGGGGGCCTCTAGCGCTTTTTCGGTAATCCGGTGAGCGGCCTAAATACGTTCCTTATTTTAACATGCCAGTGCCCACATACCCTGTGTCCCCTCAATTTCCAGATAAATATTTTTCATCCTTAGCTGACAAGGAACATCCCCGAGTTTCACGTCACGTAGTCCAGAGGAAGCAGGAAATGGTCAGTAGGGGACATGTTTTCATTGTTATATTTTTGTGTAGGAACTGCTTGCCACGTGGGGTGGTGGCGCAGTTGGCTAGCGCGTAGGTCTCATAGCTTCTGAGTTATCCTGAGGTCGAGAGTTCGAGCCTCTCTCACCCCACTACATCCATTTTCTCCTTCACTTAAGAGAGTTTCAAATTTTGGTTTCTCTATGACAAAATCTAAATGCAGCTAACGATGTCTGTACGTTTGTTTACCTAACTAGCATAACATGTATGTTCTTGTTTACTATTACGAAGTGCTAGTCATATATACGTATGTCTGAATGAATCTTCACCTCACATTCCCTCCTATACGAAAGCTCTTTATTTTAAGCCTAGTTATTCATACCAAATGGCTTCAAAAACCCAGCTTTGTTGACTTTACTGCAAAAGGGTGTCTAAGCAACTGTACCGCATAACCCATTAAGAGCCAACTGACAACGATGTCGAGCTACCAAAACGGAGCGAGGCGGCGACCATTTTCATCCCCTTTGACCGACAACAGATTAGGGTTTTTACGTACCCGATCCGCCTTGTGTACAAGGTTGCGTGTTCGAAGCAAAAGAGCTGCCGGGATGAACCCCGCATTACTAGTTCAATTAACGCTGCAGTCTGCACTTCTTTTCCGCTCTTGACGAGGTTTTTTTATTCAGTCGCTTTCGGGCATCGATCTTGTGGACGATAGAGCTTGCCCCCCTGCCTTTCTTCTTGAATATACCCAGCGAAAGACAACGATGCAAGAAGTGGTCAAAGTCGTGCGAGTATGGAAGTGTCTTGCAAGGCAAGATGGTGTTTCCTCCCCCGAGAGACTTTAGAAATGTCAACATTTGACCTCCCCAAAAACAGAAAGGATTAATATCACACGGAAAAGCCCTAAACTGACACGCTTGTTGTGATAAATTTTTCCCAAATTATTTTTTTTTTTTACTATAAAAAATCCTAAACCGATACACTTGTGACAAATTTACCTCAAACTAGTACATCCGTTACAAATTTACCATCCTTTGGTTTTTATTAAATTTAGCCATCAAATTGCAAAGTTAAATGGCACGTGGCGGTTTACGGGTGTGCCGGTTTATGATTTTTACTCTCTGTTCGTCACGGGTATATCAATTTGAGATTTTTCGTGGTATTAACCAAATTTATCGAAGGGTAAATTTATCCCGAGCATACAAGTTTGCGATTTTTCGTGATAAAAAAAGATTAGTTTAGGGTAAATCCGTCCCCGGTGCACCGGTTCGGGGTTTTTGATAGTCGAAAAAATAGTTTGGGATAAATTTATCACAGGCGTGCGGGTTCGGAGTTTTTCATGATATTAATCCAAAAATAAAATATGGTAGAATGCTTTGGGTCCAAAATTGATTAGAAGCAGTTTGGCTTTGGCTTGTTTATCTCTCCAGCATGTGAAGGGAAATTAGGGGGAGAAATTAAAAATAAATAAATAAATAAACAAATGGGTTTTTTAGGTAGGGGAAGGCCTTGATCTAGATCTTATCTTATAATGAGGAAATTCAAAACTTTAGAATCACAGAGTCATGATGACGCCAGCGTGCCTAACTTTGAACTGTCTATAAAAGTTAATTTTTTCTTTTGGCTAATCCGACCATCTTGCGATAAATTCCCTTTGGAAAGCCACGTTTTCTTTTTAATGAGCCTCATAAACAATGTCGACTACTTATCTTTGTTGGCTTCACTTGGAACTTTTTGCCAAAGTTTTCCGAACTCGTTTTCACTCTTGACCGGATCTTTTCGAGGCGGTGGTAACTATCCGAGGCTGAATGTTGAGGTGCGATGCGCTCGGCGAAGCCTCTCTCATGCGATGTGGGACTCGCGAGATCGCGGCATCGTGCCTAAAAAAGCGACGTTATGCGAAAGCAAGTCAAAATGGATATGCCTTTTCCATTTGAATCTTTGTGTAGGATATATCGACCTCCGTGCATTTCGCCTTTGTTATCGAATGCAGACACCAGGTGCGGGATCAGGGGGAGATAACAAAAGGTATCTCCCCATAGTTTTCCTCTTGGATTCGTAACCTCCATGTGGACTTACAAACATGATGAATGGAGTTCACGAAAGATGTTGGCACTAATCGAACTTATGGATCAAAGTCGCGTGATTCCAACACTTAAAACAACATTTACGAGGAATTGTGAGCATTTACATCAAGAATGACTTTCATTATTTAGAGAGAGAGCGAGATCAAAGTAAACATTCATCGGTAATTGATGGGGAAAATGATATGAATGGTTCATAAATTTTGGTCTAATGTGTAACGTCGTCCTTGAACTTTTTCAATCTGCTCAATATGATTCCTAAATTTTGGTCCGATATTCAATATCATAATTTAATTTTATAAAAATGATTATATGAAGAATTTATCGATCATTTATAGATCATTTATGCTATTATTGCTTCGATGTATCCCGAGCGAGAACGTGGGAAAATCTCTGAAGCGAAAATTAGGGTTTTGGGGTTCCAAATTGTCATTCCTCGGGTCCACAGGCCCCGTCATGCGTTGACTCGGGGAACTCCATTATTACAGAGCAGAGCAGACAGTGAGTTTTGGGGTAAGAATCCGACCGAAAGATAAATTTTTTGGTCAAGAATCCGAAAATGGGAGAAAGATGGAAACAGCGGCGATGATTCCGTATGTTTTGACCGAGGAGGGGAGTGAAGAGAAGAATACGAACCCTCTCGTTTCTCGCTCATGCGTAGCTTCGCCGTAAGCTGCGAATGGAGCTTCGAGTCTTCGACCCCACAGGCGCACCACGTCACCGTCCCGCTCTCACGCCGTTGTTCCTATCTCTTTCGCGCACCTAAAATTATCATTCATTCATTTCGTTGTTGACTCTCTCTCTCATCCCCTCCCCCTCTCTCCCGTCTCTAGGGTTTCCCGTATTCTCCTCTTCCCTGCTTCTGACTACTCTAGACACAGACCCGAGCGGTCTGAGAAGATATTCTTTTTGCCAATCGAAGACCCGAGTGACCGCTTTCGATCTTCACTTCCAGGTTCGGAAGCAAGTGGGTCTTTGGAGTTGGTCAGATTCTTGCTGCCGCCGAGGTTAGAATCTTGGTCGCGTTCCTACGATTCAGCTGCTCTTAGCTTTCTGTTTTTGTGGGGTAGAGATTTGGATGTTATGCTCGGGTTGTTAGACTAGTGCTGTCTGGAGCTCAAGTTCGAATCTTTGCTTGTTGATTGGGGGAAAGGTATTTGGAGGCTTTTTGGTTTCTTCGTGGGTGCTTCCGATATTGGGGATATTTGAAGATGCGAAGCTGAATCAATCTGATCATTGAATACCCAGTGAAAATGCTAGCTCTTTGGAGTTATAGCCCTGTTTGTTGTGGCTTATGAATGGTTAAACATCCCGGGAACGGGAGGTTGATGAGCGATTGACGAGCGTGTGTGGCTTCTGGTGATTACAATTTTGGGATCTCGAAAATGGACAGCTCTAGGAACAGGCAGAATGATCCTTTGGGTGTGAACAAGATGGGCAAGAACATAAAGAAGAGCCCATTACACCAGCCAAACTTCCCCAACAACAGTAACAGTAACACCACCACCTCCACGAATAACAACCCAAATAATGCCGCCAGGCAACAGCCGCAGCCTCAAGTTTACAACATCAGCAAGAATGATTTCCGCAGCATTGTTCAGCAATTGACGGGTTCCCCTTCGCAAGATCCCTTGCCTAGACCTCCCAACAATCCCCCAAAAACACCGAGCATGCGGCTGCAGAAGATTCGCCCGCCCCCCTTGGGGCCTATGAACAGGCCCCATATTCCCCCTCCTGCTGCAGTTCCTGTGGCTCCGCCTCCAGTTCCCTACAACAGCAGCTTCGTTCGGCCTCCTCAATATGGTCAGCCGTCGCCAACACCTTTGCCGCCTATGGAACCTCGGGACCCATTTATGCAGAACACAACCGATTCTCCTATCTCTGCATACATGCGATACTTACAGACTTCAATGTTGGATCCTAGTCCAACCCAAGCTCCACCTCATTTTCCGCATCAAGCTCCAGGCCAAGTTCAGAATCATCCACCACAATCTGGTTTGCTTCACAATCCTCATCTTCCTGCGCCAAGAATGAATGGTCCAATGCCACCTATGACCAATTTTCCTTCTCCTCAGATGAATGGTCCCGCACTTTTGCCCTCTCCGACTTCTCAATTCCTCCTACCATCGCCAACCAGTTACTTTAATTTGTTGTCTCCAAGATCGCCTTATCCTTTGCTTTCGCCTGGGTTCCAGTTTCCTCCCCCTTTGACGCCCAACTTTTCGTTTTCACCGGCCACTCAGACAGGGATTTTGGGCCCAGCTCCTCAGCCACCACCTTCACCTGGGCTTGCATTTCCGCTGTCTCCTTCAGGTTTCTTTGCAATCCCAAGCCCAAGGTGGAGGATGTAATAGTTTTTCTTGTTTTTGAGCAAAATTGCGGGCTGCAAGTTCTCCACTGAAGGTCTTTGCAGTGATGGATCCGGTGCTTTCGCCACATATACTGTGGATTCATCTGCTTGTGGAAGCTTCCACTGTGAAAACTTTATGTATGATTGTCATGTAAGAGGTTCTGTGTAATTTGAAGTCCTTTTTGTTTATGTTCATTTTCTTCACTTTTGCCTGTATCGACACCCATTTTGTAGCTTTTTCTTTATTCCCGGTGACTTGGATATATTAACAGCTGCAAAAGTTTAATTTAGCTGGTGGACTAGTTCGCTTTAGGTGATATAGGAGATTACATCATGCAAATGGCAATTTGGCAATGTGTAGCATGAAAGAGTCTGACTTCGATTGAAATGGAGGTAGGAATTAGGTCCTGTACTGAGAAGAATTCCAGTTTATTGTAATAATACTGATATAGTCTTTGTTTCCATGGGATCTGCTCTTCTTTTGATTGGTCCATACCTTGAATTTTCATTGCCGTGTTGTTCTTATAATCCCCTTCATGATAATTATGATTCCCGGGTTCCATTTCATGTCATCTTTCTATTTTCTAGCTTCCTATGGTTCTATCTTCATATATTCACAAAATGAAATAAGAGAACGTGGAGGAACAATTCTTTAGTTTTCATCTTGCGGTAACTGCAAGTAGGGGGAGGTGCAATGTAGATGTTGGATCTGAAACCTCTCGGTTCTTGATCAGGGATAACCACCCTTAGGCCAATGCCTTGCTTCTGTGTTCTTATCGGCGAAGAAATGAGTTACGCGAGCATTGAAAAAGGTATCTCTAAATTGTGTTGTTGAAGAAAGGATAGACTCAAGGGTGAGGAACTAGCAATTTTCGGTCTCCAATTGGAGTAGTTCTAGTTTTACCTGTTATTCGCCGCTTTGGTCACTCGAGCTTCTTAGAGCCCTGACTGGATCAAATTGAACTGAAATCTGGGTATCCGTCAAGTGGAACTTCTTTCCTTGTGTTTGATTGACGTTGAGGATGTAAAGTTCATTCTCATTTGACACTATGCATTGGCCATTACATTTCGCCGTTTTGCGTTTAATGTGTATATGCTACATTGGCTAACCATGTCCAAGCTTCTGTTGTAGTACTGCCAACATGTTTAAGCAGATGAAGATATTACTCAATATCTGGGATCGATGTGATTATGTCAAATTTCTTGTCTACAAAGTGTGTCTTCTGCTCCTGGATCTTTGGCAAAATGAGTGCCTCTGCTATCTGAGTGTGAGGCCTTGGCGGTGCATCATGTCGACATTTATGTAAATGTACCGAGTTAGCTGGCTCTAACATGTTGAGATGCAGTTTAAGTTTTGGTATCTGTATGCTTATACTGATAAACATCGCGTAGGGCATGCGACTAGCTTGCACTCCCAGCGTAGATAATATGGATTCACATATGTTTTGACGAGTCGCCCAAGTAGTCCTATAAACTTTTGGGTCTGAGTCTTGTGAAGAGTTCGTTGCGGTGTTTACTGGTGGACTAGGCTGAGTGCCTGAGGGCCATCATTTGCGCTGGTCATTGACACTTACGGCCAGGTGGTTTTGATCATTCATTCATGTGATTAGGCTTCCAGGCTTTGGACGGAAGGCAGGGGAAGTTAAGATGTGTCTAGGGACTATCTGTTGATTAATGTTCCTTAAACTAAGCCGACATGCTGTGGCTCAGAATGTTCTCATTTTCGCAAAGATCGGCACGTCCTATTAATTCGGGTTCTTAAACCTGACGAAGCATGCGTTGAGTCCTGTAAATCTTCAGGCATCGCAGAACCGAAAGATATGAAATCCGGGTGGCGTCAGATTTCGCTCCAGGAAGAAGAACGCAGTTTGACCTTAGCACAAGAGGATACTTCTACTAATGATACTTTTCACCAGGATTTTGTATCCTTTTTTTTTTTTTTTTTTTTTTTTTTTTGAGATTGGGGGCTTCGGAGGGATTATACTCTCAAGTTTGCTCACCTCGAAATGTAAGGGAACCATAAATATTTTCTCTCTTCTATGCGTCTTACCGTGTCTATAAAATATACCGCTTTTAGTAACTTGTCATGTGAACATTTGTTCTCTTTAAATGGGTAAAAGAACACTTTTTTCTTGTTGATTTTGACTTGTTTCCATATTTTCTCTCTTTTTTTGAACTTGCCATATTTTGTTTGATTTTTTGAGTACCATTTCTGCAATTTATTAAGGGTCCGTATGGTAACATTCCAAAAAAAGTGTTTTTACTCCCAAAGTATTCCCGTAACACTTTGGAAACGGAAACGCGTATGGTAAAAAATTGTTCCAAAAGTGTTCCGGGGAACACTTTTGAGAAATAAAAATACTTTTGGAACAAAAATGAGAAACAACAAAATCTTGTTTCTGGGTTTTGGAACACTTTTTAGAAACAACTTGAGGAGGAGCTTGTACAAGCCATCATTGCTCACCATCGTCGGTGAGGAGTTGAAGTGGCCGCCGCCGCCGTCGGTTGTAGATCCTTCCTTTTGATGAAAAAAGTGTTTTTTTTTTGTACTTGCCAAACGCGTTTTCGTTCCCGAAAATCGTAGCCGGGAACAGAAACACAAAAAAATATTTCTATTCCAAATATGTTCCCAAGAACAAAAACGTTACCATACGGACCCTAAATTGTAAACATGACATACTTTTTCAATCGTTCAAAATGCATGATTTGCGTTGGTTTTCACTACAACATTACTAACATTATCCCAGCATCTCGTCGCAAAAAACCGTAAATTCTTTTTCAGATACAATTTTCGGATTGAAGTATATTACGTTATTCTTAAGAATTTTCTCGATAGTTAAGCTGAGAAAAGTAGTATATTAATCCTGGATATGGTTATGACCATGGCATGTTATAATTTTTTTTGTTTTTCGTCTGTTTCATGTTATTAATAGGCACGCTTGTCCTAATTGCCGCTATTTTTTTTTTTTGCAATGATATCATTTATAACGAGCAGACTATTAAGTTTAAGTTCATTTTAACTTTAAAAAATGCTTGAAGAGGGAAAGCGAGATTTAATTTTTCTTAAGCAAAACCATGTCATCTCTTATGCAATTGAGATATCCATTTCCCAACAATGCATTCATTTGTTATGTTTGATAACTAAACTAATATCGTCCCATATATGCTAAGATCCAACCCGGTTTAAATTCTCACTTCTACCCAAAAAGGAATTCAGATTTATACGGGAAAATTACCAAAAAGTCCTAAACCTATTGCAATTGTGCCGATTTAGTCCTAAGCTTTTTTTTTTTTTTTTTTGCCGATTCAATCCTAAACCTTTTGCAATTGTGCCAATTCGGTACATCCGGCGATGGCAAGGCCGAGTCTCGCCTCGTCAACTACGGCTTGGCGAGGCTTAGCCTCGCCTGGCTATGGTGAGAGCCTTGCCGATCGACCTGCGGCCGGTCGTCAAGGTCCGACGATCGACTTGGAGGTGGAACGGCGAAGGGGAAGGGGAAAGGGAAGAAAAAACCAAGAAAATAAAAAAAAATCAAAAGAAAATAAATAGATTCAAAAAAAATATTAAAATAGTAGGTACACGTCAATGGCAACCGGCCAAAATTTTTCAAATATACTAAATTGGTACAATTGCAAAAGGTATAGAACTAACTCGACAAGAAAAAGAAAGGTTTATGACTGAATCGGCACGGTTGCAATAGGTTTAAGGCTTTTTTGGTGTTTCTCCCGATTTACACCGTTGAGCTCTACTCTTTCCAGTCATGACTTGATTCTCGATTCAAGGTTTTATCCTTGTTTTGTTTAAGCGAAAAACCATCATCGACTTTTCCATCAAGTTTTTGGAAATACCGTAATTTTTGCCAAAACCCGACGAGGTTTCAAATGACTTCAAATGCGCGAATTGTCGGGAGTATCGAGTATCGGATAAATAGCAAAACCTAAAAGAATGCTAAAAAAAAAAAAGACACCGAACCCTATTTAGATCCTTAACTGATCTCTTCTCAGCTCACCCTTTCCCATGGCAAGATCTTATTATGGAAGGGGATTTTTCCCATGAACTCAAATATCAATCTTCAACATCAATTCTAGAAATTGATCGTCACTACCTCAAATGTGCTTTCGCGCAAATTTGAAAGAGAGATTTTTGAGAGTGGCACCCACAAAGACAAAACAGCCCCAATCAAAACAAGCAAATCTCTAATTCTCATTAACTGCCCCCACCTTAAATTCCCCCGCAATACTCCCCAACCTCATTGGCTAATCCAAGACCCTTTCTTTCTCTCGTGGGCTCCAACTCTTTTGCCCTCCAAAAAGGACCAATCGCTGGCTAAAGAACTGAGAGAAAAAAAAATTGCAATTAAGGACAAGGAATCTTGAAAAACCCACCAATAAAAAAAGCTGGCTTTTGTAGCTTCTTCCTTTCCTTTTCATTTGCTTCCCCCCACCCCTTTTATTGTATGAACAACAAGTTGGCAACTTGCGGGGAAAAACTCGCTTTGAATAAGCCATTTGGCCTACCATAGAGGAGAAAAAAGGAAAGAAACGAAGGTCGCTTTCGCTCGAGACTTTCCTTATCATGGGGTTAAGTGCTCTTCCGATAGTCTTTGACGCGGCCTTCACTATTCAAATGCTCCTCTCTGAAGTGAATCGCCACGAGAACTAAAATGAATCGCCACGAAAGCTCTACGACCGATTGTCTGCGACGTACGCATTCAAACTCATTCCGATGTACAAAGTCGAGTTTTGAAATGGATGAATATTTGGAAAGCAATAGAAAAACTATACATCTTTTTCGCACGCATCATGATCGATCCCCGTCCAATGAATTAGTTCGATTTTGCTCGAAGGGCGGACGATGCGGTTAACTTGTGCATTTTCCCCTTCTGTTGAGTGTGATTGCTGCTTTGCGTGCAGACGAGTGGATCTTCTAAAAGCACTTGACTTGCTGTGGCAATCCACAGGAGGAAGGAGTTGGACCACGAGAGAGTGCCTGGAATGGCCCCCCCCCCGCCCAAACCACCTCACCAGTTCTCACCATCCAATCAAAGTGATGAATAAGATTCTGAACTTGCCAGACAATGCCTACTGACCTTTTCTTGTCCAAGAGCAAAGCATCTCTTCCACCACAAGAAATGGGGAGCTGGCATCAACGGCTGAAGAAGCTACGTTCAGACATTTCGATCCTGCAACTTGAGGCCCCGCATGTACGTGGGAAGAGATTCATGGCAGTGAAAAGTGGATGACCATTTCCTACTGTTGATAAGAAAAGGTAAGCTCCATGAAGTAGGCGCTCCGATGGAACAAAACCTTACGTGTAGTTGCTTATCGAGCCGGGGCAAACCAGGTCAATGGAAAGAGGCACCACGGCGCAAACTTGGAGGATCTGTTAGGATTAGACACAATAATTTTTTGCTAAATAGAGAGTAAAAAACAAGAGAAAGATATCATAAACTTCAATAGTCGAGAAAATTTTAGATCACTCGGTAGCTATTCATAAGCTGAAACTCAAACTATCAATAAAGTACGGATCCAAATTACGAAAATCCTCCGGCAGCCTAGAGTTGCTGCTCCTTGCGCGACTCTCATTGAGATCATGAAAAGTATGTATCACACCTTCAACAAGAACACAGAAATTGAGATGCGAGAAGATGGTCATGCGTTTTGTCTCCATGTAGACAAAAAGAAGGGGTAATGTGGGATTGTGGGTCAGCATCAGCATCGGCAGGAGCAAAAAGACATGAAAGGAAGTTTGACAATCTGGGATATAACATCTTTAAAAAGTCTTTTCAGCAAACTTTGGATAACGTTTCTTGATTCACATGCGGACCCCAGATCTTACTAGTCGTGACACAGATCTCTTCTCCACCCCCGCGCCCCCCAACTTGCCATATGCAGTTAATGTGTGCCCCATCACCGCCAGCTATCTGACATTTGTCTGGCATCGAAAAAGCATTTAGCTTTGCTTCCGCCTCAATTCAAGCAAGCAAGGAAAAAGGGAAAAAAAAACGGCTCTTGCTCGTTCTTGTTTTGGATGTGTCCCCAAGCTAAACTCTGCAAAGCTCAAGTCGATGTCCCCCCGCATCAAGCCAACAACTACTGAGGATGAAATTTGGATTTGCTTCATTAATTTTCAAACCCATGCATGAATCAACTGATGATCAGAGATGTTAAGGATCCAAATCGTAAAGAGACCCCACCAGCCACCAACCGAAGCATCAGATCATAGCATCGACCCCCCGACCGTACTCATCGTGAACGCACGATCATGTTAGTTCAGTGATTCTAATCTCTCTCCAAGAGAAATCAAAGCCTCTTGCCTCCTTTTTTCCATCAACCTATGATGATTCCTCTGAATGGAAGAAGACGCGGGAAGGGGGAAGGGGGAAGGGACTTACCAGAAACGCAGGCGCGCCTCCTTTTCTGAGCATTTTTCTTGCCTTTTCAGCCTTCCCTAGAAATTCCTCACTACCAACACTGCTTCCCCTCTCTCTCTCTCTCTCTCTCTCTCTCTCTCTGTGTGACAGACAGACCCCACAAGAGGTTAAAGAAAGAACAAATACTGATGGTACGCTGTCCAGTTTGTACCCACAGATTCTTCTGGCTCCAACTTGAACGAATTCAGCTGTCCAACTTTCAGCCCTTCACACCCATTTTCCATCTCTGTTCGACCTGTGTCCCCACCATTCTCGGGGGGGGGGATGGAGATATAAGCTGGTAATTGAGCGCACCTTCAATGTCAATGCCAACGCAAGGATCGACCAAATTCTACTCAACAGAAGGGAGAAAGCCATTAATGGTGCCCTCTTCTGGGTACTGGTTCTAGACTTCTAGCCCACTTCACAAGTGAAAAGAGAGGGAGGAAAGATTGAAACCAGATGGAACCGTTCACATGCATGTCTAACTACAAATCTCTGAACCTACCCATGATGGAATAACCCCACATTATAGCAGTTAAACCATCCGTTTGGAAATTGCTCGCACTAACCGCAACAACAAGAACAAGAAACCACTACCACCCCCATAGCAGAAAAGGTTTAGAAAACAAAAAAGATAGGACCTTTAGTCCAGACGATCTTGATTCTTGAGAGCTTCAATTTGTTTCCACAGCGAAAAGAATTTACAGAAACAGGCAACAAGAATATAACATTTCTGTACACATTGCATCACTTTGACTAATCTAAACCAAATCTGCATTACGCTTTTGACTTGATCTTGATTTCTCTCACAAATTTCTCTTGCCTCAACGCCCCCAAATGCGACCTGACCCTCACTAAATCAGCTCCGTCTCAATCTCACTCACATGTGCGTGTAGGGAGAGAGGTCAAAAAAGCAAAAGAAAAGAGTTTCGCATCTCGTGAATCCTTTTTTCAAGAAAAGAAGAAAAATCACGGGAAGAAAAGAGGAGGAACTATCGTGGGGATCTTTTTAAAAAAGTATGCCTGAGTCGTCGGCCGCGTCACCGCCGGCCACGAGCCATCCCTTCGGCGACGGACGCCAGCTTCTGCAGATTCAGCTTCACGACGGTGTCGGCGAAGAGGCGCGTGTCCTCCTCGGTGTTCCCTTCCGGCACGTCCACCACGTAAGACTCCAACACCGCCGTCCAGATCTCCCCCGTCCTCCCCGCCTCGTGCACCGTCGTCACCGAGCGGTAGTTCCTCAGCCTGTGCTCGCCGCCGATGATGCTGAACCCCGCGACCTGGCGCTCGTCGTCGAGCACGTCCAGCCTCTCCGTGCTGGTCTCCGCCGGCAGGCCCGATATGACGCTGACGTCGCGCGTCGAGCCGACGGCGAGCGCGAAGCCCTCGGGGACGGAGCAGCTCTTGATGAAGTGCTTGTAGACCTGGGGCCTGTCGAAGCGGCGGACGATGGACCAGACGGTGGCGCGTGGGGCGTGGATGCGCTGGCCCAGGAGGGAGGAGCACTGGCCCGGGCGGAGCGTGTAGGTGTGGAACTCGTCGACGAACGGGGCTAGCTCGGCGAACTCGTCCTGGGTCAACCCGGCGGGGACCTTCAGGTGGTGGGTCGTGGTGTGTTCTTGCGTTTCTTGAGATGTCTCGCCTTCGCCTTTCTCCTCCTCCATTGAAGAGCCTGTAGAGAGAGAGAGAGAGAAGAGAGAGACTTTTGTATTCTGTACGGGAAGAGAGCAGAGGGTGGAACTGGGGAATGAGAGAGGAAGGGTTTTGTTTTTATTTGGCTTTGGCTTTCGCTAATATATTAAATCATTTTTTTTCATATTGCTGGTTCTTTAATTTATTGATTTATTTGAGATGCTGGTTTGTAAAAATATTAGAAGAAATTTTCATTATGATTTATATCATGGAAAATCCAAACTGGTACATCTGTGACAAATTTACTGTAAATTAATTTTTTTTTACCATGAAAAATTTCAAACCAATACGCGTGTGACAAATTTGCCCCAAGCTTTTTTTTTTTTTACTACCAAAAATCATAAACTGGTACTTTTGTAATAAATTTACCATAAACTAATCTTTTTTATCAAGAAAAATCACAGACTAGTACATACGTGACAAATTTACCATCCGTTAAATTGGATTAATATCACAAAAAATCCCAAATTGATAAAACATGTGACAAACAGAGGGTAAAAATCACAAAATGGTACACCCGCAAATTGCCACATGATATCCAACTTAACAATTTAACTATTAGATATTGGGATAAATTTGTCACAAGTGTACTAATTTATGATATTTGATGGTCAAAAAAATAATTTGAGGTAAATTTATCACAGGTATACTAGTTTGCGATTTTTCATGGTATTAACTCTTTTATTTATTTGTTTGTTTAGGTGTTTGTTTGTAATAATATTAGAAGAAATTTATTTTATTTTATTTTTCGTTTGGGGGGAGTGTTGGGGGGTTGCTGAAAAATGTCAACATGGTGAAGTGTACATGTGGTGGGTCGTGTCGTGGCACATCTTGACACATCATTCTGAAGTGGATTCTAAAGCTGTTATTTTAATTTCTTGTTAAGCTGGCAAATAAGCCTAAAATTCTCTATAAAAAAAATCCCCAACTTCATGTTCGATCCGAATTCTGCCCTTTAACTTCCTTTTATCTAAAACAAATCCCTGGTAACATTTGCCCCACCCGGTCGAAAATCGTTACTGATTTTTTCGAGATTATCAACATCGAAAGGTGATTATTGTTCCATAGGGTGTTGGTTAAGACGCGAGTTCTCATAATGAACCTCTCATTGGCCCTGATATTGACAGTTCTAAGGAAATTAGCGGGGATTTTCAGACTTGTGGCAGATCTCCTTTCACATCGATCTTTTTATGACAATTTTCCCCGTCAATCAAAGCTGGCGCTTGAAGAACGTCGGTAGAGACCGAATAATTTTAAGGGAAGCTAGATGTATTAGATCGCGTTAGGTCCATATGCCTTGAATTTAAGATGTCATCCAACATTAAAATGTTCAGCTCACTCGGGACTTGAATTCTTCTGTTTTCAGCATCAAAGTTTTTGGCGGACTTCTATGTTGTCGTTCTTAGAATTTAGCCATGCGTGTAATCCAAATACATTTCGTCTTGTGAATAAATTTAAACCGTAGACAAGGTCAAAATATTAATACTGCAAAACCCCCCCGCTGTTTTCCACGTCGACGTTGGACAACATAAATAAATCGAATAAATCTACTCCAAACTTCCTTTTTTTTATAAAAGGCAAACATGGCTAAATTCTAAGAACGACAACATAGAAGTTCGCTAAAAACTTTGATGCTGAAAACAGAAGAATTCAAGTCCCGGTGAGCTGAACATTTTAATGTTGGATGACATCTTAAATTCAAGGCACATCGACCTAATGCGATCCAATGCGTCTAGCTTCCCTTAAAATTATTCGATCTCTACCGACGTTCTTCAAGCGCCAGCTTTGATTGATGGGAAAAATTGTCAAAAAAAGTCACAAAACCTCATACATTTTTGCGAATTCATTCCTAAACCTTTTAAGTTTATTGGTTCATGTATTGCTAATTCAGTCTTATTGGCTGAAAATAACCGATGTGGATGACAGTGCTAACGTAGATAATTTTTAAATAATATTTATTTATTTATTTATTTATCTTTTTTTTTTTCCTTGGTTTCTTCCCTCCGACATCGAGAGAGGACCGTCCGCACTAGCGAAGGGCATGGGTGGCCCTCCCCCCGACTCTAGAGGGAAAAAAAGCAAGGAAAAAAGGAAAAAGGAAAAAAAAAATAAACTATTCAAAAGATATTAAAATATTGTTAAATATTAGTAAAATTTGTCAACGTCGGTATCGGCAATGTCACATAGGATGGCTGGCGTCCACGACAGCGATTTTCAGCCAATAGGACTGAATTGGCAAAATATGAAAAAATTTATGATCGAATTGATAAAAGTTTAAAAGGTTTAGAATTTTTTGATAATTTGTTTTTCTTGATTAATGAATATCTAATTCGATAACGAAGATATTCAGCAGTTCAGTTCGATTTTCAAAATTTCAATGAAGCACACATAATCACAAAGTGCATTTATAAAGTGGAGATTTTTTTAATAAAAAATTTGTTTAACAAGTGCTCCTATGCGTCAATGGAATAAGACGAAATGAGGCCAAAGATAATAGGACTAACATTGATGTTATTTCTTCAGGTAAATTCACGGACATGTCAAATGTAATGTGCCCTTAAGAGCCCTTCCGTGTCGTGACTAAACCTTCTTAATGAATGATTTACAAATCATTTTTCTATAAACAATCGCTCGTATCGCTTGAAATAATTAGCTAATAAAAAGAGTTTTCATTCTCGACTAAATATTTTCATGGGCGATGGAATTACTTTTCGCTCATTTATTTTTGTAAATAATACAAACGATGGCTTTTAGGAAAATGTTTTCCAACGAAACGAACGCATTCCGAGGCTCCGTTTGTTTCCCGAGAAGTGAATGATATGAAATTTTCAGAAAACGGCCACTTGGACCGCTTACAAAAATTAATTGACAAAAAGAATTTTTATCGTCCACGAAAATATTTAATTATAAATTATGGTTGATAACGAGAGCATTTTTTATGCACTCTTTATTTCAAGTAATGTCAGAGATCATTTTCAAGAAAATAATTTTAAAATTATTTATTTTTCGTAAAATAAATGAACGCGAACCCTTAAAAGGTGGCGCCGCCATGTTACGACAAGACAACGGAATCTAGTACGGTACACATGTTGTATCGCTGAAATTTCAAGTGCCGTAGTGCGTAACTGCATGGTGCTTCTTAGTGGGCTCGACAATCTAAGGTGCATTTTTTTTCCTTTTTAATAGCAAAAACGTCCGAAGTCCACGTGGCAGAAAATTATGCATTCGAGGGACCTGATGACACTGTCATGAAGATTTGGGCTTCGATTGAAAGGATGGACGGGGAAAAAGATGTTTGGTACAGAAATTCCAAAACAGCCCAACTAGCATGCCTATGAAAATGTCGTTTTTCACAACAATTATCCTCTGATCCTTCTGTTTTTTAACAGAAAATGTCATTTTCTTCCCACAAAATCCACGAGCCCCCCCAAGTTGTCATACTTCGCCTGAAGCACTCTGAACTAATTGAAAACGCAAAGTTATTTATAAATCTTAAGCAATGTGCTAAAATGAGTTTACAAGGAGGGACGATATGGTATTATCAATGTCCGGTTCTGCTTAGAGGTGTGCGAATAATGTTTCCAATAACAAAGCTACACAAACTAATCATTTGCTCAAAAGTGAAATATTTTTTTTGGTGCTTTCCTTAAACGATCATTTCGCTCAAATAAAGGATGGAAAACGTGATAAACACCGACTCGGGTAATCTTCTCTTCTGGTTGATTTAGGACACTCAACTAATGTTCTCTAGGAGTATCATGAGCCCCGTCCCATGCCATTAGCAAGGTAATGCATTTCGTTCAGCATTTTGAAAGCCCTTTAGAAAAAATTTAGAGCATTTGGCAGCTATTCCCAGGAGACTTTAAGGTGAAAGCTAGCCTTGGGAAGGCTGAGGGCAATGTTGGTGGGGGACCAATATTGAGCTTTCAATAATTTAGAAATGATGAAGGCCCCAATTAATAAAAATAATCAGTTGCATGTTTTTCCCTCAAAACCTTACTAAAAATCTAATTTTGCCCCTTTTAAAAAGTAAAATCCTAGAACTATTGTTCATTCTTGAGCGAGGACGGTTAGCCCGTCGACCAATGAGGCCAGATCTGGCCGGCGAAGGACCAACGAGGTCAACGCGACCTAGGTGTATGACCTCAACCAATGACCGCCAATGCTAGATTTGGCTCGCCAACAACTAGAGCTCTTCGCCAGCTTCGGCGAAAGGTTTGATTAATTTTAAAAAAAAAACGAAATATAGCAACCAAAGCTCTTTGCAATTTTTTTTTATCAAACATTATTTAACCCAAAGTTACTTGTCAAAGGAATTTTTTATAATAAAAAAATTTATAAACGCTATTTACATTTCCACAAAGCCTTTAGGTTAAAGACCTTTTCATTTCCCCAAAACCCATTTCAAAAGCCGAATGAAACACAGCCATGATGTGAAATGCCCAGGTCCGTAGACCACCCTTCTAAAATTGTGCAAAGAAAAGAGTAATGAGGTCTCGTTGCCACATTCACACAAAGACATTTGTCTCTTTCCTCTTCTCCTTCATGATTTAGCTTGGACGAGACAAGGGCCGAAGCAATTCGCTCACTATTCGGACCGTCTAATAAGATTAGATAGGAATCCAAATATGTCAGTTCTGACCTTGTAGACAAACAAGCCCACCAAAAACCATCACTTCTCTACACACAAAGCAACGAGCAAATCGCTACCTATCGGCAAATGCTTTATCAGAAACTTGGTATCGAGCCAATGCACAAATAGTATAAGAGGGCTCAACGAAATGCTCAGTTGGGCAACTGACAAAAAGGTGACGCATATCATTCTTTAAAGCAATACCTGTGCTACAAAATACTCTCTCAAACTGTCTTTAGATCAAAAGTAAATTCTTTATTTGTCTTCTGAAAAGAATTTCTTAAGAGCTCTCCTTCACATCCATTACATAGTCGGACGATAACGAGACGGACTCCGCTTCTTCCGCAAGTAAAGAGGACCTGCACATTAGAGGACTCTGTCTTGGAGATCGTTTATGAAGGCGGACGCGAACGAACTTAGCTTCTTTCCGGTCTCTCCCGCGATGTTCTTAAGGGAAGAGATATCCTGCTGAGCCTGTGAAAATGAGAAGGCGAAAAACGGAACTCAGTACAGACCACCTGGTTTAGCCATAAAGAGAAACCAGAAACTGGTAACGAATGGAAACTCGGATAAAGTCGAGCAAGAGAAAAGGAAATAGTCATAGAACAGGAGAAGCAAAAGAAAATAGAGTGAGATGGAATGGAAACATAATATTGTTCATAATTTGAAGTATGGGACTTTATCTAGAATATTATACGGTCTTGGCCCAATAGCTAGCAAGTGCCAGGCCATATGAAGCCACATCCAAGTTGCAAATCTATACCTGGCAATTAGGATCATAGTATTTATTCCTCAAAAATCTGCCCAAAATCAGAACCACAATTAAGCGATAAATTCTGCAGCATGGTAGAACACTACCTGAAAAGAGAGCCTGTTGATAAGGTCACTTGCAGAAACGTCCAAAGCAGAATCTGAACTGTCGCCAAAAAGATCAGCACTGGAGATGGCAGATGAACTCTGCAACAACAAACAAAAAGAACATATCACGTCAATAACTGAACAACGGAGACCCAGCACTAAGGTCCAGAGAAGTCACGTTTATATAAGTCCAAAATGCAGGGGATGAAAAACACTGTCATCAATTTGGCATTCAGTAAAGTTAGCTTCTTCAGATGGTTACCACTAAGAGAACATAAACAATGAAGGTGTGATGTCTCCCAAGATTATCCTTAAGACTAAAGGCTGTCATCAGAAGAAGAGCGTGCCATTCTAATTTGTCCCAACACTAACATGAACTTTGCAAACCATCACAAGATCATTTTTTTTTTTTTTTTTGCAGAAACAGCCATGAACAGGTCAGATGTAGTCCATAAAAAATTCCTTAAGAGCACGATAAAGTGCACTCTCAAGGTACTTCAAAAGCCCATATGATCCTGCCAACACTAGTTCGCACAAATGTAAGCCATTATGCCTCCCTAAACTCTCTATCACAACTAAGGCAACAGTGGAGAAAGGTAAAACAACCCCAAGGAGGGGAAATTCATGGGAGAAAAGCCACAACCAGATTAGGGAAGAAGTCAGGACAAGCTAAATATTCCAGCATCAGACAACACATTAGTAAACTATTACTCCAGTCAACACACACAAAAAAGACCAAAAAGGCTCCCCAAAATCCTCAAACAGGAAGTGATGAAACCTTCCCTGTATCATTGGCCATAAGAACAGTGTCCACAATAGTCGCAAAGTCATGAGTATTAGTTTCTAATCGCAATAGCAATCACCAAAATCCTTGTTTCTGTTTCCGTTATCTACGATACATGTCAAGGGAATATTCTGGAAACAGCCAAAAAGGGAAATAGGCCCATTCACTCAAAGGGGGAAAAATGCTTCAGATTATAAAGCAAAGTTAAGGCTGGTCATTTCTAAATAAAGGGCACATACGGAGAACTTGTGCAAGGAAACTTGGGCATTGAGGTCACTAGCCGAATTCTGATCACCAAAAAATTGGGCTGACGAAATTGACTTTGCATTTGAGAATTTCTTCCTTGCTTCATCAGATTCCTGGACCTGAAAATAGCAGTAACCGGAAATAACATCAACATCTTGATAACAAGAGTTGGTTGAAGCTGAAAATAGCATAATTGTATAACTAAATAAAAGCGTCACCAGCAGCCATTAATAAGTAACTAAACCAGCATTCATGAGAACTTATCAACGCAGCTGTTTTTTTCTTTGTCAAAAGCTAAATGGAAAAACAAAGTAAGGAAACAAAAGGAAATGAATAAGAGCAAGTCCATCAACACTCATCTTCAAGCATGGAAAAGCTAGTACATATTTGACCTACTATTGTTCCCCATAAGAACCTTGGGCAGACTATTCAATCAGCTTTTCATGTCTGGTATGACATATAAGCAGCTTAACTTAAACAGCACCAATTACTTGTACTACCTGAGACTTTGAAGAGTTAGAGCTCGCTTTCTTGGGAAAACCACTGTCCATTCCAAATTCAGCAAAGAAGTTTGACGACTTTGGTGGAGCTACATGACCAATCACATGCGTGCCACCAGAAGTCAAATCGGATGATTGGACATTTTCTACATACTCAAATCGGGATCCAAAAGAAGGACTAGCCACTGAAGTGCTGCTAGCAGGAGTAGAAACTGCTGGGACAACTGGCTCTTCAGGCTTTTGCTCATATAAATTTTCACTTGGCTGCATGTGTGAGGTGAGAACTCCAAAGTCAAGGGAAAGGCATACAAAAACATCAATGGACATTGTTTTCAACTTGCTTCTGAGATGAGCACCTAATCTCGATTTCAAACAAGGAAGGCGGGTACCTTTGTTGTAAGCTTTCGAGCACCAAGGCCACCAGTCTTTCCTGGCTTTTTGGCACCAAGCGGCTTCTTTACAGTAGTTATAATGGTATGAGAAGTCCTAGGGGAAGCAGAGACTTCAGGCACTTCTTGCCTACCCAAAGAGCTTTCTTTTGGGGCTTCACTGATCTTAACATCAGGAAGTCCATTAGATGCTTGGGTAGACTGAGAAGCAACGGGAGATGATGGCAAACCTGCATCCTCTGCCACACTTTTGGCTACTTCTTTTGAAAGGAGTTGCCTGTATAAATCAGCAGCTCTTGATGTATATTTGGCCTCAATTTTGCCTCCATCAGTCCATCCATGTTGCTTGAAAAATACATGAGCACGGTTATTCCCCCCAAAGCTCATCATTTTCAATTGCTCAGGAGTCCACGAGTCTAAATTTGTGGACCTTCAATTGAGAAAACAACATAAGCTTTCAGTGTCCCTAGTCGAAATTTCTATAACCACGACAGAATGAACAACACGAGTTTGTAGGGTCTAATTGCAAAGGAAGAATTATGTAAGAAGGAAAGAGAGGACTAAAAAAACTAAAGAACTAACTAAAGGTACATATAAAAGTACAACTAAAGGTTACATACAAAATTAGGAGGCAGGAGGAGAGCACAAATAAATCGAGACATGACACTAAACAAAGCGCTTAATCAAATTCACCGGTTTTAGTTTGTTCTATTCAATATTAGCTTTGTATCCATTTAGATAAATGTATAGAACAAGCAAATTTGATAAAATACAGCATAATAGTAGTCTCCATCTCTGTCCTACACTTTCACTCCATAACCTTGAAATTAGTGCATTTCTCGATCTCCCCGTATTCCTGCCTCAGTTTTAACATTGCGACTGTAATTTGCATGGCAAACTTGCACAGTTGTTGACATTCAATTATTTTACATGTGTACATATCTAATCCATTGCTTGTTGGACATATTACCCTGTCGTAAAGTGTATACTATCTTATTGCTTCAACAGTGGAAGAAAACATTGCAAGCGCTTCAATTTTCTGAATACACAAGGGAAAGGACGGAAAGTTTTCGGAGCAACAGGTACGTTTTATAAAATTATGTGACAACAGGTTCAGCATAGACCTCCAAAGAACATAAAACCAAGTGGCAAGTGCTAGCTCTAGTAAACAGTGCAAGGATATAAACATGCGCCGAAAGAGTACTAGGGCTGAAAATTTCACATCCTAGAACTGACCTAACGATCCTTATTCTTACAGGTGACATGATCCACTAATATCACCTACACGAAGCTTGGCTGAGCGCAAGGTAGCCATTCATTAAGGAATGCAATGTGCTTAAGAGTTCAGCAGCATTATTACTAGACTTCACCTCAGCAGGCTAACTCTTTCTAACCTCAACCGTTACGCGAATCGAAATTAGCACCTAATGGTTCAAAAAATGGAAAACCAAACAGAAAATTAGCTGCACTTTCCTACTGACCCATCATGTTCACATTATACCAATGCCAATCCGAACAACGTACAACATAAAAAGGCCGTCCAAAGCCCAATAAACCACGCCCATCCACAGAGTCAGATAGTATGACCAGCTGATCAAGAGCAGAATCGCGGAAAATGCGGATTTGCCATCAGAAAATACACCTGACGAAGCTGATGTGCACGCCGAGGCTACGGTGAACCGCGGAGCAATCGATGCAGAGGAAGATCCCATACGTCACCGAAGCCCAAGTCGGATTCTTCGCATTACAATCGAAACACATCTGACAGAAACCCAAAAGAAGGAAAAACAAAAAAAGGGAAAAATTTGAGGTCCGCCCAAAAAAAAAAAAAGGGGAGCAAAAATCGTTCGATCTGAACCTCGAGATCCCGGAACAAGATCGCTAGATCTGAACCAGATCACAGGCAACAAGCTAGCAGAACACGCAGAGGAAAGGAAGGAAGCGTGAAAAGAAGGAAACGGGAAGCAAAGGGACGAAGGGGGAAGGAGGCAAACCTTGTTCTCCGATTTCGCTTTCAGTTTCCGGAAAACAGCGTTCTTGTCGGTGAAACCATCGGACGCCATGAGCGGCGAAATCTAGCAGAGAGAAAGGAGGTGCGAACAAATTCCCCCGAGGAAGATTCGACGACGGAGAGATTTCCTGCTTCCGAGTTCGATCGATGGCTCGCTCGCCTCCTCGAGGGAATCCGAATTTTGAAGAGAGGACGATTTTACGAATGTTTGAGAAATCGCCAAACGATTAAATTATTTTTTTCTGGGTTGCGGCCCAAAAATAAACAAATAAATAAAGTTATAGCTGGGGTGGAAGTGACGGGAATGCCCTCGCTGCTCAAGGGTAGTTTTGGGAATTTTGGAATTTGGTGCTCTGGGGTTGTCTGATGGGAGCTAGGATTGGTTGCGACGTCGCGGTTGGTCACGGCCGTTAACTGATGCTGATGGGCGGTCAAGATTATTAAGCCATTTTCCGACCGTCGATCCTAATTACTACCTCTTTTTGTTTTTTTCTTACTGCTTATTTCAACTCCCCTGACTCACTTTGTTTTGGAATAACACACTAACACGAGGACAGGCTCGCGTGCACGTGCGGAAAGACAGAAAGAACATGGCAAAAAACTTGAGGAGCAAAATGGGGAAGGCAGGCGTGATCAATGAACGGGATCAGCGAGAATTCCATCGGAGACTCGTGTGCGAACTCTCCTTCGAAACGCCTTTCGAAAGTGACCAATTCGTTAGAAGTGTCATTTTATAATTATCATGACTCGACAAAAGGAAATATCGACAAGTTTCATGAAAGATTGTTGTTTTATTATCCATTTCCTCGGACCGTATCAAAATGCAAGAAAAGACGTTGACGAACTTTGGCATAGGGTCGATGTGGTATCCACCGAGTGCCGGACTGTCAATAGCGCTACCATGTCCTTTTATTTATTTATTTATTTTTATTTTTGGGGGACGAATTAGATGTTTTGATTCCATTATTAACTTGCCATATCATGAAATTTTTATTACAAGAGGAACCGGAGAAGGGACGGGGTGAATCTCGTGGACCTAACATTGGACGGTCTTCACGAGCCCGCTACGTCCAAACCCGAGCCCACACGTGACGCTTGGGCTTTGATTTCTCGGACCGCGTGGGCAGATGATGGGCTGTCTCCGGCCAAGGCTTTGGGGCTCAAATGTCTTTGCAGTGTCCCCTAAGACCTTCTGGTCTCGTGGACAACCAAAAAATAAAAAAATAAAAAATCCGACCGCTATGGAAAAAATGAATAATTTGAAAATAAAATAATCGCTAATATCTTTTGAAAAGCATTGTTTCTATCGTCCGTGATAATTTATGTCTATGCATTTTTTTAAGGTGATGAAAATAACTTTCGTCCATTTATTTTTGTAAGTGACGCATGACGATCGTTTTTAAGAAAATATCTTCCGGATAATTTATCTTTCGTTAAACAAACGTATTTTATTAGCCGCGATTCGGGAACTTTGGTCCAGCCCCGAGTCAAATTCGTGGGTCGTTTCTCGCACGAAATACCAATAGTATGAATTGGATAGTTCTTGTAATCGGTATGCGGTGGTTACGGAATTTTTGGTACGTACCGACTTTACTTTCTCACTGTTTAATGACTCGGAGGAGAACCGAGCCATTTTCTTCCTAATTCGGATTTAGCCCTAACTCGATCGCTGCCGTACGACGTGCTCCCAACCTTGTTAATCTCGTTTCAATTATGTCTCGAATGCTAATCATATTTGGTCCGTCGACGGTGCCATGACTTGACGATCGATGCTTGGACGCTACTCAAAATCGAGAAAGGAAATAGATGAAAAAAAGGGAAAGAACGGTTGAGAAGAGGGAACTCACATCGTTTGTTTGACTTTCCGTTCTCGTCGAATTACCCAATTCGAAAAAAAATAAAAATGAAAAATTAGACAATAATAGACGCGCACCGCGGACAGCAAAGTCCCCAAATTGATTGCTTCCCTCACACGCCATTCAGTTTTAATCTGCCTCTTTTTTTTTTTTTTTTTTGGAGCAGTGAAAAGGAAATAATGGCGGCTTCGTTTTCCCTCCCTTTTTGAAACCCTCAAAAAACTCTGCTCTTCCCTCTCCTTCTTCTTCCTCTTCTTCCTCGAAACCCCCGGAATCCTCCAGAAATCTCCATCCGGCGAAATCGCCGATCGACCTCGAGCTCTCGCCTGCTGAGAAGTTTTTGTTAGCCCCCCTCCGCCGGTCCGATGAGGGAGTTCCACTCTCCCGAAACCCTAGGCCGCCTCGTTCCCTCCGGTTCCCTCCTCCCCCGCCGGATCCTCGGCGGGGTCTCGCCGCCGTGTCCGCTCGGTCGCGAGCCTCCTCCTCCGGCGCTGAGCAGCGACGGCGAATCGCCGGACGAGATGGAGGCCGACGACCGCGGCTGGAGCCCGTACGCTTTCGAAGAGGAGGAGGAGGTTTCGCCAGAGGAGGACCGGCACGACTGCTATAGGCGACGGGAGCGGGAGCGGGAGCTGAGTCGGTGGTCGCCGTGGTGTCCGCGGAGGCGCCTGATCTGCGACGCCCTGCTTCTCCCGCCGCCCCCCGTCCGTGAGATCGCGCCTTCAGGAGTTGTACGTTGTTCAAATTCATTCGTAGAAACTTTTTTTTCCTGTGATTTTTTAGTAAGAGTTTATCAGGATTTATGGGGCTCGTTCTGGAGTTTGTGAGTTTAATGCTGCGATTTGGTTTCTTTGTGGCGGAGTTGCTGCAGGGTGCGGGACTTAATAATTTGGGGTTCACATGCTTTTTGAATGCGGTACTGCAGTGTCTCACTCATACCGTTCCTCTTGTCCAAGCGATTCGCGGCTTTGACCATGCCAATCCGTGCGATCGTAAGTTTTATGGTCTACTTGGTTTACTGTTCAGTGTAGTGAATTTGTAATTTGTATGAGCAGCCATCGAGTGATTGCAGTTTTGGAATTTTCAGGAGGCAAAGAGGGCTTCTGCGTTCTGTGCGTTCTGCGCGGCCACATTGAACTTTGTATATCTACTTCTGGCAGGATAATCTCTCCATTCCAATTAGTCCACAATCTGAACAGTATCCTTTCCCTCCCACTGTGTGGATGCTGCTTTCGTGATATTTCTACTTTAGATATTGCTGCTAATATGGAATTGAGGTTTTGAGTAATGTTAGGAGTACAAAGAGTAAAAAATCTCAGTTGGAAGGATATGTGACCAGAGCAATTGAATATTTAAACGAGTGGACTGCTTTTTGCATGGCTCTCAGTAATCTCAACATTCAAATTTGATCTCGTCGATTCTTTTCTATAAAAGAAGATTGTAAAAACTCTTTGTATCCCTAGTGTTTAGCATATTTTGTCACTGTGAAGCTGAAATTGAGTCAAGGACAGCTACCGCTTTCCACAGTGGAAAGCTTAGCATTAATAAATCTTGTTACTGTGATTCTTCACTTGAGAACACTAGATATATCTTCTGATTTTCAGAGGTATCAACAGGAGGATGCTCATGAATTCCAACAGGCCTTGTTGGATAGACTCGAAAGGTGTTGTTTAGATTCAAAAACAGGGGATGAAATGTCTACAAGAAGCAATATTGTGGATCAGGTTTTTGGCGGCCGTCTCATAAGCAAAGTATGGACAAGAATTTTCTCTTTATTGTCGCTTTTTCTTCTCTCCCGAATGCAGTCTTGTTATAGTTTGGTTGGTGACTCTGTACAATACTCTGTCTACTACAGCTACAATGTTGCAGTTGTGGACACTGCTCCTACACTTGCGAGCCCCTTATTGACCTGAGTCTGGAGATTGAACATGTGGACAACCTTTCAGCTGCTCTAGAATCTTTCACTAATGTAGAGAAGATTGAAGATCCCGAGACAAAGTTCAGATGCTCAAACTGCAATCAAGAAGTGTCGATGGAGAAGCAGCTTCTGCTGGATGAGGAACCTTCAGTAGCTGTCCTCCATCTGAAGCGCTTCAAGAGTGATGGTTTCAATGTTGAGAAGATAGATAAGCACGTGGATTTTCCTTTAGAGCTTGACTTGCAGCCTTACACTGGTGGCAGTCAGGATCATAATGTGAGTATTGGTTGATTATTCATGCTGACAAATTTTGTTAGCTAGGCTTTTGGTTGTCAGTTCTACTTAGTCCTTTTCCACTAACGAGTTCTGGTATTTTGGACTTTATCTGAGGCGACGTCTTATGCTCGTGGCCTTTTGTGTTGCTCTCACCTGATCGTCGAGATATGCTGATGGATGATACATTCATGTGCACGACTTTATTTTGGGCGTTTTCTGATAAACATTTGTTATGCTATGATAAGGCTTTCCAACTTCCACTTATAAACCTTCTATTCTCTTGCTTACCATCTTTCTCTGCAATAGGTGGACTTCAAGTATCAACTCTATGCTATTGTGGTGCATATTGGAATTTCACCCACTTCTGGGCATTATTTTAGCTTTGTTAGGTCTTCTCCAGGGACATGGCATAGGTTTGATGACGCCGAGGTACTTCATCATGCTCTTCCTTAATTTTAGTTTAGCAAACATTTGCTTCTTATATCCGTAATTTTTTTTTTTTTTTTTTTTGGCTTAAGTAGTGGAAGTGTGAACTTTGCAAATCAATCTCCCCAACATCTGCCGCATTCACTATAAACCAGCAAGGGACAAAAAAGCATGTGTACCTTTACTTTGGTCAAAATTGACTTTTGTTTCTCACTGATAGGAGAGAGTTGTACGCTTCCTTAATCGATTAAATACAAAAAGGTCATGCATAGTTAAAATCTTTTGTAGGTCCAGAAGGTCCAGGAGGATCTTGTTTTAGCTCAGGACGCCTACCTTCTATTCTACACAAAGCAGGGCACGCCTTGGTTTTCTAGTTTGATGGAGGCACAGAAACCACATTTAAATCCAGACTTGTCTGATGCATCACCCACATCGGTGTTGGATAATGTGGATGTACCTTGCACCTCATCCCCTGGCACGGCTGATACTGACAAGCCTGTATTTTGTGAACCTTCTCGTGTTTCTGACGAAGATGCCCCCTCGTATCCTGCAAATGGTTCTGGGAATAATGGCCTTGGCGAAGTTACAGGTGCTGTAGTAGCCACTTTTCCGTCGTTCCATCACAACTCGGGAAAAAGTGAGGTGGTTAATGACTTCGGAGATGATGTAGTCATATTTGATGCTCCTTTGAGTTCTGATGAGCGTAATTGTCACAGTGAAACTTCATTTAGTGGTAGGGGAGAATCCACAACCCCCTCAGGTGGGAAAGTATGTGAGCCTGAAAGTCAGGGTTTGGTGAACAATGATGGTTTTTGTCCTCTGACGCCCTTGCATTCTCCATCTCCCAGCCCCGCATCTCCAGATACTTATGCCAGGAAATCGTCAGGTAAGGGATGGCTGATATTTCAACAAACTACAGCAGATAAAGAATAATTTGCTTCAATAAACTGCAGCACACTATCATCTGATGGATTCGTTGTTTTCAGGAGCAAGTGATGGACACTCGCATCTTCTGAAACCAAATCGGTCGGCTTGTAAACAACAATTGAGTAAAGCTTTGGACGATCCAAAGCGAAGGGAAGCTATTCGGTACATAAGGAACATGCCTTCTTCAAGGGGTCTTAGATTTTACCATGCTGTGCTTGGTCCGCGAAGTCCTGGTGTTTCGAAAAAGAAGATTGACAGAAGTAGAATGAGAGCATCTCCATGTAAAAGGACTAGCCCTCCGAGTGCTGGCCCCAGGTCTAGTCATGTGCACTCCGTTGCAGCTCGAACTCGTTGATAGCTTCGGTTGAGGAATTTTGTGTGAGAGATCTCTGACTTTTAAGGTGATGGCAAGTGGGCAAGGACCTACTTTTCTTATTATTCTTTTGCTCTATGTTCTGTTTTGTTATGGAGACAGTAGGTTGCTCTATATGGCATCTTATGTATATGCTAACTGCTGCATTGGAAAATCAAAGTAGTTCAAGTTTCAAACTGCCAATAACTTGCCTGTTCCTTTTCTTTAGTTGGATATCATAGAGTTCTTAGTGCGTGACTCTGAGAATGACAAAATCTTTAGATGCTGAATTTGATAGACCGCATTGATCGTGTGGATCCTAGTAGAGTGGTACTGCTGGCGGACAAAACTCGTGCCCTTGTTCGTCATGCCGAAAGCAATTTATTATAGACATCGCGCGATGCAAGTGCTGGGCGCTTATGTAGTCCCGCTATTCGGGATTTTTTTTGTTGAGGTTGACCAAAAACGAGTTTTAAGCTTGTCCCCACCAGACAGAATTGCAATTCGAATATCATTCTTTGGCTTTTGGTTTTTTTGGATAGTCTTGGTTTCGTTTCCCGCGCAAAAGTACCAGGTATGCGAATTCTGCATGACTGTTGGAGTCGCTCCTTGTACAAGCAAAAGAAAAAGGGAAAGCCGGGGGAGCTAATAAAACGAAATATAAGTTCTTCATTCATCGTAAACACGAAATGAGATTACATATCCGTGATTAGCAAATGTATCTTGCCTGCAACAGATTAATAAATTGACCATTCATCTTCGTCACCAAATTGATCTTATTTTTGTTATTTATTTGGCAAGAAAAGGCCTTCCCTCTTGGCATGCGGTACCTAATGAAAACATCCTCAAGGAATGTAGCCACCGCCATGGCCGCCACCTTCCCCACTACCAGCACCACCGCCATAAGCTGCTCCACCGCCACCGTAGGCCCCTCCACCGCCTCCACCAGAGCCACTGCCACCGCCCCCGGCGTGTCCACCAGCGGCAGCTCCCCCACCAGCTCCTCCTCCGCTGCCATATCCACTACCGGATGCTCCCCCAGCATAACCCGCTCCCCCTCCTCCTCCACTCCCTCCACCCCCTCCATATCCTCCAGCGCCCGCTCCTCCAGCACCATAGCCGCCGCCGGCACCACCTCCTTCTCCTCCTCCATAACCAGCTCCTCCGGCGCCAGATCCACCACCTCCTCCTCCGCCACTTCCACCGCCACCTCCTCCAGCATAACCACCTGCACCATATCCGGCACCACCTCCTTTGCCACCCCCACTTCCATATCCTGCGGCATGCGAGCCTCCTGCACCGTAAGCAGCTCCTCCGCCGCTACCGCCGCCGCCGCCGCCACCACCACCATGTCCTCCAGCAGCCCCTCCATAGCCTGCGCCACCACCCTGCCCACTACCACCACCGCTCGCATATCCCGTCACACCACCTGCAGCTCCATAACCCCCGCCTTTCCGGGCTCCACCTCCGCCACCATAACCAACAACAAGAGGAACATGTCCCACAGTCTCAGGAAGAGTAAGAAGAGCTCTTCTGGCAGAACATATGCCCAAACCAGACACCAGCACAAACAAGGCAACGCAAAAGAATTTTTTGGTAGCCATGGGAATGTGTGTTGAAATCCCACAGCCTTGAGTTCGAAATGCAGGAACAAGGGAGGTATATATAAGCATGTCGATGGGGTCCAAAAGTGCGTTTTCCCTGTGCAAGAGAGTGGTTGAAGCACATGGAAAAGAGAAGCCCCACAGAGCAACGGGTGGCCCAATACAGAGACAAAGACTCAAGCATCATTTCACTCTTTGCACACTCTGCTAGTAGAAGACCGAATGCTCGGTGTGTTTTTGCTGTCTCCCACATCAGATTGTCATAATACATACCATGATGTACATGCATTGTTTTTTGTCCATCCAAATCTATGGTGCAAGCAAGTGTTCAATTACTTTATCCTTCATAAAGATTTATGAACCAGCCTTAGAAGGGATGGATATATGACACGGAATAAGCCCTTTTCACACCTGTGGCTGAGAACACACGACAATAATGCTTGCGGGTATCAGAGATTGTATATGTACAGAGGTTGGTGGAGTGCAATGACACAATCAACTAATACTGAGGACTTGTTGAATGCTGAGCACTTCTTGCATGATTCAATCTACTGTATGTGGTTTCATATTGCATTCATTATCTGCTCTCTTAACGAGTTCACACATGAACTTCAGGAGGAGATGATGACCGAGGGTTATCGCACTGCCCTGAGCAATAGTCTTTCAAACTATTCATACATCTTTTTTCTTTTTTTTTTTGGTAAGGTCTATTCATACATCTTTCTTCTGTACTAAAACCAAATTTGAATGAATCATGAGAAAGTTTATGTTTCAAAAGCTTCATTGGTTAATGACTCTGGAAGGAAGTTTTAAACCTTGCTTGTTAACTTTGTTCTCTTAAGCTGAGTTGCAATCATCAGACCTACACTGATCACATAGAAGAACTCATAAATCTCGCATGTCGTGTGATCGGCTCTTCCGTAATGTCGGCAGTACAGCAAGTTGCCAGCTTAATGTTTGATGCATCACATGATGGATACTTATGGTTTTAATGATTATTTATGCACAGAATTTGTGGATTCTGAAGTGGTCCTCATTGATTTTGTGAACTTACTAATGTAGAGGATGAATATATGAATTCTGTGCTGATCGCAAACCGACTCAGATATCAGGATAGCTGATAATCAGAACATGGTTTTCTCTTGAGAGTCCTTTTCTTGTTATTGGAGCACAAGATCTGTCTCTATAGTTCATTTAATTACATGAATAATCGCTTGTTTCGTATTAGATCAGTGCAATGATTTGAGATTCGGCATTCTGGCTGCTTCTCAGTAAATGTTTCGCAAAATACAATGAGATCAACAGAAGTCAAATGGCATAAACCTATGTATATGAAAAGATGCAGAAATGCATCCATCATTCCTTCAATTCCATTCTGTTTAGGGAAAAAGTTGTTTGATTGAAAAATAAACCAGCATACTGAAAAGTTGGCGACCGTAGTATGTATATCAATGTTATATGAAAAGGATGCAAATTGCATGGCTGGATTGAATCCAATATGAAGTCAATTCGCTATTCCTGTAGTGCTATTGTGATTTGGGCAAAAACGGTTGATTAAGTCAAAACTTATGGATGATACCGAGAAATAAATCAGAAAAATGGAACAGCAACCTTTGATTGATCAAGGCAATGAGTTTCAACCCTCCAATGTGGCAATTAGGTCAGCCTTCCATGTGCAGCAATCAATTAGTGTTCTCAAACATGATTCTGCCATCCAACCAGGTGACACGGGCCGGGTGTTCCGTGTCCCAGGGGGGCAAGTTCTCCCGTTCTCGGGTCCCCTTTGTAGGTGGAGCTTGGGGTATCATCATGGGAGCGAGCGTTATAGAGTGGAAGAGACAACCGGGTCTCTAGGATCAGTGTCAGGACGGGTTTGTACTAGGAGTTTTAGGTTAGATAGAGTATACCCTTAGGAGCTCTGAAGGCGGGATTGACCTCCCGTGTACAAACTGGTTGGGAGCTAATGCCACTCTCCTGATGAGGCCATGGCAGGCCGAAACCAGTTGTAATGCCTAATGTAGTCTACTATCGCTCCATATAAAGGATGCCCGAGCTAAGCTGGGTGTGGTATGATCCAATACGGGAAAGTTATTCACCTAAATATTCTATGGAACAACTATATGGGGGAAGGCTGGCTCGGCGTGGCTTGCTAAGCGCCGCACGGGCTAATTCCGCAGTCGAGATCTGTCGGCCCGTGACACAGGCATGTGTCTTGAAACAACTTTAGCAGGTGTACGGGCATAGCATACATAAGCAGTGGCAAAA
Source organism: Rhodamnia argentea (assembly GCF_020921035.1). NCBI lineage: Eukaryota > Viridiplantae > Streptophyta > Magnoliopsida > Myrtales > Myrtaceae > Rhodamnia > Rhodamnia argentea. The sequence goes on from NC_063158.1 coordinate 5,243,426, forward strand.
CCCCCAGCAACAGAGCATCCATGTAACAGGTCTAGCCCTCCGAGCTCTCGCCCCAGGTCTGGTCATGTGCACTCCGTTGCAGCTCGGACTCGTTAATGGCTTGGGTTCAGGAATTTTGTCTGAGAGCACTCTGCTGGACTTTTAGGTGGATGCCAAGTGGGCACGGACCATCTTCTCTCATTGTTCTCGGCAACTTGATTCTATGTTCTGTTTTGTTATGGAGACAGTAGGTTGCTCTATATGACATCTCATGTATATGCTAACTGCTGCATTGGAAAACCAAAGTAGTTCAATTTTCAAACTGCGAAAAGGAACTTGAATGTCCCTTTTCTTCCGTTGGATAGCGCGAAGAGTTACTTAGTTCATGATGGTCAGAATAAAAAAAGCATTAGATGCTGAATTTGATCGACTGCATCTATCGTGTGGATCCTACAGTGGTACCGCTGGCCGGCAGAGCTCGTGCCCTTGTTTGTCCTGCTGAAAGCAGTTTCAGGTGCTAAATTGCGGGCATCGCCTCAAAGCAAGTGCCGCGCAGTTACTTAGGCTTGTGATTCGCAATTCTTCATCGAGGTTCGGATTGATGGCAGAAGAGAAGACTAAGTTCGTCCCCAACTGGCAAGATTACAATTTGAATATCATTCTATCAACTTACTATGCCGCGCAAAGGTCTCAGGTATGCAAATGCTGCATAGAGGCCATGATCATTCTTGAATTGAAGCCTCTTGGAGTAGCTTGTTGTGTAAGAGAAAAAGACAAAGTGTGGAGAGCTGGTAAAAAGAAATTTAAGTTCTTCATCCAACTTAAACACGAAATGAAATACACATTCATGATTAGCACATACATCTTGCCTCGATACAATACATTAATAACTTCACCAGCCTCTTCTTAGCCGAATTAATCTTATTTTTGCTGTTACTTATATGGCAAGAAAAGGCTTCCGTCTTAGCTTTCAATGACCTTGGGAAAGCATCCTCAAGGAATGTAGCCACCGCCGTGGCCACCACCTTCCCCGCTACCAGCACCACCGCCATAGGCTGCTCCCCCGCCACCAGAGGCCCCTCCACCGCCTCCGCCAGAGCCGCTACCGCCACCCCCGGCATGTCCACCAGCACCGGCCCCCCCACCAGCTCCTCCTCCACTGCCATATCCACTACCGGATGCTCCCCCAGCATAACCTCCTCCCCCTCCTCCTCCACTCCCTCCACCCCCTCCTCCTCCACCAGCGCCCGCTCCTCCAGCACCATAGCCGCCACCAGCACCACCTCCTTCTCCGCCTCCATAACCAGCACCTCCGGCTCCAGATCCACCACCTCCTCCACCACCACTACCTCCGCCGCCTCCTCCAGCATAACCACCTGCACCATATCCGGCACCACCTCCTTCACCACCCCCACTTCCATATCCCGCGGCATGTGCACCTCCTGCGCCGTAAGCAGCTCCACCGCCACTACCGCCACCGCCGCCATGTCCTCCAGCAGCTCCTCCATAGCCTGCACCGCCACCCTCTCCACTTCCACCACCGCTCGCATATCCCGTCACACCACCTACAGCTCCAGAACCGCTGCCTCCCCCGGCTCCACCTCCACCACCATAACCAACAGCAACAGGAACATGTCCCACGGTCTCAGGAAGAGTAAGAAGAGCTCTTCTAGCAGAACATATGCCCAAACCAGACACAAGCACAAACAAGGCAATGCAATAGAATTTGTGGGAAGCCATGGGAATGTGTGTTGAAATCCCACAACCTTGAGTTCGAAATGCAAGAACAAGGGAGGTATATATAAGCATATCGATGGGGTCCAAAAGCGCGTTTTCCCTGTGTAAAGGAGTGGTTGAAGCACATGGAAAAGAGAAGCCCCACAGAGCAACGGGTGGCCCAATACAGAGACAAAGACTCAAGCATCATTTCACTCTTTGCACACTCTGCTAGTAGAAGAACTAATGCTTAGTGTGTTTTAGCTGTCTCCCACATCGGATCGTTATAATACATACCATGTTGTACGTGCATTGTGCTGTCCATCCAAATCTATGGGGTGAGCAAGTGTTAAATTACCTTATCCTTCATAAAGATTTATGAACCAGCCTTAGATGGGATGGATATCTGACAAGGAATAATCCCTTTTCACACCAGTGGCTGAGAACAGAACACAATGCATGCATGTATTAGAGTATCTTATCTTTTCAAAGGTTGTTGGAGTGCAATGACACAATCAGCTAATGCTGAAGACTTGCTGAGCACTTCTAGTATGATTGAATCTTCTGTCTGAGGTTCCATAATGCATCATGTGCTCTCTTAACAAGTTCATTTGTTAATGATTCTGGAAGGAAGTTTTAAACCTTGCTCGTTAACTTTGTTCTCTTAAGATGAATTGCGATCATCACACTAAACTGATCATGTGGAAGAAGACATGAATCCCACATATACTTGCTATTGTGGCCGGTTCTTTAGTAATGTCAGCAGTCCATCAAGTAGTCTGCTTAATGTTTTTTTCGAATCACGCAATGGATACTTGCATGAAAGAAAAATTGATTAAATGATTATTACTGCAGAGGATTTGTGGTTTCTGTAGTGGACCACATTGATTTTGGAGCACTAACTACTGGAGAGCTTAAATATGTGAATATGTGCTCTCAACCTGCTCAGATATCAGGATCGCTGAAATGATAACATGGTTTTCATGGAAGAGTCCTTTGCATGTTATTGTAGCACAAGATCTGTCTCTTTTAGTCTCATCCATCAAATGAATGATTACCAGTTTCATATTAGACCAGTGCAATGATTTGAGATTCGGCAGTTTTTGCTGCTTCCCAGTAACTTGTTTCCAGAAATACAACGAGATCAATAGCAGTCAAATGGCATTAACCTATCCATAGGAAATGATGCAAAAATTGCATCCACCATTCGGTTGAAACCTATTGTGTTTGGGGGAAATGTTGTTTGATTACATCAGAATAATGGACCATACTGAAAAATAAACCAGTGTAATGAAAATTTTTTCAGTTTATCAATGAATAATTGCATGGCTTGATGATCCAGTTTGATGTTGATCCACTGTGTCTGCAACGCTATTGTGATTGAGGGAACAATATCTGCTAAAATCAAACTAATCGATGATACTGAAAAATTAATCAAAACAATGGAAAGATAGGAACCAGGAAAGGTGAGCTTTGATTCATCAAGGCAATGAGTTTAAACCCTACAATGTGGCTAGTAGGTCAGCCTTCCAGGTGGTACAATCGATTAGTGTTCTCTCAAGTACGAATGTGCCATCCAACCAAGCATTTATCTGACAACTTTAGCTGATACAGGGGCATAGCATACATAAGCAGTTGCAAAATGATGTGATTCTCCACAGCAACAGTGCACGCATGCAGCAGCTTCTTTTCACCTAACTTAGGCAAAGCAAAGAAGAAAACACCCATTACAACATGATCTCTTTCAACCAGTTCTCATGCATAATTCCACAAGTTGACAAGACATATCTTATGCCGGCTACATTACGGAAAAAGAAAAGTGCAAGTCACACCAGAATGTGACCCTCAGTGGAAATCCATTGCCTTCAGGAAAGATTATCAGGAGAGAGCCTCAATGTAGAGCTCGTTAACATATCTTGTCAAATCTAGCTCCTCTAAAAAAGTTTTGAGCCGACGGTTCATGAGCCGCCCAAGAGAGGTTATATAGCCATTATTTTAACTCATGTATCAAATCTCCTTGCTCAAATATGCATGCTCACATCCTGTAATGTCCAGTGTAGATATGTCCATTCTAAGTTCAATTACAACAAGTTCTTGTTCGAGTTCTGTCTTACAACTTGAGAACAGATAAGCTTGCTAAGCACCAATGCCTACTACTCCATCGCCATTAATCAGAAACCTTAGCAAGATCCAATAAAGAAGGAGAAGAGTTAAAAAGCAATCATGCAAATTACCCGTTTCTCAATCTTTGATGAGAAAGTGTTGAGTAGGTCCTTCCATAACCGATGTGGGATAACCCCAATAGAACGAAAGATTGAATAACGGCATGGAATCTCTATACCAGCTCCAATTTAACTTCATCGCTCTTTCTTTGGTTCTTTCTGTAATCACCCGACTCCATTTTTGGTCTTCAGTTATCTGCAACACACAAGACGCAGTTTCTCCTTTTCACACTAAATCCATAATGGGAAGCGCAAATTTTTATCCTTTAAGAAAAATTTGCTGAAAAAAGTCAAATTTCTCTCTTCATTTTGGGAAATCAAATTGAAATGATAAAATAGGTAGTGGAGGATCACATGCATGGTGGTCTCAGAGTCTACACCACCCACATTCGCTCTCACGAGAGTGGGACCAATGCCTTCTCATCTTGTGCATTTCGTGGTCACTCTTTTTCTTTCTTTCTTCACGCTTGGGAGGGAGGCCAAGGAGAACATTCTTTTTCCATTACATCACCTGTGATGTCCACAGACATAACAATGTGGATGTTTACTCATTTCTTTTTCTTTTTTTTTGGCCTCACCCAAATTTTCCTCTTTGTGGAATCCAGATTTGATCTTGAAATGTAAGCACATGAATATGAGAGAAGAAATATATATGTGAACTAAGATTCTTTTACACTGCAAAATCTCAGTTTTTCGCTTATGATCTTTGTGTTTTCTTCTAACCACAGGCCTCATTGTCCTGAGTTTATCATTTTCTTTTGGTCTTGAAGTTAGTTGTTACAGAACTTGAGAAACTACAATTCATTCATGAATGTGTCAAAACAGGGAGGAACAGATGGTAGGCAATGCTGCACCATGGAAACCAAATGAATGGCCAAAGTTTGTCTTGAAATCCCAAAAAAAAAAAATCATTAAGTGAAATGCCTATATGCTCATTCGGAAGTTTAAACACTAGTCATCTTTCTGTCAGTTCCTGATAAAAGTCTTACTCATACTGATCTATCCTCCGCAACAAGCAGCTGATTTGAAGCCTCGTCCAGCTTTTCTGGTTACAAAAGCGGTATGAGTCAATCCAGTTTTGCGCAATTCACAGTCATTAAGCATCATTTGTTTGACAGGCAAGGGCTTTTCAATGTTTTCAGGTCAGCCACGGATGATTGTGAGGTTGATTCCTACCCCGAGGAACTCATATTTAAGTGAGGGGGCCATGGTAGAGGGTTGTGCTAGTTTCCCTTCGTGTTGCATCGTAGTTCCATGAATGAGAACCTTGAGAGTCGAATTGTCGCATGTACACTGAAGCTATTGGCTTGATCAATCTCATGATGCATGCCTAAATTTTTTTCCTGGAACACGCAAGGGTTCATGGTTCTGGTCAGAGATAGATCGACGTTAGAGAAGTTGCGCTCAGCCCCAACACTCCTTTCGTCGTACCACACAGTCCAATAGATATAAGAAAGCGAACTTGCCAGCACAATCTAAGGTGCTTTGCAGTGTCGCGTCAGGTGTGGGCTAGGATCGCAGAATCAACACAAAGGTCCACGGTGATTCAATCGCTGTGGATTCGAGCTTCTCAAGTTTTCTTCTTCTTCTCATACCACGATGGAAAAAACATGTAATAGTACATCGGGACAGGGTCAATGCTATGCCCCCACCAAAAGCGTCCTTGTCCTTCAACTTAGTGTGTCCCGAAGAATGAAACTACGGATACTGGATGCCCCAGCACAAATGGCAGCGGGTTTCAACCTTTATGCATAGCACAAACGCCTTGGATTGCATCACCAGTTGAGTTTTGCAGAAAAATTAGTGTTTGCAATATGGCTAATCGGCCAATAAATGGGCCTTGCCAGAAAGGACGGTATAGCAGTGGTTGTAGTAGTAACTATCTCAAATGTGTTAGTAATCTTTTCAATGTGCTAGAATAACTGTGTTAGTATATTCCTACGAAGAACAACCAAAGCACACAGAACCATACAATTCCCCATGACAACAAAACCAATCTAAGTACAAGTAACATGTTGGTCAACTAACAGTAGTTTTAGCTAATATCTTCTCAGTTTCACAAACTTCCACCTCTATCCACATTCACATTGTTGTTATAGTCACTATTCACTTACATTATGACATTATGTCATGAAGCAGGGCAATCAGTCGAGAGATGCATGATGCATTCGAATCAAAACAAACCTGAGAGACTTGGAGCAAAATCTTTACTGAATCATCATTTTCCAATTAGCTAACAGAATGCAATCCCTATGAGAGAGAGAGAGAGAGAGAGAAGAAGAAGAAGAATTGGCAGGACTGTCAAGTCTTTATGTTCTGTTAGCTTCAGTTGTAACCGGGGAGAGTCTGAAACAGCTAAATCGCTACAATCTTCTCTTTTGGGCAAGACAAATAAGTTAGAAGGCTCTTGTTCCTTTCACATGTAGGCTGCCCCAAGTTGCTCAATTGACACCCATGTCTCCCCCTGTAAATTGGCTCTTCAAGAAAGAGAATGACAGAATCAGATAATATGCATGTGCTTCAGACTGGATGAGAAACAACACAATAATCGCTCACATCTGCCAATGGTCAAGCAATGGCAGTACTTGAATGGAGACACTTAGTCAAGACTTTAGGCACAAAAGTACTTGCAACTAGAAACATCGCAAAATGACGACTTTCTTTTCTGCTGCAGCATGAGAATTAGATGACACCAATAGTTAGTACGTTGATCAGTTAGAGGGAAACAATTAGAATCGATATGATTCAACTCTAATTGCATCGAGGAGGGAATCAACATGTTGAATTCCTGCTATGGAAGCCAAAATCCTAGAGGTCTAGATGGATTCAAATGCCAACGGCAACAGGGTGTATCAAACAGATTCTGATGAAGGTTTACGGCTTTTCTTGAGAAGTCATCAGCATGGGCACTGAGTGATGCGATGGCAACAAAGATGAACGTCCGGTGCTTGGTGATATCGGACAAAGAGGCAGCACAAAATAGGCTTTCCAGATTAAGTGTGCATACATTACTCAAATAAAGTGATGGATGCCAGACCAAAAAAAGAAGTGATGGATGAGAGTAACAAGGCAAGCAAACTATCCATGTCTCCCTTCCAAATTCGTTCTCCTATCACTCCATCTTGGTTTGCTAGGAAGGGAACAGAAAATGAACGCAATGGTAATTCATCTAGACGAGAAACATTTTAAGAATAGAACTACATTCCACGGAAATACTGCCAATCAAATGACATACCAGTCACCATTGATCCAAACATGCTGTTTTTGTTTTCCTTTTCTACTTTTGTTTTCAGTCAGGCAATAATCTTGAATCTCTGCTGTCACATTGTACCAGGAATGTCTATAAAGGAAAACTGATACCATGATTTCGGTGCCCATGAGCTCAGAGAACCTGGGCTTGTCCCAGACCACTTTCAGGCTCTGTTGAACTCACAGAAAGTAGCTGCTCTGCACTAAACACCATTCTTCATTTTTCAGTTACTCAGCCATTTTTCCGCCTTAAGACCTCATGATCAGAGTACCACAAGTTACAGAGTTCGACCTTGCAGGGCTCAATTTGTTAAGCAGCAAACAAACAAACAAACATAAACCATTCCTATGCACGTATTTCCAACAGAACAAAGAAGGAAAAGAACAGCATGAAGGCTTCACGAAATGAGAGACACATAAGATGACGAAAGAATTAAACAAAACATAATCATCGAAATCGGACCTCAATCAGAAGAAGAAGACACGAACTCTCTCACGCCCTCCACAAAGCTCCAACCTTTCGGCCTCTCTGACCTCTTCACGTACTCGTCGGCGCAGTCGTGCGTGTACTCGCTAATACCCACCTCCCCTCTCCTCCGCCACAGCCCCTCCCCGAAGCCAGCGTGGGCAAAATACGCCTCGGCCTCCACCAAGTCGCCGTCGATCTCCACCTTTATCGGCAACCGCTCGTAGTGGCCGCGTCCGATGCCCTCCAGCTCGTCGACTCGGGCGAGGCCGCGGGGCGAGACGGAGAAGAGCTCGCCCCTGACGCGGTGGCCTTCGCTGGGGAGGTTGATGAGGAAGGGGATGCCGAAGGGGCCGAGGACGAGGGGGTGAGGGAGGTGGGTGACGTGCGGGCCGAGGAAGACGGCGTCGCTGGAGAGGATGAGGTCCTCCATGAGCGGGTGGTTCGGGAAGCCCTGTTTCAGCGTGCCGTACGTGAAGATCAGTGAGTGGTGGTTGCACGCCATCGTTGCCATTGAAGCATGCACACGCAGAGAGAGAGAGAGAGAGCGCGCGCGAGAGAGAGAGAGAGAGAGAGATGAAATGAGGTTTGACTTTTGAGTGTTGGGTAGAGATCAGACAATTTTGGGCCAAATTTGAGCCAAAACATGGGCCTCGTTTGGGCCTGACGTTATTGTTTTTATCCTAAGGGCCTGATGACATTCAATTGTGAGGCCTAAGATGCATGAAACTATAATACGATGCCACCATGAATGCCCATCATGTTAGAATTCGTGAAAAAACTGTCATCCAAGATGGTCTAACCGAGCCCGGAAGAGGAACCGAACCCCTATGAAAAAGGGCCGCAAATGTGTATTTTGACCTTGAAGCAACTATCGAAAAGGTTAATCTGGCAAGCCCCAAGACTAAGGTCACGTTTGGAAACTACTTTCCCAAGGGGCTTTGTACACCCAAAGACCCTTAGGCCAAAATTTAGGTGTTTGGCAAAAAATTTCTAAATATCCTTGGCTGAAAGTGAGCCTTCCAAAGCTGCCTTGGCTTTGTAGCATTCTCGGCAAGCAACAGTGTCCATTAATGAATTTTTTGCATTTCCAATATTACCCTCACTTATTAATCATAATTCCATGTTTATCCCTTTATTTTTCTTCTTCCTTCCACGCACTCTTTGTCGCAACAAAACCCCCCCACCCCGCAATACCAACGCCCCCCCGCCTCCCCGACTCCACCTTCGCCCTCATCAATCCTCCCCTCAACCTCCACAATCGTGCCCAGTCCCCCATCCATGCCGGAGATCTCGATGCCGCCTTTGTCGTTGCCCACCAGTCCGTCTTCTCCAACACCCACCCCAAATTTGGGCAACGACCTCATGCGAGGTCGACCCTCCCCCGGCCATGCCTTTGGGGTCGAAAACGAGCCTCTTTCTTGCTGATGTTGCGGTAGAGACCGGGGCCTTTCGCCATGATTAAGCTGTGCTCTTCTTCTTTCCCGAGAAAATTGACAAGGAAAATGGAGAAGAACCTCTCTCTCTCTCTCTCTCTCTCTCTCTCTCTCTCTCTCTCTCTCTCTCTCTCTCTCTCTCTCTCTCTCTCTCTCGTGCGAAGGGAAAAGTAATTTACGGTAAATGGGAAGGGAGTTTTATCGAAAGGGAACCCTAATTTAATGGCAAATGGAAAAAAAATTGGGAATTTACAGTGAGGTGCAACATGGAGCATCGAATGAAGAGAATCGCCATTTGCAGCCATCGATTCGAGACAGGCGGAGGGAGAGAGAGTGCAGGGATTGTTGTATTTAAACAAGTCGCATTTAAAAACTAAAAGTGATCAAGGCTTTTCGAATTTATGTTTACCAAACAACATTTTCCCAAAGTTGCATTTCAAGGCATTTTTCAATTACAGTTTACCAAACAGTCTTTGCATTTCACTAAATTCCTTTCGTCTAAAGGCCTTTGCATTTTTCTAAAGACTTTCCCCAAAAGTCTTCCCAAACGCACGCTAAGAAATTGATCCAACTCCGCTGTACCTTTTGTCTTCTTTTCTCATTTGAAAGTTTTCTATGAATTCGGTAGTAATGAGAAATCAGATGGTAATGACTTCAGGCATGGCCAGCTCCCATAGTGTGACGGGTGGTGTGCACAAGGCCTGGGAAGCCATTTTAGCGATTCATATCCTACCTAGATCCAACCACACCCGGCCCAATCAATACTACAAAAACACATTCATATTTAAACCAATCAATTAAAACCCTTACCCGCTTTAAGCTCCTCAAGTGAATATGTTTCTTCGATAAAAGTAAAAAAAAAAAGGTAAATTAACAAGATAAAATAATTTTAGCAAATGAAATAGAGAACATATTGAAATACTTGTAAAGAACCAGAGAAATATGCATTTGCTGTAAAGACACGTACACTGAAAGCATATATTATGAATCCAAGTCACTTCAATCCCTTTTTTTTTTTTTGTGTTAGGAAACCGTTATAATTACGATGATTATATATTTTCAGCTACTTACTTTTTTTTTTTCCTTATATTTACTTTACTCTTTCAAAGTTTCTGTGCATATCGATATTCTTCTTCTTGAAATTAGAAATAAAAAATAAAGCTAACATATTCAAAGTACGAGAAGGGGAGAGTCGGCGTTTGGCTTCAATCATTCGATAAATGAAAACCGTGGCGCCTGTTTGTTCGATTTGTTCCATTTTTTTTTAATTAGTGTAGTGGAAGTCCTAAAACTTGTCATGGAAGTGCAATCGCATCCTAAAACTTGTAAAAAGTGCAATCAAGTCCTTTTGTTAGCTCCGTCCAACTTGGCTAACAGAAAATGTTGATGAGATTTTTTTAACATTTTGTTTATCCTATGTGGTGATGACTTGTGTAAAACAAGAATCATAAGACTAAGACAACGTCATTTTGGTACGAATTTAGTTTTTCCAATATAAAGATTGAGTGAGAACTAGATGGTCATGACTTGCATGGCCCCTGCCGCCGCCCCACAATTGCCAAGCAAGGACAGCGAGCATGCAAGATGGCCAACGACCCTAGGTAAGGGTCATGGCCATCCTATGGATCGGGGCTAGGGTCATCGGTCCTTGCCCGGGTCTAGGCGAGGGCGATCGCCGACAGCTGATCCTCGCTAATGGTGGCCCTCGCTTGAGGTCAACGAGGGTCGCCGGCCACCCCCATCCTCATCGCTTGGCGCCTCCGCCTTTTTGAAAAAGAATAATTAGCTTATTTTCTAACTTAATTTAAATAAAATCTGCGTAAAAAATCATATTTGAAAAAAGAAAAAAGTCGTTTCAGCATGCAGGAGAGAGAAAACATTTAACAAAACCACGTGCATTTTCCGTCGGTTAAGTTGGATGGAATTAACGGAAGAATTCGATTGCACTAATTTAATAAATTTTAGGACTTGATTACACTTTTTTGCAAGTTTTAAGACTCAATCGCACTCTTGTGACAACTTTTAGGATTTTCAGTGCACTTATCTTTGTGTTTTCTCTGTTCACATTAAAGCGAATAGAGTAAGTCTTGCAGTTGGGTTTGTTAAGGGTAGAGCCTAAACTCATTAAACCCCACATTTAAGCGGGCTTTGCCTTTACAAACCCATTTTTCCAAATTTCATCAACCCACTAATCTATCTGGGCCCAATGCAATTCTCAGCATATGGAATTTGGAAAGCATGTCATTGGAGGATGTCTTGCTCATCGTGTGCGTAGCCCCTTGAGTCGACAATGTCATCTACGATCATTTTTACCATCCCCGGATTGATGAGGATGACGAGGGCCCAAAGTTCACATTAACCGCCCAGATCCCATTCGCTATGGCGAGTTCTATCCCAACTCAATCTTGCTTGGAAGGCCAACTAACATCGTCCTCACCAAGAGAAAAAAAAAATGTCAATACCGGTGATGTCAAGTGTAGCGCGAGGTGTGAAATAAAGAAGAATCCCACGTCCTCGGTTACGGTAAAAAGCCGAGCGGCCAACAGTAAGCCTTTTGGGCTCCTTTTGGTTCTCTCCGTTATGAAGATATCGAAGTTCTGTCATGCTTGCTCAATAGTGACATTCAGGGGAACGAGAATCTCGAGAGACGGGGGTTCCTATGAGATGTTGGGAGATGCGTGTTTTATTAAAGGAGAGAGAAAACAAAGAGAAACAGATCCGGATCTTTAGCCTATTGTTATATCAATATGGCGCTAGTTCAAACAGTGGCCTCGAAAAACTGTGGATCGGAGACAGCACCATCAAAAGCCTTTGCAATTATCAAGACATTGGAAAACTTCGTATACTTAGGTTAGGGCCCCTTGAGCGATGCATGCAATGGATTCATAGTCCGTCCAAGCTAGTTTACCGCTGAGGAAGGCAGGCCATAGAATGTCGACCGAGCCATGCACGCATGCAATGCCCGACTGAGGTAGCCTCCTTCGCCACGGCCGGTTAGGCTACAGCGAGGCTGGCGTTGCCTAGTAACTGGTGGGCTCCGCCGACCCTAACTAGTCACAGTGGAAAAAGAAGAAGGAAAAGATAAAATTAATAAAAAAATTTCGAAAAAAACAAGAATAATGTTAAAATAATGTCTACATTAGCATCAGCCGTGCCATGTACGACGACCGATGTCCACATTAACAATTTCCTACCTAAACCGACCAAATAGAGTCAATTGACAAAACTTGAAAAGATTTAGGATTAAATTAGTCAACTTAAAAGGTTTGGTTGAATTGGTATTAATACAATAGATTTACGACTTTCTTTTTATACTTTTATGGTTAATAGTCATAGGATGAAAAGGATGATCTTTATATATATAAGCACTTGTGGTTGGCGTGGGCGAGGGTGGCTATGAGCGAAGGTCGTGACCCCTCACCCAATGGCCGGCGAGAGCTCGCGGGGCCTTGGCTAGTGGCTGGCGTACCCCTGCCGATCCTTAAAAATAAAAATAAAAGAAAAGGTTAACGATAAAAAATCCTACGTCAACGTCAGTATGAGTCCACGTCATCAATATACCGATCAAAATTGGCCGGATGAACTACATCGATAAATTAGTAAAAGGTTTAGAACAAAATTTATACAAGTGTAATAGGTTTCAAACATTTTTTGTTATTTCCATATACTAACCTAGCTAAAACCTAGATCTAATTCCCTACACTCATTATATTTTCCCCTAAACTAACATTTAATGTTAGGGTAATACTTCGGTGACAATACCGTCAAGAACTATACATTCTCAACCATAAATTCACACATCGTTACCGTGTGTTTTGTATAAAGTACTCATTAATTGAAAGATCATGTGATCAGAAATAACTAACAATACTGTCAGACCGTCAGGCTAATGACTTCTTATATGCTATTAATACTTGACCTCTTAGACCTAGCTACCAAATTAATTATCAACGGCAGACCTAGAAATCTACCTCAAAGTGGGGAATCGAAATTTTCTATGACATACCTAACTTGCCCAGCGAGTGGGGACGACGACAACGACGTGACTTCTATATGAAATTCCATGACTCTGGGCATATCCGATCGGCAATCCTCCACGCATCGAGCAGCTGAGGGGCGGCGGCGACGACGAAACGTATTTCCCATCGCAATCTGTCTCTCAATGGCGAAGGAACTCTTGTTCCATCCCCGTCGCCTGGCTGATGGCAGACCTAGAAATCTACCTCAAAGTGGGGAATCGAAATTTTCTATGACATACCTAACTTGCCCGGTTAGTGGGGACGATGACACTGATGTGACTTCTATATGAAATTCCATGACTCTGGGCATATCCGATCGGCAATCCTCCACGCATCGAGCAGCTGAGGGGCGGCGGCGACGACGAAACGTATTTCCCATCGCAATTTGTCTGTCAATGGCGAAGGAACTCTTGTTCCATCCCCGTTGCTTGGCTGATGGCGACGAGCTCGGTTGCCGGAGGGTATCAATAGAGACGAAACAATTTTCGTCGACAGAAAGCCTCATCGTCACGATCCTGCTTTCTTGTGGCGACGCTGAATGCACAGTGCGGGACAAGGTTTCTCGAGAATAGGTAGACACCATACATTCGATTCTTCAGGGTTTCGAAAGCCGATGACTGACCTGGGGAACTTCGTTAATCCTACGAGTTTCCACCCCCCAGAAGCACTCATCATGCTCTTCCCTGCCTCCCTTCTTTTGGGTCATCCCAAGAACTGAACTTTTGATGCACCCAAAATTGAGAAAATGATAAAATACGTTTTAAATTTGTAATTATGTCAATTTAATTTTATTTTTTTTTTACCAATTGAGTTCTAAAATATTAAAATATCATTAAAAATTCAAATTAAACTATCGCAGCGAAGATGGCCATGGCCTCGCCAGCCGTCGGCAAGGCCACCTTCCCCTGTGGCCAGCCAAGGGCCACGAAATCCAAGAAATAAAAAAGGCAAAGATAGAAAAGAAAAAAGTAAAAATATATTAAAATATCATTAAAAATTATTCACGTCATAGCCGATCGATCAAATGAACCGAACCGGCATAAATGCAAAAGGTTTATGACTCAATTGGCCAAAAAAAAAAAGTTAAAGATTGAATTGATACAATTGCAATAGGCTTATGACTTTTTTGATAATTTCTTTCCCAAAATCTCCATGATGGGAGATGCTCCCGCTTGAATAATTGCACACAAATGCAATTCGTATGAGCACGTTGGGAACATCTAGACTTGTTGGAAACCCTACGAATTTGTCGATTCAGCAACCGGCGGCTCTCGAATTATGATTGCTCTGGCCAGGTGAAACTAATGCAACTCGACACATAATTATCGATCCCCGTGTTTGGAATCTGGCATTACTTGATTATAGCGCTTACACCTTTATGAACAAGCAATGCTATAGCTCAGGCCATAGAAGGTTGTAGAAAAACTCAATGGGACAGCTCAACATCACGTTAGGATTAGGAGCAAGACATGTCTCTATTATATAGAGCTTTATGTTCTCAGGTGAATTTCTCTCATCACTTCAATGCAGAGTTATGAACCCCGACAAATCTTTTCTTTGATTATCTGTCAAAGCAAGTAAAATAACTTCTTCTTTTTTGGGGTCTTTTCACCGAAAAGTAGAGGTCGAAGTTGAAGCATCAGAAAGGAAAATACTAAGATGATATCTAGGGGATCGGGACAAACAATGTTGACCGAGGATGTTGTCTCCTTGGATCTGTGCTATAAGAAATCAGGGCGTTTGCTTCTCGACGACACCACACAAACTTTAAATCTGCAAAAAAAAATCTTGGGACTGTATCTGAATAGGAGGTCGAAGACTCGAAGGTCGAGTACTATATGACATTTCTTCGAAGTTGTTACACTGCAAATCTAGGGTTTACAGACAATATTTCTTCTTTATCTTGCTTGAACTCTGATAAAACCAGCAGTGGAAGGTCGCCATCAACTCGCCGTAAAAGCTTCTCATAGGGCTGCGCGGCATGGAATTTGAAAATTGAAGGGAAGGAGATCCATAGTTGCCGGTGCCTCAAATGCTATCTATGGATTACGACGCGTAAAATTCTCACGTAGCTACTAGCCTAGCAAAAAAAAAAAACCCCTAATGTCAAATCTGTCGCTCGTATTGTCAATGGCGCTTCGAGGCTGTACGAGCACCATCAATCGTTGTCAATGAGTTAGCTGTTATCGGTGACGACAAGATCTATCTGTTTCGGACATAGGATATGGAGGTGGATGCTCCTCTGTGGTTGATGGAGCTCAACGTCATGATAGGTAGGTATGCCGATAGTTCGATTCTATGTAGGTTTTCAAGAAACCCGAATTGAACCGAATCGTGATCCTAATCGAATATGATCCGAATCGAATTCTGTTTAGGTTTTCAATTTTCAGAATGGAGAAGAGAGACGGAAGTCGGATGAGAATGAAGAGAGATTTTAGGTTGCGTGTTCAGATTTTTGTTGAGGATTTTAGTTACTGTTCGGCTAATCGAACCGAACCGAAATGACCCAAACCGGGAAAAAGGATGATTATATTTCCATGATCGGAATCGAAAACGCAACAAATTTCAGTTTCGGTTCGGTTTTCACCGTTCGATTCTGACACTCCTAGACAGGCACCTTAATGTCATCGCAAACAAGCTAGATTTCATCTATGGTGGTTTGGGTGAGAGAGATTAGGATCTTTAATGAGGCGTTGGTTGCTTATCATTATTATTTTATGGGTAAGGTTACTTGTTAACATGGTGGCGATGGAGACTTCTCAAGAAAGGGAAAGCAAAATTAGACCCCCAATGGCTCACAAGAAGTGGCATGCATCGAGCCAAAAGAGAAGTCCGATCTCAATCGACTAGCTCATCCCCTACCTGTGCCTAATTCCTACTCCATGCCGCACTCATCACTCTTCTTCTCGACGATACACAAAGCTTTGAGTCAAGAGCAAGCTACAACTTTACAACGTGGCAAGCTACAACTTTACAACGTGACATGCTATGGAATGCACCATAAGAGTCAGATATATTCAATTAATTTATGCTAGTGTGCATAAAAAAACCCGATATCTTCACTTAGAGAGATCACCAAGAAGGAGGTCAAGCATGAATCTACCAATATGTCCTTTATGGGCTATATGGAATACAATGATAATGCGATTTATCATGTGTGAGATTTTTTCTAATGTAACCGACATATGTATCTCAATATTTTCCTTCCTCACATGTAAGCTCATTGTTAAGCCTGTTCCCCAAACAATCTCCCATTTATGAGTGAGCACACTATTAGGCCTGCTCTAGTTAATGATACTCCGATCCATTCATTACATGCAAGTGGTAATCCTATTTGGTTCTTCAAAGATCCGGTTACAAGACTTTGTTATTGGGATCTGGACTACTAATGTAAGCTTTGTACAACTCCTCCTGATGAGAAAGATTAAATCATCCTTCGACAGAGAAGAAAAAGAAAAAAGTCCGGGATTCTTTCTACCAAAGATACCAAGACGGACGCACTCCCATAGGTCCTCTTGGTGAAGATGGTAGAGATAAATGAAGGTAATGAATGTATCTCTGGAGTATGAGTGGGTGCTTAATAAGATATCGTGAAATGGTATCTTCCACCATCTTCACCAAGAGGACCTATGGGGGTGTGTCCATCTCGGTATCTTTGGTAGAAAGAATCCCGGACTTTCTTCTTTTCTTTTTCGTCGAAGGACGGTCATCTTCCTCGTCAAGAGGAGTTGCACAAAGCTTACATTAGCAGTCCGGATTCCAATAACACCCACTAATCTACTAACGATTTTGATACTATTTGAGCCATTGATATACCCAGTTGGATTCACATTCACTCAAAATCTTAAACTAATGAGTTATGAATCAAGTAAAATATATTGACTGCTTCAATCCACACACTTTCTCCGATGTGGCACTTTTTTTTTAACATAACTTACATGTGCATCTCAACATTACTATCTTGAGATATTTGACAGGTGTATTAATCTGTGGGTGATGAGTCCATCAATCCGAGAATTCATTCTTCTTTTTCGAGAAAAAAGAAAAGGATAGCATATCATAAATTGAGATTTTGTACTTGTAGCTTGTCGCAGGAAACATGATTCTACTGCAATGCGTTCTCACCAAACCATTGTCAAGTATGTCTTTCTATCATTTGACCAATCTCCATGGACCCAATTCTAGCGATGGGCATCAAGTCCGATTCAATATGGGAACTGGACGGATGGTGTCGGCTACGGGAATCTAATACAGGTTCCATTTCCACTCCAAAAGCACACTTGTTAAGCAAACAATTTAGTTCTTCCAAGGACTAAATCTTGTAAGAGAAAAGTCGTCTTCTAACATGGTATCGGAGCGCGACAATAATTTGGCTCCTCGCATTCCAAACATCAGCTCACATTGTTATGTTGCATGTCTTCCCTTTTGATACTCATCTACTATCCTCAGCCCACCGTTCATTGCGATCAAGCTCGCATTTTAGATGAACCATTTGCGCGCTCTCCGTCGAAGAACCCATCATTCTACTCCGAAACAATCGAGAGAAGGGCGAAGTAAGTTGTTGCACTTTTAGGAAAATTAAGGCTTCTCGCCAATTGCAGTTTTCGATAGTGAGCGGATAGTGTAACTTTCGTTTTTTTCACATACTTGTATCTTTGAAAGGTAAATCGTATTCCAATGTTGAGGCGAAATGCATATAGATATAGATAGAAAAGATAAGGAGAAGTAAGAACTCAATTAATTTAATGTGATGTATTCCGTTGGACTAAAACTAGGTGACGAGAACCTGTTTTTGAATTTCCAAAGTTTCAGCTTCGAGCGCTGGGCCCCAATCGCCATCCATCGTCCACGTGTACGGTCGCCAGGACGACACGAGGTTTATCAGGAATTTTGATGTGTGCGACCGGGGCCCACTCGAGGAAGGAACAGCTCATGTGGGAGAATGTCCCACGTTACACGTGAAGCTGTCATCATCCCATTTGGTCGCACCTTAAAAGCGGCTTGCTTTTGGAAAAGTCTTCTTGTCGTTGGATGCTTCGGACATCTCAACTTCTCCTTATCTCCCACACGCTTTTGGGACTTGCGATATTTTTTTGGCGTGAGTGTGTGTATATATATATATATTGAGAATATTGGATAATTATATATATGTAATTAATATTTCACAAGAATATTGAATAATTACATGTAAAAGATAAGATAATCATGAACTCTCGATCGGTGTACCCTGCCGCTTGTACTGTTTGTTGACCTTAATTCATGAACTCAATTACCATAGAAAACATATGATAAAGATCTATGAATAATTTTATGTTCGTTTCTTCTCTTGCTTGATATTTGAGAGAAGTTGTAAACCTAGAATATCCTATTCCTTTTCTTTTACTTTACAATGAAATGTGTTGGAAAAAAGTTGTTAATAATAGGTTATTGAGAAAAATTGGTAAAAGTAAAGAACTGTTACAAATAACGAAGAAACTAATATAGATAGATAGAAACATAAAACAACCCAAATTATTTGGTTCAATAACCTGCAACTAATTCTTCCTCTACTACTGGTAAATCAAAAGGTAATCCCTCGCATTTTGCTAAGGAAGAAATTAGAAAACGAAAAGCCCTATAGGTTGACGCCACAAATTTCATTTCTAAAAATCATGTTTGGATTGGGCTTCAATTATATCAACTATACTTGAACTGTTAGATAATTATAGTCGATGATAACATCATAATCTAAGGACCGAATTGATATTATTTATATTGATCTGTTTGTAGTATAATTCTCTATATCGATTCGAAATCAAATAAATATTCTATATAAATAGAGTCAAATGTGTGTGTATATAACTGCTCGTGTCTATAGGATTAGTGAGATATTCAACCTATCTAAAGTGAGTTTCTCTGTTATGAAGTCTAGAAACTCTACCCATCAGGTATGAGTTTATATATTTCCGTTTTTAGATAAGAGAATTGATCGCTTTTCGTGGTTAAAAGTTGTCGAAACCATGAATTTGTAGATGGGACCGTTTTCATCGGTATGTGTAAATATGATGACGCGCAATTTTGATCGTTTTCTAACTCGAAATACCTGAAACTTTCATGTGATGTCAGCATCGACGCATTTTGGTCCGCATATAATTTTTTTCATAATGTTATGGGATTTAGATGATATTGTGATACTTGTCCTGGTGGCACAAAAGTACTTTTTGCTTTTAATGAAGTGCATAGATACACATCCTAGTGGTTGAACTTTTTATTCTACGAGGGGACAAAAAAAAATCAACGCCACATGTATTGGCAAATCGAGAGGAGAAGCCAAATGAAAACCAGTACCAATTCAAGATGACTTTGGTCTCTCGAGCTCATCATCAGTTACTTGATGAGCGTGGGGAAATTTCCAAGAAGCTACTATTCAAGAACCCCCAAAAGAAAATGGAAAGGGGAAATAATAAAATAAAAATTGTCTATAAAGTTTTAAACTTATTGTATTTTTATCAATTCGGTCTTAAACCTTTTTAATTATGACAATTGGGTCCTAAACTTTTTTATGTTTTTTTCAGTTGAGTCCATTCTAGCCAAATTTGGCCGAAAATCGCCGACATGGACGCCGACCATCCTACATGGTTCTACCGCCATTGACGTGAACAATCCTTAAAATATCTTAACACTTTTCTCGAATTTCATATATAGTTTTATTTCTTCTCTTTTCCTTCTTCACTCGTATTCTTTTTTTTTTTTTTTCCTTTTCCTTCGCCGGCCATCGCCAGGGCTTGTCGATGGCCGACGGAGGTCGTCCGCCTCATGTGAGGGCCGTCGACGAGCCTCGGCTTTGGGCGACGGAGGAAAAAAGGGAAAAAAAATGAAAAAGCAAAGAAGGAAAAGAGAAGAAAATAAAATAAATACAAACAAATGTTAAGCTATTTTTAAAATGTCAACATCAGTGCCAATAGTGCCATCTAAGAAGGTCGGCTTCTACGTTAGCGATTTTCCGATCAAAATTGGCAAAATATAAAAATGTTTAGGACTCGATTGACATAATTAAAAGGTTTATGATTGAATTGGCAAAAGTGCAATATGTTTAGGACTTTCCAAACAATTTTCTCGAAAACCCAAAAAAAAAAAAATTAGAAGAAGAGGACAAAAAGACCACCGACATTCTGCAGCGAAGATTTCACAGAGGCTTTTCATTTATTGACTTTTACAAACCGTATGATCTAAGAGCCACAACCCACATTATTTGTATTTGTCGTCTCTTGGTAAACGAACATTATTGCGTTTCTATGACCGTCTGCGTGAAAAGGATACTTCGCATGGCCGGTGTTCCACGATTGTTCGGTCGTGGAGGGGGAAATTTCCCAGCAATTTGAAGAGCCTGGCAACTCAAATTGTAAAAGGGTTCTCGTCTCAAAAGTACACAACTTTCTGGCTCGGCTTCTCATTTTAGAAGACATCGATAGAAATCATGGAGAATATACATGACGAAATACATAAAGGTCAAGCTCTTCACAGATCATGTGAAGGCAAATGTTTTTCGAAGTATCTAAAGGAAAATTACTCAACCGGCAATCGGTTCTAACCCTATTGTACGGATGCTAATTCAATTCTAAACTTTTCGATTTTCCCAACTTAGTCCTATATTTTTGCCTGAAATTTCAATGTCGTAATTCCAATCAATTTCTACCGAAAATAGCTGATGTGACGATCTAGCCATCGTCGGTCATCATACGTGGAAAGCCGCCACGTCAGCGATTTCTCGCGAAAATTGGCCGAAATGACTACATTGGAACTTCACGCAAATGTTTAGGACCGAATTGACATCCATACAATAAGTTTAAGACTAATTAGACAATTTCCCCGAGTATCCAACAAAAACAATGAACAGTGGCATAGATAACTTTACAAGTCCGATTCAATCTGTCATTACAATTTTAACTTCATTTTTAGGGTTTTTGGCCTTGTGCAGAGTTCGGTGGGGCAAAATTGTCCGAAAAGTCTTAAACGTATTGAATTTTTGTCAATTCAATCATAAAATAAGTTTAAAACCTTTTTCACGTATTTTTCAATTGAGTCCATGCGGTCATTTTTTACCAAAAATCATTAACGTGGGCGTCGTCTGTCCTATGTAGCATGGTCGGCACTATAGTAAATAATTTTTAATAATATTTTAATATATTTGTGAATTTTTTATTATGTTATATATATTCTTTGTCCTCTTATTTTATTATCTATTTCACTTTTTCTTCGCTATGGCCAGAGAGGTTGCAGCACTCGCCCAGTAGTGCCCAAATCTAGGTGTGGCCATCGTGACCGCAGGCGAGGCCAAACTCTCCTAGTTCTGGACAGGACTGCCTCACTTGCGGCCGTGATGGTTTGGACGAGGTCGGGCGAGGGCTTGGCAACCTTTGCCCGCCACAGCCAAAAAAAAAAAAGTGAGGAAGAAAAGAAAAAAATCTAAGTTTTTTTTAAAATATTGTTAAGAATTGTCCACCTCAGCAATCGGCCAAAATTAGCCCGATAGATTCAATTGAAAAATATGTGCAAAAAAATTTAAAGAGTAAATCGGCAAAAGTATAGCGATTTTAGAATTTTCTGGACAATTTTCTTGTTCGGTTGGCGTTCTCTTAAAGCATTTTCTTGCTTTGAAGTTTCGAATTTAGCCTAGACCTTTCGCTAGACACCAAGATGCCTGCTCGTGTGTTTAGGCTGCCCTGGTCTCGTCTGTTTGGTCCCTGCCTTTTGTTTTTAAGGCCAGGGGATCTCTGGTCGTGCATGTTTTTGTTCCCTAAGGTCTGATTTGTCCGGTGAGAAGAATAGCCACGGGATCATATAAGTCCATGCACATGCATGCAGCCTTTGGCCCCATGCCATGGACTTGACTACTCTTGGAAAATATATTCAATCGCTTACGTCGATCCAACTTCACATGCCGACACATCGGTTCGTTACGATATTTATGAGATCACTGCAGACTGTTCTAAAGATTTAAGCTGTTAAATGAAAGCGTGATTTAATATTCAGAACATTAATCACTCCTTCTATCGCTTGGTCTAGTCATTTTGCCTAATACTAAGCATGACATTATTTCATCAGAGAGGACCTTCTTACTACGATATCATGTGAAAGTTTAAGGAACCCCATGTCGGCCGATTCTAAAAATTTAAGATGTTAGATAAAAGCGTGGTTTAATATTTAAACATTTCATCTTTCATAATTAAGACTTGAACTCAAAATATGAGGGTGGGAACACTTCTCCCTCGCACGAGCAATTGGACTACTTCTGAGGTTTAATTAGACTAAAAAAATGATTGGAATTTTCTAAGCACCATCATTAGCGGCATTGACTAGTACACTGAATCGCTAACCATGTCCGAAAAATTCTTCTTTCCCTTTCTGATTTTTCTCCTGTTAGGGGGGTAGGGTTTGGTGGTGTCGTTTTGCTCCATGTCAACCCAACCAAAACCGGAAAAGAGCTGTTAACCACGTTCGCGCCGCGTTTAATTAAACTAAGACCGAATTGAACCACAAAGAAAAGCGTCGCCCATGTTATGAAAAAGAGAGAGAGAGAGAGATTAGATCCGGGCAGTTAAGATCGCCGGACCGTAGCGCCCCGGAACCCGATTAAATTAAGCTAGAAGAGAATCTCCGGTAATTATTTAGAGGCTTATTATTTTGTGGTCACCTACCTTGCGATTTAAATACTGAGCAAAAAAATTAGAAGATTAGTCATTCTGCATGTGCAAAAGCCGCAGCGGTCACCGAAACGGATTAAAGCTTTCGCACATTAAACGAACGTGACGTTTCCAGGTACGCAAGTGCGAAGATTCCGCCGAGACGTAGTCCTTTTGTTTTTGTTTTTTTTTTTCCTCTCGTGTAGACATAAAGAGTATGCAATGGAATGCTGTTGGCTTTTTGGTCAAACCGATGTTTGAAACGCGCTGTCGTTTTCGGCTTTCTTCGTATTCGTGGCGAATCCAATTCTCTCGCAGTCTGGTCGGTACAATCACACGTTCCGGGGAGTCATCATTGGTCTCGCATTTGCTCGAACAATACGGACGTCCATCCCAGCAAAAACACCAAGAAGAGGAAAAAAAAAAAACATATGGAAACTTTTAAATTTATTTTTCCTCAGATTTTTTGTTTGTGGGGTCATAGTTCTAGAAGCTTAAAGTCAAATTACATTATTTGACCAATTGGTAATTGACTTCAAGCTATGAATTAGAAGTACAAACCTTACTAAAAGAAAAGGTTAAGCATCTCTCGAAAGGGTTTTTAAATTGCACATATCGAAATTGATATTCCTTCTCATCCTAATTCGAAATTCTAGAGAAATAACAAAGCAAGACATGCGCTCGAGCACACAATTGGGGGCAATCGGTTGTATATGCATGAAGAATATATCTACACTTTAAATGTGCGGAAGTAACCCGTAGCAATTAAGAGTTTAAATAGTTTCTTTAAATACTTTTAAGAAACAAGTTTTAGAAAAATAAATACTCGATCCGGGTGGGCTGTTCCACCCTGGAATTAGAAATCGGACCAACAATAACCGATTTCAATCTCATGAAACTAGGATCCTAACCGACTCCCCCCGGAACTGGACCCAACCAACCCGGCGCTCTTCGTTCGATGGGTTTTTTTTTTTTTTTTTTTGCTCACCACTACACCCAACTTACTAGTAGATGGACACTGACGAGGACGACGGGACGACAATATCTAAATCGATATCCATTGGCCCCAAAAAAAGAAAAAAATCGGTAATCACGTACGCAGGTTCAAACAAGACAGATCCTTATCAAAACGGCCCCTCAAGTCGCAGAAGAAGCACCTTCTTTTCTCTTTTTTTTTTCCTCCTCGGTTGGAGGCTTGCGATTTCAGGTCACCCTCTCATCAATGATCAATCATATCTCGATCATTAATCCCCCCCCCGCCCCGCAAACACACACAACCGCTCCAGAACAAAAGATCGGAAAAGCGACAGAAAAAAAAGGTTGATGAATCACGGACAGCCACTTGATGGGGAGGGTGGAGTTTCAGTGCGTGTGGGAACTGAAAATCTGGCCCAAGATTTTCCACAGGAGCTCAAGTGGAGAGAGGAAGGATGCTTTTTGGAAAGCCCCGTTTCAATCAGATGGGACACCATCACCATCATCTGCATCCAATTGTCAAACCACGAAGGGGCCCCCTCCTCTCCCCCCAAACGTGTGAAGAAAGAAGTAAATTTTCCCGTTCAGAATCATCCCCACGAATGGTTAAGAGATGCTTGCTTTGGACAACCCTTCAATGGAATTTTGAGTGATTGAGGCGTAAATTACTTTAATCGCAGCCTCGTGATGTGCACTAATAGCCCGCCCAGCCGACTCCACAATGATGACTTTCAATGCGCTGAACTTACCATTTGCAAACCCAGCGAAAAAGCTGGACCAACCGCCCAAAGCCCACCCCTTTCTTCTGAGTAACTGCAGAATTTCAGCAATCAATGCGCTTTCCAACACCATAAGGCTTTAGGCATAGATTCAGATACTCGGTTGGATGCGAATCTTTCATGAAAAGAGCTAGAAGAAAACCCCATTTGAATCTGATAGGCATAGACCGGACATGGATTCACCGAATCCAAATACATAATCACTTGTCGGAGACGATGATGGATCCTTATTCTTTAACTTCAGTTTCAGACATGGACATGCAAATTTCAAACAGACAAGAGTACGAGGGGAGAGCATATGCATGCCACGATTACAATCAGTTGCTAAATTTCTGGACAAGTACGACGTCGACCCTCGATGGGTTTTGTTCTACATATCAAGATCCACGGGGCTCGTTCAGACGATCGAAGAAAGAACCGAACGGAGGGAAATGAAGATGTTATTGCCTTGACTTTGGGATTTCGATTTCCGAAATGTCTTGTCAGTATCACGGATTACAATACAACACAGCGACGACAACATCCAATCGTTCAAAACTCGTATTGTATATGCAGGAATTTCATATGGTTTATCAACTTCATGTTGAAGGAAGATTCGATTTTCAACCTCTGTACAACGGCGACCGCTCCTGGCCCACCACCTTCGTCAACTTCGACTGCCGGAACACCTTCATCGGGCTTGGGAAGTGCCAGCTCCTCCCCTTCGCCGCCGCCGGCCCCGCCGACGCGGCGCCCCGGCCGCCGAGCGGGTTCGACGTCACCGCCACCGACCTCGACTTCCTCATCATAGTCCTCCTCTCCGCCGCCGCGTCGTCAGATTCGGCCCCGCTCGTGCGCTCCGCGGCCTCAGCTCGAGGTCCCGCTCTCTTGCTCTTGTCTCTGCTGAACAGACCGAAGAACGACGGCGTCCTGTGCGGCGAGTCCGCGGGGCGTAGGTGCGGGCCGTCCCCGTTGCCGACACCGACACCGACACCGATGTCGGCGTCCAACTCCCTCACGAACTTCGACCTCGACCGGAAGAAGGAGACCGCGACGGAGCGGGAACGGCGGAACGAGGGCTCGGAGTCGATGAGGTTGGAGACCTTCCCGACGGAGGCCCCGCCGGCCGACTCGCCGGCGAAGAACCGGGAGAACGAAGACGAGGAGGAGGAGGATGAGGAGGTAGTGGAGGCGCAGCAGCTGCAGGGGCGGAGGTTGGCGCAGTCGGGGCAGAGGCCGTCGAGCCTCTCGCGGAGGCACTTGGGGCAGATGCCGCTGCGGCGACGCCGCGTGGGGTGCTTCGGGCATTTCCACACCTCCTCTTCGTCCACGTACATCGCCATTCCTGCCTTCTCCTTAGCCCTTCTCAGGGGTGCTTTCTTGATTCGACCTCCGTCAGCGGATCGTTAACGGCGGCCCTTCTTTCCTGCCTAATTCTGCTTCGATCGTGTGCTCCTTAGTCGAGTCTCGTGACTTTTGCGTGGTGTCTCTGATTTTGTGAGGGGGCCGAGGTTTATAAGAGGTGGGGATCGTTGACCATGGTTGAGGAAATCAGAGCCCGGGAGTTAACCGTGGTTAGGTCGTTCGGGGTTATGAATTGGTAAGCGCCGGAGTGCGGATCGAACGACGCGTTTTGCGAGCCCTTTTTTGCTTTTATTGATTTTTTTTTTTAATTTGTTTCTTCGAGCCGTCGGAGTTCGTCGCAGTGAAGCGAAATTGACTGGAGTTGGGGCGGAATTTACGGGAAATGCCACGCGGGGTTCGATCGCTATTGGTCCGAGCGTTCACACGTGCGGGAGGGCTAAAGGAAAGGGAGAACAGATTTTTCGCGGAGGGAAAGCAATGGACGGGGTCATAGGCGGGGGTCACATCTAAGGCCCGTGCCTGGGTCTCCTTCTTGTTTAGGGCACTCGAGCTTTTACTACCCGCCCCCTCGTTCCAGTCACTTTGATTCCGACATTGTCCTCACCATCGCCGCCGCCTTCAACTTAAGCCTCACCTACGTTTCGGGCCAACATTCGTCGGGGGTCACATTGGACTGTCAACACGGATGCCGCTCATTCTACGTGCCATCATTAGCGTTGATGTGTATTTTTTTAAAAATAATTTAAATAAATTTTTGAATTTTTTCTGTTCTTTTTTCTTGCTGGCTACCGACGATAAGAATAGGGAAAGGAAAAAAAAAAGTAAGGGAAAAAGAGAAATAATAATAATAAAATTATTAAAAAAATTTACATGTCGGTATTGGCAGAACATTTCTTGCCTAAATTAATCGGATAGATTGAATTGGTATCAATGCAAAAAGATTTAAGGATAAATTAATCTAATTGAAAGATTCGGGACTAAATTGATACGGATTAACCGCTTGCCTCACGATTGGCTTACTAAATCACCCAAAACTCTTTGGAATTTACTTTGTTCTGGGTCTTCTACGTCTTTATTGCAAATTTTACACTAGCAACAAAAGTTCTAAAAAAAAGAATTTATGATTGAATTGATATAAATGTAATAAATTTATGACTTTTTTTATACTATTTCATCTCCAAATATGATATCGGTCTCCTAATCTTTTCAAAGGGGGCAAAGAACAAGAAGAGCTCGGTAGGTAAACTCTGAAGTGGCCCGTCGTCCCCGATGGCAAAATCGACCGGTCTCCAATATTCCAAATCTCGGTCCACCGGAAACAAATTCAACTGCCCCCCGATTGGCTCCTCCTCTTGATCAGATAAAACAATTGGAAAGTTAAAAAGAGTACAGAGCGGAGTCAAAAAGGTGAGGAAGAAAAACTCGTGCCCGCTGTTCCCGTCAACCCCCTCGCGACAATTCCTAGCGTTATGAAGTGGTCCTTTTCACATGGGACGCGAACCCCCCCCCCCAGCCTCGCGTGTAAAAATCTTGGCCGGAACTAAAGTCGGATCCATCGAGAGGATGGAAGTTTGGATTCTGACCCTCAAACTTTTTCTAGAAAACTTTGCTTTTTTTGTGGGGCGGTGGGGGGGTAAGTCAAAGAGCGCGCAAATTTGACGAGGTCGCTCTGGCTCCGGCTCCGGCCGTGGATGCCGTGCGCGCTCCGATCTCCGGTGAGAACTGACTCGTCAAGGTTGAATGACCTGCTCCCCCTGCCTTTCTTGTCAAACTAATCGAACCGTTTTAGCTCGGATCGCCTTTTTCGCAGGAGTGCTGAGTTGGATGGATAGATCGGAAGCACGTGTCGCCTCCCCACCGGCTTGATTGGAAAGAAACAGCAGCGATCGTCTCCACCGTTGGAAAGGGTAACCAGATCTTTCCGATTTTCAAGCACGTATACGAGAATTGGTCAAAGATCATGTGTCGCCGTCTAGGGTAAGCACTATTTTGTAATTAAAAGTGGTAGGATTAAATGCACAGACACAACGGAATAGAGAGCAAAGATGAAATGCAAGTCATCGGTAAACTAGAGCTGCATCCATTAGGGAATTTCACTTTAATTAGCACCTCAATCTTTCTATTTCAACCATCAACTACAAAAAGTACGAACGAACGTCCCAACAAATAGAATGAGAAAGAATGACGAATTTCGTGAGGCCGTGATTATTGCTCCTTCATATGCAAATTGGCATGAAGTCTGAATCATCGCACATTTGATAACAAGCCGAGCCTAAACCGCAAATGTATGGAGTAAGCTTTATTCAATGATCGAGATGTATTATTTAGATTCGCAGTATTTTGGACCTCTGTTCACGAAGAATTGCAAAAGCGCTGCGATGTAAATTAATTACGATCCGTCATCCCCTACGGTAGGAAAGACCAATCGTTGAAAACAATCAAACAATGCGAAGTGTTATTTCCTGAATAATTGGTTGACCGATAATATTCACACAATACGGTAAATTATCCCGCTCAATTTAACTAACCAAATCGTCAAGTATCAATATAATCGAGATTAGGGTTATTCCGTTTAGAGGAATTAATGCTTAGGAGGACTGTTTCAAAGTCCAAACTCGAACGAGTGCCCAGGGAATACCGCCGCGTGCGTTAATGGAGTCAAAACGGTGTGTGGGTTTTGTCCGTCTAAGTGTCAAACAAAGTGTGCTCTTTTCTCAGCACGATGCTTCGGGGTTCGGGCAAATCATTTGATCATTAAACGGTGTGGACCGGCGGTCTGATTTCTGCATGAAGTTACTAAATCATTAGTAGAAAAAGTCACTATTGACTGGCCTTCCTGTGGCCGCTGAAAAAAATCAACTTCCTTCCCCGTCCCTGCCCTCTGATTCCATATTTTCGAAAAGGAAAGTTGCTAGCCTGACGATACGATCGGTTATTTCTGACCACATGATCTCTCAATCGATGAATGTTTTATATAAAATACGCGATGTGTAAATCTATAATTGAGATGATGTCAGGGAAGCATTTTTATTTGATGAGCAGACTCGCCTTGATTGATGGGCAATAGCTATACGCAAAGGACTATCCTGCGTCAAAAGTCAAAAGGAGAAAGCAGTAAATTGACTAAAGAAAAATTTGACCTTAGTTCTATATTTCCTTTCGACTGAAAAATTTGACCTTTGTCTCTTGTCCTCTATGGTTTTATTGGGGGCATGACTGGGCCAGCAGAGGGCTGAAACAAGCGTAGAGGTTTATGTTGGGCTCTAAAGTGGTGCTCTAGTCCATTATGTTGTGGGCTCTTGGGCTTTCTATCAGACCCGAAATAGGAAACCTAATTTGGGCCCTTCGATTAATGATTTTGTTCAGCTGAATCTAGCGATTTATGTCCTTTTATCGAGTGATGCACCAAATCAGCCACGTGATGCAATAGGCGAAAACTTGAACGCGGCGAAGCTCGCGACCGATGCAGTGAGGGGGGAGTCGAACGTGGGTTGGTCGTGTTCGGCAGTCTAATTTAGTTTGTGCGTTGCAATATCCCATCACACGATGGCATGACATGATGATGCATCCGCTGTGTAAGAGCTCATGAAAATACGTGTGACGGAAAATTCATCCTTATATGCATTACATTTATATAGGTCGGAATACATAAAGCAACCCCATTTTCTTTCTTCCAAAGTAAATTGACATTTTTTATAGATAAATCCACAAAAAAAAAAAAAAAGGAAAATGGGTCGCCATGCTCCACTCGCCATCCCATTCTGACGTCCAATCATTAAGCATGTGTCTGGCAGAATTCCAAAACTTGCGATCCGATCGAAGGTCAGATAATGTCGACACGAACCCGAGCACTCCTTCTGTGCAAATTCCACTCGTACTCGTCGTCCGTGAATTTCCCGGCAACCGAACCCGAGTCCACTCCTTTTTCCCTCTTCTTGGTCAATTGTGCCACTCATAATGCACCGAGTGAAGTGGCTCTTGCTTTTCGACCAAAGAAAAAAAAAAAAAAAGTGGCTCTTGCTTCGGCACAACTTCATGGCAACTTACCCTAAAAGCCTCTTGTCATAATGCATACGTAAGTGGTAAAGGGTGAGCATGATGTGTTAAGGTGAAATTTGGAACCTAAAACAAGACTGGTGGAGAATCGGTCTGGTTTTTTGTTTTCAAGGTATGCATGATAAATTTCAAATTTTAAAAATTGAAAAACCCGTTCCGACGGGTAGGTGAAACCTAAAACCCGTAGTATGTAATAAGTTTTCTGTGATTTTCTTAATATATGTCTTCACGCGATCCTACGGTATTTCATGGAATCCGAGAGCGAGTGCGTTGATCTGAAAATACTAGTCCGAGCTTCCATTTTCGATAATATTTATGACTGATACTTTTAATTTATTAATGTTTAATATTCATTCGTGTCTAAATATGAGTTGCGGAGCAGTAAATAGTGGTCACTAAATATAATTATGATTCACTGCAAGCGTTTATTAAGAATACAAGAGAAACCTGTCTAGGCCCTTGAACTTGTCACAGGATATGTTCTAGATTCTAGAATATGCAAGATAGTTTTTCGGTTTCAAAAAATGAGGAACGTATTCCGAAGGGTAGATTCCAGGTGGAACCCGCACGAAACCCGAAATCGCTTACCCCTAGTAAGTGCACACCATCGTATTGGACCGGAAGGGAAGAGATAAAATCATAAACTCGATTCACACATAAATAGCCTTTGCTAACTATATAGAAAATGAAAAATGATATAAATAGTCTTTGAATTTTGGGCCCATTTGTAATGCGGTCTCTGAACTTATAATTTGTTCAATGTGGTCCACGAACTTTGACTAGATATTCAAGTTAGTTCCTGAATTATAAAAAAAAAAAATTTGTTGAATGTTCCCCTAAACTTGAATTAATATAAGGACAACATTGAACGTTTTCATGTAGCTCGGGGATTAAGTTGAACACGTTTCAAAATTTCAAGGACCACATTGAATAAAGTAAAAGTTCGGAGATCACATTACGCATTAGGTTAAAGTTTATGGACCATCGTAATAAATAAATTGAAAGTTTATAGTTCATATTGAACAAATTAAAAATTCAGAGACCACAATACACATTGGATCAAAGTTCATGGACGATCTACGTCATTATCTCTATAGAAAAAGGATCTCAGAAGACTATAGTTAATCGTCATTATAGTCCCCGACAGATTCAACTCGATTGCG
Organism: Rhodamnia argentea; assembly: GCF_020921035.1. Classification (NCBI taxonomy): domain Eukaryota; kingdom Viridiplantae; phylum Streptophyta; class Magnoliopsida; order Myrtales; family Myrtaceae; genus Rhodamnia; species Rhodamnia argentea. The sequence continues at coordinate 5,274,492 of NC_063158.1, forward strand.
GAGTCTAGGAGCCAAGGTCCCATTGAAAATGACATGATAGGAATCGTCTTGCGACTGCGATAGGTTCCGGTCCGGTCCGATCCAAGCGCAAAGAGAGCAGTGCGGTCGAAACTATCTTAGGATGAGCAATCACGCTGGCATAAAAGTTCATTAGAAACTGATATTGCAGTCGGTCTTGAATTGAGAATATCGTGGCTTTGGGGGTGGTGGGGCGCGGGCGGTACACGGTGGTCCTGTTGACTTGGGAACGCCGTGTTTGCGGGAGTGGCGAGTCATCCTTGCCGTTTCCATTGGGCAGCTTCCGCGCGCTTGCTGGTCGTGCCCGGCGTGCATTGACCTTGTGCTTTTCGGAAGCTTCACTTTGACTCAAAAGTGGAAGAGGGTAAGATGTGATTCACTTTTGGGCTTGGAACGCAAACAGGGACCAATTGAACAGTATTGCCCTGTTTGCTGCTGCTTTAATCTGAGGGTAAGCATTCGAACCTAAAAATAAATAAAGTCTAAGGGTATGCATGATTTGGATGGGCAGTTTCCATCCTAAAATCGGAAATTGCCCACTAAGGCCTGATTCTGAAAAATTAAAATTGGAAACCGCCCGTTGGTTCTATGGATCCATCCATTGGTCTGGTTTGATTCCCGAATGGATCCATGGAACCGATCACATCAAACAAATGGAGGCAACTATGAGCGAGAGAGGGAGGCATTGAACAGCCGCGAGCGCGCCGTGAAGTCGATGGGAGTTGAGAGTTAAGGTAGTGAGTCGATAGAAGTCAAGACCGTGAGTCGGGAGACCGAAGTAAGTGTGAGAGTTTGAGACAAGATAAGCAAGTTACAAATTATGAATTAAAGAATATATGTTGTATATTACCGGTCCGGTTTGGATGGGGTGGTCTCGACACCTGAAATCGGGAACCGGACCGGTTCCGACTGCTTTGCACACCCCTACTTTAATCCACGTGAAAAGATCTCATTTTTTTTTTCTACAGTGGAGAACAATTCCATCGCCAATAGGAGATACTCGTGCGGATAATGGCAAATCTCCACTCAGTTTACACACGTGCATATTCAATAATCTGCCTCCCACCAAAATGTTAATTAACAAGGAGTTGAGATAAGTATGATTTCGAGTTTGATTGAAAGCACTTTGGCCCACTACGGACTTTGCCATTAATCTTTTTCGAGGACGGTGGTAATTCGTACACAAGAGTCATTAAAGGAGAAGTTGGTCAAGTCGACAAGGCGAAAATTGTTCAAAAAACTCTAAATTTATCGTACTTTCGCCAAACAGTACTAAACTTTTTAATTTTGTCTAATGAATCCTGAATCTTTCACCATTTACCAATTGAGTCAATCCTCGATAACGTAGATGCCGGTCTTCCTACGTGGCACGACCGACGCCGACATGTATAATTTTTTGATGATATTTTAATTATTTTATTTATTTAGTTATCCATTGATTTCTCTTTTCCTTCTTTCCTTTTTTTTTTTTTTTTAATTTTTGCAATCTTGCGACTTCCCTCCGATTTGGCAAAATGGACTCAATTGACAATGTTTAGGATTCAAGGGCAATAAGTTTAGAACTTTTTGGATAATTTTTCTCTTATCGACGGGTACTCTACCCTCCATTTTCTCCACATATCAAATCGCATTTTGGGTTGCATTAACGCGGCCTCATATTAGAAATGTCAAAATTGTCGGAAAAAATAATGTCTCGAGCCTCGCTTGAAATCCCGTTATTCGCAATCCTGATGACTTCTTATACGGCGGCGCCGCCGTTTTCAACACTACCGACGGCCTCCACACCGCGAAACATTCTCATATTGGGCCACGGAAGAAGTCATTAATTGTTGATTATCGTGGCTTGATTTACATAAGCTTGTCCACCTTAAGGGATGCTTCTTCATGCCAACTTGGGGAGAGAATCCGCACGTGCTTAAATATGTAGAAGCACGTGGTCGAGAAAGAACGGTGGGGATCCGTACACGAGGCCGGGTGATGGAAGCACACTTGCAATTCCAGATGCGAAATTATCTTACACGGCACAAATATGTGACTAATGTTGTCACCGAATCTCGTCTGCGGATATTATTCTTGATCTATGCAGATTCGGCCATATCTTGCTCATCCTATTTGGATTAGTCTTTGTACTTTTCATTTTGATTATACAGCACGCGCGCTCACGAGAAGAACAAAGTTAGAAAATAAATAAATAAATGGTCGAAGGTTCAATTGATTTGGCAAATGAATGTTGGATTCGACTTGTGTCAAGGAGATCCCAATTCGTATTCCAAAAGGGTTTCAAGATATCAGAAACGATAAAGGGGTTCGCTCGATCGCCTTTCAAATCACGAATTCAGTTCTGGTCGTCGTCGAAAGCTTGAGGTCGAAGCCGGTTTTCGATTTGGTTTATGGGCGGTAGAGACGTGACTTGAACCGGTCATGTGGTGTCACGGGCCAGACCATCCGTGGTAGGCCAGAACTAGAACCGAGGATTATTCTCGAGAAATTGTTTTGCAAAAGAGGGATGATGATGAAATGATAGAATAGGACATGCGTTCAATTATATATTGTCACCAAAAGCGGCGTGACCCTTGCTGCCCAATTGCTGAAGTTTCAAAGAACTTTCTGGCTTGTGAGCTTCTTTTTCACTCGACTGGTGATGGAAAATCTCGACGTGCGTGGGCACACAAAAGGCCACACAGAGTAGGGGAGATCCGAAGTTGGTGCATTGCTTAGGTAGTAAGCAATTTGACGACCTCAATTAAGTTGATCCCGAAATCCGTCGCATCGAATTATTATCGGAGGACTAAGCCCATTCGCGATCCAATGATTGCACGCCGAACCTAGTGCGATATTTGTAATCATGTAAGAGGGTCGCGCACATATCTTCTCACGAGCCGGTTAATCTTGCGGCTCTTGCTCGCCTCAAGAATCGGTTCGATCAAAGGAAACTCGTACCGTTTCGTTGGAATCGAAACGATCTTTGCTTTTCCTCGTGCTATTATGATGTTATCGTGTGGATTCGCATCATGATCGATAGTTCGAACTATGTTAAAGAACACTTTTTTCTTACTTAATAAAGTGCGCATTGGCCCCTTCTTGTTTTGAGATGATAATGATGTAGCCGTAGCTGTTACAAATGTGCAGTCGCGAAAATTCTATGTCATTTGCCTAGCTAGCTGGCTAGGACAAACGTACACGTGTCGGAACCGCATTGGAGGACAGAATTGGCATGCCTGAACTGAGATAAGAATGAAACCGATTTCGGCTGCTCGTCTCCAGCGGCGGTTTCTATTTGCCGAGGGATTACATCATCGTAGACTGACAATAGTAGAGTCCCAAATTGGGAATTTTCTTTAAGGATGCCATCCATTTGCCCAATAATAATTCACTAAAAGGAGGCAAAATAGATGATTACACGCTACATCGGACAAGTTTTTGATTTGCCCATTTGGATTCGAAAGTACCTTTCTCCGTGAATTATCTTTGTTCTTTATCTTCTGTACCGTGTTCTCTCGATCGTTACAAAGTCCAGCACAAATACTCGGGGTTAACAAGTGGAGTAGACCAACTCCGATAGACAAGTCATGCGAGATTCGTCGATGCAGTCTCTCATGCGCAAGCCGGACAAGTGAAATTCGATGAACAGGAAGAGGCGCACGCGAAACGAAACTCGACAGAAGCCGATCGTGGTATCGTGTTAGAACACGAGACCATCGCTGCTGAATTGAAAGAGATCATACGCACATATACGAACGTATACAGAATACAAAAATTCTGACCAGATAAGTGAGTCCACGAGCAGGACATATTGGAAGGAAAGCTTGGGATCAAGACATGATTAAAACAACGCACAAAACATGTGGGCTACATGGGAAAATGGAGTTGGGAGTTCGTCCGACGAATCAGGAGCTGCCACGCGGGTGTGTCAAGAGCCGATGATTATTGAGCATAAATAATAATAAAAAAGAAGGTTAATGGCCAATAATGAGAGGAAATATATGATTAAAGAAATGGGGTGGGGGAATATCTGTATAATATACGAGATAAAGACTGGAATTAAACCGACCTCCCAAAAGGAAAAACCATAGAAAAGGAGAGGAGAAGGCGAGTTCCTTGCGCCAAACGCATCTCCCAGGTTCGGGCTCGGACTCAGGTTCGGTTGTGGACTTTGAGCAGATAAGAACGACCACCCTTCTCTCTCCTCTCCTCTCCTCTTCTACAAGAACCCATTCTCTGCCCCCCTCTCTCTCTCTCTCTCATACAGGCTCCACTTTGCTCTTAAGCTCTCTCTCCGGACAGAAGACGCATTCTACACCTCCAAACACGACCCTCTCTCTCTCTCTCTCTCTGTGCAGTTACAGTGAAAAACAGAGCGCTCTGATGCAGCATTTCAAGCTGGCGATCGAAAACCAAGATAGCGCTGTCTGGGAAATCAAGCCTAAGAACAGGCGAATCATGGTACGGATTCGTTGCTTTTCTCTGCATTTCTCTCTTCATTCACGTTTTCGATGCATCGGATCATTTGGGTTGCCATCAAAATCATATCTTTTTTGGCTTAAAGAATGGCAGTCTTTTCTATTCCCAAACCTTGTTCTTCTCCGCTCTTGACTTTGTCCTATTGACCAGGTTGCTTTGTCATGTTACATTGAATGTTAGTCTGTTGCCGATTTTTTGGCTGGCAAATGGGGTAGTTTTGATGAATTGAAATCGGTGTGACGATCGTGCTCTGTTTTGGTTGTGCCTAAACAGGGGGGTGGAGGTCCCGAGGAAGAAGACAACAATAGGTGGCCACCATGGTTGAAGCCTCTGCTCAGAGAGAGCTTCTTCGTGCAATGCAAGGTACACGCAGATTCTCACAAGAGCGAGTGCAACATGTATTGCTTGGATTGCATGAATGGCCCTCTCTGCTCTCTCTGCCTCTCTTCTCACAAGGATCACCGCTCAATACAGGTACCACAAATCATCTCCTAAAATTGTTCTCGATTCCACTATTATAGATTCTACTCCTTTATCAATTTGAGCTGTACTATTTCGTTCTTTCAGGTCAAACCTTCTTTATTTCACTTTTTTTTTTTTTTTGGGAAATGCGAATTTTCCCTTTTTTTGCCTTAGCCGTTTTCTCCATTTGGGTTCTGCAATGTGTTTTTTAGTTCAACTCTAGCCAATTGTTTTTTTGAGGAAAAAACGAGTCAACAAAAGCCTGCACTTCTCAAAAAAGTAAACTTTGTGCCGTTAAATCTTCCTTGCGCATTTCAGACTCGATCTGTCTAAAATTATCAATTTGTTGCTGAGAATGCCAAACATTAGAACCTCCCAACCCATCGTCATAACCGTCACTAGTTTCAGCTGATATCGTAACGAACTCGTGATCTTTTCTGCAACATCAACAGATAAGGAGGTCGTCGTACCATGATGTGATCAGAGTTTCGGAGATACAGAAGGTGCTGGACATCACAGGGGTTCAGACATACGTCATAAACAGCGCGAGGGTCGTCTTCTTGAACGAGCGGCCTCAGCCCAGGCCTGGCAAAGGCGTGACCAACACTTGCGAGGTGTGCGACCGAAGCCTCCTCGATTCCTTCCGGTTCTGCTCTCTGGGCTGCAAGGTAATCTCAAGTCCCCTGTTTGTCTTCTTCATTTTCTCTTCTTTTCCCCATTTTTTCTCCCTGCGATACCTTAAAAAGATTCTCAACAAAAATTGAGAAGCTCAGAGACCGAAAGTGTGGTCAGTACACCGAATATAGAAGAAAGCTGTGAGGAGTTTTTCTCCATTTTTTCCAAATTTGTAAACTTTAACTACCACCAGTTGAATTTTCTTAACGAAAGAGAAGATTGATGATGGAAAAGAGAGTCTTTTTAAAATCGCAGAGGTACTATCTTCAAATATCAAGAACTGGCGGTCGCTCTCATTGAGAGTGATCAATTGCGAGTCTTCTGACTAATCTGTGGGTATTGTGATTTCCAACCATCTTGATCGATGTAAGTTTGCTTTGAGATTTTTATTAAGGCGTGTTTTTTTTTTCTAATTAAGGCGTGTTTGGTTTAACTATCAAGTTGACTTTTCCACCCCCATTGCCGAAGCTTTGGTTCCTGTCCTCATTCAAAGTCATTTTCCAAGTCACTTTTTCCGGACTTAATCAATGAAATGCTGCGATTGACGCGTTGTTTGGTTTTAAACCTGGCAGATTGTGGGGACATCGAAGAATTTCGTGAAGGAGAAGAAGAAGAAGCTCAAGAGGTCTTCATTGGTGTCCGAGGACGACTCCGAAGATTCGTACAGCAGCAGCAGCCGCCCTGGGGCCGGCCATGGGCATGGGCGGCGCAAGGTGAGCAATAAAGTCCAGACCTTCAGCCCCTCGACGCCCCCTCCAACAGCCCCGAGTTACCGGATCGCCAAGCGGAGGAAGGGAATCCCCCACAGAGCCCCAATGGGGGGATTCGTCATAGAATATTAGCCACACCCTTGGTGCTGCTACAGATGATCATAGCCTTAGAAAAAAAAAAAAAAAACAGGGTCCCTCTTTTCTTCTGTCGTTTAACTTAGAGCTGCGTGTATATAGAAGAAGCATGTGGAAGATTGGAGTGTAAGTGAAGAAAAGAAGGGGAATAAGAAATAAAACGCCAGCGACTGCAAATGGTGAATCTGGGAAAACGTCGGATTAAGAAGAGATTAAGTCCAGGATGAAGCAGAAAACATCATGTGATCATGTCGGCTTGCTTGCTTTCTTTCTTTCTTTTCAGCTTCTGGGTATCCTAGAGTGGTAATGTAAGACATAAGTTTTGGCACAAATGTATATAGAGTGTTGCTCCCAATGTCTAGGAGGGGAATGTGTATACAGCTCAGTGAAATTAAGTAATGCGAAAGAGAAAGACCAAAAAAAGATGTGAAGTTATAATTCAGTAAGTTTCTATTTTTAGAATCTTCCTGCTTTCTTTTTTCCCCACCAAAGGGAGGTCGTCGTTGACCTGGTGGGGCTGGTGGCCGGTGGTGGGCTGTGATGAGAACCACCAGCCGCGGCGGGTCCCACGGCGGCGGAACGTGTGAAACGGGGGGTGGGCGTTAGAATGAAGGGGCGGTTGTCGGCTTCCTCTGCGTCTTGGGATGGGGGAATTGGCCACTATCGAAAAAGCCTTGACAAAGGGCCACTTTTGGAGTCTTATGGCGGAAATGATACGCTGCAAGTTGCAGGTCGGACAAGGACAAGAAAATTCAGAGCCCATTTATTTCAACATTTTCTAAGAACAAAAATCACTTTGCTTAATGTTCAGCCAAAATTTAAGACATGATCCAACTCCCAAAGACTATCAAGCAACAAAGAGATTTAGTTAGCGTGTCAACGTTTAAGTATGTTGGCCGATGGTCGGAGAGAGCATGTTGGCTTGGACGATCTTGGCCATCCAGTATGACTCTATTGACATGACATCGTACCAGCGTATGTGCCCAATTCGGCATTCGGCATCTGCGATTGTAAACAGGAGGTCTCGCACAGAACCATCGGAAAAGTTGAGGTATTTGATCGAACGTAAAAAAAAAAAAATTGTAAATAACGGGGGCAAATGTTGAGCTGGTTTCGGTTATCATTACTTGTTACTCCTTGGAAAAAAAGAGAGCTATATTTTGAGTAGGCATAACTCGAAGTGGGTACACACGAAAATTTTGCTGGTCTAAGCATTAGTGCTTCCAAGTGTTAGATCAGACATAATTTGCTGGTCTAAACATTAGTGCTTCCAATTCAAGAAGACACTTTTCTCGACACATAGGAAACGTGTTCTTTCTTCTTTTTTGGACATGTGGAAACGTGCTTTCTTTGGACTGTTGTCGTTCCCATCATCGTGGGCGAGCCACGAAAAACCACGGCGTAAAGATTCTATACGGCTCTGGAATTGGGGAACTTCCAAATCATTCCTTGTGGCGTGAGGAAATTGGTAATTTTCACTTTTGGGGTCCGCTAATCGTTCGGAATCGATTTTTTTTTTTATATATATTTGGATAACGAAAAACTAAATAATTTACAAAAGCAATTTTAGATTTGGGAAAAACTTTTTTTTTTGAACTACCAAATAAATGAAAATTAAAAAAATTTTAAATAGTTTTCATAAAAAAAAATTTACTTTATAGCGAAGTTTTTAGTTAAATAAACACCCCATTTTTTCAGAATGGAAATTGAACTTGATCAGTCCATCAGTTGTTTCTGCTTAGACTACTAATCGGCATCCATAGCTTCTTTCTACTACAAAACATATTTGGCCTAATGTCAACCGTCTAACTGATCTAGATGGAAATTAAAAAGAATGAAGAAGAGAGTTTTGGTGGAATTTCTACATCAATTAGTGTTGACACGCCGTGGAAGTCGAGTAATTTAATTTTTTTTTTTTTTTGGGGGCAAAGCGAGAGGGCTACACAAACTTATACGTTCGTCTGCGACGAAAATTATCAATAACATTGATAAGAGCACATGGCATGCTGGAAAAACTCCCTCGGATCGTTTCGATTGCCAGAACGGACGGGACTAAAACCTCACGCTCCGCCGCTTCCAAGAGCCGTAAATCCCGACCAATCGCGTCGAAGATCCACATGTCGAGCCTCGACACGACATTGCACCGGCTGGGTACCGCGTTCCGCATGCTATTTGCACATAAAAAGTTAGGAGGGACACACTCTTAAAACCAAAATTGTGATGTTGCATTTGCCCAATTTTAGGATTTCCTTTTTTTCTCTTGCTTAAGGTGGCCAAGTAGGAGAACCCACTATAGAGGAAGTGGGGTTGGATGTGGATCTCACTCCCATCGTATATTGCTTCTCAATTGTACTTATCACCACCTTCACTTTCCTTTCCCCCCTACAAAAATGTCATCATCAACTCTCTCTTTTTTTTCTCCTAATTTACTCCTAATTTTTTATTGTTGGGTTGTTAATTTACTCCTAAATTAAATAAGCATAAATATAACTAATAAAATTGGGTAATTGCACGGTGTTTTCCTGACCAATACGTGTACTCCATCATGCCTTATTCTCTTTCGATTGTGCACCCTTCATCCGTCCTCTCACTCCAGACTAAACAAATCAAAAGGCATGAGGCAATGTGGGTCCCAACTCCGATCTTTGATCAACTTTGACGTCACTCTCTCTCTCTCTCTCTCTCTCTCTCTCTTGCATTATTAAGCTCCTTCATTATATGATGTCATGTAAAGCAAAAGATGAAAGAATATTTAACATAAGCACCTTTCATGCCCATGACATGGCGATGGACCTCTCTTTAGCTCCCTCAATGCCATGGAAGGTCACCAACATTTACCTAACTTTTTGCTATTTCCATAGGGCGGCATTGATTATATGGTAATGCCACACGAGTCCTTCTAGAATTGCTCGACTCGGCTTGACTCTCTCGACGGCCAAGGGTCGAATGCAGAACGACCCACCTGAAAAAACTCCGAGGCCGGATCACGAGCGGCTATCCAGTAAACACAGCAAATCAGTCGAATTAAATTTTGACGTCTTGAAGGGATGGGTTCTATACTCGGCTCTTATCAAATCGCAACGGTCTAGATCCACTTCAGCACATCTGTTCGACTCGTCTCGCGAAGGGGCGTCTCCGTCCATGACGAGAAAGAACTCGATAGAGCCAAGCCGACCTACGATAACACACTAGTATTTAGCAACAACTATATGATGCCACGTCCAACTTTTTTCCCACACGAGGACAAAGCATGAGGTGAAGTAGATAAGCATGACCCGGATAGATATGGCAAGAGCCCAAGATAAAAAAATCTTTTGGTGACGCCAAGCTCCGCTGAGCTCAGCTCTCTCTCTCTCTCTCCACCGTTGGCCGCCTTCACAGTAACCCATTTTTCCTTTTCCTCCATTAAAGACGAAACCAGCAGTTGCTGTAAGAACCTCCCCCCCTACTTGGCGGGGCCTCCATGAACATGATGTTTGCTTACTTGGACTTACGTGCGAAGGAAAGGAAAAGATGTTTTAAGGAGGAGGAGGAGGAGGAGAGGATCGTAGCAAGGGGGGAAGTTCGATCGCGATTGTTTCTGGGATCGCTTTCGGTTCTTCTGTAGAGAGTATCGGCTGACCAGAAGACCCAAAAGAGATATTATTTAAAAGAAGGGAGGCAAATATCTCCGCATCGATATTTTGGTTGACCCCCGGCATTCGGTTCGAGGCATGGATTGGTTCCTTCATCACCATCACTCAGTTCTCGATTCACCCTTCTTCGCATGCCAGGTCGCGAAGTGGGTTGTTGATCTTTAATGTGAATTGGCCATCGCATTGTTCTGATTTTAGGAGGGGAAATTACCCCCCAAAAAAATCCTAAATTTATTATAATTCTGCTAATTCAGTCTTAAACCTTTTATTTTTGTACCAATTTAATCATTTCAGGTTAATTTTGGCCGACAATCGCTGACATGGCAATACCGGTGCTGACATGAAAAATTTTAATAATGTTTTAATTCCTTTTCGGATTTTTTTTATTACTCTCTCTGTCTCTCTCTTGTTTCTTTCACTTTCTTCTTCCTCTAGCCCAGCGGGGGCAAGCTTTGCTAGAGGCCGAAGAGGTCGACCTCACCGGCCCTCGCCTCTGACCTCAGAGACCCGCTAAAGTTAGGAGTGATTGGTTCTCGGACTGATCTGGTCCTCAAGCGATCCAATCATTGGATTGGATGCATGTTTTTTTTTTTTTTTTGTAATTGTCATTAAATTTTTCTCGATGACGACATATTCACCGAACCACCTCGCTTTAATTGCATTGAGTTGTCGCTAAATCTAGAAGTCGTACTAAACATCCTAAGCACCTTAAGTTTATGATTATATATAGGAATTTTTTTATAAAAAAAAAGTATATTCGGTCCGCTCCGGTCCGATTCCTTGTTCGATTGGTCTATTATGCTTAGCCCTTGTTGGAGGAGGAAGAAAGGGAAGAAAAAAAGAAGAAAGAAAAAAAATATTATTAAAAGTTATCTACGTTAGTGTCGGTCACATCATATTAGCTTTTTTTTTTTTTATTAAAATTGATCGGATGGATTGAATTGACACAAATGCAAAAAGTTTAGGACTGAATTGGCAAAAAAAAGGGAGGGTTTAAGACTAAATTGACACAATCACAATACATTTATGACTTTTTTGGTTATTATTCCAATTTTGGGAAGATGTATGCCGAAGTTGGAGCCCGAGGATTCGCGACAAATCGTTTTCTCGTGACGTGACCGGGATGTTATACATATGACCCGTGTAGTGGTACTCCTTCTTTGACATTGAACAGCAAGCCAATAGGAGTTGTTATTAATTGACTAGTCTAGAAGAGCAATGAGATGAATTTTAATACCCAGATGTTGCTTGCATTAGTTGGTCTCACCCAACAATTTGTTCCTTCATGAATGTTTTTGGGGCCCGTCGGTTGAACGACTTGGTCCGAAGCGCAAAGCCCGTCGGTCCCCTCTGAAAAATAATTCCGAACAAGGTCCAAAAAGTCAAGTCCAAAACTCTCCGGAAAAAGTCAAAACCAATGAATCGATGTAGGACGGTTGATGCCACATTGTGAATACCCACATGATTGGAACCTAAGAGGCATGTAACCAAGATTATGATCGCAAAAATGGAAAATGACGGAAATGGTCCTTGAACTTTGCCCCGATGTGCATTGCAGTCCTTGGATTTATAACTTGTTTGATTTTATCCACGAGCTTTTGATCTGTTCAATGCGGTTCTTGAACTTTTGGTATGTGTTCAATTTAGTTCCCGATCTTGAATTGATGGAAGGATAATACTGAACATGTTCATATGGTTCAGATATTACACTAAATATATACTGAAAGTCTATGGAACAAATTAAACAAATTAAAAGTTTCCATCATTTTTAGCCTTATTCATACCAGCAAAGATGGCCTTGGACCACTTGCACAATCAATGAATGCAAATGTAAGGGGCAGTTATGCAGTAGAAGGACATGAACAAATGGGACTTTCGGGGATTTTGCGTGTTATGCTTAACCAGAAAACAAAAGCGCTTGCTCGGACAAACCGAAAGGCAAAAAACGAGGAGCTCCGCGTCGATATATTCTTCGGAAGCTGCGATGGACAAAATCGATTGACGAATCCGATATGATCCACCGCGATCTTTAGAACGACGGTTCTGTTTTTTGAGCCGTGATTAGGTCGTTTACGGTAAGGCGAGTTGTAACCTAAGGGCGTGTCGACACGGGTGATTAAGTTGGGAGTCGGCATCAGTCATGCCTGTATTGATCCGGCAGACGTACTTCGAGCTTATCGATCCTGTGAGGCGCATCGATCCAGCAGTCAATTTCCAGCCTCCGCATGCTGTTGACGACGACGATTGAAGAGCAACTTGGTTCAGTACGCAATCAATTCTGGTACATCATGGACTGTCGAGTCCTTCGCGTAAGAAAAGACATTTTGACATGCTAAGCACGGAATTCGAACTGAAGACCTCGGCCCGAGAGAATTTATTGCTCCCGCCAACTCTGAATATGATTTGGCGGGTCTGTCTTGTAGTTGACAGTCCCCCAGATCATCATGGATCTTCTCTAGTCCTTCCCATATTACACTTAGCCTGTGTTTGTTTCGCGATAAATTTACTATCGAAAAAATATCTTCCTCATTTTTCGGACCTTTGGATCGGTTAGAAGGACGAGTCGCTGAAAATTCTTTTCACAATCGATGAAAAGAATCCATGATTAAACTTAGAATTTGAAGTTAATTTCCAAATTACTAGTAAACCCCAACGGTTTGGATAGAGACCTCGGCGGCCGACCCAATTCCTAGTCCTCGATGCCTGAACGTAGGACATCGGTTGTTCTCAAGACACTTTCTCAAATGCGTGCCTTGTAATTTTCTCGGGATTATTACAAAAAAGTATGACCTCCATATTAGTTACAAAATGTTGGAATGTACGTGTGAATTGTGTTAGAGAAGTCTCTCGTTGGAGAATTAATGTGGTGTGGATCAGCTAATATATCTAAGTTAGCACATAACTCATTAACTTAAGTTTTTGGGTGAATGTGGATCCAACTGGATATATTGACGGGGCTTGGACTTGGGCTCTTTTTTAGCAATTTTTCCTGATGAAGATATCGAACTTCTGCTGTGCGAACACAAAATGCTGTCATATCCTGTTTTCGCCCCCTTTTGTTTCTTTAGCTTGCGTGCTCTTTCTACTTCCACAACTTGAGGATTTTCTCATTATGGGCCTCAAGAAACATCACTCATGTTGGGTTTTAGCCCATGTTAAAGGGAGTTTCAATGGGCTTTTTGCACTTGTTTACGGTCCAAATTCAAGGTGCTCTTTTCAAAAATTGGATTCGGCCCAAAATCACTGACTCTGAATTTGTGCATTTTGTGTTCTCTAAGCAGAAGCCATTAGACAGCCTCGTACTGTTGAATGTTGATAAAAATACTAAATGCCATTATTCTTCTCACACGCACGGGTCATTTAGGTGATGGTTTTACGTAAATTTACGTTGGTATTAACATATTCATTTATTCAAAGTACCAAAAAAAGTACAATTCTGCTAGATTTAGAGCTTTCACATACTAAGGATCCTAAACAGAGGTACCAGAGATTTCTCAATTATTTCAAAATATACGGACGATCATACCACTTATCTTTTTTTATGTGCAATCATAACCTTAAATGGTCTTGCAGTTAAATTCAAGAATGGAAATTTTGATATGACGATTGATTGTCGACCTGTCATCTTACATGTCACGATCTCGATTGGGTCTCTTTCTCTCTCTCCCCAGACCCAATTGCCAAAAGAGAAATTATTGAGAGGCCTGATTCCACAAGTTATAATGTTTCCCGTACCTCCAATGTAATACTTTCCGTTTAAGATCCGTCCCGACTTAAAAGACGGATTCGGGTCATACCACACGTGCGTTCAATCGGATTCGGATCGGAGCGACAGTCTGAAATGGGGCCCGCCAACAGGACGGATCCACGGCGTTCCGACCCGCAGAAATAAACCAGTGAACGAATCGACTCGCCGCCGACGATGACTCGGCTTTCACCCGCAAATATCTCTCAGCCCACTTCTTATCCTCTTTCTTCTCTCGAAACCGTTGGCAATGGCGACCCTCGAAACCGCGCTCTCCATCTTCTCGGGACCATCATCTCCTCTCCACTCTCGCTCCCCTGCACCCACCAAACCACCGACCTCCCTCAAGCTTCAGTTTTCTCCCGCGACTTCACCTTCACCCTCGTCGAGTTCGCCTTGTGCTCGGCTTCTTCACGTACCTCACGACAAGCGAACCGGTAAACCATGCCTCGACCTGTGCTTCGCGGTCCAAGAAATAACCGCGGAGACCGAGGCCGACGAGAATACCCGGGAGCAGAACATAAAGAAGAAGCTTTACGTGGTCAATTTGCCCTGGTCTCTCTCCGTCGACGACATCAAGAAACTGTTTGGCCAGTGTGGCACTGCCAAAGACGTCGAGGTTTTTGCCTCTTTTTTTTTTTTTTTCCTTTTCATTTCGCTGTCATCTCTTTCTTTTTGTGGACTTTGTCCTTGTTTTTCTTCTTTCAGTTTGAAACTGAACTGTAGTAGGTCTGCGTTACAGATTATAAAGCAGAAGGATGGGAAAAGCAGAGGCTATGCTTTTGTGACAATGTCTTCAGGGGAAGAAGCTCAGGCTGTCGTTGACAAATTCGATTCATTTGTGAGTTGTTGCGACATTTTTGGTCTTTAACTTGACCATGTTGCGATTCCTCTCATTTTTTAGGCTTCTCTTTGTATATGCTCTCATACTCCTCTTAGTAATTTTGTCTGTGAAATCCGAGAAATGGCTTTGAATTGAGAAGATCAATGCGTGGTTGCGGAGTTTCCTTGAAGACAATGGATGCGGATCATGTTTTTTCTACAATGTGCAATAGTCTTGTTGTGTTGAGGTGACCCAGTCATCATTATGAGCTTGTTTTCAGTTATAATTTGCACTACTTGTGTTGTGTTCAACTATAATTTGCGCTGATCTTAAAGTCAGATGGTTGCAAAC
Source organism: Rhodamnia argentea (assembly GCF_020921035.1). Classification (NCBI taxonomy): domain Eukaryota; kingdom Viridiplantae; phylum Streptophyta; class Magnoliopsida; order Myrtales; family Myrtaceae; genus Rhodamnia; species Rhodamnia argentea. Next base: position 5,289,507 of record NC_063158.1, read on the forward strand.
TGATTAGTCACCTCGTGAAAAAAAGTTGCCTCCTTTTAAATTTAGTTTCGCACACCGTAAGTTTACTTCCTTATATTGGATGTATTGATACAGGAAGTCTCTGGGAGGATTATCAGAGTAGAGTTTGCAAAGAGATTTAGGAGACCTCCTCCTCCACCTCCCCCTTCCGCTCCCCCCGCTAAGGAGACTCGTCACAAGCTTTATGTGTCTAATCTAGCTTGGAAAGTTAGATCGACCCATCTTCGAGAATTTTTTTCAGAGAACTTTAAACCTGTGTCGAGTAGAGTGGTTTTCGAAAGCCCTTCCGGTAGATCTGCCGGGTACGGATTTGTGTCGTTTGCCACGAGGGAGGAAGCGGAGGCAGCAATTTCTGCATTGGATGGAAAGGTAATGCCTGAGCAAAACTATATGAATAGTTTCAATAGTCACTTATGGTTTGCTAATTGTTGTCTGTGCGTGAATTGTGCATTACATTACAGCATCAACTGGTTCACTTGGGCATGATATTCATTGGAGCTACTTCATAGCAATCATTGTTCCATGACTTGTCATTTAAGTGCATTCTGTAAGTAACTAATTAGATATATGTAACTGCCTTGCTGGTAAATTATCTACTCATGACCAGAAACATATTCTCCTCAAATTTGTGCGTCAACTTGGCCTGAAATGGAATATCAAGTAAATATACAGAGTTATCATAGGAAAGTAGAGTAGACATTTAAGTGCATTCTTTCCTGAGGACATTACCTGCTCTATTACATGTGAAAACAACTCATAAGCGTACCACGAGGTTTATAATCATTTTTTTGTGTTCGTAATTAAGGCCAGTGAACTGTGGATGATAGAAGTGTCTTAATATTGGACTCTGGATGATTTTTAAAATTGAAGAGTATTTAACTGAGTAACTGAAAGACAAGTGTATCTGGATTTTGTGTCCTTCCAGTCTTGATGGAGATAGAAAATAGAAAAATGAGCCATTTTTTGTCTCTTCTGCATATTTTGTTTTATGAACTCTTTGTATGATAGATCACGCCTGTTGCTTTAGCCATTGTCCTGCCAGATTAGCTCGGTGCTTGCTCATATAGTCATAGGCCTCTGAACAAGTGAATAGTATGTAAAGATTCTGGTGTACATAGACGATGGTATTCAGCTTACTTAGTAATGTTAGCTGTTTTCTGTTCTTTTGATTGGGACTCACGATATGAATTGATTCCTCTGGCAGGAATTGATGGGTCGTCCACTTCGTCTAAAATTTAGCGAAAGGAATCCTGCCGAATCTGAAAGTGGAAATGAAGGGGAGGGAACTTCCGAGGGTCAGCCTGACAACTCATGACCTGCTTTGCGGATCTGAAGTTCAAAAATCAAGAGTATTAACGTGCAAGCATCGTTTTATTTACATCTCTTGCGAAAACAGCACAGAATTTCCTTGCTTTGTGCGTTTTATAGACTCATCATTTTTTGTATGGAAATGTTGCTTAGAGAAGTTGTGATTCTTTATATATGTATGTTCCGCTTACTTTAACAACTTAAGCTGGGATCAGGGCAGTGCAACTTGCCCTAGTTTAGAGTGAACTCGTCTGTAAATCACATGAATTTTGGTTCTTAGATGTAAGGATACCCCGTATGCCGAAACCTGGCTATCTTTTTAGTCAGATTGTAGATTTGTCCGCAATTTTAACATTCTAATGGAATCATCTTTGCTTGTATGTTTTAAACTTGCAACGATTACTTGCGTGCAACTTATTTTCCTTCAGAAAAATTAAGAAATTCCTCTAGGAAAATTTTGTTGGGCAAATTTGTCTCAATTCTCCGGCAATCGCATCAAAGAATCAATGTTCATTTCGGATTACAAGAATAAGATTACATTGCCACTGAAATAGACAATTATGTGGGGCAGAAGTTGAATGGTTGAATTGCAGTACTTATTTGGCATCTGTTTAGGTTTTTTTTTTTTTTTTATAACCGAGGTTTCTCACGTGCAATGGACTATTCCTCAAGGTGGTGGGAGTTTTTGCCAATATCACTAGGTAAGTCTCCCAAGACGTGGTCGTTGGGAGTCGAACCTAGAACCTCAACATTTTAACTATCTAAGGCCTAGGCGTTTCACCAACTTGTCCGACGCCTCATTGGCAGCATCTGTTCAAGTTCATCAATTGTCTTGTACTATTAATGGTTTTAGTTGTTTGGTGAACACTGGTTTCTTGTTGCCATATGTTAATTTCATTGTGTGTGGAGAGACTTGAATTCACATATACAGATATGTTGGTTTGCTTTTAGGTTGTGAACTGAGGATGTATCTCTTATGTCATGGTCGCAATCGCAGCAAACCATATTGTCACCACTTGATCAATACACAGATGTCTTCTTCTTTCACCGCTCCTTGTGGATGCGAAAAATTGTGCACTGGTCTTATTCGTTCCGGAAAATAGAAAAAGCATTGAGAACTTTCGAATCCTTGATGGAGCGTGGAGCTATGAAAATCCATAGGCATCAGGGAATCAAAGTGAATGTTCACTTCTTGATATTTTTCCTCTGAGCAGGAGCTTCTGTCAGGCATTGGGATTTGAATGTACTTCTGCAAAAGGGTGAGCATAGTTGCTCTGCTTCTCAATCTTCAACTAGGATTCCCAGGAGGCAAATAAAAAGAGCACAATTTTTAAGGGTTTTCCATTTCTTGGAGAACCGAAAAAGTAATGTGGTGACTGCACCCATGACTTTAGCAAGCTTGCTGTTGACTGATTATTGAAGAGTGTTTTTTCCCTTTATTTGACACGCCACTTTGATTTGCTCTGACCAAAACTTTTTCTTTGCTTGCCAATACGTTGTCTGCCCTCTGGTGATTTTTCTTGCTAAAAAGGCTCTAGGTGGCCTTAATAGTCAAGAAATGTTCTGCCTTTTTTCCTGTGGCTTTTGTCAATTTCAAGTTTGATATTTGTCTGCAAATTGAGCTAACCTGGCTTCAACAAATTGCTTAGACCTGGTCTCAAAAGCCGAATCTTGGAGTTAGGGAATGAGGTTATCAATCATTAGGATAAGCCTTGTTGCCTTTCGCAAGTTTGTGTAAGAATACCGGCGTATTGGAGCCGGTTATATTCGATCGTCATCGTTCGGTGCAATGCGAGCCCAATACATCTAACAACTTCGAATATGACGAGTCTCATGTGAGGTCATACAATGTCATTGCTCGGACAGGACATTCATGCGACATTGCTCCCATTGTAAATCTTTGTGCTTCTCCCAGACCGAACATCCTTTGTCTTAAGCGAACGAAGCCACACCCTTAAATGCACAGAGACAGGAGATGGAACCTCTTAAGATCAGAGTAGTTCTATATTCATTTCCAGAGAGCCTTGAGCAAGAATCCCGATGCTTGCTTGCACTCACCTTTCGGCTGGTACAACTAACTTGACGACCCTACTTAATACTTATCAACCAGAGCAAGATTGTCAATCATGGTACACGTTTAAGCCTTATCTCTATCAATCGATGCTGGGAGTTAAATTTCATAATCACATACAAGGTTTCAGCTGGCTTCGGACAAGCACATACGAAAAGCATTGATTGCTTCAATAAAAACCTTAAAACCATCAACCGCTTTCAGTCAACCAAAAACCAAATATGCTCAGGAAGAAAAGACAAAAAAACAAAAGAAAATAAAAGCTCAAGCAGAAGGGACTTGAGGTTGAACAAGAAAAGAAAAAGCATCAATGGAGTGAACCCTCACCATGTTTTTCACTGCTTTCCACGCCTCTCCCTATTTGTCTCCTTTTTCAACACCACCTTCTAACTTTTTTTTTTTGGCTGTCTCTGCGGACAAAGTTTCGTTCCTCCACATATAATCTTGCCCTGTACTTGCCCATTCTTGCCTGCCTTAGCCTACACAGCTTCTGTCATAAGCCAAATCAGGAATTTTGTGTTTTTGCAGCTTCTGTCCGGTTTCTGATCAAGAACCCACCATCAGAAAGCCTTCCAATCCACACCCACTTCTCAGGTAAGCTTTTCTCCATCAACTTTTATCTTCAAATCCCATTTTGAATGTCAAGTGTGAAGAACGTTTCTTGAATTTGCAGTGCCCTCAACGTGCAGAAGCTCTCCTGATGTTCCCAAGTCTTCATTTTTTCAGGATTAGAAGCGTCATCTAGAGTTGAGACATATATCAGAATCTCTTTAGCTTCTTATGGGGTCTGTGGGAAACCCGAAAACTTGGGTACCATTCACATACACAAACACAAACACAAGAGACTGTTCACAGGGGTTTTGCAGCTTATACTGTCCACAGTGGTGTTATATGGTCCTCCCGCCGCCACCACCGCCGCTCGATTTCTCGGGTGGAAGCTCCGGTCTTAGACTCTCCCCTCTTGTGATTGCGGTAATAGGCATCTTCGCGAGCGCTTTCCTGCTCGTGAGTTACTATGCCTTGATTTCGAAGTACTGTGGCAACACTGAGAATAGGAGGAGAGAGGACCAAGAGCCCAATGCACAGTTGGAAGATGATCACGACCCCGCGGTCCATGAGCCGTGGCAGATTGAGACAATTGGATTGGACGAAGCGGTGATCAAGTCGATCACGGTGTGCAAGTACAGGAAAGGTGTTGGGTTGATCGAAGGGACTTGCTCGGTTTGTCTCAGCGAGTTTGACGAGGACGAAAGCGTAAGGCTTCTGCCCAAATGCACACACGCTTTTCACATCCCGTGTATCGATACATGGCTCAAATCCCACTCTTCTTGCCCCCTGTGTCGTTCTGACATTGTTTTTGTCAGTGCTTCACCGTTTCAATTACCTTCTTTGGCAGCTGAAAGTTATCTGGGTGACGGTAACCGTTCTTCGGCGGGAAGCCAACAGGTAAATGAAAGTTCAGCTGACGCACAAAATTCAGGAAGGCTTGAAAAGGAAGAGGAAATAGTGAGCGCAAATCCTGCAACTCGTAAGAGACCCTTTCGAGTTTTTAGTGACCTGGGGTGCTGGGAGAACAGGCACACTGTAATTGAGATAGGTGATGAAGGTGTCCGACGTATGACTAGATCTGTTTCGATGGATCATTCATGTCAGACACAGGTCACGATTGCTGATGTGATTCATCACCCAGAAGAAGAAGGCCTTCCTGTTGAAAAATTCTTCAGCGAGGCAGGATCATCGGAGCCTTCATTAGGAGAGTTAAGCAGGTCTGGCCGAACTAGAAAGCTTTTGGATTGTCTGATAGGTCCGGCGTCAATGAAAAGATCGTTTTCAAGCGGGAGATTGCTGCTGAGCAGGCAAGGAAATGTAAAATCTGCAACCATTCCTAATTGACCATCATCTTAAGACAGAGTCTACGTAAGTCGTCGATTAGGTCTGTGCTGCCCAAAGTAAAATTTCAATGGTCATGACATTGTGTTAATTCATTTCACCTGGTCAAGCATAAGTTTGGAGATCTGACTGAAGAAAGAAATTTTGAGGGAGAGAGGATGTGCCTCTATAAGAAACCTACTTTGATGCTCTATTTATTTTACTCCCTATCATGATCTTTCAGGTGATTCGCATTTTCTAGTACCTGGATTAGTCGGCAGATGCACACGATATCTTGATGACGAACTGCATTGGATAACTTAAATTCGGCCGACTTTGTTGATGAACCAATGTACTTATACAGATTAGAGATTCATGATCATTTCATTGTTTAGTTTTTGAGAGAGGAAGGTTTAAGTCATCTTTCTGTAGCCATTGCAACAGTTCTTATCATTCTTTTGCCGAGAAAGAGACAGGCGGCGCCGCAAAAAACCCTAGACATTCAGATAATTCAACTTCCATACGATAGAGATAAGCAGCAACAGTACATGCACATGTACAGGCACAGAATCCTAGTCTTGTGAATTCTTCCTAGGATAAACTGTCTGTATGTTTTCCTTTTCCCATATCAATCTGATGAACTGTCAAGCAAGAACTATCGTACAGAGCACAAACCCATGTGTTGCCAATATTTTCCCCATTAACGAGCTTTGGGTCAGGATCAGACATTGCCACTGCTTCATCCGAGGCTAAACTCTTGAAAAGCTTCTCCAACCCAATGAAGAAGCTCTTCAGGATGATCTACTGCTATGTGTTTCCGTTTCGCAACATTTATCTGTAGTTCTGTACTATCTTCCTATTCCTAATCAAAACAGGCAAGATGCTTGAGAAATCCGTGTCACTCGGCCTTCAATAATTCCACTAGGGAAATGAGGCAGGAAAAAACACTCTATGATTGGAAACCAAAAACTTTTCATTCTTGCTGCTGGTGCATCAAGTGGCCCGGCACGTGATCAGATCCACCATTGCTCATCATGTCTTCGTGATCGGAGAATTCCCCGAAAGTTATGCAGCTTCCGGTGTGTCCCCTGCTAATGTGGACCTTCACGTGGTCCTGCAACTTCAACATGTACTTGTCCTCGTCTACTTTTTTCCTACCTATCGAATGCCCGGTCGAGTGGGACCGCAGGAACTTCTCCGTCCTGCAATGGTCTTGTCCTGTAAGGACGACCGGATCGATACTCCCTCCTCTGCATTCCTCGTCCCCGCCTTCCTTAATATCGATGCTGACCGCGCCCTGGAAAGAAGCCTCCTCATTTTCGTGGATGCTTCCCATGGTACTTTCGCGAGGAAGCGAGACCACAGGACGCATTTCCGACAACTTGCTCAGGGGCAAGTCAAGGTTCCCCCGGCAGACGGGACACGTCTTGTGGGAGGTGAGCCAAAGATCGATGCACTCTTGATGAAACACGTGGTAGCAAACCGTGAGGAGGCGGAGGACGCTGTCGTCCTCGAACTCGGCCAGACAAATGGCGCACTCCAAGCCGTACTTCTCCTTCCGGAAGTCCTTGATGGTGGAGTACACCAAGGTGGGGAAGGCCTGAACGAGGGACGGGTCGAGGCCGTCGCCGGCCCTGGCCGTGCCGCCGCCCATCTGGTTGGCGGAGGGGCTCTGCCTCAGGTTCCAGGGGCTGAGCAAGTTCTCGAAGAAGCACCTGCAGAAGAAGATGGAGAAGAAGCCGACGAAGAAGAAGACGAGGAGGACGACGGTGAGGATGATGGTGACGGGAGGGGATGCGTAGGAGGTCTCTAGGGAAGGGGGCGAACCCGACATTGCCAGGAAGGGCGGTGTTCGGCCGGAGATGGGTTGGTTCCGGCCTCGGCTCTTCGCATGGGACGAGAGAGGACGAGAAGGAAGAGAGGAGGGAAGGGGGTCGTCCGTTCGGCGAGTTTTCTACACTTCGCCGACTGTTGTGGGGCAGCTGTTTAAGGCGGGGAAGTTAGGACGAGAGAAAAGAGGGAGAGAAGAGAGAGATTGGATTTGCTTAATTTGGTGGAGTTGACGTGGTGGAGGTTGGTTTGATGTCCATGGCAGAGAATGATCATAGCAATTGAGCGAGTCCGCTGGTGAAAAGTTTTGGTTCTCTTTTTTGTGGAGTGCCTGCCAAGATTTACTAAGCCACAACCGATGCGTCTCGTGTTGGTATCGAATCAACCCCCTCACTTAAGACTAAGTTCGCGACGGACCGACGGACGGACGATTCTCGTGCCCCCGCACGGCGCTGGCACCGTAGCACGAGCCAAATTGATCGACAGATCGATCGAATCGGACATGGTCGTGGGGGCAGGCGATGGGATGTTTGTCATTTGAACAATCATTCTAAAAAAGCCATCGTGATCTTGTTAGAAAATCTCGATTTGTGTGTTTGGCCATAATGTCCCGCGACGTCATTCTCCTTGAGGGAGAGAAAAAAAGGGGGTTCATTGAAAAAAACAAAAAGAGAAACGAGAAACCAACCGGCTCGGCTTGATGAATTCCGATCGTCGAGTATAATTTGGACTCTAGAATTGAGAAACTTTAGTCCACACGCGATTTTTCCATCGATTGTGCACATAAGAGATGGTCCGTCGAATAATCATATTAATTCTCATTGTGTTCTCTTAGATTATTTATTAAAAAGATAATCGAGTTCATTTGAAACGAGTAGCTTTCATAAGAAAAGAAAAAAAAGAAGTAAATGCACTGGTAGTCCTAAAATTTATTATGAAAGTATAAATGAGTCTTAAAACTTTCAATAAAACTTAATTAAGTCCTAAAATTTATCACGAAAGTGCAATCGAGTTCTAAAATTTTCAAAAAATGTAATCGGTAGAAGGAATTGATTGGATTAATATGATAAGTTTTAGGGCTTGATTATATTTTTTGAAAATTTTAGGATTTAATTATATATATGGATAAGTTTTAGGACTTTTGAGAGTGAGGAGAAGGCCCGTTAAGCCTACAATTAGAATAGTAGAAGCAGCCCGGCCCCGGCCTCAAGTCTTCTTCCTCTGATCCTCTCGAGTCTGAAGTTCACGCATCTCCTCCGGCGAAAATCCTTCGCTCCCTCCCCACTTCGACCATCCTACCTCCGATCGGCGTCATTTCCAGTGCCTTCTCCTCCGTTACTGCGCTTCCGGGTCTGCGATTCAAGTTGCGCATCATTGTAGTCGATCCAGGTAATCATCCTAGGCTCGAATGACGTTCAGTTAGTCATTTATCAAACCCCGCAGGAGTTCTCATGTCATCTTGTTCAATCGCTCTTCTGTTTCTCTCTGGTTGAGAGTGCTTTGACGTTCGATTGTTCTTGGTTTGCCTTGGAACTTGTTGGTTTGCCTCTGCTAGCATCTACATGACCATGTCACGTCATATTGTCCGCCGATTCATTGAATGATCTGTCTACTGAACCTCTCGAATTTCGCGTTCGCCACCTGTTCGATGACTTGCCTCAGAGACATTATTGTTTATTTGAGAGTTGTGTAGTGTTATATCTTCATTACTGCCTGATATTTTCAGCTGGTGACATAGCTGCTGATCCACCTTGGTCCGGTTCACAGCGATCCACCCTCAATCCAAAACCATGACCGCCATGTCCTCCGCTGTCGACCCGCCAAACCTACCTCCGGGGCTGATCATCTCAGCCACCGAACACATCCGCCGGTTCCTCTTGTCAGCGTCCCAAGAACTGAACCTCTCGGAACAGCTCCGGAACCTGGCCTCTGATCTCTCTTCACAAGCCAGTTGCCCTTACAAGTCGCTCCGGGAAATCTGGATCGCGTCTCGCCCCGAGACCCGACCCACTTGGGCCTGCCTGCTCTCCGGTTCCCACTTCATCTTCACTAGCCCCAAGCCCAGAGAGAAGGTACTAATTCCTGATTTGATTGCTGTTGATACGTGTGAGATGATGTGGAAATTGATGGTGCTAGGCTTTTCGCATGTTCAGGAGTGCGAATTACTGTGAAGAAAGCTTGCATTTTGCTTGTGGTTTACTATCTTGGTGTTAGAATTTTGATCAAAATTAGCTGCTTAATTTGGGTGATTGTGTGAAGAGGTTGATCTTTCTTGTGATTGCGATTGCATGCTAGGAGATCCAAAAAGAGTGATTGGGTGAAGAATTGGGGGTGAAATTGGTAGTTGCAATTAAGCTTTAGCTGGTTGATGGCTCTATATAGCGTACAGGATATTAATTGCAACCTTGATTAGATACTATTTAAAGATATCTGTGATTGCTGATGCCGATAAAACCTGATATAGGAGAATCTTGAGGAACTCTAGCATTTTTTGCTGGTTTATTAAGTGGATGTTGGCACTTAATTAAGGTTTAGCTGATAAATTGCCTTGTTTGATAGGGCATAGCTTGCTTTGTGATGATCTGTTTTTTGGTTGAATTATAGAGTGAAGAGTTGAAGGTGAGATTGAGGAAGCTTTCCGAGATGGCAGAAAAGAAAGCGTACGAGGAGCTCGTGAAAGACATTACCCCCAGGAAAGACACCAATGAGCCCTTCTCTTCCTACAAAGATCAACTCGGGTTTGGTAATGATCATCTCTGCATCTCTATTTGAATGAATGGGGTCGGGGAAGAGGGATAGTAGATTAATCCTCAAACTCAAATATACGGTGCTGTTTAGTTCGGTGATGTAGGAAATATAGCTACCCCATCTCACTTGCTTCCTGTTAACTATGCTTGTTCTCTTTTCTGTATGACATTTCTTGATTGGTAGCGACGTGTCTTTTCAATTCCTTCCTAGTAAGGAATGTGCCTGGGTGTTGTGTGTTTATTGTTAGAAAATCCAATCCAAAAATTTGAGCTTATAGGTGGAGAGAGACCACATGATTATAAAGAGCATTTAGGATTGTCGAGCAAATATGCGGTGCTGTTTAGTTCGGTGATGTAGGAAATATAGCTACCCCATCTCACTTGCTTCCTGTTAACTATGCTTATTCTCTTTTCTGTATGACATTTCTTGATTGGTAGCAATGTGTCTTTTCAATTCCTTTCTAGTAAGGAATGTGCCTGGGTGTTGTGTGTTTATTGTAGAAGGTTTAATCCAAAAGCTTGAGCTTATAGGTGGAAAGAGACCACATGAATATAAAGAGCATTTAGGATTGTCAAGCAATGTAGGACATACTTCAACTCCCCCTCTCACGTGCAAGCTAGATTACGAGCGGCGCGTGGAATTTTGACTACGCACATTCACTTGGAATTTTGACCACGCACATTCACCGAAGGGATAAATTTGCTTTGATACTATGTTAGAAAGTCCAATTCAAAAGCTTAAGCTTATAGGTAGAGGGAGCCACATGAATATAAAGAGCATTTAGAACCCGTTGTCTAGCAATGTGAGACATACTTCAACATTTATCCTTATGACCCGGTAATGCCACTTGGTGGGGTGCCAATATATTCACAAGGAATACGGTTATTTGTTCCTGTGCACGTGCGTCATGGTTTGTATAGTTTGTTTCCACACATCTGCATCACAATACTTACATAACTTTCCGAAACATGGTAATTTGTCTCTGCGCAGGCTTACATGTCGTGGTTACAATGTTTACTGGATATTTGCTTGGATATGCTGCATTCAGAGCGTTATTCAGCCACAGCCCTGTAATGGTATCTTAAAAACGACTCTCATGGATTCTTATGCATCCTAGTTCTCAGTTTGCCTTGTCACTGTCTTTTCTCTAGAATGCAATTTCTTCCTTTCTTACCCTACTTACGATGGACTTGTAATGTGCAGAATGCTGCTGGTGGAATTCTTGGATTGGTCTGTGCAATGCTCTTGGAGACCCTTCTTTTCATAATTAGGACTTCAAATCAGGACTTGAGACCTCACTCTTCTGCTTCAAGGACCAAAAAGAATGAATAAGATTTGCTCTGTCTAGCCAAAGAAGTTACCCATCTAATTGGTTCCTCTTGCTGATGTTTGTCTTGTTGAGGCGAAGCAAGTGCTCCTACCAGTAGGGGTCCATATGGCTCCTCATGTGCAACTACACTGAGAGCCTGGTGGATCACGTCTTCGTGATTCAAGTGCTCTGTGGCACGTACAAAACTCGGTCCTTGGTTGAAGGTTCATCTTTGCTTCTCAAGTTTCCAAATCATCTAAAAGCTGCCGGCTCATGCTTCCTTGTACTGTAGTCAAATTCCATGGTAAAGGTTGCCCAGTAGTCTATCTTCAAATTAACTAGGAACTAGATGCAACTGTTGTTAGTTTCTGAATGCTGTATGACCCACTTTATAAACATTTGGCCCTCGTACTTGCAGTGAATTCTTTTATTTTACTCTTGTCTATGCTAATGATCACGCCTCCTTCGCCGCGATCCATTCATCTCTGGAAAGAAGTGGGGGATCTTTCTATGAACAATGACGTGAAGCGCGGGCTCTAATAGGACAAAATTAGGAGATTTGCTTGATAAGGAAGAATGGATTATATTAATTGTTTTTTGTGTATTACGACAAGACAGGTACGATATAAGATTGTTTCTCTCTCTCGGTCTGTGACTAGCAAAGTAAAGCTAAGGCCTTGGCATGCTTCGTGTTGGGATAATACCAAAAACTTAAACTATAATTAAGGCTGGATGAGGTTTATCCATCCTATGGTAGCGCAAGCACAAGCCTTCTTTTGACGCGTGGCGTAGCATGACAAGCCATTTTTACAAGAATATTAAACTAAAACTAAAGAAATTTCTTGTGTTGCGAGACATTATTGCAATTTGATTTACGAGTTCACTTATTTCGTGCAAATAACGAATTATCCACTTCGAAACCACAATGAGTTGAAGTTTCCAAATCAGTGTTACTTAGTTGCTCGCCAATTAAGCATCAAGAGATCTGTCCATGAGAAACGACTCTTAAGTTGTGTTTGGTCCGGTTTTGGAAATGAGTTTTTGTGAAGGCTAAAAGTCTAAAGCCCTTGGGGAAAGTTTAAATTACATTCGGTAAAAACTTATTTATAAAGCAACTTTAGGTTAAATAGTATTTGGCAATCTTCTTCTTGCAAAGGGCTTTGGTTGTAATTTTTTAGATTTCTTTATTGAAAAATCTGAAACTTTTTGTCAGCAGCGAATGGCTTAAACTATCACAAGCCTCATCTGTCACATGCGGCCATCGTCTAAGGTCACCCGACCTTGGGCAACCCTCACGACCTAGACGAAGGCCTCCTAAGGTCACGCGACCTTGGGCAACCCTTGCTGAGGTCACGACCCTAGTGAGGGCATGCCGGGTCGCGACCTCCATGAGGGTTGCACAACCTCGCCGGCGCCTCTTCAACCTCTCATTAGGTCCATGATGGTCGAATCCGGCCTCGTCGACCACCTTGTGTAGAGAAGCTCGAATATAATGGCACAGGCAAAATCGGAAAATGAAAACAATCTAGTGAGGTAGTTTTGGAAGGAAAAAAAATCATTTAACCCTAGAAACCACCTTCGACAAATGCTGAAAGCCAAAATTGATCGCTTCTGGCATTTCTAGCTTTGCCAAGGCCAGCATTTAGCTAAATACTAAATCAAAAGCTAAACTAAACACCTCATTTTTCTCCTTTGAAAAAGTCTAATCAAACGTAGCCTCAGAATAGTAATTGCATTCAAAAGAAAAAATTGCAGCTGTTGAATACGATGCACTTATTGAATATCGACTTGTACCTCATCGCATTGATCGAATTTGAACTCGTCTTGATGTCCTTAGCATTACTCAAAGTCCTTTTTTATTCTATTGGGGAGTCTTCATTGTTGAGGGCCAAGTACTAGTCACTTGACCTTTAGATGGGGAAAAGTGTCAAAACAGTTCTAAACCTATTACGTTAGTGTCAATTCAATCATAAATCTTTTCTATTTGTGCCAATTCATCTTAAACATTTTTGTACGAAAATCGATGACATGAATATCGGTTGTCCTACGTGGAATGGCCGATAGTTGACATGGATATTTTCTAATATTATTTTAAAATTTTAAAATATCTTATATAATTTTATTAAAAACTATTGAAACAATATTAAAAAATGTCAACGTCAACGCCGCCTATGCCACATAGGACAATCGACGTCCACGCCAACGATTTAGGGTCAAAATTGACCGGATTGACTCAATTTGTACAAATGAAAAAAGTCTTATGACTAAATTGATATCGATACAAAATGTTTGGGACTCAACCGACACTAATGTAAAAAGGTTTAGGATTGAATTGACGCCAACGCAATAGGTTTATAACTTTTTGGATACTTTTCCCCCTTTAGATGCTATCACTCATGATAGGGAGAAAAAGAACCTTCCCATTCGTGAACTCGATCCGAATATCACCACATCCGTTATGTCAATTCGTTTCGTTTCAACTCAATATGGTCGCGTAAAACAAACAATTTAAAAATTATCTTTTAAAAATAATTGCCTATATTTTAAAAAAATAATAAATTAATGAAAAATATCTCCATCTTCACCAATATAATATATATAACTGTTTTGATATTTTTAAACAAACATTTGCTAAAATTCGATCATACGTAATATTCATGTCCCCGCATTGCCCGAAACAAGGTAGGATTCTAGGAAATGACGCTTTTTTTCTGGTGGGGGATGCATGCACTGAAGAAGAGGGAAAAAGAGGAGCACACGTGAAATCACGTGTCGAGCATTGACGTGGAGTCCGGACATTGGAAGCTCCTCACGTCGCATCACATTCCCCCGCCATCCCACTCAACACGTGTCCAACTCTCGTTCGACCAGCTCCCACTCCTCCTCATTAAATTTAACGAGCCCCACCAGCCGCCGACTGCCCATGCCCGAGAGAGACCCATGCCTTAGCGCCTCGGCCAAGTCCCTCACGTGCACCCTCGCACGTGTCGCCATCTCCTTCCCCGTCCAAGTCAACCCAGTCACCCCATCGCACGGCTCTCAGCCACCTTTATGTACGCGGCCCCACCCCGAGCCCCATCTCCTCTTCCCCACGCGGATTCAAAAGCCTCGTCTCAGTCAAAAGCTCTCCAGAAGATCACACTCCAGAGTAGAGAACGAAGCCATGGAAGCTGCACTGTTGAGGACCGGCTCCATCACGTACCCGGCGGCTATAGTCACGAGCTCGCCGACCCTCGCCTTGCTCCGCCAAGACTCGCTCGCCGGTGGGATCTTCTCCGGCGACAAGATCGCCCCCGGCTCGCCGAGGTTCTCGCTCCACCTGGAGATGAACCGCCGGAGGGACTCCCCGGAAGGGGTTCGAATCCGCCGCGCTCTGTCCGAGAGCGACGTGATCGGACCGCAGAGCAGGCTGAGCGGCGGTGGATCTCTCTCCTTTCCGGCGAGGATTCCGGAGGAGGAATGCGGATCGTTGACTCTCGGAGGTGCCGATCGCGTGGGACGCTCCGGAGTGTGGCCGGGGATCGGGATTCCGCTGGAGGAGCCGGGGGTCCGCGGCGGCCAGATCGGAGCGGGGGGCGACTTCGGCGGCGACGGCTGCGATCGCTCCGGCAGCAACGGCGGTTATGGCGGTGGATACGGCGACCGGCGGAGGATCGGCGATTACTACCAGGAGATGCTGAAGTCGAGCCCCGGAGATTGTTTGTTGCTGAGGAACTATGGCAAGTACTTGCACGAGGTACTTGAGAACTGCAAAATCTCGCCGATTCGCATTTCCCGCTGGCGCCTTTCGAGCTCCATCCTGAAAATCTAACCATCGCTAATCATTCTCTCTCCGTTCTTTCTTCTTCTTTCCTGTTAAAAGGTGGAGGGAGACGCAGCGAGAGCCGAGGAGTATTATGGGAGAGCGATACTCGCGAGTCCTGGAGACGGAGACGTGCTGTCGCTGTACGGGAAGTTGATCTGGGAGACGCAGAGAGACGAAGACAGAGCAAAATCTTACTTCGACCAAGCTGTTCTCGCATCACCAGACGACAGGTACTCCTACGGACAAATCTCGAATCTTTCTTCCTGCTTTCGTGATGGTGAATCGTCCAGCGACGTTTAGCTATCTGACTTTGGTTGGCGCGCGGGCGCTTGGGTGATTTTGCAGCACGGTGCTTGGGTCGTACGCGCGATTTTTGTGGGAATCAGAGGAGGAGGAAGACGACGGAGACGATGCGGAGGAGGCTGTGAAGTCGCCGGCAGCGGCGGCGGCTTTTTAGCGCGAATCCCTGAGCCAGACGACCGATGTTTTCCCATTTCCGGATTTTGGAAAAAGACAAGCCGGATTCGACATCGATTGCAGAGCGAGAATTCGTCCCATGAATGGTAGACCCGAGATTTTGCAGAATTTAATCTTCCATAATAAAAATAATATTAGCTGACAAGAATAATTGTAAAGGTCGATGGCGATCTTGATCTGTAAATCGTGTGACTACGATCTCCAGTTTGTAGCCTGCACAGCAAAAAACATAATCGCTGCCGTCGTCTGTGGTTTGTGCCTTGTCTGACGGTGGTTTCATGTCCTCAAATGTAAAATTTCCCAACTAAT
Organism: Rhodamnia argentea; assembly: GCF_020921035.1. NCBI lineage: Eukaryota > Viridiplantae > Streptophyta > Magnoliopsida > Myrtales > Myrtaceae > Rhodamnia > Rhodamnia argentea. Next base: position 5,305,251 of record NC_063158.1, read on the forward strand.
AATAGAGCTTGCTCAAATTTAATTACGACGACCAGAAATGAAACAGGCTTTTTGCTCAGTTGTCCTCAATTTAGGACTTTGTTAACATAATAGTCTCGGTGATTGTGATAATAAGAATATGTTGCTAATCGCAAATTCTTAAAAGCGTGAGCTTCATAATAATTTTTAATTATTTTTTGTGATCCAAATTAGATTGTTAGCGTAATAGTTATTCAGAGACTGTTATATAATTAATTCTCTATAAATTATTTCGAGTGCACGTTGCTTTATCTTAATTGATCTAGGGTGAGTTAAAACCTACCCATATTTTGGCACGTGGTGAAACTACGATACAATATATGGATTGTAAGTGAACTTTTTCACTAATTTTTTATGGGTCGGATGGTTCATAGGTTTTCTGAATTTTTCATTGCAGGTTTGAATGCATTACAAAAATAAAGCCCATTTGAAGCTCCGTTCGTTTCGTTGAAAATGAGATTATGTTTTTTTGGAAAAATGACAATATTTTTTGGAGTTCAGCGTAAATCTAAAAATGAACTGGAAAATATTTCCAGTGGCACATCATGACAAGTGGGATTTGATTTTCCTCCATGCACTCTTTTAATAATTTTTATTTTTCTCTTTTTTATTTTATTTTTTTAATAAAAAATCAAAAAAATATTTTTTTTTCTTTTCCCTTGTTCGGTCGAGACTCCCCGGCATCTCTTTCTTGTTGGTTGCCATGGTCGTTGGCAACAAGCAAGCGTGGAAGGAAAGAAGAGCGAAAATAAATTGAAAAAATAAAGAAAAGAGAAAAAAATAAAATAGTAATAATAATAATTTTGAACGTACAAAATAAAAAATGAACGTAAAGGAGTGGAGGAAGGAAAGAAGAGCGAAATTTTTTTCCTCTTCTTAAAAAGGGAATCACTTTCCCTGCTTTTGAGGTGCATGGTTGAAAAATATTTTTCTTGAATCATTTATTTTCCGTGAATTGAACGCTCGAAAAATCCAAAAAATATTTTCATGGAAGTTACTTTTCGCAAAATGAACGAAGCCCGAATTTGGGGTAAAGTGGGTCCGAGATAGACCCATTTCAGTAAAAAGAGTGAAACCAATGAGCCATTTGTTTCGCGTAAAATGGATCATTTGAAAAATATTTTTTTTAAAGAGGATTGATTGTATCGCTTACAAAAATTAATGAATGAAAAATATTATTGTGGTCAACAAAATTATTTAGACATAAATTGTTGTTGCTAATGAAAATATTTTTCGGCGGTCAATTATTTCAAGCGATGCAAGTGATCATTTTGAGAAAAAATAATTTTTAAATCATTCATTTTACGCTAGATAGACGGAGTGGGGGGCTGGCTAATCTAGAATTAAGAGGTGTGAAAAAGAAAGGAAGAAGGCCTTGAGCGAAAACAAAGGAAGAAGACAACACCGGGGTGAACTTAATCATGAGAGGATGTGGGGCTGGCTAATTTATGGCATGCTTCGTCGACATTACTGCCCTGATTTTTCTGATGTATCTTAAGAAATTGGTTTAAAACGATAAACTGGCGAGCTTAAAAGACAACAACGTTATGAAAATCAGACTGCTTCTGGCTTGCAACGTTAAATTTTCCTTTGAGAATAATTCTTTTTGTTTTCCAAAATATAAAGCAAATGCAATTTGATCAACTAAGAAAATTTCATTGGATTTAGTCTTACAAAACTCAACATAAACACATGCCAATTGATTCGACCGAAGGAGTTGAGACGGGTTTAATTTAGCGGGCACGGGCCTTAATGAGTCGGATTGAATACAAGTCAATACAAATATACATAGGTTTATATGGGTTAAATGGGATCCATCCGGTTTTTTGCCCCGAACCAAACTTGACCTAATTCACCGATATTGTTATCTCTATTTATCACGTATATTTTTTAAACCCAAGTGATGGTATAGAGTCACGTATTAACCAGAGAAGCTATTACATTGCAAGATAGCAATTCGTATGTTTATAAGTTACTAAATTACTTAACAATTCCCCTTCATAACCCCGACCTCCAAACCTGTCCTAGCACGTGTTTTGGGCCCAGGTTGCTAACATTGTGGTGCCCAAAATTAGATTAATATGCATTAAATGGAACAATTTGGGTCATACCATTCTCGAACCGACCCAATCCAACAAATTGGTTTGACATGCCTAAACGTGGATCGATGCTTTCATGTGATGGTCACATCTCAAACTGAGCTTAATGTCAACGAGTTAAAACTATATGTTTTTTCTTGTTATATATAGCATTGCTTTATCTTCAAGTAATGGAAAACGGTAACCATTAAAAAACGACTCGGGAGATAAACATCGGATTGCACATGACCTTGTCGGCCAAAGAAAATGTTTCTTGTACACGTTTTGCTAATCAAGGCACGTAATTGGTTGGCTTAGGCTAACCATTAGAATTCGGAACTCCATGGCATTAGTTGGAACAAGACAAGTCAGCTACAAAAAACGATGTAAGTTGTTGCCAAGTCGAGAATTAGACTTGGGCTTGGCCCTTGGGCCGGCCCATTTGATCGCAATTGTCTTGAAATTTAAACAAAATATAAAAAAAAATACTTTTTTCTTCGCCAAAACAGTCTTCAACTTTATCAAATTTCCAATTTCTACCCCCATCGTTCTCCCTCCAAATCGCCCCTCTAGGGTTACCGAAGGTCCCGTTCTGGCGTCTGAGACGCAGCACATTCTGTCTGATTCCGACGCCGGTTCGAGAGCAATGGGGAAGAAGAAGCCCAAAGAACCGGAAAACCCTCTCCAGGAAGACACCGTCTCAGCTCCATCGGACGTTTTCAAATCCATATTCGGAGAAATTCCCGAGCAAAACCTCGCCGGTTCCATCTTCTCCGACAGCAACCCCTTCAAGAGGAAGCACCGGGAACTAGCGCAGGCTTTTGGCGCTTCTGTTGACGGTGATGAAGATGGTGAGCCTGCGAGTGTCGAAAAGAAGAAGAAGAAGAAGAGAAAGGTAGACGAAGAGCAAGAGCAAGAACCCCGGAAGAGTTCGTCTGAGAACAAGAAACAGAAAGAATCGGAGAAGGAATCCAGGAAGTCCAAGAAAGGAGCTTCTGAGGTGGGTTCTGGTTCAGATGTCGATTCCGAGACGGAGAAATCGAAGAAGCTGAAATTGAGCAGTCAAGCTGGTGGCTTCGCGAATGAAGATGGGAAAGGGGATAAATCGAAATTGAAGGAAAAGGAGAAGGGGAAAAAGAGGAAGAGAGATGAGCTTGAGAGGGTTTATGAGTCTAAGAAGTATGGGGAAGCAGAAGAGGAAGAAGCAAATGGTCAAGTGGGAGAGAAACTTGTGGGGAAGAAGAGGAAGAAAGTGGATGACCCGGCCGATGCGATGGCTTCAAAAGAAGGCTACGACGATGAGAGCAAGCTGTTGCGAACTGTATTTGTTGGGAATTTGCCTCTGAAAATAAAAAAGAAGGCTTTGGTGAAGGAGTTTAGCAAGTTTGGAGAGGTAGAATCGGCGAGGATTCGGTCCGTTCCGATCCTGGATGTGAGTATGCTCTTGTGGATACCTTATGCTTAATATGTTGCTTAGATTGTTCTTCTTTGCCTGATGATACTGTTCTATGTTTTTCAGACCAAAATACCGAGGAAGGGAGCTATATTGAAGAAGAAGATCAATGATGCCATTGACTGGTACTATATCATCATGAATATCTGCGTGTTTTTTTGTTTGCCTTTTCTTCTGTCCGTGAGTATACTATAATCGTTTTAAAGTGTGATATGATGCATAACTCATGGACTCCTCAACTTAATTTTCTGTTGGGTTACAGTTTATTTTGTCATTTGATCTCATCTGTCGTTTCTTTGATGATAAAATGGCATTTTAGAAATTCATTTATCTTGTTCTCAATGACAAATCACCCTCTGCCTTTCTCACTTATATCTATACTCTACATTGCTGATGTGGGGAGTTGGATGCCTCTTCTAGATGTCTTATTGTTCTAGATGTTGTATACTTGAAGTTGCTGCTAGTCCCTCATCAAATGGACGTCTTCTGTTTAATTTGTTGCATCGTTCTGTGAACTTTCTAAATTTATTGCAATGTACTTTTATTGCAGTGTTAATGCTTACGTTGTTTTCAAGAAAGAAGAGTCGGCTCTTGCGTCTTTGGCCCATAATATGGCGGAGGTAAGTTTACCGTCAACACCGTGTGTGTGTGTCTCTGTGTGTGTGGAGAGAGAGAGAGAGAGAGAGAGAGAGAGATGAAATCGATTGATCTTCAACATGACTGAGGTCAAAGGGTTAACTTGTTGGGGGAATCTTGTTACATACCTGAAAAAGAGACTCTGCTTACATCTTTGAAATTATTGTAGGTTGGAGGGAACCACATCCGAGTTGACAGAGCCTGTCCTCCTCGCAAGAAATTGAAGGGAGGCACTTCTCCAGTTTATGACAACAAGAGGGCAGTTTTTGTGGGTAATCTCCCATTTGATGTAAAGGTAATGATCTCATGCTTATGCCTGAATGTCGGAAGGTTCACCAATAGTGGTCGCTATACCTGTTTTTCTGTAGATACATGAATGTGTTTTCCTATTTTCTGCAGGATGAAGAAATCTATCGGTTGTTTTCGAACATCAACAATCTGGGGTCCTGCATTGAAGCTGTTCGGGTTATCAGAGATCCTCATACGAGTGTGGGGAAGGGTATTGCTTATGTCCTGTTTAAGACGAGGGTAAGTTTCTTGTGTCGTTCCTTTTTGGCTGATATTGTCTCCCAATATTGTCTATTATCAAATAGCTAGCTATTATCTGAGAAAATGGGGCCCCATTTTTTATCTCTTGTAGTTTTCCTCTCTACATCAAATGCATTGTGGTTTTCTTTTTCTTTTTGATTCTTTTTTAGCATGTTGTGTGGTTCTTTGCTTGAAATGTTCTGTGGTTAGATTGATGATGCTAATTGTGTCCAATGACTATCTTATAGTGGTTTTTTTCCTGAAGAATGTTCCCTCTTTTCAGTGTCAACTTGTTTATTCTACGGTGTCCTGAAGTCTGGATAACATACAAATTGTTGATAGCATACTGCTACATCATCATTGATTTGGCTGGCTATAAAGCTAGTAGAAATACCGTATTGCATTGTCAATCATTAGTGTGCAGTATGCTAGATTTAACAAGGTTAGGGGCCCCTAAGTTAGCGTGCAGTATGCTAGATTTAACAAGGTTAGGTGCCCCTAAGAGGGTGTACTGAGCCGACCCATATCTCCGTGCAAATACCAAGCAAATGGTCTTTTGTGCGTTGAATTAGTGGAAACCATCTTATTGAGTTTGGATGCTGGAGAATGGAGACTAGAAACCCGAATAGCATTTTGAAGATGGAAAAGCCGCTAAATTCCTCCCAAATCTCTGGTCATCTTTGTAGTACTTGCCACTCATCTAAAGTTTGTTTCTGGCTTGTAGGATTCTGCAAATCTGGTTGCTAAGAAACGAAATATGAAGCTTCGAGATCGAGAATTAAGACTTTCTCATGTCAAGCCGAATTTGAGCCCGTCTAAGAGAATTGACCATTCACCCGCAGCAGATGCAAATCACCCTGCAAAGAAGCTTGCTGTCGATTCGAGTACTCCAAACGGAGTTAACAGAGCGAATACGAAATTTTCAACCTCTTACCAGGGATTGCAGGCAAGCAAAGGGACCCCCCTGAAGAAATTTAAGTCCAAAGGAATAGGAACAGTGATTCCCAAGAAGGAGAGCATGAAGAAGGAACCGGTCGCGGAAGGAAGGTGGAAGAAAAGACCGGCAGTGGCTGCGAGGAAGGCGAGGCAAAACCTAAGGAAGGAAATTGGTTCTTCTGACCAAACTGCTAGGAAACGGAAGATGGAGAGCAGGACTCCCGAGATCTCGCACCAGAAGAACAAGAAGAAATTCAAGAAGTCGCACTAAATTACTCCTCCAAAAAATTTAGTTATACTGGCTTGTTGAGCCCGGTATTTGGGAACTAATGCTATCGTTACAAAAACAAAAAAAAAAAAAAAAAAAAAAACAAAAAGCAAAAAGTGTACCTTTCTCAGCTGAAAGACAGTTTTGTCAGTTTGTATTCTTTCTTTCATTGGCAAAATTATATACAGTAGGGAAGCACGGTCATTTGGCTGGACGCCTCTTCCAGTTTGTTTTGCTGAACAAAGATCATTAGCATTTGCTGCATTGTTGACAGGAAAATTAGAGGCGGATTATCGAACGAAATTAAGTTCCTTTTGTTTCACGGAAAATGTCACGTTTCTGGAAAATATTCTTCAAAGTCATTTTTTCAGGAAAATGACTATTTTTAAGGTGTTTGGCTGAAACCTAATAAAGATAAGGCAAATATTTTTCAAGAGAATAACATTAGTTATATTCATGCCTATGAATTTACATGTCCAGTCATATCAATTCTTTACAAAAACGAAGAAAGACGTTAGTATGCTCATTCGCTTGCTCAATTTAACATCACGTCGCCCATAATTCATGATAGAAACCATCCATTATTCTTCATGAACTGTCTCTCTTGACAGAATTTAATCACTACGTAGCTTATGATACACATGCCAATTTCCTTCTCTGCTCCAATTCATTGGTAGGAGTTCTGTGCATCGGGGGGCTTCGATGACGATGGCCGAATGGAGAACAACGGTGGGAGAACTCTACGATGAACAAACTTGCGTCTACCCGTCTCCCTCTGCTCCTGATGATATCTAGAATGATGTAACGGTGAAAAAGGGAGAGTTCTCCCTCTGCTGGCATGCTCTGTGCATGCTGGTGTGAGTGTCAATCCATCAAAGATGGTGAACAGCAATTTGCTTTTCTCTTGCCCAATTCGTCCAGCAGCCGCTTTGCGCTCCTATGACGAATTTACCGAGACAGAGATAGAGGATGACGCTACCGATTTCAAGGCTCATCTTCGCAGCTACAATCTCTGGTGCTGACTTCAATTTACTAAGTTGCTTCGGTCAATCGATTCGGTTACGAACAGAAAGATGCACAACAATCACACTCAAAATCATTTTGCTTCATGCTATGAAATTTCTGATTTCAATGGAAATTGACGGAGCTCGATTCCACCAGAGAGGGGGGGCGAAAGAGTCAATCGATTGCTGCATTGGAAAGAGGAGGAGACTACGCTTGAAGAAGAGGGCAAAAAGAAGAAAGGACGTGAGGGTGAGAGGAGAGGATACGAAAATATTGGAAAATGATTTTCATTTTTCAGAAATTAAAATCCTTTTCCCCAGTTTTAGAAAGGAAATTTTTCATTGACCGAAAAATATTTTTTTTTACCACATATTTTCCGCCCCAAATGCGAAAAATTGGGAAATATGAATCCTTCGGTGAAACAAACGGAGCCTAAAGATCATTTGCAGGAGACTGGGAATTACAACAAGAATGGCGTAGTTAGTGAGAGTCGTGCATCTTAATTTAAAGGAGACCCATCTTAACTGAAGGCCGATAACTCAACCAATTAGGTGTAACTAGTTGCCTGTCTTAGAAGTAATTCTTACCAAACAATTAGCTCAAACGACGTTGCAACACCTGAATTCAAGTTGACCCATCTTAGGCAATCTCATGACAACGCAATAGCAAATCATACAATCACTATTCATTCAGGCAGCGAATTAGCATTTGGTCATTGAAGGCTACGAATCATTCAGGCAGGGAAATCGCGATACAATAAACGAGGGATTGAGATTATCTAACGCACAAGCTACAAATCATCCACGTAACATTAGATATACAACAGCCAGACAGCCATCACTTACCAGCATCGGTCTAGAACATTATAAGGATCCCTATGGGATCAAGATGTCTTTATTTGATGTGAAGGACTCAAAGTTTGGCTCCAAGCCGGAAATGCCAAACCAGCTTTTACCCCCCCTTCAACCATTAAAGTCGACATCACTCTTTTCCTGTAGCCGAGTCGCGGTGAGCAACATGCTTTTCCTGATTGTTTCAAGTGGGTGCAGATTTCAACCTTGTTAAGGAACAGAAACAGCAACAGCTGTACTTGGATTGATGGTTATATGTACAGTGGAGGTGGAACCAGACAGCTAGCCTTGGGAGGTTAAGCCAGCAATCGCTATGATTCGTTCTTGCCCATCAGCGTGGGGGTGATGGAGATGACTCCAATGAAGAAGAGGGTAGCGATCGATTGGAAATCATAGAGATCCCCAACGGATCGCAGCTCTCCCAGAGTAATCCCAGCCTGAACAAAAACATGGGAAACTATGAGTCTGAGTAGATATGCACATGCACCTGTTGAAAGTTGATAAGCGTACCCGGACAGTAACATAAGCAGCAGGTATGATTCCAATGACTGTAGCCAGAAAGAAAGTGTGATAAGGTACATCAACTATTGGGGAAGCGAAATTTATGAATGTGTTTGGCAAGGTTGGTGTAACCCTCAAGAAGAGCATATAGTTCAATAGCCGCTCTCTTCTCTTCGCCACCTGGAATTGAAAAGGGAAAAACATGGTCAGATTTGTAGATGCTTGTAATTGAAGACAAGTGGGCATGGACTTTGCAATTAACCTGAGCTTGGAAAAAATGCAGCTTTTCAGGCCACAGAGAGAAGATAATGGGCCGTCCAATCAGTTTAGATAGGAAATAGCATGAAGAAGCTCCTGCAGTGGCAGCGAAAACTACAAGAGCTACGCCTTTGAAAACACCAAACAGAGCTCCAGCAAGCAGAGACATGAAAACCGTTCCAGGAATCATAAAAGTCTGCATGAATATGTAGATGATGCAGTAACCAACGAGGACCTGCAGCGTATAGTCACTTGTGTAGCCCTCAAGATTGTCTCTGCAGAAATGAATGCCCAACACATAAGACTTAATATTCAGTTCCATTAGCATCGAACTATTATTGTGGCAAAGGAAACAATGGAAGGCACAGTCGGATGGAGTTTGGTCATGGAAACATACAGGCAAGGAGCAAATGTGATATGTAAAGAAGATGGTTATTACTGAAGAGCATGCTGTTTTTTCCTTCATAGCCAAACAAGTTAAGAATCGGAGGTTCAATATGGCAGATCTTTTTGCCAAAGCTCATCCTCAGAGAACACACAAGAAAACTCACAATATCGAATCCAACTTACTGAGACTGACATAAACACAGCAACGCACTCCCCACATGAATCTCCTACCCCAAGAATTTTGAATCATGTATCTTGGTGGTTGTGAACTGAAAGTGGACATTCTCAAGTCGAATGAACTTTAAAGGGAACAAATCCTACAGATCGAGTAACTTCATTCTAAAGCAAAATAGGCAAAACCACAAAAGCTACAGAAAGCAAGCAGATTAATAGACAGACCCATGAAGTAAATACTGGATGCCAAGTTATTAACCCCACACATGCAATGGTCAAAACAAAAGAGAAACTAACTAACAGCTAAGCAAAATACCTTAAATTAAGATTACAGGTTCATACCAGACTACCCAATTACAAAAGAAGAAGACAATAACTAACGGCAGGGAAACCAAAGGAATGCCATACCTATCATCTCCATTGAACAATTTGGGAACTAAAGTCCGAGGGTGTTAACGGAGCAAAGACTCCATATATTTGGTAGCAGAAGCTGGTTATATTGTCTTTTAAGGATGAATTAATATGTGCAAAATGAACATCGACCTAGATATCAATACGATTGTCAGGAAACATCAAATAAAACACACCCTATAGAAGAATCTACTTAGTACCGCGACAATCTCATCTCAGATAAAATTACATGTCTTCAATCTTGGTGCATGTAGCTCAAAGCATAATCTCACCAACCATGCAAAGTCAGATCAAGGACTTTCATCAAATTAAAAAAGATAAGGTACCCTTTAAACGGGGGGAAAGAAAATTCCCAGATCGTCCTAAAATCCCAGACAAAAAGAGGAACATACGAGACTGGTTCGAGAAACTAATCGAAAACATTACCGGAGAATATGGAGATCCTCGAGGCTGCGAGGCAACCTGAGGAAGCTGTAATCCGAGTCAGGCATGGTGAGATAAACGCCGGCGAGTCCCAAAACGAAGCCCATGATGACCAGGGTCGCCATTGTCAGCTCCCAAAAGCTCAAAGGGAACTTCGAACCCACTGTCACATTCTTGTCCATCGCTGCCTCCCCCTCTCTCCCCCGAAGTTTCGAACTTTCCTTCCCTTTCCTCCGTTTTCTCTCGGTTTTCCCTCCGTTTTCCGGGAAAGGGGAAGGGAGGGGAGAGAAAATGGGACAGCACAAGATTTGTTCCTCTTCTTTGCTTTTGGGACACCTCTCTCTCGCTCTCGGGATCTAATTATGAGGAAGGAGGGTAGGAGGAAGGGACGAAGAATATTCGCTGGCAAGTGCCGAAACGCGGAAGAAAACGAAAGAGTCCGTTAATCACGTGTTTATACTACTGCAATTGTATTTTAGCATTTCATAAGGTTATTATTAAAGTAATGAATAAATACTTCTAACATAATCATATGGGATAATTACCAAATCAACGTTTGTCAATTCAGTCCTAAAATTTTCACTTTCATGGATTTAATCCTAAACAACCGTGTGAAATTTCACCATTGTCCTTTCGATCTATTACCATCAAAAAATTGTTGACTGGTGCCAAGTTATTGTTGGCTGACCGTCTTAAATGACACGTGGATGTGAACAATTTTACGAGAACGTGGGTACCTTCATTAGAATTTTTTTTAAGCATAAATTAGCCGGAACGACTAAATTAGATTTTCGCGCAAAGGCTTAGGGTTGCATTGTCAAGATTAGAAAGTTTAGGACTAAATTATCGGCCGTATAATAATAGGTCCACCAATGAATTTCGTAAACCTAATTGGATTATTGAGACGTGAAAAATACGGATCAACCGTAAAACAGGCATACGCTCTCATTAAAACCATAAAAATAAAAGGGGAGGAAAATTAGAAACTGGTCTGACCTATTCCCAAAAGTTGCGCCGTTGCGGTGCGAGTTTTATATATTTTAATTATTTATTTATGTGAAAGTGCGTCAACAAAATTATTACAGGACAGCGACAGGTGTGGCCGCGAATTTTGCACGTGACGTTCTGAACGCATCGGCGCCGCATGTGGAGAAAAACATCAGGCAATCGTGGCCGTACGTCCGAGAAATGAGTCACGTGCACCTCACCGCAGTTGTTCCCAACTAACGCATCTCCATCAGACATTACGCTGCGCCACGTGGATAATCTCTTTTATTTTAATCCTGTGACTATTATTATAGGAATTTTGTGTTTTTGGCTTTTTTTTTTATTTGTTCTCTGTCGGATATTCGGATATTTTCAGGGTATACGTCGTCGGTCTGTAGGAGGCACAGCACACCCTTGTCCTAAACTCCCGTAAAGCTCCGTAATCACCGATCGATTGCGTCGCTTGGAAAACAAGCTTCGGTTCGTCAAACCGGAAAGCCAATTACAGCATGAGACGAGTTGGCGTTTACCCGAATTTGGAACCCCGAAATCCTTATCCGGGTCGTTGCATCCTAATCCATTTGTATATGTCGGGGAAAATGACGTAAATCAGCTCTAAACTTTGACCGAACGTGCAATGTGATCCATGGATATTTAATTTGAAGCCTAATGTGCAATGTGATACCAGAATTTTCAATTTATTCAATGCGATCAATGAATTTTTTGGAACATGTTCAACTTATTTTCTAAACTATAAGAAAATGTTCAAAATCGTCCCTAAACTTGAATTAATAAAAAGATTACATTAAACATCTTCCTATAATTCAGAGATTAATCTAAATATGTTTTAAAAGTTCAGGAGCTATATTGGTCAAATTAAAAGGTCGGGGACCACATTGCATATTAGGTTGAAATTCAAGAACCACATTGCACATTGAATCAAAATTCATAGACTATTGGTGTCATTATCCCAATATATTAACATCGATCAAATGACTTTTTTTTGTAACGCAATCCGTTCTCGAGAGTACATAGAACTGCTCATATTTGCATGAGAAAATTGTGGCCGGTGGTCCAGAATTTCAACTCAATATGCAATGTTATAAACGACATTTTAATTTGTTCAATATGGTCTATAACTCTCAATAAAAGTTCAATCTAATCATTCCGTTTACTCAAATGACAAATCAGGTATTAAAATTGACGAATCATCACGTCCATCTTTTTATTCATCTATTATATAAAATGGAAAAAACTTTAAGGACGCCAACCGATTTGAAATGAATATCTTACTTGGATAATCTAAGTGCTGTCAATTTTTTTTTTCTGTCCTCTGTCAAACTTAAAATCACGTCAGCAAATTTCATTAACTTTTCATATTGTCTAGGGACTAGATTGAGCATTTATCAATAGCTCAAGAACTATATTGAACCGGTTATGAGTTAGGGGCGACGTTTCGCGTTAAATCAAAATACACGAACCCTTAGTGTCAATTTCCCTATTTGGGCCCGCTATTAATGGGCCGGTGGGTAACAGCTGGAGAACGATGTGCGATAGGGAAAGAAACGCGGAGTCTAATCATTTATCTTTGAAATTGATGTGAGAGAGAGAGAGAGAGAGAGAGAGAGAGAGAGAACGACTCGCCGTCTTCGAGACTCCAAAGCAATAGTGGAAAGCGACGAGTCTCTCGCTAGGCCCACGGATGGTTGGGCTCTCATGGCCCAATGGGCCCAAGATCAGCCCATCTTTATATTAGCACTTGCTGTGCAATTTGTCTCGTGTTCCCAGAACATGCTCAATATGACAAGACAACGTAAATCAAGGAGCACCAAAGCAGCAATGACGACTGACCTTAAACCAAAATTCAAAGGAACTCCCAATCGACCAAACAAAGACAAACGATAATGAGAAATGCGCGCAAGCATGCATCAAGCAACAATCAAACAAACTGAACAATGGACAATGAAACGAAGACAACGAACTCGACAATCAATAAAGAAGAATATTCAATTTCGTTCGTGGAAAAACAACAACGAAAAGCATGAGCAAACGAAGTCAGATAACAAGCAAGGGTGAAAAGTATGAGCCGAGCTTGAACGGAACTAAATCTGACTTTGCTATTGTCTGAAATATTACATATGGCAGGCCAAAAAAAATTTTTACGAGATTTTGGCACAAGGTTCACATATTTCACTTCGAATGCATCGATAGTCTACATTACGCATCACGCGGTCCGGTCCAGGTGGTCCGGTTGGGCGGTTCCAACCTAGAACCAGAACTGCACGTCATCGGTTCTCGTGGGAACTATCCAGAACTTGCCCGGTTAGGTCCGGTACTAGCGGTTTGCGATTTTTTCGTACACCCATGCTTGCTGTGCAATTTCTCCTTTGAGATTAATATTGATGTTTGTTGGGATATATCATATATGTGTGAGTTGTATTAGAGAAGTCGTACATTGGAGAATTGGTGTGGCATAGAGCAATCAATATATTCGAGTTGGCATACTCATTAGTTTAAGCTTTTGAGTGAAGTTGAGTTCAATTAGATATATTGACAAGCTCGGACTTGGACTCTCTCTTGACAATCTTCTAGGATGAAGGGTATTGGGCTTCTGCTGCGCCCTCCCAATAATGTCGAGGCTTGTTTCTAGCTCCGGTCATTACATATGCACAGGCCGGGAACGAGGACGTTCAATGACGACCGGTTTGTGCACTAGATGGGCATTAATGAACTTGGTTCAATGCGTGAAAGTTGGTACAAGATACCATCAGACGATGCACCGGTATTGATATCCGTAGACAAACTCTCCGGAAATGAAAAAGCAGCGGACGAAATCAACTTCAAGTAACCCATCCACGATTTCGACATGGATCTCGCATTTTTCTAAACCATCGACTAGGGTTGACGGGCCGACCCCAAATAGCATGCATGCTTGAAAAATGAGCACGTTTTTCTTCACGGTGAGGAGACAGTCATCGTGGTTCGAGCGAAGAAGATGGCGAGGCGACGGCAACCCCACCCCACCATGTATGACCAAAAAGAAAGCATCTCTCATCATCGCTCATCTATTCGCCCATTGCAGAATCAGCTCAGACTCGAGAGAAGATACCCACCATTTTCGCATGGAAAGCTGCTCCTCCGCTTGTGGGCACCGTCGACTCTGACTTCGTGTCAGACTTGCCCACTTTTGGAGAAGCGATAACGGCAAATTATGGAGAGTGACAGTAAAATTTCCAGGTCTGATTCATGCAGACCTGTCAAAGCGCATAAGTAGATACGACTGATTTGCAGTAATATCCGTCTTTCGCTGCTAAATTTGCCTCCAATGGAACAGCTCATTCATTCACTCACTCACAGCCTTCTGAGTCCTGACAAACGCGAGAGAGAGAGAGAGAGAGAGAGAGAGAGAGGAGTGATGTTTGACCAAAAGTGCAGAAGAAGATGCAGAGAAAGCAAAAGATGATCCAATTGATTTTGACCTCTGCGGTTCGGGAATGGTGGACTTTGTATTGGTGGCCTGTCATGGGGTCTCCAGCCAATTGCCTAGTTGGGGAGAGCTGTTCCTAAACACAGAATCGCTTCCGAATATTCACACAAGAACAAAAGAAAAATGCTGATTTTGATTTTTCAAACCTGGTATAAAAATACTATTATGATTTAATTGCTGCTAACTTTTGTAGCCCTTTGCTTTTCTGTTTCTACTAACCTGAGCTGCCCTTACGTTTCTTGCGACACTTTGGTGGTGTACGACGGAGGTTTGGTAAATATATCTTACTTCTACAAAAAAAAAATATAACATTATGATTTTTCATGCTTCGATTTATTTCGCGAAAAATAAGTGATTTGAATTTTTTTTTTGTAAAAATGATCGCTTGTACCGCTTAAAATGATATGCGATTGAAAATACAAACGATCATTTTCAGAAAAATATTTTTTAAATTATTCATTTTTTTTTTAGAATCAAATAGAGCCGCGAAAAGCGTTTTCTCATTCTCCGACGTTTGAATCGCTTAGGAAAATGAGTCAATCAAAAATGTTTTCCTAGTCAATGGAAAATCTATGCTTTCAAATTGAAAATCATTTTCCAAGAAACGACTAGATATTGGCGTTGGACCAGAAACTCTTGGTTTTGGCATAGGAATTCCGACCTTGTTTTCGGGCCCTTGGCAGCGAACTGGGGCTGAGTCCACTAGGGTCCATTGAGGCCAAGCCCGAGTCAAAAGAGGTCGGGGTTTGGAACCCCTATGCTTGGGTCCGGGTCCACAAAGATGGGGCTCGGGATACTAGCGATGGGGACTAGGCCTAAGACTCCGATATCATTGCCCAGCCCCCTGACATCCAAGCCCAAGGCCCTATGCTCGTGCTAGGTTC
Organism: Rhodamnia argentea; assembly: GCF_020921035.1. Lineage (NCBI taxonomy): Eukaryota > Viridiplantae > Streptophyta > Magnoliopsida > Myrtales > Myrtaceae > Rhodamnia > Rhodamnia argentea. Next base: position 5,320,536 of record NC_063158.1, read on the forward strand.
CTAGTGCCTAGGCATGGGGTCCATAGAGGTTGGGCTCGGGACCCTAGTCCCCGCGTACCTATCCATTGAGGCTGGGTGTGGGACTCTAGAGCTCGTGCCATAATCCTAGTGCCTAGGTTCATCGAGATCGAACCGAGATCAATGCCCGTCGCGACCTAAAAATTAATTTAGGTTAATGGATTATTAGGTTAATTAGATGAATTAACTAACCTAATACGGACTCTCCCAAGCCCTACCAATTCGCAACTTAGGTTTCATTTTTTTTCTTTTGTAGGAGCCGCCACTAATCTTTTTTGGTAGGTAGATTAGATACCTAAATAAAGTACGGGAGAATACTTTATTTTTCGCAAACCGGAGATTTAGGGTTCGGGGACTTGATTATGTTAATTTTTAATTAACACCCTTTCGGTACCGGATTTCATGAAAATGCCTTTTCTTGATTGATGATGCGAATTAAATATTTTTTTTCGTTTTCCCTTTTATTATTTTTTGTTTTTTTGAATTTCTTTTAAGCTTGAATTTGAACAAAGTTAAACAAAAATGCCCATAATATACCTTAAAATCCGATTTTTCGATAAATCTTCTCATTCCCGAAGATTCGGGCTAGAGTGAGATTTTATTCGCTACATTCTCGGGGATTCGAGCTAGTATGCGGATAGTAGTAAAAGATATCAACGTCCCTTCTCGCCAAAGGGCAGAATACGAAATCTTATACTAAATTGCCGTCCCACCCCATAAGATCATGGTTAAGGCTTGCAATTTAATATTCCGAAGGGTCGGGCACAAGGGAGCATATATTATGGGCAGTTTTGTTTAAAGATGTGCAAATATTTATTGAATTTCTGAAAATCCTTAAGGGATTCCAAAATTTTCAAGGAGATAAGCTCATATCCACAAAGGATTTCATATCTTTTAAAATAGGAAAGATTATCTCTTGAGATTTGGGAGGAATTTCTTAGATAATTTCCTAAATTTTAAAGATATGTTCGGAATTCTCAACCGAGATACGGATCTTATCCGATATGCTCATGATTCTCATATGGATTCAAATTTTGATCACAAGATAAATTAGATATTCTAAAAAAAGTTGTGCACTATCCTTTCAAGATGATGTTCATGATTTTTTAGATATCTCAAATTTCTGCCACAAAATAAATCAAATATCCATAGATATACCACAAATCCAGATATATGCTCAAGATATACGCAATATCTACAAGAATAAAAGATATGCAGAAAAATTTAGATTCGATATGCAAAGGTCAATCCTTATCCTTGAATGATCCACCAAATCTGATCGAATATCATTTTTCATTACCTTGCCAAGATTCATCGTTATCTAATTAACTTTCTTTAGAACGTGCAAGATAATCCAAAGTTAACCAAGATAAACATGACAAAGTAAAATTCAAAGTAATCTCAATTTTTTAATGTGGTGAGATCAAAGGGAAATTTGAACTTTTCATGCATGTCTTCCAATTTGATGATTTTCTTATAACCCATGCAATAGTCCATGACTAACATCTAACAAAAAGAATTTAACTTTTTTTAGAACACGGAACAAACAACCAATCGTATTGGCAACGAAATTTAACGATGTGACAAATTAAGATTGCTTGTTACCTAATCTGAACGTTGCTTGGAAGTTTTTGAGAAGGGACCGATCGGCTAGGGACTTCGCACGTGCTTAGGAGGATCCGACGAGATGAAAACACAGCAGCTATTTTGCGCCTTCAACAACACCGAATATTCAAGAAGTTATCGCTGAAATTTGCGACAATTGTTCCCGAACGATGAGCAAAAATCCTGCACTGATTAGTGATAAAAACCACACAAGATGGGGCTGTTTTGAGCCCCGAATAGCAGTAAAATTATCTATAGACAGCAGCGGGATCAACCCTCAAACCGGAGTACAAACTTGCTTAGGCGACGTCTCAAAAGTACTCCCGAACAGCAACTAGACTCCACTAAACAGCAGCACAATCTCGTTGGGACAGTAGCTTGAGCACCGACGGACCAAGGCGGGGTGATGGATGATCGAGCGGCGGCGTCGAGCGGCTGATGTAGGCAACAATAGTGGCTATTGGGCATGTGGGTGATGGAGCTAAGGCACACGAATAATGGAGCAACCTCGCACCAAGGAGGAAAGACAAGCACTTTCTCCCTCTCTTTTCTTCTCACGTGATTTCTCAACTCAATGTGCAGAATTTTTTCTTCTTTGGTTGTCCCCCCTTTAACCCTAGGCATAATTGTATATTTATAGAACAAAGGGTTGCACGCAAGTGTAGGGTTTATCGACGACCGTTCGATTCAGAAACTCTTATTAGATATCGATCGTCGGATTAAAAATTCTGACTTCTGAGGAGTCTTATTTATTAAAAATAGCTAGAATTTTCGTCCAAATGAGGACTCCCACAAGTTGGACCAAAATCCTAGGCTTTTGTGGGCTCATTTTGTCATTCCGGACCCAATTGGACCTTAACTAATCAAATGGATAATTAATTTAGGCCTTTTTGCAATATTAAGAGCTCAAACGGGCTGTTTTAAGTCCAAAATTATGATGAAAAATTCGGCATCCCTTCCGGGCCTCATTCAAAATTTTCAAACTAGTTTGGTCCAGTCGCCTATCAAATTAAGCTCAATTGACTCGACATCCGACCCTAAATACCATAACATGCTTTTGGTCGATAGAAAATAAATGTGCTATGCATGATAAAATTATTTTTGTGAGAACTATTACTAATTCTCATTTTTATGAAATGATAAATGAAAATTAAAATTTAGGTGTCAACAATGCCCATGCTTGTGCTCGGGACCTAGGTATCTGTGGCTGGGTTGGAGTCCATCAAGGCTGAATTTGGGCCCCTGGTGGCCGTATTCGTTTTCTCCATTGTTCATGTCTATTTCATAAAATCAAATCAGATTTTCTTAACCGAATACCGAAAATATCGTCATTTTTTCTGAAAATCTTGTCATTATTCTGAAAAAGAGACTATTTAAAATATCACATTTTTTGCAAAATAAAAGAAACCTTCGATCCTTCACATTTTATCGATCTCCTACTACACCGTGCTTCATTTTTTGTTGTTTTTCATTTGGATCTACATTTGCCTCAAAAATCAGTTTCTATTTTCTATCGGCTCCATTGTGCAATTCAATCGCAGGAATATTTACAAGAATATTCGAGCGAATGCACATGTGATTAGTCCATTTTTGGGTGATAAGGATTTAACGTAACCTTTTTATAGAATTAACATGGAAACTCTCGAATTTAAGAATGTGCGGAAATAGAAGAGGTCCCTATCGACCTCCGAAAGTGGGAAGACGACTGTCGGTCAACGCGATCACGACCGTCCAATTTCAAGATTCCGCCCCACTCTTACTTTTTGCGGCGCGAATCCGCATGATCGCCCTAGAGAATACGCCACGTGTGCATCGTCCCAAAACCTCCCCCGGGTCGGGCCTTGAAGCTCTACCCCGCTAACTAACCATGGTAAAAAGCCACCCGCATCTCTATCCCCTCCCATCTAACCCTAGTCTAGTCCGAGCTATATATATATACACACACGCCGCACTCTTCGCCTTCGTTTGACCCCCCCTTCCTTTTTCTCTCTCTCTGTCTGTTGCAGGATTCGGTTTCGATTCTTTGGAAGTTTCAAACCTCGAAGTCGGATTTATCCACTGCGACGCCGCGCTACGAAGCCCTAGCTGAACTCGTCGTCATTTCCAGATACAAGGCCTTCTCATTTTCTCGCGTGTCAATCGCAAGTCCCGAGGAGAAATTGCTGTATATGAGCTTCGGTGGGGAATCTGCGGTTGTTAGGATTGGCATTGAGGACGGACGCAGCTTCGGCCATGGCGGAGACGGAGAGTAGGTTTCGCGTGGGCTACGCCCTCCTGCCGAAGAAGCGAGAGAGCTTCATTCAGGACTCTCTCGTCACTCTCGCCGCGTCCCGGGGCGTCGATCTCCTGAGGATCGACGCCGAGCGGCCGCTGGTCGATCAGGGGCCTCTCGACTGCGTCCTCCACAAGCTGTACGGCGAGGACTGGAGGCGCCAGTTGGAGGAGTTCACCGCTGGGAACCCTAATGCGGTGATTTTGGATTCGCCGCATGCAATCGAGAGGCTCCACAACCGCATTTCCATGCTCCAGGTTGTTTCTGAGCTTCGGATTGAGAGCCAGAGCGAATCGTTCGGTATCCCAAACCAGATTGTGATTTACGACAAGGAGACGCTGTTCGATAAGCATGCATGGGCGTCGCTGAAGTTCCCGGTGATTGCGAAACCCTTGGTCGCTGACGGAAGCGCCAAATCGCACAAAATGGCGCTCGTGTTTAACCACGACGGGCTGAACAAGCTCAAACCACCTATTGTGCTGCAGGAGTTTGTCAATCACGGTGGGGTCATCTTCAAAGTTTATGTTGTCGGCGAGTACGTGAAATGCGTGAAGCGCAAGTCCTTGCCTGATGTTTCAGAGGAGAAGCTGGGGTCTCTCGAGGGGTGTTTGTCGTTCTCACAGGTGTCCAATTTGACAACGCATGACAAAAATGACGATAAGTATTATAGGTTGATGCATTTGGAGGACACCGAGATGCCTCCTCAGAGTTTTATAACAGAGATCGCAAGGGGTTTGAGGCGGGCCATGAATTTGAATTTGTTTAACTTCGATGTGATAAGGGATGCCAGAAATGGTCACAGATACTTGGTTATTGACATTAACTATTTCCCTGGATATGCGAAGATGCCCAATTACGAGCCTGTTTTGACTGATTTTTTCTGCCAGTTAGCCCAAAAGGTGGGGAAGGATCTGGCGAAGTGCTCTGGCAAGGAGGACTCTGAGAAGAGTGAGTTTGATGTTCGAACTGTCCAGAGTTGTGACAAGGAGGTGAGGAAAATTGTGAGTAATACTTGCGGTAGCGATGGGGATGATGGTGGCCTTCCAGTTTCTCCTCATTCAAGCCTGGCACAGTGCGTAGAAAACCCATGAAACGCGCACTCCTTGTTCGTTCCTTCGGTGGATTTATGTTGCTGGAAACAGGTCAACTTTGGAAGGCCCCTTGCTCATTGGTGACTGAAGTTGTTCGTGCCTTTTAGAGCCTTTTGGACAGCGGTGAATGAGTAGCCGAATATTGACTTCTAGTTCAAGCTTTTTGACGGTCAAATGTGTACATTCCTTCAATGTTTCTCTGCAGATAGGTAGTCTTAAGATACTTTGGAGATTTTAGCGGAAAGTTATATTTGGAGGCTGAATGTTTTTCTTGCACAGAACTGGTTTTGTTGTGCTCTTTTCATCTTTTGGTTAACCAATGGATTTTGCTTTCCTGTCAATGATCTGTAGTATTTCTAGTTCATTGATATTCTTGAAGCAAATTGGGTTACTTTTTGCTTCTCAACTTGGATAGCACTGATGCTTATTAATTCTTCCTAATTGGTTTCAATATTTGTCCATGTTATAATTGATGTGATGATAATTAAGCTTCAAGCAGCAAGAGCTAGCCGTGGATATCGCCTTTTTCATCCTTCGCATCATTGAAAGGCAAGATATTAATTAGCCGTTTTAAAGTTGCTGGATTTTCGACAGATCTTGTGTTCGACAGAGCATTTCATTAATTTTGTGCGTTGCATGCGTTATAACTCACTTACGGTCTTCTTTAAATGCACTTACTATCTGCACTTTTTGTCACAAAAACTTCCAATAAAGGACACCTGGAGAATGCTATGACCACTGATTGCTTTGGCTATTGACTGGATATGGGTATTTCTATTTGCTGGAAACGTGCAAGCAGTTGCATGATTGGTTAGTTGCTTCCATACTGATAAGGCATAGGGTGGAATTATCTGTTGTGCGGAAGCAGATGACTGGTTTCCAAATTGATATGCTGTATTAGTTAAAATTTGATTTTCTCCCGTCCAGATAGTTAAAATTGACAGAGCCATTGAGTTGTTCTGTACCTTCTGGAGTGACTACCATTATTTCTCTAGGATCGCTGCCCTATAAATGCAGTAGAATGAATTTATGCTGTTCGAATGCTCATTCTGCATTAGACAAGATGGTACGATAGGCCAACAGCATCATATTGGCTAATTGGATGGGTATGATCACAACATGCTACCTTAATTATTCTCATTTCATAATGAGCGTGAACAGGAAAATATGCCTAGTGTTGAGTCCAGAATGGTGGACTTGATCATCCAATGAGTCCAAAATGGCGGACTTGATCATCCAATGATGCTTTAGGTAAGAAAGCCGACACAGTTGATGTTGCAGTTCTCTAGATGATTGTTCATGTCTTCTGATTGCTATTGTTCTGATGGCTGGGCATGGTTTAGGTAGATTCTACCGGCATGTCCAGAGAAGTTTAGTTTTGCGCTTTGGAAGAGTTTACTTCATTAGGAATACCAGATTGTCAAGAAAAGAGCTTGAATATAGTGAAATAATATTCAAGCTCTTTTTCAAAAAGAATTAGAGTTTCTCATAGGAAAATGTCAGGCAAAATAAGACTTCACACCACAGGAAATTTGATTTAATGATTTCTCAATCAGACACTTTGTGAAAGCATCTATGAGTGGTTAAGAATGACTGCTTGTTTAGTATCTGCTTTTAACTCATGCTTTAAGTCAGTCCTGGGAACATCTTTGTGCTTATATCTTAGCGTTCCATGTTATTTTAGGATTCTGACTAGAACTTTCCTGAGAGAGATACCAATGGAGGATTCACACAAATGAATTCAATATTGATTCACCTAGCAAACTGTTTGTGGAAGCCCCGCTAGATTCTTTGACTCACGACCTGTTTGTAATGTCTTTTCCTTGTATGGTCATGATATGTTTTGGAATTCTGGTCATGATGTTACGTTGAATAATAGAGGAGAACGGCCACACAGCAGGTGACAAACTTGACAGTTGTCTCAAGTTTTCCAAGATGTACAGTGATGGTTGTTTATGGTTTCAGCATCTTTTTCTGGTGGACAGACCTGTTGGACTTCCTAGTTGCTCAGGCTGATATTTTGGCAACACTTCACTCTTGCAGGTAAGGAGGTTTTGTTGATGCATGTTGACTCCTTGCTGATGATTGTGGACACCTGGATGATGGATAAGAGTAATGCTAGTTGAAGTACCTCTAACATTATTCTAGGGATAATTGCACTATTTATACTTTGTAGTGAGGTTCCAATGTTGGAGATATCTGTCATTTGGAACTTCATTTGGTAAAAATTTCGTCATAATTAGCTGCAGAATTGAAAAGATTCGATGCGAGGTGGCGAATCAATTTCCTCTCTAATGGGTGCTTCAGTTATGTCGAACCAATATGTCCCCTTTTACACTGCACAACTTGGATTGTTAGAAAGGAAACAATTGCAATCCCTGAAAGGCAAAACAATCGCCTCTACTTTAGAAGAGAGAGTTTCACAAGAATGAATATTATGAGCGTCAATATCATCCAGAATACCTTGAGGCCACACTGGTAAAGACGTGTTAGCGCAGATTGCTTATTATCCGTCACAATATCTATCATTGTCGCTGTCGTTGTTCTGTTCCCTTAAGGCTCTTTCAGGCATCAAATGATCCATTAGCAATGACTGCGTCTTCCAGGAGATGAGGAGAGGGGTAAGGGCTGCATGGGGAGTGTTGAAGCTTGCTTCTTCTCCGGAGTGTTCTTGGTCATCAATATGACCTGTCCTGAATAGAAGCGATATGATTCTCTGGACAGTTAAAATTTTGTACTCCTTCCGGATCCTCCCTATCTCCTTATCGAGCTTGTGTAGGTAGATGTTGCTGAGTTGGGCCAATAGTAGTACACTGTGTGGTTAGGAGTAAGGGGCCTTTCTGACCTCCTAGGAATTGTCCGGCGGAAAATACTTTCTGATTGGAGTAAAAATAACTTGGGATCGTTGATCTCTTCCAAAGACTGGGAGGAGTCAAAGAAACTTGACATTGTTACGGATTGGAGAAAGTTCGGATGATAACAAGAGAAGCCATGGAGTAGCTAACGGATTGTTCTAGGAATGCCGCCACAACGCGGGTAAAGCTAATCTCTATGTCAAGCAGCTATATGCATTACGGGTTATGGGTGTTAGGCGCGTCACCAATCAGAACTGGTAATTTAGGGAATTCCCTCCTTTGAAAATTGCCTATATCTTCACTGCGTAATCACCAATTACCGAACTGAATTCTCATCGACAGAACTAGGAGGGCAAAATCAAACGGAATAGGGACAGCGGAAGCCCTGAATCTTGTATACAATCGGCACTTGCATCTTTGTGCTGTTTAGCCCTAAGGCTGGTTCCCTTTTCTTATTTGAGTCCCCGTCCGTTGGCCACGCTAGTTTCAAGTGGACAGTTAACCGCTTTAGTTTGAAGTGGACGCAAAAGTTATAAGGCAGTTTTTTTTCCTCAATATTTGTTTTTTGGTAACCAAGTGGCACTGGCGTGGCTCCATGTGGATGGCACGACAGAAAAAGGTGAAAGAAAAAGAGAAAGATGGAGAGAGGGGTCGAGAAGCGGAGGGGGCCGGCGACCCCTCTTAGAATACCTGAACTCGTGATGTCATTACTTCCAATCAGACCAAATTACTCAACTCAAGCTCTTTAGCAAACCAGATTCTACATATGCAAACCAGGCCCAAAAATACAGTGGATATTGCATGAACTTGGACACGTCCAATATCATGTACAAGTCACATCTTTAGCAGCCCGGAACTAGGAAAGGATGTATATTCTGTTGTGATCTTTCGCTCATATAAACCCTAGCCATCATTTTCAGCAACTAAAAATGAGCAGATCCTTGTGCATCCACTCCCACCCAGAGACAGGCGAAAATGAACGATTTAGTCCCAGGATGTGATGAACTGGCCGTTTGAATCTATTCCAATCCTAGTTCCGGTAGTCTTAACGCATCAAAATGCGGGGCCAATGGCTTTACCGAACAGGACAGACCATTGTGTGAACAGATACTGACGTAAGGCTGACTTAAATTTGCTTTGGAGAGGCGTATGAATCATTTGATTTTCTTACGCTGATTTTTATCCAGTCAGAGAAGACTACGTATCATCACCATCAACCTCTGGTTTCACAAAGAACTCGACATAAGCGATTCGACTGGGTTGCTGATAACCGGAAGGGTTGTATTGGTGTGTAGCAGCAGATCTTGCAACTGAAACCAAGTGCTGTACTTTCAACATTCCACCTCTCCCAATGGTCAACTTGCTTCCTCTGTTATCTTTAGTGACGTTGCTTGGTAAATTTGAAGTCGTCGCACGGAGAAACTTGTACTTATACCTATCCAAGCAATTTGACAACATATGGACGCTATTAGAAGCGAGAAAGTGACGACAGCAAGAAATTCGTGTAAGTACTTAAAATGTTGTCTGAATTGATAGGAGACCTGTGAGATACTGCATGGTCGCAGTGGAATGCAATCAGGAGATCGGTATTTGCATAATACATGAACTCTATCTGCAGAACATGGTACTCCGTAAGAGTGTGTGCAAGCACTGTTAGTCACTCAAAACTAGCCTCCTCATTGTGTAACCCATACTGCACCTGCAAATCTCCATGACCTTCGCCTTTGAACATAACAGAAGGGGGTGCTGGTTGTAAAGTGATCTGGACGCTTGATCCTGGCCATTCGAGATCATCAATAGCTTCTTTCAATGCTGCAGACTGCAGATCGAAATCCACTAATTTCACTATTGCAATTATTTTGACAGTAATCACATTCCAGAACTCATTTTTGCCTATTGAGAAACTTTACATATTGTATTTAGATCACCATCCTTGACACTGCCAGGAAAACCTTTTCATTTCTCTTCAGACAACCGTTCATCAGAAAGATACAGAATAAAACCAACTGTCGATTGCTAAAAGTAACAGGTTCCAAAATAGACATTATCAAAAATTTAATTCAAAGATGGAGCATGCAAGGACATAAATCGATTACTTTGAGAGAGAGAGAGAGATGTGACATTTCTAACAGAGCAAGGCATAGGAGATGTAACCTTAACAGTGAAACTGAGTGGGGAACTTCCTGCAGGTTCAAAGTCATAGTCCCATGAAATTGTGTCAGGGATCCTTGTCCTGATCTCAGCATAGATGCAAGCATCGAGCGAATCAATAGACCTAACATTACATGAAAGCTACTATGATGTTGAATGCAATTCCGATCCTTTTACTAGATCTGGAAAAAAAAAACTATGAAGTGGAAAGTGGCTGCAAGAGTGATAATATTGATATGGGAAAAAGAGGAGGTTAGGAAAGGCACGGATGCGTTCATATCGTAATCACTTCCTGCCTATCTATGCCTCTACTACGCAACCAATAAGGATCTCCCAAGACAAAAATCAGAGGATGATGTTTAAAACAATCATGTAAAGAAAAGTAAAACAGATGTCTTAGTACTCTACAAAATGCAGGGAATACACATGATAGTACAGCCTAAACCTTCAACTCCATGGGGATTGTAACCCACACAAAATAGGACAAAAAGAGAAACCACTTTGCTGGTTGGTGAGACATCTCATGGAAAAATGATCAGCTCATGGACCTCATTTCTCAGCCCCTCGCTCACTGGTAAGCCTAGGTAAATGAATGTCTAGTTAAGTTCCGCCCACGACTAGCACTAATCATCCATCCAAACCACCCCCATTCAGCATAGAGATGACAAAAAGTAGTACATACTTGAGGAGAAGCTGCATGTCAGGCCCTGGATACCGGATCTCAATCGTGTTGGAATGTCCAGGAACCGAAAAAGTGTTCAAGCAATCAACAAAGAGGCCCAAACCCACACCAAACCGAGGCCGCCCTTGTGCGCTATAATCATAACGGATGAACAACTACATACAGGAGGAGAAAGATGAAAGATATCAATCCATGTGGAACCATAACCTTACCATGTTTGGTGCAGAAGGAAACAGATGGATACAAAAACGACACCAGTATGACATTCTGCCCGCCATGAGATCGATAAAATGTTCTTCAGAAGCATCTAGCCATTCACTATCAAGCACGTCAGGAACGTGTTAAGCTACTGCCATTTGCCGAGAATTGGCGCTTTTAAGAGGTTGGAAGTAAGACACGGTAGCTTACGCTTCATAGCAATAACTGGACGTGCCAAAAGGGGGAAAAAAGAGGAAAATTTTGCATTTCCAAAGCAAATAAATGTAGCTTAGCAAGTGCTTGGCTTGTTTTGGAGATCGATTCCGAATTAGGCATAATAGTAAAGAGTGAATGCAGAGAGAAAAGATACCTCCCGCTGCAGGTAGACCTTGGCTTGAAGGCAACCGCTATCCTCGACTATCAGAACGATGCCGTGCTCCGACACTTCGATGACCGCATCCTGATGGGAACATCAATTACAACAAAAATCGTCAAAGGAACCTCAAAATTGCGCCAGACACACCAGCAAGTAAGAGGGGGAAAAAAACCCTAAGCTCGAGTTTAGAGGTTCAAAGCAGAGAAAGTATCGGTTAGAAAGAAGGGATGCTTAAATTGGAGAGAGGAATCGAGGAAGGAGAGACCTGGTGGCGCTTCCAGCGGACGGAGGAGAGGGCGTCGACGATGCCTTGGACGTTGTCGAGGTGGCAGAGGAGGTCCGCCGTCTCCTCCGCCCCTATCGCCGACGAGCTCATCTCCCTCGCTCGCACGCGCTATATTTCGCGCCCAAATTCGCCTCCCCTGACCGCAAGTAGGCGCGTTATATGTTTGGAAAATTTTCAATTTGCCCCTATAGTTACAGCCGTTTCTCAATAGCGCCCCCGGTGTTTCCAATTGTCAAAGGCATGTCCGGTTTGGATGCTTTTTAACGAGTCGCTTACTGGAGATCAAAAAGAAAAAAAAAAAAGAAAAAGAAAAAACAAGTCACCTATTGAATTCCACAAAAAAATTAACTATTGTTCAAAATATTAAAAGAATTAAAATTCGATAAATGGATATGTGAGAATATTGAATTGTTTGAGAATCGCAAGATTTAACAAAAAAAAATACTAAGGATCATATCAAAAAGGGAGTCAATCAAGTCTAATGTTATGAGAAAAATCGACTAAATTATCGTCACAAGGCCTCGCTGATCTCTAATAATTAGGTGAAATTCACGAAAAAGCAGTTAGCAAGTGAGGAAAATCAAAGAGAATTCCTGATTTGAAGTTCATTTTCATTGGAAAAAGTTGTGGTTGAATACACTACTGACGGAGGAAGTAGGTGGCTGTACATGTGAAATCATGTGGGTATGTCAACTCTTTTCATTTGTATATTGGTATCGCATTCTTTAGAAGTTGTGATTCTAATTTGACTCTCAAGTTTCGTTTGTTTCGCGAAACATAATTATTTTTTGGGAAACATTATCTTGAAAATAATGTTTTATATTTTTACAAAAATTTTTACAAATACAAATTAAAATATTTTTTCTCGATTAATCATTTCAATCGATACAAGCGATCATTTAAAAAAAATTAAATTATTCATTTTTCAAGAAGCAAACAGAACCGGTCATGTTCCTTACCCAAAAAAAAAAAAACAGAACCGGTCATGTTTTTAACAATTTCGGATTAAGTTGAATTGGGGCGAGTGGATTGGGTTTTCCCTCGCTGTGATGAAATTCAGAAGTGGGGCAGATTGCAAAAGAAGTATAGAATGTTGGGGGCAAATTGGAATTTTCTTTAGATTTGGACGTTTGGACGGAAAGTAAATACTTCGTTATTGTCCACCGTGGCCCTTTCTGTTCACGTCCACCGCTTCGGGCCTCTCCATTCTTGCGTCCTGGTTGGTTTCCTTCTCCTCCTGAACGAAATCGTTTCTCTGCTTCGTCTTCTTCTTCTTCTTCTTCTTCTTCTTCTTCACTCTCGGCAATAAAAGTTCAGTCTTTGACTTCCACCCCATATGTTTCCATCCCTGCCTCCTCTTTAGCACTAGACTCTCTCTCTCTCTCTCTCTCTCTGTGGAAATGGACGCTGTGAAAGACAGCGTCGGAGACTCTCAGCGGGGGGAGGGGTCGCCTCCGGCTCCGATGAATGACCCCAGCAACGGCACGCCGCCGCCGCCGTTCCTAAGCAAGACGTACGATATTGTGGACGACCCGGCGACGGACGCGGTCGTGTCGTGGGGACCCGACAACAACAGCTTCGTGGTGTGGAACCCGCCCGAGTTCGCCCGAGAACTTCTGCCCAAGTTCTTTAAGCACAACAACTTCTCCAGCTTCGTCAGGCAGCTCAACACTTACGTACGCGATTTTTTAATTTCTTCTTCTGGGTTTTCATGAAGTTCGCTGCTTTCTTTTCTTTCCCCCAAATTTGGTTCCCATAGGATGGGTTGGGTTTGGAGTGTTGAAAGAGGATCTTTTGTTTGGTTTTGCTTTTGTGTGTGGTTAGCTAAGAATTGTGAACATTTCTCTGTGGTTGTCTATTTTGCTTATTAAGCCTTTCCTGGTGTGTCTTGGTGGTCACGTTTTCTGTTGATACTGGTGAGAACAATCTCGGAGTATGGAATTTTTCTGTTTCTAGTGTTGTAGACGCCGTCTTTGATGAATTGATGGGAGAAATTTGTAAGTGGGAAGTCGACGAACTGTGTTGGGACATGCATATCTGCTAATTCTTGTCTCTGCTTTTCTCAGCAAACAAGTAGAGCAGAAGGTTGATTAATTGGAAAGTAAAGAGATCAAGAAGTTGTTCCTCCAACCTGAGTTTAAGGTTGTTATGTTAGGATTCTTAGTTGGTTACTAACCTAAATATTGCCGCGTTGAGAAAGTCAGAAGTTCAACACGAAGATCTATTCTTTCGGGTTATTTTCCGTGCGTTTTGGTGCGATTCTTAAATTTTTCACAATCTCTTGTTGTGCATTAATCACTTGTCTGCTTTCACCCCTTTTTTCCCTGTAATTACTGGTCACTATGACTTGGAGGTTTCAGTTTTTAGTCACAAAAAATTATTTCCAAAAGCATACGAGCATGCGCAGTGTGCACTCCCTAGAGTTCCCATGATTTTGGGCCTTGTGTACCACGACACTATATTGCCTCGGTCTATGTCTTTTGCATGCAACCTATTAATTCAGATATTGCTTTCCTTCATATTTTTGGAAGTGCCTTTTTTTTTTTTTTATCACTGCTTCATCCCCAACTAGTACTGCTTTTGTACTATGCTGCATCTGTCAAACAGGGTTTCAGAAAAGTCGATCCAGATCGGTGGGAGTTTGCCAATGAGGGCTTTCTGAGGGGTCAGAAACACCTGCTTAGGAGTATAAATAGACGAAAACCTGCTCATGGACACGTTCATCAGCTGACACAGCAACTACATTGTAAATCAGCCAGTGCTTGTGTGGAGGTTGGAAAGTTCGGGCTTGAGGAAGAGGTTGAGAGGCTCAAAAGAGACAAGAATGTGCTTATGCTGGAGATTGTAAGGTTGAGGCAACAACAGCAGGCTACCGAGAAGCAATTACAAGCGACGGTCAAACTTCTTCACAGGATGGAGCTGCGGCAGCAGCAGATGATGTCATTCCTGGCAAAGGCAGTTCAGAGCCCTGCATTAATGGTTCAGTTTGTACAACAGCAGAATGAGAACAACAGGCGAATAACTGAAGGCAACAAAAAGCGAAGGCTTAAGCAGGATGATGTGTCTGAGAATGAGGATACCGTTGCTTCGGATGGGCAGATTGTTAGATGTCACCCTCCAATGAATGAGGCATCTAAGGTTATGCTGCGGCAGATCATGGGACTGGATGCTTCTCCTCATGGAGAATCTTGTGATGCAACGTCAGACAGTTTCCCGATCAGTGATGGATTATCTTTATCTAACAGCAGAAGTTCTTCGAGTCACGTATCTGGAGCAGCTCTGCAGGAGGTGCCACAGACTTCGGAGCATTTATCATATATGCCTATAGCATCGGGTGTCTCGGGTAACAGGCCCTCAGCCATCACAACTGAAGTGCAAAAATCCCCTGAAACTGGCCGATCTCAAAGGGCGACTCTAGGTGAGATTCCTGCTGTGAGTTTGCCTGGTGGAACAGGAGATTGTCAGGCTGCCTTAATTGGCAAGGAAGATGTGATTTTGCCTGAGCTCTCTCCATTGCCAGATATGATGCAAGATGGGATTCCAGATACTGCTGGTGAGGGTGAAGCGGAAACTGATTCAGGAACCGGTGCTTTCTTGGATCCCGATTCATTCAATGCATCAATATCGGTAGATATTGGCGATCTCTCTCCTGATCCTGATATTGATGCTTTGCTGGAGAATTCTTCCCTTTGGGACGATCTTCTCGTACAAAGCCCAGTGCTTGGGAAGATTGAATCAACTTTAATAGAAGGTAACTCAACAGACGAGGATATGCAGCCAGTGGAAAATGGATGGGACAAAGCTCAGCATATGGATGAGCTCACACAACAAATGTGCCATCTGACATCTGATAACAAATGGGAATGATCTCGATTGGGATTTTTAGAGTGGCTCTCCCGTTGTCCAAGATTAGGTTCTAAAACAAAGCAAGAAGATAAGCATTCGTGTTTCTCTTTTTGGGCAGTTTTTAGCACTCGTCAAATCATCCCTTTCATATCTGTTATTGCTTCCCCTTTGTCAGTTAGAATAATCAGTGCCGGTTCGGTGGCGGACATACGCATACTTTGGGCTTCTTCCTGGTGCCCTCTCGTCTGGAGATGTGATTTAAAGTGGCTCTGTGATTTCGAAGGATGGTGACCGTTTTCATATGATAGTTACAGATAAGCTTTTGATTAACAAGTAACTGACTTGTGTTGGATTTAGTTTCTGGAGGTTTTTTCTTCTGTGTTTTTCTAGATCATAACTTTTTGTTAGTTGATGAGCACTTTTTTTTATGGTCGAACCTACATATTGTTGTTAAATTCTCGAGTGAATTCCAGTTTCCCGGGGAACTGAATCTCATTTAAATGTCTGTATAATGTATTTCTGTTGAATTGGAAACTTTCTTTCAATAGTATTGATTTCGAAGTCAAGCCATTGTGCTAAAATAACTTGCAATCTATTAACAAATGGGTGAATAACTCGAGTGTGCCACAGGTATCGACTGGATAAGAACAATATGTGCTTTAAAATTTATACTTGCGGCGGAAATTTGCCATAAAAAACTTATGCATCTGCCTCGATCCTTTCTATGTGAGCTGCAGTCAGGTTAATCCTCAAACTTCATCACCACCCCAGTTGCTCTTAGCTTTAGGACCTGTAGGCCCTTCCTCCCCCAACACCTCGCTTGGCAGACTCTTCACCAAATGATCGAATGCCGATTTAAGCTTTCCGGGCAATAGTTGCTCCACCTTCTTTAACTCCACTGCAGTATCATAAGCAATCTTAGGACCCCATTCCCTTAGATAGTTGACCCATGGCAGCAAACTTATAGATGCGCTCGGATAGTCGGCTGCAATTAGTGAGTGCGCAACTCCCGTGTCCACGACCATTTTGCTCTTGGCTGTGTCGTTCCTGATCCCGATTCCTCCACTGCCCTGCAAAACTAGCCCCGGCTTTGGGTACGAAGCATGACCATTCAAGGAAGCATAGGCCACAAATCTGTTCCCGCTCTGGAACTCCAGCTCTGAAGCATTGACCCATGTTCCATGGCTGTGCTGTGAGAAATAGACCTCCCACAGCTCACCCGTGAAATTGCTGATCCTCAAGGTCACGTGCTCCCAGTCACCGACATGTTCACCTATCTTCCCTAATGGGATAGTGATCAACTCGACCTTTGCCCTAGCCGGGCCGTTGAAAGGGTAGAACAGCCATAGCGCTATGTCCGTGAAAGTCGCGCCATACATTGGTTTAACGTGTGCATAAGCTTGGAAGCTCTGTAAGTCTCCTTTCTTCACCCTCTCTTTGGCTGCTTGGTCCTCTGGGAGGTCCAGCCAGTAGGCACCATCGTTTGAGCCGCCTTGTGGGAGGTTTGAGCCGTTGGGTTCGACTGCAACAGGGTTAGACTCATCGCCCTTTTTGTATAACAGAGCCCCGTTGCTGAAAAACCAGCTGACTGAAGATGGCAAGTAGGTTTCGTCGGGATGGAAGTACACAAACGGAGAGTAAGCTTGAAACAGTGCCTGAATTTGGCTAATGTTAGGCATAGAGGATGTATGATTGGGGTTGTTGTTCTTCAAACATGATAGAGCAAGAGGGGAATCATCATCACCATTTTGGGCAATGAAAGTACCAACAGATACGCCCAAAGCTTGTGTTCCTCTAGTTTCCGGTCTCAAGCCATACACATTGAAACTGCTCGCATCGCTCGACTCGCCAGGCCCCCAGATCCATGAATCCGTCTCGCAATGGTCGGTGAAGTCCGATCGAACGCATCGGACTTTGTCAAGGGGCGGCTTCTCTGGTGACCTCGTGACCACATGTCCCACGGCTTTATAACCTTCGGGGGCCACGGGAAGCCAGATGTAGCCATCCCCGTCTCGCTTGATTTTCAAGGATTCGCTGCTCCAAACCAAAGTATAATCTATTGGCTTCTGAAGAGCCCCACATGAACCGTCCTTCCCTGCAAGAACCCATCCATTAAGAAGCTTGTTATTAGCTTGTCCATAACAAGCAAGCATGAAGAATCCCTCTTGTAGTTTCGAAGGTTCGAAGAATGTCGCCCCGAGATTGTCTGGCCCTCCCTCATGAGCAGCCCAAACTTTGCTCAGAGATGATACTTGGGACACCACTAGCCCTCCCAGGTCGATAGTACCAAGTGCAAAACCTGTGCCTGCGAAAGCATGAAGTAACGGACCGCTTATCTACATGTCCACGTTTACACATATGTTGTGAGCAGAAAAGTGTCTGATACTGTCAATGGAAGAAGAAAATTTTACCAGGTGGCCAAGCTGGCAATGGTGAAGGAAACTTGAAAGCGGTCTCGATGGGAGGAGCGCCTTTTCTTTGGGAACCGGTCGTCGACGAGAGAGTCAGGCAATTTCCCATCGTTGCACCAAAGAATGATCTAAAGTTTGAGTCGAGCTGTTTCAATGAGAAAAGGTATGTATGGTGGGTGCTGAATTTGCTGAGAGACAAAGAAGCATATTCTGTTGTATCTGTTAAAGGCGAGGTACAAGGCGAGTGCCCTACTCTCTGAGAGAACCTTCGGAGGATGTGTCGTGCAAGGAAGAAGAAATTGGTCTCTAAAAAATGCTTTCGGAACCTTGTTTCAACCCTCTTCAAGAAGCTGATTTTGCCGGCTTGAAAGGGTCATTTCATTCCTTCAGCTTCCACTTGCTGCAGAAAATTTCATAACCTTTCCGCTTAAAGATCTCGTCTGGGTCCCCTATGATTGGTGATCATTGATGGGATTTTACGGTTTGGGCAAGTCTTGCAATCCATTCCTTTCGCTTGATTATGGTCTACGAAACTCGACGGAACAAGGAAATGTCAATGTCGAAAGCGACCTGGAAAAAGCAAAATTCGGCTGAAGCAACGGCTCTTAACCGTTCGAGCGACGGCGTCCGACAGATGATGCTTGCCTAACAGAAAGCTGCATTTTAACATAGCCAGCGACAGGTCTGGTTGGTTGTCTCCGTCGGTTCTCTTCTCGCGTACTAAAGCGGATGGGCATTCACCATGCAAAAACCGTGCTTAGCTCGTGGTATCTACATAAAATAAACATGCAAATATCCTTCACAGGCACGAAAAGATTGTGCTTATCAGTTACTTCAATTTGACAGAACGCATTACCAAAATTTTGCCCGAAGAAGCATCTGCAGATGGCTGTGCTTGTACGGGACTTTCACTGTATCTTACAGCAATTCTATCAAATGGATGCAAATGCAGAGAGGAGAGTGTTCGATCTCTATTGCTCGATGCTTGTATAGATGTACGTCGGACCAGAAAGTCGCAGGTAGAAAAAGGAAATATCATAGAAACAACTCGGGTGCGTAAATTCCTTCTAGTTATCATTCACCATAAGACCGGAAAAGAATCAGTAAATCTCATATCTTTTCAAAAGAAAAAGGAAAAATTATACAACATAGCACAGCACGCAGAGTCCCGAGACCCTCATTCAAGACCCGACCAACACCAAAAGCGAGAGCCGCCCACCCATCTCCGGGAAAGCAACAGGAAAGAAGAAAGCGAAAAAAAGGAAAAAAATGAGCCCAAGACAAAAGCCGATATTTATATACCCAAAATGTGATTGAAGGATCATGATCCATTCAACCATGGAGTCACACAAAGGCCGTGATTCGAGAGACGTGCAGGGAGATGACCATCTTGTTACGGCCTTCTGAAGCAGATCAGTACAGTTTGCACAACAAACCACCGGGATTACTGAATCCTGATTTTTTTTGTGTCATTAAATCCTGATTAAGCCGCCAGTACTATGATCACAATGAGAAGCACAATCCCAAATATCACCAGAAGCAAACAAGCCTGCATGGCAAAAAGAATGGAAGTTAAGATGATATCATGGATCTCAGTAGCACACTTAGCAAGGATCACAAGATGGTTTTTGTCAGCACAAGCGGCTGCATGCGCTGACAGGAAAAATAAAGGCAACATATGATAGCAGATGGTGAATGCAACAGCGTCATTCATCCACAAAGAAGAGATGACCAAAACTTAGGCCAAATACGCTTTAGTATCAACCGGTATACTCATATAGTTTTCTAATATATGAGACAATTAGACTGGAAACAGATGAAAGATCATGTCAGATGAAGCCCCGCCATAGTGAAGCCCCGCCATAGTGCTTTAGTGCATCGAAATGTTCCTTTTTTTTTTTTAAGTCTGATATGCGAAGCAAGATTGCCATCTTGAATTACCAGAGATGAATTTGACCGTTGAGTCTTCGCCGCTTTTGCGAGTTGGGTCTTTCCTTGAGAAGTTGCAGCCTGAGCATTATCGATGTGGGAGCTAATATCATCTGTCATGATCAATTGGTTAAAATTTATTAGTCAACCAGGCCACAGAACTAAGAAGTCCAAGATTCTAAGAAAACACCATAGCTTACCAATCATGGTCCCTTGCTCATGAACCAAGACAGCGAGATCTTTGAAAATTTCATTCACCTCGCCAATTTGGTTCTGGATTTCTTGGATTCCCTGTTCTCTTTCCTCAATAATAGCTTCATTGAAGGCGATCTCGTTATCCAAAAGCAGGACTTCTTGTCTGCGAGATAGGTCACAACAAATAGTTCAAAACTTTGCCACACTGAAAAGCATCCCAAGTAATGCGCACTCCAGCTAGTAGAAAAGCAATATACCACAAAAACTAACTGACAAGTAATTTTCTTCACTATCAATATGCGGTATTTCAATTTGATATCTTTCAATGTAGATCCACTTGTACTAGATGTCAGCAAAAATATATCAACATGGCGTATTTTCTAATCAAATGACGAGGTTGACGAGGTTAAGCAGATGGACTGAATGAAAACTTGAGGAAATTCTGTGAGATGAACAGGCAGGGTAAACATAAAAAGGGAAGAAGAGACAGTCCTGATGAGCGAACATAAAACTACCCCATAAAAGCATCATAAAGCTAATGCCTTACTTACAAGTTACATCACAAGGCTTAATCAGATCGAACCATATATGTACCAAACAGTAAAGTTTTAAGCATTGATACAAGAAAGCGGGAACAAGAAAAATTTGCAGACATAACCTTCGGGATTCGACTAGAAGGGCCCGCTGTTCTGGACTGCTACCTGAACTGACATCAATCTCGCTGGCTGTATAGCTGCATCCATAAAAATGAAAAAGCTCATAAATTAACAGTGTGCGGCAGGTCTAAGGGAAAAGCATTAAAAAAGCGGGAGTAAAAGTAATTGTTATTTCTTGCAAAGAAATCGACCACTTATTCATGATCTGCAGTCAGTTAGTCGAAACACATTTAAGATGGAATTAGGAAACTAAAAGGAAAAAAGATGAAGAAGCGAAAAGATCTTACAGACTGAACCATCCTGAAAAAGTTACCTTGAAGGAAGTACTGCCTGGGGAACAAACGGTGCATATGCTGTTTCTCTCTCAGCTGCAAGCCGTTGAGCCTTTTGAAACTCTTTAAGAACTGCCTGAAAATCTTTTGCCAGTTTGGCATCTGCAATCTTCTTGCTGGGCTGCAAGCAAAGAAAGATATCCAATTTCCCACGTTGACATTTGAATGTAGGAGTGCTCAACAATGAAGACGACTAACTAGGAAGAAATGGCTATCCAATCACGAATCATTGATTCTTTCATGCCATCGGCGAAGTGTTCGAGGGAACTTACGCTTACTCCAGCATGATGATCTGTTTCACTGGCTTGTTTAAGCTTAGCTGATGTATCCTTCACCAACTGTCCAATATGTAGCCTTGTTTTGTGCCTGTAGATTCGGGACGAAAAAAAAAAACTTCTTAACACCAAGGCGTACAACCAATATCGACTCTTCGCAAGCATGTGAGAATGAATGCTGCGCAATGAAGCAACGAATGTTGAAATAGCTTCGAACAGCAGTTTCAAAAATTATTAAAGCACGGCTAAGGACTATTGGAACAACAAATTGTGCGATAATCACACATATTCTGGGTGTACAACATCCTACTCCTCCTTTATCAAAGTAGCCAACAAATTCAACCGAAACCTCATGCACAATCACGCTTACAAAACGATAAACTAAACCCCCTACGACACTACATTTACAGAACTCGACACATTAGACTCAAACGAAATCCAAAAATTCACTTACAGTACGAAAAGACAAAACAAAACAACCACTCGACCCTTAATGATCATTTTACACATGGCCGCCTCGGTACGCGGCGCCAACCACCAGAATTGTTAAAAATGGAACGAATCGGAGGGACTCACAGCTTCTCGCGGAGCTCCGGGGTGTCCTTGGGGGTGCCGAGGGTGTTGACGAGGCGCTGGAAGGTGTTGACGGCGGTGTTGATCTGGAAGACGCCGGAGACGACGGCTTGCGTGGCGTCCTGCCTGCCATTGCCGAGCTCCCGCCTCGATCCCGTCCCCCGACCGGCCTCGAGATCCTGAAAGCTCATTGCTTCTCGCAGCCCTAAACCCGACCCGCCCCACCCCGCGCCCCCAGAAACTCCCACTAGCCAAAAATCGAGGACGAAGGAGAGAGAAAGGAAAATTGGCAGAGAGAGAGGGAAATCCCGGGCCTCGTTCGGAGAAATTCAGGAAATTTCCGATCGGAATCGGGCGAAACCGGACAATTTAGAGTCTCTCATCTCATCGCAAGCCGCGAATTCAGGGCAAGAGACACAGAGGAAGAGAGAGAGAGACGGAGGGGCAATTTGCAAAATTTGCAATATTGAGAGTGACGTATGAAGTGAGGGTGAGGTGGAATATTCCTTTTCTTTATTTATTTTTATTTTTTTTTGCCAGTTTTGCGGTTTTCGGTGGATGGTCGAGTATGATGAGATCATTCTTTTGCCGCCAAAAGTGATGCGGGGACAGGGTGTTGAGGGACACGTGTGTGGTGGAGATGGGCCAGGAGGTTTTGTCGTGTCGTGTCCTTTTTTGTTGGGTTGCTCATTAAGCGCGAGGGCAGTTTCGGATTTCTCTCTGTCCTAAAGGTTGGGGGAAACTTCGTTTATCTTGTTGAAAAACTAGGAATCGAAACCGAATTAGACATGGAGTTCTGCCTAGGGTCGTGTCGCCATCCAAAGTTGGGGTGCAAGTTTAGATGCGGAATTGACAAGGGCTTTAGACTTTTGTATGGCAAAGGAATTAGATAGGTCGATGTTTTTCGAATGCCGGACTTTGATCATTTCAATTCTTTTAATAGACGGTGCGACCGAAAATGCAATAGATTCTCCGATCAAACATTAGCAAATTTGTGAGTATGACCATTTTGGTATCTCCGACCCCACGCTTCGGGGAAAAGGAGTTCATGCCCACTTTGTATTGAGCCCGCTTTTATTCTTTAATCACGCACAATTCATTTAGGGGACCTTTTGGATTTCTGATTCCATTTTTTTTTTCTTTCACCAATATTCCAAACGCAATGAATGTGTCGTTTTTTTTTTTTTTACATCATATCTTGGGGAATTTGAACATAAAATAAAAGAAAGTATAGAATTCGATTGCATGTATCGTTCCACATTTTAGCCCAAATGTTTCCATCGGAACTATTGTGGGTCCAAATTGACCGGCACCAACCTTGGCGACCGAGTAAGGCTAAAGTGGCAACGAGAAGAAGGGGGAATGAAGAGGAAAGACTGGAAACAAGAGTGTGTGGTGCCTAAATGAGGTCTGACCGAATATACTTGTCGGTAGAGAGAGTGGTCACGGAGGTTGGTGGTGGTGAATGCGGTTGTCGGAGGGAATGGATGAGAAGATGAACAATCGAGCCCTACTTGTCGTTAGGGTTTTTTGTTTTTTACCTAAAAATGTTGCCTATGACAAATAGTTGCACTGGTTTTTCTATAACAGCAAGGCCCTTTTCTTTTCTTTTTTTTATAGAATTTTGTAGTTACTTAGAAGGGAACAAAAATTCAAGTATTGATGACATAGAGGTGACGTTAGATAAATCTAGAAACTAAACTTGATTCACACCACAACTTGGCTCGATTGCTTCATTAATCGACGTAGATTTATCAAGAAAGTTGCAATCACAAATTCTCATTACCGTCTTTTGTAGGATTCGAGATTCTTATAATTACCGCGTACCACTTGTGAAAAGACACATCTTATGCTCACCTTGAAGAGGCAGCCTTGACAAAAGGCCAAGTAAAACTTGCAAGGACTTCATCCATTGTTAGTGTTTTTCCGCGGGTGCCACATTAGGCAGTGATTATGCCATAGAGTGGTACTTGGTTGAGCCATTTTGTCAAGAGTAATACTAGAGTTACTAAAAGTAACGAAAGGTAAGTCTGTCACTCATCTACCGATTTTGAGTAAATTTCTCATAAATGTGTTGATTTATAGTTTTTCATGATATTAATCCTAGGAATTTTCACGTGGACTTGCCATGTCAACTGTCATATATCATCAAAGCCAGCAATTTAAAATTACAATTTAACGGAAGCTAATGAAAGGTAAATTTGTCACTCGAATACCACTTTGAGGTTTTTGGTGATCCAAAAATTAATTTGGGATAAATTTTTTCATAGCTGTAATAGTTCGGGCTTCTTCATGGTATTAACCGTTATTGTTTTTTCCACGTCATCTCTTGTGCAAATATGAACATAAAAGAGAAGGAATTACAAAATTCTACTGCTTTTCTCGTTCAACATTGTAGCCCAAATGTTTCCATCAGAACTATTGTGGGTCCAAATTGAACCCAAGCCCATTTGTCAAGCTCCTTCCCTTTTCCCGACGAATGATTCGGTGTCATTGGGCAAACGGTGTCAGAGGCGAATCGGGTCGACTTCGTCTCTTTCGATCTTCGGACTGGAAAATCCTCCGGCATCGTCAGCTGTTCAGCCGCTTCTTTGGGGCGCCGGGTAAGAGCTCCCACCGTGTTACCTGGAAAGATCAATTCTTTTGTCCGCGATTGTTTTGTGTAGCTGTTGAGACCTTGCGATTTCATCGAGTCGGGAAAACTTTGAAACTGAACGGGGGATGGAACTTAAGAGCTGGGCAACGGAGGGTTTTCGCAGAAATTTTCGTCTCTCATTGAAAGGAAAGAATTACTTGCAGAAGAGAAATGTGTGGGTGGTGATGGGGGCAAAGAATGGCTATTTCCACTCTTGGAAGTCTTGGTTTGCTGTAACTTGGACATCTTCATTTTGCCCCTTTTGTTTTTGCTTTTCTTTTATCTAGCCTTTGATCTTGGACGCTAGTGTTGATTGTGAGAAAGCGCATTTCTTTTGGATTCTCATGTGGGTGCTTAAAAAGAAGTAATTGGCAGCTGAATTGCTTAAGGAGTCATGCTTTGCGTCTTTGCCAAGTAATAGTGTTCTGGTTAGATTGGCCCATTTTAGCTATATGTGTGTTTATGATGACTAAAATTCAGGGCGAGAAAGAGAAAGTACACACTATACACGAAAGATTTTGTTGGAGCTCCGCAGCATAGTCTGATCAGGGACTCAGGATGTAGAAGGTGATGCTTCCTGAAAGCTAAGTGCTCTCATGCAGCTATGCTCGGAGTTTGTAAGATTGTATTAATGGATATTTTCCCTTGTCCTTGTAAAAAAGTTAGAATTCCCGGTGTTGCATCGATTTTTTTTTTTTTGTTTTTTCCGGATTTCGACATTGCAAGCATTGAATCCGCAACAACCCAACGAGACTTGTGGAGAAAAAATGAATTGATTATACTTGGATGCATTTGGTTTTCTGTTTCCTCAGAGGTTATTGAGCAGTTTTACTGTCTATGTAATAACGACTCATTGCGCCCAAGATCTGCTATGCTATATTTATGCTCTTAACTGCGAAAGTCATTTCCTGGCAGGAGGGAGTATATGCGCTCATTATAGCATCTTCTTTTCTTCAGTAGCTCAAGGCTGGGGGCATGCAAAATGGAACTGGCAGATAGAGCGGTGGGGTTTCTGTTGACACTCATTAGTTTATCCATCTTCACTTACTACACCTTTTGGGTCATCATACTGGTAAGAACATCTCACTTGTAATTTCTGGACTTGTTGATCTGCTTATGTCGTGGTTTTGCAAATTCTTTCATGCTCGCCACCATCCATCTGTTTTGTTCTGCAGCCTTTTGTGGATAGCGATCACTTCATCCACCAGTATTTTCTACCTGAGGAATATGCGATACTCGTGCCCGTTTTTGCAGGCGTGGCACTCTTATGCTTCTTATGTGTATTCATTGGGTTTGTGATGCTCAAACCGAAAAAGAAGAAAGCATAATGACCAGTAATTTGTAGTTCCTTTTCTGTTTGGCCTCGCACTACCACATTCTGGACATCGATTCTGTAATTAGTTATCTTTTTTCAGAATGGATGTAACGAAGAAGATGTTGGCTGATACTTCTTGTGCCAAGTAATTGGATTCCTATATTTCCAAAGATTTGTTTATCGATCCGTATCTCCTCCATTAGCATCAATGGTACTATCCCTGATCAAACATTTTTTTTTCAAGTTCATTTGATGTGAAGAGTGGTCCTATTCTTCGTCCTTCAGAGCGTAACGGAAGGCCTGATGATTATTTTTAGACATTGTACAGCTCGATTATGATCCGAGCAAGGCCGAATTAGTCGAAACCGTGATGTATTGCCTCTAACATGCAATGAACATTGGTCCAGCTCGCCATCTGTGCATATTTTCCTCTGAAAGGAAGTTGGTGAGTGCGTGCACGACATACATGCAACACGGCACTTCCTTCAAGTCTGTATGCAGTTGCCGCTCAAATTTAACAGGAATCGATCAGATTTTGCTACTTTTGAATGTTACTCCGAGTGAACGCCTCACTGCTTCAGATTCTAAGAACGGCATATCGAATTGTGCATTCATCCTCATGCAGAAAGTGGGCACGAGAGATCAAAATGATGCCTCGAAATTTGGTCGGATCAACAACCAACAAAAGTGAAATTGGGTACTAAAACTCCGAAACAATGTACCACGGCAAGCAAAGCCGGCGCATTATCTGCCAAATTTGATCGGACTTTTCATCCATCATAACCACAGCACTCTTAGGATTTGATTTCTGCATACAGAAATCGTACTCCATCCTAAATTCTGAACTCGCCTGTCACAGTAGTAGGATCATCTGTATGATCTCAAGAAAAGCAATAGATACAACATAACTAGCATGAAGTGGAAATTAACAGAATCCCATGGAGCTTGGAGGCAAAAGCACCCAAGTTCCTAACTAAGCCCAGGAATTATCAAAAGCCGCCGATGTGATTGCTTGCGAGAACTCATGGAAACTAATCCTGCCATCACCGTCCGTGTCAGCCTCCTTGATCATTTCCGTCAGCTCCTCCACGGTGAGGGCGTGCCCGAGCCTCGCCATCGAGTGAGCTAACTCGGCTGCCGTGATGAACCCGTTCCCATCCCTGTCGAACATCCGGAAGAGCTGCTTCAGTTGCTCCTCCGTGTACGGCGACTTGGCAGGCAGGAGCTCGGGCGACACGAGGGCCACGAACTCTGAGAACTCCACCAGGCCATTGTTGTTGGTGTCGGCCTTCTGGATGAGTGCCTCGAGCTGCTCAGGGCTCGGTTTCAGGCCGAGTGAGCGGAGGAGCGACCCGAGCTCGAGCTGCGTCAAGCTCCCGTCCTTGTTCCGGTCGAAGGAGCGGAAGATCTCGCGTAGCTCGGCGATCTGCTCGTCGTTTAGCTTCACCGAATCCTTGTTGCTCATGCTGGAATTGGCGAGCTGTTCAAGATTCTTTCTTCAACTAATATAATGCGTCAAAAAACTTCAACTAACAAACACGGAAAAGGACGTTGACAGATCGAGAACAACTCTGTATCTGGATCTGACTTGACGTTTCGCTTGGTTCACGCGAATCCCATCTTCTGTCTCAACTCGAGAATCAATCCTGCACGGCGACCTCTTCTCTTCCTCCAATCAAACAGGACAAAAGATTTTTCTTTTTCTCGTTGGATCTTGGGATGTTTGCTTTGAAGCGAACGGGACGGGGGTTCAATGGATGCGCCAAACTAGCATCCGCCCATGAAACCAAAACATGGGATCATCCGAAATGAAGGAAGCAGACGGCGGAAGTGGGGGTGGTGTCGTCGAGCAAGCATGGCACGAGGGATTGCTACTGCTGCTGCTGCTGCTGCACTATAAATTCGACGAACACGACGTAGTATCGGATTGACTGGAAACACTCCTGCCTTGTTTTGAACGAATCAACGTTAGGATCAAGAAACGAAGAAATGCAGAGTATCAAAAGTCAACACCGGGGACAGAGAGAAAGTTCATAAGACGCGGCACGAGAGGCGCCAACTCCGTGATTGATGCACGTTACCTTTTGATGTGGTCATCCCTGGGATCCTCTCAACCACTTTTCATTCATTGCTATGATTTTACCCATAAATATTCTAAATCGAAACCTTAGCACATATATTTATCCGAGATTAACTTTCATCTACTAAAAGTCCAAACTAATTTCCGTCTACAGAAACCTCCAGAACGGTACTCACCCGACATGTTTACCTTAAATCAACTTCTGTCTTGTAACAAGAAGGAAAATCGATAACCTCGACTCATATCTGCCCCATGTAAGAATTCCCTCCACTTTCTTATTAAAATGCATACGTCTTAACACACATGACGGATAATTTGTACTTGAAGATGGAGCGGACTTAGAGAATGACAAATCCGATGTGAAAAATCTACGTATGTTGACAAGTATGCTAGACCATTTTAGGATTATTTCTTGAAAATTAATGGGGGATAATATGCCCTTGTTATACCAATTTAAGATTTTTTACAGGACCAAAATAAGTTTTAATTAAAAATGTCGTATAGTACCGGTTTGGAATGCTTTGAGATACCAATTCGAGATTTTTAATGGGATTAAATGTATTCCTTCAAAATTCACCAATGCCCCCAAGAATTTCTAGAAACTTGGAAGATAAGAAGGAAGTAAGTTTATATCTCGGTACAAAAGTTGGGAGGCGAGGCCTGTGGTAACTAGTCCTGAGCAACTGAGGATGCTAATGACAAATTTGGCTTCCACGTAAAGGGGTTGATCACCAAGTAGTAGTATTCAAGAATTCAAAGCCGTCCCAAGACTGCTGTTTTTCCAAGTTGACTTGTAAAGGCATTTGAATTTTGAATCACTCCTCCCTTCTCCCTCTTGACTTCCATTCAAGTCTGCCAACTAAAACACATCAGAAACTAGAAAGCCAAGACCGACTACTAAGTATCAGATTTCAGGAGAGAAGCGTCCCGAAAACGTAGGCATTTCATTAGTGTCGATCGCGCTATGTAAATGTGAATTGTCGAGAACATCATATGCCATATGGTTATATGCCACTAAATAGTCTTGCTCTCAGCTCTGCATCCATCCCCAGTCTCTCAACAAGGACGAGTACACCATTAATTTACAAGTTTCGGCACTAGTTCAACTTGACAATACAACAAGCAAGAGAAAATCCGCGAAATCCTTCTTCCTATACCCAATGAATGGTGTCCGGTTACTGGTTCAAAAGAGGGCTCCCTTCTTTGACAAGCACAAAGAGACCCCCGTCTCCACGTGATATCCTCACATCCTTGTCAAGGTATGTGATGAGAAGCCAAGAGCGGGTCCTCTCGCCTGGAATGGGAAGCTTAAGTGGTGGCTGCCCAGAAATGGCACGTGAAAGACTCGCCACGGCTTCCTGCAAAGGACTGATAGATTGCTGCACCGGCATTAGATTTATGTTCTGCCCAAAGACATTCACACTTTCCGGGAGATTGATGGTCGGCTTTATCTCCGGAGGTTGGAAGGTTCCTTCCTTGAATTCAACCTGCACATAGTTGAATCGTCTCTGAGCATTTTTACACATATACCTAGCAACTTTCAACAAACAGATATCAAGGTGATAAGGGAGAGAGAGAGAGAGAGAGAGAGAGAGAGAGAGAATCTGTTTCATGTTAGAGACATTGGTTCACTAACAAGGCATCTCCTTGATTCGCTGCCTAGGCCCTAGACAAATAGTAAACTTTACAGATGCATTTGAAATGATTTCCTGGAAAATAGTAACTGTG
The DNA here is from genome assembly GCF_020921035.1 of Rhodamnia argentea. Taxonomy (NCBI): domain Eukaryota; kingdom Viridiplantae; phylum Streptophyta; class Magnoliopsida; order Myrtales; family Myrtaceae; genus Rhodamnia; species Rhodamnia argentea. The sequence continues at coordinate 5,350,045 of NC_063158.1, forward strand.
CACTGATTCTTTATCGTACTTCCTGGCCTACAAGTTCCTCCACCATTCAATTTCACCACGATAAATGTCTAGAGTCCAGCAATGGAGATTTCACGTAATGAAGCACGAATAACATGAGAAAGCTGGCGACATCAGGTCAGTTGGATCCTCAAAGTAATCCTACTATAAATTTTCGTTTTCTGTACAAGCAAAAGCTCTGTAGTAGATTTCTATTTATAGACTATCTCAGTGAGCAGCAGACAAGAATTACCTGAATCCTTGAGGGACTTCTTATCTCAAAAGCTGCGGATGCACTGAATGAGAAAGTAGCAAAGGGGCTGGATAGTGTGGTAGAGTTCACAATTGTGAGGTTACTGGTATCGATAGATTGGCTTATCCTTTGAACTTTCAGGAGCGGCGTTGTCCCCACAGCCAGAAGAGGCAGGAGCTCGGAGGAAGCCGTGTACCTGATGAAGTGGAAAAAATGCTGAGTATGGACTACTAATAACCATATCAAGTAGTTAATATTGAAACTAGAGGTCCTTTTCATCAATTTCTTCTGGTGTTGGGATCAAATTCAGTTGCTTTCATGACTATAACCGATGTGCAATCCCCGTACAACCATTAGATGGGAATAACGCACTATGTAGGTGCTTCCAGTTAAGAGTATTGACACAACAGCAAGAAGGAACCCGTTGAGTATCACCTTTAGAGCAAAAAGTCCAACAACAGAAGTTAATGTTTAATCAGAAAATTCACGACAGTAAAGTGCAAACGAACAAGTGTAAAATCAAAATACAGTTACTCTCTTTGACGAGGGAAAAATTCTAGCGAAGCAAGTATGAGGCACATTGCCATGGAAACATCAACAGGTGATTACAGTTTCTTTTTTCCTATTTCTTTCACACTGGAATGTTTTCCAACTTTAGTTAACTAGAATGATGAGTACCCACTCTAGATATGAGCTCCGCTTGTTCGACTGATCATGAAGCCCCCTCCTCGTGTAAGTTATATACCGACATCAATACCTTAAGAAACAATCAACTTGGCAACTACTCTAATCGATAGGACTGAAAGATATGACTCAGGAGAATTCTCTTTTCTACACCAGATGAAGACTAAAATCAATAAAACCACAACATAAAGGGGTTTTCATTACATGAATACTCCGAGGTTTACTATGTATAGACCAAGTAACTTCGAAGTGGCATCTACACGAGCTAACATTTCAATTCTGGGCCATAACACGTGATTTGTTCAATGGTTGCCTGTTCTTAAATTTTCCAGACACTCAAGGCTCACCACCCCAATCAGTACCTGACAGATTATTCCATCAAATGCTAAGTTGCTAGAAGACAAGAAGCATATAACATATACAATAAGCTATATGCATAAAGTGATAAGAGCAGTAATGCGAGAACGCCCGAAATGTACAATCCGTCCGGTAACATTGGCGAAACAGGAATGAAAGGTCCACAATAAGTCCTAATGCTATCGCAAAATGGACACTAAGAGCTTAAACTGCTAAAAAACAGCAAGATATATTCACATCAGTGATGCAGAGATAACAAAAAACACAAAATTTATCAACAATTAAGCAAGTTTTCAAAACTCACACCAAGACCCAGTCGCCATCTAGCAGCCCCGTGGCGTCCACCGGAGCCGGCGTCGGGTTCGCCGCCTCCAGCTGGTTCACCAGCTCCAGCACCTCCGCCCTCACCTCCTGCCCGGCCCGGAACCCGAAATCCGTCCCGTAAACCGTGTCCACCAAGCACCGCTTCAAATCCCCAACCCTATCCACCTCCTCCCCCTCAACCGTCGCTTCACCCTGAGCCGAAGGGGTCCCATTACCCGCCGCCACGTACTCCTCGACGCCGCCGCCGCCCCCTCCGCCCCACTCGTCGTCCTCCTTCGGAGGGTCCGAGTCGGAGAGCTTCGAGTAGGAAGCGTCGGGCTCGGGCTCGGCCTTCTCCCCCCACTCGTCGGTGACGTTCGCCGGCGAAGAGTCGGGTTCGGGGGCGTCGGAGGAGAGGGAGGAGCGGGCGAGGGTGAGGGGAGGGAATCTTCTGGAAGCTTGCGGGGGCAGAGAGAGGTGTGGAAAGGAGGTGGGAGAGACGTGAGAGAGCCTGTGATTGTGGGTGTTTAGGGAGAACAAGGAAGGTGGTGATGCGAAGGAGAAGAGAGCCATTTCCCTGCTTTGCTCAACTCCTTCCTCCTCTGCTCTTCGAGTTTGTTGCTGCGAAGTTCGTCGTCGTCCCCCCTCTCGATCCCTCGACTGTTGCTGAGATTTTTTTTTTTGTTGTTGTCATTCCTCGGTTTTGCTGTGCCTCAATAAATAAAAAAATTATTAAAAAAATGAAAATTGTTTTTGTGTTCGGATTTAATAACTTCTTGATATTTTCACCTCCCCAAAAAAAAAAAAAATCCAACGGGCTTTGGAAACTATTCTTGTCGAGAAAATTCCAAACAATGACATGAATTTCATGCCCTCATTTTTTTAAATTAAGACATGAAGTGGATATTAATTTAAATAAGAGTCGCTCTCTTCATTTCAAAAAAGTGTCTAATTACGAGCATTTTCGCCATTTCTTTTATATATATTTTTTCTTCTCTTTTTTCCCATGTCCTTTTTTTTTATTATTGCGATCGACCAGGTCGTTGCCCACGCCAATCGACACAAGCGACTCTCTCCCAAATCTACCAAGGACTAGTCTCGACCGTGGTCGGCGAGGGTAGCCTTCGATGGTTGTGATGACAACATTGCCTGGGCAAGATGAGCTCTCACCTTGACGGTCGTGAGGCGGCTTGCCCTCATCAAATCTGGGCAAGGGGCGCCTTGCCGGTGGGCGGTGACCCTTGCCGGCCGCAACAAAGAAAGCTAAATTAAATGGGAAAAAGGAATAAAAATAAAAATAAAAAATTGAAATGACGAAAATGTCCTTAGTTAGGCTTTTCTTTGAAACAAAAATGGCACTTCATATTTTTATTTAAAACAAGATATACTTCAAATTTTTATTAAGAAAATAAGAACATGGCGGGTCTTTACTTGGAATTTTCCCTTTTTGTTCAAACACCTAATTCGATACATACCATAATCAAATTTTATCCCTCTAAATCGACGAGATCCGATCTAATCCTTGTTCATTAGACTTATCATAAGCCCAAATGAAAGCTCAATTTCAAAGGCTTAGCGAATGGGCCGACCCGGGACGGACACGTGGATCTGGCCATTGGAAATCACGAAACATCTCTTACTAGATTCGTTAAAGGGGCCATGGCAACATGGACTTGGACTTCCCTAAAAAGAGAATTAATGGGCCTCTATGATATTAATTACACTACTATCACCTCCCATTTCTACAACGATAATTGCAGCATAGTCTCTAAACTTTGGTCCAGTATATAATATTATCCTTCAAATTTTAATTTGTTCGATATGGTATCCAAACTTCAATTCATGTACACTGTAGTCCCTGAAATTTTGATAAATGTTCGGTCTAATCCATGGACTATATAATAACATCTAATGTCATTCTTCCAATATTTCAAGTTTAGGGATAACATTGTCCATGGACTAAATTGAATATGTATCAAAAGTTTGAGGATGACACTGTACATTCGACTAAATTTTGGGGACTACTTTGAACAAATTAAAGGTTTAGGGACCATATTCCACGTTAGACCAAAGTTTATGAGTCATTTGTGTCAATTTCTTTTGAAATCATTTTTTTAAACTATAAATCACAAAAAAAAAAAAAAAAAACCTACAAAACGAAAGGGTGAGCTGGCAAAAGAAGAACGGAAAGAAGAAGCAACTAAAGAAAGGACAAGAGGACAGACGATTTTCCACTTATTTCGGATATCATGCGATCAATTACTAAGCAGAGAGTTATGTTTCAAAATTCATATTTATGGATCTTACACACATCATAAATTATGAAAAGTTGTTCACGGTCTCACATTTTTTGTTCCTTTCGAAATTCAATACGTCTTTAATCAGAAAGATGGTTATCAAAACTGTTTTCTACATCTTGTTCATTGATTAAGGCTGCGTTTGGAAAAGCTTTTGGGGAAAGCCTTTGAGAAAATGCAAGTGTCTTTGGGCTAAAGACATTTGGTGAAATGCAAATGTTGTTTGGTAAACTAAAATTGAAAAGTGCATTGAGATGTGACTTTGGGAAAAATGCTATTTGATGAACTCACATTTAGAAAATCCTTTTATGTGCTAATTTATTTTTTTAACTTTAAATCGTTTAAAATTATGAAAAAATAATAACGGAAATTTTTATATGCTCACGTTGAGAGTAACTTGCGTGCCATGATATGAAAAAAAAAGCACATATTAACAATTAATAAGATACGAAGGTTAAAATATAATTACTTGCATGCATGATATGAAAAGATCATAATAATGAATACGATCGCATGAATCATGAGGATGGAAATAAGTTTGCCTTAATATTACAAACTTCCTTAAATATTAATTTAACCCATAAATCATGATCAACTGAATATCCACACTTACAAGCATCCTTAACTATTTACTAAACTCATTGCTATTTGATCACGTAAACATTCCATGTCAGAAGATGAATTATCGGTTGAAGCACTAGTCCCCTCATTTGCATCGTTAAGGTTAACTGAATATCCATAATCGAGATCCAAATCAGCTCTTGCAAAATGTCTATCATTGACGGCGTATCTCCGTATATAATTGTGCAAAGTCATTGTCGTTATCACAATTTTCACTTGCTTTTCAAACGGGTAACTTGGCGTTTGCTTTAGAATCTTCCATTTCTTTTTCAACACACCAAAGGCTCGCTCAATTTCTGATTGTAGCGAGGAATGAGCACGATTGAATACCTCCCGATAACCCGTAGGTCCGGGACCTTGTCGAAATTCTGGCAAATGATATCTAGCTTCTTTGTATGGCCCCAAATAACCTGTTCGATTTGGATATCCGACATTTACTAAATAATATTTACCTACACAAATATAATGTAAATTCAATCAACATAGACACATGTATACGTATTACTCTACAAAAATCAATAATTCACGAACCTGGAGGAGAATGAGGAAATTGTAAATCATGTCTCCCAATGGCTTCATAGAAGATACGAGTGTCATGAGCTTGTCCTTACCAACCAGCCCAAACATAAATAAATTCCATGTTAAAATTACACACTGCTAATACTTTTTGAGTCGGTGTTCCTTTTCGACCAATAAAACGAATCTGATCGTGCGTACGTACCACTGCTGCTGGAATATGTGTGCCATCAATAACCCCAATACAATCCCGACACGAAAATAAAAATATTATTGTGTAATCAAAATATATATTTAGTGCTACATTTATATTGTATAAGCGGAACATTCCTTAAAATAAAGATAAAATCTTTGATTATTCATGATCTTCTCTGGAACTTCCCTAAATTGCCGATCGGATGGTTGGATCAAATCTTTTCCCATTGCACATACTTTGTCTAATACTAAGCTAAAGTACCTACTTATGGTTTCCCCGAAGCGCTGAAAGCGTTCTTGTACTAATCTATTGCCCACACCATGTCCTAAAATGAGAAGAAATATTGCAAGCATTTCTATTACATCAATATTCCTACTTTCTTGAAAACCGTAGCTTGTCACTAAATCATGCATTAAACTATTAAATACATTTTTGTCCATTCTGAATATTTGATAGCACCTTATCGGATTAGCATCTTCGCCCATAAATTCTTTCAACCATTCATTTCCTGTATATGAAGATGTCATAGAGGGTTCTTTGTAACCGTATATTGCTTGATAAGCCACTGCGGCCTGAGTGACTCCCACTATTTGCCAATATTCTTCTTCCTCTTCATCGTGATTTTCCTCTTCGTCGTGATTTCCCCCTTCGGGAGAATCATCCATAACTGGTTAAAGTAACAAACATAGAGTTCCGATCGGAAGATAGATGAATAATTTAAATCATCCATAAATAAAAATCATCCATCGTATGTATATGCGCAAACTCCACCCAATCAAAAGAATATCAAATGAAAATAGGTCTCACATTAGAACATAAATAGGAATAGAGTTCATATATAGTGTGAATAGAGTACGAATAGAGTGCAAATCATACCAACTGCATATAGGTCTCACATTACAACAATATATCATACGAAAGAGCTCAAACAAGTAGCTAACATCCTACTGGCGACTATTGTGCTCTTCCAACTTATATTTGAGCCACTTGAGTTTTTCTTCATCTCCATCCAAGTTCATAAAGATCTGCCGATTATCTTTCTTTTCAGCAAAGTGGGAGAGTGCAAAAAAGTATAACTTTCGATCTTGCTTAATCTCGGGTATGGCTCTCAATGTTTGCATAATTTCCTTGTAAGGATCAAATTCCCTTGCAAGAGATAATACACTGCTCCTACTTTCAACAGCTGAAACAAGTCTGTCAATCTGCGATGCTAACTTAGCGAGTCCAGTCAACTTTTTTCCTTTCTTTCCTCCGGCTTGCCTTTGCGCCGCTCTTTTGTGGCTCTTACTTGGACTTGGGTGAACATCTTTTACCGCATCACCCTCTAAATTATCATTAGTAGATCCTGCACCATCACCCATATCATCTTGTGGGGCCTCAATAGCATCATTATTGATTAAACCTTCTGCGGGGTTCCATGTGACACTTTCGGTTGCAACCGTGCCCCCGAACATTCTATCCAATAAAACTTCAAGATCCGGATGTATGCCTTTCGTTCGAAAAGCCTTAAACTTAGGATCCTCCTGTTATAATGGAACATTTTTGTGAGTTCTATCATAAAAAGATGAATCTAGAAAAAAAGTAACAAGAAAAGAGATAAACACCTTAATTTTTCTCTCCCACCATTCATCATTTGCATCGATGGTCTTCTTCCTTGCATCCCATCCCAATCCTGTTTCATGTAGAAGCAATTTCCTCCATCTTTTGTATTCTTCCTTAAGATTATCCCATTTACTCTTCATTTGATTTTTGTCATACTTTTTGCCCCTCAGTTCCTCAAACTTGTTAATTATGACAGTCCACCCAACCTTTTTGTTATTTCCAAGACGATTGCCTAGTTCAATTTGTTCAATGCACAATTTACAAAACGTTTCTACATCTTCCGGGCCCCAATATGCCTTTTCCTTCGATGAACTTGCCGCCATCTTCCAATAAAATGAAGACAAACATTTCAAAGATGCAAACAAATTACATTTCTAGTAGTGTGCTTTAAAAAATAAACACAAAAATGAGCACCGAAATGCATCGATTGAAATGTGCGTTAAACATTGCAATATCCAAGATATACCAACTGCATATAGGTCTATGAAGTACTATTCTGATCACCACCAACATGCACAACAACTAAAAGCAGCATGAGTCGGCCTTGGACTTAAGAGGGACAATAGGCCCGAAATTAATCTAGCATAAATTTGGTCTAAATAAACTTTAAAATATCCCAAAGGAAAAAGGCACTCAATTACTTTTCCCTTTCATTCATCTAAATTTTTCACTTCTCAAATGCTACCATGTACAACAAGACTTTCAGTAACAAAATGAAACTAGTCCTTCCACAAATAGAAAAAGACAGAATCCTATTGCCATGGAAGCACCTTCCAGAATGCATATCCTCTTAAAATAAGCTTAACAACAAATTGTTGTCGGTTGAAGATCATTATCAATATTCCTACTTCACGGATAACCCAATGAACTAAAATTATGAAACTAAGTACATTCAAGTTCAACAACGTGCTTGACAAATCTCACATAGATAAGGTTTCTGAAGCATTTCTATCGGCAAGATTGAAGCTGCAATCAGAGCGACCTATGCAATATGAATAGTTATGATTGTATTCACTAAAGACTGTATTCACTAAAGAGTGGCAATCACCTAAAGTTAGACCATCTCCAAAACCACAACCCCCAACACTTCCATCCTTAAAGAGCCGTCACCGACCTAAACCCTCCCAAAGCCGAATTGAAATGGGTCGAACGGCCAAACGACAAAAATGTTAAAAAAAGCTCACGCTCATTTCGACGAAACAAAAGCTTCTCCGACACAAAAAAAAAAAAAAAAAATCGACCTTGGCGAAATCGGGCTAGTGCCCGAGGTTGTCTTGCGACTCAAGCCAAATCTCGATGTTGGCCGACTCGTCGATGATTTCCTGCATCATGTTCTGGATGAACTCGTCGAAGGAGTTCAAGCTCGAGAGCGAGCTTCGGGGATTGCAGAGAAAATCCAGGCAAAAACGACACTAATAAAGGCCTAAAAGTGAAGTATTTCGCTGATTGTGCCAGGAAATTAAAGGAATCTACTTCGAATGCTAAAGGGAAACAGTGGCGACATGAGAGAAGATGAACTCACCGTGCGATTGCGTCGAAACGATGATCGCGAGGGCCAACGCAGTGGATTGAGAGAAGGAACGGATGGAGACCGACCTTCACAGAGCCATCGTCGTCGAAGGTAATCACACAAAAGGAAAGAATCGAGTATCCAGATCTAGGGTTTTTGGTTGTCTTATTGCGATAGTCCTCTGGGAATCACACGAAGGAAAGAACGATGCTTTGTGGGTTTTTCTCCTATATAAGGGCTAATTTTGGAATTACAATAAATATTAAGGACATTTGAGGAAATATAAAAAGGGGTACTGTGCATTCTCGGTAGCATGCCGAGAATGCTAGAAAGCCCAAGGCAACCTTGAGGTTGCCTTGGGCTTTCAGCCTTTTGGAAGCAACTTTTCACCAAGGCAAGTTCCAAAAATATTTCCCAAACACCTAGGCTTTACCCCAAGGGGCTTTGGGCGTCCAAAGCCCCTTGGGAAAGCCACTCCCAAACGCAGCCTAAGTCTTAAAACCAATTTGCGATTTCGGACGCATGGCCATGGTTTGAGCCCCGCCAAAGACATTTATCCTCAAAGCTATCGCCTAGAGTCTCGTACCCCGTACCTTAATTATTACTCGTTCGCAATAGGACGACGAGGGGGTTGTTTGTATTATTTTCATCCGATTGGATTACACGTCACAATGCCGTAGAAAAATTTCATGGTTCCTAAGGGAATAACATGTTTTCACGCTAACTACGCAATAATATGTACTTGCCACTTTATAAATTGGGGTGATCGGAAAGAAGAAACATCTTCCTCATAAAGTGCATGTGATAGTTACAATCTCGCGTTAAAGGAAATTCGAGAGAAGATTCAATTCTCGGTATGGGTCTTGAGCTCTTACATTATCCGATCCCTTAAGTAAAATCGAGTTGCATTATGAGTTCGTGTGGCCCATTTTGACAGGTCCCACCCGCCACTTTATAAATTAGGATATTGAAGGGTTATTCAAGATAAAGATTCAATTTCCAGTACGGGTCTTGAGCTCTTACGTTATTTGATCCGTTAGTTTCCAAGAACTCCGAAACACATAAATCCAATCCTCGACGGACTATAGGAAGAGGTTTCGGTACCATCCGATGAGATTAGAAAGACGAAAAAGTTCAAGAAACAACATGAACGCCCCCACAACCCTACCTACCAGACAAATCTATTGCACCTAGAGTTCTTTGAATAACGAAATCGATGATATTATCGGTACGTTCGCCGGCATACGGTTGTTTTTCTAAAGAACCGTAAACGGTGGTGAAAAATCTAGATTTGGGGGTTAAAGATTCTTATGTTGAGCACATATCCGGAGTGGTGGTCCTCCATCTCTTGTCCAGACAGCTCGAAATAGATTTGATTTAGTTGTTTAGATGCTGAGACAGGAAATTACATCACGCGGCGGTTACATCACCCGACATGTTGATATAACACATAGGTAGTCAATTCAATTTTCTCTTTCTTCACAAAAAAATAATAAGTTTTTTTTAATTGTTACACCCAGGTGATGATGATGATGATGATGATTAAGTAAAATTCATCGTGACAATGAATGCACCGTCTATTCTCATATAAGGTATAATCGATCTCTCGAAGATTCGAAATTAATGTTAATAGAATTCACATATATGGTAGAATAACCATTAAAGGCAATAGTTGATGCTTGGGCACACCCCATTTCTTTTGGAGTTTATGTCCTGCTAAAACCCTAATTTGTTTCCCTTTCCTTACGTTTTCAGTGTGTTATAAGGCAAGTTGGGCAAGTTCCTCCACTTGTGCCGATGAAATCGAATTGCAACTTGCCTAAGCTTTGGTCATAATCGAAATGGGATGTCATGGTTTGGGCCCCTGAAAATCGGTTCATTAACATGAGCCGAATCGATTCAACTCAGCAATTCTTTTATGTTTTCCTGCTTTCAAAGTTTCTAAGATTCGGAGGTTAATGTGTCCCTAGAGAGTAGATCGTAAAAATTTTCTTCTCTTTTCTCGGATACTTGGATTTTTCTTAGGTTGTGTTTGGTCATGAGAATAAAAATCGAGATATGATATAATTTATTCTACCCCATGTTTGATAACTGTTTAGGATAGGATAAAAGGGAATATACCCTAGATAACAAAAAAAAAAATCCTAAGAGAGGAGGTGAAATAGATTTGGATAGGATTTTTCAAGAGGGTAGATACCGGAAGAATCAGATTTTTCCCACAACCACCACCTCTGATCCTCTGCGCTAAGTCACCTCTCTAGTGTCGGCCCGCTTCTTCGATGATGGCGGCCATCAAGTGTAGTCGCCTCTCCGGCGGTGCTATGCTGGGGTCTTCGATCGCAAAGCCGGGTATCTCTGCAATCTTGTTATTTAAGTTATTGTGCGGGATATGAAATCGTGTCCCTTGTTCTTTAATCTCTTGAACTTTTTCAACATTCGAAATGAGTCTCAACATATCATGAAAAATTCTAGGTTTATCATCGACTTTCAAAGTAGCTCTCTTGGAAAACATACATAGATGCATCTTCAACTTGTAAAAAGAGACTAAATGATTTCATTTTTCAACACTTGTTTATTCGATCGACAAAACAACAAGTAAGGCCAACGGGTCATTTTCAAAGAATTTGACTCCAAATCAAGACCCCCAGTTCTACGGAGTCCGCTCAATCAATGTCACAAACCTCTACTCAACAATCTCTTACTTTTCGAATTTTACCACTGAATAATTTCTAAAGCATTTTGATGTTCCATCAAAACAGAGTCGATCTCGGCCGCGCTTTGCCTCTGCTTATCCAACTTTATATCTGCAGTTCATCACACAATACATAGGATGTGATAAAATTCTTGGATTTCTTATCCTATCATATTCAGTCCTATCATGACTAAAAATTCGGATGACCAGTGTTACCCCTCTTCCCCAAATTTGTTTTTGGCAACCTACCTTGTTCCAAAATTGAATATTTTTATCTTCCGTGTTATTGTCAATGGACATATGTCCGTAAAAGATGTGGGTCAAATCAAATGAATTATGTAAATATATGAGAAAAATTATTAGAAAATTCCTAAAATCATTGCAATTGTGCCGATTCAGTTCTAAATATTTTGCAATTGTGCCAATTTAGTATATCCAACAAATTTTGGCCTATCGACATCGTTAGCGTTGACGTGGATGCCGGTTAGCCGATGATGTAATACTTTTTTTATGTTTTTTTTTTTAATTTTTAAAAATTTTTTTTTTCCTTCCCCTTCCCTCTTCCATCTCTAGCTGGTCGCTAGACCTCGGTGACCGGAAAAAGGTGATGGCCAGCGAGGCTTGACCTCGTTGTCGCCGCCTTGCCCGCCGACGACGAGGTTGAACCTTGCCATGACCGGTTGCCAAGGTTCGGCGACCGACTGGAGGTACCATAGGGAAGGGGAAGGAAAAAAAGAAAAAGAAAAAGAAAAGTAAAAAAGAATAAAAAAATATTAGAATATTATGTTGCTGGCATCCATGTCAACACCGGTCGGCCAAAATTCACCGAATGGACTGAAATGACACAAATGCAAAAGAATTAGGATTGAATTAGCAAAAAATATTGTTTAGAAATAAAGTGGCACAATTGGAATAGATTTAGGACTTTTTTAGCAATTTTTCCTGAATCTGTGTGTATCCACGAAAATTACAAGTCCACGAGGTAAATGGTAGTGATCTAGAAGTGAAATTTCGGACTGTTTTTCTATGATTTGTTAAAATTTAATACATGATAGTAAATTTGCCAAATGTGCTGTCAATATATGGTAACCGGAAAACTTTATCGTCGGTTATCTACAAATAAGTACAAACTTAATTACCTTTAAACCTAGTTAATTATTGTATTATTCTGATGAAGCTATTGTGATTTGTGACTATTTTAAACTTTGCCAACTCATACCCTAATTATCAATGTCCATGTTTACCAACTTATATTACAGTTGAACTTTCATTTTTGATCTTCAGACCAAAAAAAAGAACTTTCATTTTTGATCTGACCCAAAAAAAAAAAAAATTCATTGTGATATCAAAGTTTGGCAGCATTTTCAATTTGCAGCTACCGTAAATATCTGAAGATTTGCCAATTGTCATTCGAAATTATCAATGTCCGTAGTGGATCAGTGTAGATGCTACCAACGTAGCTATTAATTTGCCATGGTTATCAGTGGGAAAATGGTCCAATAAGCCCTAAACTATTGCACCGATGCCACATCAGCCCTAAACTTTTCAATTTTGTCAAATTTTTTTCTAGTCAATTTAGCCCTACACATATGCTCAAAATTGTAGTCGTTTGAGTAAAAAAAAAAATTCCGAAAATCGCTAATATGGCTATGTGTCATGTAGGATGACCGATGATGATTGAACCGTCACATCGGTAATTTCCATGCAATGATTATTTTTGTTGCATCCTTCACAAAGTCAGCAGCTACCTATATGCCACCTAAGGGACTGTTGGGTAACAATTTCGAGCTTGGGAATAGTTTCTAAGTTGAAATGATTCTTCTTATTATGTTCCCTAGAACAGTTTCTAAGCAAAAGAACGCGTTTGGTAGTTGCACAATAGTTCTATATTAGGATTAGAAAAAGAACAAAAATGCTTTTGGTATGATCCTAAAAATTTATATTCCCAAATTTTCTTATTTAATTATAAAGATTTGAGCAGAGGCAACGGGGGCTGGCGATGGTGGAGACCGGCGGCGGCGGCGATTAGTGACTAGTGGCAATCGGCGACCAACGGCGATTGGCTTTGGTGGAGGCTGGCGACAACCGACAATGGTGGAGAACAATGGCAACGATCATGACCAGCGGCAATCGGCTATCGACGACAACAATTGGTGGTGGTGGCTGCAATGGTCGATGGTGGAGATCGGCAGCGGCGATGAGTAGTTGTGGAGACCGCCGACGGTTTGATATCGGTAACCGGTGGCGGTGGAGATCGGTGGCGACGACGATGGAGACCGACGATGACGATCGGCGGCCGACGGCAATGGTGGGGATCGGCGGTGGACTCGTGGTTGTGAAGACGAGCATTGAGTTACACCGAGCTTATTTTTCTAAAATGGTATTGTTTCTCTTTGAGTGAGCTTGTTTCATAAAATCGTTTCTGGGAACAAAGAAACAACTTTTTTTTTTTTGCTTCTTTTTTTGTTTCAAATTTGTTATGGGAACAGAAAAATTACCAAATAGATTTATGCTCTTTTTATATTTCAAGGAACAAAAGAACAAGAATCAGAAGATCTTGAGTGTTACCAAAGAGGTCCTAAGTCATCAGAAAAATGTACTTCCAGAAGAAGAATCAATTACTCGACCCTTATCATCTCTTAATTATTTCTATTCATAACGAATTGTAATATTTATGCACTTTCGAAATGCTTTTGAGTGCAAGGTTCAGGAAAGTTAATGTAACAAAGGCACCAAAGTCGTGTGGCACAGGCTTGTCCAGTTTTCATCTAACGGGGCCCAGATTTGGTTTTATTTCCTGGCTTGCCAGTGGTAGATTGCCTACCTTAGAAAGAATTGGCAGATGGTCTGCCCCTGGTGTCCCTTTGTTGTGCTTATTCCGTCGGTAGTGAAGCGAAGCTCGCTCTCGCTTCTGCTTTGAATGTTGCTTTTCTGCTCGAGTATGGCGCAAAGTCCTGGAGATATGCTCTGTCAATAGGATTCCCGGAAATCGGCAAGCTGATCTTACTTGGCTTCTGCAAGTAGGGAAGGGCAGGGAGCTCCAGAAAGTTTTGGGGAAGTTGCTTTGGAGTGCTTGCATTTGCTTCATCTGGTTACAAGGAATGCTTTGCTTCATCATCAAGTTGCTGCATCTGCGGAGGAGACCCTTCGCTTCCATTAGATTTCCTGGAAAACATCGTTTCGAGGGCTCTATTAGCATGAAGAGAAAGGTCACATCAGATCTCTAGTGGGATATATTTTTTTTTAATCGAAGTGTTACGAATCGTTTGGTAGCATTTCTATTTTTGGGGAATAATTTCTGTTCAGAAATAATTTTTTCTATTTCTATTCTCTCAACGAGTTTTTGAATATCTGCACAAAATTTCTATGCTTGGAATAGAAAAACTACATAAATGCTTTGGTGCGACTCTAAAAATTTCTATACCCGATTTTTTTCATCTGATTATAAAAATGTCAATGGCCACTTAACAATTCATGTTTGGATAAAATTGAACTTTTAATAACTTTAACAGTTCAAGATATTCAAAAATGGCCTCAGAAAATGTAACTTAATAGTTAGTAATTGTGTCAAAAATATTTTCGCTGACCCTACCCGACCCAAAATTTTCAGATTTTTTCGGTCGGGTTGGGTTGGGTAGTGAGTAAATGATTTTGGATAGTTTGATGGTTCGGGTCGAGTTAGGCCAGTTTGGCTTGGGTTTTTTTTTTTTTGCACTTCTTCACTTCTCACCAGCATTCCCAAAAATAAAATAAAAAACTATAATTAATCAAAAGATATGGTTTAAAGATTCAATCCAAAAATTAATAATATATAACTCCGCTCTCCTCGTCTCCTCCCACCGCACCCATGTCCGATAAACAAAAAAAGGACTTAATAAAACTCTAGCGTTAGCATAATTCATATATGTAGATACAAATCATCCGAATATGAATTTAAATATTCTTCCATTGTTATCAATTCTTTTATATTGCATACGAATTTTTCATGGCATCTTCTAAAAAAAAAATAAACCCTAAATTGTAAACCCGACCCGACAACTTAGGTATATGCGGGTCGAGTCGGGTTATGCTAAGTTTATTTCTTTAAAATAACCTTGTTTCTTGTTTTCTTCTCGGGAACAAAAAAGTAGATTTTTTTTAACTTCTTATTTTTGTTTAAAATCTTTTCCTTATCTACTGATTTGTTTCGGAGAATATAAAGTGAATTGGCGTACACAAATAGATTTCTCTTCTTTCGAAATGAAAAAATAGAGAAATAGAACAGTTACCAAACAGATCCTTAGTTCGCGAATGTTCAAATCTTACCATATACGGATTTGCTTGTCTAGTTCGATTGCCAAGTCGGGCTCGTAGCGCGAGTAGTCCTCCCACACTCGGTAGCCGAGTTACCCTCTAGTGAAAAACGGGAAACCAAACCGCGTTATGTCGTGCTGTTAAATCGACTCCTACAAATTTAAAAAAAAAAAAATTTGGTCAGAAGTAAAAATAGTAATAATTCTTGCAGATAAAGTAGCGCGTAAAAAAAAATTTACTCTCTACATGCACTCTCTGCTACTGCTGCTGCGGGTTCACTCTTCACGCGGCAAAGGACGGAGAGAGAGAGAGAGAGAGAGAGAGAGAGACAACGGGGTTTGACTTCGATTTTTATTACAGTTCCATCGAAACGGTCGCCAGGCCATAGAGGGAACGCCACGTGTGACGAAACGTCCGACGGGGAGGGGGTGATTTATTGTGGGTTGATCGGTTTCGCTTCGTCAAAGCGCGGTTAAGGTCTCCCCTCTCTCTGCTCCGTACATGGTGAAAGGAGGGAGGCGAAAATCATAAATGATGACTCAACCCCACCCCATTTATTGCGTCAACACGAAGACGAACCCCACCATCTCCCCTCCCCCGTCTCTCGATATCTCGATCGGCTGTTCCTTCCTGCTAAGTTTTAGTGCCGAAACAGAAGGACCAAAGAAGAAGAAGAAGAAGAGGGGAAAGAAGGGTAAATATGTTGCTCTCTCTCTCTCTCTCTTCAAGTTACAGTCTCTCTCTCTCTCTCTCTGTGTTTCAGAGTGCGGACCGACATTTGTTGTGCCCATGGTGGGCTTGTTTACTTGCTTGAAAAGAAGGAAAACTGGGTTTTTTTTTTTTTTTTGGCCTTTTCTCATCCTTATCGTTTTCTTCCTTGTAAAGTGCAGTTGAGAGGTATGGTGGTGTCGTGTCGGGACTCAGCCCATGGGACTTAAAGAGCTTCGCGATCTTTCATGTTCTGGGTTTTGACTCGAACGCGAGAACTCAGTCTTCCAGGTATGGCAATTAATTATGAGCTCGAACCCCATCTTCCCAAAGGCATCAATTGGGGACAAGCAAGAAAAATGCATTTTCTTCTCCTTCCTTTGCACTTTGCAGCGGCTGTTTCGGCTTCCTGATTTTCTCCCGGAAAATACTCGTGAATATGAATACCCGTTTCTCAGTTTAACCTAATTCTACGAAAGTTTTTTTTCTTCTTTTTTTGCCCTCCTTATCCTTGGCTCAGTGGGTTCTCTCTCTCAGTCTTTCTGTGTCTGCATTTTTAGTATACAGGAGGTGTCCAGTTGAAGGGACAGGGGAAATAGGAGCACGAAGGGTTTTGAACGCAGTTCTTCTCTGATCCTGTAGTGTATATACGTTTGGGAGTAAAGAAAAAAAAATTGAGAGAGAGAGAGCAAAGATGTTTGGAGATTGCCAGGTGATGTCATCCATGGGAGGGACTGGTATTTCCGCCGAGTCCCTCTTCTCGTCGCCGATCCGAAACTCTAACTTTGACTTCATGTCGAGCTTGCCCTTCAACGCCTTCGCTCCGCTCATTCCTGTTAGTATAAAACTCTCTCTCTCTCTCTCTCTCTCTCCGCCTCGGAAAGATATGAAACGGTTCTAAAAGCCGACTAGTCCTTTTCGTCGCTGACGCATCTTGCTTCTCATTTCCGATCTTTTTGTAGAAAGAAGAAGAGATTAATGGAATGCTGGGAGGGAGCAGCAACAGCAAGGAGGAGATGGTGGACAGTGGAGGGTCCGGGAGCGAGCATTTCCTGGAAGAGAAGTCGTCGGCGAACGAGCTGTTAGATCAAGACGGCGGCGGCGATCAAGATCAGCCTCCGAACAAGAAGAAGCGTTACCATCGACACACCGCTCGCCAGATCCAAGAAATGGAAGCGTACGTTGTTTATTTTATTTCAAGACATATACACACTACACACAGTCTCTCTCTCTTACACACATGCAACAGTACCTAGTTTATACAAGTATATATGTTTGTCGTCTCATCATTCTTCTTGCATTCAAATATTCTAAGCACATTATTTGTGCTTATACAGTACCTGCATGTTTCGCTAATCCCCCAAGATTTCGGAGATCTTGAACATTTTCCTCTTCCTCTCACTTTTTCATTTGTTTTTCCTTGGATAAGATCATTATTGTTGTTTATAGTAATGTTTTCCTTTGCAAAATGTTTCATAGATTGTTTAAGGAATGCCCTCATCCAGACGACAAGCAGAGGATGAGGCTGAGCCAGGAGCTAGGGCTCAAGCCTCGCCAGGTCAAGTTCTGGTTCCAAAACCGGCGAACCCAAATGAAGGTTTGTGGGCGTGCGTGTGTTTCTGTCCGTGTCTGCGTGAGCTTCTCTGGCTAATACACATGTGCTTTCTCTCTCTTCCCTCTTGAAGTTTCAAAACCCTAGTTGATAATGTTACGGGGAAATAATGATCCATTATTGAGCTTGCTCTCACTATGTCGCGTAGCTCGTAGGAGAAAGGAAGGAGAAAAATCCTTTTGACGACGGGTCATTATTTGTAGTCCTCTTCCTTACAGACTGTAATGTATACTCCTCAATAAATGTTAGCTGCTGCAGCAATTAGAACCCTACCTGTACGGAGTAAATGCTTTGTAAACTTCTAGGGTTCCTCGGAGGTGAAAATGTTGTCCAATGTTTGTTCATGCGACTCCCTAACATGATATCAAGAACCGACAGAGTGTGCTTAGCTTTGTACACTTGGTTGATGAATAATTACGGTTCTAAAAAGCAACATTAGCTTGGTGATGTCCAGCGCCTTGGTCTGTAACTCAACATGGCCACAAATTACATGATCATACACCGTCTCTCTCTGCTTAGAGACATCATGTTGAAGTGCATTCACTTTGCATACGGATACTTGACTTCGCTTCGGCTATTTGGATAACAAAATATGTAGGCACAGCAAGACCGAGCTGACAATGTGATCCTGAGGGCCGAGAATGATAACCTGAAGAACGAGAATTACAGGCTTCAAGCGGCCTTGCGGAACATAGTGTGTCCTAACTGTGGCGGCCCGGGGATGCTAGGAGAGATGGGCTTTGACGAGCAGCAGCTTCGCATTGAAAATGCTCGACTCAAGGAGGAGGTAAAATTGTTACTTAGCTGGCAATTGGCACACTTACGAACATAAGAGTTGCCTCATGACTTCAACAATCTCAGGGGGAATTGATGTTAATGATGCCTTCTTTTTCTTTTTGAAAACCAATGGCAACAGCTGGAACGTGTGTGCTGTCTCGCTTCACGGTACAGCGGCCAGCATATGCAATCAATTCCACCAATGTCTCTTTTTCAGCCATCGCTCGACTTGGAGATGACCATCTACCCACCGAGGCATTTCCCGGAACCCATGTCCTCTTGCTCAGACATGATCATGCCCATGCCTTTGCTGCCGCAAGACAGTCCGCACCACATGGCCGAAAACGGTGGCCTCATATTAATGGAAGACGAGAAATCGCTCGCCCTAGAGCTCGCCATGTCCTCTGTGGAGGAACTCTCCAAAATGTGCTTCACAGCCGAGCCCCTTTGGGTGCGGAGCGGCAAGAGCGGCAAGGTAGTGCTCAATTTCGAGGAGCATGCACGGTTGTTCCCGTGGCGGTTGGACAGTGATCACAAGCAACCCTCGGACGAGCTTAGGAAAGAAGCTAGTAGAGACAGTGCTGTTGTTATAATGAATAGCATCACTCTGGTTGATGCGTTCTTGGATGCTGTAAGTCTTGTTGTACATCTACCTGGTGTTATCTTATGATTATATCGTGGTTAACTTGTTAATCTTGACAGTTGACACACGATAATGTATCTTTTTGCCAGAGCAAGTGGATGGAATTGTTTCCCACCATTGTTTCTAGGGCAAAAACTATGCAAGTCATAGCATCAGGCGTCTCAGGTCATGCAAATGGCTCTCTTCACCTGGTAATTAACTATTTCCAATATACACGGTTGATTATGTCGGTGTATCTCTTCTCTTGTGTTATAAGAACTACAATTTTTGTTTTTTTTTTGGTCAAGTAGATGTACGCGGAATTGCAAGTTCTTTCGCCGATGGTACCGACACGGGAGACATACTTCCTTCGTTATTGCCAGCAAAATGTGGAGGAGGGAAGTTGGGCGATCGTCGATTTTCCCATGGACAGCCTACACGACAATCTCGCTCCGCCGCCTTCCTTCCCCAGATACATAAGACGGCCTTCAGGTTGCGTCATTCAAGACATGCCCAATGGCTACTCAAGGGTAAGCCCTAACCAATCAGCTAAACATTTGTACATATACTTACATAGATTATTATTATTACTAGAACAACCGCCGATGCGAACATAGCACTCCCAAAAGTTTGCATCTAGATTATAATTACATAAGGATCTGAAGATTGAGCAACAAGATTGGTGATCAATCGTGGTTTTATTTGGATTGGTTCGTTTTGTCCAGGTGACCTGGGTCGAGCATGCGGAGATAGAGGAGAAAGCGGGACACCCGCTGTTTAGTCAGTTTGCGAAGTGCGGAGGGGCATTCGGAGCGCATCGGTGGTTGGCGGTCTTGCAAAGACAGTGCGAGCGGGTCGCGAGCCTCATGGCCAGAAACATATCCGATCTAGGAGGTTCTTTAGATTTTCTCTTCATCTCTTGATAAATTCGAAGCATTAAACATATCAGTAAGGATCTCGATAAGATTATACCAAGTGTTCCTCCTGGTTAAGTCCCAAAGGCAAGATCATTTTGAAATACATACGATGAGACTGGAGTGTCGGTCCAGTGGTAGAGCTCACTCTTTTCATAGTTACAAAAAATGGAAAGAATCTGGATTCCTTAACCTAACCTAAGTTTTTGTAGTAGGCCTGTTATGGATTTTGGGACGTGATTGGCTAATCTCATGTATTCGGTCGATGTCATATCTTATTAAGAGAATTGGATTAGCGAATTTGGATGTGAATTTAGGTGGAAAAACCCAAATTCGAAAGTTTAACGATGCTGGCACTTTTGGATCGGTGCAGTGATACCATCTCCGGAGGCGAGGAAGAACCTGATGAGGTTGGCTCAGAGGATGATAAGGACATTCAGCTCCAACATCAGCACCTCCGGCGGCCAATCGTGGACGGCGCTGTCGGACTCCTCGGACAACACCATCCGCATCACCACCAGGAAAGTCACCGAGCCGGGTCAGCCCAACGGCGTCGTCCTTGCTGCCGTCTCCACCACCTGGCTCCCCTACCCTCACCACCATGTCTTCGAACTCCTGAAGGACGAACGCCGCCGATCTCAGGTCCTTTATTTTGATAAATATCGCTTATGCTTTCGTTTTCGAAGCATAATTGATATAACTTAATTGCGAGCATACCATAACTGTGAGTAATTTGCTAATTGGCTTTGTGTGATTTTCAGCTGGATGTGCTTTCAAATGGGAATTCTTTGCAGGAGGTGGCTCACATTGCGAATGGTTCTCACCCTGGAAATTGCATCTCGCTCCTTCGCATCAATGTAAGGAACACCAGTGATTAATCACAAGTTATTTACTAATATTCGCACTCAAACATACATAAATATTAAGCCACACTTTCATCTTAACGGCTAATTTAAGTTTTGGATTGATTGAATTCACAATGTTTCTTTCATAGAAGGACGTAATAATCTCCAACTATGCCATGCAGGTGGCGAGCAACTCATCGCAACACGTGGAGCTAATGCTGCAGGAGAGCTGCACCGACGCCTCCGGCAGCCTCGTCGTCTACTCCACCATCGACGTCGACTCCATCCAGCTCGCCATGAACGGGGAGGACCCTTCCCGCCTCCCTCTCCTCCCTACTGGCTTCTCCATCGTCCCCTTCGGACCAGGTTCGCCCGGATCCGACTCCGGCGCTGACGACAACCCCGGGCCGGACGCCTGTCCTCAAGTCGACGGGTGCCTCCTGACAGTGGGGCTCCAGGTCCTGGCCAGCACGATCTCGACGGCCAAGCTCAGCCTCTCCAGCGTCACCGCCATCAACAACCACCTCTGCACGGCGGTCCACCAAATCACCGCCGCCCTCGCCAGCATCTCCGGCAGTGGAAGTTCTCCCCCAGCCCCTGGCATCGGTGCCGAGCCGGCGGTGGGTCCGTGCCCCGACCCTACCGATGCTAAGCAAATCAGTGCTTAGCTTATCACCGTGGAGTTACCCAAAAATCTCCCCCTCAAGGATCGGATAGACAAAAAGGATTGAATTTTAGCATGAAAAGAGAGGGGGAACAGACATTAAGGGTAACTACAACTACTCGGGGATTGGCAGCAGCTAAGGTAAGTAAAGAATAAAGGAGATTAGATGGGTTAAGGAGCGAAGAAGGTTCATGTCCATGTCCCATTATGTTGGTTTCCTTTTTGGAGAGACTAATGTTGTTGAACTTAGGGGTGGTGTAGTAGCAGCAGCAGCAGCAGGTGTTTGTAGTAGGAGACTTAAGTTTGAAAAGTGGGGTGGTAAGCAGGAGTCAAGAGCGCACCAGAGATTGACCCCCGTCGTGTTCTTGCTCCGTGGTGAGGCGAGGCGTGTTGGGTGGGTGGGGGGATTGAATGCCCCCGCCTTCCCTTTGCCCTTGGGCCTCCTTACCAGTTGAGCAAACTGGGGGTGGTTGGTTCGGGAATTGACTCCTGTCGGCCCATTCCGGCTTTCGTGCTTTCAATTCAATGCGATTTCAATGCTCTTCTGAACTTGGTTTTTCCTTCCACTCACTCAATGCTGGGACCTCCTCCTCTTCTTCTCATGAAATACTATAGATCATTGTGTCAGAAACTGTCGATTCCGACCGGTGTCGGGTGTCGGGTGAGCATGATGATACCCCCGAGTCCCGACCATCGTCTCGGCACGTACCCTTAGCAATGGCCTTTTGAGCTTGAATTTTCCCAATTTAGCATGCGATTAGAGCGCTTGGCATTTCGATTCGGGCCCTGGACTTGTCGATCTTGGTGGTGCAGGCCTGAGCCCGTAGCTTTTGTAATCTTCTCGAGCGTCGGAGAATCATGATCCCAGTAAGGTACGTTGAGACTGCAAATCTCGAACCCACCCCGTTTAGACTTCCGTCCGGCCAATCCGGTCTAGGAAACCGTTCGCAACTTGTCCCCACGTCGACGACGACGGCACCACCAATGAAAGAGGAAGAGTAAAACGCACAAAACACTTTGTGCATGGCCAATCAAAACGGAGCGCGTGCGCTCAACCGAATCCGGTTTACGGCAAATTGACCGGGTCTAAAGGAGGGGGCTAAAAGGTCGCAATTTCAATTTGGACTCGTTCAAAAAGGCTGAAAAGATCAGAGAAGATGATGTTGGAATTCAACTGGTTGAAGGTCGCTGGTCTTCGCCTAACCCCAACACCGTCGCTAATTTAATACGTCGGTCGAAGCTCCCTTCCTTTCTCGTCGTTGACGTCGTCGTCGTCTTCCCCCCCAACCTCCCCGGACAGAATTTTATTTATTCGATCGAACGCGACGGGACCCAAACTCATTCGTAAAATCCCAGGCAAACCAGGGGCGCCAATGGCTTGACCCGGATCGGACCAAGGCCCACGTCCAAAGTCCCTATAATACTCCCAACTCGAGCCGCAAATGTCAAACTATGCCCATCACGACACATTTATCTTAATAACAAAATCTCAAACTTGTACCTACGTGACATCAAGATTTTGTCACGTGATTTTTCAATCAAAATAACGTCGATTTTATTTCGCTTAAGTCGCGTGGGCGGGCGCCGTGCCATTACCGTTTGCTTTCCAAAGTCCATGTGGAAAGATTTCTAACGGTTAATCTTCGACAACGAAGATAAATATGTAACGCATGCACAAGTTTGAGTTTTCTTGTTTTTATGTCGCGGAAACAAAAGTTCGGGTCAAATGCGTCGCAGCGGATACAGCCCCGAGGTTTCCGGTGACTTTTTTTGTCCTAATTCTCGAGTGCACCGGAGCGGGCCCGTTATAACTTGAAAGTCTTTCAATTCACGGCGAAAATAGACCATGGGAGCGACCGGAAGAGCCACAAGACGCGAGCAGATGGCACAACTGCGGCATCGAATCTGGGTGTGCGGGGGAAAAAGGGGTTTTGCCAATTGGAAAGGCGGATATGTGGTTCGTCGATCCTTCGCGGGCTCCTAAAAAAAGGACGGCCGTGCTGACGTGCCACGGAATCCCGAGATGCATTTCCCCCTTTTCGCAGAATTTTTTTTTTTTTTTAAATCAAAGATAGAGAGATTCGCAACAGACGAAAGCGACGAAAAAAAAATTAAAAAATGCTAATCTTTTTTCATGCGGTTTGGACGCACATTGGGATTATTAAATTATTTTTTTTTGTTACAAAAAAAATCTTATTTATTTATTTATTTATTTTAGCACAACACTTTTGGGGCGACCAGCTGGCCTCGATGTTGCAGAACATTACATAAATAAATAAACGGGAGAAGGCGACAAGGTCTGAACGGGGCCGCGCCGAGGATACAAAAAAATTGCGGTGAATCTTATGTATTCGGACACGGCACTGAACCGATGTAGTGATTCCCTTCGGATCGTGAAAACGTGGTGGCCTTTTCACGGAACCCCACTCGAGATCTTTTCTTTCTTTCTAGGGTTAATACCATAAAAAATAATAAATATATATCCAACCTGATATATATATATATATATATGACAAATTTACTTATAAACTATTTTCATGATTAAAAAAAAAAATCTAAAATCGATACATATGTAATAAATTTACCATCGACCACCAAAAAACCTCGAACCGGTACATTTATAACAAATTTATCCTAAACTAATTATTTTGACCACCAAAAACCTCAAGCTTCTACACAAGTGACAAATTTATCCTCCGTTAGTTTCTATTAAATTGGATTAATACCACGAGAAACCCCAAATTGATATGCCCGTGACAAATAAAAGCCGAAAACCCCGAACGTGTATATCCGACGATTACCATGCGTCATCCAAATAAGCAATTTAAGGATAAAATTTAACGAAAACTAACGGAAGGTAGATTTGTCACGGGTATGCCGGTTTGGGTAAATTTGTCAAAGGGATACCAGTTTAGGGTTTTTGGTGGTTTAAAAAATAATCTTGGGTAAATTTATCGTACATGTATCAGTTTGGAGTTTTTCACGGTATTAACCCATCTTTTTACAAATTACTATTTTTTTCTTATTTTACAATACTTTTTTTTTTTTTGGGAGGGGTGGGGGTGGGGGGTTTTGTTTTTATTTGATTATCTGGCCAGGTGCTGTTTTTACATATGGGCCCCGGCAAACTCTGAGTGGAGAAGTTGGCCGGGGCTTTCGTGTTTTCCTACTTTTTCTTGTCGCGCAGCCCCCCCTACGTGGTGGCTTCCTTGGCCATGTACTCCTCCCTCCTCCTCCTTCCTCCTCCTTCCTCCTCCTCCAGCTTCATTGGCTTGCGCTGGGCCAGGCCGGCACAGAAAAGAATAAAGGTAGGGCGACGATTTAATCTTTTTGCGAGGTGGAGACAGAAACGGAGGAAAAAACAGGGTCAGCTGATGGGTATGGGGGGAAGGAACATTTTGAAAATTGAATCGGTCCGAAGAATTCACAGGATTTTTTTTTGTCTCCAGGCGGCTCACGGAATTGACTGACTACCGCCGTAGATCGTTCCGCGTTCGTTTCTTCGCGTGGGCGGAAAAGGGGCTGTCGGCATGGAAGATCCGCTTCGAGCGTTCTTACGGTAGTTATTGCGCTAACTAAACAAAGATTTCAATATATGATGGGAGCGTGGTTCATACTCTCTATCAATAGAAAGGCGCATGGATTCGGGATCCGCTCCGATCAAGATTGCGGGGAGCCCCGGGATGCTAGAGGGCTTTTATAGTTATGTAATATATTTTTCTTGTAATTGAGTGTTGTAACAAATAGGTGGAAAGTTAAAATATATATAAGCATCGGGTCTCGATTTCTCTTTATCGCATTTACTCTCTATTTCGTTGTGTCTTTGCGCCTAATCCCGACAAAAAATATATTGCGGAGGCTACAGTCATTGATGAGTGAGCTTATTTGATTATAGAGTCGCCTTCTACGGTACATGAGTAATAGCTTTCGATGCGCATGCGTGATTAAATTGGCTAGATATCGAGCTTCCTCGATAAAGAGAAAGAAGTTATGTCGAGGAACTCTTTTCGGTCTACATACAGAAAGTCATATGGTTTGATTGATAATCTTTTTTTTCTTCTTCTTTAAGAATCTAATTCAACTCATATACCCTCGTGTACGGATATACATTCCTTAGAAATAACACTTGTAAAGGATGGACACGTGTCTGTAATATTTGGGTAAATTTACCTTTTTAAATTCGTGAAAGTTTGGAGTAAAATGGCGGGCGTCTAAAGTCAAAGTAAGACTGCTTTCGGCAAGATTCTATTTTTACTTTGTCGGCCCTCATTGTTGGGCAGCGTGCATTCAAAAGAGCTGTCATTTTTATGCGTTTGGCTCACTAAAACTCGCACACGTATGCGAGCGGCCGCATCCGAATTTGGATTCGTTGAAATTTGGCCACCCGTGAAAAACGAATAGGATTTGAGGCTCTCGCAGCCTTCCTTTTTTCAGCACGTGCTAATTGCTCGGATTACGTAATCGATTTTTACAAATAATGTTATTTTCTTTATTCGTGTGTGTGTGTTTTTTTTTTTTTGCAGATAATGAATTGCTTGAAAAATATTTTCTTGAATATAATAACTTGCATTGCTTGAAATAATCGGTCGATGAATAATACTTGATTATCAATAACAATTTATGTCTAAATATTCTTGTGAATCATGAGAATTTAATCTGTCATTTCATGTTTGTAAGCAATACAAGGGATTGTTTAGATTTGTTTTTTTTGCCAAACAAAGGGAGTATAAAATCAAGCGGCATCGGGTCAAACTCGATTTTGATTCTACTATTAGCCGATTATTATGACTTTCCTAACATATTGAAAAGAGGACGGGGATTTCAAAGTTCATTCACTGGGCGAGAACGACAGTTCGAATCTCATATCACAATTATGTTGGATTACCCATGCACAAGAAAATAAATAAGAGAAAAGGCGCACAAATCAAATGAATCGAGACATTATCGCGAGCAGGAATAACAAGCGCGATTTAGGTCGCAATAAAATATATTTGCATATTTTCTTTGGATTGTTAAACGCCTAATGATTGGATTACCAAGCAACAGGGAAATATGAGCGGAAGCAGATAAGCATACGCAACCAATCATTAATGCCATGCGAGCACATGCACCAAAGTCAACGGCTAGTTAAGCAAACGGGGGCTGTTCATTAGCCACAACAATTCCCCCAATTAATTAAAAATATGCAGATGTCGTTTTAATTAGGGCAACAAGTTGACTTCTCAAATCCTACCAAGGCCAAAATGAAAAAAAATCTCGAAGATCGTTACATCGCTAGCTCTGTTTATTCACAAAGCGAATAGTTTTTAGAAAATCACTTTCAAATCGTATAATTTTTTCATGCAAAACAAGTGAAGCATTAATTTCAAGAGAAAGCAAGACGGACCGGCCACGGCGCTTTCGTCTCGCTTAAGGACATGGCCTGTCTTGAATCTTGACCCTGTCCGGTGAGGATGCACAGACTTTTGTCAACCTTGATGTCTTGGGGGCAACTTAAGCAAAGTCAACGAGGGATGCGTCGCCATTGAAAAGGCAGTAATTGTCTCCACATGGTCGACCTTTGTTTTTCTTTTCTTCTTCTTTTTAGTTTTTTTTTTTTTTTAGAGATAGTTAATTTGAGTCATTGACTTTAATGTTTGTATTTAGGGCCTCGATAAATAAATGAGAAATTTGGTCTGGGGCCGACAACACAGAAATCATCACATGGAAAAACAGAGTAATGAACAGGGGATTCTATTAAAAACAATCATCAAAGTAAGAGGCGGAAGTTACTTAGTACTTGTCTAGAAAGATGCCCGAATCATTGTGTTCCTAGCTAATTCCTTAGCCATGAATATGTTATCCTCGTAGATCAATTCAAAACCAGAGGAAATTTCAAAAGCATCCTCGCTTTTTGCCCCACACATCAAACAACATCCTTAGTTTTTGAATTGGTTAGGAATCTCTCGTCGCTTTTGAGATTCCATTTCAAATCGAATCTGACATCAGTTCGAAATGCCGTATATGGATTTGTGCTCCGTCACCACGTCTAACTCAACCCCCTCTGATGCCACCGTACTTAATCCTAGCTTGGCAAGGAAGGGAGAGGAGAGAGGCGCGAACCGAGAGAGACCAATGTGGGCCGACCGCGTGGAGGGCGTCGGCGACGTCGGCCGGAGAGGCGAAACAGGCGATGACGGAGGCATGTTGGCCCTTTTCAAGTTGGGGGGCTCTCGTCTGAAAATGCAAATCACAGAGTTCCAAAAGTAACAAGCGTATTTAATGTGGGATGTCTAA
The DNA here is from genome assembly GCF_020921035.1 of Rhodamnia argentea. Lineage (NCBI taxonomy): Eukaryota > Viridiplantae > Streptophyta > Magnoliopsida > Myrtales > Myrtaceae > Rhodamnia > Rhodamnia argentea. The sequence goes on from NC_063158.1 coordinate 5,377,784, forward strand.
ATTTGTAAAAGGGTTCTTGAAGTCTTTTCAAAATTAATGTGACCCATTTTTTTGGGGGCGGGAATCGTTAATTTAAAAAGCTCCAGATAACTTAATTATAGAAACTTGTCCACGTGTCACAGCCCCTTTGGGACACGACACACGTTTTCTGATTAAGACTTCACTAGTGACCAGGACGAGGAATTCGTTTGTTGGATCACCAACTCCTCTTTACTTAGAGAAACAGTAATTATCAGCTGTCGCTTGGACTAAACAAGTGAAGCTTATCCGTGAATGGAAATTGATTATGTCACGGGGAAAGGGGCGTTGGACATATGTGCGGGGATACCTACTCCTGAGCAGATTCCAAAAGGGATTGGTTTGTTTAGGCTTTACTTTTTGCTAGGGCGATGTAGTATTTTATGTGGACGGAATGGCTGCATCCGGGGATTAGGACAAGGGGTTTTGCATGATTGAATTGTCAAGTAAAGCATCGTTTTCGGTGTGGCCGAAAGAGTAGGTCTAACTCGAGGGATTCGGTTAGAGGATGCACACTGAAAGGACGATTGATCTTTTGAAGGAGAAAATTGTCCAAAAAGTCCTGAATCTATTGTGCGGCAGCCAGTTCAATCATAGACCTTCCGATTGTGCCAATTTAGTCATAAAACTAGCGATGATTTGTTAATTTAGTATTGCCAACTTATTTTGACCGAAATCGCTAATGTGGCGATCTAGTCGGTTGTCAACCATCTCACTTGTCACGGCCTGCGCCGACGTTGATCATTTCTTTTAGTACTTTTTTTTTTCTTTCTCCTTTTTTCCTCCGCTAGGAATCGTTGGGCCTCGAGTGAGGATGACCCTTGCCATCCCAAGCACAGGTGTTCCTCGCCCGAGGCCAGCGAGGGGGAAAAAAGGGGAAAAGGAAAAAGCAAAGAAGAAAAAAGTTAAAGATAAGATAAGATAAGGAAAGGAAAAACATAAAAAATATTAAAATTATCCACGTCGGTGTCGACCGTAACACCTATGACGATCAACATTGACTAGATCACTACTTTAGTAATTTCCGATAAAAATTGATTGGAAGATCTAAATTGATAAGTTGTCAAAATGTTCAAGACTAAATGAATACACTTAAAATATTTAGGACTGAATTTGCCGTTTTATGATACGTTTAGGACGTTTTGGTCAATTTTTCCTTCTTGGGACCCCAGGCGAGAGTCGGGGAAGTGTCGTGCCCCTGAAATGTCGTGACTTGTGTGTTTGGCAATACATATTTGAAAGCCGGGCTTCTTAAGTACGATGTGGGGATAGGCGGCTGTAGCTAGTGGAGGTGTTTTCATGACTAAAACTGTTTAGAGAAGGTCGTATCAACCAGAAGCTTTATCCCGCAAGAATGAAGAGATTCTTTTGGTTTTGGCAGAAGGTTTCCCGATCCGTGTCTTCAAGAAAAGTCACTGTATTTGGTCAAACAATTCTCCTTCAAGGTCCAACCCAATGTGAATTCCATTGACCTTTCTTTTCACAGCATTGTATCGTGTTGGCCAGCCAATGACCCTCACGTGACCATTTAATTCTCAATTTTTTTTTTGTTCTTTTCTATCCAATCAAATCCAGCATATTTTTTTAATAGTATTTTTTTCAAAACCAAAGCTCACATTTTTCTTCAATGTCTAATGAAAAAGACAACCTGTGGCCTTCTCACTTACTAGCTTTGCCCCGCACGAGGGGCACCACCCGGTCAACCCCATTCATGTGATCATCGCCGGATGCCCCATTTACTTGTCCTTACACTATCCCCTCTAGGGGAAAAAAAAAAAAAACACTGAAAGCTCTAACATTTATCACTAGAATATAATTAAGTCTTAAAATTTTCAATAAATGTGATCGAATCCTAAAATTTATCGAAAAAGTATAATCGAGTTATAAAACTTTCAAAATGCGAATCAAGTCCTAAAACTTGTCACGAATGTGCAATATTATCCTAAAAATTATCAAATTGATGAAATCCAGTTCTTTTTTTAAAGTTTTAGGACGTAATCACACATTTTGTTGATTGTACTTTTTGAAAGTTTTATGACTTGATTGTACCTTTTGAAAGTTTTAGGACTCGATTGCACTTATTGAAAATTTTAGGACTTAATTGTAACCTCGTGACGAATTTAAGGACTTTTAGTGGTACTTAAAATTACGCAACAATAAGCACATTTTTAACCTAGAATGCGAGTTTTTTAAATGCTCGGTCGAGTCCCTTGAATTGTTCGGAAGAATGTTTTGAAATACTCATCAATTAATCGAATAAATTAATAAGTAAATGCCTTTATATGTCAAACAAGGTCTAACACAAAAAAAAAAAAAAATCCTCAACTTTAGCATATGTCCGAATTATATCCAATTTTTTTGTCTCATGAAAATCTTTAACTTTTACTTTGTCCTAATTCTACCGGCCTAATACCCAAAAAAATCCTCAATTTTAATATCTATTCTAATTATATTCAATTTTTTTTTGTCTCATAAAATATCATCAACTTTTATTCTTGTCTCAATTGTATAACCATTAGCTTTCTATCCATAATCACTTTAGTTAATCCTATGCAGCTTCAAATTTTATTGCCGAACTTACTAATGAATTTTAAAAATACGAAAACAACAAGTTTTTAGGACAAAAAGATTTGAGAATGTTCACCTAAATAATTAGATCTCCATGTCTAGCTTTTCTTTGGGCCGTTGAGTGTCGGGACGAATTTGAAACGCGCCGCCTTGAGTGGCTCGGTATCTCTCAGCAATGTGTATGGAAAGCATATAATAGAAGATAAGTTACCGGGATTTTTTCATGGCAGTTTCGATGATGTGTAATTCATTAACAACGTGAAAATACCACATAGGATAAACAAACAATGATGTGATTATAGATGGAAAGCTAACGGTGGTAGAATTAAGACAAAAGCAAAAGTCGATGGTTTTTTACAAGACAGATATAATCGGGACAGATGCTAAAATTGAGATTTTTTTTATTATCCGACCGATAGAATCGGGACAAAAGTAAGAATAAGAGTTTTTTACGAGACAAAAAAATTTAAATACAATTGGGGGTTTTTTTTTTTCCAGTATTAGACCCAAAAAAAAAAAAAATGAGAAAAGTTGTGGCAATTTCGGGCAATGATCGTCTTGAGGACAGCAATAAAAGGAACTCATTACATCAAACGTTGGAACGAACTGGAGCTGGACAGCAAAGGCTAGGCCGTAGGGAAGGGGGGGGTCTAAAACCTTTGCCTTTTTCGATGACACCCCCCCGGTTTCGGACATTCAAAATTTACTTGCAAGAAAAGGTCGTGCCCACTCGATTCCTCAGAGCCAGACTTCATTAACTTCCAAGCTTTGTGGGGGCGTTGCCTCGGAAATCCCCCATCGCTGAAACTGAAACCTGGTTTTGACTCCTAAACCATCGTGTTACACCCCCCACTTCCTTCCTTTCTGTGTTGGATATGACCATCAATGCACTCCCATAATTAACTCCCACCACCTGCACCCATCAACATCCCCACACCCTAAATGCGTTTGCTTCCTTTTATTTTTTCCCGTGGATTTTATGGTAAAGTACTTTCAAATTTCCGATTGTTTTGTCGTTTGCTTGCGATCTAATTGGTCCGGACTTTGACCCTGTACCACCATTTATATCGACCGAATGCGTAGTTCCGTGTTTGCGTGAACTCGATTGCATTTTATTGAGCTGTAATAATACTGAGCTAGAAAATAAAACTTTTGGTTTGGATTTGGGTTGAGCCGATGGGTTTTTTCTTTTTATTTTTTCCTTTTTAATTTGATTTGGCTGAAATTACCTCGAATTATCTAATACGAAAAAAATCAACCTAGAAATTAAGGAATCGCCTCTAATTAAAGTTGGGGAACGCACGGGACCTGTGTTTTAGATTTATAGCAACGACCAATCGTGTGATGGCAAAGGCCATTCTCCAATAGCGGTCCAAGGAAAGGGACCAAAGTGCGACGTCGGTCGACCAAAAGTCGGGTCCCCCCACAAACAAAGAACGCAAAAGAATTCACCAAAACGCGACGAAAGGCATCCAGGCGATTATGCGCCCTTCGTCGGGGCATTATTGTCAATTCGCGAACTCTCGCGAAGCCGAATCTTAGCTGTACTTTGTCTCTCCCCCAATGCTACGCAGCTCGCCGCCGTTTTCTAGGGCGCGCTCTATTGGTCGAGGCAAATTACGCAAATGCCCTGGAGAAGTCCCAAGGACAAGCAGATCGTCGTCCCACGCGACCTTGTGAACCCGAGTCCTGTCTGGACCAAAAAAAAAAAAAAACCAGAATCCTGTTAAAAAAATATTCAGACTAAGCTGCGCCGAAGACGAGGAGGGCCCGCGGACTTTGACTCGGCGTCAAAGCCGAGCCGCCAGTCGGACGTTGAAAGTTCCGTCGCGACCTTCGTTTCCGCTGACTGGTTCTTCAACTAATCATTAGGCCAACCTCCGCGTAAACAAAAACAAAGAAAAGGCCCCCGAGGAAAAAGCTCCCCGCCCCTCTGCCCATTCACGTACGTGTGAACCGGCGACCGGGTCCGCCGGTTATTTCGGACCTCCTGCGAGACCTCGTGATAGCCGAAAAGGCTGGGACGGGTTCGCTGGGGGGGCACGAAACCTGCCGGTAACCGCCAGTTGTTGTTGAAGAGGCCCCCGGGCATTGAAATCGGCACGAAAGCCCGCCACGTGTTTCTCTTCTTTTGAAGCGAGCTCCACGTGTCGGCCAGAGCTTGCCCTTCCGGTCACGCGCTGCCACGTTGCAGGTGGCCGTTCGCTGGCAAACATGGAGAGGGGAGAGAGAGAGAGAGCGTTAAAATGCCGAGACTGCCCTCGGCTGGCAAATTTAAAGCGAGGGAATGCTTTTTAATGATTTAATCCCGTAAAACAGCAAAAAATAAGTGTCGCTGTGACGAAATTCCAAGCGCGGCAATTTTAAGAGTTGAAAACGTTAAGGCTGCGTTTGGTCGTCCGTATAAAATTCGGGATAGGATATGTTTTATCCTATCCCGTGTTTGGTAGGTGTCCTGGATAGTATAATGTTGGATATAGGGGGATATAACTCGGATAAAAAAATCCTAGGGGAGGGGGTAGGATAAGGTCGGATAGGATTTCTCTTATCCGTCATATAAAAGCTAACTTTCTTGTCCCATTTATTTCTATTTTCATTTTATTTATTTATTTTTGCAAAGAGGTTTGAAAATCTAATAAAATATATATATTTTCAAGGTTTTTTTTTTTTTTTTTTGTATGAGAACATTATTTTTATAGTAGTAAGATCGGAATATTTCATGAGCATCACGTAGGACATATACGTCCTTTATATTGATATACAATTTCTACCAAATGCAGGATATTATAGGATATGAGAATATCCGACTTTAAATCCGTAGTTTACCAAATGATGGATAGGATATGGCCAAATCCCTAGATTTCTTATCCTATCCTATCCAATCCTATCATAACCAGAAATCCCGACGACCAAACGCACCCTAAGAGTTCGTAACGTATAAGCCGTAGGAAAATTTACATGAATATCCCTTTCGAGCCCATTAAATTAATCAAATAAACTTTTTTGAAAAATTCAAGGGTACAAGTGTAGACCCCCGACTAGCGGAGGCCCCCGGTACATTTTGCAAGTCTTGCGATCGGTCGTATCTAGGGCTTTGTCACGTGCAAATGATCTAAGTAGAATAAATTTACGCGTAGTTGACCTGAATGAACAAGTCATTGCATTATAGTTTCTGAATTGAAATCTCGTGTCCATCAACTTGCTGCACTAATGTTAGGGATCAATTAATTAGATAATCATTTTTTATCGGGCTAATCAAGTCAACCTTGAGCAACCGAATCATTTAAGTCAAAATAAAATTAACGCTATTAAATAAGGTTAATTCAATAAAGTGATACGTCTTTCAGTATTCAATCACTTGGTGAGACTACCGATTATGGTATAATTTGAAAATTGACACAAGTTGATGTGTTTTCGGCTGTAATAAGTAAAATCCACTTAATATTCAAATAAAAAGTTATGCTAATAATTCGTGACGGTGACCAAATGTAAAAGGTTTTGCAAAAGGTATAACGAAATTCGTGACGTATTAAATTTCCTTACACGACAAGGACAGTCGGTATTTTGAAAATCGAATCTTTCTTACAAAGGTTGTGCGGCAAGAGTCTCAAATCAAAGGTCCATATAGACAAGGATGGTCACGGGGAGGACAATATCGTCATTCCGGAAAGGGAGGGCTAACTAACTGGGAAGGTAAGCGAAAGGGAAGGCGCTCCTGTACAGATGAGCAGTTCCCAACGACGAAGTACACCAGGCGGTTATTATCATCATGGGAGGCGAGGCCAAGATTCTCGCGCCCCGTTGAACCGATCCAAGCCGTGGAAGATGGACGGTCGGGATCCCCGCGTTCCTTTCGTACCGTCGCGTCGTTACGCCGCACGTGATTATTCCCGCCCCCCACCCTCTTCCAGCCACTTTCCTTTTCTCTCTGACCGAAAACAGGAATCCCTTCCCCCCCGTTTACCTCTTCGACAACACCGTCCACCCGCCCTACCGAAAATACCCCTCATGTTCTCCCGATTCCACGGCGGGCCGGCGCAGGATAGGGGGGTCCCCCCGGGGGCTGAACGGTCAATTCGTCGAAGCCAGCGAAACGGGGTTTTTTTTTTTTTTTTTGGGGTCACGAAACGCGTTCTGGCCGGCAAAGCGTTTGGTTGAACCACCTAACAACCACCACTTTCCTTCACGCACTCCCACTCTCCGTCTCAATAATAAATAAATCGATTAAAAAATTAATATCTTTTTATTTTATTTTATTTTATTTTTTTAAACACGAGGAGACTTTTCTCCAGCAGGATGAAACTTCCTCACAAAAAAAATTTTTTTTTTAATTTTTTTTTTTTTGGGAAGCAGAAAAAGCAGTTCCATTTGCAGGGAGTATATAAAACTATAAATTATCGTCTCAACGCTCTTTTCCGGTTTTCCAAAGCCTTCCCCTTTTCTCTGCTTTTTAGTTTTCCTCCACTGTTCTCTCCCTCCAATTTTTATTTTTCCTCCTTTTATTCTTAAATTTTTTTTTTCCCCCTTCGCCGATAGCATCCCGCCGGCGAACCTCCTTCCCTCGCCGGAAACCGCTCTTCCTCCGGCGAACGCCCTCCTCCGCCCTTGGAGCCGCTCGATTCCTCCGCCATTGGCCGCGCCTCGGGCTCCCGGCGAATCCCTCGGCTCCGCGGAGGGAATGCCCCCGCCCTGGATCTCCGCGTGGTGAGCTCGCGTTCGTAGCGGTTCGCGAGAATGTGGTGAGGCTGAGGCCGTTTCGAGACGCGTGGTGGGGTTGGTCGAGGTTGGGATCGTGATCTAGGGTTTGTTTCTGGCTTTTGATCTCGGTTTCGCTCGCTAGCTGTTTGTTCCGCGAGGCTTGTGGAGGACGGAGGCCCGTAGATACCGTCTTCGTGATGAGATGGTATGTCAATAGTCTCCCTCTCTCTCTTTTTTTTGTTTGTGTGTGGTTTGCATTATGCTGTTTGTTTCTTCTTCTGGACGGAATTTTAGGGGCTTTCGTTCTCCCATTCGCGGTCCAGATCCCGGGCTGACGCTTTTTTTAGAACCGGAAGAAACAGATTTTGTCTTGAATTTATGCATTCATAGTGGATTTTTAGAATTCCGTTGACGAATTCCATCCCTTGTTAATTGTTGTAATCCTTTTGATCCATGGAAATTTAAACGTGCCTTACGCATCTCCGGGCTGATTAATAATTAGGACTTAACGATAAACCGCGAACTTGTAATTTCCTTACGTTTTTATTTTAATAGGAAAGGTTTCCCGAAACATGTCATTTTCTGTGAAATGCTCCTTTTCCGAGAAAGTAGTGTGTTCTCACCTGATATGTACCGAAGGAGTGCACGAAAGTGCCTCTTGAAGATGCGAGTCAGTTACAGGGGGCGTTTGTGCTTGAACGAGAGATAGAATATCAGTTGAATTTTTACTCTTTTTAGGGACCCGTCAATCTGTAGAAGGTGTGACGATCATTGTTAACGGCGTACAGTAGATGGATTTGACCTGACCCGTATTTTGGATGGATGATACTAAGATAACGCAATTATACCTTTCCTGTCGTTTTATGACCAGCCAATTCCGTGTTATTTGGCGAAAATAAGTGGTGTCATCGGTCTTCTTAATATTGGATGGTAATGCTTTGCTGAATTGAAGTTTTTCTTTGCATCCTGCCATGTTTTAGTCTGTATAAACTGACAAATATTCTCTGAAGACGTGAATTTTGGGATGAGTTTGGATTTTGGCTTGTTCGACATATGTGCTCCTTCAGAGAAAGCAAGTGGGCATTGTTGAGGATTTGACTAAGGTATTTAGTCATTGTGTAAAAAGCAATGTGAAACATGCCTTTGGTTATTTGACTAGCAATGAAATCATTTTTTATCGAACTCCATGACTACACTCTAAACGGCCATTTTAAGCTCGCGTTAACTTTTACTTGGAATTAACGATGAGTGTGCATAATTAGTAGAATGTTCGTGTCCGACATGACTCCTTTGCTACTTTATTAACAGTACAAATTACATTGGTTTTTTCTGTTATATCCTGAAGCTAGTGAACTAAAGGTTAGAATGTTGCTACTTTTTTCCTGTTCAATGTTTAGATGGCGGTATTGGCAGTTCTGTTCTGTATCAAGCGGTGTATGATTGGTCTTCTCTTCATCACTATTCGATTGTTCTTTCCTTTTTAATTATTCTAGTTAGCATGGAGTTCTGATTCTCCGAATTGTTGCCTTTTTACTTTGACGGGTGCCAATAGATTGATTTTTTGAGCTTGGTTTTGGTTTTCCCATTCGTACTGTTTCTTCATGTGCACTTGCCTTTTCTTCATGCAGGTGGAAGGAAGGGTTTGTCTGTCTAGAGAAATTTCAAATGCTTTGGAGTTTCTGAAGCGTAAAAGGCTTCAGAGAATGAAAACTGAAAGTATGATGGAGACTGATGGTCTGGTCAATGTAATGAACAGAAGTGGAGGAGATGCATTGAGAGCTTCAGCTTCATGTGGTGTGAGAATACATGGTATTCCCGATTCACTTCATCCATCACACGGGGCTTCAACTGTGAAGGCTGTCTTTCCAAAGCGGAAGGTAGAAAAGTTCTGTATGAATGATTTAGAATGGACCAACCAAGTTCCAGAATGTCCTGTTTACTGTCCATCAAAGGAGGAGTTTGAGGATCCTCTAGTTTACTTGCAAAAGATAGCTCCAGAGGCTTCAAAATATGGTAAATTGATCGGACAACTTGGACTTCTTCTGAGTTTTTCAAATTGGGAAGTTGCGAAATGTAGTTGTCCATGTAAGGGCGCGTTCAGTCTACCTTATTGTCGCATAGATCTTAAATAATTAGAATGTGAACACATGAACAGACAATTTTTGTGAAGGAACCCTGTTGCTTTTCTTTTTTCTGTTACCTTGAGATTCACAGATGCAACATATGTAAGGTGGAAGGGGATCGAATTTCATATGAATTACATTAGTATTTTAAATGTTGATGGATTGGAGGTGAATCAAGAGAAAACGGTGTTGTTATTCTAGTATCGAGATCTGAACATGTAATCATTAATGCATAGGCAAATACAATATCTAGTTGTGTTCAGATTTGCTGTCTTGGCTTGTCGTGTGGACTGGGATATGCCTATGGTACAAAATAACTTCACTGTGGCAGATCAAGATACTGTGGAGGTATTGAAATGAAGAATCGCCACCACTAACTGCGGTGGGACACTAAGTACCTTTTTAATGTTAGTCAAATGATGTACCTCCTGCGTTACATTTGAATCATTAGTGCTTTTGTTGTTAGACGATGAGGAAATGGTTATTGTACTACATAATTAGCCAGAATGGTAGACTGAAAGATGTCTAGCGGAGATAGAATATGTTACATTTTATTATTAACCACTGGACTTAATACGAAGTGGCCAGAGAAAGGAATTCTAGGTGTGTGCTTCATATATACTCGTAATGTCATTCTGTGCAATGTCATTATATTTTTGGCTGAATTATTTGTAGCTCGGCACCTCAAAGTAGCATGGGTAAAAAGCTATCATGAAGATGTGGAAATGGCTAGTTCAACCTGATATATATTTGTCAAGTTGTGTGCATAATGTATGAGGAATGTGAGTATTGCCAAAAGTGTCGTGTGCTCGATATTTGTCTTATGCTTGTGCAAAGGTATCAAGACTTGAAACTCTTGCGACTTTTTGGGAGATCTGCCTAAAGCAATAAATATCAAGGTGTGCAACTTAACAGTGCAATGGATGTACTTAATTTGCCTCGAGCAGTAACGTAGAATTTATATGTTGTCACGAGCTTCTTTAACAAAGAACTTATGGTGTCGTATTGTTTGATATTCAAAGTCCTTTCGTAATCCTCTTTTCCTTGCTAAGAATTTTGGAATTTGTATCTTATTGTTCTCTTACCTCATCTGTGCTAATCTGTTAGGTATATGCAAAATTATCTCTCCTTTAAGTGCTTCTGTCCCTGCTGGGGTTGTATTGACGAGGGAGAAAGCAGCATTCAAATTCACGACTAGAGTACAACCTCTTCGTTTGGCTGAGTGGGATTCTGACGACAGGGTCACCTTTTTCATGAGCGGAAGGTAATATTTCTTGTAATGCTGAACAATGTTTACCTGATTGTCCGTTACTCTCTCTGCTGATGAGTACATATTTGCATTCAGGAATTATTCCTTTCGGGATTTTGAGAAGATGGCAAACAAGGTTTTTATGCGAAGATATCAAAGTGTTGGGTGTCTTCCAGCCACATACATGGAAAAGGAATTTTGGCAAGAAATCACATATGGAAAGATGGAAACTGTTGAATATGCTTGTGATGTTGACGGTAGTGCCTTCTCATCTTCTGACACCGACCTACTCGGCAGTAGTAAATGGAACTTGAAGGTGAGGATCTAATCTTTACTTGCTATCTCCTAATGTTTTTCTTTGATCCTTAAAGCGGTGTTTTCTACTCAAAGCTTATTCAGCGATGTTCGATAATACAGCTGGCGTGCCGGAAGTTATCATGTATCTAGTTTTCATCATAACTTCCTTTCTTTTTTGACTTCAGAATCTCTCACGCCTGCCCAAGTCTGTTTTACGTCTGCTGGAAACTTCAATTCCGGTACCAATTTAACTAACCTTTTTCTGTCATTTTTATGTCTATTACACTCTGGTCCTTATGCGTAGTGATTAATACAGGGAGTGACTGATCCCATGCTTTACATCGGAATGCTCTTTAGTATGTTTGCATGGCACGTGGAAGATCACTACTTGTACAGGTATAAATAATGGTTAATGCTCCACCACTCTGGAATAATTTCTTCCTTAGTTTTCCGAGTATCTTCTCTTAACTTTTTGCCCTTTTATTGAGTATCTTCTTCACCTTTTGCTTGCAGTATCAATTATCACCATTGTGGAGCTTTTAAAACTTGGTATGGAGTTCCCGGTCATGCAGCTTTGGATTTCGAAAAGGTAGTTAGGGAGCATGTTTATACCACTGATATTCTATCCACCAATGGCGAGGATGGAGCTTTTGACTTACTTTTGGGAAAAACAACTCTATTTCCCCCAAATATTTTGTTAGAACATGACGTCCCAGTCTTCAAAGCAGTTCAGAAGCCTGGGGAGTTTGTTGTAACGTTCCCACGAGCATATCATGCAGGATTTAGCCATGGTAAGATTAATAACTTCACCTGGCTCTTCCTTATGCACATGCACACGCATGCACACACGTGCACGTGCATGTGCATGTGCATGTTTGCATGTATGTATTTAATGCGTGCATTGAGCAGAGAAAATGAATTCCCAGCTCAAACTTGCATGGGTTTTCTTTCATTTTATTTTGCAAGTTGCACTAATAGGTCTGCAACTATCTAGGTTTCAATTGTGGCGAGGCAGTGAACTTCGCACTTGGTGATTGGTTTCCTCTTGGAGCCATAGCTAGCAAACGCTATGCACTTCTAAACAGGGTTCCCCTGCTACCTCATGAAGAGCTCCTCTGTAAAGAAGCAATGCTTCTCTATGCAAGTGCAGAACTTGGAGATGTAGACTATTCATCTGCAGACTTGGCATCACACCGCTGTATACAGGTTTCTTTTGTGAAGCTGATGCGCTTTCAGCATCATGTTCGCTGGTGTTTAATGAAATCAAGGGCATGCGCTGGTGTATTCCCAGTTTCACATGGAACGGTTGTCTGTAGTCTATGCAAGCGCGACTGCTATGTAGCATATATCAACTGTGCCTGTCATTCCCATCTCTTTTGCCTACGTCATGGTACTCTTTGCTTCTTCATCATTGCTTTTGGCTGATGATTTCCTCTTTCTTGTTTTCTGATGTGTAATGGCTTCTTGCAATTGTCAATGATTTCTTCAGATATTGAATCACTAAAATCTCCATGTGGAAGCAATTATACACTCTTTGTGAGGGATCGTATATTAGAAATGGAGGCAGTAGCCAAGAAGTTTGAGCAGGATGAGCAGATATTGGAGGATATCCATCAGGATAAAGGCAGCGATAGGGAATTGTTTTCTATGCTGAATTTATTCAGTGACAGTTATGAGGAAAGATACTTCCCTTACTGTGGCATAGAGTTTGAGTCTGATCATCCACTTCCTCTAGATACACATAATGAGTCACCAGAGTTGGATCGTAGTGAGAGACAACCCAAACTTATCCATGGAATAAGAGATTTGGAACCGGAAATGCATCAACCATACCTCTCCTCAGTTTATCCAACTCATTCAAATTCTATGCCGGCTCAAAGCTCATCTATTATCAATGATGTAAGATTCAGATATTAATTCCCACATTTTTTATCTTGCATAATGTATAGTTTAAGAAGTCACAGATGAGCTTGCTTTGTGACTGCTGGTGGTACAAGATGATTTTTGAACTATATTTAGGTTTCAGCTCTCTGATCTTTAGTCTGGTAATATCATGTGCAGAATGCGGGGCATCATGTTTCTGAGACGCCAATTCTTAACTGTGACAAACTTTCTGAAAATCTGTCTCGCAATGCATATGAATCGTGTGTCTCCTCTTTGTCATATGATGATTGCACGAGTGCCCATCAGGATAGACTCCAAGACTCGGCAAGGAGGCCATTATCTGGACAATATAGTGATGACTCTGATACAGAGATATTCAGGGTTAAACGACGCTCGTCTGTGAAAGTGGAGAAGAGGAGTAGGCATGATTCCTTGCCCTCGCAGCATTCTGGACACCAGGTGTAGTTTCAGTCCCTAGTGCAACTTTTTGTTGAAAAGCAGTGCCTGTGCTATTCTTTCCTGTTTAGTTATTGCGTTGTTTATCGTCTTCAAATTAGAAGGTCGGAGTGATTTTTTTGACTGTTGAAATGAGGGATAGCTAATTGTGATAATTCATTTGTTGAGCGTAGCTTAGAAATAAACACTAGCCATACTGATTAGGGGATTAGTATTGAAGTGCTCGTGGAGCAACTGCATGCCTCCAAGCTTTTTGGGGGTTAAGATTCTATCTCCAGCCTTCAAGTTTTTGTACAGGCTTTCTACATATGCTTAAATCCTCTTATATCAGGATGTAGATTTTCATTTTTGCTAATCATTGGCCAAGGCACAGATAAGCGAGGTCTTCATGTGTTGGTGACACCATCATTTGTTAGTATCTCCAATGAAGATGAATTAGATGGTCATACCATTTGGCTTAGCTAATGTACTAGCTCTATACATATTTTCAACCTCTCTTATAATGTTGTCAATCCTCATTATCCTAAATTTGCTCTAAAGTATTAGAAACTTCTAGCTTGTCCACATTCTTAAACTGGAACTGTTGTTACTTTTGCTATGCTGTGACTCACAAGTTCATAACTTCTATTGACTTCTCTTTTTGATGCTTTCATGAGTTTGGGATAGCGATAATGCTGGACACCAATGTCTAGCATTGAAATTTGCCTTATGGCTTGTGCGTGTAAATGCAGGGATTGAAGCGATTGAGAAAACAACAATCTGATCATGGGCAGTCGGTGCAGTCACATTGTTACAGGTCTGATGAAGTAAGATATGGCGTTGGTGCATCTGCTCATCACAGGGAAACTCCAGGAACCAGTTCCAGGGACAGGTTTGCTAAAGGATCTTCTGTAATATCTATTAAATTTAAGAAATTGTCTAATGAGGAAGTAAGGAACAAGGCGGAACGCCAAACAAAGGATAGATTCCAATATGAGTTGGGAAAGGCCACGAGGGAACCTCCCCGGTTAGAGATTGGTCCAAAGCGCCTTAAAGTCAGATGCCCATCGTCATCAGGGTCAGAGCAAAGGTTGGATTAAAGTTTAGGTTTGGACTTAAAAAGTGTAGGTCTTTGTAAAGCGAAGGAGAAATTTGGTCTTGCCTTACTCTGCAGCACATTCTAGAGCCTGACTCCGCTAACATTTGTTTCTCTAATGGGGTTCTAACGACACAGAAGAAGATTGATTTGGGAGCAGCAAGAACACATTAACCTCAATTAGGATAAAAATTCAGATTCTTTGTGCAAGCCTCGTAAATGGGAGGCGATGCACCGAATGACGATTCTTGGGTTTCTCGGGCCGGAGGTTTGTTTTTGCTTCTTGGGCAGGGGAACCTTCCAGCAAAGCTCAAATTGGATTGGCGTTTTAATTTTAGTTGATGTATATTTTGTTTCTAATCCAGGTTTTTTTTGGGTCGAGGGAAATTGGCCGCGGCCATTGTTACCTTCGATTAACATGCTGCTTCCCCCCTGGTTAGGTTCTTTGATTCTTTGTTGACCTCTTTTTTTTTTTTTAAATTTCTATGGCAATGGGTCGGTGTATGCTGAACTATATGAATAAGTTGTAGAGAAATGTCTTCTGTTTCTCCTCAATGTGAGATGATTCTCTATTTCTCGGTGCTTTCGTTTGTATATTTGCTTCCCTGGTGGTGTTTTTCCTTATTTTTTGGGAATAAGCTTGTTCCAAGTGTTCGTGGACCAGACTCAGTCAAAACTGTCGGGACTCGCCTTCTCTGACCTGAAGAGAAAAGCTAATTCAAGCCTCAGTAGCGACCGCCTAAGGCCCTTTATTTTCTGGGCCTCTGTCATCAACTTTTATAGAATCACTTCGCCTCACAAAATTCTTACCCAAAGCCTTTAGTGAGCAGAAGCCCGCGATTCATCATACTTCGTTCTCTTACACTGAAAATCCAGGATATGGCGACTTCCATGAATTGGCTAGCTAGTGCTGAATGAATGGTCAACTGACGTTCAATATTGAAACTACGCAAGGTTCACATGATCTAATGAATGGACAACTATCGTTCAAAAACCGTCCCGGGTGAAAAGGCCGAAACTATGCACGGTTTTCATGATCTCTGTGAAAGACTGCTCAAACATTCTCAAGCCATGCCATGCTTAAGGTGCCAACATTCGATTGCGTGCATCTTTGGCTGCAATCAAAAAAGAAGGGGGGGTGGGGTTGGGTGGGGTGTTTGTGTTGGGGTTTTGTGTGTGTGTGTGTGTGTGTGTGTGTGAGAGAGAGAGAGAGAGAGAGAGAGAGAGAGAGAGAGAGAGAGAGAGGGGTTTTTCTTACTTTAATCAGCAGGTGGGACCAGCAATCCAACTGTGAACCTTGACCTTCTTGACACAAGCACCCTATTCCGATGTGATTTCGATTTTCCTGTGTGTGAAAAGTTCTTGTAGGACCGACCCACCCCCCTCTCTCCTTCAATAATTCCCCAACCTTTGTGTTCCAAGAAGAGAATCTGTGTGGAATTGGGGGCAAAAAAAGTGAACCCCAACAAGGAAAATTGCAGAACAAGAGAGGAGAAGAGAACAAAAACCAAATCATGTTAATGGGTTCTTGTCAAAATCTGCATCTCCCCCCCTCACCCTTTCCAGCAAATGATCTCTCTCCGGATTTGTAGGGCACAAAAGGATCTGAGTCTCCATGAAAGATCCTGTGTGTTTCTCCTCTTTTTCGTTCTTTGGTTCTTGTCCTCGAAATTAAGGATCTGATTACCCACTTTTCAGCTCATGGGAGAGAGAATATCGAATGCAAGAAACTGGGCACTTACCCACCTTTCCGAGCCTTGTTCGTGTGGGTTTCACTTTGAGGGCAAATCCTCCTTTCTTTTTTCTTGATTTCGAGCGTGTTTGATCTCCCCCCAAGTTCCCCAAGCATATTTGTTTCACAAATGGAAAAGGGGTCGCCTGGCTCTTTATTACTCTTTCTAGTTCATTCAAAAAAGGGTCTGTCATTACATTGGATATTGGGGGAATATCATTGAAGAATCCTCCACTGATTATATGCTTCCGTTCTTGAGTAACATCCCCCTTATTCCGGATTACGTATTAAAGAAATGGACAGCTTGCCTCCGTCGAGAAACTTCTGTTTTGCACTCATATCATCCACAGTCATCTCAATTTTGTTTAAAGAAGTATAATCAACGTAGCATATTGTGGGTCTATTTCCTCACGTGTCAAGCTCCATTGGTTAACATGGTACCAAAAGACATGTTATCGGGTTGAATTCCGAGATCTCCTCTCCCGCATTTTGTACCTATTCAGATATAATATCTCGAAATATATGAGAGGGAGAGTCTCAAGAGATAGTATTCACGCGGGACTAACGGATGTTCAACACAATCAGCAGACTCTTCACCAAGTATATCTCGTTATTCGATTAGATATTGCTCGGCATAGGTAGTTAACTCCTTGTCTGATCCCCTTTTTAGGCGTCTCTGAGCTCCCAATTGTCGAATTAACGAGACGCTCGTCTTCCTTTTAACCCCGCAAGTCGAAGAATATATTAGGGGATTCTAGACAATCAACTTTAGACCCCCTAATCTGGTCATTGAATTTATAACCATATGGCATTCCCACACCACCTAATTCATCATCTAGGCCCTTTTAAGTTATATCATAACTCCAAACGCATAGACACCTAATTCATTTTCGAGAGAGATGCCCTGTTGGGTTAATAGAGCACCTTCTCTACCTATACCCTCTATCGGCTAATTGCTGCTGTACATCGCCTGTGGGAGATCAAAGACCCGGAGCAGTAGATGCTAAGGAATGGGAAGTTAGTAAGCTC
This sequence comes from Rhodamnia argentea, assembly GCF_020921035.1. Classification (NCBI taxonomy): domain Eukaryota; kingdom Viridiplantae; phylum Streptophyta; class Magnoliopsida; order Myrtales; family Myrtaceae; genus Rhodamnia; species Rhodamnia argentea. The sequence goes on from NC_063158.1 coordinate 5,394,913, forward strand.
TTGGATGCTTCCAAGCTAGTTATCATTTATCATGTAGTTAGCATTCTTAGAATCCTGTAAACACAAAACCCTAATTCCCATAGACGAGGAATGCGTAGCTTCTCAGGCTCATGCTTCTATATATGGGGTATAACGATGTGGTACTTCATGGAACACCTAGACAAACCATTCCCCTCGCTCTTGGAACATTGGCATGATCGTTTATTTTCGTTGCTTCCAATGCTGTCGGTAACCCTAGGAGAACATGGTAGGACATTTCTCTCTCTGCCCCCAGCATTTACTGCAGCCTTTCGCCATAAAGACATTACGCTAAAGGAAACCCCTCCGTGGAATTTCTTGGAAATCGAATTACGCATGCCTAATTGTGCTCCGCATGTCACAGGTTCTTGTTTTTAAGTAGAGGTGTTAAAGGGATGGGAAGGGTTCGGTTTGAGTTGGATCGAATATAGTTCGATTCATATTGACCCATTTAACCCGTTTTGATACAGTACAATTCTAATAACCCATACCCGACCCCATCCATATTACTTAAATATTTTTATATTTAAGCAAATAATGAAATATTTATTTCTTATAATTTATTGAGAAAAATGATATTGGTAAAATACTTTTATGCAATTGATTTTTTTTTTAATTTTTCTAAAAAAATTTGAAATTTTTTTTCTTTGCACCGGTGGGTGGCGGCGGAGGCGAAGAGGTAGCAAGTGGTAGGCGGCGAGGAACAGTGGTAGCGTTCCAAAATAGTTTTTACGTTTTTTAATTTAATTTTTTTATTTTACTAATAAAAAATAAAAAGTAAAAAATATAAACTAATATAATTGAGGTCCATTTAGAAGTGATGCTTGGGAAGTTGCAGGCCACGGGCCAAAAATGAGTTAAAAATGGATTGATTTGACACTCATATGTGAAAAGGCTTTATAAGCCTAAACCCATATTTGGCCCATTTTTTGAATCTACTGACCCTATATATGACTTCGACCCAAAAAAAAAAAAAATACATATGACCCAAGCGAATAAAAGTGCATTAAAAAGTGAGTCAAAGACCCATATTGACACTTTTATTCCTAAGTAATTATAATTGATGGTGATGCAAAAATCTCCCCTTGCAGATCCCTATGGCATCATCTTGTAATGAAAAAACCTAGTGGACCCCCAATTTCTTGTGTGCGCAAAGTTACAATAACAACATCCTAAACTTCTGCTAGGAGGAAGGACTAACTGGAAGAATATTTGATTGATGGACCCAACTAGTACATCATAAGCTTTCAATAAGTGGGTTTTCTCTCTCACATTACTTAGCGGAGTCCACTATGTTAAAAAAGACGAGCGAATTTGACAGAACGTGGATAAGGTGTTTGTTTTAAATGGTAAAAAAGTTTGCTTTGCTCCTTGAATTTTGGGTTTGAATTTTGTTGAGAGCACTTGGACAGTAAAATCTTGAATGCCTCATGTCGATACGAGGGAGTGCGTACTTAAGATAGCTCAAGGAGATGCACTAATCGAGCTGAGCAAAAGTCGGCCCAACACCACTTGAATGCTAAACAACCAAGAAGAAGGTGAGTAAACGTGAGGAAAATTAACAAAAAAGTTATAAACCTATTATAATTGTGCTAATTCAGTTGTACACTTTTTTTTTTTTTGTTGATTCAGTCCTAAACCTTTTGCGGTTGTGCCAATTCAGTCCATTTTGCAAATTTTGGCCGGTTGGCATTGACATGGACGCCGATCGGCCGGTGATCTAATATTTTAATATATTTTTTCAATTTTTTGAATTTCTTTTCACCTTTTTTTCTTTCTTTTGTTTAAATATTTTGTTTCTTCCCCTTCCCTCTTCTTCCTTTGTCCGTCCAACCGGCGACTTGCCATAAGATGTTCGGCTCGACCTCACGGGACATCCTATGGCCGGTCGCGGGCTGGATAGAAAGAGGAGGAACATGGAACGTGGACGGATAGAGGAAGAAGAGGGAAGGGGAAGACAAAAAAGAAAAGAAAATAAAGAGAAAAGAAAATAAAAAATCTAAAAAATTAAAAAAAAAAAAAAAAAATTCTGTCGTTGCCTGGCCGGCATCCACGTCAATGCTGCTAGGCCAAAATTTGCTGGATAGATTGAATTGACACAATTACAAAAGGTTTAGGACTGAATCGGTCAAAAAAAGTTTGAGATTGAATTTGCACAATTGTAATAGGTTTAGAACTTCTTTAGTAATTTTCTCGTAAACCGTGTGAGAGATTAAGACGTAACTCTAACTTACTTCAATATCCATACAATGCAACCTTTTCTGGGGTGAGACGATAAGAATGTAATTCCATTGAATCCCTAGATGTCAACTTGGATGACTTGTTTCTAATCGGACCATGGGTTAACCCGACATAGTGAAAAATCGATTTAGGAGATCAGTTGCCATTGGAAAAATTGTCTAAAGAGTCCTAAACCTATTCAATCCAAGCTAAAGCCCGAGGTCATCTTTTATTCTAATCTTTTTGAAGAGTGGAGATAACAGATAAAATTTGAATGATAAAATAAGTGTAAAGCTCATGAACTTTTATTTTATGTATTTGTCAAAAGAAATTTAGTATAGTGAATTTTCTAAGAGAACCATTTTCATGGTTATTCACAATTAAGTGAGTTTTTTTTTTCTGTAAAATAGATCTTATAGGTAAAAATAGTGAATTGTAAGGCAGAAAAAAAATCAAGACTTGTAAATTGGTATATTTTAGGGTACAATTTTTTTTATAAGATAATGAATTTCAAAAGAAAGAAATTAAGGGGGCACATGGTAACACTTCTCTATCAGAAATCAACTTCTGACCAAAAGTTGATTCTCAACTTCTCCTTCAAAGCAGAAGCTGATTTTTCTACTTTTACTTCATATTGACTTTTAATTAGAAAAATTCGTTTGATCATGGTTGAAAATTTCTACTTCTAGAACATTATTAACAAAATCTTCGACGATCGCCGGCGGCAGCGGCGGCGGCCAGCGACCGGCGATCGCGGCGGCCGTAGCCGGCGACGTGTGGCAGAGGTCGGTGGTGGTTAGCGATGGGCGGTCGGTGGAGGTCGGTGTGATCGAAGAAGTGATTCTAAGGTGGAGAAGTAAAAAAAAAATTGCTTCTCAAAGTTGGCCAAAAATCTTGCCAAAAGTTAAAAATCCTACCGGAAGTCAATTTTTTACCAAACGGATTTCTACTTCGATAAAATTTTTACCAAACGGATTTCCCAGCTAGATTGACTTCTGGCAAAGAAATCCAGAAGTAGAAGTGTTATCATGCAGCCCCAAAGCTATCATATATATCTCATATAACTCATATTTTTTATAATCTCAAATTTACATCATTTATTCATATTGATGTTATTACCTTAACTAACTTTCTTAAAGGCAAACAACGCTATGGTTTTTCAGTCTCAATAAATAAATTATTCAAATAAACTATAAACATTAAACTCATGCGAAATAAACCGAATACTTCTAGTAGTCTTTAAATTTAATTTTATTATCTCTTACACTTAGTGAATGTCTTTATTAGGCACAAAAGGTAAGTTTAAGGGTGAGCGGTTCCGGTTTCCGTATAGATTTCACCTAGAAATTGGAACATATTCCGTCACGGGTTTTAGTGTCACATAGGTTCCACATAATTACAGTGAATCATCATCTTTATCTAATTGAATTCAGCGTGTTAATGATCATCATTTGTTGTTACAATTCACCGACTATGACTCATGTTTATATACACAAATGCATATGAAATATTAATAAAGTAAAAACTCAATCATAAATATTGTCGGAAATAGATTCTTAGACTAGTGATTCTAGATTACATACATTGGACGCCATGAAATATCGTATGATCGAGCGAAGACATATACCAATAAAGGCACAAAAACTAGTTACAAGTTTCAAGTTCCACTTACTTGCAACCTACCTGTCGAAACAGGTTCTCCAACTCTTGGAACCTGGACACGGACGGTTTCTCCACCGATTTAGTTCAGGGTTTCAAGTTCTATTTTGGACCATGCTCACCCATAGGTAAGTTCAAACTTCTTTGTGTGTGTGTGTCAAAAGTAGGAAAGCAAATGTAACCTTATACACACACACACACACATACTTGCCTTCCTACTTTTGAAGAATTCACACCTAAATTCGGGAAAATACCAAATAAGAGCTTGAAGTGCCATTATTTTGTCAAATAAGAGTCTAAAGTGGACATTGTTTCAAATAAAAGTATGAAATGACCATATCAGTATAAAAGAAGGGCTTGACCTCATCGGTGGAAGGGAATTTTCGTCATTTAACCTCATCGGTGGAAGGGAATTTTTGTCATTTAATTTATTTAATTTTTCCCTTTTCAATTTTTTTCCTTTTCCTTTTCTTTTTTTTCTTTTTCCCTCTTCCCTCGTTGGCCATTGCTTCGCCTCACCGATGGTCTATGAGGGCGGTTCTCGCGTAGGCGAGCTACCCTTACCGGCCCGGGTGAGGGCGAGTGTTGCCCTCGATGGATCTTGCGAGGGCCGCCCTCACCCGCCTAGCCTAGGCAAGAGCGGCTATCACTCGATGTTGGTGAGGGTGACACTCGCTTGAGGCCGGCGACCTCCACCAGCCATCGACGATGCCCGGCGATTGCAGAGGGAGGGAAGAGGAAAAAAGAAAAAGAAAAACAAAGAAAGGAAAAGCAAAAAATCTAAATAAAAAGGTATAGACTTAGAATATTTTTTTTACTAAAATACCCCTTCTTCGATGGCCGGAATAGTCACATGCTCGCCGACCAGCCAAAAGTCCTTATTTGAGACGATTTAGCCACTTTATGTCCTTATTTGAAATAAAGTCTACTTTATACTCTTATTCGAAAAAAATGAGTGACTATTTAGACACGTGGGTCATAGTCGACGCTCGATAAAAGTTTGCCAGGTCACTTGATACACGGATTTATGAGCCAGTCGAAATGGAACTAGCATTTCAAGACGAGGGTGGCGGGAGGCTTTCCCCTTTTACGATGCTTTGATTTTGGAAGGTGGGTCTACATGGCTACCTCATTGAAGCCACGGATCAGGCTCATCAAACTCCTGGTTGAGCCATTTTGACCTGCTGCTAAAAGGAGAAGCCTGTGGGGGACCTGGACCTCCAAGTTATCAACAAAGGTGTGCCGTTCCTTGAAGAAGAGCTTCTTAGTACAGTTTGGTGGGTACAAGACATGACATTAGGGCAAAACCTAGTCCTCACCAATCCTCCTAAGAGAGCTAGTGAACATCTTTTGTCTTCGCCTTTCCGGCGAGCACAAAGACTCTTCATTCTGCCTTTCAGAAGAATAGCAAGATAATTAATGAGATTGACAAATCCAATCGCAGCACAAGAAACATGTGAGGTCCATATCACATGTCAATTTCTTTTATGCCATTAAAATGGAGACTACATTGTTTGAACCATGTTAGTTCGTCACATTGGAACAATGTTTACGCGCTGTGGCGTGGCGACGTTATCGTTTCCCTTGAGTTTTTGTAAGCTCTCAAGTGTTGGCTCAATTGGTTAGGGTCTTAGGGAAATTCTAACTCAAGGGCTGCTTGCCAGTCGTTCAAATTACATCAAATTGCGTGCAAACTGCTCTGGTCAAGACACCCAACAATAGGCTTAAAGCTCGAACTTAACTGGCTCATGCTCTTGCATTGAATGTCCCACGAGCTTTCAATTTCAGGCCTCTGCGTTCGTGCCTCTGGATTATCCAAAGTGGAGGTACCGAAGTGAATCTCGAGTCTTTGACAGACATAATCACCAAACCATTGATGAGAGATGACAAAATTTACGTAACACTAACTCACTGAGTCACCTGACCTCCCTCCTTGTGTCTTTTTCCAACAAAACATAAAAAAGGGCTCCCTTCACTTTAGTAATTTGTGGAACAATAATCCAAGAAGTGTGTCAGTGAAGTGGGCATGTCATCTTCCAATGAGATCACTTATGCATAGTTACTGAGACCCTTTTCTGGATCCCCTCTTCTTATGCTTCCAATCTAACTTGTTGTGCACAATTGATTTTCTTAACAAAAGTATAGTTAATCACAACATGCTTTTCTACCTCTTTGATTGGAAGGGAAGTTTGATATGTGTGACCCGAATGAGAATATAATCCCTCAAATCACAAAGATGAGCAACTGAATAAAAAGTTTTCTAAATTAAGATGTGCTCTCTCTTGCCATTCTGATTTTTATGAGAATGAGTGAATATTACGATAATCTAAAATGTATGTCATCTAATTACTACTATGTTATGAAAAAAGAGGTATTATATTTGTAATTTTGAGTGTCAAACTTTGTCTAGCAAACTACACATGAAGAAATTGTATATCAAAATAAAGATGACATGTTGTATTTCTATTTCCTCTCTTCTTCTTCTTCTTCTTCTTCTTCTTCTTTTTACATATGAAGATATGTTACTCCAACAATATGGTGCTAGCTTCCAAGATTGCAGGTTCATTCCAATGTAATATGCAAAATTGCAAAGAGACCTAGTTGGAACATATTTGCTGAATCTATCAAATTGATGAAAGGGCTATCTTATCATGTAATCTGGGGGAAACTTCCTCTAATCACTCTTCTGATTGATGAGTTACAAGTTGTGGACATCATTCACATGAGTGCGTATATATGTTTGTAATGTTATAACCATGGTAATAACCCGCAAATTGGACAGGGTTAGGCGCCTTTATGAAATATGACTTCACGAGTTTAGTGTGAAATTTTTCCCAATCAAAGTCGACCACCAAAAATCAACTAGAAAGGTACAATTTCGTGTATTTTGGGAGGATGATATTGAAGCTTCGAAGTCCAACAAGGGGCGAGGGAAAAAGAAACACACATTTGATAACATTTAGCTATTCAACTTGATTGGTTAATTTGTGTACAAGTTCGCTGAATCACTCATGTTAATAGGCACCTACCTAGCTAATATTTCCAATGCATGGTTGAAACATGATAGATATAGAATTGGCTTGCAGGATTATGATCAGAACTGACTGTGGATTTGTGATAGCATGGTGAAACTGGCGATTGTGGCATCGGTATCGGTAGCGATGGCAATGGTGGTTGAGGTAATGGTGAAGTGGTTCTGGTGCTTGGCAAATGAAGCGACGGTGAAGGAAGGCAGCGGCGGCCATGGTGCTGCACACAGTTGCGGTGGCGGAGATGGTGGTGATTGCGGCCGATGGTGATGGCAACCTTCGGCGGTGATCGGAAAAAGTACCAAAAAAGTGTTAAACCTATTGTATTTGTACCAATTCAATCTTAAAATTTTTAATTGGATCAATTCAATTGTAAACCCTTTTTACATTGGTACCAACTGAGTCAATCGGGTCAATTTTGGCTGAAAATCATTTAAGTGGATGCCGACCGTCCTTCGTGGCATTGCCGGTGCTGACGTTGACATTTTTCAATAATATTTTAAAATTTTCATAGTTTTTTTTTTCATTTTTCCTTTCTTTTGTGTTCTTCATTTTTTCCTTATGGCTGTGGGCAAGCACGGGCCACCGGCCGGCCCTTGTCTAGGGTCGGTGAGGGTCGGCCGGTGGCCTTTGCTGGCCCTCAAGAAAAAAAAAAAGAATGGAAAAAAGAAAGAAAATAAAAAATTATAAAAAAAATTCAAAATACTATTAAAAATGTTCACGTTAGCGCCGGCCATCCAACGCTGCATGGCCGACGCTCACGTCGGTGATTTCCGGCCAAAATTAGCCGGATGGACTTAATTGGTATCAATATAAAAAATTATTTAGGATTGAATTGGTACCATTGCAATAGGTTTATGATTTTTTTTGGTATTTTTCCCGACGTTGATCATATACTTGGGTGGCGATTGTGATGGCAACGTCGGTGGTAAAGATATTTCAAAATCTAATTTTTAATACATCAGTGTACTTGAAATTCAACACTAAGAGTTTAAGAGCTTATCTTTCTGTCTATCAAATAGACTAAAAATTGGATTGGCGACAAAAAGAAGAAGAAGAAGAAAGAGCTAGAAAGGAGTAGGAGAGATAGTAAATCTGAGGATTGAATTTTAAAAGCTAGCTATCATCGAACTCGGCCTTCATATTTGACAGGGCTTGTCGAAACACCGAATGGAACTAGGGATCTATTGTCATAGACATGGCACTAGTTATGTTAAAATCTAAATATGACGATTATTTACCGGCAATAAATACTTTATACCCTTCGATGTTTCTTGGAGGGGAATATTCCATTTCGTTCCATAGAATTTGGAAAAATAAGTGCTGAAAATTAAGGTATCGATTATTAAGTACTGAAATACTCAAGTAGTGAAAATGAAATTAACAAAAAATTGTCTCACAACAGATGAAAATTGTACAATAATTCCTGTAAGTTTCTCTCGAAACATGGAATAGCGAAAATTATTGGAGAAATTGTCCAATCGGTCTTAAATCTATCGTTCGGATGCCAATTTAGTCATAAATTTTTCACTTATGTCGATTTAGTTTTAAACTTTTGAGCGAAATTCCAATGTAGTCCTTATGATCGATTCTCATTGGAAATCGCTGATATGGCGGTGCGCCACGTGGGACGCCCAGCGGTGACCGAACCACCATGTTAGCGATTTTAAGCAAAAACTTACTGTAAGGACTATATTGAAATTTTGGGCAAAGTTTAGGACTAAATTGTCAAAATTGAAATGTTAAAGAATTGAATTATCATCCATACAATAGGTTTATGATTGATTAGGTAATTGTGCCAAACATTATTGAAAGGTTTAGACAACATAATTTCTAAAAATTGTGATTGTATATTATATCACTTAACCAATTAAATGTGCTCTTCCTTATTAACCACATGCAGTGGTTTTTGACTTAAAATAATCAATTAAGTCGTGTGTAATTAGAGACTATAAAATAATACTTGATGATACTAAGTGTTTTTTTTTTTGTCCAAAGATATATATTAAGTGTTGAAAAGTTTAATTTTCAGTACCTAATCTGGTCGTCATCAAACACACGAGGACCAATCCATGGTCTTCCATTTCCAAAGAATTAAAGAGCTTTTTTCACATAGGCAAGTCGGAGCTCTTGAGGAACAAATGCAAACATTAAGGGTGTTTTTTTTTTTCGTGGACACTGAATACTTTGAAAAATACTTTTCTAAAAATGATCGCTTGTATCTTTTGAAATAATTAGCGAAAGAAATTTTTTCATTATCCAACAACAATTCATGTTTAAATTGTAACGACCCGGTCCGACGAGGGCCGAGACCGATCACGGGGGCTAAAGGGCTTGGACAAAGAGCGGCTCCTCGGAGGCTTCTAGAATGGAGAAGGAGGCACGAATGAACCAAATTATGCATCGAACAAGGGGAGAGTGATTTTGGAATAGATACGTGAAAATTGAAATTAACTTACGAATGTGCCTTTTATTGTAAGGACAATACTTAGCTTGGAATTTCAAAGTTAAGCGTGCTTAGGTGAGAGCATTCTTAGATGGGTGATCTCTTAGGAAGGTGCCCACTTGTAAGCCAAATGAAAAAAATCATCAAACTCGATATGAGACGGGCTAAAATGGATAATACCTTAGTGAGTTAATATAAGGTGTCATAATATGGTATCGGAGCGGCACCCTTTCCAATAGATATGTGGTTCGGGGACGAGCTAGGCGGAATTTGATGGGCCTGTAAAAACCGAGTCCAACAAGGGCGGGGAGTGATCGCTAGGGCTAGAGGGCCGGACAAGGAGTGGCTCATGGCAGGCTTCCAAGATGGTTAAGAGGGCAAGAATGAACCAAAATATACACCGGATATGGTAATTGAAATTAACTCACAGTGGCACCTTTTGATGTAACGCTAATACTTAACTTTAAAATTTCAAAGTTAAGCATATTCAATTGAGAGCAATTTCAGGATTGGTGACCTTCTAAAAAGGTGCAAGGACAAAATTGCGAGGCTCGGCATGAGACGAGACGATGAAAATATTTTTTCATCATTCATTTTAGATAACCGATATAAGTGATCATTTTCAAGAATTATTTTTCAAATTATTTATCTTTCGCGAAATAAATGTAGCCTGAAGGTATTTTACACCGAGAATTCCCCTTTCCCCTCCAAAGAAAACAAGAGCAAAAGAGTGAGTAGTGAAAAGCAACCAAAAAAAAGTCACTTGTTTTAGCTTTTTTTTTTCCCCCCCTCAATCTTTTCATCCTTTTCTTAAATACCTTAGGAACATACTCCCATGTCCACACAACAAAAACCCTCTCTCTCTCTCTCTTTCCCCACCCCCTCTTCTAGCTTTTCAAGTGTCATTTTCTAACATATACTTCACACAAATCATCCAACCATTCACTTCATACCTTGTCATTTCTCTTCTTTCTGCCTCTCTCTCCCTCTCTCCCTCTCAATCGCTCTCATCTCTAATCTCTCTGCAACTGCTCCTCAAATTGATCAATACCAGCCCCGCCCCCCCATTTCAACTCCCTCAAGGAATTAGACTCCCCCAAAATCTTCATCCCGTTCACAATTCAAAACCATACTCACAAGTTTGCGTCTTTCTCATCCTAGAGCACCACAACAACAAAGAGGAAGAGGAAGAGAGAGGAAGATAATTCCAAAGGGGAGAGACTTTGGGCTTGTTTGGATCACATGAAGATGGAGCTCTTCCCGGCACAGCCTGACTTATCCCTGCAAATAAGCCCCCCCAACAGCAAACCCACCTCAACATGGAGGAGATCAACAGATCAAGAAGAAGCCAACGTGAGCTTCTGGAAGAAGGCCTTGGACTCTAGTAGCTCTCTCTCCGCCACGTTGAAACCCGACACTCGCCCTGAATTCTCTCCGGCGTCGAACACCCGGTTCACCGGGCCCGGACCCGACACTTATCCTCTCCTCCAGAAACGAGGCAGCAGCAACCTCGTCCACCGTTTTCAAGAAAAGAAGCACAAACATGTTTATCAGCAGCATCTGCATCATCATCAGCTAGGCCAAGAGGTCGGCACATTGAGACCCATCAGAGGAATCCCACTGTACCAGAACACTTCTTTTCCATTTTCTCATCAACAGCAACAACGGCCTCTTGAAGCTATTGCCAATTCTTCACTCTCTTCCCTGGCTGATAACACTGCCATGAGCAGTTCCAGTCCTAATAGATTCCACTCTCACGGCTCGATGCGGTCGAGGCTCGTGTCGAGATTCCCTGGGGCCAAGCGCGGCACAAGGGCTCCTCGGATGCGGTGGACCACCACGCTCCATGCCCGGTTCGTCCACGCCGTTGAGCTGTTAGGCGGCCATGAAAGTAGGTTAAAATTTTCATCCTCTCTGCATCATTTTTCTCAATTGAAAGGAAAAGCTAAGTTCATCACTTCTCGGGTTAATCTACAAAGCAAAGACGATTCTTTCTCATCCCTGAACACTCAGAATCCCCGATAATCAACGCACACCATTAGTTTCATTTCCTTTATGAAAACAAGCTCTCCTTTCGAGTGATGTCAAATTTCTCATATTGCTTCTGCTCCCGTTGGAATTTGCTGCTCTAGCAACAGTTTCAGAGACATCACGAAAAAGACAAGCCACCATATATATGTACTCATCATGTTTCCATATTTTTTGGTTTCCTTTCTGTTGTGGGGTTTAGGAGCAACACCAAAGTCAGTTCTTGAATTAATGGATGTGAAAGATCTCACCTTGGCGCATGTGAAATCTCATTTGCAGGTAATAAGAACACCCCTTCTTTAATAGTTAACTTCTCTCTAGTGTTTTTGTCCAATTTTTCTCTCCTCTCTTTCTCTCTCTATCTCCTCATGTTCTTCTTTTGTCGCATTATGGGAGTTAAAATCAACATATTACACTTCGCTTTGACTCATGCGTTTGCTCTTTCGAGACGTGCACTTGTTTGCAGTTCGCAGAAAGGTTGGTTGTAGCTCCTAAACTTGTTATTTACAGCCCCTACATTGTCATGTACTGCAGAGGGAGGTGTTCGATGCATTTCTCAAATTCCAATACCCTGCAACTTTTTTTGTTGCCCCTTCTTTCCCCCCCACCCTTCCCCCCGCCGCACCCCTCCCACCCACATCTAATGGCCCTCCAAGCTCATGCACAGCTTTCTTTCTGTGGAAGAGTGAAACCACCACGGGAGGAAAACGAAAGGAAGAATTTAAGTCTTCCGAAGAGAGAGAGAGAGAGAGAGAACAGAACAGTAGGACAAAGCCGAGAAATTCGTGAAGGTGTTTCTGGAGCCCGCTGTCATCCGTTTTGTCCGAACGAATCCACCGTGTCGTATGTATAATGAATTTTTTTCTCACTTTTCGACATCATAAAGTAGTTTTTGTGCAAACATTGTGGGAACTAGACGTGCTCTCGAAATCCATGCACGAAGCCCGAGAACCGGGTGAGCCATAGCCATCAATTTTTTTTTTGGGGTTGAGAGAGAGCACAATGGATTGCAGAACACCATCATTTCTTAATGATGTTTTTCATCATTCGGATGGTTCTAACCGCAGTGGTTCAACCATGGTTAGCCAGTACACGTCCTGTGCGTACTGGAGCTTCAAAATCATATGGTTTGTGGAACAGATGACTCTGCAAGTCTTACAGTGACCGTATATGGCTTTTGCACTGGTCAAAAAGCAGAAAGTATACAGATGGCTCTTGCGACTTCGCAGCTGAATTTGCCCATAACCTTCTCGCTCTTCCTTTGTTTTTTTGGACAGTAATTTGCCAACTGCATTGATTTAGCTCGATTAAGCACCCATGAAGTTGGAAATCTTGCAATGGTTGATTCCACTCATGTATTGAAGAGTAGAGGACTCGTGCATGCTTTATCTACTTTCTGTTTCCAATATGGGTCCAGTTAATATTCCCATAAAACGTGTTAACCATTTATTTTTCATAGCCTGAATATAACCCTTTCTGATTATTTAGAGAAAGCTAAGAATACTGAATTTGCATTGGTTTGATTGAACATAAGACCTGATTACTGCACTCAGGTAGTACTCATTAAAATTTTTGCGAAGAGGAATGTGTTGCGTTTCGATAATGAACTGTAATTTGTGATGACAGATGTATAGAACCGTGAAGACGACCGACAAAACAGCTGCTTCATCAGGTATTGACAAGTTTCTTTGTTTATCGGTTTTTGATTCTAGTGGAACTAGAAATGTTAATGGGCCATCTAGGAATCAATAATTTGACATTTCGTAGGGAATTCTGAAGTACTTGATAATGCATCATCTGGAGATACCTCGGAAGATTTGGTGTTTGAAATTGGCAAATCAAGAAGGCCTGAGACATCAATCCAACAAGGAGAACCCAATATTCAAGAAAAGGACTACAATGCCCTAAAGTGGAGCAAATCACCAAGGTGAATACTCGTTAGGCAAATGGGGTCTTAATACCTTAATTACTCACTGCTAGGGGCCTCGGTTCATGCATGACCAGCACTTTAGTCCATCTAAAGAGAGCTACATTTAATAAACCGAAATGCTTTTGGTATATAAGGGTGATCAACCAGAGTTTCAGAGGATTATTTACAGCATCCGCATGCGATCGTTCCATTTTCTTATCTTCTAAGTAGGCATTAGTTGCATTGGATGGATGGCAGAGAATGAACATTTCTTATTCAAGAATTAGGACTTGGAATCAAACAGCAAACAAAAAGGAACAAAACCCATTTATCACTGCTATGTGCTTCAATGTGCAAACCATGAAGACAGGAACTTCAATGATGGCACAATGATATGTTTCTCATCATCATTTGAATGTGACATGGAAATGGAGAAAGATACACCATCAACTCTCCCACCATTCCAAGAAAAATGATTCCCACTTGACAAGATCTGCCTAAAGGATATAAGGAAGACATCTCTTTCTTTCGGATTTTGTGGGCACTCTCATGTGTAAGGGCACTAATAGATGGCCCACGCACTTGGTAGTCAAAAAGGATTTCAATTTCGATGGACCCATCGGTGGAAATTTGGGAGCTAAAACCATGCCCTAAATATGAACCCAGTTGTAGAAAACTTTGGTGCTGTTTGATTGGCAATTAGCAATTGGCAGTTGGTCTTATCTCACATGGGTGGGTTTCAGCTTTAATTCTTCTTTTCTGAATCAAGACAATAACGTGTAAAAAGTGGAGGAGCACGTAAGAAAGATCAGTTCTCTCAGTGGTTCTTGCTTTTTCTCTTGCATGGCCTTCACTGATTGGACATAGTCTCTCCCAGTCTCAACATGTTTGGTTGGTTTCTAGCAGGGAAGCTTGGAAGCAAGGGAAGTTACCAGAAGATGATTTCATAGGAAATCGCGCAGCGCACATTGAGGTACAAAATTTTGGCACTTGCATTCCCTGAATGCCCTCTTTGTCTAAGAAGTTGCTTTTCTCTTGTAATATATTGGTCTCTTCATCTTTAAAGGTGACACCTTTGACTCTCTCTCTCTCTTCTTTTTTACATTTTTGGCTGACAAACAAGGTTGCTTAATCACATGAACTTGTCTGCGGGATTTCAAATGCTCTCTGCAATTTATTCTCCTTTGCTGCTGTTCCTCAATAAGTAGTCTTTTTATTCCTGAGGCACAGTGTCCTTTTTATTCCTACCTCCGCACACTTCCCTTCTGCTCATGAATTCGTGGCCTCTTTTCTCCTCCTGCAGGAAGAGGGTAATGCAAAGTGCCCAAGCAACGAGAGAATATCAGACGTGAGCTCATCAAATCTTTCAGTGACAAGAAATAACATGAAGCCCAATCTGGAGTTCACATTGGGGAGATCATCTTCACATTAATTGCTTCTTTCTTTCTTTTGTGGTTTTTCTTCCCTCTCCTGTGCACTACTCATTTTGAAATCATTATACCTCTTAAGGGGCACTGCCCCTGTGTAGAGAACCAGGTGCCTGCTCAGAAAATCAGAGAGAAAAAGAAAGGGGAGAGAAGAAAAGTGAAAAGGAGAGAGAAAAAGAGAGGTGAAAAAGAAAGGGAAGGAGACAAACGTTGACAGAAAGCAGAAGAAAAGCAAGAAGCGATGGGAAAAGCAAGTCATGTCTTTCTGATTCATCTGGTATGAAACCCTCCTGTGTGAGCATCCCTATCAAACCAGCATCATATTCCTACGTAGATATGAAACCTAATTGGTTTAGTTTGTCCCCCACTAACATATATAAATAATGTACATATATGTGACCATCAATAATGATGAGCATAGAAAGATCCTTTGTGGTAATTGTAGTAAGTTCCCACAGACCATTGTCACGCATACTTGGAAAAACTTTCCAGGCTAAACTTTTTTCCACTGTGGATCGAAGCCATTCGATCAACGTGGCGCCGACGTGTCCAGTATCGCTCGATTCATAGTGAACCAATCCGGGGAACAATTCGCCCACCATGGTTTGATACATCTTTCTGTGAATATGAATAAAAGATAGGCACCGGGAGAGAATTCACACGTGATCTTAGTTTATAACCTTATGTAGGGTTGATAAAAACAAGTTATATTTGTAAATAACACGAACTCACACACTTGTCGTCTGATTGCGTGATCCGTGGACTCCGTAAATCGGCTTAATTTAGACCCGGAAGAAAGAACGAGTACTCGAAGAACAACTTTGTGCTTCTGTCACTGAAAATCTGTCCATCATTTCGCTCGTGCTTAGCACATTGTTAGCAAAATAAGTTTGGTTTATCTAAACAAATAACTTTCTTGGGCCACGTTTCAGTAGAACTTTCTGATGCATGGGGCTATTTGGAATTGGCAGCTTTGGCAATAATTGCTGTCATCATTACTACCCTCTCTTCTCCGTTTAGAGGGGGACAACTCTAAGTGAGATTTGGGGATGTGGGGGTTTGACTTTGACCACCACACTTCCAGCTCAATCTACCTTTGCATCCGGTTCTATTTCATGCTACATATGTGTACTCACACTTATTTCAAAACTTTATACACTAAATGAGGGTGGTAAGTCTAATTACTCAACATACGCCAACTGTGTAGATCAACCAACGGTGTAGATCAATCTTGATAAGCTCTTAGGCCGCGACTGCAACGTACTCGAGACATATCCACTGTAGCATCGGACTGTCGCGATGCACTCGGTCGAATTACACATGTCGAATGTCCGCTGACCCTTTTTTTTTTTGCACGAACCATTTTATTGCCTTGACCCGGTTTTGAAACACTAGTTCGCGATCCTAACTTCCACGAGGCACACGCTGCGAATGAAAAGATTGAATACATGGTACGTGAATGCTCTTCTGGTTGAGAGAGTTACCATCCACGAGAAAAGGACTGGAGGATGAGGTCGTCCCCAAGTCTTGAAACTCCATTAAAGATCTTTGAGGCCCTTGATCAGATCAGAAGACACCATCGTACCTCGTCGATCGTGAAGTCCAAGATCGGTTTCTTTCAAGACAATAATGTGGTAGAGAGAGAGAGAGAGAAGAAGGATGCGTCCAAGAGCAATTGAACACGCTCACCTACAAACGTGACAATCACTGGGGAAAAAAAATAAATAAAAGGCGTTTGCCCCCACACCATCGCTTCAAAGGGACGCGCAGGAACCGGCCACGAGCTATGACCGTATTCGTGGAAGCAGCCAGCAAATGGATTTAATGAAGACATTTTGCTCGTCGCTGTCATCCCGAGCTTGACGAGACATGAGGGTCCGGCAGGATTAAATCGAGGCCACGACCGAACGCCTGTCTTAAATTTCCACTCCAACAGGTGTTAGGTTTCGCGCTCGTTTTGTGTCGAACATGTACCCTTTCGAAGGCAAGTCGCATTGGACATGTCCGGTTACCCGAATGGACCGAAATGCCCTTTCGTTTCACGTGAATTCAAGCTAAAAAGACCATTCTCTCTCTTTCATTGTGCTCGTGGGGAGAAGGTTGCCATCTCAGGCAACCTTAGATTGCGATCGAGGAGAGAGAGAGAGAGGGGGGGAGGGGGAGGGGGAGGGGGGGTCAGTAAGGGGCGTCGTCGTGGTTGGCGAGGCTGGCTGCTTGATGACCGTGGTTATGGCCGATGGTGGTGGAGCACGATGAAGCTCCAACCCATAGATTTGATTGCGCCGGCATGTTGAACTATTTATTTTTGTCAATTTCCCAAATCTCAATTAAAAAAATCTTGTACATCGTGTTCGGATGACTTGCTTTTGACGAGATCGAAGCCAGTTGTAGACTCAATCACAACGAGATTAATTGAACCGAGCATAACTCAACATAACTTTCGAGACTGTGCATTTTCTTTGGTCAATAACTAATCGTGTACTAATTCCTACTAATAATCTAGACAGGTTCCTAATTTTGAGACCGCATATACGAAAATAAGGAATGTTTAGTAGGACATCGTATTCAATCTATGATGTAAGTGTTAAATTAGTACATCACATGTTTATCATGTCCATAAATAAATGGTGGGGTCCACTACTAGCTTCATCTTGATACGTAGGGTTAGGTGGGTGGTGATAGCGATAGCGTGGCTACATAGGACTATTGCTTGAATAGTTGTTATCGTATTTAATAAATGCAATGCTAATGTTGCATCGACATAATGCAAGTATAGACATATGTTATTCTTCTGACCCCTCGGTTATTAGCATAGAGTAGGTTGAACAAGATCTTTCTCCCATGAGGGAAAAAAAAGAAGTTTGAATGAGCTCTGCCTTTTTTTTTTTTCTCGTTCGAAAGTAAATGTAAATCAATATCTCATGATGAGGGAACAAAAAAAATCATAAACCTATTGTAATTGTGTCAATTCAGTACTAAACCTTTTTTTTGTTGTTTACCAATTCAGTCCTAAACATTTTATACTTATGCCAATTTAGCCAATTCGGCTAATTTTTTAGGCGAAAATCGTTGATGTGGACACCGGCTATCCTACGAGGCATGGCCGGTGTTGACGTGAATAAATTTAAGAATTTTTATGATTATTTATTATTTATTTTCTTTTTTATTTCTTTATTATTATTTTTTTTTTTTTGCGTAGACTTAGGGCCGACATGGGCGAGGGATTATGTTACCTCACCTAGATCTAGCGAAGGCGCCATGGCCCTTGCTGGCCCTAGGCAAGGGCGTCACGGCCCTCATCCGGACCTAGCTAGGGCCGGCCATCGACCATCACCGATCCTAAGCCAATGGGAAAAAAAGTAAAGAAAAGAGAAAAGAAAAAAAATATTACTAAAATTTACCCACGTCAGACCCGGCTATGTCGTGTAGGCTAGGCGGCATGACTCGTCAACAATTTCCAACCGAAATTGGCCGCAAAGACTCAATTGACAAAACATAAAAATGTTTATGACTGAATTAGTACAATTGCAACAGGCTTAGGACTTTTTTGCTAATTTTCCCCTCAAGATGATATACAAGATGAGCAAAACAAATCAAATTCCAAATAGCAAAGTAGCACGACAAAGCACAAACTGTGATGATAAGCATACTCTCATCCATAGAAATTGATCCGCCCCAGCATCAAAACAGAATCAACGGCCGCCAATCAAACCAATTTTGCATCGTTATTAGTGGTGAGCATACATCGTAAATCTCATTCTCCAACAGCTGCGGCTTGCCCACCGAGCGGTGTGCCCCTAAGTTTAGCTTCCTTAACACTGTCACCGTACAAAGACACCAAAAATGGTCATAATTGTATTGATATGCAATCTGATCTCGGGAAGTTTGCTGAAGCTCTTGCCAAGAGATGATTGACTCTTCGATGTTTAAGTTAGCGAGGAAGACAAAGGATCTTCACACACTCAACTGATGGACTACACGTCTTGCTTGTTAGGATTAGGTACACAAACACAACGAAGTAAAGTGTAAATACGAGAAAGAGAAATCGAGACACAAGATTTATCCCGATTCACCTTTAAACTAGGGCCTTATCGAGCAAATGATTCCATTATAATTAGTATCCCTTGCCTCTTTATTTTCAACTTCAATTACAAGAGAAAAAAATTATATATAACAGTAGCTATTCATGGGCACAAGCCCAAACTACTAATGAAATACATGCTCAAATTATAAAAGTCCTACGGCGGCCGAACAACGCATGTCCATCCAATGGTTTGCCAAATCCGCTATTGTCAAGATGAATACGATGATCTAATGGTAGGGATGCTAAGTTTTCTAGAACATTGGAATCGTATGGTGAAAACTGTTTTCAACGATTGCTAATTATCTGTATAACGTTGATGCACAAGTTCTACAATGTCGGTATTTTCTGAAACCACATCCGGGAGGATGAATATGATCCTTTCCTCGTTTTAAAGCACCAAAGCCTTATTGGTGAAGAAAACCCAAGCCCATGCTCTGTCTCTTAAACTAAAGCTAGAGATTAAATTAAGCTCCAAGCTTAAGCTCCTTTTTTTTTTATTGGTCGGACAAGCCTAAGCTTAAACGGCCTAATTAAGTATAAATATTCAGAGGCCGATCTCCATAGTAAATAATCCTATCCTTATAAGATTCTACTCCTTTTCGCTTTTCAGCAATTGCTTCACTTGCTGAAAGCTGAACAATTTAAAAACCTCCAGCTTCAACACATGTAATTAACAAAAAAAAATTCGTTGCTAATAACGCTATGTTCTTATAATCATGTGTTTCATCCAGAATAAGGAAAAGGGCTTGCGTAATATGTCCGCTGCTAAGACATGGGAAAACTAACTAATCGATCCTAAACCTATCATACAATGCCAATTCAATTCCAAACTTTTCGGTTTTGCCAATTTAATTTCTAAACATTTGTACGTAATTCCAAACTAGTGCTAGTCCTTCCGGCTAATTTTCGTGGGAAATTGTTGACGTGGCGGGGCCAGCACATGGGACAGCCGACGATGATTAGATCGCCACGTCGGTAATTTGAAAATTAGTTGGAAGGATAACATTGGAATTACGCGTAAATATTTAGGACTAAATTGACCATATTGAAACAGTTTAGGACCGCATTGAGATTCATACGATAAATTGAGGATTGATTGTGTAATTTTTTTACAACGACATTGTAACATTCTCTTTCTATATAAGCATGAGGAGTGTTAATATTCCTTTTTAAGAGCAGAGAAGCCCGATTATTTGGAGACCCATTTGTCGTTTCGACTAATACCTAAACGCAATCTAATGCTTGGAAGTGTTCCACATCTTGACATTTGCTCAAAACCTTCTGACGACAGATTTACCTTACAACTTTGATTTGGTAAATGTATCATAGTTCGGGAGCCGTTCTCGAGATCCCTCACCCCCTATGCGCATGCATTCCTTTGCTATCGTGGGCTTTACGCAATTGATCAGATTATATAGAAATCTATTCCACACAACATAGGTCATCGAAAGAATCTCGGAGGCCCATCAAAGCACGAAAGCTAGGATCTTTCGGAAAATGGATTCCTATTCGAAGTGCAAAATGTGTTAATGACATGTCTTTTTATTTGATGCTAATGACCGCATTAAACTATCCTTGTGGCTAAGAGTCCTCACAGTCCGGGCAAAACGATGTAATTATCAAGAGAGCGCTCTACCGTTGAACGTGCGGGTCTCCCATCGGGGCCCACTATGTCAACCTGCTATGTCAAAAGCGAGAGAAACTCCATCCCCCTCTTTCCCTTTTTTGCCTCCATGTTGCCATGCGGGAGGGCATAGAGATATTAAAAAGGGGATCCTATCAACTTGTTTTGAGATAGGATATAAAGCTTATGAGTTGTGCCAACAACCACTGTAATAGAGAGGATGCACGCGTTATCCGGAATGATTGGGCATAAAGCGTCTACAGGTAGCTTTGTAAGTCCCTGTCAAATCCCGGGGCTCAACCTTGGACAGGCAGTGGAAACTACCAAGCTGGAGTGCGATAAGGTCAAAGGAAATTTTCGAGAGAGCGGTGAAATGCATAAGGACCGGAAGGAACACCAACGGTGAAAGCACTCTCTTGGGCCGACACTGACACTAAGAGACGAAAGCTAGGAGAGCGAATGAGAATAGATATCCCAGTAGTCGTAGCCGTAAATAATGGATACTAGGCGTTGTGCGTGTTGACCCTTGTAGTGTTGTAGCCACCACTACTCATAGTCAAGATAAGTAGCCCTTTGTTGTATCAAGTGCATCACTTGTCGCCGATAACAAACTTGGGAAAATAAAAAGAGTTACAAGTACATGGACAGGTCAATTTTACGGTCTCTCAAGAAATCATATTTCGAAAGATTGGGGCCAATATTGAATCGCAAGAGGCGAAATTTCCACCGTTATTACTAGTATTAAAAGTTCGACGAAATGTACATTTACCTCACAACGCACCACAGTTAAGACCAATTTCTCAACAAGCCATCCGCAGGAAGGGCCACCAATAGTCGTAAGTAAAGAATCCAATTAAGCCACACCCATTTTGTGTTTACATATATAACCTCAGGAAGTGGCGCAGTCGGTTGTGATGGAAGATCTCCGGCTCAAGAATGAAACTCGTTCATTTAAATCTCATTAATCGCAAGTTGATTTCAGTCGAAGTCACTTGCATGGGTTCCCAAGAGTTCGGATTTGATCGATTTCATGGACTTGTGGGTGCATTTTATAAATGTCTAAACAATCAGATTTCCACGTGGTAGATTATCAAGAACGTTTATTCACTGGCTAGGGCCCTAGTGAAATAGACTCGTGTGATAAATAAATAAATCAAGCCATTTGGAGCTATATAGGCATAGGCTGTAAGACCTCTCTCGACCACTTGTCGATTTGGGAATATCAAAAACAAAATTGTTCACGCATCATGGCACAATATCATTCAATTCAAACCTGGGCCCACTTTCCTCACACGCGTCCGAATCTCGTTGCGTCGATGTGGACCACAACGAGCAATGTGGCCCGTCGGATTTGTCGAGGTCCGAGGGAGCCTCTGTTGTGAGAAAGCGACTGCTGAGTGCTGAGGACTGGGGAGTGGGACGCCGCGGTTGGGCGTTCCCTGTGAAATCCTCTCCCCAAAATTATTTCTATTTGCATGGAAAGAAGAGGAAAAGAAGGTCCGCAGGGGGCCCGGCTGAAGTCTGAAGTAACTACGGTTAAAATCAACTCTTGGGTGCAGCGAAAGGGACTAACTACATTCCCACTTTTCAGCTCATCGGAGGAGGCAGTGGAAAATGTGTCGAAGGGCGAAAGAGTAGCAAGATATAATAATGATTCGGGCAATCGATTGCTTCATGATTGATGCTCCTCCGGAACGTTGCACCGTGTGGGGCTCGCTGTCCAATCGTCCTTCGGCGACAAAGAGGGTCTCTCGTGTCTGTTCGTTCTTTTTTTGTTTTAACGTTCACGGTGACAAGACTGCTTGTCCCATTCTGGTTTTGAAGGAAAAAAAAAAAAAAAAAAAAAATAAAGCCCGAGTCCACCCATTTAACCTTTTTGTCAGTCCAGGCCCGTGCAATACGCGACCTCTTCAGCTTCCCATGCCCCATCGGAGAATTTTTCTTGCGCATTCATAACCAGCGACAGAGAAAATGAATCCTCGGATTTGTGCGTTTCACTTGGTCCTTTCCCCTCTTCCAGATTATATTTTCATTCCAACACCATTTCGGTCGCTGTCGCAGTGAAGAACCCAGGCAATACTCTCTGTCCCGAGACCGTTTTAGATCAAAATCTCGGCCCTGTATTGGAACCCGGAAGCTTCCATCTCTCTCCTGACCAGGGAAGACTGTCCAAAAACTCATGGCAAAAGACGGTGACCATGGGAGTAACATGAGATCAAATTTGTGCTCCTCTCTGATGGAGAGGTTAAAGTCTCCTTTGCAATTTCTTTTGTGCTGCCCGCTTCTAAACATGGAGCAGGCATGATGAGGCTCGTCTACTTACGAGGAGCAGCTACGGTGAGTTATCCATGTCGGATTTCACACGGCAATATGATGGCCGTGTATTCGTAACACCCGTGAAAGATATGCAATCTTCACTCGTATGTTTTTGTCCCCTAATTAGGATCTCAAGACCACTCTGCAGCTGTCAAACAAGGTAAAACAGCAACAGGATAGCAAGCATGAGAAAAACATAACGCTAAAGCTCAGCATGGTTCACAAGAAAATCCGAAGATGAACACTTCAAATTGGCACAGAAGCGGAAATTCCAAAAGTCGCGGCTCTCCAGTTTCAACCAACACTTTATCGCAATCTAACAATCTCCTAGTAAGATCTTTATAGGAAATTTATGAGACTAAGCTATACAAGTTTCAACATGCAAAACCTATGATATTGCTACCAGAGGAGAGGAAAAGATAACATTCACTTCATGTCGACGCATTTGCGGACCGCAGCATTCAGTAATCCCATCGTCAAAGATCTTGAAAGGATTGCAAACAGGTCTCCGCACCAGACGAGGACAATCAAAATCCACCTGGACCTCCTGCTTTCTGATCCACCTCACACTTCAGAGGAGTCTGCAAACAGCAAATGACACAATCAAGTACTCATCGAGGGATGTGACTTCAAGGGAGAGAAACTTACAAGTGAAGAAGGATATGATCTGACATGAGACCATAAAAGCAAATGACGGGTTCACCAATAGCCTGATGGGACATACTCTCCAATGTAACATGATATTTCGCCATTTTGATGAATATTCTCAAGTGATTAATGTGAAACAGTCGATAAAACCCATCACTTACGATGCACCAACCAAAGAAGTGGATGCATGCATGCACGTAACATTTCAATTGATCCATGTGGCATTTTACTTAGAAGTTGCCCCAAATGGAGCGAAAGTTGTGAGCAGAGGTTACCTTGCACTGAAGACCAGTTATAGTAGATCTCAATAAATCATCACCAACTATAAGTCTCAACTTCTTGACAAAATCATCCCGCGTGATCTTCCTTGCCTGGTATTGAAAAGAATGTCAGCATGATTGACCAAAACAATATTCATAACATTTAGAAAGAAGACATTGCAACAATCGTGAGCATACCCTGAACAGGCTATAGTGATTATTCACCAAATCCATGTCTTTATGAGTAACTTTGTCAGAAATAGCAGCAAACAAGTCAGGAAAAGGCATCCAGGGGGATCTAGGAGTCTTAGGAGTGCTGGAACCCATTGTAGGAGCTTTCCCCTGATGTTCCATAATGTCTGAAGGTGGATGGCTACTACTTTCCTGCAATTAACAGGAAGTAAAAGTAAAAAAAAAATTGTATGCAATTAGAGAAAGAAATGACTAAAGAGCCGCATCAGACCACACTTCATAATGACGGGGAGAGGACTATCCTCGGAAGAAACCAGTCATTATACATAAATATCCAAAATGCCTTCATTCACATCCGAACTTTCTCATACCTCTTTGTAGTGTGATCTTGATAATTTATCTTTACTTTTCCAGTTCACATTCATCTTATGCAAATTCGTGCATATGTCCTTCCTAATGGTCAACAGAAGATGGCCACCAATTCGCATTAACACAAGTTCTCCATAGCCTGCACCATAAGCAATGGCATGCCACTAAAGCAAGAGGCATGAACTCTCCATCACCCTGTCCTATTGGGAGAAAGTATAAGTGCCAGCTACACGGCACATCTAATGTGATCGATCATTCACGTTGTCTGTGTGCAATGCTTGTCATCCTGTGTAGCAATTAGCAATGACTTATTTTTTAAGGCTACGCATGGTAACCATTTTGTTCCGAAAAACTGATTTCGATTAAAATGACTTTTTCTGATTCTGTTCCTGGATGAGTTTTAGAAAATCAGAATGTGTTTGATAACTGCCAAAAATTTCTTTTCCTAGAATAGAAACGCGTTTGATAACCGCACAAAATTTCTGTTTCAAAAAATTGTTTCTCTTCCTAATTTTTTTTCATTTAAGTCAAATAACTATGTAGTTACTTTGTAAAATTTCATCATAAATTGAAGGCTAATTTCCAATTCACACTAAAATAATTTAAAATATATTATTATTATTATTTTTTTTTTTTTGGTGACCCAGGGAACCCCGCACGGCCGACAATAGGGAGGTAAACCTTGGGGGCAACACGTGCTAGCCACCACACACGTGCCACCGGTTAAGTCACCCCGCAACGCCCCTGGGTTTGAACACTCGACCTTTTGCGAGAGGAAGAGTGCGCGAACCAGCGGCGCCACCCAGGTGAGTGGTTATTATTTTTTTAGTATGTCATAAATGAAACACAAATTTTAATACATTACGTTTGAAGTTCGATTGAAGCATTGGACGGTTCCATATTAAGAACTCATTTTTTTCTTTAAATGTTGCGTTGTCCAAAATACATACAAACATAGCGACCGAATAATCAAATTATCCATTGACAAAAAAAAAATTAAATTATTCTCATTGATATGAAGTACAAGTCCTTCACTATCATTTTGCAGCTTCTGCCCTAAATTCAAGTGGTCGTTTAGCTTCAGCTTTACATGCGGATGTTTACATTTTGTGATGCACGGCTATGAGTATATATATTATCATTCACATGTTGGATGCCATCATCTTCTGTGACATTTTTTGCAAAAGAGTAAAATCTATGAAATCTAGGAAATTTAGGCCCAAATTTATGAAAATGAGGTCAAACTAGCCTAGTATAAGCTTATTCTATTTTTAGGGATTTTCTAAATTTTTTGTAATTTTAAAAAAAATTTATTTATTTTTATTTATTTTTATTAGGTTGAGGGAAAAGTAACTAGAGTGCTAGAAGGAAAAAGTGAGAGATGTGAGACTTCATTTTGTTTTGTAATTTTCAAAAGTGATTCTTTTTCTAGAACCAATTTTTTTTTTGGTTCTGGATTTTGCTTTAAAACCGATTCTGATTCTCTAAAACCGATTCTGGAAACATAATCAAAATCAAATTTATTTGCGTTATCAAACGCGATTCTCATCCTTTTTTTTGTTTCCAAAATCAAAATTAGAGAATGAGAATGGTTACCATACAGACCCTAATTGGCTTATTGCACCACGTGGCACTGCCATGGTATAACCATCAGATGAAGTGCCTTCTTGTCCTTTTAGTGTTGACTAGAAGTAGCCATCAACTACAAGCACATGGCAATGTACTCTAACTGCCATGGCAAATGAACAGGTAATTTCTAATATTTAGGTTTCTCTCACACCCAAATAAAGATTTCAAAAGAATAAAAAATGAAAATTCTCTATGTCAAATACATCACAGTGCATCGCCAATCATCCAGCAAACCATAGTATCCAAAGCAGAAAATAAGTGGCAGACAAACAACATATTTCAAACCCTTACTGAGTCAACAGCAGACGAGTCTGTTTGAGGCTCCTGGAAAGACCTTGCAATTCTCAATGCAGTACGGTTACTCCTAGTTCCAATCAGATCTCCTGCATGGACAACAATATCGGGGCTAAAGTGCAGCAAATATACATGAAGCACTTGCAGAAAGACATGACTAACTGGGTCATCCAATCAGAAGTTGAACTTATGATCTATCTCCTGAATGAACAAGGCCCATTGAACAATCGACATCAACATATCAAATGACAAGCCTCGCTAAAACATCAACTTCAAAACTCTCTTCATCCAAGATAGGTTGAGACTGTGAAGATGATAGCTGGACATCAAGATCAACTTCTGATGTTCCATCCGACAGATGACCCATAACATAATTGGCACGTTCTACACAATAAGCGTTAGCAAAAGAGATGACCGAAAAATTAATAGAAAACTCTTAAGGAATAAGATATCACCTTCAGGTTTCAATGTGACCTTGAAGCTAATAACATATTCTGGATAAATGTGGGTGTTCATGTTCATAGTCCAGACTACATAACGTGTGGGGTTTTGAAGATCATCTACTCCACTATCAAAGCCCTCGCCACTTGGATAACACTGTGTAGATCCAGGATGTACGACCTCCATGTTTCCCATTATTACACGGCAAAGCACCAAGTGTCGAATCCCATTTTCGTCAACATCACAAGTATTTGCACTGAGAACAAACCAAAAGTTGAAACCTCTATATATGTCAAGAAAATAAACCTAGATGAAATCAACAACGAAAAGGAAAGTACAAACATAAACAACAATTAGAAAGGTACAGGATAAAGTGTCACACGTGCACAACCAGTTTGTCCGTTTCCCTGTTTTTGTTTCTTTGTTTTGGGGGGGTTGGTTATGTTGGTTTATGGCGTCGACAATGGTTCTTAAAAGGGCACTTGTGAAATTAAATATGTTAATGCACAAGGATAATAGCTAGGCCAAGCCTTGCATTTTGACTACTTTCCTTAAAGTCCTAGGACCTGAAGATGCTCTGTCTTTGCTAATTCTTCTTATACACATAAAAAAATATCAAATGTCCAGTGGTTAAAATCATCTAAAGCTCATCAGGATTTGAAGTTTCAACTTTTCTTTGCGGTATGTAAGCATGTGTCTAGATGCATCCATATCAGCTGCTGCACTTTGATAACATGTTTGCTGCTGATATCAAAAGAAGATGTCCACCTGATCTGAATACAGTTTGCAGCTGCAAGCTGCACACCAATGCCACGAGTGGGCTTAGTTATCAGTGCTCCACAATTTCCAAGCCCATGTGCCTTAAGAGTCGGCAATATCGCATTTGGGACAGCAAGCCAAGCATGCTTAATATTTGCCGTTCCCCGGCGCTTCTTGGTGATCTCAATTTGCTTCTGGAAAAGCTCTAACTGATCTTGCATTGGTTCACTTGAGCAGTGGTGCGTATGAAGAATGTCCACAGCAGTAGGACCCATGCCTGTAAGGAAAATCTTCCGCGCTGTTTCAAAATCCAGTTTCATAGCATCGAGTTCTATCCTAGAGGCCACTTCTGTCTCCATCTGCTTGTTCTCACCAACAGTTTCAACCAATTTCACTTGGTGTTTCCTGTCACAGCTATCTTCGACTTCCATAGACATGCAGTCATTGACTGATTTCTGGATTTGCTTGTTGGGAGTAGTTGACTCCCCACTACATTCCTTTAGCTTAAATTGATCTATGCCACTTATATCAATCTCGAGTTGCAGCTTCAATTCGCAAGGCCCATCCCTATGCATAGGCTCTGGTAGATCAAAGCATTTATGTTGACAGCACTCGCTGGCAAAGGTTTCTGGAAAAAAGAAGCTACCGGCTTCATCAATCCAAGCAATAGGTTGCTGCATATTACTTTCCAAGTCTAGTCGAAACATGTGCAAGAAATCTAGCAGAAAATGATCACCACCAAAATTCACCTCGATGG
This sequence comes from Rhodamnia argentea, assembly GCF_020921035.1. NCBI lineage: Eukaryota > Viridiplantae > Streptophyta > Magnoliopsida > Myrtales > Myrtaceae > Rhodamnia > Rhodamnia argentea. Next base: position 5,423,022 of record NC_063158.1, read on the forward strand.
CGGCCTTCTTCTTGCTCAGATCCTCCTTGATCAAGCCAATTAGAGTCTGGGGGAAATCAGTCCAGTCACCATTTTGATAGTACATCAAACGTCGCGGAACCCCACTCTTCATGAAATTATAATAGTATCTAGCAATAGATTTTCCAAAAGGAAACGGACAGCTGGCAGTGCTTTTGAAGCAGTCAACTTTCCTTCGTTTTCCATGCTTATTAGTAGATGATATATCGCAGGAGTGCGGAACTTTGCAAGCAACATCAGCAATGCCAACTGCTCGCTTTCGCTTCAATTGGAGCGAGATTCTTTGCTTACCATCACTATCCAACACCTTTCCGATTTCGGCTTGCATTTCTATCTGCTTGTACTAGATCAATCACTATTGACGAGTTCAAATTCGAAAGCAAAACAAGCTTGCACGGCAAGTTCGACAAATAGCCTGGCTCAGGTGCACCTCAGAGTGACAGCGCCGCCACTGAAGATTGCTGAAGAGACCTGAACAAGTTAAATGCGTCAGAAACTAACTTTTTCCACCAACAACAAATGAAGCCGGACAGAAAAACCCGCTACATATGCAGAGACGAACTCATCTTATTTGAATCTTTTGTAATACATCTGTTAAGTGTCACTTTGGCAGGAAAAGATAATAAATACTTTGCCATCAATATCACAAGATAGAGCTTGGTAAGATTAAAATCAAAAGATAGACATACCAAGTGTAGGTGTTAAAGTCCATTCTGCACATATTCATCGTCTCAATATCTGTTGCAATTATATTCACAGAAAAAGTCATCCCCTTTGATCGCTGTAACGCCTTAAAAAGGACAGCCCCTAAAAACATCTGCAATCAATAAGTTCCATTAACATACCAAACCACAAATCAAATTCCAGCACGTATCCTATTCATTCTGCAGTTACAAGTCATAAGTAACAGACCGAAGGGACGGACCCCAAACGAACTCAAAAGTCCACAAAATCTACAATATAACTCAACTCAAGTCTGAACGCTCCCGGCTTTCTGCTAAAACCCTATTGCTTACTATATCACTCCAGTTTGAGTAGACAAATCAGGCGGCCACAAAAAGAAAAGATTCAGAATCGTCAGTAACCCTACTGATGAGAAGGGTCTCTAAAAAAAAAAAAATCCTCGAAACTAAGCAGAACCACCAGATCTACGTTAGATCTTCCCCAATTGCCATCGACAATTCTAAAAGGCCCAGTATGAAATTTTACGAAACCTAAAAAGCAGATACACAAGCCAAATTCAACCACAAGGTACGGATTTCATCCGCCCGTAGGGGGGGGGAGAGGGGGAAAGGAGGAAAGGAGATACTTACACGAAAATCGTAAGAGAAAACAAAGAAATCAGCTCCGATCTGCTCCGATCAACACGAACCACAAAAACAAGCGGCGATTAAATCGTTAAGCCTTTCTGACATGATAATAACAAAGCAAAAACAAAAACAAAAAAACAACGAAAAACCTTCAATCCCTCCCATGAAGATTTCTCTTGGTTGTTTGCCATAAAATTCAATCCCCAAGAAAGTATCAGCAGTAGAAGACAGGCGATCTAGCTTACCAGAAAACAAACAAACGATAGGACTAGTCGATAGGTGAACCGCCGTCGATTAGGCAGCCCCAAGGCCGGACGGAAATCGATCGAAACCCTAGATCGGGAGGCACGAACGAACGAGAGGAACAGTAAGAGGAGGAGACGACGCCGTTAAGCGACGAGCGACGAGCGACGAGACCACGACGAGGAAGAAGCCAGTGGCTAAACGGCTTGAGCCCTAGTCGGCGACCTCGCGAGCCATTTTGATTCCCCCGCTCCAAGCGTGTGAAAGGTCGGTCTTCTTACGTGACAGAAAAGCAAACGTCCCTATCCCCCAGCCCCACTAATTTGAATTATCAGTCCCTGTTCCCCGAGGGCTTTGATATCGTTACCCGCACGGCAGGGGGCTTCCCTCACCGCTCGCCCTGATTGGACGGGACCGAGCGACCCCGATCGTTGACTTTTCAAAGTATGCTGCCCGCTGCGTGTTGATTGGTGGTTGGAGTTTTTTTGATTTTTTCTTCTTTGTTTTTTTTTGGAGAGGGAAGCGCATCGATGACTCCTTGACTAGATTTTTGTGGGTGTCCGTGTCACTGATCACATCCGCTTGTCGATGCCGAATCGCAATTTTCCATTTCTGCCGGGGTCAGTTCTGGAAAGAAGAAGATTTTACTTTGAGGAGGACATGGTGGGCCCCGGTGGGAAAGTAGGAGGAAGATAGGATAGCCTACGTGTCGCCATCATCACCTTCCCAATTAGAGAGAGAGAGAGAGAGAGAGAGAGCTCGCGCGTGTGTGGGCCCCGCGGGGCGGCCCAAGAACGAAAACCAAGGCGTGATGAAAGCCCCAAGGAAACGAAGCAATTCGGTAACGACGTTGTAAGCAAAGACAAGTGGGAGGGACCCATCAGCAACACTCCGCTGACTTTCAGATTGTTGACCGGTGAGAACCTCATTCATACATCTCGGGTCTATGGAATTTGATCTGACGTTCCTCGTAGAGGAAATAAAGGTTTATTTCGTTGTCGTGACGGGGCTTAACTCTTTCGCCGCCGCCACCACCGCTCCCGATGTGGTTCTTGCCCGTCTCGAGAAAGGGTCGAGAGGCGTGAACGATGCACGTACACGGGTGACGAGATCGAGGGGTTTGACAGGTGTATATATATATCAAGAGGGGTGTTTTGGGATTTTGGGTTGATCTGATGTGAAATTCTATCTTTGTGTTCTATTCTTTCAGCTAGTAATACCGACCCAGTATGCCATATGCCGCTTTCGCTTGGTAAAAGGAAAGGTACTGGGTTCCCAGCCAACAATACTAGAATATTGAGACTTGGAATTGGCAAATTGTGGGGGAGGGAGCGGACGGTGCCGCCTCCACCAGATAAGCACAAAACAGCAGAGAAGACTTGGAACTTCCCGTGGGATTCCGAAGTCACGAGCAAGGAAATTGCTGCTTCTTCAAAAGTCTTCCTAGAGTCATTGGAAAAAGCTGAGTTGATTCTCCCTATGATCTGACTCTAGAGAACAGGACTCATTTTGATTGAGAAAGTTCAGAGAACTTTCTCTAGCGACCATTCTTTTCGCCCTGTACATGGTTCTGCATGCAGCAGCAAAATACTTCAGTTTAAGCAAGCAGTATACCTCGATTGATGTTGTCACTGTTATCCATTTTCTTATCCTTCTCTTTTCAGCTGTGTAACACGAGCAACAGATTAGCTCAGAGATGAATATTATAAGTCCAAGGGAGTGTTCTTAGTCTAATGATCAGCCAACTAATGCCAATTTGTCGGAACTTGCTTGGGAGAAGGTTCATTTGATATGACACGCGCACCAAAGTTTGCTTGCCAGGGGTGGCAATGTGCTGTTTTTGATTGGATGCGAAAATGGTGGTACCTCGTCAGTTGTCAAATATCAGACGATGGAATCTGGAAAAGGAAAGATGCACATAGGCTTTCATCGTTTCGAGAAAAGAAGCATCAACTTCGCTTAGACTTGAAGCTGTCACTCTTCTTGTTGAAGAAGAACAGAGGTTTTGGTTCAACAGGGCTCCGATCAACTCCGAATCAATTAAGCCGTAAGTTTCGCGGTTTTCATGAGAAAATAAACACACCCTGATGCGGAAATCATGACCGAGAGAAGTTTCAAACAGGTTCCTATTTTGTACTGATATCTCGGGGTTGCAGAAGATACCAAGAGCCCTCGAATGCTCATTAACTTGATGTCCATCTGCTAACAATGGATGTCTCATGCATGAACAAGCAGATTATCGAGTTGATGACCGCCATATCCGAACTTTTATGATGCATAGTGCCGGTTCAGGAGCTTCAAACACTGATGAGATTTTAAAAGAACCAACTACGTTTAAACCCTCTACCCAACTAACACGCACAGAAAAAAGGTGTCAAGAAAACCTGTGCCTGCATTGTAAATTTTATAGTAAATCAGTATACTGAACCCATCATAGAATGGCCTCTGTATTAGGTGAAGCTTTGTCAATGGGACCGCCTGTGCTACATGTGACTTCACACTTTAACTTTTGCTGCAGCTTCCTTAATTTGTTCGATTGTGAAGATTCCAAAAACATCGTCATCGCTTACAGCATTGATTGCCGCTAGTGCTACATCATCAACACTAACTGGTGGAGCCAACAGAATATCAGATGCTGGGAGAGAGCTTAGAGGTTTGGTGAAGTTTTCCAGGGCCTGCAAAATTCTCTCCACTGGTTCACCAATAAAGTCGAGAGGAATCTCAATACCATCTATCCTCCTTTTCCCGTATATGAAACCCGGTCTCAAGACAACACCTGGAGTGGAAAAAACATTCACATCAGTCCTGTTGCAGCTAATAGCCATGATCAAATCAATAATCCTTCCAGAGGACTCTTCTCTGAACGTAGCAAAGGACTGTAAACCATTAGCTTGCCCACAGATTTGATGGAAAGTTGCTGTAAGATTCCCCATAGTTGAATTAGGGAAAAGCATCACCGAAAAAAGAGAGTTGTAGCCCAAGGTCAGGGCAATGCCTACAGATACGAATTCCTTGCGGCTTTTCTTCTCTTGTTGCTCATCTTCATTCCAAGGATATTGTTCAACAGACTTGTATGAATAATTTTTATTGGGCTACCATCAAAACATATAGTTGATTTTGTCATGGAAAATCTAGTTAGCAATACTATGCCCATCCACATGACAAATATCCCTGTAGAAGACATTTCTCAGATTACCTGCGTTCGGATACTTGGAGAGGACTTCTGATTCGGCTTTTCTCTTTCCAGTGAAGTATCCAGAAGAAAGAAGAAAAGATGGCAGGTTGTAGTCATGCACAGAGATCAGGACAAACTTCGGAACACCTGCAAGGAATAGAAGGAAAGAATATCATGTCGATTTTTAAATTAGAGGATTCGCTGTGGTGCATCTAGGGTCCTCATCAATCATATTTCTTTCAGGAAACTAGAGCCATTTCCTAAAGCCAAGACTAGCATGATTAACCAATTAACTAAGTAGCATCGGCTACAACTTCTCACCAAAGTCCTTTGCAGCATTCACAGCAACAACGTTGGCCTCCCCATTGATCCTCTGCATCTGCTCTTCACTACCAAAACCACCAAGGGTTGAAACCACAGCAGTTGCCCCAACTAAAACTTCATCCCAGTTGGCGTAGAAAACATCTCCTACAGGGAGACACATTAAGTAATCATTAATTGATAGTAAGCTACTGAGCATGTGACATGCTCCTCCATGTGTGCACAAGTGCCATATAATAAGTGCACAAGTCTCCTTGGTAACAGCTCCACAGCCACTCAGAGAGACAACCATCAACATCAAGAACAAGCCTAGACAGTCTATTCCAAGCTATTAGCCGTAGGCGTGCACAGTGTGCACAAAAGCTCTGCATTGTTGCATCAACTCTAGCCAGTAGCAGCCTCAGCAGCCTAATTCTCAGAACTTTCCACCATGATTTGCAGTAAATTTCATTCAGAAGTATTACTATGTCCATAACATAATTCTGAGAATCACCAAGAAGACAAAGGTTGGCATAATTTCTTTTGACCCCGAAATGATGGACAACATTCTAGGGCAAAATAGATAAACCGTAAAACAAACAACCAGAACTTTGTAAGACATGAACAATGCACAAGAATTTATGTCTTGCTAGATAGACTAATGTGCTAGTCAAAGTGGTATAGCTTTCAAGACCTGCTAACCAAACAACTACAGCATATATCAAGATCTATCAGAAATTTCATTGCAACTTCCAAGATTTCACGAGTAAAGGAAGGAAAGAACAACATTTTCTTTGAAGCAAGGCAAACAAGAAAAAAAAATGGCATAATCACTCAACAAAGCTAACTCTAAATGAAGAACTGTCCAAGCATTCTGAGACGATTTACTGATAGGAGTTCGCCTCTACAGTGATAATACATCCAAAACTCATACTCGAATGGAAGTTCAAACAAAGAAGTCCAAAGACATGCCTGAAGCCCACGTAACCTGATCCACCCAAGAACCTTGGTAAGTAGGTCGTCCAGACCTGCAAAAGTAAACATATATACAGTTCAAACCAGGTTCTATAGGAGAACAATCAGCTCTACCGATTTAAGACCACTATATGTCTTGACGAGATAAATGACACTCAATCTGTCGTTGGCTGATTATTGGAATTGGGAACTGATCATGAGCAGATCCGTCTATAGTTTTCCCACTTTTATAGAATAGTTCTCTCACCTGCTCAAGCTAACAACCTCTATTCCCTTGGATACAGCTGCCTTACAAATTGCAGAGCCAACAAATCCGCTGCCTCCGAGAACAACAACCTATCAATAGAAGATTCACCATGACGATGCCATTGTTATAAGTAGGCAACTAGAGCTCAAGCCAATGACTTACGAAATCTAGGTTCAAGTCTAACAAGTTCATACCCGTTCAGTCTTCACATCAGCCACAACATCTATTGTAGCAGAATTTGAGTCATCCCTTACACCAGCTTCTGCATAGCTGCTTTTTACTTTAAACCTGCAAAATCTACATCCATGGTCAACATATAAGTACCATTACTTCAAGTCTCATCCAAGGAAAATAGCTGAAGGAAGTATATATGACAAATGGAAAAAGATGATTCAGCAGCATAAGGCATGGCATGATGCACAGCAGACGTGGACAAGCTGGTCTAGACTCTGGAGGTCGCGCCAATTGGTGGCAAAAGTAGATATGAAAAATCATTCTACTGCATAGCAAGAAGGAAGTGGTCAACAAACAGAGGAAACAATGACAGTCCACGGTCTGAGCAGAAAAAACCGCACGGGCGGGCCATTAAAACTCCTTCTCATAATGCTGAACCAGCTCGACACAGCTTATTGCCTCAGAAAATTTGTATTAAATGTCGTAAACTCAGGACAAGGTACTGCGCCATTCTATAGTGCTGGTAGGAATAACCGCTAGGAATGGTCATAACACTCTCTCAGCTATCCTCCCTCCAGTATCCTTGCTCGAATTCCTCACGCCCATTGCCTTCCCTATCACAAATTAGATTTGAACAACACCTCATACAATAAAAAAGCTCCCCTTTTTTTTTTATATATAAACAGCTCTTAATTGGTCCCCAAACCCCTTCCAATTGCGCATTTCGGAGCAGAGGTGAACAATCTCCCTTCCTCCCTCCATCCCTCTCTCTCCGTCAAACAAGAAAACTATCATAATCAATTCAACAAGACCGCGAAATGCCGTATCAGTACACCCGATCACTGAATAGAGTACGAGAGCACTGCACAGAAAGATAACCCGAGCGAATTTGAGAATTCCAGAGCAAAAAACGAAAGTTCGCGAGAATAGGAGAGCTAACCGGGTGCTGGGAATGGAGATGGAGCGGGCAGGGAAGGAAGCGCGGGTGAAGGAGCACGGAGGCCTGGAAATGGCGGCTAACGAAGAAAACGACGTCATTTCTCTCTGCAACTGGCCGACGAGGACTCGACCTCAAAGACCCCCGATGACGACGATGTCGAGAAGCAGAGAGACGAAATTCGGAAATGGAGAAGACTCGGCGTCTGTTTTTTCTCCGTGTCTCTTTGCCGAAGTTGGGACGATCGAGTGATGGACATAAAACAGCCTTCGTGAAATTTGAAGGGAATTTGTTCAGCCATTCGGGAGTTGGGCTTTAGGATTCTCCGACGGTCGGCGGAATTTTTTTTAATCTAACATAAAATATATATATCAGAAAAATAATAAAAGTTTAGGAGGAGTTATCTGTTTTTTTTTTTGCCAGAATATGCCTTTAATCCATCATTTCCGGTGCAAATTGAAAAGATAAAAAGGAAATAGTTTTCTATCCTCTCGAAAGGACCTACTACCCATTCTCCTCCCGATAAAAGGGGTGATTAGCTCCCGGTCCAGTCCAAATCTTCCCAAGAACCGTGAACCAAAGATCGAACAGGAGGTGCGTGGAATTGAATAGGACCGAACCGACTAGTTCAATTCCTGGATGGTCCAGTGGAATCGGTTGCATGTGCTTGAAATACATATTTACACATTATAAATGTGTATATGTACCCATAACAATTAATAATTTAAATGATTTTTAAAATAATTTATAAGAAATAAAATTAAAATCAAAAAAAGAATAGTCGGTCTGTCCGGATGGGCAATTTCACCCTTAGAACTGGTCCTATCAGTTCTTTTTGCTCACCCCTAATAAAATTTTCTGAATTTCGATTTCATTATTAATTTGCATTCACAAGAAATGCACATGATTTTCTTGGTTTGCATTCGAAACGGTTCGGGGCACATTACTTCAAATGACCAAGACACGTTCACATGATAAACGAGGAGGAGCACAGAGCTAGGGCACGAGGTTCCGTCTTTATATGACAAGGAAACAGGCCATGTTCACGTCCGCTTGAGGACAATCGCTGGTTAGTTTGATTTTGAGAGATCGTCCGTGAACTGTCAAGGGGGCCTCTCGAACAAGTGCCTCCAAACCCAATGGCCTCAAAACATTGTAGGCCCATGAAAAAAGCATTCGATAGTGTAAACACTCATCGTTTTTTTATTTATTTATTTTTTTTTATTGGTGGTAGATTCGAAATAAGTCATAGAGAATTAGTTTATCGGTGCGAAATTTCGATCCAATCGCATAAAAAATGAATACGATTGCAATTCCAATTGAGATATAGCTTCCATCTCGAAACCGTTATCCTTAAAGAAGTTCCGTAAAAGCAAGAAACTTCATAATAGTCCGTGACTAAATGCCTCGAATGGCAAATGAGAGGTCCAAAAACAGTTGCCGCATGATAGGCAATGTGGTGGAGATGATAGGAACAAAGGGCCACAAACTTCAAACAGAGCCAGTGCACAAGCCGTGCGATAATCAACTTGGTTTGGTTTTGCAGTTCGATTTAGTGTCAATTTTTCATTTCTTTAGGTCTCAATTAGGGGTGAGCATGGTTTCAAGGTGAAATAGGGAATCGGGGAACCTAATCGGTGAGAACCGATCAAGTTTCGGGTTCTAGAGTATGCAATGTAAGCTTTGAGTTTAAAAAATTAGGAAATTAGTTTCGACGGTTAGGTTTCGTGTTTCAGATTTCCATCTAAAAGTAGTTTTTTTTAATCTTTTTTGTTCTTCGTTTTCGAGGATCCCGTTATAATGGCGTCCGATGAGGAGTGTATAATATGGAACCACTAGTCCGAATTTCTATTTTCGACGATATTCACGTTTGAAACTTCTACTTTGTTAATATTTTATAGTATTCACGTGTCTAAATATAAATTGTGATTGATGGAATGTAGCAACAGCAAATTTTGGTCATTAGAGATAACGACTCGCTGCAATTGCTCGGTTAATAATACAGATAAAACTTAAGTAAATCTCGAAACCTATGATATAATAGGTTTCAAGTTTTAAAATTTAAAAAGTCGATTTCAACGGGTAGGTTCTAAATTCACTTAAAATATGAACCGATTCCGACACCGCGCTACCCGCTAATGTACGCAGCAAAAGGACACAAAATGTCTCTGGTGGCCTTGGACAACTGGCGTGCTTTTTTGCGTTTTGCTCTCTCGAGTATGTAATGCATAAACGACCAAGAAACAACAAGTCTGACGAGCGACTTAAGAATTAGCCTTCTTCGCCGCGAAAGGGAAGAGCAGTGAAAGAGGACGAAGGAGAAGATCGTCGGGCGACGACGCTCAAAGCTTTGTTTCTCTCACTCCGCTCAGCTTATGCTGCCACTCAATAGAATCTCAAGGTCTCTCTCTCTCTCTCTCAGTGGAACGAAATTGACCGTACTGCATTTGCTTTGCCCGCCAGATCATCGATCAATGTGTGGCCTTCGCGGTCTCCACAGCTCTGATTCAGGTAAGGCGTAATTAAATTTAGCATCGTGCTACGTTTTCACGAGCGTCGGTTTTCGGATTTGGTGAGCGGAACGTGTAAATGGAGGAAGTGCGTTTGGCTCTGCTTCGTTCTTTTTCTGGAATAGGTTTGAGAGTTCCTCGGGAGGAGGAATATGTCTAGGCTACTCAAGAATTTCACTGGAAGTTGCAAAAGGAATGTCGAGTTATCTTGGCTTCTTTACGTGGAAACCAATTGATGTAACCAATGCACTTGAACTTTTACTCTGATCCTGTGAGGTAGATGAGGATCTTTTGTTAGGGTCAAGTTGAAAGGAATTGAATTGAAGGAAATTTAGTTGACCAAGATCGGCAGGATCTGACTACAATGACTACTCAATTAGGGATCAGATTTACCATTTTCACAGGGATATTGATTCATTTTTAATGCCCCAAGCTTGCAAAGAATGGAGAAGCCCCGGACAATGAAAAGGAACAAAGATTTTTCTGGGACGACCATCGAATTATCGTATTGTGAATAAGTTGAACGAACACGGAAAAGAGGAATTATGATGCGGTTCAATTAACTATAGCCAGGACATTTACATCGAGTGAGAACATGAGATGACTTGTTAGATTCTTTGGATACTAATATCATGACTCTTTACATTTCAGATTTCCACCAGTCAGTCTTGTTGGTTTAGAGAACGGAATTGATGGAACAAGCTAGATTTAGGGAAATTGTCGCAGCTACTTCTTAGATTTTCCATTTACGGAAGATTTGTTCATTTCCCATTTCGCCTGTAGAACATTCCCCACTCAAAAGTCTTGCGTGGCTCAAATCCCCTTACGGACTTTGATGTTATAAAAACAGGGTAGTGTAAATGCCCATGGTTGGATCCTTCCCTTTCAACTCGTTCCTGTCAGGGGTGCTTTCCTGTGTTGGGACGGCGGTCCTTGCAGGTGAGCAGGGTAGGCTTGTGAACATATTTGACGTCTATTGAAAATTTTTCTGCATTATTTAGAACTGCACATGGGTTTTCTCGTTGGTAGTTTTGTCTCCGTATCCAAGTGAACAAGGAGGATAAGGAGTTCGAGGTAAGTAAGCCTTCATCTGTCTGACTTGTTCTTCGTTACATCTGAAGGTTGGAGATGCCCGCCTGGCCATTGCGAGAAATTGAGGAATTACAGTGCTCTAATCGTTGCTTGCTTATCCTTGTTCTTTCATTTTCCCTGTTTTGCAGGATCTACCGCCCGAGCGCGCTTTTGCAGATTCCGTTCTCTGCAATTTGGCGCTTCACTTGGTGACTATGAACTTCCGTGGCTGTAACTACAGCCACGGGGTTTTGCAGGAAGATTTCTACCGATAGTCGAGAATCTCTTGTCGCCGTTCCTCCCTTCTTTCGCCGGATAGTAACTCGCAAGTAGTGATACCAGCATAGCATATTCTTGTCGAATGACTTGGAAGCAGAAAATGTTGTCTTAATTACTTAGAAGAAGCTAGCTTTCGAGATGTCTTCCGGGAGAGTTTACGACCTCAGTTGTTCCATCTTTTAGTATATGTCCTAGCTATCTAACGATAAAGAATTAGGATTATAGAATCTTTTAGAGGAATCTCGTATCTCTCGATGGTCAAGACCAGAAAAATAGTAATCCGCAGAGCATTAGACCTTTTTTTTTTTTTGGTCTAGTTGTATTTTATCCTATTCTATTATACAAGCCACATTGTGTGCGCTACGTGCCATGTCAAGTTGTTAAACCCTGTTCTCTCCTCACGCGTCCCATCCTACTCCCCTCGAAGGTGGGGATTTGAACCTCTAATCTCTCTCTTCCCAATGGGAAGAGTGGTCACTTGAGCAATCCCTAGTGATTACACAGCATCAGACCGCACCGCCACCGAGAAGTTACAGCAAATGCCAAGAGAGACCTTGAGTTCACCGATCACCAGCCCTTCCTCTAAAACATTAGGCCATGGCTCAGCGACCCCGTTTCTAACACGTGTCTTGAGTTTTTATCTTTATTGTGGACACAACTTTGTAGGTCCAATTCCCCGCAAAATCCCTAATTTAGGTTCAGTATCAATTTTGCCCCGAACTTTTCTCGTCTCGGAAAAAACCCCATTTAGTCTCAAATCTATTTTGAGCTATTCTTCGTCTTAAAAAAAAACAACAACAACTTTAGGTACATTTTCAAATCTATCCCGAGCTATTTTTAAGAGGAAGATCACTATTTTTACTCTAGTCTCAAATATATTCAATTAGCCCTATGATAAAAAATCGCCGCTAATTGTCCCTAATTTTCATATCTCAAAATAGGCCAAATGGGCATCCGGAGTATCAATATTTATGTACGGCGTTCACTTTAGTGTCAATATTTTTTTTGATCACTTAAGTGCCACTTTCGACCAAAAATGATTATTTAAGTGTTAATTTCAGTCAAATGTGGCATTTTTTAATTATTTTTTTAAATATTTTGTGGATTTTTTTTTAAAAGTCATTCCACATGACAATTTTTTAAAAAAAAAATTAGACGTGTAATATTTTTTTACAAAATAAGCTAAAATATTTTTAAAAAAATTAAATTAAAGTTATAAAATTAGCTAAATAACTAAAAGAAGCAAAAAAAAAAAAAAAAAATCCTCGCCAATCAACACAGTGTTTTTCCTTCTTCTTTTTTTTAACTTTTGGCTTTTTTTTTTGCTGACTTGGAAGCTCCGGCGAACCACGTAGATGCCACATCACATTTCTGATGAAGCTCACAGGAGTTGGCACTTAAATAACCATTTTTCAAAAAAAATTGGCACTTAAATGATAGTTTAAAAAGAAATGTTTGGCATTAAAGTGAGCACCGTACACAAATATTAGCACTTCTAGTGTCCTTTTGCCCTCGTAATAGTATCATTTTGGAGATAATTTTTCATGTTATGTTACTTACACCGATTTGTTAATCTCGCATCAAGTTGGTATTGGAAGATAGGGGTAGATTTGCGAATAGAATGAAAATTGGCGATTTATTTTAGACAAAAAGAAATCACGGCAGATTTGGAACTAAACCTAAAGTTTGGGATTTTTTCTAAGCTAAAAAAAGTAGGGGTAGATTTGGGATTAACCCTAATTTTTTGGAGTTTTCTTTATAGACGAAAAAGTTTCGAAATAGAATTGAAATTCGATCTAAAGTTGATGATTTTCTAGGGAATTAGGCCCAATTTTGTAGCTAGCAAAATGTGAGGACGGTGGGGAGATAAGGATTAAAGACAATGTGCTTCGAATCACCATGCATGTGATTAATGGAACTAAGAGTTGGGACTGAATCCAAACTTCGAGTTTTTTTTTTTTTTTTCAGTTAAAAAAAGTTCGAAACTGAAATGAGACTAGATCTAATTTTTTAGGGAATTGGGCTCAATTTTGTATCTTAGCCCTATGTGGGAATGGTGGGGAAGACGATGCGCTACGAATCACCATGCATGTGATTAACGGAACTAAGGTAAGATTAGCGTATCTTAATCCGGAGATAAGCTTGCTCAGCGTGCCTAGAGTCGAAGCAAGCACGGTCCCCACGAACGAAAAAGCCAAGACAAAAGAGGCGCATCAAAAGTCCCAACAACTACATTAGTTAAAAAGCCGAAAGTTGCAATAGAAGACCGAAACAATTAATGTCTCTTTATCGTCTCTCCCTCCCAACGATCTTCAAATTTCGAATTTCAAAAATCTCCTCCAACGTTCGACATCCTCCTCCTCCTCCTCCTCTCTTCTTCCTCGTTATTAAACGACCCGATTTCTCTCTCCGATCGCTGCGGCTGCGCTTCACTTCCTTGTTTCTTCCACTCGACGTTGCTGACCTCGAGCCGCCACGGGAAGCTCAATCCTGGGTCGTTGGCCCCGGCCCCTCCGAGTTTTCGAGCTGCTGCTTCGCTTCAGCGGTGTTGCTTTGAGCTGAAGGTAAGCTTTTTCATACACTCCTTCTCCTTTTTTCCTTTTGGCGTGGACCGAGGTTCTCGTGCTTGCTGCGTAGAACCCGCTTCGTGGTTCTTACCGTTCTGGCATTCTTGTTGGTGGTAATCTCAAGTGGAAAGCGACTGTTTTTGTTGATTGTTCAACGTGATATCATAACGAGCTGTGGAAGAATGTCTTTCCTTCCTTCTCGTAATTCAGTGCCACGATGAAAATAAGAGAAGCTTGAGTGAATAGTTCGAATTCGAAGCTACAACTTTGGTGCAATAGCCTCACTTTGAACTGATTTAATGTTGAGGTTTGTAATTTATTTCTGATAACTCGGTGATGTTGTTCTCTGCATAAGATGCTCTATGCTCTGCTCACAAGAGGTCACTTATTAAATCATTGTGAGACTATGGTCTGGAGTCCCAGGGCTCTTTGACGTTTTCCTGATGAATTCCAGGCTCTTACAGGACAGAGATGGATACCGGAGTTCACATGAGAAGAATGAGCACGCCTGCAATCCGCCAAGTGAATAACTCCAGAGACGACGCCGACAGCGTAGTCAGCAGCGCCGAGTTCGCTAGCTACACGGTCCACATTCCCCCCACGCCGGAGTACCACCCGATGTACATGTCGATCGAAGCTTCAAATGCCGAGAAAGTCGAAGACCTGTATGCATCGAGCTCACTCTTCACGGGAGGGTACAATCGCGCCACGCGCTCTTTTTTGAAGGAGAAGATGACCGACTCCATGTCGAACCATCCTCAGATGGCAGGTGCAAATGGATCGACATGCGCAGTACCGGGGTGCGACGCGAAGATCATGAGGGACGAGCGAGGAGAAGACATCGTCCCGTGCGATTGTGATTTCAAAATATGCAGGGACTGCTTCAGGGACGCGGTGAGAGGGGGAGATGTGGTTTGTCTGGGGTGTAAGGAGCCTTACAAGGGGCTGGACATAGCTGAGCCGGAGATGAATGATGGGCGGCGTGTGTCTTCTGGGGGAATGTCGAGGGGCGAGCGAAGGATGTCCATGATCAAATCAAGGATGTCGCTGAAGAGGTCAGAAATGGATGACTTTGATCATAGGAATTGGCTCTTTGAAACGAAGGGGAGTTACGGATATGGGAACGCGATGTGGCCTAAAGAGGACGTGGATGGAGATTACGATGGATTCGGTAACCCCCAAGTGCTTTATGACAAAAGGTGGAGGCCCCTGACTCGCAAACTACATGTCTCGACTACAATCCTCAGTCCCTACAGGTACATTCTCTGGCACAACTTCGAAGCTCTCTTTTGCGCCTCTGTGCTTTGTGAGTGTAGTATGCTTCTTTTGCTGAGATAGTTTTTATTTGGAGTTAAATATCGCATTGTCGCAGTTTTCGGCTGCTCAAGTTTGCTTCTCTTTTGAATCATGAACTGAAATCTTTCACTAGGTGATGTTCCGAGATATATGGTCATGTTAACAAAGGAAATGAAAGCATTTGTGCTCTAGCACTTTGACAAAATAGGTGGTAGCACTTATTGTTATTGGTGAATCGATGAGATGCTTTTTGGATCACATAATTTGTACAAATGAACCTATAGATCTTTAGTATTATGTCTGTGATTCTCTGTTAAGATTTTCTTTCTGGCAGAGCGATTCGTAGTCCAGCTTGTTGCTGCTTCTCAAGTCATTAGTTTCATAGATTTGGATTAATTTTCTTACATGACTATGGTGATAAGTATATATCTGATTGATTTTCACCATGGTTGACATGCCATGTCGCTCCAATGGACCATATTTTTCTTCAAAGTTTAGAAGACCTTAATCTATGCTTTAGGGCCTTCTTTTTGCGGCCGAGTTGGCGAACGTTCTCATCAGCCTATTGTAACATCTATTCTTTCAGGCTCTTAATTTTCGTCAGAATTGTTGCTCTGACACTACTTTTGGCATGGCGGATTAAGCATCCTAATGAAGATGCGATGTGGTTGTGGGCAATGTCTGTGGTTTGCGAGATATGGTTTGGATTCTCATGGCTACTTGACCAACTTCCAAAACTCTGTCCTATTAATCGCTCTTCTGACCTTGATGCCCTGAAAATGAAGTTTGAAACTCCTACTCCTACCAACCCTACTGGAAAATCTGATCTCCCGGGTATCGATATCTTTGTCTCCACCGCTGATCCGGAGAAAGAACCGCCTCTTGTCACTGCAAACACCATTCTGTCAATATTAGCAGCTGACTATCCCGTTGAGAAGCTCGCATGTTATGTGTCTGATGATGGAGGTGCACTCTTAACCTTCGAGGCAATGGCGGAAGCTGCAAGTTTTGCCAATATGTGGGTGCCATTTTGCCGTAAGCATGGAATTGAACCCAGGAATCCAGAATCTTACTTCAACCTAAAGAGAGATCCCTACAAAAACAAGGTCCGACAGGATTTTGTTAAGGACCGTAGGCGGGTTAAGCGTGAGTATGATGAATTTAAGGTTCGGATCAATGGCCTTTCCAATTCGATACGACGACGTTCTGATGCGTACAATGCTTGTGAGGAGTTAAAAGCTGCGAAGCTGCAGAACAAAAACGAATCTGGTGAAGGAGTGGAGAGTTTGAAGATTCCTAAAGCTACTTGGATGGCTGATGGAACCCACTGGCCCGGCACCTGGACTGTTCCCACGGCTGAACACTCACGGGGTGATCATGCAAGCATCATACAGGTATGACTTGACTAATAAAAGGATTCCAAGGGCTTAAGATCGATGAATTCACAATTTTAACTGTACGAATTGCAGGTAATGCTGAAACCTCCAAGTGATGAACCATTGAGAGGTACTGAATCAACATCACCTATCGATCTAACTGAAGTGGACATTCGTCTTCCTATGCTGGTCTATATATCTCGTGAAAAGCGTCCTGGTTATGATCACAACAAGAAAGCCGGTGCTATGAATGCACTTGTTCGAGCCTCGGCCATTATGTCTAATGGCCCCTTCATCCTAAACCTTGACTGTGACCATTATATATACAATTCCCAAGCAATGAGAGAAGGCATGTGTTTCATGATGGACCGAGGCGGAGATCGCATCTGTTATGTCCAGTTCCCACAGAGGTTTGAAGGAATAGACCCATCTGATCGCTATGCCAATCACAACACCGTCTTTTTTGATGTCAACATGCGGGCTCTTGACGGTTTACAAGGTCCGGTTTATGTTGGAACTGGATGCCTCTTTCGTCGGACTGCTCTATATGGCTTTGACCCTCCTCGAGTCAAAGAACGTGGGGGCTGCTTTAGACAGATCTTCAAGCGACATCGATCGTCTGCTGTGGTTGCTTCTACTCCTGAAATTTCCCTCGTCGAAAATCACTTTCTTGGTATGGGAGATTCTGGCCAGGAAGAAGTGAATCTTCTCCCTAGTAAGTTTGGAAATTCAGTCCTCTTTGTTGAATCTATTCGCATAGCTGAATTTCAAGGTCGGCCGCTCGCTGATGACCCATCAGTGAAAAACGGGCGGCCGCCTGGTGCTCTTGCTATTCCTCGGCAGCTTCTCGATGCACCGACTGTTGCTGAGGCAATCAGTGTCATCTCATGCTGGTATGAAGATAAAACTGAATGGGGGCAACGAATTGGTTGGATATATGGGTCTGTCACAGAAGATGTGGTCACAGGGTATAGAATGCATAACCGAGGATGGAGATCTATTTATTGTGTTACCAAGAGGGATGCTTTCCGTGGGACTGCACCTATTAATCTCACCGATCGGCTCCATCAGGTTCTTCGATGGGCCACCGGCTCTGTGGAGATCTTCTTCTCTCGTAACAATGCGCTTCTAGCCAGCAGAAGGATGAAGTTTTTGCAAAGGATTGCTTATTTGAACGTCGGAATATACCCATTCACTTCCATTTTCCTAGTTGTCTATTGCTTTCTTCCAGCATTGTCCCTCTTCTCTGGTCAGTTCATTGTTCAGTCCCTTGATGTTGCTTTTCTGACTTATCTTCTAGCAATTACTGTAACCCTCTGCATCCTGGCAATGCTCGAGATCAAATGGTCCGGGATCGAATTGGAAGAATGGTGGCGAAACGAACAATTCTGGTTGATCGGAGGGACAAGTGCTCATCTTGCTGCCGTGATACAAGGATTGTTGAAGGTGATAGCTGGGATCGAGATCTCCTTCACCCTGACGTCGAAATCAGCCGGCGATGAGAACGACGATGACTTCGCGGAGCTCTACTTATTCAAATGGACGTCGCTGATGATACTTCCGATCACCATCATGATGACCAACTTGATCGCGATTGCGGTGGCGGTCTGCCGGACGATATACAGCGTCATACCTCAGTGGAGCCGACTGATGGGAGGGGTGTTCTTCAGCTTCTGGGTCCTCGCTCATCTCTATCCTTTCGCCAAGGGGCTGATGGGGAAGCGAGGGAGGACGCCGACGGTCGTGTATGTCTGGTCAGGCCTCATAGCCATTACCATTTCCCTCCTCTGGGTGTCGATCAAACCTCCGGCAGGTAACAATCAAATTGGAGGACCCTTTCAGCTGTGGTAGTAGTTCGAGTGACGATGCTACATGGAAGTTACTTGGTGTAGTTATTCTTACTTAGGATTTCGAACTTTTAAGTCGGTCTTTATAGAGGTTTCCAGCATTCATATTAGTAGCCATGTCCATTTCACGCTTTCACGTTGCAATATGTTGCTCTTTGCTTGATTGAAATAGCATAGGGGAAATTCCTAAGCGGAGAAAAAGCACAGAACCAACATCGCCAATGGAATCTATTACATGTGCCCCTGCAGACGGACACCTTCAAAATGTCGCCCCGACACTCTTTCCGCTGTTTTCGAAGTTTACGAGATAGATATCAAACCGAATCGTTAGGATCGAACACTCCAATTGGAACATATTCCCTTCAAGTAGAGGAAAATCAAAATCTGTATAGAAAATTGATCAAGGCTAACGTACTCATATCCACACAAAGAATGAAAAGAATATATTCACGGATCTCCAAACTATATCGCTCCCTCAATTATTTCAACAAAAAACTTTCAAAAAGAAAGGGAAGCCATTTACATGTGTATGGCCCATCACATAGAGGCCTGATTATCCGAGGCCGACTTGACCGGGATCCGCTCCCTCCGCCTTGACCGGCGCTTGTGGCTGCCGCCGAACTTGAGCCTCCCTGTGTCCTTGAACCGCGCCTTCTCCGATGGGATGATCACACACTCAGGCGGCGGGACTGGGTACCGGAGCGTGTCGTAGCAGTAGGAGTAGTACATGTACCGCTCGCGGAACCAGCGCATGGTACGGCGCTGGGCCGGCGTGACGGTGGCGAAGCCCCTAGCCTCGAGCTGGGTATCCTTCTCCCGGCAGCCCTCGGCCGGGGATTCCCGGATCGGGTCGGCCGAGCAGCCCTCGAGGACAAGGTCCTTGAACTCGGACACGAACGGCGCGTACTTGTAGTTGACTTTGTATCGGCCACCGGAGGTCGCCCAGTCGGAGGCGTCCCAAATGGTGGCATAGAGGGACATGGGCTTCGATGGGAAGTCACCACCCATTGCCTCACTTCTCACTATCTCCCTAATGGGCACTTCATCCACATAAAATCTGTGAAAATAGAGAAAAATCACACCAAAATTTACTACTAATGACGATTAGCCAAAATAATTACATGAGTAGGGAAGATGGCGTGTTATCTTTGGCGTGAAACCTAGAATGGTGCATAAACAAAAGCATGAACATTCTCTAAAGTAGGCAAGGGAAATATCTGATTGTGGAAAAATTTCGGGCGCGGCGCAGAAAAGTTAGGCAGCAAGTTCTGTCAATGGAATTTATGGGAAAACTGTGAGAGGGACTTTCTCTAAAGTAGCCTAAGCTACGAGATGAATTAGTTCTTGTGGCCCATCTCTCCTTAATGGTCAAAATTCCATCTTTTTCACTGCCATGAAAACTTGAGCACGGTCCTTTGAAAAACACAGTGCTTTTCCCATTTTCTGACAGAACCTCAAACGTTGAAACAGCTTCGCTGTTTTCCCGATTTGAGCCGCCAAGAGAGAGAGAAAGAGAAAAAAGAACATTCTTGTTTCTTTCGGAAGGACGTAGGCGAGAGACTCACATGATCTTGTTGGAGGTCCAAAGGATGCTGTAACGATGGTGTTCCTCCGTGGGATCGAACCAGAGCGTGTATCTCTCTTCCCTCCCGCGGGACGTGCTTCCGTTCCCGTAGACGTTGGTCTGAAACCTCCACGGCTTGCCCCTTATGTTGCCCAGAAACTCTATGTCCAGCTCGTCGTGCGTCTTCTCGAATACGTCGCCGTTCGACGTCTGCACGCCCACAAGCGCGATCAATCAATCAAACACGTAAAGCGCGAGCGCGTGTCGTAATCAAGAAGGTGTGGATTAGCAGAACCCCCGGGTTGGTAATTGAGCCTGATTAATTTCCTTATTAATTGCCTGATTAATGGCGGAGATAATTCAGAGAAACAGGAGATTTATTTCCATCTTCGATGACGCGCTTCCGTTGATTTCGTGCATTCGGAAAGACGCGCTTCTGAACTTTCGTTCCTCCGTCCCTCCCCGAATTCCGGATTCATCCCCGGAAAAGTAGATGGTTAAAGATGGAGATGATTGAGGAAAACTTACGTAAAAGGCGACCACGACGCCGGCGGTGTAGTCCGACGGCAGCTTGATCATGGCGCTGAAGAATCCGTGTTGATACATATCGGAAGAAATGAACCCGGCTCCTGTGAACATTAAAAAGAAAAAAACCAAAAGAAAAGGGAAGAAGACGATGAGATTGATTATTATTATTATAGGCAAAGTCAACGAGATCATCGGACGATCATGCAAATAATTTAACCCGTATGACGATGCGCATGTCGCATGCGCGCTTAGAGATACGCACCGGTGAAGCGGTCGAGGAGGATGCGAACGCCGTCGCCGGCGGGGGAGCGGACGAGGTTGCCGTCGCCGAAGAGATGCCGGCAGCCCTCGTCGAAGGAGATGGGGGAGACGTCGAAGGCGGCGTCGGACGTGGCGGCGAAGCAGAAGAAGAGGAAGAAGACGGCGATGGAGAGGAGAGAGAGAGCGAGAGGAGAAGGTGGTGTGTAGAGAGAGAAACGACGGGGAGGATGATGACGATCCATGGCCTTTTTGTCTTTGAATCTCTTCTTTAGTTTCCTTCCTTCTCTCTCTCTCTCTCTCTCCACTGCCTTTGCTTTCGATTGAAGCATTTGGTTGGGTTTATATACGAAAGCAACGCCATGCCGGCGCGTACATCTGGACTTTTCGATCAAAGGATGGCGGAATTGAATTGAATTGAATTTAGGCAGGTAAGGTAGGGTTTGGAACCGTCGCCATGACGAAAATGCCCTTGATTAGTGTTGAGATGTGTTCATGCTCCCCTGCGAAAGGAAAGCACGTGTGTCCCGCTCAAGGGGGCGCCTTCTAGACACCATAGGGCTTTTATAATTTAAGCCTGTAATTTTTTATTAGTAGTTTGTGCTTGGATTCATGAATAGTTATCGCTATATATATAGCACTCCATATCTTTCGTTACATTTTTCAATTACAATTGAAAAAGAATATATATATGTCTGTTGATCTACGTCCGAATCTACCTCATGTTATTACTATCCCAATAAGCAGCTAAGGTGCGTGTGTGTATATATATATTCTTTTTCAATTGTAATTGAGTGATGTAACGGGAGATACGGAGTGCTAATTATAGTGAAATCTTTCGCTTGAGGTGGCCTAGTTTAAGGGTGAATCAAGATAAAATCACGTGTCTCGATTTCTCTTTCTCGCTTTACGTTTTATTTCGACTTAAGATTATGCGCCGAATCTTAACGATTAGTTAGCGCTAATCAAGAGTTCATTTCAATCGCCCCAATTAATCGTGCTCTAATCACGGTCGATGGAAACAGCAGAGCTCGTGGCAAGTCTCATTATTTCAAGCTTCGCACGACAGATGAACCTATTTGATTGCACGAGAACTTATCCGAAATAGTGTTATACTCTCTTTTTTTTTTCCCCTCTCTCTCTCTCTCCAATACCTTTTTTTTTTCCTAAAAAATTCTGCATGATGGGTTCGTATCCACCGAAGATGCCAAGTTGGAAACACTAGAATAAGCAGAAGGATTTGGAGCTGCCAATGTCATGCGCAGTTCGCCAGCCAACAATGGGTTCATGAGCTAGGGTTTCTGCCGTTTCATGGAGACGAACAGTGACCGTGGATTGTCATGTAGGGGAATGGCAACTGGCATTTATTAAAGACATAAACCTCAATCATGCCCGAGTTTCTTAGTCTAAATTCTTGCGTCCATGTGATTGGCGGCTTCACGAGAAGTTTGCTGTACCAGAAATCGGTTGCACCAGCTTCTTAATTAATTTGTTTACTGTTCTTGTTTGTTTGTTTGTTTGTTTATTTAATTCGCATGTTAATTAGAGAATTAGTTCATCATCCTTCACGAGAGGACACGGGCTAAGGATTTGTCTATGGACTGCAACTTGTCCTCATGCAAGCATGACCATGCCCCTTTCTTTTTTTTTAATTAAGGTTTTTGCTACGTGAATCATTGCCTAACCCTCCCTATCATCTCGTGCCCCCATGTGTATCAGAATCGTTTCCTGGGATAGGAACTGATGAGTCACTTCTCTTCGGTTCTTATCTATATTTTGATCCAAAAGAGGGGGGGCAAAAGGGGAAAGAAGATGATCAGTCTTTGATGGACACTAAATCCTTGTTTCTAATCAACAAACATGCAGAAACGTGTTCAAAAGGACCAGAAACTTTAATCACCGATCTGACGATATATCACACTTGGAACGTACCGTATTAGCGGCATATTAGATGTCGCCTTTGCAGTCTTGAGAGTTTTGTCACTTCGATCGCGCGTTGAAGAATGGAGTGGAGTTCATCGTCTCTTTTTTCTCTCTGTATTCTATGTCAATACTCAAAAACCGACCGACAGAGAGGATAAGAACTAATGACGTTTTATTAACGTGATATTTTCACATTCAAAATTGATGATCACTGACTTGGCAGTTATCTCTAGAGAGAGGGGAAGTGGTTGTCTACGTGGGCGGACCACCGTAACCCCAATGAAACCCAACAAGCTAGAATACACAAAAGTCATTTTTGACAAGTAATAGTAATTACAGTTTAACTTCCCTCTTTACTTCTCTAAGCCTGATCCGAACTTGGATTCTTGCCAAACCCAACAAAGGGGAAAAAGACAAAAATGGGCTCGGAGAAAAAGAATCGTCCAGTCCTCCATCGAGCCGAAGACTTTTCATGGTGAAGAGTGAATCGCTATAAACATTGTGTACATGTACTTTTATTTTGTAATTGCTTGCATGAAAATGGCGTCATACTCAACAAAATGTGTGCACAAACGCATGCGATCATTGGGACTCGGGCGTCTAGAAAAATTCGAGCTTTTACACTGCGATAAGAGATTGATCGAAAATGGATCCAGGGTTGACGATGGTAATGAGCAATCTAGCTTGCAATGCAAGTCAGTGGTCTAAAAAGTCCAGCCAGGTCGGATCGAACCAAACACCATCCATCCACCGTTGGAGAATCAGTCAATACCCTGCGGATCTTAGAGCAAGATCCTTAAGCAGGTTCAGTGATAATATTGGCCAATGGAGGAGGAGGTCAAGACACCAAGTGTTCTGTATTTTAAGCATGCATCAACTGTCGAGTGCGACTCTGGTTGTAGAGAGAGAGAGAGAGAGAGAGAGAGAGAGAAGTGCCGTGTAATCTCTCTTTCCCTCTCCAGGTTTGACCAAGATTAAGAATTAAAGGGTGTTTGAATTGAACTTGTGAATGATGACGAGCTTGGCTCGGAATAAAAATCAAGAATTTGGTAGAGACAGGTGGCGGTAGGTGGCCGCTTGCGTCCAGAAAGGAATGTAAATTATTTAGAGAGGTTAGAGGCGTGTGGCCACAAGTTTTGTAATTGCGAGGGGGATGCGAGGGTATTAAGGGAAATTCGAAATCGCTGAGTACTCTCGGGGGGGTTGTTTTGTGCTGATGGTCGGAGCCCCGGGTCCAACGACGGCGGGTTTACCGACACGTGGTCGTCGCCGCGACCTCTTCTTTGATCTTGACATTCATGTCCGAAGGACCAACGAAATGCTTTTCCCTTTTTTGGGGCATTAACAAAAAGGCAAAAAGCTCATTTTTGCTTTTCCGTTAAAACGAAAAATAATATTGAATTTTCAGGAAGCTTCTTTATGCTAATCCACGTGTCAATGTTCACACGTTATGGAAGTTTCGAATGTCTCGAGTTAATGAAATATCAAAACGAGTGAAATTTGAAAGTTTCATTGTATGAACCGACGAAAATCACCAAAAATCTTAGACTATGGATATTATGACGCATTTATTTCAAACTTTTTTTTGTGACATCAAAATCTACAAACTTATACTTATATGACACATTGTCCCTAAATTTGTACCAAGATGACGCATTTGTCTCAAATTTTTTCTTGTACTACAAAAAAAAAAACCTAAACTCTTATCCGTGTGACAAATTTATCGCGAAATTTGAGGTAATTTTGTCACATGCTGAAATTTTTGAGATTTTTTGTATCACAAAAAAATAATTTGGGATAAATATGTCACAATGAGCATAGTTTATGATTTTTAATGTTACAATAAAAAAAAATTGAGATAAATGTGTCATAACGGAACTTTTGGATTTTTGGAAGCTTTTTCTTTGTACGAAAAGTAAAAGTCAATCCAAATAACATATAAAAATAAATAAATAAAATGAATAATTAAATAAGTATCTATAGCTAATTTGAACGAGAGTTGGTAATAATATTATATGGCTATTAAACTGGGGAAATTTGATAACTCAATCATATTGACATTGATTATCTAATGTAAGAGCGATTAACCTTTAAACGTAAGTAGTCCACACAAATAAAAGTTATCGAGTGTTAAAAAAGTTGGCAATTTTACAGATAACCAAAAAGACATTGGTAAGTTTCTTCACCAAGAGTTGGTAACTAAGTTGAAGGAAAAATTTGGACCAAAAAAAAAAAAAAGTTGAAGGAAAATTGATCAGTTACTTAAATTAATGCTATCAATATAACACAAGAGACGGTACGCTTAAAATGCTGAAAAACTTCGCAGATGAAAATCTTGTAAGTTATATTTCTATTTTGGCCAAACTAGTAAGTTATATGAGGAGTTGGTAATTAAGAAACAACTAAATATATGATAGTAAATAACTCAAACAAAAGCCGGTAACCGATTAAGGTTAGTTTAAAAATTTTGGTAAGTTATGCAGGTAAATGTTCGCAATTTATATCATTATAGAATATGGTAATTTACAAAGAAGTAAATAGAGGTTAATAACTTAAAATTTGTTGGTAATTAAATCGGAGAAAAGTAGCTAGGTCGTTTAAATTTAGGTTGGTACTAAAATATAAGAGTTGGTGAACTGAAAATATTGATAAGTTGGACAAATAAAAATTAGCAAGTTATTAAAAAAGCTATCAACTTACAAACAACCATGTGAATGTTGATAATGAACTTAAATGATAATTTGTAATTTAAAATCACATGATATCTAAATCAGAGAAAATTGATAGGTTACCAAAATTATCTATAATCCGGTATAAGAGTTGGAAACTTTATATATTGATTAATTACAAAAACGACGATTAGTATGACTTTAGGAAGTAGGAAATTAACAGCTAACCAAATAGATGTTGATGAGCAATTCAAATAAAATTTGGTATGGTAAAATTGATAAGTAATTAAGTCGTGCGAAAGTTGCTAAGTCACTTGAATGGAAATTGATAATTCGATATAAAAGTTGATAAACTTATAAATGTAGTAAGATAGCCATATAAAAGGCAGCCAAATATTGGAAAAGTCGATAGCTCTTTTAACCGCCGCTTAATCTCTCAACATGCTCAAGAACCGAGAGCCGTTCAATTAAGAGTTAATATCTTAATAGGTAACTAAATAACAAAATGTTTGTAAGTCAATTATTGATAATATGATCTAAGAAGAGTTGGTACGCAAAAATTAATGGTAGGTTTCGCAAGGGACAATTAATAAGTTAAACAACCAAAACACATCGATAATTTCTTATAAAAGTTAACAACTTACTAACAAGTAACTGGTATAATCTATTAGCCGCCACTTTTTTTTTCCTAGCACAATTTGAAATTTAACGAATTAGTGCGGAAACTTACCAATTACATACAGATGTTTTTGCTATGTCAGTATCGAATGATTGGATTTTATCCCGACGATAGAAGTTCGAGATTTTTACTAAATTTCGTCGAAAAACTCAATGTAATCTAAGATCGATTTAAAAGTGGTGTGGAGATTTATACCGTAAGTAACTCCTGGTCGCTTGCATTATATATGAATAATATACTTAACATTATTAGGAAAAAATGGTAATTACATTTAATGGAATTTTTTTAATTAATTAACTTCACGAAATTGGTTGGAAAAAAAAAAAAAGGTAGAAAGACAAAGCAAACTGCTGCTGAACCCCTGAAATGCCGAAAACCCTCGGCTCCTCCTCGTCTCTCTCAGTCTCTCCTCTCCCGTCTGCTTCACGCTCGGAAGCACCGAAAATGGAGGAAGAATCGGACTCGAAGCAAGAAGCCCTGCTTCTCAAAGGGCTCGCGGAGACCAGATTCAAGTCCTCGAACCTCAAATCCGCCCTCAAGTGCGCCAGGCGAGCCCACCGTCTCTGCCCTTCCCTCGACGGCCTCGCCGGGATGATCACTTCCCTCAGCATCCTCGACTCCGCCGCCAAATCACCCCCCGAGTACTACAAGATCCTCCAGGTAGAGCCTTTTTCCCACATCAACGTTATCAAGAAGCAGTACAAGAAGCTAGCTCTCGCGCTCCACCCCGATAAAAATGCCGGCTTGGGCTCCGACGACGCGTTTAAGGTCGTGGGTGAGGCGTTTCAGTTCTTGTCCGATAGGGTCAAGAGGAAAGAGTATGATGTTGGGTTGAGGGTTAGGATGCAGGAGGAGGCCGTGGAGGGCCTGAATGCGGCGGAGACGTTCTGGACCGCGTGTTCGCGGTGTCGGCTGTTGCATCAGTTCGAGAGGAAGTACTTGGGGCATAGCTTAGTCTGTCCTAGCTGTAGGAAGAGTTTTAAGGCCATGGAGGTCGAGGGCGAAGAGGAAGATGGTGAGGGGTCTGAGGGTGGAGTTGGGTGTGAGGGATTGAAGCGAAAAGCGGGCAGTGTGGATGTAGGTGTTAAGAGGAAGGTGAGTAGTGAGGACAGGACGAGGGATGTCGAGTTGAAGGAGAAAGTGGGTGGCCGTGGTGAAATTGAGGCTTCGAATGGTGATCACGGTGGCGGAAGCGGCGAGAATGGTGCAGGGAGAATCGGTGTCTATGTAGGTGTTAAGAGGAAGGTGAGTCGCGATGGCAGGACGAGGGATGTCAAGTCGAAGGAGAAAGTGGGCAGTGGTGGTGAAATTGAGGGTTCAAGTGGAGATCGTGGTGGCGGAAGTGGCGGGTGGGGTGCAGGGAGAATCGGTGTCTATGTAGGTGCTAAGAGGAAGGTGAGTAGTGATGGCAGGACGAGGGATGTCAAGTTGAAGGAGAAAGTCGGCGGTGGTGGTGAAATTGAGGGTTCGAATGGCGATTGCGGTGGCAGAGGTGGCGAGTGGGGTGGAGGGAGATTGAGGAGGAGAGAATCAAGGGAAAGAACAGGTGCGATTACAACTGTGGCAAAACAGCCGGAGAAGAAGGGGAGGAAAGCTGAGGAGGAAACGATGACATTGGCAGAAATGAAGTTGAAAGTGAATAAAAAGATCAACAAGGAGAAAATGAAGTTGAAAGAGAAGGAGAAAGAGAAAGAGAAGGATGATGGAGGAAAGAAGGCAGAGGATGATGGTGAGGGTAGAAGACAGGTTTCAAAGAAGGATGGAGCTTTTGAAGTTGCATCAACCCAGGAAATTTCAAAGAGAAGTGGAGCTTTGGCGATTGAGATAAGATATTCAAGGAGAAGTAGGACTTCGGGTATTAGGAGGCAAAGTAATTCAGAAAGAAGAGATGGTTTGGAATTTGAGATGCAAATAACTGTTCCGAAAAAGAGACCAAACTTGGAGCTTGAGAAATCAAGGGGTTCAACGAGTAAGGATTTGGCGGCTATGGCGGTCGTGGATTCAGACTTCTATGATTTTGATAAGGACAGAGTAGAAAGGAGCTTTAAGAAAGGGCAAGTGTGGGCTGTCTACGATGACATTGACGGACAGCCTAGACATTATGGTCTGGTGAACGAAGTTATATGCATTAATCCGTTTAAGGTCAGACTTTGTTGGTTAGATGTACAGTATAGCATAGTCCAAGATCTAGTTGGACAGGAGAAAGTGGGTTTTCATCTATCCTGTGGGAGGTTTAAGGTTGCTGAGGAAACGATTGTGAAGTCTGTGAATATATTCTCGCATGTGGTTGATTGTGAAAGGGCTGCCAGGGAAATCTACAGGATTTACCCGAAGAAGGGTTCAGTGTGGGCAGTCTTCAAGGAAGGGGTTTTGGATGCCGAAAGGAGAAATCTTTCAGACCGGGATACGTGCTGCTATGATATTGTCATCTGTTTAACCACCTATAGCGAAGTGCACGGTTTGAGCATGGCATACCTTGAGAAGGTGGATTGTTTTAAGACCGTATTCCAGAGACGAGAGATTGGACTGCATGCTATCAGGTGGCTTGAAAAGGACGGGGTCAATCTGTTTTCACATCAGATTCCTGCCCGAAGGCTTTCTGGGAGTGATGTGCCAGATTGTTTGAAAGAGTGCTGGGAGCTCGACCCCGCTTCACTTCCTTCACATTTGCTGACCACGCAGTCAGAGAAGCTGCAAATGATGCCATGTACTTCTTGATATCTAGCTTTACTTTCACTGATGTGGATTTTTTTCGATGTACATTGTGACGACATGTTGTTCTAAGGAACATTGTCCGCCCTTGCTTGTGATGCAGAGTAAAGTTTTAAAAAAAGAAGAAAATCTGTAGATTATTCAGAGATTGTTTATACTGTTTACATGAACGTGCATTCTAATTTGTAATTATGGTAAAGGGTACAAGCCTTTGTTGTTTATGTATATAGCGTCATAATCGAGCTCATCATTCTCAACCTTCAAGGATCTATTTTCCCATGAAGACATGATGCACTGTTGACCCTTGAGCTCATGGTTGTAGTACTTCGGCCAGACAGAGAGAGGATGATGGAACCTCCGATGCAACAAATGGAGTTTGAAACAATTTCGAGCTTCTTCGGGAACTTCCTATCCGGGCACTGTGGGTTCCTGAAACACGAACATTGTGTCAGAATAAAAGTCGGATCTCTACATTTGATTCAGTCGCAATGTGAACCAGGACTCCATTTTCACCATGCTATTTCGACTGTCGCTGCTTGGCTTTTATCTGAAGACACGCGCATGCTCTTCTGGGGCGAAGAGTAGTCTTTCCTCGCGCTCTGGCTACCAGTTCCTCAGGGATGGAACGAGCCAGGAACTCACTTCTTAATGGGTGATCTCTCCTGCAGTATTCCAAGAATGATCCCTTCGAAGAAGGCAATAATTCCAAACTGTATGGCACCATGATCAAAGAATGAGAAAACAGTCTGCAACTTTGAGTTGTTAGCATTTAGAAAATTTTAAAGACGTTCTGCTTCGAAACTGCTTAGCGAGGCGCTCTGTATGCAGTATGCATTTTCACACTAGTCTTTTTTAAGTCGGTGAGATAATCTCATAATTCTGACTTCATTATACGACCTGTGATTTTCGTCGTCGTCGACATTCGGCCATGCTCAACCCCTGGTTCGAGGCTCACGTCTTGCCAAGGTAGTAGGACATTCGGCCATGGTCATTTTCTGGACGTTGGGTGTCCGGTTTGATTCCCGCCAAGACATCTTTGTCCCCTACCTTCCAAGCCTCTGAGTCTTTGCTCTCACGACCGCCATCGTCATTAATCCCTGCCAAACTATGAAGAGAATAAGCTCGAGCTATCTGAAGGCGGAGCGAACCGTCCTGCGACTCCTCCATGGCCATGTGACCCGGACCCGACTCACCCAGATCCACGCCTACTTCCTCCGCCATGGCCTCCACCAGTCCAACCAAGTCCTTGCGCACTTCGTCTCTGTCTGCGGCTCCCTCAACCGGATGTCCCACGCCGCTCGCGTGTTCGCCCAGACCCACTACCCGAACGTCATCCTCTTCAACGCCATGATCAAGGGCCACTCCCTCTGCGGACCCTTCGAGCGTTGTCTGGATCTGTTCTCCTCCTTGAAGAGCTGTGGCATTTGGCCCGACGAGTACACTTTTGCGCCTCTGCTCAAGAGTTGTTCGAGCCTCGGGGACCTGAGGCTTGGAAGGGGCCTGCACAGGGATGTGCTTGTTGCTGGGTTTGAGCGTTTTGCTTCGATTCAGATCGGGTTGGTCGAGCTTTATGCTGCATGTGCTGAAATGGGCGATGCGCAGAAGGTGTTTGACGAGATGCTTCATCGGGAAGTGATTGTTTGGAATTTGATGGTTCGTGGGTTTTGTAGCGCTGGTGATGTTGAGATGGGGTTGGGGGTTTTTAGAAGAATGAGCGAGCGGAATGTTGCTTCCTGGAATACGATAATCTCTTGCTTGGGGCAGAGTGGGAGGGACAGGGAAGCTCTGGAGCTCTTCGATGAGATGCAGAAGCAGGGTATCGAGCCAGATGACGTAACAGTTGTCAGTTTGTTGCCCGCTTGTGCTCGTTTGGGTGCGGTCAACACTGGACAACAGATTGAATCCTACGCCGAGTCGAGCAGGCTTCTGGAGGATTTCGTCTCCGTTGGAAATGCAGTCATTGATTTTTATTGCAAGAGTGGAGATATGGAAGCTTCTATGCGGAAGTTCAGGGGAATGCCAAGGAAGAATGTCGTATCATTTAATACCGTGATCACGGGCATGGCATTTAATGGAAAGGATCGACAAGGAGTCAAGTTATTTGAGGAGATGGCGACAGAAGGCATGAGTCCTAACGATGCTACTTTTGTAGGTGTCCTGACGTGCTGTAGTCACGCTGGTATGGTGGACAAAGCGCGGGAACTGTTTGCTTCTATGAGTGTGGATCACCAGATCGAGCCGAAGCTCGAGCATTATGGCTGTATGGTCGACCTACTAGGACGCGGTGGATGCGTGAGAGAGGCTTTCGACTTGATCAGGAAAATGCCTATGAAGCCAAATGCTGCACTATGGGGCTCTGTGCTCAGCGCTTGCCGCACTCATGGTGACACGGAGCTCGCAGAACTCGCTGTTAAGGAACTTATTAACCTTGAACCTTGGAATTCAGGTAACTATGTGTTGTTATCAAACTTATACGCCGATGCAGGGAGATGGAATGAGGCGGAGGAAGTAAGAGTCCAGATGAGAGGACGATGCGTTCACAAAGTACCTGGCTATAGTGCTGTTGGGTGATAAGATCACATTCTTGGTGCTGATCCTCAATCAGTGAACTGCGGAAGCAGGACATTGCGGGCGTCCCATGCGAAAGCCGCGTGAAGTGATCGAGACTTAGCTGGCCGAAGGACAGAGAACAGAGAACCTCCTCAAGGATAATACACTCGATCCTTACTGGTTAATTTCAAATTACTGATTTCTGTGTGGTTACCATCAAATTCCTAATCAGAGAATCTAGCCCACTCGAATGAGAAACACAACTTCTGAAAGTTTAGAGAACGCATTGCAGCAATTAAGAAGACATTTTGGTAGGACTGAAGCAACAGATTATGATAATCTGTGTTTAATAGCTAAGTAACTAGTCGCTTAATGAAAATGGTCACAGTATTTGTTACACCAGAGCACTCGTTCCTGAGAAGTTGAAAAGCAAATTTGCCAAGAAATTGAAAATTCTAACACTGGCCCTGGTGTTCAGCGGAGTAGAAAGACCAAGCCAGGAATTCCACCACTGACCTGGCTCAGTCAATACCAGTTGCAAAGATGCCACAAAAACTTCCATCATTTGGCACAGAACATAGATCGTTTCTGAAAAATATCGGAAATGCATCACTGAATCAGATTATCATGCGCATAGAAAAGTGCAGAGCTAAAAAGCAAATCGCTTATGAATGTAATTGTTACTCCATACATTCCAATACTTGATTCATAGACGAATCCCCGCTCATAAAGCTCCCAAAATTTTGTTTCACTAGGTGACCAAATCTAAAAATTCAAATGGGAGCAACAGCAGAACAAAGAGTTAATGGAATTGTGCTCCCAAGTAACTGCACAGAAAAGAGTGTTCTTTCTCCACACCAGAACCAAACTTGGAGCTCAAGTTACAAAAGCACTAGGCCAAGCTCCATTGGCTTCAATGCATTTCTTAACCGATAATTGTAGAGATAATAGTGGAGTTTCCCGTCGCCTGGCCCAAATTTCAGTTCCTTTAAAAAGGATTCATTTTGCATGATATCCAAGGCATTGAACACGTCGTAGTCCTTTTGCTTGGCCACAATAAGAACGTCATTCATCAGCTGAAGCAAAGGAGTCTTTGTGGCAACATTATAGAAAGAGTATGCTGCCTTCAGAATTGAGTAGTTCTGATTACCCAGGATAGACGAAGGAAGACTATAGAAGCTGCTGAAATCAGTAATCTTATGGGATCCAGGGCTTTCCACCACATAACTGTCAACGACATTCTCAGTAGGAAGAAGCCAATGCTCCACGTCATTTTCGTCTAAGTCCGGGGCGACTTCAAATTGGTTCAAGTAATTCCTCAGGAGCCGTGCGACTGCAGGAACATCATGAAGCTCCATCTTTCTGAACCCTGGGGTGGATGTCGAATCTGGTAACCTGTACAGCTTGATAGTTCGACTCATTGTCATCCTTGCACCAAGTCTAGAAAAGCCAACGTCAATCAGCTTCTTTGGGTTCAAAGTTCTATGCCAGTATTGGCAGGTCGAGATTGGCGTTGGAAGGACCACTCCGGCGGTATAAGCAGCTTGCCAGATGTTTTCAAGGTGAACCCTCCTGGTGACCTCTTTGATCATGACAGGGGCAAGTCTTTTAGATCTGAGCTTCTTATGAACACACAGGAAATTGATCTCGGCCATGGTGACGACATTGTCACGGACACGAATTCTCGCAGGGACGCCGGTAATAAAAGCAACCAATTTTTTCGAGCTCCTGACACGGACGCCAATGTGCCAGCTCTTGTAGTAACCAGGAGGGCGAAGCGCCCAGCGAAGGAACTCCTTTGAATAATTGAACCGGAACATAGTCTCATCATCCTCAACGTAGTTATGAGTTAGAAGATCATAAACTTCAGTGCACATCTCTTCCGAATCAATATCGCAACTGATCCATTCATAAAGATTGGGAAGGTTGTAGGGTTCTTGCTTCACTTCAGATAACGTGGTAGGTGGTTCTATGGGGCCTTCGGGCAGACTAGTATCTCCGATATCCTTGAATTGCCCAACGGGCTGGGTTTCCCAAAACTTGTGCCGCTTCCCGAGCAAGAGAGACTCCTGAACCTTTTTGGCGAGTGTATCGAGCGCAAGGTCATTCTCAGAAGGAGCATTTCCATCAGGGTTGGGGTTCGGAGTTTCTTCGGGCGAATCAGAGTACGGGTTGCTATCGGCCATCTTAATCAACTTATCAATGCTGTTCCAAGGAAAAGGGCCTGTTCCAATTAGCTAAGGAACTTGCTTGCTGCTGACATAACAAATGAACATCCCTTTCTCAACACTGTTCAGCAAAAATGCAAGCAATGTGAAGACAAGTCAAGTCCTTCGGCCAAACTGAAAAATTATTCCCTCCCTAATATACCCATTTCTATAACCGCCAGCTGATACATCAGAAATTTCT
Organism: Rhodamnia argentea; assembly: GCF_020921035.1. Classification (NCBI taxonomy): domain Eukaryota; kingdom Viridiplantae; phylum Streptophyta; class Magnoliopsida; order Myrtales; family Myrtaceae; genus Rhodamnia; species Rhodamnia argentea. The sequence goes on from NC_063158.1 coordinate 5,456,639, forward strand.
CGTGCAAAATCAACCTGAAAACACAAGATCATAAAGAAACGCAATCTCAGACCCAGCACCTTCCAAAAGAACCCGATAAATTCAGACCCGAACACAAGGTTGGAACAAAAGGGCAAAGAAGAAAGGGAGCACGCGATGATCCCCACATCAACAAATCACATGCAGAAAGAAGCAATCGACGCACGAAGATGCAAATGAACGATAGAACATGCAAGGGCGAGCAAGAATCGAAGAACCTTGCTTGCGGGGGGCGATGAGCGCGAGCAAGAGCGACAAAGAGCGCAGATTCGCGGGGCTGAACGGAACAGAGCGTTCCAATGAAATGTGCGTTTCTTGAGCAAATTCGGATCCACGGAGAGCGGATTCTGCTTTCACGTTGTTGCTGCGTTTCGGGTCGCCCACGGGCCACGGCCCACCACTCATCGGGTCGGCTTTGCGGGGTGGGTTCGTCAAACTCCTTAAAATTAAAAAGATTCCAAAATTACATTATGGATTCAAATTTAATGGAGATCTTTCGCATGCCTTGGTTGTACTTTACTCTGAATCTACTTTATTCGACTTAAACCTCACGGGAAATTGTTAGGTGAACGTAGAATACTTTACTAACTTGAATCTGGCTTATTGGAAATGAGGGGTGAGCATGGTTCTATTTCGAGAGTCGGACCGGTTTCGGGATCTAGGACATGTAGGGTAAGTTTTAGGCTTCAAAAATTGGAAAATCAATTTCGACGGGCGGGTTCCGAATTTCAGGTGAAAATTGAAACAAAACTTTTTTTTTTTTTTCTTGTTGTATGTCTTTGTGCGATCTCACGATATTCTATAGTATCCGATGATGAATGTATAATATGAAACACTAGCTTGAGCTTTCATTTCTTATGATATCCTTGACTGAAACTTTTACTTTGTTAATGTTTTATATTGTTGGGTGACTAAATATGAGTTGCGGTCGGTGGATTGTAGTAGCAAATTATGATCATTACAAGTGATGATTCACTACGATCGTTCAATTAAGAACACGAGTGGAACCTAGATAGACCTTGAAACAGATCTTGAAACTTGTGATAAGGTAGGTTTTCGGGTTTCAAAGTTTCATGTCATGTTCCAGATTTCAAAAAGTGAAGAAACGGTTTTGACAAGTAGGTTCAAGGTTCCAGGTATATCCGGACCGACATTGAAACCTTTCACCCCCGTTGGAAATTGGTCTCGTCATATCCGACAATCTGTATTCAGTTTAATACATGTCCCCGAATAAACTTTTGTGTTTCACTAAAGCAATTATGATTTGGAATTCTAGGTAAATCTGGACCGACCTTGGAATCGGTGCTTGTACTATTATGACGTAGATTGAAATAGTCGTTATCTTGTGAAAGTGTTAGCCAAAATTTTCACACTATTTTCTTAGGGAAGGTAATTTTACCTACCCGACCAAACATCTGTGTTACTTGGGCTCAATTGGGCGCAGATAAAACCTTCAATCACTATGTTGTGTGTTGGGGACAAAGCGAATTTTTCAAGGGGAAGGGGAAGGATATGGTAGGGGTGATCGGTTCTTGTTCGGTTCGGTCACACTAAAAGGGTGTGTTTGTTTTATTGAAAATGTTTTTCTAGAATTCGTTTTCCGGAAAATGATTTCTGAAAAACAATTTTCGAGGTTGTTTTCCTTTGTTTGACGATATGTGATGGAAAACGCTTTCTAATGTGTGATTTTCATTTGGAAAAATGATTTCACTTTAACTACTTCTTCTTAAACAAAACGAAAATCGAATTTTTAATTCTATATTTAATATTTTTATATTTCTCTTTTTTTTCTTTTTCTTTTGTTTTCCTTCTTCTTCCTTTTGCAACCCCTGCTCCTTCTTTTAGTGACGCCGGCGGCCTTGTGTGAGCTCGAGCTTGCCGGTGAAAGGCGAGCTCAAGGCTCAACAGATCCGCTCGAGGCAGGTCGCGAGCCTCGAGGCCGCTAGATCCGGTGAGCTCGAGGTCGCCAAATCCAATAGCTTCGAGGCTCGCCAGGATTGGGCGAGCCTCGAGCTCGAGGCCGCCTGATTCGACGGTCTCGGGCGTGTTTGCCAAGACTAGGTTAGTCGGCCAATAGCCTCCTGGCTCGCAAGTGGCAGCTGTCATCCAATCGTGACAAGGGAAGAGGGGAAAAAAAGAAAAGAATATTAAAACATTAAAATATAATAATAAAATATTTAAAAATTAAAAAGAAGTAATTTTGAAAAGTGTTTTCACCTCTTCATATTAGGAAATTCACTTTTTCGATTTTGTACATAACTTTCCATTGACCGAAAAACATTTTCTGTTGACCGAATCATTTTCCGGTAAACCAAACAGATGAAAGTCCGAAAAACTAATTCCGGGAAAACACTTACCCCGAAAGAAACACACCCTAACACACCGAGCCAGTTCTTAGTTTTTAGGATCGGGAATCGGATCAGACGTAACCGGTCGAGTCCGATTTTGGAGCGGCCCAATAGAATCGATGGATTATTAGTAGGGGTGAGTGACACAAACTTGAATCTTAATGTACTAATAATTCAAAATAGGGTTACATTTAAAAAAATAAAGCACATAAATAAAAACTAATCAGTCCAATTCCCCCCTAGAACTGGGAATTGAACCAAAAATCACAGATTTCAGTTTTATATAACCGGGAACCGAATTGAATCAATTCGGTCGGTCGGTCCGTTTGTCTTGCTCACCTCTAAAATACGGTCGGCCTCGCGGTTGTATTTTTAAAATTTGGGGGATTTCTAGCATTAATCTAGTTCGTTTAGGAAAGTCGTATTACTTTGGCAATACAAAGTTTTTACCCTCCACGTAGACTTCAATATTGAAGTGAATTCTTTTTAATATATTATTCCTTTTACTCATCAATTTATGATGGGAATTTTCGAAACTAAACTTTATGTCAATGGATTTAAGATTTCCAAATTCATGTTGCTCGTAAATGATTCACCCAACTTGCAAATTTTTTTTAAAGGATTATTACATAAATTAGATTATTTTGAATAATTTATTCGAAGTTTTTAAACTTTTTCTCCTCTTCAATTTAGTAGAAAGAACCATCGTGCTCACAAATAATCAGCCTCACACCTGTCTTTGTGGTTAGTTTTATGACTTACCAAAACTACACGTACCAAATTTGTGCAGTCTTGGCTGTTCTAGTATCGATACATTTGCATTTCTAGCAAGAACAATACATTTGCCTTTTGCACAGAGAATATGAAATCAATGCAGGTAACATCATCTTTTCATTTCCGTATCTAGACAAGCCCCGGAGCCGGCCGGTTTCGTTAGAATCTGACTCTGGCTCATCTTTTGTGCGAGGTCAATGTAAACCGTGATCCCACGTCGCTAAAACACTCGATCGTGATGTGCCTTATACACACATAGTCTCCTTTCATCTCAATTAAGAAAGAAAAGAAGAGGAGAAAACAATTAAATGCGTAATTTGACATTAGAGATTTTTTTTCCAATTTTCCTTATAAGTCAAATCTATAAATTTAAGTTGCATGCATTAGAATCCGTGGCGTTCCAAAAGATGGGTGTTGGCTTTTCTTGCCTTATTGGACAAGATGATGAGATAATGTCGACCTGATCCGTTCTTTTGCCATTGGCATTCGCCTTCTTCTTTTTGTCGACTTCACTTCTTTGGTATGCCAAGGACTTGGATCGGCAATCTCTCCCTCCAATCTTCCCCGCACCTCTCGATTGTGTCGATATAGTCTCGGTCCGAAGCCAGGCATGTCTCGCCCGTCTGATGAGGTGACCGTGGAAGCAGCCAGTTCGATCAGATCGAGGGTTCGGTATGCTGATCTCGTGCCTGCCGGTGTCGGAGTGTTGGTAGTCGATGGAGATTCCGCGACTCTAGCCATTGCTTCGAGGATGCTTCTTATGTTCGGATACAGAGGTTCTAGAGAGAGATATGCTTGTTCTCCTTTCTCTTTCTCCTGTTTCAGGACTCTTTTGACAGCAATATAGCATGTGCTTCTTGAGAATGAAAGATCTAAGGCAGTTTATTTTCGTGTTCTTTTCACTTTCCATGGCGAAGAGTTTTTCTTTCTTCCGGCCGTTCTGATCGTCTCGTTTCGCTTCCAGTTTTCACTGCCAAAAGCGCTGGCGACGCGTTATCCATGATCCAGGAAAGGCGGAGCAACCTCGACCTCATCCTAACCGAAATCCACTTGCCTGATGCAGACAAGTTCGAGGTCTTAGAGAAACTAGGAAGAGTGTCCAATTTGCCAGTTATCAGTAAGTGTAGTTCTACCCCCTGAAATTGCTAGCTTCATTCAGGCGTGAAGATTGTTTCTGATCGCTCTTTCGTGTGTTCTGGTGTAGTTATGACAGCCAATGATAACGAGAGCACGATGTTAGGCGCGCTAATAAACGGGGCCTCGCTTTATCTTCTGAAACCGATCAGGAAGCTCGACATCAGAGACCTCTGGCAAATTTCGTTCATCTGGAAAAGAGATCAAATGGCACGAGGCACAGAGGGCAGTACCGATCAGGACTCATCTGAGGATGAGGACGAGGACGAACCGGAGAGCCAGCCAATTGCGATTGGCGAGAAGCGGGGTGAAGCGAGAGCGAGAAAAGGGGACGAACTCCAAGAGGTGGATGGAGACAACTTGCAGCTCCCCAAGAAGACTATGCATCTCCACAAGAAGACTAAGTTAACTTGGACTAATGAGCTGCACGACAAATTCTTGCGAGCGATCCGATATTTAGGCATCGACAGTAAGGATTAAGGCGTCCAGTGGATCTACCTATCTTTCTGATGCAGACACGATGCTTTCTCTTGATTCAACAGTAACTAAGGGTCTTTGATCCATTTCTTGTTCGCAGGAGCTCATCCAAAGACAATTCTTCAGCACATGAATGTTCCTGGTCTCAGGAAAGAGAGTGTCTCAAGCCACTTACAGGTTACTATGCAGCTCCGATATTCCGTTAACACGAGCCAACATATGATGATTGTAATAATAAAAACCGTTTTTCGAATATCTTACTTCATATCGCGCGTTACTTGATGACGTGATGTGTGATGGCACCGCAGCTATATTGGTTGTGGGGAGCTTTTGGAATAGTTTGATGAGCATTAAATGAATTAGAGATTCAACTGCAGACTTAATGGATTTGGATCGAAATCATTTGAATGGGCGGGATTGTTTTTCTGCAGAAATACCGCCGTTCCTTGAAGCGAGACCAAGACACCATCCTGAAGACGGTGCATCCCGAATTGTATCGCTTGTCATCCCCATCGCATCTGCAAGGACTCCTCTCCTTTTCAGGGTCGCATCTCCAAGCGACAGCGGCGGCAACAACTAAAGACTCTCGTCTCCATAGCTGTTTTCAGTCAAATCCCGGCATTCCCCTCGTGGTGGCGCATGATCGAGATCGGGAACCATGGAACTACTACAGCAACCAGACATCAAATCCTATTGCCAACCCTATATTCATGCCAAGCGACCACCTATCTCGCAGCTCCTTTCGCACTGGGGAAGAAGTTGGCGACACAGCAAACGTCCTGTCCATAGGGAACGACTCTTGTTCGGCTGTGGGGACGCAGTCATCGGGGACAGGAGAGCTGCCGGCACCGAACGCGGCGGCAGGGGTGCGGGAGCTGGAGGAGTACGACGTTTGGTGCGGGGACAGAAGAGGACCGCCTCTCTTTCCAGGAGGAAGTTGGTGATACATGGAGGAGATGATATCTAGGAACGGACCTGATGCTGTGCTCTGTCATCACTGGTTTTGTATGTTTCGGTCAGGACAGGTTGTCTACAATAATAAAAAAATTTCCAAAGTTTATGGACAAAATCGAAGCAAGAAACATGGTTTTTACTGGTCTAAGTTGCCAATTTCCTTTGAAAATGTGTGGACCCCATCAAGTGGGATTCTTTAAATCAGGAGAAAAAAACAAATAAATCAAAATAATTAAATAATTTCTAAAATAAAAGTAGAAAAATTAATTTTCAATCAAAAATGGATTTTTAAAGCAGATGTGTTGCGATCTAATTTTTCACCGTGGCAACGTCCAATTTAGAATGTCGTCTTGTCGTAACCTGGGACTCGATTTTGAAAGGCTGAAGGGTGTCCTGTCGAATGTTATATCGTACGCCGACCGGAGTCATTTTATCGAACACTTGAAGCGCGATGGCCGCGACACCCCAAGCCGTGTCGCACCTTCTTCCTCTTCAACCATTCCCGCCATATCCTTTGTCTCCGTCGTCGCGCGGTAGGACCGGAGCTAGGCATCGAAGAGAAGAATCGTACATAGCTTGCTCCAAAGGACTTCGCAGAAGCCCCGACGATTACCACGCGACGCTCAAAGCTCTCAACTCCAAAGGTCGCACCCCGAGAAAATCCCTCGGCCAGGTGCGACGCGTTCGAATCCTCTCTGGGTCTTTCGTTCTTCTTTTTATTAGGAGAAAAGTAGCTTTCACCACCTGGTGGAGTGGGCTGTCCATACCTCCGTTTCGAAGCAGGAGTAAAATTCTTTGAGCAAGATAAGACGGCGGTGTATTGGAAGTTAAGTGATTCATTGAAAACGTGAATTTACGTATGGTTCTTCTAGATGGGTTCTATTTGTTACATCATTCTGCAAATGGGTTTATGATAGTGAAATCTGCTGTTGTCTCGGTATGGAGTTTGAGTTGTGACCAGTGGCTATTTGTGGTTGTTCTATGTGTTGGACAGTTCATTATTATGAGCGAGTGACGTCCAAGTGTCGCCTTCTATTTACTGGAAAAAAATATTTGTTGCCTTATGTTGCTTGTTGTTTTTTCAGCATTACATGTTAAACGATGACATCAATGAGCAGCTCGTGAATACTGCCGGTGTTAAAGAAGGAGATGTGGTGCTGGAAATTGGTCCTGGAACTGGTTCTCTCACTAATGTTCTTATTGGTGCTGGTGCCACCGTTCTTGCAATTGAAAAGGTTATTAACCTGTGAAGTTAATGCTCTTACTGTTGTCATCCTAGTTCTTCCTTGAATGAATTTTTCCTTTCGTTTTATTGTAATAAAATTGTCGTCCATAGCTATTTAAGTAGGTAAGCAAGTGCTTAATCTATGTTTCTTCTAGCAATCCAAGCAGACAACAGAATCACATTTGTTGTGGTTCTGACACTAGGTACCAGGCATTATGTCTTGGCTTCTTCCGAGCTTTTAACAGTTGTTTTTGTGAACTACACACTCATCTGTTGCCTGACTTTACTCAATCTGTTGAATCGTTAAATATTTATCAGCAGTCTCTTCCATGATTTCAAGAATATCAACTGAGGTGGTTGTTTTGTTGCATTTTGTCAAGTACATGTGGCTTTATTAACCTTTCTGTGTTGCGGCTGCAAATACTGAATCACCAATCCAATAACAATGTCGCACAGGAGGCCTTGCAAGCAAGCATTCTCTTATTATCTGTTCTGGTTACAAGCACTATAAATATTCTTCCTACCCTACTTACAGTTTTTGTATACTCAAGTTTTTGTCTTTGTTGTGGAATATTAGGACCCAAATATGGCTTCTATTGTGGCTGAAAGATTTGCAGAGACAAACCAGCTAAGGGTAAGCTATTCTGTTTAGAGAGAGTTGACTCTTCTTCATATAGATTGATCTACTATCTATGGGGCAATTACATAGAAAAGCATTTTATGCCCCTGCCCTTCCTATCTTCTGATTAGTCCCTTGACTATTTCCATGTACAATGTGCAATCTTGATTGTATGTTTCTTGCTTATAGCTTGGTTTTATGATGCTAATGTTGTTTGCTGGCATTTTATTCACTCTATCCTTGTGCAACTATGGTTCTGAGAAATCTTACATAATCACTCTTCCCATGCGCATATATGTATATGTATGTATAGAGAGTAGTGAGTAATTTGATATTAATGCTTCTTATGTGCATTTTCCTTATATAAATAAGCAGATCTTTCATGATATAAAGGAATTATTCAGTCATTATTCTTCATTGTTATCTCTATGCTTTGGTATATACCTGTACTTACCTAGCGATAGGAGACTTAGGAGTAGATTATGACTTGAAATAACTCAATCCAAAATATGTAGGTATTGCGAGAAGATTTTGTCAGATGTCACATTCATTCCCACATTTCATCATTTTTGGCCAGCATAGAGTCAGACATGAAGCCAAGATGTGCAAAAGTAAGTCTTCTGACCGTTATAGTTTCTGATGGTTGAATATCGAACTCTCCTCTAAGACTATATTTTCTGGTTTGGCTGATATGGCTTATAGTCTTACAATTGTGGTTAAAAAGCTTATTTTGAAATGCGTAGATCATTCACTGACTCATCATGCTTAGGTTTATTGTGACAGACTTCCACTGAAGGGCGCTTTAGAGCCTTAATGTGGAAGCACACACCACATGTTAGATACCCAAATTTTGCAGTTTATATCAGAATTTCCTAAAGTTCTCGCTTTGTTCCCAGCCCATGGTAATACCTTTGGTATAAGTCTCCTTTTTGCAGGTTGTCTCCAATATACCCTTTAACATAAGCACAGATGTTGTCAAGCAGATTCTTCCAATGGGTGACATTTTTTCTGAAGTTGTTCTCCTACTTCAGGTTATTCTGAAAAGAATTTTGCTTGTATAACTTGTGATGGTTTTGTAGTTGCGGCATTCAACTAAATTGCAGTATATATCAGCTAGAACTAGTATTGTTTGCCTTTATCTCTATTATATATGATGTTTTTTACATTCACTGATTCTAGCACTTCCTCAGGCACCTCATGATCAGTATATATCCTTCGACCTTAATCATGAGCGCGCGCAGTCTAATCACTTTTGTCATATCGAGTGTTAAAAGCAAAATATAATTGAAGAGGATAATGAGGTTAAGATGCAGGATACCCTTCTATTATTATAAGAGAAGTGTAAAAATTGAAGTCCAATCAATTGGCTGCAACGAACCTTAATGGAGCTCAAATGGCAATACCAAATATATCGAGAAAGCTTTCCAGAAGGTTAAAACTGTAATTCACATTGCAATGGTTCCATTTTATCGATCATTAAATCTATAGTTGATTTAATTAGTCATTTATGTTGAATTTTTATTTGGTATTTAGGAGGAGACAGCTGTCAGGCTGGTGGTCTCAGCTCTAGGAACATCTGAATACCGACCCATTAATATCTTTGTCAATTTTTATTCAGGTATACTATTTATGCGATTGGATTCCATCTCTGTGGTTGCCCTGGCTTTTTCCCATCGTTCACTGATTAGGACTTATTTGGCACAGTATATCATGAGCAAGCAATTTTTTTATAAAGCTTTAATTCTGGTGATCCAATAAATATCAATACCTTTCTTCATTTGGTTAGTGTTGATCAAAATCAGTGAACATCAGTTTGAAGTACATGGAAAGTATTTTGGCTAGCACCTTGCTTTTCTGGGTTCTCACTCATATAATTTTAGGGACACTTATGTTCTTTCTATTCGTGATGTTACTTTTCAGTTCCTGAATACAAATTTAACGTTCCAAGGACAAACTTCTTTCCTCAGCCTAATGTGAGTACCCTTCTCCTTACAAAGGCAGATGTACATTTCAATTCTTCATGTGTGACTTTTGCTCAAATGCACACCCCATTATAGGTTTGTAAGTTAGTATTGCCTATCTCACAGCTAGAAGAGCTGTAGAGCTTCTTCTTTTTCTCTTATATAAGATCTCGACTGGTTATATAAAAGAATAGATACCAGAGCTAGTTTTGTGAGTTGTTTATTAGGTCTGAAAGATAGTCCGTCATCTATAATTATGTTCTGAAGTTACCTCAACGGTAGAGCACGTCAGTATCTCTTTGTCAATACACTTCACTTACAAAAGGATCCGCTTGAGACCTGAGTAATGCTTGTTAATGTGGTTCTATCCAAAGCGGCGTCTGAAAATGTTGTTATTGATTGACTATGAGCTTTCAGCAGATCATGCGTTATGGTTCTATCCAATGATTTGTGAACATGTTACTTGAATCAAAGCAGTTTAAATAGGCTCCCAAAATTGAAACTTCCTTGAATTGTATAATTCGGAAAAAATGCAATTGTAGGGCGGTCAACGTCATCCATCAGCCATCATCCTGATTGATTATAATGCCTCTCTGTGTTATGTCTATGCATAGTAATTAGACTGGTCGCTAAACTTCTGCTTGACTTGCCTACAGGTCGATGCAGCAGTGGTGATGTTTAGGTTGAAAAAAGCTGCTGATTATCCACCAGTTTCGTCCACTCAGAGTTTCTTCTCAATGGTAATTGCTATCGAGTAGATTAAGCAATAGCTTATGAATCATAAGCATCAATCTTATGCGTCTTCAGATGAGCTTTGTGAAGGCACAGTTAATTATGGCTCCTTTCTTGGTTGTGATACTGTTGCCTGCTGTTTTGGCTAAACGATTCTAGTGGATTTATGCAGGTGAATTCAGCATTCAACGGAAAGCGAAAGATGCTGCGCAAGTCCCTCCAGCATCTGTGCACGGCCGTTGAGATTGAAAAGGCTCTCGAAGAAGTTGGTCTTCCAACGACAGTAAGTTTTATCGAATGACATGAATGATTGGATATTCTCCCTATCTTTGCAAATCAATTACTGGGAGCTCTCTTTATCTTTTGCGAGTCCAGTCACATGGTTGATTCCGCTTGCGAATGCTATTTGATATTCCATGCAGTCAAGACCAGGAGAGCTTACACTGGATGATTTCGTGAAGTTGCATAACTTGATGGTGAAATAGTACATCCAAATATCTCCTTGAACGGGGCAAGAGAGAAGTCGCTCGTTTCATTATTGAGCCATGGAGATGGGAACTTTAGAAAGATCTCAATCATATCCCGGGTGTCGTAGCTGTTTTCAATTAAGAATTCATGATTAGGAGTTGCATCAGATACAAGGACAGAAGTGAATTCCCACAAGTGCACAGATGCTGCGAAAATGTCTACGCCAGAGGTTGTCTGAATCATGAATTCTTAATGTAGGCCCATCAACCATGTATATGCCTCGTGAATCTGTACATAAAGGACAGTAGTTTGAGATTTTGTGAAAAGAAAAGGATCTTTGCAAAGAAATGAGTTCAGAAAGTTGCTTCTTGTGCTTCTCCTTCTCGTGATTTCGATTCTTACGGTTCCACATACAACATTTATGCTTGGTGACGCGAGCTCACAAGAAGCAAATGGGGGCATCGAAGTGATTCAATGAAGATTATGGATTGGACCAGAGTATGGAAGACCACCCACCATGGTTGGACTAGCAATCTAACGTTTTCTTCTTCACATAATCAGACTGTTTTCCAGGAACATTTCCCAATCACCAAATGCAACTCAACTCAGCCCACACAGCTTCACAGCATCAGAAGATAATGAAAACACGGTATCGAAACTGCCAAGAGACTGCTGTAAAATTTTTGCTTTTCCATTTTTCAAATGATACACATCGGAAAGTCGTGATGGATTCACAAAAAAACACATGAACCCACAGCTCTCAAAGTCGTGCATTATTGATGTTTAATCTGCTTCCCTATCCAGGCATCATGTCCGCCCATGAAGCAAAAATAGCAACATATCACAACCAAAAAATCCCAAAGTTCCAATTTTTACCACAGCCTCACTCGTCCAGCTCCTTTAGCCTCCTCAACTTAGACAAAAAAAGCCAATCAACAAGAAAAAACAATCTTCTTTTTCCCCTCAATCATCCGCCCCCTGTTTTGCAACAGCTTCATCACCCATGAAACTGGTACACGAGATCCAAAGCCCTCAACCTCGTGCCGTGGGGATCGTAGCCCGGAAACCCATCGCCCCCGCCGGCCCGCCCCTCCTCGGCGGCCGCGGCGGAGGACGGCGAGAGCGGCCGCTTGGGCCTCTTGTTCTTGATGAAGCAGTTCCTCATCCTCTCCTCCACCCGGTCGATCGTGGCCTTGGAATTCTCCTCGGCCTCGCCGCCGTCGTCGTCCCCCACTTGCATTGGCTCGGCGGCGCCGGTGGCGGAGGAGAAGGAGTTCTCGGCGGGAGGAGCGGGGGGGCGCGGGGGAGGGGTTAGGAGGTGGGGGAGGAAGTGGGTGGAGGAGAGGAAGGAGGAGAGGAGGAGGTGGGACTGGTGGAGGGAGGAGTGGATGTGGAGGAGGTGGGCGGGGTCGGCGGTGGAGGAGAGTTGCTTGGCCATGAAGGTGGCTTGTTCTAGGGATTGTATCAGCTCCGCCACTGACACTGCTGCTGCTTCTGCTTCTGATTCTGCTTCTACCATGTTCATGTTGCTGTCCATCCTCTCTCTCGGACGGAGTCGCGTGGAGAGTCTTGCGTTTTCTGTTTTTGTTGTGCTGGAAGTAGCTGCTCTGCGACTTTGAGAATTCTGAGGTTGACAAGAGCCGCGTGCAGTTGGGCTTTTGTTTGGTTCCTCAGAATGTCTAAAACATCCCCTCAATTGTTTTCTTGCCCTTTTTTCAGTGTTTGAAATAAGAATTTTGTTATGACCAAAAAAAAAAAAAAGAATTTTGTTAACAAGTATTTTAAATCCCCCCTTTTTTTTTTTGGTCGAATTAAATGCCCAATTAAAAAGTTATAATCTTGAATGCACCAGTCTCTCTTATAGGAGCTGGATGACTTTAAAGGTTAAAACTTTATCTACATTGGAAGAGAGAAGGGACTTCAATTTGCATCACAACACCAGACTCGAGTTTTGACTTCTCATAGGTGAGAACACAGGAAAGCTACTTTGCATCTAGGCGGCCCGTATGGTAGAAGCAAATAAATTCTTGAAAAGCACTAAAAATCCACAAAAGAACTAAAACGATCCGGTGAGATGAATGCATTCTGAGTGAAATTTATGCGAAAACAATGTCCACTGACACAATGCCCCTCTTAAAACTAACACGATAGCCACAACCAGTCACAATTTGCGCCAGAGAACACAAAAAAGAATTGCCATCAAGAGATATCCAGCAGCAATGCAGCTCTTCAAGAGCAAAACATCCAGCATTCATTGCCATCATGGATGACAGACTCCATTGCAAATTAGAACTCCAAACCTCAAAACTCAAACTTGTCACCCAGATGAATCATAGGCCCATCGTATCAATACCGACGGAGCTATCGGAACACGAGTCGCAAGATCACTCCACTGCGGTCCGGACAGGAACGTGGATGTCCTTGTACAAACACACGTAGGGCGCGTCACAGCCGACGTAAGGCCCTGTCCACCTGGCATTGTCGATGTAGCTCGCGTCCCAAACTGATGCATACAGGAACATAGGCTTATCCGGGAAATTCTCCCCCTCCTTTCTCTCGATTCTCCTCACCAACTTTCCGTCGATAACCCACTCGATATGCTCTTTATCCCACTTGATCACGTATTCATGAAACCCATCAGAGCAGTTGAATCCCAGATCGTGTATCTGCTCCCTGTTGCCAGTGCCTAATTTGAAACAACTCAAATTGGATTAACAACTCTAACTTGACTGACTGCAGATAAATGATGAACTTTATAGGCAGATACGGGAAGAACAGACACTCTTAGAGCAGATAAACAGTTGATAGACATAAGCATTACTTATTAAATATGCACAAGCATTTACTGATCTAGCTCCGGTGCAGACCGATATACTCATGAATAACATCGATTTGCCTAAGTAATCAGTAATCATGTTTTTCTATCAAGTTTGGCAGTATGAGATGGCCCAAAAATCTATCTCTGTTAAGTACAGATACGACTTTCAGAGTTGGGTACCTATCCAGGGGTATAATCAGGATGAAACTTCTCTTAAACATTGTACAGATAGCTCACAATCTTTTAGCAAAATATGTTCAGCATCAATTGGATCCTTATAGACATCTAAATGGGTGATTCTGCCCTCTTTTTTTTCCTTTCAATGCAAGATCAAATTTCAGTATTTGCTACCCGCATTTTCAACTTCTCTAACACAAAAGCATGTCCTATTGCTTTGGCCACCATGAATCGACAAATTAATCCAATTAAGTAAAGTCATGCTCAAATCAAATGGGCACTTCTCCACATTTGCCCCCCTGAATGAGCAAGTCAGGACTCCATTCCTAATCCTATCAACACAAGCTCTGAATCCACAACCAGAAATACGAGCAATCAGGGACTGGATACTGACATTGAACTGTCACTAATGACAATCCCACATTTCAGAAATCACACCAGTAAAGCGGCTAAAACTTCAACAAAGCCAAACAAAAAGGAAAGCTGAAAGTCTCTGCTTTAATGTATCGAACCTGTGGTGTAATAATTGGTCTGAACGATGGTTTTGTCCTTGCCGAGGAACTCGAAGTCGATCTCGTCCTGCGACTTGTCGCCTTCGAGGGACGAGAGGTAGAGGTTGAAGTTGAGGCCGCTGGTGTTGCCCTTGGGGCACTGGATGAGGGCGCTGAAGGTGCCGTACTGGAAGCGGGAGGTGGTGCGCCACCGGGCGCCGCCGCGGTGGTCGAAGGTGAGGGCGATGGAGTTGGAGTCGGGGCAGTGGTCGCAGGCCTCCGGGGTGTAGTCGACGGCGATCTGCTTCAGGGGCTGGGTCTCGTGGTGGAGCGATGGATCCGCCATTGGAGGAGGTTGACTTTTTCTTTTTCTTTTGCAGAGTGAAAGACTGAAGAGAGAGAGAGAGAGAGAGAGAGAGAGAGAAATGGAGAGGTTGAAGAAAATAGCGTTGTGATTTGCTGCTCGGATCGGTGGTGATGAAGATTGGATAGTTACCTAATGATTCGTTGACTCGCTGGTAAGAAAGTCAAATGGATAAATCGGATGGATTTGAACAAAACGAAAAATTATCCGATCTAAATTGATTTATCTAATTTGTTTTTTACCCATTCATATGTAATATAAATTTAATGACCCATATCCGAACCGAACTATTTACTAAAATACTTCAATAATTAATCCAACTTTAAACTCTTATGGGCATGTCTTATTTGCATAAGATCGATAATTAGGAAATTTTCAAATAAGGGTCCGAAGTCCTCTCGTTTTCTCAAATAAGGGCTCTAAGTGAATCATGTTTCAATTAAGGGCCCGAAGTGATATAGGATGTTTCAAATAAAGGCCTGAAGTAGCTATAGTGTTTCAAAAAAGTCTAGCCTAAAGGGCATTTTCGTCATTTCTCATTTTGATTTTTTGTTCTTTTTTTCTCTAGTTTTTCCTTTTTTCTATTTTTTAAAAGTAAAAAAAAAAAAAAAAGAAACAACCACACAGCTCGTGGCCACCGGCCCATTGTTAGTGAAAATTTTGTTCTGTATATACCAGTTTGAGATTTTTGGTAGTCAAAAAATTAGTTTTGAACAAATTTGTCATATGTGTACCGGTTTAGAATTTTTAGTGGCAAAAAATTAGTTTGAAATAAATTTGTTACATGTATACCAGTTTAAGATTTTTAGTAGTATTAACCCTAAATTCTACTTGAGCCATGTCGATTCAATTTAACTCGAAAATCGTAATCATGATCATTTTGTGACTAATGAAAATCGAAAATTTATTTTAAAAAAATTCAAGTATATTGAAATTTTTTTATTAATTTTTTTTACATCATTGCTTTTTTCCTTTTCGTACAACTCCGTTTTTTCCATATTCCTCCACCGATTCATTCTAGTCGAGCCTCTGCTAGCCAAATTTCAAAAAATTTCTCTTGTTGGGAACTACTTTGAAATCTCAATGAATTGGGTAAAACACATGCGTGGCTACTAAGTTGACTTTCAATGTATCTCTACTTGGATAAAACGTTTTCGAGAGTACGCTATAAAAGAATTGTGTTCTACGTTTAAGTAGTTAATCAAAATGTTAAAAAAAAAAATTTTTGCAAGCCTTAAAAAGTATATTTCCTTCTTGTTGGTTTCACTTTCTTTTTGAAAAAATAAATACTTTTCAATATTTGAGAACTTTTTTGTTAAAATTCTTACCAAATTTGCTCAGTGTTATTTTCCAATTGCCACTTCCTTTTGGATGGCCATTTGTGGTCAACAAAGCACCATTTTCACCGAAATGAAGGAGCCTTGTAAACCAAGGCGGACGGCCCTCAGGCGCGGACGGCCTCGGGCGGGGCCGGGCCTACAAATGTCCGTCGGCTACCGGGCTCATGGACGGGTCTTACTAATATTCATGCGTTATGTGATGACCACAAAAATTTTATATGCATCGTTTGAGTGTATGGGACTTAAGACACAATTATTCGTTCATAACTATGTGACTTTGCCATCATTTTAAGTTAATAGTCTCTTCGAAAACTTTTAGAAAGGAATTCTTTTTTATTATGTTTTGTCACTATTATTTCCCTCTCTTTTTGAAATTTAAGAAAAATGTTGGATTAGACGTGCGCAAATTCGAACGAAAATATATTAAACTCTAGCTATATATAGGCATTGGGATGCTTTTAAGTTTGAACCATCGTATGTTAGATGAAAGTCAATCGTCGAAGATGGGTTGAAAGCTAAAGAAAAGAGTTAAAAAAAGACAAAAGGTTATATCGAAAGCTCACTATTAGTTACTTCACTAATGACTTCGCTGAAATAATGACAGCATCTTCAAAAAAGAAATGAAATTGTCGCTTTGATGATATGATAAGATGTAGGGCTAGAATTGCACGTAAATTGCTAAATTGCCCCAGCCCAAGAAGCCAATGATGAGTCCGAGACCATCATCCGCCGAGTAGCTTCAGTCTTTTTTCAGGACTTGGAAGTTACGGAACGACAAGATCTAGTTTTGCAACTAAACTAAACGTGTAAGAAGATGTGGATCATACGAGATAAGTTTTCCCAGCTTGGAAGTCGGTAATGTTGCTCGACATGTCTTATAAATATTCATCGATATGAACGTGGCATATCAAATTTAACAAATGACGTATGTTTTCCGGACTAAGGTTTTGCTTACAAATGTATGACTTATCAACCATGCCCTTTGTGATAGGTTTCGCTTGTTTACAGGGTGACAATTGAGCTAGATAATTCTCTGGGAATCCCACTTTTTTAACTATGTAAGCACCTGCCTCTTGCTTTGTTTAGCTAAGCATGCATCTACACAAAATCTTTCTTTTACAACGAAGCCGGCCAAGTTAGGTAGGTAAATCCAGAACCCGTGGAATACCCTCACTAACCTCATGAGCCATGTAAAACCCGAGCTAAACTCGGATTATCCAGGCAAAAAATTGTTTGCACTTAGTGGCTTGGGAATCAAACTTTTTATCATGTGTTTATCCATGCACAAATGAAAGTCCGCTCCTTAAAGGTGTTAATATGCGAGTAAAGGTCTGTTTGTACAAAGGAAAACTGTTTTAGAAAAATTATTTTTCGAATTTCCAGTATTTGGATTGTGGAAACCTTATTAAATTTTTTAAAAACGTTCTTCAATGAATCGAAAACAACAAGCTTAGATTGAGAGAAGACGACTTTCCTTACTGTCAAGAAAGAAAATCACTTTCTTTAAACTACCAAAGTAGTAAAAACTAATCATTTTCCCTTAGAAAATAATTCTTATGCAAGATATTTTCCTTTATTACGAAGTTTTCGATAAAACAATCGCATCCTATATTATACTTGAATTCCGAAGATCAAAAGAGGTTAGGCCACTTCCTATACGAGCCCAAAGCCCAAGGATTCTTACCTTATCCTACTCAACCGCTCTAGGAAAGAAAACACCTCATAGAACCACCTGAATTGCCCTGCCTTCAACAACTGCAGAGACCTTGTGTGACGTCCCGGAAATTTGGTGTCTGTAAGAAAAATTATGAATTCCAACGTGGAAAATAAAATTTGGATTTTGAGGATTTAAGAGACGATGATTGGTTGTTTCGGGACATCTGTCGGGAAAAAGTCAAGTTTGAATAGTCAAACATTGACTCGTAGTGTCGGGACCCTTCGCGCGCAAATTTAGAGTTAATCGAACCCTAAATGCCAAAATTCTAATTTTGCCCTCAGTCGATTGAGTCAATTGACTACCGGTATCCATTTTATCAATTTACCAAAATGCCCTCAGATTTTAATAGTATAAGACAAGATTATTTATGTGAGTTTGATTTTTTTTTATGAGCCCCATTCTTTTCTTTTCTTTGATCGAAAATTTCCCCTCAACTCTTCAATCTTCAGCCCCTCCCCCACGTGAACACCCTTTCTCATGTTTATTTTTGACTTTTCTACATCCCCTCTCTCTCTCTCTCTTTTTCCTCATTCTTCATGCCACCAGATCTCCCCCCCTCCACGTGCACATCCATCCTATCCTCTCTCTCTCTCTCTCTCATTAATTCCCTCTCTCTCTCCTCCTGTTGATTGCGACAATCCCCCCCCTCCTACTGTGCTTCTTCTCCGTTCATCTTCTTCTTTCTTCCTCACTCCTCTTCTTTCTTTCTTTTTTTCTGCAACCCACCCGACGCCACCATCACCACCACCCAAACACCTCCGTCCACCCAGCCGCCGCGCCCGTTCTCGACGCCGCCACCGCCCTACCCCAACCCAGATCTGAGCTACCGCGACCTTTCCTCCACTGCTCGCGTCTCACCCGAGACCCACGGCCGCGACCCCTCGACCTCACCGCCCCTCCTCCGTTCCGTCTCACCCCCAACAGCCCTCGAGACCGCCACCGCCCAGCCTCAGCCGCCGAAACCCCAGATCCAGCACCTCAGTCGAGTCCCCGACGCCTGTCTGACCCGATCCGCGAGCTCGCGACCCCATCGCCTGAGACCGCCTACGTCGAGCCGTCGTCCAGCCGCCCTACCGCCGACCACAAGCCCCGTCCAGCCACCTCCAGCCACCCGCGACAGCCCCGACGCCAGCTCCTCCACCCTAGCCACCCGAAACCCTCATCCCGTGAACAGTAGCTCGCGAGACCCGACCCGGAGCTGAACCCGACCCGACCCGAAATCAGTGACCCGACCCGAAATCGGAGATCTGACCCGAACCGCAACCCGACCCGAACCGAACAGTAGCCCGAGACCCGATTCAAACAGTGTCACCGTTTTCGGCATCGCCGCACCCGACTCTACATTGAATCGAACGTCGGAGTTGTGAGTCGACCCCTAAACTTTGATTAGGGTGTTAACTGCGTTCAAGATTTAGAATAATTGTTGTGGACTGCGATTAAAATAATTAGCGGGTACTAGATGTAATTATTTAAATTATAATTGCACTATTTGTCGGAAATTGGATCAGTTTATTATTAAGGTGTTAATTAATCGAAGTATGGATTAATTGATTGCGATAGATTAATTAATTAAAGTCGGGTTAATTAATTAAGATAGATTCAATTGTTTATGTTTGAGTATTATTAATTGTTAATTAACTTGTAATTAAATCAATTAATCAGTACCGCGATAATTATTTAATTGTTAATTAATTATTGAATTATTATTGTTAGGTGATTGTCTGGTGATTGTTGAGTGTCCCGACCGGTGTGAATTTGATGACTGATTGTCTTATATGGACAATATGTGTATTTATGTGATTACGTGCGGACCGATATTTTAAGCATGAAAATGGCATCGAGCCAAGTTTTGAGCACGATTGTTTGTGTATGTGCATTGGGTTAAATGCAAAGATATAAATTGGCTGGTTGCTTGTCGTGCGTGTGTGGTCACATAATGGATCTTGTCTTCTCGGGTACGTGAGGACAAAGCCGACCCCCGGGTACGAGGGTTCGAGCCCGGTAAGTTCGTGCCGAGGGTACTTGGAATCACACGACTTATTAGATGCCGGTCGCCGCTTGTGACGGACCGACGCTCCCTACGGGAATGCCCGATTGTTAATCCATGCCGAGGGGACTTGGAACCACATGGTTTGTCGGTTGCCGTTGCCGAAGGAATGGAACGGTGTCCGGTTCTGCCGGAAGAGCATGGTTTTGCTAAGACCGGGAACGGTCGTTAATAACCGAAACACGTGTGGTGCATTGTGCATGCAATTTATTATGAGTGTTCTGGTTATGTGCCTTGGTTGTACGCATTTGATTGCATGTTGAATATGAATTGCTTAATGTGTGGCCCAAGGCGGAGTAAGCTTGCGTGTGCTTGATGGTGGATTATTGATATTGGATTTGACTCTGTGATTGGTAAAGCGTTGCAAGGATCGCACGCTTTTGGGTTACCATTGTTATTGTATTGCATGCTTAGGATGTCTTGAGCGAGTCAATGTCCTACTCGGACTTAGGCGTTGACTCACTAAGATTTTATATCTCACCCCGTTGTGGTTAACAATTTTTCGGGTCCTTAGCTTTGGAAGCTGGAAGTGCTCGCAGATTCTTTTTGAGTAGCACGGAGTAGTGTTAACCCATATCCCGATCCGGTATTTTTGGAGGATTATAGGAAGTGGCTCGGAGGTAGGGCTTGTATATACACGTTATTCCTAGGGTTAACAGTAAATAAATAAAAAGGATTGTGCGGTATGATTTCCTGCTTTTCTATCCATGTGTATTTTATAATTGTTTGGGAGTTTCACGTTCCGCATGCGTTTAATAAAAAGATAGAAATAATGGGTCGATGACGTGCCCGGGACGTCGTCCTTTCATGACCTGAGGCGTTTTGGTAGGGTTGTTGCGGGCCCGGGGATCGGGGCGTGACACCTTGGCATTCTTATTGATATCAGAATCACAACTGATCCTAGAATAATGTCAAATTCCAGTGAAACCTTCCAGGGGATGCAAAATTAACTAACCACAAAAAATTTAGATTCACCATCCCCCACAATGTATTTAAATGTAGATTCACCGCTCCTCCAATCATAACTACTGCTGCTTTCCTTCCACCTGCCAAATACTGTTTCCTATCGACAGACAACAATGTATCGCAGCCGGCCAAAATGATCCAGATCGAAGCAGTACATTCCAAAGTTTACTCAATATACAAGTAGGGTTCCTAGCCAAAAGGTTCTCAGTCCTAAGCCTCCTTCGTATCTCGGCAAATAAACATGCTTCCAGACAACCTTAGCTCCATGACTGCTATCAAGTGAACTTTCTAAAGAAAAGCAGAAAACTTGCTTTCAGTGGCTTTAATGATACCAAAAAATTACCAAGATATGCACTGCAGATTTAATGGTTTTTAGTCGAAATCAATGTTGAAGACAGGAGTTCGGCAAGATGGCGAGCTTTAGTACCCGCAACGTTGCGAGGATGCTCTCTTTCTATTCACTACTTTGCACACCTTAACCATTAAGCCAATCCACGAGATCGAAGATCTTTTCTCAAAGATGCCTTAACTCTAAACTTGTTTCTAAAAGGATGAAATCATTAGGGTCTCCTCACTTTGTACCGTTTCCAACTACGTATTGGGATTCTTAACCTAGACAAAACCAGTAATATCCGGTCAAAGATATAAGACAACGGTACTTGATTCGTAATGATCTTGACCAGCCGCGTGTTAATATCCATAGGCATATCGAACTTCAACTCACTTGCTCAACATAAAAGTTAAGGTTCAGACTCGGTCACCAACCAAACGATGTAATCATCGAGAGGCGAAGGATTAAGTTTAGCTAACCAACACTCACTACCAGACAAGGATCTCTCTCTAAAGGATGTGCTAACCACAAGGGAAACATGTCCATGCGTTGTGCTTAAACATCATATCCATGATGCCCTCCATTGATTAACGCGGACCAGAAATTCTTCTGCCAATTGCTACACTAGGCAAGATGTGCACGTGCGACGTACCATTCCGCACGTGCCAACAAGGACCAAGATCCCATTAAGCTAATTGACAAACTAAGGGTGATCGGTCTACGGTGGATCGTTCCCACTTTGAAGCTTGAGCTAGACCCCGACAGAGTTGGTTCCCGGTTTGTAGAACTGGAAATCGGACCGACCGATTAGGTCCGGTTTCGAGTTCGATCCTGGATTTGATGATTTCTGCTTTTCTGTTTTTGGTTTCTTCTATTCCCTACACATGTGGGATTTCCCAACATTAGAAGCAAAATATAATTTACTAATTAGGGTTTGTTTCAGAATTTATAAAAAAAAAACTTAGTCGATACATCGGTCTGATCCGGTCAGTTCAATTCCCTATGTGAAACCGGGAACTAGGCCGGTTATTCCTAGTTCTGAATTTTTGGAATCGAGAATCGGATCGGTCCCCCCCTCGAAACCACCCGGAACCAACCGGCTCAATCCGATTCCCGTATAGATCGGGACAGATGCACACCCCTATGACAAAACCCTTCACTTCCCATCTCAAGAGGAATGGAGATTGCTGGAATCTATTCAATGCTGCGGTTTGGATGCATGACTATAGTCTTAATCCAAGGGCCAAGGCTTGGAACGGCAAGACAAAAGCTCTGCTCCTGGAAACAAAAGAGCTCATCAAGTCTCCGTGTGCTGATACAAATCAATAATCCACGAGTAATGCCATAATTATGGTCAATTAGTTTAATAATGATTGAGGGCACGATCCTAGAAATGAAGCCAACACAAGAGACACCGTACGGAGTTTTTGGAGCCCGCAAATCATCCTTTCACCAAGAACTACATTCCAACGGTCATCCACACGTCACACCCCCCAATCAAACTTATCTCTGCTCTTCCTAATAAATTAAAACTAATCACTCCAGCCGGATTTTTAAAATTACATATTCAACGTCCCTAATCCAATTCTTCATTAACAAGCGGCCAAACCTCGACCGCCTTTTCCCCGTCGGCTTCTCCATGTATTTTCCGGGGGCGAAGCTGTTTGGGCTCGGCTTGGGCGGGGCTACCGGCCCGAGCCGATGAAAGATCAAATCATTGCGGCATTTTCTCTTTCGATGGGTTGGAAAGTGCATGTTTTGGAGCTTGGTGAACTATATTATAAATGAGTTGATGGGAGACTTGGCAACTAGCGATGTTTGGATGGATGTGAATTAATATTGTATGATGAGGATGATTATCTGAACAAAGAGTTCTATGAGAGAAGTCCTAAGTGATATGGTGCCTTTCCATACCAATTTGCCCTTTTAACTTTTCTTGAATTTGATCACTATATTGGCAAAAAAACAACTTGAGAATTCATATGGAGGAGATTAATGTTGATTATCATTGGGGTTTTGCTTTGTAGACTCAGCTGGTTTTTGTGGTCCTGGCCTGATTATTTTGGTATCTAGCTTACCTACTAATTAATAAGGTTTGGCTTACATCATCATAAACCTACACACACAGAAGGGCAGAGAAACTGATGAATAGAAATACCATTTTGAATTTTGGAACAGTAGTTTGAATTCTCTCTACTTCCCTTCAACACCAGAGGCTTAGAGATGATGTTTGCCCTTACATAGAATTAAGACATCCTATCATTCAACATACTTCTATTTATTGGAGGGGCAATGAAAGTGATGACAAATGAACCTAATTTTCTCGGTAAGTACTTTTTCCAACGATGAAGTTCAGTTCAGGTAAAAAAATATGCATGATCCATCATAAAGAGTCTCAAGTCATCACAAAATATCGAACTTGTAGAATTTAAAGCAAATGCTACTACATGTCTAATCGATATCTGTCAATGACGGAACTCGTGTCGCCCCAACTCAAAATAACTGAAGCCATACTCTCTCCACCAATGACTTCTTTGTGCGGCTCAGAAGTTATCAAGCAACAAATCCCGACGGATCACGTTGTTTTCATCAAATTTTGATTGCGTTTAAAAATCTTATGTAAGATGTTATTATTATAAGAGTTAAAGATGTGGTTGGTGGGACTAATCAACTAGCTCTTTGCTGATTGTATACATGAAGTTACATGCAACCAATGGTTTGCAAGGGGGATAACGACACAAATGGTCTCCGAACTTTGACCTAATGTGCAATGTAGTCCCTAAACTTTAACCCAATATGCAAAGCAGTGCCTAGAATTTCAATCGGACTAATACGGTCCCCGAACTTTTGAAACATGTTCAATTTAGTCCATGAACTATAGGAAGATGGTCAATGTAGTTGTTCCATTGATTCAAGCTCAATGACTAAGTAGAACATGTTCTAAAAATTGAGGGATCATATTGGTCAAGTTAAAAATTTAGGGATCACATTGCACATTGGATTAAAGTTCAGGGATCATATTGGTTAAGTTAAAAGTTCAAAAACTACATTATACATTGAGTCAAAATTCATAGACCATTTGTGTCATTTTACTTTTGCAAGGCTATACCTGCCCTCAAATATATGTTTACCGACAGATTCATCCTTCCAAGATCTCAACCAGCCCCAACCGTACATGATGATTATATATGTAACATTTCATCAGATGCCATTGATCTTAGGCCGTGTTTGCGGCTAGCCAATCAAAAGCCCTAGGTCTTACAATGCACAGACTACATTCTGCTGTATTAAATTGTGAGCACATATTACTATATGGATACCAAAATATAGACTCGTGTAGCTTGGATTTTTCCTCCACAAGCCGAGAGATGATCGCCTGTGCATCATAGCTCCACTCCTAGCCGAGCTGGTTAGGTCATGCGCTCTGTATATTTTATAGCAAAACAACAAGCTAATAACAGAGACGGGTATATGCTTTACGACACTATTCATCACTTCTTGGAGCTTACCCTAATTTTATATGTCTGTGTGGCTCACCACCTATATATACATCCTCTCATAGATAAACCCACTTAAACTGATCACTTCCCTTACTAAAGTTATAGCGGCCATCTCTCTATAGGGCCACAAAAAAGAAGAAAACGGAGAAAAAACCCTAATTACTCTCACCATGGCAGGCTCTGAAACCACCGCGAAGAACAACCAGCACCACCGTGACCACCACGACAACAACGTCTCCGCCTCCACTGCCGCTGCCCTTGCCACCTCGGTTGCTGCGGCTGCCCCACCTTTGAAGCCATTGTTTAGGCGGTTCGTCGGCGTCAGGCAGAGGCCCTCTGGGAGATGGGTCGCGGAGATCAAGGACTCGTCGCAGCGGGTCCGCCTGTGGCTCGGGACTTACGACACGCCCGAGGAAGCCGCGCGGGCCTACGACGAGGCCGCGAGGGCGCTGCGCGGCGAGAACGCTCGCACCAACTTCGCAGCGGCTCCATCGGCGGCGAACCCTAATAATTGCCACCAACCAGACTCGTTGTCATCGCCTTCTTGTGGGTACACTTCACAAAGTGACTATGCTAGGCATGGCCTGAGCTTCTCGTCGCTCAAGGCCAAGCTGAGCAAGAACCTGCAAAGCATCATTGCGAGGAGCTCGGAGAGCAAGTCGTCGAAAAGCCGGGTTAGCGACCACTTCACTTTCGCCAGCATATTCCACTTCAGGGGATACAACCAATACCAAGACCCTAGCGACATCAAGAACATAGAGAAGGTGGTGCAGCCGAGCATCGTCGTGCCATCCTCCCACGTGGCGGTTGACCACGAAAGCCTCTCGTCTTGGGACAGTTCAAGCGTCTCGGACTGCAGCAGCGAGTGGGTTGGGCTCCGGAGCACCCCGGGACTTGATTCGGACGGTTCTGACATCGGGGAAGCGATCGGTGTGGTGGGTGACCAAGGGTTCTCAGGCTGGATTGATAGCCCGGAATGGAATAACTGCAACGACCCGGGATTGATGAGCGGCGGAGAGCTTTCGAGGAGTAAGAGGTTCAAGGTTTCTTCTTCGGTGGTGGTTCCTCCAACTTTCAGTGGATCTCCAAACGATAACAACGGTGAGAAGTGAACGGGTCATGAATGAACAAAACATAAGAAGAGAGGGTAACGAATCACAGTACCCTATGAGCTTTCTGCAGCTTTCCCTTTGAATGTTAAATTTATCAGTTCTTCAACCCATGTACAGGAAGGAGAGTTTTAGAGAGAGAGAGAGAGAGAGAGAGAGAGAGAGAGAGAGAGAGAGAGAGAGAGAGATGACTTAGGGGAGGTTATATATACTGAAGTTGCAGCATCAGAACTGATCGGAAATCAGAGAGAGCCAGAAAGAGAAATAAATACAGGGACCATCTGGAACTGCTGGTGATCGATCTCTACCTTTTAGTGGGAGAAAAGGAGTTGGCCATCTGTATCTACTCATGAAAATGCTTTCAATCTTTAGTCTACGCAGTCAAATATAAAGCATGCCATAAGTCTTCTACAGTGCTGTACAGTTCATAAGAGCTCTGATTTGATTTTTAAGTTATATCTTGCCAGATGCACACGACTATTACTGCTTAAACTATTAGCAAGTATCCAAAGCCTAATCTACAAGCTAGGCTTAGGAGACATAACTTTTCTCAAATTGGTAATTTTGGTAAGTTGGGATCCTGTAGGAAAAAAAAAATCCAGTGAGCTTTTAACATGACGAAGTATCTTGCGGTCAACAAAAAGAGCACCAGTACATCACTGAAAATAAGGTTTATCATTACTTTAATAAATGTGCTTTTGAGAATTGCAAGAGATAGTGAAATTTTTTGTTAACATCTATTTACTAGATGATTCAGTATGGATACATTGGAAGCCAACAAGTCATATGGTCCGGCCACTTATTGGAATATTCAATATAATCTCGCGAACCAATCACTACCGCACGAGTTTTGAATGAATGTTTAGCATCCTTGGCTGCTCATATGCTTTAATTTAGAAATTTTGAATGGTTTCATGACTAAAGAATTACCATCCTACAGAGACATATGGTAATTTCCTGAAACATGCCTTAATGAGTATGGAAACATTCTAGCAATGCAGTCATTCTCCTACGTAGTTAGTGGAAAAAAAAATATTAGGGCTCCATTTGTTTCAAGGAAAATTAATGATTTAAAATAAATCTTCTTCAAAATGATTGTTTATATCGCTTGAAACGATTAGTCAATTGAAAAATATTTTCATTATCGATAACAATTATGTCTAAATATTTTTGCAAATGATAAAAATATTTCTTATTCATTCATTTTTATAAGCAATACAAGCGCTTGTTTTTAGGAAAATATTTTCGAAATGATTCATCTTTTCGGGAAACAAACAGAGCCTAGGATGTCGAAAGAATTTCTTTTTTTTTTTCAAAAATATGGCTTTTTTTGGGTAAAATTCCACAAATGGCAATAATTTTTCCAAAAAAAATTACTCGTGGAAAAAACAACTGGTAACTTTTTTTTGAGGTAAATCATTGGTAACTTACCAATGGTTTTATAAAGTTTTGAACTTTTTATAGTTTGATGTGTGGCAATTTTTGCACTAAAACCGACTTTTATTTTCATAAATATAATGTTATTACTTTGTATTTATTAGCTCTTAGATGAAATTATCAACCTAAATTGAAAGTCAGTGAACAATAAGAGAAGCACTTTTGTTAAAGATAAGAGCAATTAATAGCCTTAAAAAAGAACATAATTAATAGTTAGTACCTAACTCAAATGTGAGTTGGTGGCCCAAAATTAGTTGGTAATTTAATTGGAGAAATGTTCCCGAACACTCTAATTGAGATTGGTAATTTCTAAAATGAGTTGTAGAATTTTAAGAGATAGCAAGTGCTAAATTTAAGATAAAAAATAAATAAATGTTATCAAGCAACTCAAATGAGAGTTGACAACATTAAAATAGTTGGTTACTTAATTGGAGAATACTTGGTAAGAGCCGTTGATGATATTATTTAATCATTAATAAATTTAAATGTTGGTAAGAAAGGTAAATAAAAGTTGATGAACAATAAGAGATTTTTTTTTAACCGGAGATGAGAGAAATTAGTAATTAAGAAATTCAACATTAGTAACTAACTCAAATAAAAGTTGGTAACACAAGCTAGTGGGTAATTTAATGAGAAAATAGTTGGTAGCCACTTCAATTGAGATTGGTAATTTCTAGAAAGAGTTTGTGAATTTTTAAAAACCGGCAATAAAGTCAAATAACAATGTAACTCGATAGAAAAGTTGGTAAACTAAAAGAAGAACAAATAAATGCAGGTAGGAAACTCAAATGAGAGTTGGTAAGCCAAAACTATTAAGTAACTTCATCGGAGAAAAGATATGAAGTCATTCAAACAAATGGTTTTAATCTTATATAATAAGAAGCAAAATTAAGCTATTGGTAAAACGATAAACAAAACTTTGTAAAGGATAATAGAAGGTTTTTCTTTACTAGAGATAAGAAAAGTTGATAAGTTACAAAACCATACAAATGTCGGTTACTAATTCATAGTTAATCATAAAAATTAATTGGTAACGTTATTGGAGAAAAGTTTGGTAATCATTTTTTATTTAAGTCGATAACTGGTTTCTGGAAAGAGCTGGTAAATTTGACATATTGATAAGTAAAGCAATTGAAAATTAGTAAATCAATAGAGCATAGTTGGTAAATGTAAAAAGATAATAACCATCGGTAAGCAACTCAAATGATATTTAGTAATGCAAAAATAATTGGTAACCTAATGGGGGAAAAGCTAGTATTTGAAAGAAAATAACAGTTGATAAACAATGATAAAAGCTGATAAATTTATAAATAAATAACAAATAAACGCAGACAACTATTTGAAATAAGAGTTAGTAACCAAAACTAGTTGGTAATATAATTGAAAAAATTGGCAAATCGCTCAAATACATATCGGTAAACTCATACAAGAGTTGATAGTTTAATTCATTAGTAAGAAATACAAATAAAAGTTGGGGGCGAAGAACACCAGAAATGCCAAAGTTTGTGTATAGCGTTCGCTTTAGTGCCAATTTTTTTGAATCATTTAAGTGTCAATTTTTTTAAAAAAAATGATTATTTGAGTGCCAACTCTAATGAGTTTTGTTGAAAATCTTATGTGGCATTTACATAGCTAGCCAGAGGATCTTAGTCAGAAATTAAAAAAAGCTATAAAAAAAAAAGGCCAAAAACTAACAAAATTTAAAATTTAAAATAAAATTGATGGGTTGCAATGACGAGGATGGAGGCTGGCCAGCGACCCCTGCCGACCATAGGCGAGGCCTAATCGTCGGCGGCCAAGGTCGGCCTCGCCCGGCCTCCGCAACATTCGACCTCGCAAATGCGAGTGAGGTCGAGCCCTCGCCCGCAATCGGCGAGGGTTGCCCGCCATTGGCCGGGGTAGGGACAGGCGGGGTTATGGAAGCCCTCGCCACTATGCCAAGCCCTTATTTTTTTGTACTTTTTTTTTATTTATTTTTTTTAATGTTTTAGCTTATTTTTTAATTCAATTTAATTTTTTAAATAATTTAGCTTATTATGTAAAAAACAAGCCCACGTGGACTGAAATTTTTTAAAAAATTCTAGATAATATTAAAAAATTAATAATGAATGGCACATGGATTGTTTGGCCGGAATCTCTCGCTTTTGCTACTTACGTGATCGATTTTTCTCTAATTTGATACTTAAGTGAGCTGACGAAAAATTTTAGCATCAAAGTGAACGTTGTACACAAATTTTGCCACTTCTGATGTCCTTCCGTCGAAAGTTGATATATAGTTTGTAATACTATGAAAAAATGGTAATTTAATACTAGTATCCAAAAATTACCAATAAATTCTTGACAAATTAAGTGACCACTTGCTTTTTGTTTGGTTAATACCATGAAAAACTCCAAATCTGTACACTTGTGATAAGTTTACCCTAAATTCATTTTTTGACCACTAAAAACCCCCAATTAGAACACCTATAACAAATTTACCCTCTATTAGTTTTTGTGTTAGTTTTCATTAAATTTTACCGTTAAATTGCTAAGTTAAATGACACATGGCAATTAATGGGTGCACTAGTTTAGAGTTTTTACCCTCCGTTTGTCATAGACATACTATGGTATTAATCAAATCTAATGAAAACTAATGAAGGGTAAATTTGTTATAGATGTACTATTTTGAGATTTTTGGTGATAAAAAAATTAATTTTATGTAAATTTATTATAGGTGTACCTTTTTGAGATTTCCGGTAGTTGAAAATTAATTTTGGGTGAAATTGTCGCAGGTGTATTAGTTTGGGGTTTTTTGTGATATTAACCTTTTTTTTTTGTAACCAAAGTAATATTTACCGACTCCCTTAAAAATTAATCAATATGGAAAACAAAGGCACGAGACAACATGAAGTACAATTTCATCGGAGGAATCCTAATTTCCTTATTGCTTCTTCTCGATTGTTTCGAAGATTCATCACGCTTATCAGTCACCACCACCATCAATTGTTGATTTGGAGCTAATCACTGTAGTAATCCAAATTATGACTATTTGAAAGAGATACATGAAGTTTGGCTGGGGACCCCACGCACGGTTGAAGTCATTTTCTGCACTAATCATACAGGGATTTGGTGATTGATTAACTCATATTGTTAATGGCTTAGGTTTAGACCTTGTGTGTTAAAGGGATCGGAAGAAGAGTTAGGGAATGAGATAAAACAGTTGATGAATGCATAAAACTAAATCTTCATAGTTATCGGATGGAGAATATTTATCAAGAACGCTCATTTTATTATACTATAGAATTGGTCATTTTTCATAGATATTCGCCATCCGAAAATGGATTTTATGTCACAGTATTGAAAAGAAGTTATTTTAGGAGCTCTCGAAACAGCACTCTAACCATTTATGTTTCGATTTATGGGAAATCAGGTGTTAATTATCAAAAGCAGCTTCTGAGAAATAAAACAACTAGGTTCATAAAATTTGTTGCTTTATGATTGTTAAGGTAAACAAACATGCGATGCTCGGTGAGAAATTAAGAATTCTTTTTCCTCGAATGAGCTTTGGTTGTGACAAATATATCTTCAGATGCACCAAATACATCGTGTACTAGAGACTTGAGATTTTATGGATGCACCAAATCTACAGAAGTCGACACAAATTACAAATAAAGGGTGCGTTTGTTTCACGAAAAACTCCATGTTAAAGGAAAATGCTTTTCGGAAATCGTCTTTTACGAAAAATGATTGGTTTTTCTTTGTTTGGTGATATGTGACCAACAATATTTTCTAGTATTTAAATCTCATTTGAAAAATAATTTCAATCTCATAACTTTATTTCGGGTAAAACAAATCAAAATTTTAAATTAGTTTTTGTTTTTACTTTTATTTTTATTTTTATGTTTTTCTTCTATACCGTCGGTTGCCTAACCACGACAAGGCTCCGTCTCGAGCTTGCCGGATCCGGCAAGGCCTCACTCGAGACTTGCGAGACCGAGCCTCACCCACCCGCACCTATGGTAGATCACCGGCTGCCGTTGAGACCCATCGACGGATTGAGGGGAAAAAAAGAAAGAAAAGAATATGTTTAAATTTAAATATTGAAATGAAAAAAAAAATATCAAAAAATTCGAGAGGAGCAATTCCGGAAAGTTTTTTCACCTCTTAAGAATGAAGAATTTACTTTTCTGATTTTATGCATGAATATTTTCATTGACAGGAAATTGTTTTCGGTTGACTTATCATTTTCAGTGAATCAAAAGAGTGAAGATTCGAAAAATGAATTCCGTGAAAGTACTTTCACCTAAGCAAGCACACCCTAATATAAAGTTATAAAAGCTGCTTGAATAGTTGGATTTGGATGTAAATGTCAATAAATGTTTGTTGTATACTCTATTTGATGCTAAAGATGATGGCATCGGAGAATCCCGATTCTCGAGCCGGTCTGGCGCCGAATGTCGGGCTTAATGTATTACGTCAGCCTGTCCAATAACAAGAAATGTATACGTAAATCTTAGGGCCGGATCGAACCAAAGTTGAGCGGGTCGAGACGGGCCGAGTTAAGTTGGCCCGGATCCAATCCAAAGTTTGGACGGGTCGAGGTTTCTCATGCGAGGACATTTTCCAAGCTCGCTCATTTGTCTTTCGGACTTCTCGAGCCCGAATAGGATGTCAGCTTATTGATCAAGTCTAGTCACTAGTGCTTTGAAATTCAAAATGGTTTCTCCGCTATTATCTTTCAGAACGATCCCTGTTTTTTTTTTTTTTTAATGCATATCGTTAGTTCTTCTCTTGAATACTCTACTAGGGTGCTGAGGTGGATGTTGAGGCGGTTGATGTGGACGGGCTGAGAATGTGTCAGCATTCTTACTTGCACACGTGGCGCCGATAGAGCTTGGCCGGTGCTTAAAAAGGGTAACCACCACAAAGTGGCGATTGCGGTCCACCTTTCAGATTTTAACGATGCGAGAGAGAAAACACCGGCGTGTCTTGATTAGAAGAAAGATCACTTTGGTGGGATTTGATTGCGGTGTCGTTAGACAAAGGGGTGGGCGACATGGCTACCATACCGGCCGTTGCTGCCGCTTGGTAATTGGAAAAAGGCGACTATCGTCATGAGTTGCTTGATTTACTTTAAACTGATTAATTGTTATGGGCCAAACAAGTAACGGATTTTCTATTTACATAAGCAAAAGGGAATCTTTTAAAGAAGTTAGCATGTGAGTTTTTCTATTTCGACTTACTCCCCCGACGTACCCAAAAAAATGAATAAACTCATCTTCTTTTCTTAATAACACATACAATATTCATCTCTATAAAAAGGATAATGGTAACCCCATTAACTACTTTATCTTATGAATTTTATAGTAATATAAACATATGTCCTAACGGTCAAACTATATTTTGAACTTTCAAATTTCAAATCGAAATGAAGAGATGCTACCGGTATGCAAAAAAGAAAAAATTATAATTTTGACAAATTCTAATCCACGTCAGCAAAATCAGTCATCAAAATGACTCGATGACGAGCAATTAATAACCCATTCTAAAGAGGACTGAAAAAAAAAAGAAAAAAAAAGGGGGTGAATTTGAGTTTCGAGCGTAAAGATAGGACCAGGGCAGGGATGGCACTAGCACTGTCACCAAACAGATCGAGTCAGAGGTTTCAAAGCTCCAACGTCTATTCAGTTTTGACGACCCTACGGCGTCGTTTCCCGCAACGTTCTTCCAGTTCCGGTTTAACTTCCAAGTGGCCTTCTTCCCGACTCGTCCTCGAGCTACAAAAACACACGCTCCGGCTCCGCGATCCGGGGCTGTCTCTAGCTGCTCTAGGGTTTAACTGAAACATCTTCAGAAATCTTCCCCCAGGTACTTCCTCCGTCCCTCTCGGCGCTCGATACATTTTCTTCGCGCCGCGTGCGTGGCTTGTGTTTGCTATGCGGACTGTACGCAGTTGTCAAGGTCTAGGAAATTGGAGATCCGGTTTAGTTTCTGCCGGAATTTCGATAATTGCTTGTTCAGCGTCGAAATACAATGAGTTCCTTCTGTTTGGTTCATTTTTTTTTACGCTAGACGCGGTACTTGATGTGTTTAATTGGGTGTCTTCCGTGAATCGCTGGAAAGGAGAGGAGTTTGAAAGTGAGGAAGCTGAACCATTCGGCAATTTTTTTGTTTTGTTTGTCCATTTCTCGTGAATCTCTTTGTTAAGCTCGCTGAAATGATGATGAAATGTCCTTGGTTCGCTTTGTTTCTTGAATTTTGCGCATTAGGAGCTGGAAATTAGCTGACTTGTGTTCCGATTTTGTTGCTTTTGAGTGAAAATGTTTTGTGTTTGAAGAGCATTGAAGCACTGTGAAAATACTGCAAGAAGGAAGCCTTTTTACTTCTGACACTGGAAGATTACTGCTGAGAAGAAACCGATTACAGTTTGATTTATTTTCTATCAAACCCTTTGTTGGGGCTCCGAGAATGGCAAAGTCTTCTGCTCTTCGGTCTTCCAGAGTGTAATTCTAGTTTCATTTGCAATTTTGTAAGTTTAATTGAATAAGTAAACTGGATCTAATAATGTGATTGCGTTTCGTCTGTGTTACAATAACCCTTGGGACAAATATCTATGTTCAAGTCATAAAATTGGAGTGGATTCGCCTTTTAGATGTTTGGATGCCAATGCAACTGCATTGTTTGGGGTGTGTCACTTTGTATAGAGTAGCGAATGTACTGTAAAATTGTCATGTCAAGGTAAATCACTTGAGATAGTTGTTGCATCTTTGTTGCATATTTTCAAGGGTACGAATGGTGAAAAATAGCCACTGATAAACTTTATTTACTTCATAGTTCTCAAATTTTGCTTTTCATCCCGAGTCACCTCTCTGAAGTTGATTGTTATACAATTATAAGCTTTTTGCAGACCATATTGCTCGACCTTGAAGAAAATGAGGCCCATTTTTTGCGGTAACCTAGATTACGATGCACGCCAATCTGATGTTGAGCGACTTTTTAGAAGATATGGCAGAGTTGAAAGAGTTGATATGAAATCTGGTAAATTTTCTGTTTTTGCATGTTCAGAGTTAGTGTTGGCATCAGTTGAAATGTTCTTTTTTGTTATTGATGCTTATTCCTTCTTTATTACTGATAATTATAACTGCAAGCACTTTGGCCTATGAAGCATCTAGGCAAGGAATCTCGAGCATGAAACTTAGCCAAAACTTAGTATTTCAGAGCATGTTTTTTATATTGAATAAAATGGACCATGCCCATACTGTGTAAGACCAAACCACAAGTAAATGTGCCTTTGAGCATATGAGGCACCTATACACAATTATTCTTGAAGTTTGTGCGTGTGTGTGTAAGTTGTGGGGAGGACTCTGAAGTATGTTCTTTAGAGTTGCCCTATTCAGTTTGTATTTAACCTTTTCTCCCTATGCAAACCTTTTCTTCTTGAACATTTGATCTGGCATTTTGGTTACATTGTTTACATAGTTAAGTACAAGATGGGAGATGTAGGTGTTTAAATCTTGCTTTAGAAAAGGAGAATCTTTACACTTCAAAATTATGTTGTGAGGGTCTTAATCAATCACTGAGAAGGTATTCTGGGAAGAATAGCTATAACCACTTGGTAACTTATTTTCTTGGATCTGGATGAGTAACTTTGTTTCCCAAGTTTTATTCACTTTCGAAGGATGCTTTTGTGCGGTTACTCTTGTACTTGCTGCTGAGTATGTCCTTTATTGGTCATTTGAGAGAGAAAGAGGGAGGTTTCAGGTTCTGTACAGTTTGGTTGTGCTTCAGGTGTAATCACTGACTTAATATTTGAGGTGGTGTAGTTGTTGGGATGCCCGCTAGCAAATGGACCTAACTAAAGACACTTGTCATTACCCTCAACTTTTGCCTTTGTTCCTGATCGCTTTCCAAAGATCTGTGAAAGCC
This sequence comes from Rhodamnia argentea, assembly GCF_020921035.1. Classification (NCBI taxonomy): domain Eukaryota; kingdom Viridiplantae; phylum Streptophyta; class Magnoliopsida; order Myrtales; family Myrtaceae; genus Rhodamnia; species Rhodamnia argentea. The sequence goes on from NC_063158.1 coordinate 5,491,551, forward strand.
TGGAAGTTGTTCGTAAAGAGTCTCTGATGTTCTTTTTGGATACAATAGTTTTGCATGGGCTTTTTGCTTGTTTTTCTTTTGAAGAAAAGCAGATGTTGAAAATGTAGCTCCATGCTCAACTATATCTTTGGCGCAGGATTACTTGGAATATCCATGTACTTCTTGGATGGATGTGCTGTCCTGCATTTCTTTTCTTCCCTGCGCTACGCTTCATCTTCTTGTGTTTTTAAGGAGACCCAACATAATTTGCAATGGCACCAATCATATGACACCTTGAGACACTATTGCCCTTTCTCTTTTCCCGGAATTCCTTCGGTCCTCAATTTTCAACATGTTGTTTCTCTCTAGAGATCTCAACCATCTCACCTCCAAAGACAGGTGTTGTGTTGCCTCCTCATAGATTTCTTTTGCTGCTACTTTTGCTGCTTCTTCTTCTTCTTCTTCTTCTTCTTACTACATGGATGTGTTGTGCTCTCTCTCTTTCTCTCTCTGGGTTCAAGTAACAAATATTAAGCCTGAAATTATGCTGATTTCAAGCTGTCTTCTGTCCCCTTCTGCTTGCTTTTTACTGCCGAGATATTTTTGCTCTGGATCCTAAACATTTTGAATTGATAGGATATGCCTTTGTCTACATGGAGGATGAGAGAGATGCAGATGATGCAGTTCGAAGGCTTGATAGAATAGAATTTGGCAGAAAGGGACGTCGACTTCGTGTTGAATGGAGTAAGGTAGGATTGGTGATGATTATTGGTAATGGGCCTTCAAATGTTTGAATATGATAATGGTATTTGTTAAAGGTTTGGACCAAGTATACATGCTGGATGCACAGTTTGACATTGCTTCTCTTAGACGATTGGCCTGAACAGGAAAAGAAGAAAAGACAAACCATTATCTAAAATCTACTCAGGGAAAGAAAACGTTTTGAGGTTCGAGAATGAGAATTAAAATATGAGTTCTTTCGGGACTTAAACCTTTCCCTTAAGAAAGATTGTATAATTTCTCTGAGGCAGATATAGATTGAATTGATTCAGGCAGTCTATGAGCTCACTTTGCTGACTGTTTTAACATTTCTGTCTCCCAGGATGATAATGGTGGTAGAAGGGGTGGTGGTTCCAGAAGATCTGCAGGTACGAGACCGTCGAAGACCTTGTTTGTCATTAATTTTGATCCAATACATACTAGGCCCAAGGATTTGGAGAGGCATTTTGATCCATATGGAAAGATAGCAAATATCAGGATCAGAAGGAATTTCGCATTTGTCCAGTATGAGACACAGGAGGACGCTACAAGGGCCTTGGATGCGACAAATATGAGGTTTGATTGTCCTGAGAAAATCAAATTTACTCTTCTAATATGGGGTCCTCGAATTGTTGGCGTTAAAGTTTGTTTAAAAGTAGTTATTTAGATAATCTATATCCTGTGGTCATCTGAGGAAATATTTTGGAAGGGAATGGTTATCACTTGGCACAAAGTAGTTCCACTGTCTATTCATGAAGTTACCTCAGTTTATCTCTGTAGCATGTGATGCCATAGCACCCCTATTATGCTTATTGCTGTCAGAAGGGTGGTACTTAATTTTCCTTCTTTGTTATTCCTAGAAGTAGGACATGACCCGCTACTTGGAATATAAAGGGACATGACCGAGCTTTTAGGCTATTTATCTTATCGAAGTATAATGGCATATGACCCTTTTCATCTATATTAATCAGTTTTCCATCATCGTGGATGTAGCAAATTGATGGATCGAGTTATCACAGTGGAATATGCAATTAAGGATGATGATGATAGAGGCAATGGTTACAGTCCTGATAGAAGGGGTCGTGATGCGTCTCCTCATGGAAGGGGACGCGCGAGATCACCGAGTCCATATCGTCGAGATAGGGGTAGCCCTGATTATGGGCGTGGTGCCGTTTCAAATTCGAGGGATGACCCCCGTGGGAGTCCCACATATGACAGAGTCGAAAGCCCTGTAAATGAGAGATATCACAGGTTTGCTTGAATGCAGAGCCTGATTTAAGCATTTTTTTCTCCTCTAACCGTAATTTGGTTTGTGTTTTTGACTTTTGAATGTGCTCTGATGTTGTAGCCGTTCACCTCCACCTCGTGAAAGATCTCGTTCTTGAGAAAGCGCGGCAAAGAAGTTATGGCAGGTGATGGTGAGGGTTAGGATATTTATTGTCTGGTGCGGGGTCGCTTCTGGAGCTCTGTTAAAGACTCTCTGTGTGTACTTTTTTGGTTTTTCTTTAGCTTTAATAGGCTTTGGTTTCATAAGGTAGATGTCTGTTTAATCATGCTGATGTACGGCGGAACTTCGAATGGTTGCCGCTGTTAACATGCAATATTTTTTTAACTTTAAAACACCATGTAGTACTCTGCTTTGGCACGAATTTGCAAATTTTCCTGTTTCCATCGATGCCGAGATTTTGGATGTTTGAACTGCTCGTCTCTATATACTTGCATCAGTTAAGCACCCCGGCTTACACTACCCGGAACTAAATCGGTAGTTAAGCTTATCAAGAAGCCCTTTTTGTGGCGTTTAGGGTAGATTGGAAGCACGAGCTGGAGGCTTGCAGCTTTAGTGAACTTCCAAAACTCCTTTTCTTGGGATTTTTTTTTTTTTTGGGGGGGGTCAAATCTTGGGAGTTAACTTTCTAGTAAGTTGTCAGGTTCTATATTGCAGGACCATGAATTCATGGATTTCATGCAGTAGGTCAACCTGAGAATGAGTGGGAGCTTTCTCCAACTTGGTGGTGGGTACATGAGTCGATTATCCATGCTCTGCAGAATGAGAAACAGAGCCTCGTCTGTCTGGTTTGATATATGGCCCTTATCGAAGGGCTAATTAATGCAACCCCTTTTGGAAATTGGGAAGGCTTGTTTGCACTGATGCTTCTAAAGTTCAATTAATTCACGCCCATCTCACCGAAAGGACTCGAAGTCAACTGGGTTTCCAAGATGTCCTCTGAGCTTGAAGTTATTAGATTCGAAACGCTTGTTTTGACTCTCCTTTTTTTATATTTTGGACGAACTTGTTTCGACTTTTAGACAGCACGAATATTGTTGACCAGGGAGGAATTGGGTAAAATATTCCATCGACCTATTCACCTGTTCAGCCCCTCTATGCATCCAGAGGGGGAGACTCTGAGGATGAGTTGCTCAGTGGTGACCAACTTGGTCGATAAATAAAGGCCAATTGAAGTCGAATGGGACGTCGTCATCCCCACGGGCCACGCTTCTGCTTCTTGGGACTCTCGCCCCGGGAGTACGAAAAGGCTGCTCACGTTCTGTCACGCTGCTCTGTTTCGCTGAGGATGCAACTTTCTCTGTCTTTTTTTTCTTTTTCTTATTTTTTTCGAAAATCAAATCATCTTTTCAAAAAAAAAATTAAAATCATTTTCACAGTATGTTGAAATTTGAATATTGAAGTACGCTAATTTAAGTGCGGGGAAGTTGCCGAACGCATCGGCAAGAGTGCTGCTGCTGCTTCGTGCCGTCCCTGTCGAGAAAGGCAAACGCTAAAACTGTGTCCGTACGAGTTCCCAAGCCATCCTCTCTCTGTTTTTTCAATCTTGAGCTTCTTGAAGAAGAGTGTTTCTTAAAAAGAAATGGCAAAATCAAACAATATTATCGTATTTGAACACTTCTAGTTTTGGAAATTTGAAAACAAAACGAGTAAATACTAGGATTATGCTACTAAAAATGTGTATTTTGATCGTACATGAAACCCCATGCGGTCAACCATTTTCTATGTTAGTTGCTCTGACATGCCAGCTTATTTTTCGATTTAATGAACGTGGTAAAATGTCCTTATATAATTTTTCTTGCCTGTACATGAGTATACTTCTTCTCCGATCTCATCGGACGCATTTGAATAGTCTCTATTTGAACGTGACCGAAGGATAATGGAGATAAAAGTCAACACGAATAATGATGGTCCATACCGATTATGCCCTCAACATCGGTGCCATTACCGGTTGCATCACGCTCGTATCCTTTAAGTCGAAAAAAAAAAATTATCATAAGGACTTACGAGAGAGCAGGATTTTCCGACGGCACATCATGTTCGCATTGCAAAACTAAGTTCATTTGCCAGCAAAGTTAATTGATTCTCGGTACTACTTTCTTTGTATGGACAAATTTCATTTTGCTTTCTTTTAGCATGCCATCAAAGCTCGGAAATTTTGTCAAATCAAGATTTGGTTTCTTCCTTCCTTTTCTATCATATTCCGTGCACATATAGCTAGGATTTTCATTATTAAACAAGAAAAATTGAAAATTGGAGACTGCATGCACGCCAATACTTGTATCATTTTGATTATTTCCTTTAATTTAGCGTAGCTAATCAGGCACCCCACTGGACAGAAAATGGATAAGGTCCTTAGTATCGATACCATTATTTTTAAGTTCTTATAATTTAGCACGAAATCATATATCGCATTAGATCGACAAATTGTTACATATGTTTGCGTAATGCCTGGTTTTCAAACTTTTGAATGTACTTAAAAGATGCTGATAAATTCCGACCAAAAAAAAAAAAAAAAAAGATGCTGATAAATAACCCAAAAAGGGAAAGAAGAAACAGACTATATAGTGCACAATGGGCAATTAGGTTATTGTTTTCTTGGACAAATTATAAATAAGAGTGCGAAGTGCTCTCATTTTCTAAAAAAAAAAGGGGGGGCATGAAGTGCCATTATTGTTTCAAACAAAAACCCGATCAAGGGCATTCTTGTCATTTGCTTTTTTCTTTTATTTTTTTTTTCTTTAATGTCACCGCGAAGGCCTAGCGACCCTCGCCCGAACCTAGGGTCATTGAGGGCTTGAGGACTACGTGTCGGTAAACAATTGCAATTGAGATTGGTGGTTTCTGATTTTTGGTGATAAGAAGGTTCCCTCTTTCGTTCATCAGGACATACAACCCTTGACAAACGCCCATCGAGTCTAGAGGTGAGCTTGAGAACTGGGACTATCCAGTTTGGTGAGCTTGAAGACCCGCAACACGACGCTGAAGAAGATGATGAATAGTAAATTTTTTATAAAAAAAAAAGAAGGAAAGACATACTTTTGGACATTGCCTAGATGCGGCGATGGTCGGCCTCGCTTGTGGCCAAGGAGGGCAACCCTCGCTAGATCGGGCGAGGCGACCCTCAACCCACCTAAGCGAGGCCCCCCCCCAACGGCCACAAGCGAGGTGGCTAGCGAGGGCTACTTGTCCAACCTTCACCGATGACCGGTGACCGGTATGACCAGCCACTAGAGAAAAAGAAGGAAACAAAAGGGAAAAAAAGAGAGAAAAAATAAAAAAAGTAAATGATGAGAATGTCTTTAGTCATGTCTTTCTTTAAAAAAATGAAAGCATTTCAGGGCCTTCATTAAAATAATGTTCACTTTAAGTCTTTATTTGAGCAAATAATGGTATTGCAGCGCCTTATTTGAAATTTTCACTTTTCTTTTTTAAGAGCCCCGCAGTTTTCATTTTCGTAGGCAGGAATAATTTCGAGGCAAACAGTGTCAAGCGACACGTGGCATAACCACCGCGGTGAAGGAAAAACAAAGATGTTCAAAATTTTAAAAGCCAAGCACAACGGTTGCCTTAGCCCAATCTCAGCCGTCAGATCGCGGCCATTGACCAAGGACTAGATTCTACAACAGGCTAATAACATATTCACACCCCTCTGAGCCGCGGGCCCTTCCTAGAGAGATGATCAGTTTTATATTCTTAAAATGAAAATGAAAATGAAAAAGAAACTACAAGAAAATCCAGAAAAAAGAAAATCAATTTCTACCAGACGAATCAGGGGAGACAAGAGACACCTGACACCACTTTCCTTCCTTCCTAACGAGAGAGAGAGAGAGAGAGATGAAAGGGGTTTGATTTTTGAATGCGATCTCCATTGTTAAATCTCTCTACCTCCGTGTCCTCACTCTTTTCTTCTTCTTCTTCTTCGTCTTCTTCACTTGTCTTGCCATTTTCTTTTCTAGCTATTTTCAAAAAAGAAGAAGAAGAAGGAACTTGACCAGTAAGAGTCTACTCTTTCCACCTCCAAACGAAACAAAAATAGGTGTGCCCCCCTTCTGGCTCTAAAGTGCTCTGCCTCTGTCGTTTTCTTGAGCAACTACCCATAGTCTCTCTCCCTCCTTCCAGCTCAAAAAACACTTCTTCTCTTGCTGATCCTGCAAGAGTTCAGCCTTCAGAGACAGAGAGGAGGTTTGGAGATGAAGCTACACTGGGTTTCTTTGCTCAGGAAGAAAGAAGGCATTTTCTTTTCGGTTTCCAAGTCTTAAAGGTTGGAGCTTGACGCAGTTATGCGCTTGCTTACTTTAAAAAAATCATTCCTTTGTGGAAGCGTCGAGAAATGCTCTTTTTTTTTTTTTTCTGTTCTTCTTTTCTTCTCATTCAGATCACTCAGATACATTGCCTTTGTTGAGCTCACTGTGTTAGCATTTGCCGTGGCAGATTTCGTCCGCTAGATATGTCATTCGCTGTTTTTAATTTTATATCACAGAGTTCTCTAGGTGTTGAAGAAAGTCGAAGCAATTTGAGTCCAGGTAATATGGTCTTTCACATTATCGCTCTGAATTTTCCAATGATGACTATTATTAGGCTTTATTATTGTAATTTCTTCTTCTTCTTCTTCTTCTTCTTCTTCTTTTTATGTGGGGCTGGTTTTCTTGAGCTAAATTTAAATACACTCCATACAACTGTCGATGGAGACTTCTACCTTCTCTTCAAAGCAAAGCCCCCTTCTCTCTCTCTCTCTCTCTGTCTCTCTCTCTCTGAGTAGCTAGCTGTATTTTATTCGGTTAGATTGGCAATTAAGCTAAAAATAAAAACTTTCTTTTGTTTGTGGATATAACGAGTCCGAGGTAAGAAAAATCTCTGTCCACACCAAGAAAAGAAAAGTCAGATGCCCAGTTCCACCGTCTTTATGGTTGAAAAGTGAAGTTCCAATCTTCATTCTCACATTAGCATAATTACCCTTTAAAAGTTGCGGAATCACCTTTTTCTCACAGTGAATTAGGACAATGTTTTCCATGAATCAGCATACTGTGATATGAGTACTTGTCATTTTCCGCCTTCTTAATTGGACGGCAGCCCTTGGCCCTTGAAAAGTCGAAGCCTTTCATTTTCACCTACAGTGAAATGGCAAGCTTCATGTTGTTCTTGCTGATTTACTCGTCTTTTGCATTGATAGCAGTTGAAAAGTAAGTGAAAGGACTCGTGGGGCATCTTTAGGTACTCGTGTTTTATTGGTCGGGGCTTTTCTATTTCCTCTCCTTTCTTTTTTGCACTAAACAAGCATTCTGTGATCATACAAGATTCTCGAAGCAATTGATGTTAACTTATTTGGTATTAACTATTATGATTTATATTCTTATTAGTGTTGATGATTGCAACCGCTCCCCTGCCTTTAAATTTTATATATGCAAGTGTCCTTTCTTTTAGCATCTCTCTCATCTGGGTGTCGATCTCTTAGAAGCTCTTGTCTGTTTCTCCCACTTCCAGTTGCTAAAAGAACTTCTGGTGATCGGTTTCGGTCAATACCCAATTCACAAATCATGGTGGAGGATTCATCGAATGAAGTCCCGGAAGATTTGCAGTCCGCAGAAGATTGGCTAATTCATGCACAGGAGCTTGTTCCGTTGGCACTGAGTAAGGCGAGGGAAGTGAAGGGGTTTCCTCGCAGGTGGAAGATCGTAATTTCCAAGTTGGAGCAGATCCCGTCGTGTCTATCGGACCTTTCCAGCCATCCTTGCTTCACAAAGAACGCACTCTGCAGAGAACAGTTGCAGGCAGTTTCGGAGACACTGAGGGAATCGTTCGAATTGGCAGAATTGTGCTTGAAAGAGAAGTATGAAGGGAAACTGAGGATGCAGAGTGATCTGGACTCTTTAGCGGGGAAATTGGACTTGAATTTGAGGGATTGTGGGCTTTTGATCAAGACTGGTGTGCTTGGTGAGGCTACAGTCGCACCATCCATGCCCGGTACTTCAACAGAATCTGAGGCTTTATCTTGTAGCAATATTAGGGAGCTGCTCGCTAGGCTTCAGATTGGACACTTGGAGGCAAAGCATAAAGCCCTGGACAATTTAGTAGAAATACTGAGAGAGGACGAGAAAAATGTTTTGGCTACGTTGGCAAGGAGCAATATTGCTGCCATAGTGCAATTACTTACCGCAACATCTCCTCGCATTCGTGAAAAAACCGTCACAGTTATATGCTCACTGGCTGAATCTGGCAGTTGCGAGAATTGGCTTGTTGCGGAAGGCGTATTGCCCCCTCTCATACGGCTTCTCGAGTCAGGCAGCGCGGTGGGGAAAGAGAAGGCGGCCATTTCGTTGCAGAGCCTGTCAATGTCTGCGGAAACAGCCCGGGCCATCATCGGGCATGGCGGGGTACGCCCCCTGATCGAAATTTGTCGAGCTGGTGATTCTGTCTCCCAGGCTGCAGCTGCCAGTACTTTAAAGAGCATATCAGCTGTCCCTGACGTGCGGCAAACTCTGGCTGAGGAAGGCATTGTGAAGGTTTTGATTGATCTCCTTGATCGCGGAATTCTACTTGGATCCAAGGAATACGCAGCAGAGTGCTTGCAGAACCTGACTGTGAGCAATGAGAATTTAAGGAGGAGCGCCGTATCAGAGGGTGGGGTTCGGAGCCTGTTGACTTATCTTGATGGTCCATTGCCTCAGGAATCTGCGGTCGGGGCATTGAGGAACTTGGTGGGGTCCATCTCAGCCGAAACCCTAATATCTCTTGGTTTTCTTCCCCGGATGGCTCATGTGCTTAAGTCAGGGTCTCCAGGGGCGCAGCAAGCAGCTGCTTCAGCCATTTGCAGGGCATGCAGGTCTGCTGAGATGAAAAAATTGGTGGGTGAAGCTGGGTGCATTCCTCTGCTTGTGAAATTGCTCGATGCGAAATCGAACAGCGGGAGGGAGGTTGCGGCACAAGCAATCTCAAGCTTGATGACAGTTTCACAGAACTGTAGAGAGGTCAAGAGAGACGAGAAAAGCGTGCCTGGTTTGGTCCAACTGCTCGATCCGGGTCCTCAGAACACTGCAAAAAAGTATGCTGTTTCCTGCTTAACGAGTCTTTCCTCGAGCAAGAAGTGTAAGAAGTTGATGATCTCCTATGGAGCGATTGGGTATCTGAAGAAGCTTAACGAAATGGATGTTCCGGGAGCCAAGAAACTGCTCGACCGTTTGGAGAAAGGGAAGCTGAGGAGTATGTTCAGTCGGAAATAGGAGAGAAACGCATCGGATCCCTCTGTACATTTTAGGTTCTCGTTATTTACGATAAATGTTTCATTGTCTGTATGAAACGGAGTAGTTGATCCATCTGAACTGCAATGCGCAAGCCTGCTAATTCATGTAATACCATTAAATAAAGCTAATATTTCTGCATTTTTTTCAACCGTGTACATGCAGCGGCTGCCTGTCATACTCTTCAGCTATTTTCTTGATCTACTTTTGCTGTTCTGCGATTCTCCCTCTTATTTTTTGCATCTTGGATATCTGAGACAACTTTGTACACGACAGATTTGTGCGGCCTTGTTTTTGGGGCAAAATTCAGGAACGTGTCGTGTAATGAAGAGAAATTAATGAGCTTATCCTTTCGATATCTGCTTTATCCTTTCTCCTATCCTTGCCAGCAGCCATCTAAACTTGAACTTTAAGTTCAGCGTACGAGAGTTGGTCATTTTCTTTTTCTGGCTGTGAGAACTTAGAATCGGTCAATTCAGATGAGCGTTAAAGTTTGACAAAGAACAAGGAAAAAAAAAATGAGCGTTAAAAGGCAACTAAATTGCTTGTGCCAAGACGAGGAAAAGCTAAATTACACAGCTTTAGAGCAGTTGGTTGAAGGGTGACGGTGACCTGACCCCCCCTTCTTAATTTGGCAATGAACAGTGACACAAGACATCTTGGACATGTGATGCGGGAGCATCGAGCTCTATCCATCGGCTCGCAAACTTAACGAAATTTGCCCGCTCCGTGCACACATCAACATGTCTGTAATGTATTACAAGTAGAATTCTTGTGAATCGTTAGGAGAAGTGTGTGGAACAGACCGATGATATCATCCTTCGGTAGTACTTCAAATGTTGAGTGTGCAAGCTGGTCAAGAATTCCTTTTATCACCTCGCTACAACAGAGGAAAGGAGAAATTTTGAAGGAGAATACTGTGAGCAAAGCCCAGCTTGCAGCTAGGGATAGACGATTTCAGACCTTCTACAAGTTCCTTCTAGGTTTCAACTAAAGTTTGAAATCTACCAATTGGAATGGATTTCCATTTTTTTGAACCTCATGCAACCACCTCATCAGAGGTTCCAGGATCGGTTCCAAAGTCTACTCGGATTCCACGTTACAATGAATTATCACCTCTAATTATTTGCTATTACAATTCATTGATCACAACTCATATTTAGATACATGAAAAATATAAAGTATTAACAAGCAAAAGTCTCATGCATGAATATTACCCAAAATGGAAGCTTAGACTAATGATTTCAAATTACACACTCATTGTCGAACACGATGGAACACAGTAAGATCGCGCGAAGGCATAAAATAAGAAAAACACAATAACATATTCCGGGTTTCAAGTGTAACATGAAATTTACCTGTCGAAACCGATTCCCTAATTTTTGAAATCCGAAACCTATCATGCATACTTTAAAACTTGGAACGCACCCTATTTTCATCGATCCGGTTTTTCAATTATCGATTCGATCCTAAAATCATGCTTACCCCTGCTTACAGCTTGCTTGCCAAAAGTTCGATGGGGTTCCACTTTTTAACATTTCACGCTAGTTGACCTTGATTTGAACTTTATGCAGGTTTCCTTTGTGAGAGCCCAGAGCTTTGGACTGTTTGAAGTGCAAATTGTGGGCTTTTGTCCAATCTGATGGGTTCTTCTGATGGAATATGCCGAAATCTCTCAAAACCGCAAAAACCACAAATACTCAAGAAACAAAATAGGGTTGAGTCAGCAGCTAAATAAACCTGACCTGCACGTGTGGTGGGCTCACTGTTAGCAGAACTCAATCCATTTTTAGGTATTTCTGGTCCTTCTGCTAAGATAAAGATGAAAAGGGGAGAGGCAGATAATTGCAACAACAGTGGTAAGCAAGAATTTTCAAAGGAAGGAACAGAAGAAGATTGCTAATTGGTGGGTGTGGTGGTGTTTGTATTTTGATGAAATAGTTTTTTGTTTGTTTGTTTTGGTTTCTGAGGACCAAACAAGCCTTTATCACAGCCTATCGCCAAAACAGACCATCGGCAGCTTCAACAGCTGACACACACGCACAACTTTTCTCTCATTTCATTTCGTACTCCTCCTGCTTTTTGAGAGACAGAGAAGCATAATCATCAGAATCAGCTCTTGCTTTGGTACTTCTCCTCTCTCTATCTCTCCAACCCTCTGTCTCCCTCTCTCTCTGCATAGTAATGTACAACTGCAATCTGACTGCTAAGAAAAGATAGAACAGCGAGAGAACCCAATTCATTGGTTTGGATCCTGCCCCTGTTTAGGTATAAAAGATGATCTTTTGTTATCGAGTTGCGGACTTTTCAGGATCACTTGCTGCATTGTTCTCTGGTTTGTTTTAGCCAGCCTAGCTGATACATGTCTTTAGGTCGGTAGTTTGTATTCTAGTCATTTTCTCTTCATGGTATCATGTTCATTGTAAAAGCAGGACATAACATTGAGTCTGAATCATTGAATTCCTTGTGTATTGTGATTGTGTCTTCTTCGTTGCATGAGTCCATTCAATTTAGTTGGTTTTGCCTAATGTTCATACAATCAAACGGCCTGCTTGATGGATAATCATCCGTGTTTGGATTTTGGTTAAGTGGATGAATAATTCTAAGCAAAGAAAGATTGATGAAACCTGGAAGGACTGTTTCCTTATTTTTTAGAAGCGTTTCCTCTCTGTTGTCTGCTAAATGAAAGTTACCGTTATTGCTTTTTATAGATGCCTTTTGAATTATAAGTTCTTTTGCTGTCACTGGTATCCAAGAGCTATATAGCTCATCCAAACTGAACTTTTTCAGAAGGAAAAAGGAAAGGAATTTTGGTATGTTGGCATGATTAACCGCGGTACTTTTCTCCCGCAGGTAGACTGGTCTATAAGATGAGCTCCGTCGATGTTGTGCGAGCAGAACTTGCTCTTGCTGTTCTCTATTTGAACAAGGCTGAAGCGAGGGACAAGATATGCAGGGCCATACAATATGGCTCAAGATTTTTGAGTAAAGGAGAGCCTGGTACAGCTCAAAATGTCGAGAAATCGACCAACTTGGCACGGAAGGTCTTTCGCCTTCTTAAGGTTGTAAACAGTTTCTCTGACAAACTTTCTAGTTTCTTTTCGAACTCTCTAATTTGCCTTTTGCTAACCTCCGCGTAATGTGTTGTTTCCCCCGTTTGCAGTTCATCAATGATCTCCATGCCCTCATAAGTCCAGCTCCTCGAGAAACGCCTCTCGCTCTTGTTTTGCTAGGAAAGGTTCATAGACTACTTTATCCTTGTCCCACACCTCTCCCGAGTGTTTTTCAACTTTGCACCGTCTGATACAATTGCTGATTGGTTTCCAGTCCAAAAATGCGCTACTGTCAACTTTCTTGTTCCTTGATCAAATTGTCTGGCTCGGTCGAACTGGCATCTACAAGGTATGCCTGTTATCTTCTTGCCATTGTGCATTTCATATTGTCTGTCAAAATTTCTGTGATTTGAAAACAAGATGGTATATCTTGTTTGACATAGAACAAAGAACGCGCCGAGCTGATGGGCCGCGTATCACTCTTCTGCTGGATGGGTTCCTCAGTATGCACTACATTGGTCGAGGTTTGTCTTTCTCCAATCTATCTTTTGGCTAATATGTTGCCCTCCCTAGGCCCATTCCAAAACTAAACCAAATCGTTGCTTTATTCTTGTTTTTTCGTCACGTTCATCAGCTTGGGGAGTTGGGAAGGCTTTCTGCATCAATGAAGAAGCTAGAGAAGGATCTAAAGAAGGGTGAAAAGTATCAAGTAGGTCATGATGCTCTCTCACTTGCTTAACCCATTTGCCTTCTCGTTGCTGCCTCCGTTGCTCTGCGGCAAAAGTGCCTTCCCTTCTTGACACCTACTTCTGTGCAGAACGAACAATACCGAGCTAAGGTTCGGCAATCAAATGAGAGGTCCCTAGCCCTTATCAAGGCGGCCATGGATATAGTGGTTGCTGTGGGGCTGCTTCAGTTGGCCCCTAAGAAGGTCACTCCTCGTGTAACCGGAGCTTTTGGATTCGTCACCTCCTTAATCTCTTGTTATCAGGTAACTGTGAAGTCTATCCCTTCTTCTTGACGATGTCTCAACTTTTGTCTCTTGCCACATTGTCAAGTAGTGCTTGTTGAGTTTGAGTATCTCATGCCATGTCTTTTGCATCTTTTGACAAACATATACTTCCGACTTTCTGATGATAGATCTGGTTCTTTTGTGCAGTTGCTTCCATCGCCACCCCAGTCGAAGACATCATGAAGAAAAGGGTCCGTTAATTTACGGAGATTTTCATGTTGTAATCGTAATAACCACAGACGCATATCCATGTTGGTGTAAGCTTATCGGCTATATGCCAACTTGTATGGTGATAACTACATACCTGCAATTACTTATCACTTATGTTACCCAGCAAATTCTGCTGTTCCTCCTGAAGTTGTGATGTTCTCCAATTTAATCGTCCGCTAGTCAATGACCATGGCAATCTTTTCGCTTGCTTAGTTCCAGAGACATTACATACAATGACCAACCGAACTGCAGACCACCCATTTTTTCGCGAATGTTCGGCACCATGTTATGCTGAGGATCTAATTCTGATCTTCCTCTGAGTGGCTGAACAACTTGGCAACTCAATTTACTATCGACTCTAGTAGATTGCTCTGATCTCATAAGTTTACAGCCGGTGATGCATGTTCTAGTTCTGATGTCGCTGAGAAATGCCTTCCTCTTGCTTAATGGACCATTAACGTTAGGCACCATAGCCACATGGGTTATTAAGGTCGACATCAGTCAACTTGGCGCTGTATGGTTCACCAACTTATGCTACTATTAATTGGAACCTCATAGTCGGTCTACAGCCAGAAACGAACGAAGAATCCACCTCAATTTTGAAGAGGATGCCTCATGATGTCAGGAAAATAATTCAATCCCAAATGTTTTAATTAAGTCAATTTAATCATAAACCTTTAAATAATTTGCCAACATAATCCTTTCGATCACTTATTCAAATAATACGTATCAAAAGATTTAGAACTAAATTGACACAATTCAAAAAATTTATGACTAAATTAATTGACGTACAAAAAATTTACATGAAACGTTTTTTGACACTTATCCTGACCACCGTTTTGCCCTATGATTTTCAAAATGCAAATTTTAAAATATTAATTCGATAAGTATCAAAAGTACACAAATTAAACAAAAGCCCCCTTGGACGAACTCAAAAGAAACAGGAGCTGGATTTGATTATTCTCAGTAATCATTCTATTGGATCAGATAGCTATAGAGAAATGATAAACAAGATGAAATCAAGTTGTATTGGACAATTCGACCGGATATACATCTGAAAAGGGGTCAATGCTAAATACTCCCTTTAATCAAGAGAGGTCCATGACAAAAAAAAAAAGACCTCTACTGACATCTCCCTCTTTTAAAGCGGGAAGTTACATAAACGAACAAGCATAGAACCGATTCATAGCCGAAATCACACAAACTCTTCATCCGAATCATCTTGCTCTTCGTCCCATATATCCTCGACATCTCTCACGTTACCACGAAGCATATTGAGTATGTGCTCCAAGTTTCTCACGCGTCTCCGGAGTTCCAAGCTGGAAATTCGACGAGGACTGCTTACGGGTAAGCATTCTTTTGTGTAACTAAGAGCCTTCAAAACAAACTTTCCAGATGGTTCGATTAAATCGACACCAAATGTAGGTGATAAAGGCCACCCCATAACTCGAACATGAGAGACACTGCAAGATGCCATATGAAAAGTGTCACATCGCACCCCAAAACCTGTCACATCCTACTTCTCTGAGTCCCACAAATATTTGAACCATCAGCATTTTACATTGCTTTAGTCCCAACTATAGAAGCTTTTACCAATCTGGTCGTACCACACAAAAGCTTTCCAACATAACCAACAAATACCTCAAATTTGATCAAATTATATGAGAAGTTCATGATATAGCATATGGAAAAAGAAGACCAAAAATATTAAGGCGGATGATACCAAGCTTCAAGCAAACATCTTATTTAAAGTTCTTGAAATAAACAACAGAGCACTCTCTATATACAATTAGTTCACTTTGTTTAAACATAAAGTTACTTGTTGCCTTTCTTTATTAGCTTTAATAATTGTGGGCAAATTTGACGTGGTTGCTAATGACCTTAAATGTCCAAATGTACAAATTTCTGAAGAATTCAAGATGTTCAATGTTAAATAAAACTCAAACTGCATAAAAAAGTAAAAAGACAAAAGTAAAAGTTGCACCAAATTGGCACTTGAAATGCAAGATCTCTGTCGCCATTTCTTTAAGTTAACAACGAGAGGAGGAAAAAAGAAATGAACCATCCACATGATTATAGAATGCAAAACTGACCATTGAAGAGCTCTTCTGTAATTTATAGCTCTCATACAAGGCAAACAACCACTTCGATCTTTCCATATGTAGGTAAGAATGTTGCCGATGAACTATTCACTTCTATACCCAGGAAGTTTTGCAAAAGCTGACATCCATGCGCATAGGTTATATGACAGACTACGCATAATTTTTAGAAGTGGAAAGTGTAAGAATGATATTCTAAAATTGCTTGTGAGAGAACAATGGAAGCTAAGGAAGACAGAATAGCTACTTGCAGAAAAGAGTTTAAGCATCAAACTAATCTGCCAAAAGCCAAAAGTGTGCAGACAAACCAAATATAAAACAAGCCATCCATTTCCTGCCTCTGCACCCTGCCAAGCAGCTCGACAAGAAGGAATCCACCTATACAAAGAACGGGCTCTGGAAACTTGAATTTCTGCAGACAGTTCTCCTATGAAAGACAGAGATTACATGATGAGCCCAAAAAAATCCTTCCAAAGGAAACAATTTTCCGTCAATCATGTCACATTCAAACAATCAAGTCATGGGGCAATCATTTATTAGTGGGCAATGCTAATGACGATTCTTAGTAGGTCTCCTAACACTTGCCAGGCCACTATTTCACTCTCTCTACAAGGAGAAAACTTATCTAAGGACAAAAAATTCTGCTATTTAACAAATCAAGACAGGAAAAAAAAAACAGAAATTGAGATCTTTGGAAAATGATGACAATGTTAAGGTGAGGAACACTGTTAAAACACATGACTGAAGAACACTTAAGGGAATTAACAACTTTAAGGTCCTGTTTGTTCTTTCCCCATATATGGAAGCAGGTGGAGAATGGTGTTCTTGAAACGTAATGAAAGCCAAAAGAAAGTACACTGCATATCATACACAAAAAGAGAATTGACAACTTCATCCCAGTCCACATTCTTCCAGGGGGCAGTAGAGACTAGTAGATGAAACAAACAACACCATGTAGCAGCCAAAGAGCCACACTTGCCTGAGCCATGGGAAACTCTGGGGAAGTGTATGTCCACACAAAATTATCATTTGGAGAATCATGACATGATTGATTGACTGAATCAAGATCCACAGAAGCTTTGGGATAACCCATCCGAAATCGCACAGATTTGGCCGAATATATAGGTAATCCAGGCTGGAAATAAGCTGCCCACAACAATAATTTAATTAATTAAAGATACAAATAAACACAAAAATCAACGAAAAGAATGCAAAAAGGAATTGGGAAAAACCTTGAAAAGGTTGGATGTCAATTGCAGTAACAACACACAAATCACCAACCAGTTTGTAAATCAAAGTCTCAGGCACAGCAGGAATCTTTTGTCCTTTACTAGACCAGTATGAGGCGATCCTTCCAACCCTATCTCTCAATTCCAGAGTATTAATAATACCCTCCTCTGGGAAATTGTCGGTGCTGGAAGCGCTTATTGCATCTGAAATACACTCTCTGTCAACCATTGATTTAGAACAATGAGACAGAAAACCATAGACCCTATGCTCCCTTTCCAGAAGGTCCCATTCTTTAGTGTTGCTAGAACCACTTTCAGCATCACTTTTAAAGGAGCAGCTTTCGGTGACGTGATCAACTCCAGATAACTGAGGAAACATTCTGAGGCATAGTTGCTTGGAAAGACCATTGGAGACCACTGCAAAAAGCCAAAAACCAAAACCGTTCAATTGACAGTATGTCGAGATCTGCAAACTGATTTAACATCCAAATATGAAGTCAAAGATCCATCATAACTGTTACTGCAACACAACAAAATGTGATGAATTGATTAATGACAATTAATTGATGAACAGTTGCTTCATAGAAAAAGATGCTGATAATCCACCTGGTCTTTCCAATTATTAATTAGAAAAATGGTATATAATCATGTCACTACATATCCAGAAAGCTTAGATAAACAGAGCAATAGCTTAAAACTTAGTCCCAAGCTCTCCATGAAATTAATTGTATTATTTCCTGAAAACCTATGTCAAAATAAAAATCTGCCTCTTCTAAATCAATCCCTTGGCATTACAAACATCACCGGCATATGCTCCAAAGTTTTCCAAAACACAAGATATTTCATGCAGATTCATAATGAACTACAGAAGCACAAAGCAATATAAGTCGTCTATGGTAAAGCAACTCTCCTTAAGATGTAATTCAACTGAATGTCCACGCTTCATCAGCCAGGCACTACTGATAGAAAATCCATTTCCAATGAGTCGGCATAGAACTTTATTTTCAGGATGAACTTGCTGATACATGTAACTTCATCAGCTAGGTACTATTGCTATAGTGAGTACAATTCAATCACACAAAAAAGAGCTACTTTAGCATCCTCTTCCATATATAAAATAGAAACAATAATGCACATATAATCCCATTAAGGAGAGCAAAACATATTCTTCCATGCATGAAAGATCACTAAACTGATGAACAGAATCTGGCATAATAACATCAAAGGAAACTAGCTTTATCCTCGATTTTCACCAGCATACCGAATCCGTGCCAAGAGTGCGAAACGCAGCTAGCTCGAGCGAGATCACAAGGGTCGTCCAAACTCATAAGTATCTCAAATAACATATCCAATTCGAGTTGTGGCACAAAATCCATAGAAGGATCCATATCTGCTAGTATAAGCAAGCTCCAGATGCCTCCTCCAAAGTCAAAACCTACCTAAGCATCATCATCATCATCATCATCATCAACCACAATAGAATCACCCTTAGAATACAAAAAGTAGGACATATAGATCACCGAATGCATCAAGGCACAACAGCTATAGGTAACTAACGATTCAACTTAGTACAGTTAAACGAGAAATTTAGAGCTTAAGCCTCGGTACATAAAAGAAAATCAAGCAAATTGGGAATCCAAACAGAAAAAAAACTGCCCCCGTGAATTGGTAATTTTGTTTATACTATAACCACTAGGCCAGGCCACTTTTCTTGTTTCTGAAATTCCCAATCATTGCAAAACTCACGGAACCATAAAATGCCCTCATGCGCAGATGTGCAAAGAACCCAATTTACTCCGGGGAAAACTCTGAACGAGGAAATTCCATTGAAAAAGAAAGCAACTAAAAGTTCCATCTTTTACCCCCCAATTTCGCAACGCAAAATTCTCCGAATCAAAATTGACGACGAAAATCAACCTCGACCAACATTTCCAGGATCCAATCAAATAACGACCCGACCAAGAGAGACGAAAACCGAACCCAATTTTGAGCTCACGACGAACAAAATCCCAATTGGAATTCAGACGAACGAACGAACGAATAACCACCGACTGCTTTTAGCAAAAGCTAAAATCGATGCAGATGGGACAGAGAGACGCGAGATTCCACCTTCCGTCGCCGATGTGTACGAGTCTCGTCGAGGTCGTCCAAACCCTAGATAGGGAATAAAAAAAATAATGCTTGATAGAGAGAGAGAGAGAGAGAGAGAGCGCCCTGCCCCCGGTGGGATGCTTATAATGATATCTGCGCTCGAGCGAGCGCCAGAGGAGAGAGTGGGAGAGAGAAGAGAGAGAGAGAGAAAGAGAGGAAAAGAGAATGGCTTTTCCGAGTTAAATAACAAAGCTTCCAACTCCCGTTTCCTTTTATTAATTGTTTTTGGTTTTTCTTTTTTCCGTGTATTTTAGTAAATATATCACAATTATATATATAAGCTGTTTTTGCATAAAAGAATATTCCTCATTTCATACATATTGAGAAAAGATTACAAAATCGAATGTTTACGCTTCGAATATAATATATATGATATATGCAATAACAATTGTAATAGATGAAACATATCCATTACATATTGTGGGTTATTCGACAGGAAAACTGTATTTGTATACTATTCACGAGCAGAAGAACATCAAAAGTGCCAAAATTTATATACGGCGTTCATTTTGATGTCAGAAATCATACAAACTCTTCATCCGAATCATCTTGCTCTTCGTCCCATATATCCTCGACATCTCCCACGTCACCATGAAGCATATTGAGTATGTGCTCCCAGTTTCTCACGCGTCTCCGGAGTTCCAAGCTGGAAATTCGACGAGGACTGCTTACGGGTAAGCTTTCTTTTGTGTAACTAAGAGCCTTCAAAACAAACTTTCCAGATGGTTCGATTAAATCGACACCAAATGTAGGTGATAAAGGCCGCCCCATAACTCGAACATGAGAGACACTGCAAGATGCCATATGAAAAGTGTCACATCGCACCCCAAAACCTGTCACATCCTACTTCTCTGAGTCCCACAAATATTTGAACCATCAGCATTTTACATTGCTTAAGTCCCATCTATAGAAGCTTTTACCAATCTGGTCGTACCACACACAAAAGCTTTCCAACATAACCAACAAATACCTCAAATTTGATCAAATTATATGAGAAGTTCATGATATAGCATATGGAAAAAGAAGACAAAAAATACGAAGTCAGATGATACCAAGCTTCAAGCAAACATCTTATTTAAAGTTCCTTAAAATAAACAACAGTAACACGAGCACTCTCTATATACAATTAGTTCACTTTGTTTAAAAATAAAGTTACTTGTTGCCTTTCTTTATTAGCTTTAATAATTGTGGGCAAATTTGACATGGTTGATAATGACCTTAAATGTCCAAATGTACAAATTTCTGAAGAATTCAAGATGTTCAATGTTAAATGAAAGTCAAACTGCATAAAAAAGTAAAAAGACAAAAGTAAAAGTTGCACCAAATTGGCACTTGAAATGCAAGATCTCTGTCGCCATTTCTTTAAGTTAACAACGAGAGGAGGAAAAAAGAAATGGACCATCCACATGATTATAGAATGCAAAGCTGACCATGGAAGAGCTCTTCTGTAATTTATAGCTCTCATACAAGGCAAACAACCACTTCGATCTTTCCAAATGTAGGTAAGAATGTTGCCGATGAACTATTCACTTCTATACCCAGGAAGTTTTGCAAAAGCTGACATCCATGCGCATAGGTTATATGACAGACTACGCATAATTTTTAGAAGTGGAAAGTGTAAGAATGATATTCTAAAATTGCTTGTGAGAGAACAATGGAAGCTAAGGAAGACAGAATAGCTACTTGCAGAAAAGAGTTTAAGCATCAAACTAATCTGCCAAAAGCCAAAAGTGTGCAGACGAACCAAATATAAAACAAGCCATCCATTTCGTGCCTCTGCACCCTGCCAAGCAGCTCAACAAGAAGGAATCCGCCTATACAAAGAACAGGCTCTGGAAACTTGAATTTCTGCAGACAGTTCTCCTATGAAAGACAGAGATTACATGATGAGCCCAAAAAAAATCCTCCAAAGGAAACAATTTTCCGTCAATCATGTCACATTCAAACAATCAAGTCATGGGGCAATCATTTATTAGTGGGCAATGCTAACGACGATTCTTAGTAGGTCTCCTAACACTTGCCAGGCCACTATTTCACTCTCTCTATAAGGAGAAAACTTATCTAAGGACAAAAAATTCTGCTATTTAACAAATCAAGACAGAAAAAAAAAAAGAAATTGAGATCTTTGGAAAATGATGACAATGTTAAGGTGAGGAACACTGTTAAAAAACATCACTGAAGAACACTTAAGGGAATTAACAACTTTAAGGTCCTGTTTGTTCTTTCCCCATATAAGGAAGCAGGTGGAGAATGGTGTTCTTGAAACGTCATGAAAGCCGAAAGAAAGTATACTGCATATCATACACAAAAAGAGAATTGACAACTTCATCGCAGTCCGCATTCTTCCAAGGGGCAGTAGAGACTAGTAGATGAAACAAATAACACCATGTAGCAGCCAAAGAGCCACACTTGCCTGAGCCATGGGAAACTCTGGGGAAGCGTATGTCCATACAAAATTATCATTTGGAGTATCATGACACGATTGATCGACTGAATCAAGATCCACTGAAGCTTTGGGATAACCCATCCGAAATCGCACAGATTTGGCCGAATATATATGTAATCCAGGCTGGAAATAAGCTGCCCACGACAATAATTTAATTAATTAAAGATACAAATAAATACAAAAATCAATGAGAAGAGCGCAAAAAGGAATCGGGAAAAACCTTGAAAAGGTTGGATGTCAATCTCAGTAACAACACACAAATCACCAACCAGTTTGTAAATCAAAGTCTCAGGCACAGCAGGATTCTGTTGTCCTTTACTGGACCAGTATGAGGCGTATGAGGCGATCCTTCCAACCCTATCTCTCAATTCCAGAGTATTAATAATACCCTCCCCTGGGAAATGGTCGGTGCTGGAAGCACTTATTGCATCTGAAATACACTCTCTGTCAACCATTGATTTAGAACAATGAGACAGAAAACCATAGACCCTATGCTCCCTTTCCAGAAGGTCCCATTCTTTAGTGTTGCTAGAACCACTTTCAGCATCACTTTTAAAGGAGCAGCTTTCGGTGACATGATCAACTCCAGATAACTGAGGAAACATTCTGAGGCATAGTTGCTTGGAAAGACCATTGGAGACCACTGCATAAAGCCAAAAACCAAAACCGTTCAATTGACAGTATGTCGAGATCCGCAAACTGATTTAACATCCAAATATGAAGTCAAAGATCCATCATAACTGTTACTGCAACACAACAAAATGTGATGAATTGATTAATGACAATTAATTGATGAACAGTTGCTTCATAGAAAAAGATGCTGATAATCCACCTGGTCTTTCCAATTATTAATTAGAAAAATGGTATATAATCATGTCACTACATATCCAGAAAGCTTAGATAAACAGAGCAATAGCTTAAAACTTAGTCCCAAGCTCTCCATGAAATTAATTGTATTATTTCCTGAAAACCTATGTCAAAATAAAAATCTGCCTCTTCTAAATCAATCCCTTGGCATTACAAACATCACCGGCATATGCTCCAAAGTTTTCCAAAACACATGATATTTCATGCAGATTCATAATGAACTACAGAAGCACAAAGCAATATAAGTCATCTATGGTAAAGCAACTCTCCTTAAGATGTAATTCAACTGAACGTCCACGCTTCATCAGCCAGGCACTACTGATAGAAAATCCATTTCCAACGAGTCGGCATAGAACTTTATTTTCAGGATGAACTTGCTGATCCATGTAACTTCATCAGCTAGGTACTATTGCTATAGTGAGTATAATTCAATCACACAAAAAAGAGCTACTTTAGCATCCTCTTCCATATATAAAATAGAAACAATAATGCACATATAATCCCATTAAGGAGAGCAAAACATATTCTTCCATGCATGAAAGATCACCAAACTGATGAACGGAATCTGGCATAATAACATCGAAGGAAAATAGCTTTATCCCCGATTTTCACCAGCATACCGAATCCGTGCCAAGAGTGCGAAACGCAGCTAGCTCGAGCGAGATCACAAGGGTCGTCCAAACTCAGAAGTATCTTAAATAACATATCCAATTCGAGTTGTGGCACAAAATCCATAGAAGGATCCATATCTGCTAGTATAAGCAAGCTCCAGATGCCTCCTCCAACGTCAAAACCTACCTAAGCATCATCATCATCATCATCATCATCATCAACCACAATAGAATCACCCTTAGAATACAAAAAGTAGGACATATAGATCACCGAATGCATCAAGGCACAACAGCTATAGTTAACTAACGATTCAACTTAGTACAGTTAAACGAGAAATTTAGAGCTTAAGCCTCTGTACATAAAAGAAAATCAAGCAAATTGGGAATCCGAACAGAACAAAAACTGCCCCCATGAATTGGTAATTTTGTTTATACTATAACCACTAGGCCAGGCTATTTTTCTTGTTTCTGAAATTCCCAATCATTGCAAAATTCACGGAACCATAAAATGCCCTCATGCGCAGATGTGCAAAGAACCCAATTTACGCCGGGGAAAACTCTGAACGAGGAAATTCCATCGAAAAAAAAAAAGCAACTAAAAGTCCCATCTTTTTCCCCGCCAATTTCGCAACGCAAATTCTCCGAATCAAAATTGACGACGAAAATCAACCTCAACCAACATTTCCAGGACCGAACCCAATTTTGAGCTCACGACGAACAAAAATCCCAATTGGAATTCGGACGAACGAACGAAGAAGCACCGACTGCTTTTAGCAAAAGCTAAAATCGATGCAGATGGGACAGAGAGACGCGAGATTCCACCTTCCGTCGCCGATGTGTACGAGTCTCATCGAGGTCGTCCAAACCCTAGACAGGGAATAAAAAAAATAATGCTTGATAGAGAGAGAGTGAGCCCTGCTCCTGTGGGATGCTTATAATGATATCTGCGTTCGAGCGAGCGAGCGAGCGAGCGCTAGAGAGAGAGAGAGAGAGAGAGAGTGAGAGTGATCAAGGGAGAATGGCTTTTGCGTAGATAAATTGTTTTTGGTTGAAAATTGCAGGTCTTGTCTGTTTGCGTATATTTTAATAAATATATCACAATTTTATATATATATATATATATAAGGCTGTTTTTGCAGAAAAAATATTCCGCATTTAATGAGTAGATCAATCATTTCATACATATTGAGAAAAGATTACAAAATCGAATGTTTACAACGCTTCGAATATAATATATATGATATATGTAATAACAATTGTAATAGATAAAACATACCCATTATATATTGTGGGTTTATCCGACGGGAGAAATGTATTTGTATACTATTCATGAGCAGAAGGACATCAAAAGCGCCAAAATTTGCGTACGGCGTTCATTTTGATGTCGAAATTTTTTGCCAGCTTACTTAAGTACCAAATTGGAAAAAAAAAACAATCACTTGAGTGCCAACGCGCGAGAGATTCCGCCCAAACCGATTACATGACATTCATAATTAATTTTTTAATATCACGTGGAATTTTTCTAGAATAAAAAAATTTTGTTCACATGGCAAAAAAAAAGCTAATTTTTTCAAAAGAATTGAATTAAAATTTTTAAAAAATGCTGAAAAACTATTAAAAAATGTAAAAAAGAAAAGGAAGGGCTTGGTATAGCTGTGAGGGCTTGCATAGCCCTTGCCTCCGACGCTATCAATGGCCGCCCGGGGTGGGGGATGGCCGACGAGGGTCGCCAAGCCTCGAACAGTGGCTAGCATCCCCCGCCGATCGCAAGCAAGGGCTTAACCTCCCGGATTTGGGCGAGGTCGACCTCGGCGATCACAGGCGAGGGCTTGACCTAGCGGATTTGGGCGAGGTAGAGCCTCACCTACACCGGCAAGGTCGACCCTCGGCTACCCTAGCGAGGGCTAGGCCAAGCCGTGGTTAGGCAAGGCCAACCTCGCCCAACGACAACCAAGTCCCTCCAACCCTAGCAAGGCCTCACCTGCAGTTGGGGGGCCACCGGCCACTAACTAGGGCTTGGCGATCCTCCACCCTCGCCGGCCGACGAGGGTGGGGTGGCAGCGATGGTGAGGGCAACAACCCTTCATTTATATATATATAAAAGCTTATTTTTTGGTTTTTTAAAAATTTATCATTTTTTTATTACTGAGTGATATCCTCCAGCGAGTCACGTAAGATTAAGTTATTAATAAAAAAAAATGCCATGTAAGCTCACCAGAGCTAGCACCTAAATAATCGTTTTTCAAAAAAATTGATACTCAAGTTACCCAAAAAAATTGACATCAATGTGAGCGCCGTACAGAAATTTTGACACTTCCGATGTCCTTGTACTGTTATTTATGCAATTAATATCAGAAGTGAATAAGGACTCATCCATTATCGAAAAGTAAGTATCTCATGTACCGTCCTAACTTATCTCTTAGGGAGAGGTGGATGATTGAAGTTTTTCTAATTCATGCGGTAATGTAACAGAAAATTCATTATGCTGAATGTATTCCCACTAAGGTTCAATGGGCTATTGGACAAAAAAAAAAAAGGTTCAATGGGCTCGATTCAATGAAGCATAAAGTCCGGCGTAAATCAGATTCTAAAGTTAAAAATAAGTGGCAAAGTTAATGGGGAAATGATGACTTGCTCAGGATTTTTCCGTGTAGATTGATTGTATTACATGCTGAATATCCTAGGCAATTGTAATAATTGGGTTCCGCATCTTGACATATTAAATCTCTGGGCTACGAGGGCTCTCAGCCGCTAGAATAGTTTAATATGCTCGAGAAAGTTTTATCCTTAATGAAGAAAATACCAATTACTGTTGCATTTGGCAAATCGCAATGATATTAGCTCCTAATCTGATTTGATAATTCCCGTAGTTATTCATAATCTTTTCCCTTTCGATCTACAATGCTTTGATTTTTCACGTATTGTTTTCGACACTAATTCTTAAATTCTGGGTGCTTTAAAGCTCGCTCGATTTTGGTGCGTACGATACGAGCGCTTCTATGCTTAACCATAAATGTGTCGGATCACGACACGACATGTCATTCTGATTAAATACAAAAATTATCGTACCAAATCGAAAAACCGACTTACAATGTCACAACCGAGTGTAAAGCAATCCTGAAATAAGTGAAGCAAGAGACTGCCCTGCCGAAATGCTCTTCATAGAACCAATTTCATCGCGCATGTGGAAAGGAAGAAGAAATAGTTACACGGTATTGCCCAGAAAGTTGATTATTTGCAAGGGACAGTAGCAAAAACAAAACACATATGTACACGGACACAGTGAGCTTTCAAGATCCAATCAAAACTAGCTCTACGGTTCGCCCAAACTATGTACTATCGCATGCTTCTCCATCCCGCTACAATACTCGCACTACGACAATGAATTAATCAATTTACCTACACCGCTAGGATATATCAAAACGCAGTCGACACAGAGACCGCCTTTGGTGTGAGTACAGTCGATCTGGGTCATTGAAAATTTGATCTTTGTGGATGCGTCGGGGTTCCCGACGACAAAGTCTCCCATGTGGTAATGGATCCAGTTCCCAGGATTGTCCACATGGCACTGGGACACGACGCGCTGTCCATCGGAAGTTGTGAGCTGGAAGTGGACAGGCTTTATGTCCCAGCCGTGGACATGCTCTGGATTGCATACGCGGCGGCCCAGTCTCTTAGTCGACTTACCGAGCTGGACTCTGAAGAAGACGCTGTATGTCCCTGCAGGAAATGGAAATTCCAACTCTCCATCTACTTCAAACCACCAGATTTGCTGTAGATACGCAACCGTATGGAATCTGCATTTAACAAATAGGGAAAGAAAATCAAGTTTTACCATGTTAAAAAGATTAGATCATTCCAAGATGTAGTTATGTGACGCAAAGCAGAGGCAACATTTTACAAAACCAAATCTCCGAGCACTAGCTTACTCGCTGTTTGAGCAGCTTCAAATTAGAAGAGAATACTTTGCCATTCGACCTCCAAAGATACTATTCTAATAACTAGTATTCACCAAACGAAAGAAGAAATTCTCGGAGCATTAGTTGCATTTGAACAGTTTCATCGCACTCTTCATGCTTAATACATGGTATCATGCTGGCAAGTAGCTACATGTCACTATATATTTTGAAGAAGCTTGGCGGATTATCGTAACAAATTCAAGGAACAAGCAAATGCATTCCTCATATGTCACCAAATCTTTTTCAGAAACATCACTCTCCAAGGAAGGTCCAGTACTAAAGTACTAGGTTCCTATCTGATCCAAAGTCCATCATCTTTGGTGTGATCATCTCACGGAAGTCCTTGTACAGAACTAAACCTAGCGAAATTATTCGAAGCTTCGAAACCGAGCACGCCATTATGCAGTACTCTAATCTTCCAGTACTTCCCAAGCACTGCAAGAACATATTTTGCCATGAATGTTATCTAACTCATACAACATGTCGAGCAATTATGACATCCTCTAGTGGCATCAAAACGAACCTTGTTTACCAGAAAATGAAAAATCGATAGGATTTGGTTCATCCAGGAGCAAAATGAGGAAAGATTTACCTAGATTCCTCGGTCGAAATGTGATTCCAGTATCTTCGATCATCTATTCCGGTGATCATCAAGGCCTTGGATGAAATGGACAGACAAACCCCACCCGTCCTCTTATCCAGCCAAATTTCCTGCATCCCACGCCCCCAGTCCACCAACGATCAGTGAAACGACAACTTAAATCATTGAATAAACTTCCCATTTCTTCTGATCCAAGAAATCCAATTCGTCCCACTTCAGCTAATCCAAAGAAGAGAAAAGGCAAGGCTTTTTCTATTGAAATTGCTAAGTTCCGACCAAAAGAAGTATAAAGAAATTGCTATCTCCTCATCTTATCTTCAATAGGGAAGGACTACAAACATCTCGAAACCCAGGAGAAAAAGGGAAAAGAGAATGAAAAAGCTTTGCACCTTTGTACCGCCATCAAAAGAATTAGGCCTGCAAAGTCGAGCATAGATCTCCTTCTTGCCCAAATTCAACACTTTCGGCTCTTCCAACACTTTGTCGACAATCACCCTGTAATTCTCCGGCAATTTGGATTCCCAGATGAAATCCGCAGAAGAAGCCCCGCGAAAAGCCCGATTCAATCGGGCCAAGCTACAGATTTCGGGCGGATCCAAGTACATCAGCACCGACGCCACGCAGCTCTCCGGTATATCACCCAGCCTCGGCTTCGACAGAGCGTTATCCCCGTCCGGGTCCGACGAAATCCCCGACAAACTCGCACCCATAAAACCCTAGAAATTCGCGAGCTACCTCGAACAGGAGCCAAAGCGGGAGCTGAAAAAAGCAAAATGGAGAGGGGAGACAGGGAGAGGCGCGCGAGAGAGAGAGGATTCAGTCCCTGAACTTGAATCGGAAGGTGTGGATTTTGAGGGAGAGCGAGACCTTGATGCTCAAGCTCGAAATATCCATTTTACTCTTCGAAGAGGATCGGGGACTCGGAATGAATTGTCTGAACGGGGATTTCCTCTCCTCCCAAGAACAGAACCCCTGACGTTGACTCGGAGTTGGGGGGAGAGAGAGAGAGATGAATTTTTTTTTTTTTTTGGTCAGAAGAGAGGTGAATAGGCTATGCTGGAAATAGCAAATCGTAGAGAGAGAGAGAATCGGAGTGGTCGTGTCGGGGTTTTAGGGCGCGCATGATAACACTTCTCTCTGAGAAATCAACTTCCGATCGGAAGTTGATTTCTCTACTTCTCCTCAAAAGTAGAAGTTAATTTTTCTACTTCTGCTCCAGATTGACTCATGATCAGAAAAATTCGTTTGGTAACAGTTGAAAATTTCTATTTTTGAAATATTATTAACAAAGTTTTCGGCGGCGATGGTCGACGGTGGCGGTGGTAGTCAGCCGTGGCGATGGTCGGCGGCGGCGGTGGGTGGTGGCCGCGCAGTGGTTAGCGATGGTCGCGGTCGGCAACGGCGGCAATGGTTGGTGGGGGCGGTGATTGGCGGTTGGAGGCGGCGGTGGTCGGCCGCGGCGGCGGCGGCTATGGGCAACCGAGGGTCGCATTGGGCGGCGGGCGGCGATGGGTGACCGGTGGCCGCGGCGGCCGTGGTCGACGGCCGGCGGTCACAGCAACGGTGGTCGGTGGAGGCGGGTGTGGTCTAAGAAGTGATTCTGGAGCCGAGAAGTTAAACTTTTTTACTTCTCAAAATTGGCCGAAAATCCTATCAGAAGTGAAAAATCTTACAAGAAGTGAAAAATCATACCATAAGTCAATTTTTTTACCAAACGGATTTCTACTTCGATCGGGCTTTTATCAAACACATTTTTTCGCCGGATGGGCTTCCGGCCGAGAAATGGAATTTCTGAAGTGATTTCATGCGGGCCCTTACGGGGAGACGGACAGACAGAGAAACTGAAGTTGATGATTTTAATTACATTGGCAACGACGACTAATTTACTCAATGACGCCAGTAACCATTTGAAATTTAATGTGTTTTTTTTAACTATTGTGTTTACATGTACTTCTAATTGGGATAAGTTGGTTACTTTATGTCCGGATACCATTAAATAAAATGATTTTCCCTTCTTCTTTTTTTCTCTTTCAAAGCTCATTCCGAACAAATAAGAAAGTACGTGTGTAATTACCAAAAAGCATATTAGATGCTAAATGTTTTTGAGAGAGGGTGTTAGGTCGGTGCAGTTTATACGCAAACACATGTACACGTCCGCCGTTTTCTATACAGAGAGAATTTGTATTCGTAGGTTCTTGTTCTTATCCAAATTAATTAGCATCGTTAAATTAATGGAAAACGGGATGGGAAGCGACCGATGCGACGAATCATTCGTCGCCTCCATATGCCCGGGCGTTTAGGCGGAACGTGCAAGACACGCTCCTCTCCTCCGCGCCTCGTCGAAAATGTCAAAACATCATTTTTGCTTAGGCCGCTCCAGCGACCGAGCGCGTGCGCCAACCGATTATGACTAGCCGCAGGGTTTGAGAATGTTTGCAAGTAATTTTCGGACAAGTGTAAGGAGACAACGTGACAAACCCCAATTCAGGGAAACACGCCATTTTTTATTATGTTATTGTTATCTATAGGTTTAGAAAAATATTCGACCAAGCCAAACTGCTGACATTCAACGAGACTGGTGGATTGGAATTGAGAGATATTGTTTTCTACTTGAGTTCCAAGAAAACATCCCATCAAGAAATTGTCGATCGGAGAAATAATTTAATATTTTCATTCGATACCTCGCTTCTTAGCACCGTATATACTGCTAATGAAAGCGTCACACGATTTTAAGGCTCGTTCGTTCTTCCGCGATGCCTTTTAACAATAGATAATTATAGATCCTTCCTCGACGGAGAGGTTCGGATCTTTATTTGGTTTTTACGTAGAGTTTTGCCGCTTGCAAGACAAATCTCGATCGGACAATAATTTAAATCCCCATTTTTAATACGAGAGTTCATAGTTTTGCTTTCAAGGTAAACCCTTTGTTTCGCAAAAAACATTCTGCTCGTCATTATTCTTAGCTTCGATACGAATGGGTAATCATTCCTCGTTTGTTATCAAAATAATAGCCCCTCTACGAACTAAATTAATGAAAAGCAACGGATAAAGCTTATTGTATTTATAATGAATTCCATTATAGAATGAAAGCTCGAATTTCTTTTTCATAATATTAGGGTTAGTAATCATAAAAATTCTCCATTTGATTTAGTCGGAGCTATCGTTGACCGAGAAAACAAAGATTCGTGGTAATCATCAGCAACGCGTCAAGGCTTCCCCTTATGTGGATCCGAGTCAGCAAACGTCCTTGGGTCCACACGTGGCAGGCGTAGGAGTCACAAACATCCTCGTCCCCAGTCATCACTTCATCCTCTCGTCCATAGTTTCTTCTCCATCATTATGATTACACACGTCTCCATTGGTGTAGAAAGCAGTTCGCTTTCTTTTCACTTGGACTAGAAACATGCCGTTTCTCATATAGTTTTAAGACGATTGCCGAGAGGCTCTGAAATCGTTCGAGCCCCGAAACTAATGTAGAGGCTAGTCTCTGGCTCACTGTATTGATGATCTCGTCTAGCAAATCATGATGGTCTATGCTGATCACGAAGAACCTCTCTAATCCAATCGACACAAGAGGAATCGATTCGAGGATCGTCGCTCGACTCCCAATTCGAGGATTTCGTCTAGGAGGGTTGATCGGGTGACACACCATTTTCCTTTAAAAGTTCTTAATGGATTAGATTCGATTTCACGAGAAAAGAGATTTTTTTTTACTCGTCGAGAGCTATATCTCTCTAAATTAGAGGAGTGAAATGTCAATTTCATTCGTTTCGATGAGATCTGCGGGCCTTATTAGACCCGATGCTTATACATCGACCAATTTCATCCTATATCGATCGAGGGTGCCATCTTTGTCCCCGACGAACGCGATTTACCAAATTTGAATGATTGGCACTAGCTTTTCCCCGAGTTATACAAAAGTACGCCATTGAAGTCGATGTTCGGACAAGTCGAGTAAAATTACACGGGCCGAACGTGCGAACGGGCCTCAAGCTGAGTGCCATCTTCATACGTGGGCCTAATAAAAACAATTAAAGACTGTAGACTCTCACCTCATCTTTAGCTAGAATGCTCATGCCCCAGCAAATAAAACCTAGTAAAAAAAAAGGAATTTTGGCTTTGTAGGCCAAGAATAAGAAAGGTGTCATGGTACCTAGTACCTACCATTACTATGACAACCCATTAAATCTAAAGACATGCAAATGCGAATCGACCAAAAATAAAACAAAAAAATCGCGCCGATTCGAAAGTCTAAGCGTTTTGACCATACATATTATTACCATGTGATGAGCACATGTGACGCCCGATCCGACGAGTAGCTTGTAAATATTTGCCGAGCTTCAACTTTATGTCATTTTGTAGAGAGTTTTAAGATTTTGAAACTTCCAAGATGATATTAAGATAAGGGATATGTGTATTAGAATTCCTAAAACTTGTCACGAAAATGCAATTAAGTCTTAAAAATTGTCACGAAAGTGCAATTAAGTCTTAAAACTTTCAGAACATGAAATCAAATTCTAAAACTTGTCAAATTGGTGTAATCAAGTCATTCCGTTAACTCCGTCCAATTCGGCTAACGAAAATGCTGATGTGGCATTTTTTATTACTTTTTTAAATTTTCTCTCTCCTACGTGGCGTTGGCATGGTTAAAATAAGAAACCGAAATAACTAGTTATAGTAAGCATGAAGATGAAGGAGCTAAATGAAATGTGTTCTTTTTATACATATAAGATAATTTTTAAAAGGTGTCGTTTCGATCCAAATTTAACTTTTATTATGTATTGATTAAATTAAAATAATTATTAAAAAAAAAAAAAAACCGGCAAAGCCTGAAGGCAGGCCCTCGCCGTAGCCCCATCCCCCCAACCATCATTGGCTTTCCGAAGATGGTGGGACGAGGGACGACCAGGTCCCATCCAGTGGCCCGCGACCCTAGCTAACTGTAGCGAGGATCAGGCCAAGGGTTGTCGCTGGCTGGACGGCCCAACAGGGTCATTGTTGGATAAGGGCCAATGATCGTGGTCCTACCAGCCCAAGCCCTTCCAGTGATGGTTGGGGGGATAGGGCAATACCGATGGCCTGGAGGCAAGCCCTTATTGTTATTTTTTTAAAATTTAATATATATATATATATATATATATATATATATATAATCGGATTTGGATCAAAATTGCGTTGTTTTAGACTCATCATTGTTGTTTTAGCCACGTCAGTACTATTAGGGCGTGGTTCATACTCCCAAACGACAGGGCAATGCCTTTTGGACACGAGAGGACTTTACAATTTAAGCCCATAATTTTTCATTAGTAGTTTGGGCTCGGGCTCATAAATAGCTACTTTTGCATATACTTTTTTTTGTTTATAATCGAGTGATGTAACGACGAGAGGTTCGAGATACTAATTATAATGGAATCCTCTGCTAGACGTAAACTTAGTTTAAGGGTAAATCATGATAAAAATTTTGTGTCTCGATTTTTCTTTCTTGCTACGTTTTACTTCATTGTGATCGTGCGCCGAATCCTAACAAACACCACATAGGAGAGAGAAAGTTATAAAAAATGACACGTTAGCGTTTTCATTTAGCCGAATTGGATGGAGTTAACATAATAACATGATTGCGCCACTTTGACAAGTTTTAGGACTTGATTGTATTTTTTGAAAATTTTAGGACTCAATTATATTTTCGTGACAAGTTTTGAGATATTGAACTAATATATCCTTAAAGATAACGGTTGGAAGACACTCATCAAAATCGCCATGGGAAATAGAGAAGACTGTTTTCCACTGGTGGATTAAAGTCAAAGTCAGCCAATTTGGGCAATTAAGATATGGCAAATTTCATGGTTGGTCTAGGCTCTAATGCTGATTGCCTAATTGCAAATGTCCTCATCAAGGATGGCAGCCGAGGGCCCCACCTCAACTGCTCCAAGATCTAGCTTTCCTCAATTCATCAATCACCAAATCCAAAACCATCACCTAAGGAAGGCATCTCTGTTTTCTTTATTCCCCGTTCTAAATCCACGACCTCCAACTTTGCCTATCTACTGATTATTATACTCGAAAAAAAGTTATATTCTTGTTTTTTTTTTCAACTCTATGAATTTTATTTTCGTACATGATTTTGTTGTACATGCAGTAGCAAACGATTGAAATTTTGTCCTTTAGATGCACGAGATCCATCAAATCAAGCTATCCAGTATAATTCAAACACGTAACGTTTCGACAGTCGTATTTGTCATTTCTTACCTAGCAAACGAGCATCTACTCTTCGATATTTACCGATTGCATATGAGACGAGGATCTCGTCGTATTAGCAAAAATTTGAAGACCCCCTCGTTGCTAAATATAAGGGAGAGGAAGCTCCTGTCAATAAAAATCTCCTCGCATCTGTTCTTTTTTGCTTGAATTTTAGTGCAAGACCTCATTGGGAGTCATGTCCAATTTGCTTCGTTGTCTGCACTGCTATGACTCCACCAAGTGTCGCCTCTCGTTCTATTCCGCAAGTCAATGGAAAGGTTGATTCGGTCATTTAAATCCCTGTGATTTTTTTTTTATATTTTTTTGTCTTTTAGGACGAACGCTTGTGATCTCCCACGCAACTTAGATTCTCTCGTTGTGTTCATGCTTTCGACGGCCGACGTTCATGCATGCCTGCAATTTATATACGAGATCTCCCACCATTTATGAAGTTTAAGCTTTTGGGTCAAACGTCGGAACCCGAGATCGTGTGCAGCCGTCCACTCCCGGTCCGACTTGCGAGCGAGAGGCGCGTCGAAAAACATCCCATCTTGTTCGGATACTACTCCCACATAGATGAAGAATACCTTGATGTCGAAAAGGAGTACCGTCCGGTCCGACCATGCACCAACATGCAACGAGATATCCACAGAGGCTATGCTTGAGAAAAAAGAAACAGATTCTTAAAGTCACAATACACCAATTTTGAAGCAAAGTGCAAGCAAAGCAACCCCTTCCTTGCCCTAATTCCTAATTAATTTTTTTTTTTTTCAATTTCGGTTTTTCCCCAAATACGTCCGGTGGGACCCACCCCACCAACAAATGGGAAAAAAGAAAGAAAAGAAGGAAAGAAAACCCAAGTAGAGGAGCTTCCCCACTCCATGTTCCAAGGCCAATAATATTGTTGATTAGGTTTAATTTTGGCTTAATTAAGTTGAGGATTTTGTACGATTTTTCGTTTCAGGACATGTCAACTTGGCCGTTGGTTTTCGACCGCCCCAGCTCGTAGGTTATTACCAAACCGATCCCCATGCAACGTGGTTGGTCAACAATTTTTTGGCACTTTCTTAGGGCACCAACTTCGGTTGGATTATTGCCAAAGGTTGCCGCTCGATCGGTCCAAGGATTTGTTACCATATAAAATCAGTTGACTTAATTTTTAACCGCACCTCTCTTTCATAATCTCACTCTATTCTTTTCACCGATAAATGCTAAAATTTCATCCTCCGCAAATCAGGATCCGAGTGAGTCGTGCAAAACCGTATTATTATATTAAAGTATATAAATATTAAAATAACCTATTCATTTAACGATGTAAACTCGAGAACAGTTCAATGTGGCCCACAAAATATTACGATATTTATGCTCTTTTTTGGAACCATTGATTACGAGATCTCTTTTTCGATTTCTCGACTTCTTATATAGGGCGATCATAATTAATTAATAGGGATTGATTTGCCATAATTAGCATTTAATTGATCAAGATCCTCTTTCCTTAAATCCCTCCTTTTTTTTTGTTTATTTCCTTCTTTCTTACCCTTTCGTATTCAAGTTTATTACAATAGAGATCGTGTCTACGACACATATTTTTCACAGGTCTTGATTTATTTTTGTCGTCACTTCTCTTGCTTCACTCTAATTTTTCAGATCTAAGTTTTAAGTTATAGAATCCGACCGTCGCTGCCTCAGATTTCAATAATAATATCAAAAAAGTCTTAAGTTCACGATCATCTCTGCAATCTCTTTCTCCCTCGTAAACATGTTCGCACGTAGTCGCGCTCTCTCTCCCTCTCCCTAAAGTCGTTGCCGCCGCCGTTGACAGTGTCGTTGCCGTCTCCTGCCGATGATGGCGAATCACAAGAATTGCCCGAGCCCGTTCCAAAGCTTCCCCTTCAAGACCAAGAAGGCCAACCTCTACTACATCGCCACCGCCTCCATCCTCTGCGCCCTCTTCTACTTCCTCGGCATCTGGCAGCACTCCGGCGCCTCCTCTGCCATCTCCTCCTCCGGCTTTTCACAGTTCCCGTGCACCATCCCCCGCGTCGTCCCTTCGTTCTCGCCTCACAACACCACCTCCGCCAACGTCGTCCTTGACTTCTCGGCCCACCACAGGGCGGAGGACCTCATCCCGGCAGGGGAGGTGGAGACGGCGCAAGATCTCCACTTCCCTCCTTGCGACTCGAAATTCTCCGAGCACACACCGTGCGAGGACGTGCAGCGATCGTTGAGGTTCAATAGAGAGAGGCTGGTATACCGGGAGAGGCATTGCCCCGGGCAGGGAGAGAGGCTCAAGTGCCGGATCCCGGCACCGCACGGGTACAGGGTGCCATTCCGGTGGCCAGAGAGCCGTGACAAGGCGTGGTTCGCGAACGTGCCGCACAAGGAGCTGACTGTGGAGAAGAAGCAGCAGAACTGGGTCCGGTACGAGGGCGACCGGTTCATCTTCCCCGGCGGCGGGACCATGTTCTCAAACGGCGCCGATGCGTACATCGACGACCTGGGGAAGATGATCGACCTCAAGGGCGGGTCCATAAGGACCGCCCTCGACACCGGCTGCGGGGTACGTACCAAATGTCTCTGAATTTCAAATTAATCCGGTTCGGTTCACTCTCTGAATAATGATTAATTGATAGGGTATATCCTCAATAAAGCGTCCTGATTAAGTCAACAGTATGAACTAAAATTCAGGTTTTCATGGCATTCAATTTGAGTAACATACAACAATGTCACATCGTTACCAACGTTAAAACGTGCAAGGCTTGCCTTCTTACGTTGCTACAACATGTTTTAATCAGTACCATAATTACTTGCATTTGTTAACAAATCATCACTATACGTTTTGCCTTTATGAGCCTCAGTTTAAGTAACATATTTCAGCGAAAATTCTCGGGTTTGACGAGTTGGTCGAGGCTGTAAGAACTTCCGACTCAGTCGCCCCGTTCCGATTCCACTGACCGGCATGCTTGCTACAGGTCGGGAACATCTCCACAACTCAAAAACTTGAACTTGATCGATTCATAGGACTTGTAGAGTAGCATATTTCATGGATTTCCGGGCATCCGGATCTCCACGCCCTTGTCCCTAGACCGGAATATTATAGTGGCTGAAGTTGCCGCAACTACTAGTAGGACATTGTAGATTTCTTGAGGGTCGGTCAGACCATGACCGGGGGCGGGTGGAACCGGCCCGAGACGGAAGAACAGCTGGACAGGAGTTTTGAAATGAAAAATTAGGAGATGT
Source organism: Rhodamnia argentea (assembly GCF_020921035.1). Classification (NCBI taxonomy): domain Eukaryota; kingdom Viridiplantae; phylum Streptophyta; class Magnoliopsida; order Myrtales; family Myrtaceae; genus Rhodamnia; species Rhodamnia argentea. The sequence continues at coordinate 5,528,527 of NC_063158.1, forward strand.
GATGGGTACATGTGCAGACATTTCCTATATGCGTGGGTCCGAATTGCTAACCATGGAGATGTCATTAGTATAAACGAGCTGTATGTATACGACGTCGCATTGGTGGATCCACAGTCAGAACTTACTAATTTGTGAAATTTCAATTGAATTTTTATGTTCTATGGTAAGCCAAATTTCATCATGATCACGCTTTGGTTGATCTCTGAGTTGGTGAAGAGTGCTCCACCATTCCACCAGCGCCAACCACCCAGACCAAACTCACCAAATCTGGAGTACGAATCTGCCTTAGCGTTTCCACATTTTCACCCCAATTTTATGGGGGGATCCATTCAATTTTTTTTTTTTTCCCACTAAGCTTTGCCAATTTATCCTATAAACTGAGATTGATTCTAGTTTGAGTACCAATCAAGAAAGATTTTGATACTCGGGAGACTAATGTTTGGAGGTATTTGGGATTCTTAGTCAGAGAGAAATCATGATTTCGCATTTTAAGTGCGGCGGTTTCAGAGCTAATTGCGGATATCAGATGTTACATATAATCAAATGTATCGATAGGGGTAAGTCCCTGAATGATCTTGCGTTCGTGTACATGTTAGGTATAAGAGCATCTAATCTGTTGCATTACCGAGTTTTTGCACGTAAGAACTGTACTAGTTGAACCAGTTGAATCCACAAAGATTGCAGATCTCAGATCTTACCATTGCTTCACACTCTGCAACTAGTTCAAGAATTCATGGCATGAACATGATCGAATGTTTTGACTTTCTCAATTTTGTATGGAGGCTGAGACAGCATTGTATGGCTAAATAGATCAATTTGGGGCAAATGGAGATTTTGATCTGAAGCATGGCCTTATGGCTTTGCAGGTGGCTAGCTGGGGAGCTTACCTCTTGTCGAGGGACATCCTCACGGTGTCGTTCGCGCCGAGAGACACCCACGAAGCTCAAGTTCAGTTCGCTCTCGAGAGGGGAGTGCCCGCACTGATCGGAGTCCTCGCTTCCAAGAGGCTTCCGTACCCTTCAAGAGCGTTCGACATGGCTCATTGTTCTCGCTGCCTCATTCCTTGGGGTCAGTATGGTGAGTCATACTATACCCCTCCCTATGTAATTTCCGGTTTTTAGGGTCGTACTAGTGATTCATGGTATTGAACATTCATGAAATGCAGATGGGGCATACTTGATGGAGGTCGACCGGGTTCTGCGTCCCGGCGGGTACTGGATTCTGTCGGGGCCACCGATAAACTGGGAGAGACACTGGAAAGGGTGGGACCGAACAGCCGATGATCTCAAAGCGGAACAAGATGTGATTGAGAGCATAGCGAGAAGCATGTGCTGGAAGAAGCTGAAACAGAAGGGCGATATCGCAATCTGGCGAAAGCCCACCAACCATGTCCATTGCAAAAGGAACCGCAAGGTGTTTAAGTTCCCGCCTTTCTGCCCTGCGCAAGACCCCGACAAGGCCTGGTACGGCTTGTGTTTCGACTAGACTCGTTCTTGAATGGTTGTATTGTTTACATTAATTTTGCTGTCATTACTTAGTAAGGTTAAGATCGGTACATGTTCGCCCTAGGAGTGTCCGTGGCGAACTTGCGAAATGTAACTAGAAAGCAATGTCTTCTTCCTTCATTCCTAGGCAAGTTCAAGGAGGAGGGATCCGATTTAAGTCGAGCCGTATGGCCAGAGTTGTGTATAACTATGCCTCTAGATTTGGTTGTCATTCTTGTATCCTTGACCCCATAAGTTTGTGCTCTCTACAGGTACACCCAAATGGAGACCTGCTTAACCCCACTTCCCGAAGTTTCCGACATCAAGGATATCGCGGGAGGGGAGTTAGCAAAATGGCCCGAGAGACTGACTGCCGTGCCTCCGAGGATCGCAAGCGGAGACCTAGGAGTAACGGCGGAGACATTCAAAGAAAACACCGACCTGTGGAGGAGCAGAGTCTCTTACTACAAGTCCCTGGACCACCAACTAGCCCAGAGAGGAAGATACCGCAACCTGCTCGATATGAATGCCAACTTGGGAGGCTTCGCGGCCGCGCTGGCGGATGATCCGGTGTGGGTCATGAACGTGGTTCCAGTCGAGGCCAATGCCAACACCCTTGGAGCGATATATGAGCGCGGATTGATCGGAACTTATCAGAGCTGGTATGTTTGGTCGGGGATCAGACTCCCCAAACTCCTCGCTCAAACTGCTCTTTCGCGAAAGGACGGTGGTCGAATTAGCTAATGTTCTTGGCCACGCTACTCTTCCTTGTAGGTGCGAAGCCATGTCCACTTACCCTAGGACTTACGACTTCATCCACGCCGATTCCGTATTCACCCTCTACAATTCGAGGTACTTTTGCTTCCCTTCTCCTGATTTTCTCTTCGGATACTCGATTCGGATTCTGAATTCTGATGACTAATCCGGTGTTTCCTTGCCGCAGGTGTGAGATGGATGATATTTTGTTAGAAATGGATAGGATCTTGAGGCCCGAAGGCGGAATCATATTCCGCGACGACGTAGATATTTTGGTAAAGATCAAGAACATGATGGATGGGATGCAATACGAGAGCAGAATCATAGACCATGAAAGGGGACCTCACGAAAGAGAGAAGATTCTTCTGGCATACAAGCAGTACTGGACAGCTCCAGCCCCAAAAGATGCAACCGAAACTGTTTCTCAGTCATAGTTAGACATGGGAGAGACACCCGATTCGATCTTGTTTTGCAATTATCATGTTCTTATGTCCTTTTGCTTTTCCATTATTCTTGTGTTAATAATTTAACCGGCATTCAATTTTTTTGGTGCCCAATTTTTTGGATGTATCATGCTTAAGATTTTAGGATACCTGGCTTGGAAATTCTTGTACCAAAGACGAAGAGATTCAACTTGTGATGAGAAGATAATAGATAGGGTCGGTACTAGAACTCCTGGCTGAAGTCTTGAATCTATTGTATGAGTCAGGGGATATTCAAAAAGTCCGAAATCTATTGTACGCTAATTCGGTTCTAAGCCTTTCAATTGGGCCAATGTAGTCCTAATCCTTTCAAAGATTTGTTAATTTAGTCATAAATCTTTGAATAATCTGTTAGTGCAGTCCTTTATGCCAATATAAGCTTAGGACTAAATTGGTAAAACTTCAAAAAGTTTAGAACTAAATTGAAACAATTAATATATTTAAGACTAATTGGGAAAAACTTCAAAAGATTTAAGATTGAATTGACATAATTGAAAGATTTAGGATTAAATTGGCAAATCATCAATAAATTTAAGACTACATTAGCACGATGGAAATCGTCAATAAATTTAGGACTATATTAGCATAATCGAAAGATTTGAAACTGAATCGATAGCTGTATAATAGATTTTGAATTTTACGAACAAGTTTCCCTCTCAACAAGCATGAACTTTGTCTGCCCGTTTTGTTTCACCGCAGGATAGAATTGAAAGAGCGCAAGTTAACCATCTTTCACAAACGATGTACCAGACAAGTGTCCGTGTCCGTAACCCCTTGACATTTCCTACAATGTGGACATACCACCATCAGGCCGAATGTTTCACGTAAGGGTCCCATTGAGTTGGAAGAGTATATGAAAGTGCTGCAAACAAGCAACAGATTTTTTCCGGCTAAAACACTCGCCGATACCTAGTAGGTAACTAATACCCAATTGTAGTCATGACCGGCTTAGAGCACAACTCTACACTCATCACCAATCTTAAATGCTGTTGCGTCTTCTCTGGTTTGGGATCGATCATTACCGAAGAGCTTTGGTGAAGCAACCTGGTCAGACGCGGTCGATAGAAGGCTATGGATGCACCTCTCGACATGTCCTTACTCGTATGGTGCAATTTCAAGGCGGTCAAAGCCAATGCTAAATGAACTCTAGAAACAAAGCTTCTTGTTTACCAGTTAGCCCCAATGCACTAAAACTTGAGAACCTGTCACCATCAGTGAACTCCTCGCGAGGATAAGGCCTTATCTGCTCATCAGAGGAAAATACAGAGATCAGTACACAGGCAAATAAACCAGTTTAGACTTGCTCATTCTTCCAACGCGGGACTTGAGAAATGTACTTAAATAGAAGACTAAGGAAACGCACATTATGGCTGGGGCGGAGGAACTACAAATGAATGAACAGGGAACATTTCCTTCACCAGACACGAAGTGCTGTTTTTATTCAATAACATTGAAGAACAAGAGCAAAAAATAGAAGATTTTGAATCTTTTGCCATTGTGGAATGAAATGTAACGACAGTTACTGAAGAAGAGCCAAAATGTGTAGTCATTTTTCTGGATCATCAGCAAAATACCAATATTAATGGGAAAATTACTAATAATCCTGATCAAGTAGACAGAGTGGCTTGATTTGGCTGCCTCCTGCATTTATTGGGGCTTTATTTTTCCTAGATGGGAGCCTGAATAACTTGGTTTTATGGGTTCACCAGAAAGTCGGAGACATGATGCCACCTTAAATAATCTATGCTAAAGATTACAAATATACAGCAGAGCGCATGCTGACAAAGATATAGTTATCGTGATTAGCCATACTTCAACGACAAGACGACTGCATTGCTCATATGCTAAAAAGAGGCTGAGAAGTTAAGCATAAGGAAGCAAATAGATCGAAACACTTGCCAGTCTATAAGCCATAGGCTTTGCCCAACCACCAGCATCTATGAAGTCAAATAGAGACTGCAGAGGAAGAAAAATAACTGTGAGATCCAGTGTTAAAAAATTGCTCAAAATACACATAACTAGATTCACCTGAAGCTTGTCAGTCATGAGGAAGCGGCGACCGTGACGAGCCCCATCCGGCATGCGGACAGCAAGATTTATTGATTCTCTGTCATCTGGTGCAGGTTCTTGAGGTAGAGAGCCTCCACTTTGAATTAACATTTTCTGAAATCACTCGCAGTAACTCATAGGATTAAAATCAAATAGTACATCTCGACAGGAAACATGGTGGAAGTGGAAGGCTCCACTTTTTTGAGTTGAAAAATAAATGAATAGTCATTCGTAAGGCTCAACTTCTAGGGCAGGAGAATCCTACACACGTAGTCTAATTTACATGGAGCCAAGTGCCCCTGGTTTGGCCCAAAATAAAATAAAAGTGTCCCCTTGACAAAGCAGACTTGTCCTAGAGCTTAGTTGACAGATGCCATGATGTTAAGGCGTTGACTTTGTAATGCTATGTGCCTATGAGGATAGGAATGAAGAATTTCAATTTCCATCCATTGGGAAATTTACAGCTTCAAGCATCACTCATGTTCAAGCTCGCTAGGAGCAAAAAGTAAGCTACCCGGGACATCACTTGAATGAACGGACTTCAGAGGAGTCTATTTTCTTCTGAACGTAGCCGCATGAGTGCCAATTGCCACCTTATTTATATTCATCAAATATAGATTTACCTGATCAGACTGATAGGCATCTGGACCACACTGAATATGATCATGATAATGCTGGTTGGACTTATCATCCTGCAAATTCAGCCCTTCCAGCTTAATCTCATCTGGCTGTGATGCACTTCCCAGCTTCAATGAAACATCGCGTGTTAGAGAATACCTTCTTGCCTCAATGATGGACAAATAGAAACAACTCCCCATCCAAAAAAGAATGTGGGCACCCAAAAGAGAAAAACAACAGAAATAGACGACAGGACTAGACAAAGAAAATAGTGTGCAAGCGAATGCTTAGATCATTCATCAAAGTTGTGTATCTCGCTATGCAATGCAAACTAAAGAGGGCCATATGCTGAACGGAGGTTTGCTCAGAGGAAGAAGTTGATGGGTTTTCACAGGATGACTAGTGAACAATATGTATTTTCCCAACCAAGATAAATGCCACATACTTCTGCTCACATGGAGAACCTATTGTGCTTCTTATAAAGAAGCTAATAAAAAATACATTATTTGTGCATCTAGTATTTTGAGTATGAATAAAAGACGCTCACTTTTGATCTTTTATCCTTAGTTTTGTCTGCACTTTCATGTGAAGCATTAAATCCAGATTCATGGTGTATATCTTTCACTTGTTGCACACGCTTCTCTTTCTCTTGCTCCGCTTCCTGGAATTTTTATTGGAGTGAGATGAACCAAAAGACCACACAACAACAGGGGAAAGGTGAGAAAAAAATTGCCATGACCAAACAACCATCAATGACAGTGAAATTGCACGATCAAGCTCCTTATCTTCTTGGCTAGGTTGCCTTTGAGAAAGCCCGGAACCAGAAAGAAACTGCATCACATGCATCGAGGGTGTTACAATCCGGAGAATGTGGTGGTAAATAAATGCAAAAACCAGAGAAAAGCAGTGACCCCAATTCAAACGGTCACTCCCGCAATTAACTCTCTAAATGTACCTCCTGCTTCGATGCCTCAATAGCAGCTCGGAGCATTTCATCTTCTGCATCATTTCCATATGTATGCGAACTTCTGATTTCAGCTGGAGTGCTAGAATAAACCGGTGTTCCAATAACAACACCGGTGTTAATCGATCCTGAATGATAAGGCGGCTGATTACCACTGTCGAATGCTTCAGCCGACCCAGTCATGTTGCTCGGAGAAGTAGCAAATTGTCGGGGACTAGCAAATGCAGAAGCGCCAATCTGGTTAAAGAAATTTCTCCTATAGTTTGGGTCAAGAAGAGAAGAAGGCTTGAAACTTCTAACAGTGTGAAAGAGCGGCACGAGCCCTTGCCGCCCATCGTGATTCCGGCTGTCCATTTCATGAGGATATGTAGAAGTTGTAGGAGGAAATCTGAGCAGGCGAATGAGAAAGCAAAGGATCAAATGCAACTCCAGCATAATGTGCAAGAAACCCGAGAAAATGTCGAATTAAGGGACAGACGTTTGGTGGATCCCTTCAGTAAAATGGGCATTGACAGCCTCGTTGAGATTCCCACCATATTCCTGCGAAGGATAGACAACACAGACAACAGATAACTCTCAGATTCTCCATGAAAATAACCTAATAGATCACACATTGCATCTCGTTTTCAAGACAGCAACCGAAATATTAGACGGATCGGAGAGCCAAATCTCTAGTCCTCACACTTGCCTCTCCATTTGTTATCACTCTCCATTATTGCAGTCCAAAAGGAAAGCAGAGTCGCACATAATCCCTCCCTCCCTCCCCCCCCCTTCTCTCTCTCTGTCTCTCTCTCCAGTGGAGCCGTCACTTAAAATGCCATGAAATTGCAGCGGAGCAACAACGATCCAGCACAGGTTGCCGCATGTCAAGCTACGTCTTACGCAACTAGCTACACCAACTCGGAGACCTCTGAGCGGGAAAAGCCGGAGATGGTTCGAGGCCCTGAAAATGAAGGAAAAAGAGGGAGGAGGAACGGGAACGTACCTCCAACCGACGGACGGCCAGAGGCTCAGGCGTGCCGGTGATGGCCATGAACGTGTCGATGGACTCTCGGGACGGCCTGGGCATGGTGGTTCCCGGCGTTGCGGTTGGAGTGCGACGCCGGTGTGAAAACGGTTAGCGGTGGCGGCGACTGACACTGACAGTAGGAGCTCGGAGAGAGTAGGATAGGACCGCACCGCCTCTTTCTTTCTCTGCCTCGGATGCTCCCTTCTTTCTCTCTCTTCTCTCTCTTCCCTTTTTACCCTTGTCTCGTGCCTCGAGGACCGGCCCGCCAATTATGAACCCGTCGTAGTCACAATTATTTTACGAAATACAGTGGAATTACCATGTTACATTACGGTAAAGTTATTTAGAAGATCCTCCATTTCCATCTTGAATATGTATGCATGTCTCTTAATCATGCATACATGCATAATTCTCATGGATGACAATTGATATTGTGATATTGTCTTACCTTGATAGTGGTACCAATCTCGGTAAGTAACAATTGATATCAGAGTCGATGGTTGATTGGGTGGGATCCAATCTGTTTGGCCTTTGGTTAATATCTCAACAAAGAAATTTGGTGACCAACACATTTTTTGGGCAGTGGACGTTTTGGTGTAGTAACGTGGCCCCGATGACGGACCTCGTGGTTCAATCTGGAAAAAAGAGAGCGGGGATGAAGTTGGATGTCGATGGTGATTCAATCTTGAGATGTCTTAATGCAGAAGGATACTTAGATTAGGGAAGAGCCGTGAGGAAAGATTGTTAAGATATATGTATGAATTATGTTAGAGAAGTCTCATATCGGAAAATTGATGTGATATTAATCAATTAATATATTATCCTGGTTGGCTTGTAACTAATTGGTTTGCATATTTTGACCACTTAAATATCATGTGATTTTTTAATAGATCATTTGAGTGTCATGGCTTATTTTGAAAACGTTCACCCTGCGTGCTATGTCGCGTCGAATTTTTCGGCACTTAGGTAAATATTTCTAAAAAAATTTGGCAAGTGATCGATTTAAAAATCTAACACTCAAGTAGTCGAGAAAAAAATTATGATCCTCAAATGAGCATTGTACGAAAATTACAACAGACCAAATTTGGAACTTACCCACGATGTATCGGTGCGGCACTGTTTCCATAGGCGGTCAATTCGACTCTCTAGAACATCGGACCTACTGCACAACCCTTGCCATTCGTTGGTTATTGGGAGCATCACGAAAACTTCCGAGTCGAAATATGACTTTCAAATTAAGTTCTAAATTAGTGGATTCTGTCAAAGGGTGTGGTGATGCCATACGCAAAAAGGAAAACCCTTGCCCTTCGTTGGTTATTGGGAGCATCCCGGAAACGTCGGGGTCGAAATATGGCTTTTAAATTAAGTTCTAAATTAGTGGATGTTGCCTAAGGAAGTGGCGATGCCATATGCAAAGAGGTAGAGATTCATAGAATGGCAGAGGCAAATGGAGCTTTTGCGCTTTTTCGTTAATCCATGAACAATATAAGAGGTTCCCTCATCCATTAGTCTATATGATCCGATCCCTAATATTATTGAATGATAAGAAACTAATCCTCATTTCTATGACTCCATATATTCAAGGATCAACCATATTAATGACGAAGAACGCATTTTTGCTATGCTAATACCATCAAACTCGTTGCCCTCCAACGGGTCGGGTCTTGAAATTCCAACATGTCCGCTTGCCCCGCAAGACGACTCGTTGCGTAACGGATCTTTTACTTGATGAGCCTACGATGTGCCAAAAGCTTCTCCACGCCTTTTTTCCGATGTAAGCAACACATCAACCACGAACAATCCAATCACCAGCCACATCACCGTATCAACGACGTCGGACCCAATAGTGTAGACTCCACGTCAACGTACAAGTCAACAGTTACATCCCGCACGTGTCAGACTGTCAGACAGTTTCAGCAATTGCTCTCTTCAACAAATCGAATTCCTCTTTTTTAAGTAGATCGCAATAACCATGTGATTATATTATTTTCAAACTAGACCTTAGATTTTTCGGACCATTCTTGAGGTATTTTGACGCACTAAGGTTGTTTCTAGCCTTAGTTAACTCCATATTTGTCCTCGAAGGTGTATTTTTCTTCATATAATTTATCCACTCTACACTTTTTCACCAATAAAGTGCACGTGCATTGGATAAAAGGAGAGTCCTGCTCCTCATTTTGACCATCTTGAATTAATCAAATTATATTTTATAGGCTCTAGAAATAAACATTTTTAAAGGACAGAAAATACAAATTTGCCGAATTCGGAAGAGTTGGATAGATAAATAAGACTGAAAGTGGCCTCTTTGGATTAAAAAAAAAAGTGTATACAAAAGGGTTTTATTAGCCTGACGGTATTGTCACTTATTTCTGATCACACGATCTTTCAATCAATAAATGATTTATACAAAATACGCGATAACGGTGGCTATGGATTGATAGCCGTAGGGAAGCATTTCTCCATGCAAAATTATGGGATTGCAAAGAAAAACTCTTGCCTTTCGTCTAGTCCCAACATTGATCCCCTCAATCACGGAGCCATAAAAGTCGTGCCAGCTTGCCCCCATGCAAAGTAAAAAAGCTGCAAGAGATTATAAAACAATTTCCTTATTCTTCCAAGATTTATATCTTGTCGGGCCGGGCCATTTCGGGCAATACCCTACGTGTCCCGAAGGTCGGCCCGGCCCGGCCCGTACGAGAAAATGGGAACAGGCCTGATAATCGAACGAGCCTATTCGGGCTCATGCATTTTGATTTGGTCCGGGCTTCTCTTTCTCTCCCCGCAGATGAATTCTTTTCGTAATTCCATGAACGGCGAGGCTATTTCCAGTTCTCCACCCCCTTTGAGTAATAAAGAACATTACTTAAAATGTTTCACATGCTTTCCACTCAAAATTAGGGGTGAAGATGACATTAAATTTGTTGAAGTATAATCCAACATTGTTTGACGATGGGGTCATAAATGCGCCTCATATTCATGTAGTCCCTCGACCTATGAAGTTGAGCTTTTAGGTCCGATCGAAAAGCGTGATTTTTATAAAATAGACTGGATTTCTTTTTGAATCGCACGATGCAATAATTATATTTCACTAGAGCTTTACTTGATCTCGATATGGAATTACGGAATTGGATTTATAAATGTTGAGAGCGCGCAGCTGAAACCCGATATCATCCTCATACCTTTCATCTGTGGAGATTACCAAAATGGAGCCAAAAATTCAAGTACATTAAAATATTCAGTTGAATCTATGTTTACTCGGAAATTTGAGTCAATGAGTTATGAATCGATTAGAATATATTAACCGCTCGATACCATATTGATTATTCGATATTGTGATTTTTTTTAACACAATTTACACATGTACCCTAATAATTAATAATGTTGTAGACATAAGATACAATTGGATTAATTTTTATAAACTTCTATCGTTGAAATTTCTGACGCGGACAAACTCAATCTGGTCGTGGCTTGGGCTTTTCGTAGTAAACATAGATATTGTCAGGGCGTGCGCTTTTCTGAAACCAGTTTGGATCCTCCTCGACCGACTTTCATCCCTTCCCATTTCAATCCGAATCTGTTCAAACCTGTCGCTCTCGTTCTTTCCCGAATCCGAAATCTCTCCGCCGACTCGATTCCCTTCCCCAATCCTCACCAGCGCCAATGCGGCTCCGAGAGCTCCTCCTCGCCACCTTCCTCGTCCTCTTCTTCCTCCTCCTCTTCACCCCGCGGCGCCTCAGCTCCCTCGCCTCCTCGGCTAGCCGGCCGGCCCTGGCCGCCGCGCGCGACCACTCCCGCCTCGCCGCCGCGCTGGAGTCCGGCGGGTCCCGCCCGCGCCGTGTGGAGTCGTGCCCCGCCAGCTACGTGGATCACATGCCGTGCGAGGATCCGAGGCGAAGCAGCCAGCTCAGCCGTGAAATGAACTACTACCGCGAGCGGCATTGCCCGCCGCCGGAGGAGACGCCGCTCTGCCTCGTTCCCCCGCCGGACGGCTACAAGGTTCCCGTCCGTTGGCCTGAGAGCTTGAATAAGGTATCTTTTCAAATGGAACACTCGTTTCGAAGCTTAAGCTAGTGAATCGGGAGTCTTGACATTATTTGTTGACGAATAATAGCCCATTGATTGGACATAACAAGGTGAGATATTTCTCGTGAATTAGAGGATGGTTTTAGTATTTAAATGCTGCAGCATTGAGAGTGTCAGTAACTGTTTGATTTTGTTTCTGTTTAAGTGGCTTGGTGCTGCTCGTGATTGTGGACGTGTCCTGTTAGATGCAATGAGAAAATCCAGCTTAAAATGGTTTAAGTCCCCCGGTGAAGCTTAAGCTCCGGTTTTTATTAAGCTCATCTAGAGTGCGTCATGCAAACAGTTTCCCTTTATTTATTTGAGTTGCTTAGGCGGACTGTGTTTGAGAATCGGTATTATTAGGTATAACAGTTGCATAAGTCCCCCAACTAAAATGTAAGTATAGGTCAGTGGACTAGTGATATGTGAAATATTAACTTTGAGTGTTCAAGATGGATAAGAACCCATTTAAAGGTCTCATACCTCATGTCTATTGTCTTGGTTTTGACCCTATAACCGCTCATGCTTTATTACGTAGTTGAATTTGAAATGGTAATGTATGTTCATGCATATCCATGATCAGAACTGATAAAGTTTTAATGCGAAATCGCATGCTCATCATTGATCCTTACTTTAGATTCTGAACGACATCATTCTTCTCAATCTAGCATCCTGAAACATGTCACACATGTATCATATGATCATCCCGTGCTTCTCATATGGATTGTGGAATAAGTTGATTCTCGATCTACTTTACCACACTCTTTGTGTTTGTGGACATGTGTAGCTGTGGCTATTTTGTGCTGTTGTCTTATTTGTAGATTTGGCACAGCAACATGCCATATAACAAAATTGCAGACAGAAAAGGTCACCAGGGATGGATGAAAATAGAAGGGCCTCATTTCATTTTCCCCGGTGGTGGTACAATGTTTCCAGATGGAGCAGGACACTATCTTGAAAAGCTTAAAAAGTATGTTCCGTTAACTGGGGGAGTGCTACGTACTGCCCTTGACATGGGATGTGGGGTAAGATGCATATCTATCTTACCTTTTGCCTCTTCCAGTAGCAATTGGAGTATAAGGTGTCAGCATATTCATTTTAGGTGGCAAGCTTTGGGGGGGCTTTGTTAGCAGAAGGTATTCTTACCATGTCATTTGCACCGAGAGATTCGCACAAAGCGCAAATACAGTTTGCCCTAGAAAGAGGGATTCCGGCATTTGTTGCCATGCTTGGCACTCGGAGGCTCCCATTTCCCTCCTTTTCTTTTGACCTAGTTCACTGCTCTCGATGTTTGATCCCATTTACGGCCTACAGTAAGTTCTATGACCTTTAAATTACCAATTTAAGACAATTATGGTGCTTCCGGCTCCACTTCTCACTGAAGGAATGTCTTATTCGGTAGATGCTAGCTACTTCATTGAGGTAGATCGGTTGCTCCGCCCAGGGGGTTATTTGGTTATCTCTGGTCCTCCTGTACAGTGGGCTAAGCAGGAAAAGGAGTGGGCAAATCTCCAAGCTGTAGCAAGAGCTTTGTGTTATGAGGTCATTGCTGTGGATCAAAACACAGCTGTTTGGAGAAAGCCTACTGGGGATTCTTGTCTCCCTAATCAAAATGAACTTGGGATTAAGTTGTGCGATGAATCCGACGACTCAAGTGTTGCATGGTAATTCTCCTAACCATGCAAACTTATGATAAGGCTATCCAGTAAATAAATCTCTAGCTATGGATATGAACTTGAGTCTCTCTCATTAACGAGGTTCATAGATGACAGTAGTCTTTTCAAAAGCTTTTCCTTGAAGAAAGCTATATTGTCTAATCATAACTTATTCTATAAGTTCTTCATTGTGCTTGTTTCATTCACAGAAAATTAAGTTGTTTCTTCTTCTTCCCATTGTAACAGGTATTCCACATACGAATCATGTTTTAGCTTATTCAAACCATAAATTCTTACAAGATGATTTTAATAAGTTCTTGAATTTGAGAGAGGCTAAAAAGTAACTATTATATGGATATAAGCTACTTCAAAGCACATGTATGTAGCTAGTGTTTAATATGGTTGGCTGTACTTCTCGTCTCTGGATCCCACTGATAACCTCGTTAATTCATCAGGGGTGCATAAAATTTCATCAGCTCTAGAAATTTGACAGTGATTTTGTGCAGGTACTTCAAGTTAAAAAATTGTGTAAGCAGGACAAGCTCTGTCAAGGGTGACTATGCAGTTGGATCAATTCCAAAATGGCCAGACAGGCTTAACAGGATTCCCGTCAGGGCTGGGTTATTGGAAGGTGGGACTGATATTTTTGAGGATGACACTAGGAGCTGGACAAGAAGGGTTGATTACTATAAGAAATCCTTAAACTTGAAACTGGGAACTACATCTGTACGCAATGTCATGGACATGAATGCATTTTTTGGAGGTTTTGCTGCAGCACTCTCGTCTGATCCAGTATGGGTTATGAATGTAGTTCCTGCAGACAAGTCCTCAACTCTAAGTGCGATTTATGATAGAGGGCTAACTGGAGTCTACCATGATTGGTTAGTAATAATATCTTGACTTTTTGGTCAGAATAAATTTACATCAGCTTTATTTTTGGCAAGTGACTACTTCAACTCTTATTAAATGGAGTTTGAAAGTCAGTCCTGGCACGCTTGATAATGAACTTGAGGGAACGACTTCAAACAGAAGGGACCAAGTTGGGCATGGCATTCTCTCTTTTTTGCTTTGGCCGGCACATGGCATTATATTAACTCTGTTAATTATTGAGGTCTTGTTTGTTTTTGTCAGATGTTTTTCTTTATCGTTTTATGGACTGTATTTTGGTTACGTGTATGGTTAACAGTAACATTACCATTATCACCTTTTTATTGACTTTCCCTACAACTGGTGGCTGTAGGTGTGAGCCTTTCTCAACATATCCTCGTACTTACGATTTCATCCACGTTGACGGCATCGCAATGCTTATAGAACGTCAAGGCTCAAAAAGGAGAGGGTAATTTGACAGTTTGGTCAATAGTTTCAATCCTAATATGCTGTCCTGTTTCATGATTTTCCTTTCGCTGGCATGTTTTTGATGTAACTTCATCCCATCAATTACTGACTATGCGAGACAGTGGTAAGGGACAAAGAACACCATGAGAAGAGTTTTACATTTTAAGCCTTTGAGAGTTATTAATTGGTTAACGGGATAGCATGATTTCTATATGTTCCAAAGAACCAATCGGCTGTGCTGTATCACTGCCTACAGAAACATTCCATTACTTTAGGATCTATACGTTATCTGGTTATTTTGGTATGTATAAATCCAGACAAAACCGTGTTCTATTCTGAATCACTACGTCCAGGAGTAAGACATATAAAACTCAAATCTTGTTATTAGTTGGGGTATTTTGTTTCCAGAAGCAGTTATTTGTTCTTCTTTCCTAATGGATACTTTTTACTTCACTGTAGATGTAGCCTCGTGGATTTGATGGTCGAGATGGATAGGATATTGCGTCCAGAGGGGACAGTTCTTATTCGAGACTCGCCCGAAGTTATTGACAAGGTTAACCATATAGCTCATGCTGTAAGGTGGACTACGGTGATTCATGAGAAAGATTCAGGATCTCCCAAAACACAGAAGATTCTAGTCGCGACCAAAACAATTTGGAAGCTATCTTCAGAATCCCACTGACAACCCCTTCATTCTTTACACGACCTGTAATTGTTGTTTATTCTTTCAATTTTGAAGCTGAGAGATTTTCTAACCTACTGTCAAAGTTTTCTTCTTGTTTTTTTTTTTGGGAGGGAGGGGTGGAGAAACGTGCAAGTACAAACGTGCGTATTCATCTTGTAGAGAATGCACGTGCTAACAGATGTGTTCTCCCACCCAACGGCTGAGCTTTTGCCAGTACTAATGGTATCGTCGTGTCGTGTCGGCCGTGCCATTTTTTTGGGTACGTTAACAAGGGACTGTAGTGCAGTTGAATGAAGCAGTATTCCATGTGTTGTCATCAACATGAATGATGTGGAATTGGCAAAGATTGGTTGTTGCTTTGAACTGTACTGTGCAATTAATATCGCAAAGTCAAATTATAAACTGTGTGTTCTAGCCGTATGCTGTTCCAGCAAATGGCCTGCGCCGTCTCGCATCCGGCTTCTCCATTATGCTCCGGAAATCTGATCTGAAACAGGGTGCGGTGTTCCGAATTGGCATGGTCGCCTCCAAAGACCATAGCAATCTCCGGCCATTTAACAGCTAAACTCTGACGCATGCGGCCTAGTTCATTCCCTTTAATTTCCTTCGCTACTCACGGTGTCGTTTTCTCAAATGCTGTTTCTGATATGCGCAAGAGTTTTTGTTCATCGTTCACCAGACGAGTTTCCAGCCAACTGTCCTCTGCTCTTCATCCATCAACTCTCGCAATCTCTGCATGAATGACGCGACGCCAGGCAACGGAGGAGGGAAAAGGAAAAAAGAAAGGTTCTTTTTCTTGTCAATCTACAGAGCAGACTGGGCCCTGATGGCTTGGATGGATGGGGTGGGGGCCCCCTGTGCGGGCGAGAATTCAGAATTGTCACATGTTAGACCTTCGCATGAAGCCATCCAAGCGGGTCCTCTCCGCACAGTGTCCTCGACCAAAGTCAGCAGATTTTCTTGCAAAAACCTCTGTTCCCACTGACTGTACTCCTTCCTCTGTTCCGCCTCCCTCCTACGTTGGGAAATGTATAAAAAAAATTAACTTTAAATCTATTACATTGACATCAATTTAATTCCAAATATTTTAATTATATTAATTTAACCTTGAACTTTTTCATATTTATATCAATTGAGTCTATTCGATAAATTTTAAATCGAAAATTACTGATGCGAGCGTCGATTATCCTCTATGGCATGACCAGCGCTCACGTAAACATCTTTAAATAATTTCATAATTTTTTTTTTAATTTCTCTATTTCTTTTTCTTCCATTGCCTGTGTTGGCCAACCCCACCAGCACAGGCCATGGCGGGCGAGGGCAAGCAATGGTGAGACCAACCCTCACCCAGGCTAGGGCTCCCTCGCCGACCATGGCATGTGCCGGTGGAGAAAAAAAAAAGAACTAAGAAGAAATTCAAATTAAAAATTATTTAAAATGATCACATTTGGGCCGATCCTGCTACGATGACAGCCGGTGTCCAAATCAGCAATTTTCTGTCTAAATTGGCTAGATGTACTCATTTGGTATCAAATATATATAAAAAAAATTAAGATTAAATTGATCCAATTAAAAGGCTTATGACTGAAATTGTACGAATATAATAAACACGATACTTTGTTGATAATTTTTCCCTCCTACATGCGACGTGAATCATGCTCGTATCTAACTCGCGTTGCGTCAACTGAAGAACATTACGCACTGACTAGTCCCCATCGCGGGACTAAGCGAAGAGAAGACCAGGGACACATACACATACAGCGGCACTGTTACAACAGAGCCCGCCCCATGTGGAGTTGCTCCATCTCAAATTCGTTTCACCAAGTTTAGGTCTCGGTTACCTCCACATGGTCCAACCATCTATATGTAGATTGTTCCTCTAGCATCGCCCACTTTTCTCTCATCTCCTACGCTCCCGGATGGAAAGATGAAAGACAGCGACCTTGATGTCTGAGCACTCTCGAGACAGGATTTTTCCCCCATGACAGCAGCGATGCCCACCCCGACATACAGATTGGCCACGCACATCTTGTTGACCAAGATCGTGTTTGGGATTTGGCAGGACATTAGGAGCAACAGCATCACATGTTCCGGGAATCCTCGGTCCGGCTCGATCCACTCATCGATCTCACTCCTCGAGTTCGACGGAGTCGGGCGTCGAAGGATTTCTCGATGCGCGGAGCTCGGTTCAAATACCCGCCAACGGCGTTCAAAATCACTTGAGGTCGAGCCATGTGTACAGCCCAAAGGTCTATGGTGAACCGGTTTGTGAGGGTTTGCAAGTTATTCCACGGGGCCTCTATGGCCGTGCCCTTAGTTTATAAGAAAATAAATGTAATCCCAAACCCAAATAAATCACCCCAAACACAAATAATAAAAACTCAAATAACTATACCCAGAGATGGCCGGTTCCGGTTCGAGAACCGGCCGTTGAAAATACCGGTTCCCGAGCCGATTCATTCCGGTTCCTTTTTAAATTTTAATTTTTAAAATAATAAATAATAAACATAAACATAATAAATTATAAATTATAAAATATAATCAAATTATACATTGTAATAAAATGTGGGGAAAAAAAAGAGAGATGAGGAATGGGCTTGAACTTAATGATCATTAAGCGCTTACATATCTTTTTGGGGTAGAAGAATCAAAGCCCGTGTAGTTCTTCAACCTTTGATAACCCCAACTTACCTCATCGTCAATCGTCGCTACCCGTTGTGGTACCCGTGGCGGTGATATCTCTACAATCCTCGCTAAAAAATTCGTGTTCTCGATCCGACTCTTGGTGTCAAAATTTCGCCCTCATCCAATTGTCGACACAAACTTGAGCTTCCACAGACTCCGGGCTTAATCTTGAATGGCGAGAGTCCAAAACTAATCCTCCAGCGCTAAATGCTTGTTCAACCGCAACCGTTGAAGAAGATGTTGCTAATATCTCGCGAGCGATGAGGGCGAAAATTGGGTAATCGATTTGGTGACTCTTCCACCACTTTAGGATTTCGAAATCTGTACTATGTTCTGCATCACGAAACTCAAAATGAGTGGTTAAATATTTTTCTAATTCAGAAATACTACCTGTTGCCACTTTTTATTTTTATTTTTCCTACTCTTGAGAATATTATACCATCTACTAAATGAACTATCACCTTCGCTACGTGAGGCGGTGGATTGTAAAGATCCAGAATCACTTAAACCATATCTACTACAAAATTCTCCATATAATACTACTATAGATTCTTTAACATTTTCTTGTATATTTGAAATATCTATTGAATCTTCCAAATGTAAACAATCATGATAATACACATTCAAATAATCTAGTAAACCGTCTAATTTAATACGTGGATAAAAAACAATACCAACTAAATAGACAAGAAGAATTTGCAAATAATAATGCAACTATTTTTCTCGCATTACTAAAATAGTTCGAGCTAATTCAGTATCATTTTCATATTCATTAAAAACACTACCAATATTAACACACTCTATTAAAAATAAATGCGTAGTAGGATAATAAATACCAGATAAAGTCTTAGTAGCATCATTAAAAATTTTCAAAAAATCTAAATTTTTTTTGCAAACGTTCCGATGTTGCGGAAGTAAAGTAATTTCGGGAATATTTTGTGAAATAAACATACATAATAAATTTTTGTAATCAAAAGTTTGCCGAAACAACTCGTACGTAGAATTACAACAAGTCGGAATATTTTTTGGAAATCTTCTTGCCCTTCTCCCATGTTGTTTACAAAATTTTCCCCATGATTTCATAAAATGGGGACGACTCCATAAAAAGTTAATTGCATCATTTATTAGGGCGAGAGAAGTGTCAAGAGTTCGTAAATCATCTTGTACACATAAATTTAAAACATGGCAAACACATCTAATGTGAAAAAATTGTCCGCCAAAAGTGGGTTTGCAAATATTTTATAATTCGGGAATAGAAACGGTATTTGCGGCGGCATTATCAAAACCAATTGAAAATAATTTATTTATCAAATTATATTCTTCTAAAATTTGCCTAATTATTCTATAAATATTATGAGCCCAATGTCTTTCATCAAAAACTCGAAATGCAATAAGTCTTTTTTGAATGATCCAATCGTCACCTATCCAATGACACGTGACACCCATATAAGAATGAATTTGCCAAGGATCACTCCAAATATCGCTACCTATATGCACACGTTCATTGAATTCCGCAAAAAATTTTGCTAAAGATTTTTTTCCTTTTTTATAAAGATGAAAAACTTCGCGTTTAAGAGTATTTTTTGGAAGAGTTGGTGCTTGCGGAACCAACGCAGTATTTATCAAATATTTAATATTAAAATTTTCACCAAGTATTAAACGAGCATGATCAAGGATAACATATTTAGCTAATGTTTGTTTATAAAGTGCATCGGTGTAACGGAATATAGGATGAGGATTAGAAGTGGCGTACCCGGAAATTTGTTGTTGCGTATTGTCGATCCCCGCTTGCGTTAGATGTTTTTTCGTCGGATGCCGACGGAATGTTCCGTAGCCGTCTCCTTACGTAAATTTATATGTTTGCGAACAATATTTACATTTTATATTATACTCACCTTCGCCTTCATCACGTACCTTGTTGAAGTGTAGCCACAAGTCGGATATATTATCTCGACTCTTCCGTTCCGGCTCATTTTCCGTTGACATTTCTTTGACATCGGTGGGAGGATGAAGACTTTCTTGTGTTGGGATGTGCTCGACGTTCGGAATCGGGACATAGTTGATATTATCGTCGTTGTCTTCCCAACATGCATACTCACGAGGATCATATTCAGAAATGAGATTCTCGGAATCTCCCATAATCATCTTGCCCTTGTCAGCATTTCTGCTTCTATTTGCCATTTTTTAGAGAATTGATCGGAAATTCAATTTAGAGAATTGAGGTGGGAATGAGAGAATTGAGAGAATTGATCGGAAATTCGATTTAGAGAATTGAGGCGGAAATGAGAGAATTGAGAGAATTTGAGCGAATTGAAAAGATTTGAAAGAATTTGAGAGAATTGTTGAGAGGATTTGTGAGAAAAATGAAAGGGATAAGATATGTATTTATAAGCAAGAATTTAAAATTTCATCATTTTTTTTTTTAGGCAACGGCTCTTTGGGCCGTTGTGGCCCTATTGGGGGGGCAGGTGGTGGCCCGTTGGGCTCTTTGCCCCCACAATATCTTTTTTTTTAATATTAAATAACGGGTTGGAACTGGTGGTTCCGGGCCGGTTCCCAAAATTGTGGAACCATGAGCCCGGTCAACGGGCCGGTTCCGGGCCCACGGTTCCAAATGGTCACCTCTAACTATACCCATTGTAACACATTGATTTCAAATTTTTTTTTATGGTGCCAAAAAAACCCTCTTAACTTGTACTCGTGTGACCATTTGCTCTAACTTTTTTTTTTTCGTGACATCAAAAATCCTAAACTTATATAAGTTTGACACATTTACCCCAGTTTTTTTGTGATACCAGAAATTCCAAACTTGTAGGCATGTGACAAATACACGCTAAATTTTGAGGTAAATGTGTCACGCTGATACAAGTTTGGGATAAATATAACTTTGATTTTTTTTTTGTGTCACCAAAAATAAAATCGGGGTAAACGTATAATAACTTTTTTGTATGGTCGAAGGGTAAATGCGTAACAGTTGGCGTAGTTTAGGATTTATACAAAAAAAAAAAAATTGTGGTGGGCCTAAGGAGTCAAATTACATGGGCTTGGTCGGGGGCCTACCAAGCTTTAATACCAGTTGCAACCGTTGCTCTCTCATTCCCGAGTTCATGAGAAAACGGAGAGCACCTCTCGCCCGGCCCCTACACGACGATCCGAGCTGAAGAACCGCCAGACTTTTAAAAGCAATGAATTCTGAAAGCGAAGTGTTGCATGCATGGACACACCCACACACCCAATTCACACACAAGCATAAATACTTTCTTATGATGATACCGTCGGAACGGGGTCCCCGTTTTCTTGATTGCGCCGAGGGCGAAGCGTCACGTGCATCTCGGGTCCTCCCCCGTTTCCTTCCTCCTTGTTTAGGTGTGTGCTGTACCGCGTCATAAATTTGAATCGGTGCTCGAGTTCTGTGTGTGCTGTGAATCGGCCTGGCCTGCGCTGGAAGATATGTTGCGACCGGTTTATGCCCTAGCCTTGTGATCCAATGTATGCTCACGGTCACACTAGCTAGCTCCGGGAACGGGTCTCGGTTCACAAGTTTGCAGTCCAAAGTGAGCTCAAGTCTCAGCTGCTGATGCGGTTAATCAAAAGGGTTCTCAGCCATATGATGGAAACTATGAAGCAGACTCCATATTGATAACGCGGTCTGAGCGATGTTTCGAGTCAGGTTTTAGGACACGGATTGAGTCCGCGACTCGGTCTCTGGTCTGTCGAAAGATAGTCCATCTGTGGTATTAAAAAGGATTCGGGTGGAATGACTTTTGGCTAACGTGGAAGTGACATGAGAATGAAGACGCCCGTGAAATTTAACATACAGAAGTTTGGCCAGCAGCGATCGAGGGCCTAGCGGTCCTCCCGACCCTTTGAGCCTTCCTTCGACTGTTTGGCCGGAAGACATCACTCAACGAAAGACCTAAACCTGAGAAGAATCGAGGGTTTTCTCACGTTCGGTCATCTCTCCATCCGATACCGGACCGGATGCCTCGAAAAGAAAAGAAAAGAAAAAACCCGAGTTCCACCGGACTTTGATCGCGATCCTTGACTAAAAATCAAGCATCTTGCTTTCACGAGTGGGTTTTGTGGAGGCGTGTGTTCAAAGGCAGGTGGTAGTAGGAAGGAACTACGGGGTCGAAGATTGGTGAGGGACTTTAAAAGCCATTGAAGGAGACGAGTTAATGGTTCTCGCGGTGGACTTGAATCTCTTCATCACTGAGAGAGTCTTTTAATAACCTTTACTGCTCCCGCTCATCTGCTCTCTACTTCTCTCTTGGGTCGACCACCGTACGAACTCGCCAGGTTATATGGGATTCAAAGACTTTCTTCTAAGCAATCGCAGCGAAGCACGGTGGTTGAGTTGTCGTGCTTCTTGGCATGGAAATCCGGCATTGATTGTCCTCCGTTTTGAAGGAAACTATCAACCTTCTTCTTCTCTCTTTCTTGACGATGAGGGAACCCCCCACATTGATTAAGCCCCGAGTCAAAGAAGAAATTGTGTGCGTTCGACGGAGTGTGTGGATATACTGTCAAGATTGTACCGTCTCTGAAAGTATTGTCAGCGTGACATTTCCTTGATGAAAACAAGGTGGCATGCATTTTCTTACCTTATGAAGAAGGAAGCAATTTGCATGGGATTAAGGTGGCCATCCTGGTGCACCTTAGGTTCGAATATGAATGAGTAATGCATTTGAATGAGTTCCTTACCGTTTGCTTCGCTTAAAATTTGACATTTTCTGGAAAAATGTTTTCTAAGAAGTCATCGTCTAGTGCTTAGCTAAAATATGAAAATGATTTCAAAAGTATTTTTTGTTATTTAGAAAGGAAAACATGTTTTTATTTTCCTAAAGAGACTCGCACTATTTGAGCGCTAGTGATTTGAGCACGAGTAGCTTGGGAACCGGGAACACGCACCGGGGTCCCGGGCCCGACGTAAATGGACTTTGCACTCGAGGTTGGGTCTATCGAGGCGGGCTTAGGACCCCGAGTGTTTTATACTTGAGCTCGATAGATTCAAGCCCGGGCACCGAGGACTAGGATGTGGGCACCGGGGTCTCGGGCCCTACCTCGATGGACCCGTACTCGAGCACCAAGGACTTTCAATTTCATATTCGAAGTTGCGATCGGATCTATTCACTAAAAAAAAAAAAATCGATTCCATACATTGGACACCGAGGTCTCAAGCCCGGCTTCGATGGACTCGAGCCTAGGCATCGAGGACCCGGACATGGACGCCGGGGTCACAAGCCCGCCCTCGATGAACCTAGCCACGAGCATCGAGCTCGCTCTCTTTGGACTTGGACTTCGAGGTCCCGAGCACGGGCTTCGAGGAACCATGGTTAGCCTCTATAAACCTAAGCACGAGTGTCGAGGGTCCTTTACATGTTATATGTGGACTTGGGAGCGGGCACCGATGTCTCAAGCCCGAAATTTGGGAAACCGAACATGGACCTCGGCCCCGATTTCTCGACCGGGGGCTGCAACTAAGTACCTCGAAATAAGTATTGAGGTTCCTATGCTCAAGTGCAGAGTCTCATGTCCAAGTGCCAATATCTAATCATTTTTTGAAAAAGACTTCTAACTTTTTCGAAGAAAGTCATGTTTTTTACAATTTTAACATGGATTTTCCGTTGACTAAAAAAAAATCTTCCTTTGACTCATTTTCAAAGCAATCCAAACGCTGAAAAAAGGAGGAAAAATGTTTTCCCAAAAACAAAAATTTGCGAAATAAATGAATCCTCTAAGTTGTGGGGTTTGCGTCAAAATAACTCTGAAGTTAGATGATTTCGTCTACATCAACCCCCTATCTCACTGACAGCACAAATATTCGCTTGACGGTGTTACGTGCCATATGTTGTGCAATAGATGGCGGCAATTTTGTCTCGAAATGTCATATTGGACCATATCTCCTGATATGACTAAACCCCAATCCCTAAAGTTCCCAAGGGGCCACCGCCACCCTGTTCGCCAGCTGCGGCGCTGCCCGTCCTCCCGTCTCATCTCTCTCCACTGTGCGCCCCCCCTGCCCTTTGTTGCTCATGCTGCACGTGTCTCTTTGTCTCCGTCGAGTGTTGATCGTGTTGGTCTCGACCTCTCTCGTTTGCATGTCTCGTCTTACGCTAGAAAGTATTTCCAAAAGAAAAAAATTGTCCTATTTCTAGGGCTTTTCGAAAAATTTCCGTATTTGCATACGACATTTATCTCAGCAATCCGCTTCATACCAAGTGACATTTATCTTCGCACATCGTCTTTGAACCAAGGGTATGTCGTTTCAAAGATACTGTGCAAAGCATAGGTTGACGATGCAGAAACCGAAATTTTGATGATTTATCCCAAGCGTGGGATGCTCTATACGACCCTACCCGACGGTAGCTAGACTTGTCAAATGGGTGGGTCGGGTCGGGTTTGGATTGAGTCATAAATGGTCCGATCCGAATTGATCTATTAGCCCATTTATGACCCATTTTATGCATAGTGTAAATTTATTGACCAATACCCGACCTAACCCATATCACTAAAGCACTTCTAAATTTAATTCAATCTAGGAAAACTTATTTCTTAACACTTCTAAAAAAATTATATTACTAAATGATTATGGACAATTTTTATATTTCTTATGTTTTTATATTTTTTATAATTTGAAAAAAATATGATTTTTTTTAATTTCTTTTAAAATTTTGATTTTTTTATTTTCTTCTAAGACCCGCGGAGGTCAGGTGGCGATCTTGATTGGTCTTTTTTTTTAAGACCAAAACAAACCGGTGAGCATCACCGTCCGACCCTCACCGACCACAAGCTAGAAAATTTTGTTTATGCTGATTCCCATATTACGGTATACCAATGAAGGTCTCTCTCGACATTTCTCCGATTTAGTACTTTCTTGTCTCACTAATATCCCATCAAACTTGCAACAACAAACATGCACGAGATCGGCGACAGAGAACTTTCGTAAAGGTAATTACTAACCCAAAAACCTAATCATGGAGTGCGAATCGCTAAAAAAGGAGGAAGAAAACAAGTCAAATCGGGAAATTTGAAGTAAAATTAGCAGCTACTTTGGAGAGGCGCCGGAGACCCAGCATCACCAGAGTTCGAGAGGCTCGAGTTGCTGGCGAGGGTCACGGCTCTCGTCGACGACGCCGATCGTGGGCGACGGTCATCCAGCGCCCTCACCGGCTTCATAGGAAACAAATTAACAAATAGAATTTAAAATAAAAAATAAAGGTAAAAGAAAAAAAAAGGGAAAGAAAAAACCAATAAAAAGAAATGTGAAAGAAATGGCGAATGCCTCTTAAGTGGGTTGTAAATGGGTTTACAATAAACCCATTTATAACGAATCCATTTACAACCCACTTATTTTGGTCTTTTTATTTTGAAGACCCATTATGTTGTCTTAATAAGTTTGTTATGATCCATTTAAATGCTTGTGAGTTATTAAATGGATTTTAGACCCATTTTGACAGGTTTCTAATAGACATCCAAAAAGAACGTGGAGTTTACCTTCTCCGTCGTTACCCCATAAGTTGAGAGTAAATATTTTTTTTTCTCTTCATCCTTAAAATTACCCATAAATTTTACTTTTCATAATTCAGATGAAGCAGTTTAATGACTCATATCTATAACAATACTCTTCGTACCAGGTGCAATTTCCCCTCCCCACAAAATCGAGTACAGTATAAAAACATGAGTATTATGCTCAACATCAAATCGTATAATAATGGCGAGGTACAAAACATTATGGGCTTCTAGTGAATATTTGCCGATTATTAATAATTGCGAGTCGCACTAAAGTAGGCTCCGGCTTAGTTATTATATCGGGATTTGTGAAATTTATTGCGAAATCATCAGTGAAAACGTTTAAGATGGCACAGTAATTTCAGACCATTGGTAATAAATTCTGCTTTTGGAGGTTTTATGATAAAGCTTATATAATCACTTCAAAGCACATCAAGGACGATGCCATTCATGTCGTCGGCACGATTGGCCCCAATTACGACTCGGATCGGAGATGTTGGGACATGTCGATGATAACAACATTTCTCATTACTCAGACTTTAAAACCGAACCAACTTTCTAATGGCTTAGCAAATTTTAATCATTGCGTTTGTATTAGAGTCGAAATACAAAAAGAAAAAGAAATACTATGAATTTCCATATTTCGGTCGATGATTGTTCTATGCATGCCCTATTCGAAATGAAATTGAACGGTGTTTACTTGCAAGACAACATAACATTGGATTTTAATCTTTTTGGGGCTACATGTATAGTGTGGATACATCTTGACTCACTTCGGCTTTCCCTTATTTGAAATTTGGATCCCCTAAATAACCCCCAAATCGGGGTTTTATTGGAGTTTTCTTTTCATCATATGGCAATAGACACTATCAACACACATAAGCATCGACGGGTTCTAAACACGTGTCATCTATGTTTCGGTCGCAAAATAACCGATCATACGAGATATGAGTTTGATGAGACCGGCGAAAGTAATCTCACTAATAATGAAGATCGATATAGAAATTGTTTTCTCTATCAATAAAGTTTACGACATAATCTTCCTAACGGACTTTCACTCTAGTCCCATATACGTCCTGCCCAAAAAACTCTGTACTTATTTTTTTCAAAATTGTCAACCTCGGGAGGTTGTTATTGTTTCATACGAAAGCCGTAGTACCGATGGATGCAGACTTTGTTGGAGTTGGCGAATATTTCGGGGATCCTTATTTCTCATACCGGGTATGCCCACGTGAGCTTAGGGGAACCGAAGTGTTACCCAATGACATGTGACCCCTACGCACGGGATGCGGGGGTTAGGGGGTGGCTCCCCCGACACAGGTGTCTCGCCGCTCGATCGGCAGGTGGGGGTTCGGTGGCGGCGCCTCCCGACGGGGGTTCCGCTACCCGTTTTTGAGACATATATATTTGGCTCGGTTTTATCATTGTAATAGTCGAATTGGCTACAAACCGATAAATATAATGAAATCTCTTTGCGGGACGTAGCCCTAATTTTGGGGTGAATCCGAGTAATCTCGTGCGTCATTCCAATTTTTCTTGATTTTCTGTATGATCGCCTAATTCGGTTTCGATAAATCCCTTCGGACGCATGTACACATAATAAACATCTAATTAACCTTAATGGTGGTAATTTTTAAGATATTAGTGGTGATTTTTTGGAGGTAGGGGCAGATTTAGGACTATAATAAGAGTTTGGTCTTTTTTTTTTTTTTTGCACAAAAAAGAGCTCGAGCTAGAATTGAAATTAGACTTAAACTTTAAACCTTAGCAGAAGGGTGTTACCATAATCTTATCTTGTTCCATTACATTAGAAAGTAAAACATGTATGTCATTGTTCGTTACATCTTATATTCCGTTTGTAGCGACTTTAACCTTTTACTTTTTTCCAACTCTATGGCTCTTGCAATTTGATTTTCTAATCTAAATTATTGTAAAACCTTTTAAAACTCGTCATACCCGGAGACGTCGATTTACCTACTTTTATTCCCGATTCCTAATTATCGACATTATTTAAAAAATTTCAACTCGAGTCACTTCCGACTTTTCAAGAATTCAGTAAAGAGTACCGGTAGTTACGACAATCTGTTTTACGGTTTGATTTTCATATATATTATGGTACTGAATGATGCTGTCGTGACGGCGTTTTAGCAGCGAGACGCGCGTGAATAACATATATATATATATATATATTTCATTCATGTGTGGGATATTACTCAGCAAGTAGAACCCACTAGAGGGAAGGTACACTTGTGCCAAACTCCAACCCCTTTAAACTCTTTTGGGCACAAGAGCTGCAAAAACCCTAGCTCAAGCTTTTGAGCGCTGGATGAATAGTTTCTCACTTACTCCTGTTCCCTTCCCCCCCTCAAAAAAGAGAGGATAAAAAGGGCAGAGGAGCGAAAGCGGACAACATATGCTTTTTGACTAATTTGTTCCCAACATAACCTTTTACACTGTGAACTTCTCATCCTCGTTGTACTGGCGGTGGTGGGACATCAAAAAGCTCTTTTTTTTTTTTCAAATAATGGTTTGCCAATAGTAATAATAATGGGAAAATGGGAAAAATGGAAGAAGGTGAAAGATTTTTTTGAAGTGGCTGTGTCACAGACTTTCTGAGGCAGGGAGAGTCAACTAGTCCTACCCTCCCTGTTTTTTTTTTTTTTGGAGCTTTGTGTTTGTATGGCTTCGAAGACTCCACATATCCCCACCCCTCCCCATCCGCCTCGTTTTATCTTCTTCAACCTTCTTCTCTGTGCCTTGGCCCCTTTCGTTTTCCTCCATCTTTTTCTTTTTTTCCTGTTTTCCTTTTCGTTCCCATGTCCCTTTGAAAACTCGTCTCTCTCTCTCTCTATCTTTATCTCTATCTCTGCCTGCGCTAGAGTCAAGCATGCAGCGGACGAGATACCACGCAGAGGAAAAATAAAACTTTCTTTTAGGGTTCTTCTCTCTCTCTCTCTCTCTCTCTCTCTCTCTCTCTCTCTCCTTTTATTTTCTGCAGCTACCCACTGCTGCCTCCTCGCAGCGCCTTCTCTCTTGCCGTTTTGCAGACCTAGACACCCTCGTAGATTGTTATAGAGAGAGGGGGGGAAGAGCAAGCGTAGCTGTGAGTTAGAAAGAGGAAAAGGGAGGATAGAAGTTTTGCCTCCTCTTTCTTTCTCTCAGCATCCTCCTCATAGATAGAGAGGAAGTTGGAGACATTTGGGCCTGCGAAAATTTCCCCCTTTTGTCTCCTCGTCCTCTCTATTAAAAACCCCGCCCCACCCGCTTCTTCTTTTTTCAGCTCTCATTTTTCCCACCTTTGTGATTCGTATACAAGTAGGACGAGCTTGCCTTCTCTTGAATGTGTCGTGTCTGTGCTGGTTCATGTGTGTTTGTTTGTCCGCACGAACCTCTTTGAAATCTTGGACGTGGAGCAAACCAGCGACGGCTGTTGAGGGCGTTTTGGTTGGGATTGAGTTCGCCGGAGAGGAGAAGCGTAAGGCTCGGTGAGTTTTGAAAGATCAGAAAGACATCCGATACAGGCTACAGGGGAAGGAAGGGAGAAATATAGAGCGCAAAAATTGGGACCTTTTTGATGAGTTTCGGGGGATTCCTCGACACCGGCTCGGGCGGCGGCGGAGGCGGGGCGACGAGGGTCGTTGCCGCTGATATTCCGTACGCGGGGAAGAACGACATGGCGCCGTCGGGCGCAATCGCGCAGCCACGCCTCTTGAGCCCTTCTCTGTCCAAGTCCATGTTCAACAACTCTCCTGGACTGTCTCTCGCTCTCGTACGACACCACAACCTCGCCATCGTCCCTCTTCTTTGTCTTCTATATTCTGTTTCTGTGATTTAATTCGGTTTGATGATTTTGGGAGCAGCAAACTGGGATAGAGAACCAGCAAATGGGGGAGAGCTACGAGCAAATGAGCGTGAGCAATCACCACCTCCGGAGGAGCAGAGAGGAGGAGCACGAGAGCAGATCCGGCAGCGATAACCTCGACGGCGGCGGAGCCTCCGGCGACGACCAGGACGCCTCCGCCGACAACCCTCCGAGGAAGAAGCGTTACCACCGACACACTCCCCAGCAAATCCAAGAACTTGAAGCGTACGAATACCATCCATCTCTTCGCTTATCTTCACGTACCCAAATGGAAAAACAAAGAGGAAAACAACTTTCGGTGGAAGATTTTTCTTTCGCTGTACTGTGGTTATGATTTCGCTCAATCTTAGTGGCATTTTGCGTAATTAGCGTGGGTTTCTTTTGTTTTTGTTATTTTTTCTTTTGGTGGGTTGCTGGCTTTAGGTTGTTCAAGGAGTGCCCACATCCTGATGAAAAGCAAAGGTTGGAGCTGAGCAAGAGGCTTTGCTTGGAGACCAGGCAAGTCAAGTTCTGGTTCCAGAATCGGCGCACCCAGATGAAGGTAGCAATGGTCGAACCTGTAAAAACTTCATCTTTCCCAAGAAACTGGAAAAAGTTTTGATCTTTTCTTTTTGGGGGGTACTTTCTTGGTTGCACCAACCAGACACAATTGGAGCGACATGAGAATTCGCTGCTCCGGCAAGAGAACGACAAGCTCCGTGCTGAGAACTTGTCCCTCCGAGACGCCATGAGGGACCCGATTTGCACCAACTGCGGCGGCCCGGCCGTCATCGGCGAGATCTCCCTCGAGGAGCAGCACCTCCGGATCGAGAACGCCCGCCTCAAGGACGAGCTGGACCGCGTGTGCGCGCTCGCGGGGAAGTTCCTCGGCCGCCCCGTCTCGTCGCTCGCCGCATCCATGGCTCCGCTGATGCCCAACTCGAGCCTCGAGCTAGGGGTCGGGACTAACAACGGGTTCATCGGTAGCTTGGGCACGGTGGCCATGACGACACTGCCCCTGGGGCCTGATTTCGGGGGTGGGATCTCGGGCAACCCGGTGATGGTGGTGGCGAACCCACCGAGGCCCCCGGGCGCCGGGGGCATGGTGTCGATCGAGAGGTCGATGTTGCTGGAGCTCGCCTTGGCCGCCATGGATGAGCTGGTCAAGATGGCTCAGACCGACGAGCCGCTTTGGATCAGGAGCTTGGAAGGTGGGAGGGAAATACTGAACCACGACGAGTACATGAGGACCTTCACGCCGTGCATCGGCATGAAGCCCAGCGGATTTGTGACCGAGGCCTCTAGAGAGACTGGGATGGTGATCATCAATAGCTTGGCACTTGTGGAGACGCTCATGGACTCTGTGAGTTTTGAATTTCTCTTTTCACCTATCTACCTTCTCATGAATTGTTGTCATATCCATTACACCAACAATTGAAAAACATTAGAGCGACTGATAATTTTCCGAACCGTTAGATGATCATTTGTTCGGTTCAATAAAAGTTTACGGCCTTTTCCGCAGAACCGGTGGGCTGAGTTGTTTCCATGTACGATAGCTAGAACATCGACCACGGACGTGATCTGTAGTGGAATGGGAGGAACCAGAAATGGTGCACTTCAGCTGGTGAGAGTTATACATATGGTTTTAATTGCTACCCTCATTTGTTGTTCAGCGGCTAATCTGTGTTGCACCGAAACTTTTATTCCGTTTGGTTTTCGTTCTGTGGGTTTTAGATGCACGCCGAGCTACAATTGCTGTCGCCGCTGGTTCCGGTCCGGGAGGTGACCTTCCTCCGGTTCTGCAAGCAGCACGCGGAGGGTGTGTGGGCGGTGGTCGACGTGTCGGTGGATGCCATCCGAGAAGCTGCTCCCGGAGGCGGGGGCGGAGGCGCGCCCTCGTTCCCGAGCTGCAGGAGGCTTCCTTCCGGCTGCGTGGTTCAAGACATGCCCAATGGGTACTCCAAGGTAAGAAATCAAAACCAACCCTTTAATTTCCGGCACTAATCGCCCTTTTTCTGGAGGTCCCCTTCACGTGCCCCAGCCGGAGTTCTTGGGTCAGCTCGGTCTGTTGCTCTCCCATTTAATGCCTGGGCTGGGGTGGCGGTGGGGTTCCTTCCTTTCTTTTCCAGTTGGGTCTCTCTTTAAATGTCGTTTGTTGAAGCCAAAATACTAGGGCATAAGTCCGGCAAACTTGTATTGGTTGAGGACCATTAAATCCTTGCCGAGAGAACGCCCCAAGGTCTCTATCGTCGTCACCATTGGCGGTCTTCTTCTTCTTCTTCTTCTCTAGGCTTCCTTCTCATGCATCCGTCCAAAGAATCTGAACCTTCCTAGAGACTCGATGCTTCTATTTTGACCACCGGACCGGATGCTTCTTTCAAATTTTAAATTTTCTTCTTGGATGAGACCACCCCAGATTTCAGACAACTGGGGTTTCTTGCTCTTGAATATCAAGAACCCATTTTTTTTTTTTTTAATTTGAACCGTGCATCAAGAAATCGAGATTGCCTCCCAACCATAATCACCATTATTGTATGAATTGGAAGCCTCTACCTTTGCCCCCATCTCTGAACACATTAATTTCTTACATATCCCCTTTGGAAAGTAAATGCCTTGTAATCTGCGAGGTCTTCTTTGGGTGTATAAAGAATGCATTTTGATGTTTCTATTCCCATCTTTGATGCTGTCTCGAATATCCCCCATCCCCCCCCCTCTTATTCTATGTAACAAGTCCTAAGAAACCATGTGTGACCTGATTTATACAAAAAGAAAAGTACTCATGGGAGTCAAAACTCCGAGGACTCGGTTCTTTGTTGTTGCATGAGCATCTTTAGGCTCGGAGTTTGGACCTTTTAGGGCAACCGGAGTTTCGTATCTCGATGTCGCGCTCGCTCTCTGTTCCTCAAAATCTTGCGCGGACTCGATCTGTGTTCCGCCATTATTTTATACCCTCCCCACTCCTTGAGTTAGCCCCGAGAAGGGGGAGAAGAAGAAGAAGAAGAAGCTTCTTCCTGAATACTTTATTTCTGTCATTGAGCCCACCCTCGAGCCGTTCCCGAGATCCGCCTCGTATCTTTATGCGTGTAAACTTGGTGTTTTGTGGAGGTTAGAAACCAACGAAAGTGTTGAAAATTGCACTAAAATTCACGGACTTGAACCGCCTCGTGTTTGGACAAAACCTAATTTCTTGCGCAAATCCTGTGTGACATGGCTCGCGAAATTTATCGCTGTTGTGTTTCGTGAGTGGGTGCATCTTTCTTGCGACAAACTACGTCGAATGTGTTAGTTTTTATTTTTTCTAATTCCGGGTCGACGATTCTCGTGTTTAACTGGGTCGCAGTTCCGTCATTTTCGTTTAGCGTAAAGATTAGAATGTAGTAACCGATTTCGGAGATGAAACGTTGCAGGTGACGTGGGTGGAGCATGCGGAGTACGACGAGAACCAGATACACCAGCTGTACAGGCCATTGATCGGCTCGGGAATGGGCTTCGGCGCTCGACGGTGGGTCGCCACCCTCCAGCGGCAGTGCCAGTGCCTCGCCATTCTCATGTCCTCCACCGTCCCTTCACGTGATCACACCGGTATATACTCCAAACGTATCTATACATCTTTAGTACTGTCTGCTATCGTCGGTTGAGATGAAGGAACAAAAAGAATCCTGTGGTGACTAATTTTCGATTAGGGTAAATTTGTCCCCTCTTCACATAATTCACCGATTTCCCTCTTTATGTTTGGACGCAGCGATAACGGCGAGCGGGAGGCGGAGCATGCTGAAGCTGGCGCAGCGGATGACGGCCAACTTCTGCGCGGGGGTGTGCGCGTCCACGGTGCACAAGTGGAACAAGCTGAGCGGGGGGAACGTGGACGAGGACGTGCGGGTGATGACACGGAAGAGCGTGGACGACCCTGGGGAGCCGCCGGGCATCGTGCTGAGCGCGGCCACGTCGGTGTGGCTCCCCGTCTCGCCGCAGCGGCTCTTCGACTTCCTCCGCGACGAGCAGCTCCGGAGCGAGTGGGACATCCTCTCCAACGGCGGCCCCATGCAGGAGATGGCCCACATCGCCAAGGGCCAGGACCACGGCAACTGCGTCTCTCTCCTACGTGCCAGCGTAAGACTCTGCCCACCCTCCCTCCCTCTCTAATCTCTTGTAAGAAAATGACGCATGAGACCCTGTGCGCCACGTCAGCTCGTGTTGGGGCTCTTTTGTCCTGTCGTGCAAGGGAAGATCGAAAAGGTGAAAGAGGACGACGCTTCTTTCTTCGGGAAGCTAAAAAGAAAAAAAGAAATAAAGGGACAGTTCATGTTTTCCTTTTCCCTTAGAATTGAAAAGTCAAAGTGAAAAGGGCTGGTTGTCACCTTTTTTACACACCTTCCTTTTTTCTGTGATTGGGATTGGAAAGGAAAAGAGGAAGAAAAAAATAGATTTTTGTCCCGCAGGGTTTGACTCTTTCATGGCTCCGTGCATGGATTCTGACACGTTAACGTGGGTTGCGCTGCTGCGTCCGATGGCATTTACCGGTGAATTTGGACGGGCCGAGGGTGTAAAATTGACTTTTTGTCGTGTTTTTTTCTTCCCGCTCTGCGTGCAGGCCATGAACGCGAATCAGAGCAGCATGTTGATACTGCAGGAGACGTGCATAGACGCGGCCGGGTCGCTTGTGGTATACGCGCCCGTGGACATCCCTGCCATGCACGTCGTCATGAACGGCGGGGACTCTGCTTACGTCGCCCTCCTCCCATCCGGGTTCGCCATCGTCCCCGATGGGCCGGGCTCCCACGGCGGTGGGGCGGGGAACCTGGACGTGCCTGTGAGCAACGGGGGGCCGCAGAGGGTGGGCGGGTCGCTCCTGACGGTGGCATTCCAGATCCTGGTGAACAGCCTGCCCACGGCAAAGCTCACGGTGGAGTCAGTCGAGACGGTCAACAATCTGATATCGTGCACGATCCAGAAGATCAAGGCTGCGCTCCAGTGCGAAAGCTGATCGATCGGACCAATGACGGGGTGAATCGCCGGCGATCTTCAGTTATTTGTTTTCTTCCGTTCTAGGTTTTGTGCATGAGGGGTGCAGTTACGAATCGTTAGCGTTGGTGGTTTTCGAGCTTGCGAGGCATTTTGGGCACGTGGAATGAGCGAGCAGACGCAGAAAAAAAAGAAGGGCAGGTTTTTTTTACTAAGGGGGGTGTCGAGTCAAGAACGAACCGCGCGTCGAGACTCCTTGCACGGTGGTAAGAAGCGGCATGGCGCAGTGGTTGTCTGAGAGAGCTACGGAAGTCGGAGCATTCTTAGTGCCGGGCAAGGGTGGTGGTTCGGGTATTGACTCAGGTTCATCCCCGAGTTGGCTCGACAAGAGAAGGGGGTGAAAAAAAAAAAAAAAAACAGGAAATAGGTTTTTATGAAATGGGGTGTTTGTCAGCTGTTTTTGTTGTGAAATCGAAATCATTTTGGTGTTTTGTGTTAAAGCCGAGGCTGCTTCAACTTGAGCATTTGTAACTTCTTGGTGGTTGCTTGTGTTGGCTTCTCCGGCTCGTTTCCGGCGACTGACTTTGCATTTTTGTGTTTTGTTACTTAAAAGTGAGTTTTTTGCACGGTGCTTGTTAATCGGGATACGGGTCAACAAGCATTCTAGAAGTCGAAATTTCGAATGGCGCATCCCAGACGTTGATCGTTAATATACGAGTTTATCTGGAAGTAGTCATCTGAATATGACGTGGAGGAGTTTATCTCTTCCATCGCTACCTTCTCAATTTGAGAGAGAATATTCTTTTTTTCTTTGTCTCAACGAATATCCTGGAATTTTACATTTCAGAATGCACGAGGAAATTAGACAGTGAATTACTGGTACGAGGAAACTAAATTGGACAGGGGGGGGTGTGTGACCATTTGTGATGAAGCGGAGGCGCGGAGGGGCGTGGGTATGACGCGCCGCCGGGAGTAGTGGGGAGGGGGAGGTGGGGGGTGGGGAGGGGCAGGGGCATTAAATGAGAGGGGGCAGAGGCTGTTGGGGGAAAGAGCTGCCCTCATTCATTGCGTAGACTCCTACGCTTGTCTCCTGCTTATTCCCATCCGCCTCTCACCTCCTGCCACGTGGCCCCACTCGAGTGGTTGTTCATCTGCAGGATCACGGACAATGACCAACGGGATTCCTGCTCATTCGCGCCCCCACAAAAAAAAAAAAAGATAAAGATAAAGTATGAAAACCAATATTAGTAAAGTGTACTTAACGCAGCATACGGCTATAATCGCCTCCCATTTCAAGATTATAACATTACTCACTGTTTCATCAACCACCGACTCTCGATGGATAAGACCGTTCGCGTAAATTGATCCTTTACCACGGGCGGGAGGGCGTAAAGGAAAGCCATTTCCGATATCGGCGCCCGACCGATTACGGCGTGGAAAGCAATTTGTTCGTTTATGGGCAAGACTCGGATTCGAAGTCTTCAAAGCGTAAACGAGGCGACCCGGTAAAACGAATCCAGACGGTAACGGTCCTTAGCCGGGGCAAGCCGGGTCTGAACGCGCAAATTGTTTAGATTGGAGAGAGAGAGAGAAGAATGTGGGAAATGAAACGACGGGGGATTGCGAAAGCGTTGGAGTGAAGTGGCATTGAAGACGGTGCCCTTTTTAGCCATTGTCGATGATGGAGTTTTGGATGATATTTGGGTGGGGGCGCTTGAAGATTTCGTTCTCCACCTTGATTGGGATTGTGGGGGAGGCTTTGGAAGACGAGGCTGTCCGCTTCGGGACTGCTTTTGGACCACCCACCCCCTCTTGAAGTTAGGCTTGCAAATCTTTTCTTCTTCTTTTTTTTTTTCACTTTTTGGCCACAAAAAAAATTAGAAGCTAGGGCCTGTAATTTCTCAAGAGATGGAGTCGAATTACTTCGATATGAACTTGTACGCGAGCCCCCGAATACCGACGTTGGCCGTTACACACGATTCGTATGGATTTTTCCGGTATCAGGTCCGAGACCTATTATTTGTCATAGGTTCCGAATCGTGTGCTCAATAAGCCGCGACCGATTCCCTTTGCTAACTCGCTAGGGCAATCAGCCGGCCAACGCATGGCAAGGAAAGGGAAAGGAAAAGGAAAAGGAAAAGGGAGAGGGATGAGACCTCGGATCAAATCCCGAATAAAATGCTCATGGATATGTGAATGTAAAACTTATTGAGGAAGAAACGATCATGAAGTTGGGGTTATTACCACAAATATGAATTTTGCTCCGGAACGAATTTCCCTC
The DNA here is from genome assembly GCF_020921035.1 of Rhodamnia argentea. Lineage (NCBI taxonomy): Eukaryota > Viridiplantae > Streptophyta > Magnoliopsida > Myrtales > Myrtaceae > Rhodamnia > Rhodamnia argentea. The sequence goes on from NC_063158.1 coordinate 5,564,907, forward strand.
CGATCGAATGATGGATTGGATTTCTAGGGTCATCTTCATGCGTTTCGAAAAATGAAACATAGTCGTGATGCACGTATCTTATTCCTCCGTCCATGCATCTTTGTAAACGTTTTCATGGACAATCAAAATATTTTTCCTTCATGCATCTTTGTAAGGATACAAGGGATCATTTTTAGAGAAATATATTTTCAATTATTAGTGTTTCGCAAAACAAACACGTCTCAATAAATTGAATGACAAGATGAAACTAATTAGGGCGTGGGATAGACTAGGGTTAAGCATGGTTTGGGTAGACGGTTGCCACCCTAGAACTGGGAATTTTCCACCAATGACTGGTTCCAGAAAAATAGAACCGGGAGCCATCCATTGATTCCATGGGCATCGGACTGCCGGTTTGGTCATATTCCCATGTGGATCAATAGAACCGGTCCCACCAAACTTCACCGACCAAATAAAGATTGAAAATTAGGGATTGGTGAGTAGACTAAATTTTAAGAATTCAAACTTATAGCAAATGGAGGCAACCTTGAACGAGAGAGAGAGAGAGAGAGAGAGAGAGAGAGAGAGAGAGAGAGAGAGAGAGAGAGAGAGAGAGAGAGAGAGAGAGAGAGGTGGTGAATTGTCGGAGGCATGGCCGTGAGTTGACGGGAGTCGAGGTCGTGAGTTGATGGGAGACGAGGGACCAAGATGGAGATGGAGATGAAGAGATCGAGGTGAGAGTGAGACACTAAGAGTCTGAGACAAGGAGAGAGAGAGAGAGAGAGAGAGAGAGAGGTGGTGAATTGTCGGAGGCATGGCCGTGAGTTGACGGGAGGACAAGATGAGTGAATTTCAGATTAGGATTTTAGAATTTATCCGTTTTTTCTATATATTATATATTATATACTAGCGGTCCGGTCCGGATGGACTTGTGGGCGGTTCCGCCCTTGAAATCGGGAACTGAGCCTATACTCATCGGTTCCAATTTAGGAACCATCAATTTCGGGCGGTCCGAGCGATTTTCGGTTGTTTTGCACAACCCTAGGATAGACTTTGCCTTTCGCTTGCTACTTCTGCTAAAAACGACACAATAATTACATGGGGTGTCGGATTTTGTCCCATCTTTTACATGTAGATCATCCACTATTCCTCTCTTATTCCCACTTTTCGCCGACAACTTACAACCTTAATAAATTTTCGTGGGGTCGTCTTCTCCTCTCTTTCTCTTTTGAGTCTGTATTTATCTTCCTAAGACAAAGAAAAGCTGCCTTTCCAACGATCACTCACGGAATGACTCATCGTCCCTCTTTCCAACCATCGTTGACGCCAAAATCCATTTCATTGATGATCATCAAGAGAGGGTGCTACTGCTCAATGCTCATCAAAGCTCAACCCCCCATCATACTTAGTCCAATTTGGCGTTATCCAACGTCGACATCTTACGAGTTTGGAGGCTTTTGGAAGTTGACAATCAATGGAGTATCTTAGGGTCGAATCCCTTGGGCCACTTGGTTTATGAGATTGCATTTTCTACGCGACTCGAACGAATGTAATCACGATTGTGTATGAGAATTCGTCTAAAAGGGTCGAATGAAATAGTACCTTAATCTCTGTTTTCGTGAAAAATTATCCAAAAAATCCTATTATACTTTGGTTAATTCAGTCCTAAACCTTTTAATTTTTGTCAATTGAGTCCTGGACCTCTCGCAAATTTCGAACTTGAAATTATAAGGGCAAATGGAGAAAATAAGGAAAAACAAATCCCTCCAGTTTCTCACGTGCACGTTCACGTGATTATCACCGGTAGGTAAGCACGAAGGGCCACAAAGTCAAGACAGTGAAATGCTATCCGAATTGGGAACGGTAGTTTTTTTTTTTTGGTCCAATTGGGAACGGTAGTTGGCTTCTGTCTTTTTGTATTTTTTTAGTTAATATCACGAAAAATCTCAAACAGGCACACCTGAGGCAGTTTTACCCTAAACTATTTTTTTTTACAATAAAAAACCTCAAACCGATACACCTGTGATAAATTTACCTCAAACTAGTTTTTTAACCATCAAAAACTCTAAACCGGTATTTATGTAATAAATTTACCCAAACTAATTATTTTTACCACGAAAAACCCCAAACCGGTACACTTGTGACAAATTTACTCTTTGGTAAACTAGGTTAATACCACGAAAAATCTCAAATTGATACACATGTGACACTTGGGATAAAATTCCTAAAGCTGTACATCCATAAACCGTCACGTGTCATCCAATTCAGCAATTTGACGGTTGGATTTAATGAAAACTAACGAAGGGTAAATTTGTCACAAGTATACAAGTTTGAGGTAAATTTGTCATAAGTATACTAGTTTAGGATTGTTTGTAGTCAAAAAAAATATTTGAGGTAAATTTGTCATAGATGTAGCGGTTTGGAATTTTCCGTGGTATTAAACCTGTTTTTTTTTTTCCTCTTAGTTTTGCAGTAAAATTGATTTTCGACGTTCATTTTATTTTTCCTCAAGTCAAGTCAAGTCAAGTCCTTGCCTACACCATCACATGCCCATGGCACCACCTCCAAATTCTATGTATAAGCAACTATATTTATCGGCAATTTCCAAAGTCGGCAGGCCGGATTCTATGCGTAATCCGCCGGATTTCCTGTCGCTAGAGTGAAATTTCGCCAATAAGCCCACTTCACCCCTACCCTTCTCTTTGTGCAAACTAGGAGCGTCAAAAACCCAACTGAATCGAAATTCGGTGCATTTTCGATTCGGCTGATGAATGGATTCGTATAGTTTGGTAAACTAAACTGAAAAACAACCTAACATGCTTTGCCAAAACGAAGAGAAAAATGAATTGAGCGAGTTCTCAGAACGGTGAGTTGAGCGGGCCAAAAAAAAAGAAAATGAAAAAACGAAAAGCAGAATCGGATATTCAGTTCGGATCACAGTATGCGCACCTAAACGGTTCGATTCGAATTGGATTTTCTGAAAAAACTGAACCGAATCGAATCGTTGGCATCCCCTAGTGCAAACCGTGCTCTTGGGAAAAGGCCGGACAACCGTACGTTCACGTGGTATTCTTATCTAGCCAGCCGATTCAGTACGCGCCGATCAACATGTCCGGGACCGGATTACAAATTCCCGTCGTGTATTATGAGCGGGCCAGGATCTCCTCTGATGAGTACAGGAGAGGGGACGGGACCATCTCTGATGTTGCTGGCCCAGGGCGCCGGTCCAATTCAAGAGAATAATTCATCGAGTGTGACAAAAAATCTCTGGTTGGATTATTGCTGAATGCCACGCAAAGGGTAGGCCAGGGTTATACTATTGCAACCCCGTCTGGCAGCGCTCTGGCCACCTTATGTCCTGCCATCCCGTTGACTTTGCTCAATTGAATTCTACAGTTATTACTGAGTTTTTTTTTTTTTTTCTTTTCCAGATTATTGTATGCTCTTGTATTAGTCAAGATAGGGTTGATTAACGCGGTCCGTTCATAACACAAGCCGAATTAGGGGGTGAGTGTTTCCAAATCCCGTACAGGTTACGTCCGAAATCTGGAACCTACCCCATCGCGGATTCCTAAGTCGGTTCCAGAGTCTACCTAGATCCTATATATATTCTTAATTGAACGATTGCGGTAAAACATCATCGTCTTCGATGACAACCACTTGCCGCCGCAATCTGCTGATCACGACTCATGTTTAGATGCACGAAAAGTAAGAAATACACTCGTCATCGGACGTTATGGAATACTGCAAGATCGCACGAAAGCTTATAACAAGAAAAACATAAAAACTTGTTCCAAGTTATGGGTTTCGAAGTATGCCTACCTAGAACTTAGAACCTACCTTTCGGAACATGCTCCTCAATTTTTGCAATTCGAAACCTCCTGTGCATACTTTGTAACTTGGAATCAGATCGGTATCAGTCCGATTCTCCGATTCTCGGTTCTACTTTGGAACTATGCTTGCCCCCAACGCGGGAGTATGCGACGAGGTGGTAGCATGACCCGTATCATCCTCGTGCCTCAATTTCATATGGACCAAAGTGGGGAAGGCAAGGCAAAGGGCTGATAAACATCAGTACAAGGCTCCAAGAATGCTGGGCCGACGACCAATAAGTGGACCAGAACAACCAAAAGATCGTTCGCAACGCAGGTCGTGAAGGGCGGGGGGGAGGAATGTGTCGTTGTTATGGAACTTGATGCAACGTTGAAAGGAAAGGAAAGAAAGAAAACTGCATTGATTGAAGCGGGAAGATGCTGAGGATGGGGCTGAAGGGATTCCTTTTAGCTTTCAATGTGAATTGAAGAAAGCGTTGGGGTTGGTTGGACTTTTGGCCCAAGTCGACATTTAATGTCGTGAAGAAGATTTACAGAAGGAGGACTTCGATGCAACTAATGAGACCTTTTCAGAAGATGCCCTTCCTTTTTTTTTTTTTGAGGATTAGATGTTGATGTTTTAGGACATGACAGAGAATTTCTTGGTTTAGAACGATGCCCCTTTTGTTTCTTCTCTTCTCTTTTCTTTCTTAGAGTGTGGAAACAGGACGTGACTTGTGGTGTTACCTAGGATGATCTTTTTGGGTTCTCTTGTGCGCTCAAGAGTCAATTTCTCTTATCTGCTAAAAGTTTGCGTGTGGCTCCGGACAAAAAACCAAGATGAGTATATTCGCTGCTAGGAATGATTAATCTTGTGTTCTGCATTCGGCCATCGCGAAGAACACGACACGACCGGGTAATCGCCGATTTGTCAAGCTACGTTTATTTCTCGAGAAATGAATTGAACAACAATTTATATTTGAATACTGTTGTGGACGATGAAATTCGTTTTCGTTCGCTATTTATTGTAAGCGGTAAAAGCGATTATATTTAGGATAATTTTTTTCGGGATCGTTCATTTTCGCAAACACAAGCCGACCCTCGGTGTTTATTCTGGATAATGGTTCTTGCAAGACGCCGATCATTCGTGATTTTATAACTAAATGGATAAAAAATTAAGAACATTCGAATCTGGTCTTTTGTTTTGTGCTTTTCTCCTTGAGTAGCATTTTTCTTGATATATGTTGTGTTGGAATATAAACATAAAAGTACTGGGGGAATACGAAACACTGTTTGTTGTAACTAGAAAAATAATATGATTTAACTATATACCAAGTTTCGACCCAAAAAAAAAAAAAAACTAAGGACCAGCAAAGGTTGTTATAAAATTGTAACAAAATTAAGCATGATGTGAACGTGTTTGAATCAGTACTATACGAACAAGATTCTATCGAACAATTCTTGAAATCGGCACACTTAGAGAACGGCTATAGCGAAAACTAGAGGAGTACTTCAAAGAGTTCTTCGATTTTTTCTCTTGAAGTTCTTATTTCTAAATTGTGGAGACGTGCTCATTTATAGAGAGGGAAAACTGTTGCAAAAAATCGAAAGGACACACAACTCAAGAGTCATGTCGATTATGATCACATCAATTGAGCCATTGACCCTTCATGATTACAATACTAAAGTCGGAAATTGCGGCGGAACGAAAAGTCGCATGAATTGAAAAGACGTGTAAATTGAAGAGACGTCACAAATGTCGAGCCATTAATAACGTATAGTTACAACAGATTGCAAGATCTTAAACTAAAAGGCCTTTCTCATTCGACAAATCAAATGTCTATCCTCTTTATTCTCCCTTCCCTTTTGCTCTTGGGCGATGATTTCGGGTGCGGACAATGGTTCGCTTCTGTTTTCGTGCTCAATCAAATCGTCGCTGAATGACCTGGATCGATCCGCGAGTCAACACAAATTTAAGGACGGCTTGTCAAGTAGTTAGAACATCGATCTGGCCATGACCACATCCTTTCGCTGTTCTCTTTTTTATTTCGGGTCAAAAATGAACGTGCAGTGCACAAACTCTTGCCGGCCCAGACAGCTTCGATGGGCCTGAACCGGTCGTCCAAGGTGGTTGGGTTCCGGTCCACCCGTTCATGAACAAACCTTTATCAAGCGAAAAAAATTTATTGAGTAAATACCACGAAAAATTTCAAACCGATACATATGTGACAAATTTATCTCGAATTATTTTTTTGCCGATAAGAAACCTCAAATTGATACACCCGTGACAAATTTACCTAAGACTAGTTTTTTTACTACAAAAAGTCACAAACTCGTACACCCGTGAGAAATTTACCATAAACTATTTTTTGACAACCAAAACCCCCAAATGGGTACACATGTGACAAATTTACCCTCCGTTAGTTTTCGATAAATTTTATCTTCAAATTGCTGAATTGGATGACACGTGACAGTTGACTGGTGTATCAATTTGAAATTTTTTACCCTCTATTTGTCACAAGTGTATAAATTTTTCGTGATATTAATCCAATTAAACGGAAACTAGCAAAGAGTAAATCTATCAAAAGTGTATGAGTTTGTGATTTTTTGTGGTGAAAAAAATAGTTTTGGGTAAATTTATTACGGTTGTACCAGTTTGGAATTTTTGGTGATAAAAAAAATGGTTTGGAGTAAACTTGTTATAGTTGTACCGGTTTGGATTTCTTATGATAAAAAAAAAATTCGATTGGGAAAATATGTCACATGTGGACTAATTTAAGATTTTTCGTGATAAAAAAATAATTTACGATAAATTTGTTATAAGTATATCGGTTGAGAATTTTTTGTGGTATTTTTTTTTTTATGTAAACCGTCCAAGGAGTTTTTAATTTTTTTCGAGCAAGGAAGAACAGGACACGACTTATCATCGCTCTCCTAGATAAGCCACCAACGTCGGGATGGGAGCTGGCTTCTGGTTGTCGTCAAAAGCTATTCATCATCCTCATCAACGGAGAAAGGTAATTTGGTCAGAGAAATATTAAATAACAGACGAGTTTATAAGGTCCGTCCACGTGAAATTTCTAAACTGATTATTATACTTTCAACCTTAATCTTAGCCCAAAATATTTGACCAAGGTTCTTTTCTTTTAACTACGGGATGTGTGCGTGCATATATATAGATTAATATGATCATCAATCTCAAACCGATACGTTTTTGCCTTAATTATCCCTAAACTAATTCTCATGTCATGATAAAACCGATTTCAAAACGGTGTACCGGTGCCACGTTTACCCCAAAACTGATTTTCTTATAAGAGAAATTCTCAACCGGCACCCCGTAATTAATTTAAGCTCTGTTGGTTTGCTTTTGAAACCTGGACGTGGAAAGACAGGTGCCAAATAACTCAGATGATAGGCGTGTCATGTGGATATGACATGGAGATTTAATACAAATGGATCTCCTGAATGATGTCTTCTCGGGGAAATCATGTTTCTAGAAAATGAACTGAGGTTGGGAGATTTGTTAAAACTTGATGATTTTGCCTTATCGGATTTGCTTAGATCACGCTCTAATTTTGCTCTAAGGTTTTGGTAGAATCCATTATGGATCGAATTGAGGCCGGGAGATTTGCTAAAACCTGTTAATTTTTCCTTAAGGGTTCCCTCGTGTTTCGAAATCTGCTAAGATCTGGCTCTAGTCTTGCCCTAAGGTTTTCCTAAAATCTGTTTTGAACTCATGTCGACACGAATTAATTTGGGATTAATTGGTACCCCGGTACCACAATTAATTAGAGGCAGATGTGGCACGAGTCATGCCGATTTGGGATTTTTTTGGCGGTATCAATCTGAATTTAAAACATTGCATTTCTGTCATAGACCATTGCTATAACAACTTGCTATATTAAAACCGAGCACTTCAATTTATCTTTGACCAATATATATATGGATCTTATTGTCCAAGTAATGGCTAATGCGTCTGTTTTCATCTTAACATTTGCATTCATTACATCAATTAAGCTGTAAGAAGATGATTGCGTTAATAAGAAAACAAAAGCTGGTCTCGAAACCGACGTGGGTTCGCAACGAGAAAACTGCATGCGGCGCAATTAGCGACACAAATGCTTAATTTAATCTTTTGGGGGCGAGCCCTATACTGGAGAGGGGCATTCTGGTAAAAAAGGCGCCCCCATAACCTGGCGCTCTCCCGGGCGCCTCGAATCCTGGCCGTCGGATTGGGGATGATGAGGGATGGACGACCAGGCGTCCAGGTTTGACTGACGTACGGGAGGAATTTTGAAGGTGGGCATGATTGGGGGGCGTTCGGTCCAACTTTGACCGAAGGCAGGAAAATTTGAAAAAAAATGAAAAATGAAAAAAGGAAAAAAGAAAAAGAAATATTAATAATCGAGGAAGACGAGAAAACAGCAACGCAGCTAGAGAGAGAGAAGAGAGAGAAACAGAGGCTACACATCCTCGATCGAGCGAGCAAGAGAGAAGAGAGAGAGGGGGGGAGATTTTTGTGGTGAGCCTATATAGATTTTTGTTCGTTTCTGTTTGCCAGCGGAGACGAGAGGAGCGGGGGGAAGGAGGAGGAGAGAGAGAGAGAGAGAGAGAGCGCTGCGTCTTCTCCCTTCTCCTTTTGTCGGAGATATTCTTCGCTTTTCGATTCCTGTTCCTCCTGAAGCTTTCCCGGGGGATTCCCCCTCTTTTTTTCCCCCCAACCCCTCCCGATCGATCGGCGCGCTGGTTGGGATTCGGCAGCGATGAATATGATGCGCCGGATCAAGAGCATTGCCTCGGGTCGCACCTCGATATCTTCTGAACCTGTGAGTTTCGAATCAGGCTCTAGGGGGTTCTTTCTTGTTCTCCCCCCCTCCAGTCTCATGTCCTAGGCTTCTTATTGGCCGTCAGGAGCCCGAATTTCGTCGTTTTGCTGCGGGAAACGTCGTCGGTGGTGTTGATTTTGTGCGTCGTAGCTGCTTTTGGCTCCGATAATTAGGTTTTGTATGTCTAGCCAAGATTGTATTCATTTGGGAAGAATTTTTTTTTAGCTCGATTGGTTGCTTTTCGTTTACCGTTAAGCATTTCCTAGCCAACACTATTGGGCGCGGAGAGGGTATTTGCTGGCGATCAAAGTTTCGTTTTCTTTAATTCGATGATTATATATGGGTCATTATTTGTCGAAAAAATGCGGTTTTTGTTTTTTTAATTCGTCATGCGGCTATATGTGAAAGTACACGGAGAACGTTGATTGGGAGCATTTCTGCAATTTTTTTGGGGAACATCTAAGGCTGATTGATGTTGTCGAAGTCATTTTTTTTCCCTTTAAATTTATTCCTCTGACAATTCATGGAGCTCCTCTTCTGCTTTCTTTCTTGTTCTTGTGTTTTGTCTTTTAAAAGAATTAGTTATGCAAACCTTGACTTTCAGCAAAAAGCTTAACAAAGACAACGTTAGGTGATTAATGAGTACTGGTGGGTTAGTCATTACGGTGACCTGTATGTTGGTGTTTGGCTTCTCTGAGAGGTATTTGCAGGAGTAGGTAGGCGAATGGTCAAAGTCAATTTTGTCTGTTCTTTTGTGGACAATCGGTAAGCCTTTTAGAATATGTCTTAAAAGTTTTGAATTGTATTAACAAGAATTCTAAGACCATGGAAAATCTGCTGCTGGTAGTACCTAATGCAATATGCCAATGGCTGTGTGTTTTATGGGAGTTGATCCAATAAGCCTGATGCAGCAGAACCTTCTGCACAGTTCTGTTTGAATGTGAACATTATCATCAGCCTTCTCCAGTATCATGTGAAGTCAACATATGATAATTATATCTCAATCTGCAGACTAGTTCATTTAGATAATATCGAGGGAAAAAGATATCTATTATTTCATTGAGGAATTTGAGAGCAACACTTGATGAAGCTCATTGTGTAAGGAACTTTGGTTGTTCTGTTTGACTCTCATGATCTTCTAAACCTAGATTGGTTCCTTCTTGGCTTGGTTGTTTCTGAAATTGTTGTTGTTCTACTTACGGTTATACACCCTAAATCCTTTCTTTCTTTAAGATGCTTATTTTCCTTTTGACTTGTGATGTTTACAGTGATAAATCGTATACAGTTCAGCTATGCAACTATGCATCCAATTATTTTTTCTTCTATTTGATTTGGGCTTGGACCTTGGACCTCATTCCCACACCCCCCCCTCGCCCAAACAACCCAAAAAAAAAAAAAAAAACACTAGGTGCCTTGTGGCCAGGAATCTTGTTGACTTTACACTTTTCCGTGAACTCTAAGTTCTTAACACATTTATTTTGTGTTTACTCCAGGGTGGGGATTCTGGTACAAAAAGGGTGAAGGTAGACCAAGAAGTTCGTCACACGAATAATGTGGAGCAGCTTTTGCACTCTGCTGAGAAAGGTGCAACAGGTCTAGAGCAGCACATGGCTTCCACATCTCTGGAAGCTGTTGCAAGCACTTCCAGTAAATCATCAGTTTCTAAACCTGTTGGTGATCAGATTCATAAAGGAGGGCAAGAGACAAGAATTAAAGATGACAAAGCATTTCACGATGACAAGGTATGCTCTGCTTCTAAGGAGTTAGTGATAAAGTATTGCACGTGGCTTAATCTCATCTTCTGTTTTTTTCAAGAATAGCTCCCTTATGGTGGATTCTGAACCTCATTTGTGCTTCAAATTTCAGGACTCTGAACCAATTTTAGTTAATGGACATGGAACTGAAACAGGCCACATTATTACAACAACAGTTGGTGGCCGAGATGGACAACCCAAACAGGTTAGATGTCTTGTATTCATTGTACAGCATAGCTATCATTGTGCAGTGTTGTCACTAGATCTCGTCTTATGGATGTGAACCTCATGAAGCATGTTTGTTGATATGGTTATCATGTGAATCCTATCTAGTGTTTAGGAAATCGAATCGAGTAACTATTGCATCAGCAGGCACCAAAGTCTTTTGTCGTGTATGACTGAAAGTACATGTCATATTTTCAAAAATCGACTTATTGGGTGGGTGGGGAGATCTAATTAGCAACTGAACCTGGAAAATCTCATCTGCTGTATGTTTGTCATCTGCTTTCTCTTTGACTGCTTTGTGAAAGGTAGACGGTAATATACATATGTATCCCTCTTTTCATCATTGTTATGTTTAATAGTCTGGCTTGCTGAAGAATTGCATGTTTAACTATGATTTTCTCTTCAAAAATTAACATGCACTACAAGTTGCATAACAAATTCCAATACTTGGGATGCAGACTATCTCATATATGGCAGAGCGTGTAGTTGGCACTGGCTCGTTTGGTGTTGTCTTTCAGGTTTGTTGCCTCCTTCGATATGAATCGACTCTGAAAACGTAGTCTTTCTTCTGACCTTTGGATATTTGGTATGCAGGCAAAGTGTTTAGAGACGGGGGAGACAGTTGCCATTAAGAAGGTGTTGCAAGATAAGAGATATAAGAATAGAGAACTTCAGATCATGCGTATACTTGATCATTCTAATGTTGTCCAACTGAAGCACTGCTTCTTTTCAACTACTGAAAAAGATGAGGTGTATCTCAACCTTGTTTTGGAGTATATCTCTGAAACAGTCTATCGAGCTTCAAAGCATTATGTTAGAATGAACCAGCATGTGCCGATCATTTTTGTGCAGCTGTATGCGTACCAGGTGAACTATTGTTGCATTAACTGATTTTCAGTCTTTGTTATGCTCTTCAATGTTGCAGTATGTTGTACTGGTCGAGATTACCCTTTTGATATTCTGGATTTTCTCCAATGCAGATCTGTCGCGCATTAAACTATTTGCATAACGTGGTTGGTGTGTGTCATCGTGACATCAAGCCTCAGAATCTACTGGTAAGATTTGTCTCTCATCCCTTCTGTCACACAAACACACACGTGCAGACACGCAGATGGTGGTGCGTGGAGGGAGGGAGGGAGGGAGTACATTAACATTGAAGTATGATGATTTGATCTTCACATAATTGCACGAATGAGTTGGCTAAAATAGTACTATTGAAAATGCTTATCCGATATGATTTACTTGTCAAAAGTTTGAGGTCATCCTGTAATTTGGCACGAAATGCATGGATATGACTGCATGTACAAGAGGACACCTTATCCATTGGTGTAATGCTGTGATGCTCCTCCTGTTTGTTTTACTTTGTCCATATTTTCTTTTTCCATTGAAATATAGGTACTGATGTTATCTTTAACGCCATAGGTCAATCCCCACACTCATCAGTTGAAAATATGCGACTTTGGTAGTGCAAAGAAGTTGGTAAGTCAATTTATGTCAGTACTTAATTGTCCGTTTTAGATGACGGGATCTAATTTGATGTTGTTATCTTTTGTAGGTCCCAGGAGAGCCCAATATATCATATATATGCTCGCGGTATTATAGGGCCCCAGAGTTGATATTTGGGGCCTCAGAATATACAACTGCAATTGATATGTGGTCTGTTGGTTGTGTCTTGGCCGAGCTTCTTCTGGGACATGTGAGTATCTCTTTTTCCAAAATAAGTGATTAAAGGTATTCACAGCAGCCTTGTTCATGGCATTTCTATATTTGAGATTAATTGAATTAGGGGCTTGTTCCATATTTTCTTCTAAAATGTGCCTTTGGTGTCTTTGCTTTCTATCCTTTAGGAAAGCATTTGTTTTACGTTCCTTATAAGCTGAACTTCTTGGAATGATGCTCTTGTTTAATTTTAATTTGACGTCTGCTTATGTTATCTTGCTGCAGCCACTGTTTCCTGGAGAGAGTGGCGTTGATCAGCTCGTGGAAATAATAAAGGTTTCAACTTAACTACTTTCTTCATTGTATGATGCTGAATTACCTTTGGTTCAAACTTCTCTTGGTTACTAATTTTCATCCTCTCCTTTTGCAAATTTTATTAGATTCTGGGGACACCCACCAGGGAAGAAATTAAGTGCATGAATCCAAATTATTCGGAATTCAAGTTTCCTCAGATTAAAGCTCATCCTTGGCACAAGGTTTTGTTTTGATTGTTGTTAGTGTGATGACCTGTGGTTATCGTTGGTTGCTTTTTCTGAAAAGAACTATGAATCTGATACAGGTGTTTCACAAGCGATTGCCTCCTGATGCAGTGGATCTTGTATCGAGACTACTCCAGTACTCACCAAATCTACGTTGCACTGCTGTAAGTCTATAATGAAATCAATTATCAGTTAGATTTGTGTCGCTTAGAATGTGCAACTGCTTTGAACCTCCAATCCTTGCATTAGATTTCTTGGGGCTTAGCGTCAGCCGCTTTTTGACTTCACCTAGCATGGCTGAAATCCTTCCATGGAGCTGCTTTTCTTGTTTAATGCCATGGTAGAGCTGTAGTGATCGAGCTGCCCAAGAGAATGTTTACGACAGTCTGATGACTCAATCTAAGTTGTAGTGATTATTTGTGTCAAATGATGGTAGCACAAGTTGGGAGTTTTGTTCAGTTCGTGTCTTTGCTATGAATTAGAAACCCAAAGACTAGACCTAATTGCCACTACTATGGGACCTGGAGAATAAACTTCGGGCTATACGCTTGGCATCAGTTTAAAGCAAGTTTATATCAGACATGTTTTTAGATTTTGTTCTTGCTTTCTGCATGGATATGCATGTAGAGAACAGAGTATTTCCCTAAAATGCTGATTATCATCTCGTGGTAATGTCAGTTGGAGGCCTGTGCACATCCTTTCTTTGATGATTTGAGGGACCCGAATGCAACCTTGCCCAATGGACGGGCCTTACCGCCCCTCTTTGATTTCACAGCTCAAGGTAAAGCCAAAAAATAGCAGCATTGCTCTTTCCATTTTGGTCCTCATTCGAGGTAACTTATACCCAATTCTACTGCAGAGTTGGCAGGTGCACCCTCTGAGCTGCGTCGACGTCTCATTCCTCAGCATGTGAGGAACTGAGCTCCAATCGTATCCTTGCATCATCAGGAACATGAGATTTCTTGGATACTTGTTTACTCGTATGAAGTTCGAAGATTCTTTAGCCTTCAGCTTCAACTGAGCATATATATATACTGGGAATGAAGTCAAGTTAGTGGATAGGCTGTCAATTTTAGGAATTTGTCATAAATCGTGCTTGAGTAGTCTTGGAGGAGGTGGAGCTGCCGAATGAAACTCGACCACATTCTACTGGCAGATCAAACAGGAATCGTTGAGGCTAATTGCCGGAATCGTCATCACCATGCCAATTCTTTTCTTTTTTTTCCTTTCTCTTTTTTTGTGGTGGTGGGGGAAAGAGGGGGTGCATTTGCATTTTCTTATGGGGTTATTGTTTTGCCGCATACAGCAGGCGCTGGGGAGTGAGTTTGTAACGTAGTCTAACAAGATGCGATCGCCTAGTGCGCATGTATTTCAACACGTTATCAATTGATAACACAGTAGCATGATTATTCAAGCTCTATGCTATAAAGCTCGGCCTGTGTCCTCGAGCTCGGGCAATCGCTAAATTTTTCGACTGCATTGAGACCGGTAAGAACAGCTATAAAGGCCGAGAAGGGTATATGTTGGATTGACGCAAACGTTTGATGATCTATACAAACATCCGTTCCATCTACTTTATGTGAAGAATTGAAAGGAATATTTGGGTAAAAAAGGGTAGAAAAGGGAAACGGGAAATCCGATTTTGAAGTGTCTGGGCGGGAACCTTGGCGGGAAAGGAAGACACGAAGAGTGGACACGTGTACATACGAGGCGGACAGCTCAGCAATTATGATCCCTTGTTTGTGTACCTTCGCGGCCGTACGTACGTTGGTATGATTTGCTTTGTAGGAGCTCTTGGCACTTTGTAGGAGCTCCTTCTCCACCGTTATAAGGTCCCCCAATTCGACCAAAAAAAAAAAAAAAAAGTTCCCCGAAATTTAAAATCCAACTTCATACCTGATCTGACCTCTGACCTGTGTAACCGGTCGTTTCGTCCGTCCTTCGTTTCCCCACCCTTTTTTTTTTTTTTCACAAGTTCCCGTTTCATCGGTCTCTTTTAAGTGCATACGATTAATTGAAAAGTTAAGACACTCTAAAAAGCGACGCATGAAAATTAGTATAATCTTCCACCCAAAACATAAAAAAAAAAACGAAAGTTAGCATAATCTCCGATTTCAGATCCGCTTGATTTTGTTGTACTTGAGATAAAGTTCAGGACAACGTTGTCCTTAAACAAGAACAGGCTTTTCCGAAATAGCTCTTAAGGTAGGTTTGGTTAAGCATTTGAAATGAGTTTTGAAAAAATGTAAATACCTTCAACTTAAAGGGATTTAGGAAAATACTAATTGCGTTTGGTAAAATCTCATTTAAAAATAGATTTTGGGTTGAATGGTATTTGGTAAAAATAACATTCCAAAGGGACTTTGAATTTTTAATTTTTAATTAAAAAAATTACCCGTTCTTGAACTGACGAAGAAGGTAAATTCTAAAAAGGAGGGTAAAATAAAAAATATAAAGAATTGATGAGATTAGTTTTGGAAGTAAAAAAGTCTATAAGCATTTGGCCATATGCTGGTCTCTATCAAAATTGAACTTTTAGCTTTTTCAAGATTAGTATTTGACCAAATGTTAATTTAAAGCTGAATCAAATGCTTTAACATTCTCTCAATGGACAAATTCGTCTTTGGACTCTTTTCCCGTCGACACTTGTGAATCTTCACGACGAGTGGTGGCGGTGGTAAATTTTTTTTTTTTCGTGGGAAATACCTCTTTTGATTTCGGACAATTTCACACGTGTCGACGCAACAGCGAGCGGATTAAAGCTTCCCACGCTTTCGGGAACGATCCATTAGCAGTAATCCGCCCACGAACGTGGACCCCACCGTTTCTTTCTGTGTGGCCAATTATTACCTCGAATTCAAAATGCATTCTCTCTATCTCGTCCAATTTCTCTCTCTCTCTCTCCCCTCGAAAACCCTACGAAATCCGCTCCCACCTGTCGATCCGATTCCTTCGGCTTCCCGAATCGTTTCGCTCCGACCCGGAAGCTGATCACGTCGGTAACAACCATCTCCGATGATTCCGAATCCGGTGATGTTAGCTTCCCTTTCCTCTGATTGTCCTCCGATCGCGTGAATGAGCTTGCTTTTCTCAGGTCGTGGCCGCGAGCGAGCTCAATTCAGCTTGCTGACTTGCTAATCCTTGCCGGGTTCTTCCCACCAAATTGTGGAGTTGGATTTCAGCTACGGGCTTCGCCTGACAGCCATGTACCCGACGAACTCGGCGCCGGTGCAGCGGCGGGGGAACGCCTTGGTCGACGCCGTGGATGCGACCCCGCTCCTCACGCACTCCGTGGCCGACCACCTACTCCGCAGCCGGCGCTTCATCCGCCGCCCCGTGCTGCCCCTGCGCGGCGCCGCGGCGCGGCTCCTCCGCCGGGCCAGCGGCCGCCGCATGATGCTCCGCGAGCCTTCGATGCAGGTCCGCGAGAATGCCGCCGAGCAGCTCGAGACGCGCCAGAGCGACTGGGCCTACTCGAAGCCCATCGTGGCCCTCGACATTCTCTGGAACCTGGCGTTCGTCGGCGTCGCTCTTTGCGTCGTCGTGTTGAGCCCGAATGAGAGGCCTGGGGTGCCTCTGCGGCTGTGGGTTCTCGTTTACGCGTTTCAGTGCCTGTTTCACGTGGCGTGCGTCGTTGCAGAGTACAAGCGACGGCGTAGGGAGGTGGAGCACGCGGGATTGGGCGGGTCCGGCGCCTGGGGTGCTGGCGATTTGAATGCTTACCTGAGTCCAGCTTCTGGTTCCGGGAGTGATGGTGGCGAATCAGACGAGTATGGGAATGAACAGAGTAGAGATGAAGAAGAAACCAGGTATTTGCCCATCGTCCATCAATGTTTTTCTCCTTTTGGCTCCAGATGCTGTCTTGACATTGTAACTTGTGCCCCTGTTTCTCTCCAATGGGGGGAAAGGAAAATTATGTTTGCAAGATTCGCGATTCAGATATCAAGATTGAAATGCATTTGAAAGCAGCTGCACTGTTTGCATTTTTGCGCAGTGCCTAGTGTTTTTGCATTATCTCTCCACATGCTTTTATCATAGTTGTGGTTCATTTGAAGTCTGAAATTTCGCCAGGGAAGGCAACCCTGTGGGAGTTTAGTTTTAAGGCATTTCCTACATGGCAGTGATGCTCTGTCATTCACGAAAGAAGGATGGGGAAAAATGTGTCATCGCTCTTCTCCGTTTTACTTTGCACATCACAAGTCAAGTGACCCTGTTATATAACTGAATCTTACGATGGTTTCTTAACAGCATCCTAAAGCATTTCGAGTCTGCGAATACGATGTTGTCATTCATCTGGTGGATAATCGGGTTTTACTGGGTAACTGCCGGTGGCCAAGATCTGATACGCGATTCACCTCAGCTCTACTGGTTCGAATTCAGACGATAACCTAGATTCCTTTCCCTTCTTTCTGCCCATTATTTCCGGGATGAACTGTTCTCCTTTTTGAGTGCTTTTAATTATTACTGTTTGCAGGCTCTGTATATCGTTTCTGGCGTTTGATGTGGTTTTCGTTGTTATCTGCGTTGCTATTGCGTGCCTGATTGGTATTGCAATATGCTGCTGTCTCCCGTGTATAATCGCAATCCTGTATGCTGTGGCAGATCAGGTAAAAGAATTTGTGAATATCACCTGTCCTTCAGGGCGATTGGTTTATCAAAACTCAAGTGGCACTATCCTCTTCTTGATTCTCCAACCTAGTATTCCCATTCCTCGTCTTCTTTTTGGTTGGGTGATACCCTTCATATGTTTCATGTTTTACTGTTCCTTGTGTGCTTGAATGGCGCATTGCGTGAACACTGCCTTTTAAAGAAGAAAAAGTAGTTATAAAAGACCAGGAGTTCAGGGCCTAATAAGAGTAACCGAAACACTCAGCGAAGTACAGTTATAATGTGATCTCTGGCCTGTCGTTTGTAACTATTTGCAGATTCTTTAGTAATAGCCCTAACTAAACTGAAAGTTTGTGCTTTGTTTGTAGAAGTTCCTATAGCACAGCTTAAGATGTTTTGCATCTCCTCTTTCTCTCTCTGTATGTGCTTCCTTTCTTTAGAACACAAGCTTACACAGAATGAAGGGGTAGTTTGTAGTAATGATTTTTCAGTAGTTCAGGTACTTATACTCTGCTTTTTTAATTGTTTCATAATAACAGGAAGGAGCAACACAGGAGGAGATCAATCAGTTGCCTAAGTTCAAGTTCCGCAGGTTAGGTGATTATGACAAAGCTAATGAGGAAACTCAGCCATCATCTGGAGGGATAATGACGGAATGTGACAGCAGCACAGCTATCGAGCGTGCTCTATCGCAAGAGGATGCTGTAAGACTTTGTTGTAG
The DNA here is from genome assembly GCF_020921035.1 of Rhodamnia argentea. NCBI lineage: Eukaryota > Viridiplantae > Streptophyta > Magnoliopsida > Myrtales > Myrtaceae > Rhodamnia > Rhodamnia argentea. The sequence goes on from NC_063158.1 coordinate 5,583,030, forward strand.
ACAAATTAATTTGGCTGTTTGTCATCGCTTTGTGATTGCCATTATTGAGGGACCATTCTTCTCATCTGGTGCTTGCTTATTCATCAGATTCAGAGGACTCGCTTCCATTCTTGATGATTAAACTGGGATTCATATTGACGGTTGCCGACGGCTATTTTGTTGTAGGAATGCTGCATCTGCCTTTCTGCTTACGAAGATGGATCGGAGTTGAGAGAACTTCCCTGCCGTCACCACTACCACTGCAGTTGCATCGACAAGTGGCTGTACATTAATGCAATTTGCCCGCTCTGCAAGTTCAACATTCTAAAGTCTCAGAGCCAGAGTGGAAGCGAAGTAGCATGAGGAGTTTTTAGGTTTTTCTAGAGATAAATGGTTGGAGATGTCGTCTTTGTTGATAAATGCTTATATTACTAGGCACTCACCTCTAGGAGAGCTTTCCTGTTGCTCCTGCTCAAAGTCATGCATTCTTAACGAGCTACTCTCGGTTCTGTTAGCATCTAGGAGGTCTCCCTGTTGGTCAGATTATGATGAATCCTGTCCTGTGTAAATTGTAGAGGATCATCTCAATCTTATCTATTTGCTAACGTGAGTATCGTCCGAAATTTGGTGGCGAAGGTCGGCCCGAAAACATGTACCGCCCTTGTGTTCTCAGTTGAGAACCTGAAATTTCGATTGGCTCGTGAGGCGCGGCGGCAATCTACGACCATTGGAGGGTTAGGATATGAACGACGTTGGGCTAGCGGGGTGATGGTCAAGGGTTTTTTTCCTTCGTTTTCTTTGGTCAAAGTGGGTTTGGTACGTTTCATAGGATCCGACTCTAAGGCAAAAACCCACCGAAGCTGAAAAAGAAAAAAAAAAAAAAAGAATTGTCTGAAAATTATGAGAAACAAAGACAGGAAATGTTTGAAAATCATTAAAAAAAAAAAGACAAAGGCATAAAAAAGAAAGGGGAAAGAGCTCAGAAGCGCTTACTTATCATCTGAAGGATCAGACAAATGTGACCGAATCTAGCTGTCACGGAAGCGCAATCATCATCACGGCTCTGCACCAGCCGGGAATCGAACCCGGGTCTGTACCGTGGCAGGGTACTATTCTACCACTAGACCACTGGTGCCCTTTAAGTACACCACTCAAGCCAATTTCATATATTTCTTAACCTGCAAACTCCGCTGAATTCCCCACCCGTAGCTTACCTACTTTCCATCTGGGCCCTCTTTCCTCTCCAGTCTTTTTCCGCGCGCCAAGGTTCCCCGATACAAAGCAAGAGCCCTCTGCACGATGTCGAGCGCGTACCCAACGCCAATTAGAGGACGGCAAGGTGAATCCACACTACAGGTAAGTCTAGGCTCAGTTGCTCCGTCCCGCGTTCAGCGGCTAAGACGGTGGCAGTTGGGCCCCGTCACTCCGTTCGACCCATTCCTTTCGCACGATCAACGACCTACGTTCCCTTCTTTCTTTTTTAATTTGACTGTCTTGTTTAGTTATGTTAATTTGTGTATGAGATCGATATCGACACATCAGTTGTCTATCGGTAGATATTATTATTATTATTATTTGGGTCGCTCGCTAACACGAAATGTTTTAGTCGTGAGATGGTGGTTCCTTTTTATTCGAATTCCAAAGCAGCCAATGCGGAACGAAGTCGTTTCCGCCTGGTTGCCGCGTACGACTAGTCAAAAGGAAAAAGACCCGCGGTCTGAAATTGCTCCCACTTGCGGGCGTTGCCGCTTATTCCCATTCCCTATTATTACAAATCTGGGTTATTATTCTACGTTAATTAATTATAAAGAACATATTCCCTTTTTGCCATTACATATCTGATGTCCGTAGCTGTGGGGCCCGCTTTGAGTTTGTGTTCCTCTTTTTTATGTCCGTCTCCTTTTTCAAAACAATAATTGGGGGGGGGGCGCATGTCAAATCATGAAAAATAGTATCACATGACGATAGAAATCATAATGTAATAGCTGCTTTAATTTGCTTATAATTGCTAAATCGGGACTGCTTTAGAATTTAGGAATAAATTGATAAGAATTAAAAATAATTAGAATTAAATTGACATCCATATAATAAGTTTAGGATTGATCGGATAACTTTTCTCGTGATAAATATAGCTTGGAGACGAAAAATGGAGGGAGCACCTTATTCGAGAGCGAAAAGGCGAACATGAAATTGGACGGAGGAAATTGCATGCGGACCAAAATGCAATAAAGAAAAGGGAATAAAAGGAGCAGAAAGAAGCAAAAGGATTTCTAAATCAAAGGCATATTTGGAGGTTGCTTAGACGCCCTCGGTATAGAATCGAACCAATTCGCACATTCTCAGTTACGAACTCTTGTCCAAGAAAAGGTTGTGAGCATAGGTTGCTGGATGTCCCCACCATCTTCTACGTACATGTTTGCCTTTGCTCTTTCTAGCTGAGATTGTTGATTAGTCGGGGACTAAGCATTGGCATGCGTTGCGCGAAGAATAGAAAATCATTCATTTTCGACGAAATAAATGGAACCTAATTCACGAAAAAACCACTGAAACAAATACACACGTGATACGATTGGTCCAAACATCTGCGCTAAGAAGGCGATTTTTTCGAGTTTCCTAATTCACTACTAAGTCGGGCAATTACTAACTGAAAAATTACCAACGCGTTTATTTAATCCATCGTCATTATCTATATCTAGCACCTCCAAAAAACAAAAAAAACGGCCGATTATGAACAGGAAATCCATGATTTTATCTCCCGGGGTCGGTAGAACTCTCAAAAGTAAGAACATCGCGCGAATAAAAACCCGACTTTTCTCTCTTGAGATCCATTAAAAGCCGCAACTCTTTGATTAAATTAGTGAAAAATCGCACTTCCCTTTGACTTGAAGAACCTAGCTACCCCGGAAAAGACCTGCTCGAGTTCGGCTGGCTTTTGTCCCATTGGTTTTTAATTTTTTATGACCACAGTCGCCAGGAGAGGTCATCAAAGGCCTCCTCGTCCCAATTGAAGTACATATATATATAAAAGGGACGTACACGACATGATACGATGTAATTTAGAAAAATACACTTGGTCCAGCGTACGTCCTACGAGAATTCAACTGCAATTTAGAAAGACGTACTGCCTTTTGCTTTTCGAGTTTACATTCTATTCGCGAGGGCTCCTCAATGCATCAACACCCAAAAAAAAAAAAAAAAATTTGAAATGCTTGAACGACTGAATTAATCCGCGCTATTTATCATCAAGGGAACTTATGCTTATTTTGGCAGAGTTAACTTTTCCTTTTCTTTTTAATATTTGGGGGGATTAATTTAGTATCATGCATACATTCAATAACCATATATGGGCTTTCTTTCGAATATCGATCGGAAAGATATTAATCGATCCCGATATCACCACAAACTCGGGACGAGCTAGCTTTTCCGACGCCTTGATTGAAAATATCGACCCATCAATCTAGCCAAAAGTCGCATTCGATGGAATGATCGACGCATGTCGGTCCGAATCGTCATAATCATTTCCCGTGATCCGCACGGATGGGTTATAATAATCACACCTTTGATTTTGGTTAATCCTCGAATGCCTCGGAGACCATATTTTTATTTGACGTATCGGTATGTTGTCATTATTATGTCGTGTTTTAGTGATTTTCGATTTCATGTTCGCACCGGCCTGTTTAAGCGAAAAAAAAAAATAAGGCAATGAATTATGGAAAACCTAATAATTTCCCGCAAGTTCATTTACACGTGGCGCATCGAACGGCTGAGGACCGAAACCATCTTCGGATTGGGCAAAACCAAAAGCGCCAATCACGTTCATCGGCCTCCCCATCAGCCCGAAAGGTCCACGTGGCGACTCACCGTTCGCTCAATGATTGTCTACCCCACCGGCAGCGTAGAATTTCCCCTTCTGTACTCCCCGCTGCCCGAACCTTTCCTCGGGCAACCTTTGCTTGGCATCCTTATTCTTTTTTATTTTGTTTTTGTTTTTAAAGCAACGTTTTCCGACTCAGTTAATTCTTTTTTTTTTTTTTTTTGGTTCACTTAACCATCAAACAAGGCTCACGATTTCCAAAATTCCCGTTAATGAAACACGTCATAATTTCAATGCGGATTTATCATAAATTAAATTTACGAAAAATTTTAAACTTGATACATCCGTAGTAAATTAATTTAAAATTAATTTTTTGATCGTAAAAAATCTCGGATCGATATATCCGTGACAAAGTTACATTCTTTAAGTTATTATTAAATTTTATTGTCAAATTGCTCAATTAGATAACACGTGATAGTGACAAGTATACTAATATGGGATTTTTGCCTTATGTTTGCGATACATATATCAATTTGAAAATTTTCTTAGTATTAATTTAATTTTACGAAAATTAACATAGGGTAAATTTATCACTTGTATATCAGTTTGAAGTTTTTAGTGATAGAAAAATTAATTTGAGAGTAAACTTATCGCAAATGTATAAATTTTTAGGATTTTTTGATCAGAAAATTAATTTGAAGTAAGTTTATTAAAAATATATCAATTTAGGATTATAGCCTTTGTTACAAGTGAAATTCAAGGTCGGGACCTCCACCAAAAGCTGATTTTACTTTCATACAATTACAACCTCTCTGCTGCCCGTAGAAATTCGGGCAGGCTTTCCGGTCTCTCGACAGCTTCACCGTTTCATGCCTCCGCAGCACGACCAAAACAAAATCTCCAGCAGATCAGGAAAATTCATTTTAAAAAGAAAAAAAAGCCAAAATTTTGACCGGACTATATAAAGTGCTCCCAGCAACGAAGCCGATGAGACTCGCCGGTCGTGTCTCTCGCTCAGTCCAGTTCAGACACCGATCTCCGTCGTCTTAGCTCGCGAAGCTGCAATCTCACCGTGCAGGCCATGACGAACTAGCCGAATCGGAGTGACTGTTCGGAGCTTCGCTCTCCCGGTTCGTCGTCTGTTTGGATCTCCGCTCCTGGTTTTGTTTGTCCGGCGATCGGGGAGCCGTGTGCTTTTTTTTTTTTTAGGGCAAAGGATGTGGAACTTCGCGCGGATCGCGGCCTCGAGCCTGCGGGGAACGAGGCGGCTCTCCACTGCCATACCTGGTCCGTGCATCGTGCACAAGCGGGGTGCCGATATTCTCCACGATCCGTGGTTCAACAAGGTCAGTGTCTTCGGACTCGGTCCGCGGTTGTTTGTTTGTTTGTTTGGGATCTCGCTGTGTTTCGGCTTACTTGAATGAGTGGCACGGTTGATGTTGTTGGGAGGAGTCAGCTTTGGTGTACTGCTGTGGACTGTAGTGTCGGCGGGAGAAGTTCTCCAAGCAATTCGTCGTGTTTGTCACTGGTTAGACTGTTAAAAGTTTCTTCGCTTTGTTCCTTTAAAAAACGAGCTGGTTGTTCTGCGTGCTTTGGCATGTGTAGCGACTACAGAGTACATTTCGGAGTAATCGTTTCTCTTGGGTTACTGAAATTGATGAATGTTGATTTCGATTAGGATTGTCTTGGGTTTGTCTCGAAGCATTACGAGCACTTTTTCGCGAGTCTTCCTGCATTTTGTGGATGTGAAAATGTGAGCAATTGGCTGACTACGTCAATTTTTGTACTGAGCTGTTTCACATTTTTCTAAGAGCAGGACACTGGCTTCCCGTTGACTGAGAGAGATCGACTTGGGCTCCGGGGCCTCCTTCCACCTCGTGTGATATCCTTTGAACAACAATATGAGCGATTCAGTAAGCCTGCTTTTCCACTTCCAGAGTTAATTACTATGTTATCCACATCAAGTGTGAGGTATTCATTAGGGAAATCAAATTCATTTAAAGATCTTCTAAATAAAAGGAAATGGTAGTTTTGGGTTTGATTCAACTGGAGATAGAGATACCGAAAAGAAACTTGTGGCTGCTTTACAACAAGATTGTGAAGCCTGAGCCATCTTATGTAGTTGGCGAATGAAGCATGTTTCTTATGTAATTTATCGGCATTTAAGCTTTCTGTGATGGTACCTATTTTCAGACTTACGATGGTTTACTCATGCTGGTGTTATCGGGAATAAATATTGGAATGGAATTTTTCTTTGATGTCTGACTACCCCTGCAAAAATGATCTTGCACTGCTCTATTCCTTGTCCTTTGTAATATAAAATTGGGCCTCTCTTAATAAAGGTTAACAGTGCATTTCACTCGGCACTAGGAAAGAGGGCGGCTTCTCAATATTTACCTACGTTAACAGTTTTCGACCTTTTGATTTAAGAAAACTTTCTATGAATCTGGGGTTCTCTAGAGGATATAACAGAATTGGATGGCTGCATGCATAATGTTACAGATTATGCAAGGATGAAAGGTAAAAAATAATTGAAGTTGAACTGTTTTCATCAAGAGACTTCCAATTGGCAATCGCACTGGTGGGCTCGCTGCACTTTTCAGCTGGGTAGAGCCTTGTCTTTTTCCTAACAAAAAGTGTGCATCGCTTCACTTACCATTCTTCCAGTACACTTCATTAGGAATTAAAATCTTGTTAATTGCACTTGATTTCTAATTTGAATTTCTTTTTCAGAGAGTTGCTCTATCCTTGAAAATTTTGTTCCGAATCTCATTGAGTTTGTCAATATATTTATTAGCAAATTTTGATTGACAGATGCTACTTAATTTTGTAGTGCAATCATATCGGTCATTAGAGAAAAATACTCGTAATGAACCGGAGAGTATTTCGTCATTGTCAAAGTGGAGGATTCTAAATAGGCTGCATGACAGGAATGAGACACTTTACTACCGAGTAAGTATGGCAGCAATCTGTCTTGAGTGGCCAGAAAATTAATCTGTTCTAGTTCTTATCTGAGAAAGCTGTTTTGCTTTTGTCCAGGTTCTAATTGACAACATCAAAGATTTTGCCCCAATAATTTATACCCCCACTGTAGGACTAGTGTGTCAAAATTATTCAGGCTTATTTAGACGTCCTCGTGGAATGTACTTCAGCGCAAAGGATAAAGGAGAAATGATGTCCATGATCTATAACTGGCCTGCTCAACAGGTAGAATATCATTCTCTTAGACCACTACATTATCATGTATCTTGTTTACCTTTGGCTCTCTTTGTGTCCAATCTTACAGTGAATGCTGATCTTTATTTATATCCTCTTGGTATACTTTCAAGCTGAAACAATTATTCTTTGATGCTTGTAAGTGATATGGAAGGTAGTCCAAATTTTGCATGGGGCTTTGAAATTGAATCTATATGGAGTTTCTCACTCACTAACGCGCTGAATTTATCTTGATTCGAACAGTCGTTAAAAATGGATGTGTTGTCCGTTTTGCCAAAAATATCGGAGAACTATTATTCAAAAGATCTGCATGGTTGAAAACCATCGTAGTATTATTTTGGAAGGTCATCATGGAATCCTTTCCAATTTATGGTGGATATTCCTTTTTATCTCCATAAAGTTTCAGTTTGATAAACCGGCGAAAATACCTTAGGTATGGGTAACTTGTACCAGTGGAAATCACATTTGGTGTGTATGGTGAGTCAATCAGTAAAAGTTCAAACCGCGTAGATGATTATCAGGGAACCGTGAGTTGGTCCTTTAGGTGCATTTCATTGATATTTATAAAGTTCAAGTTTGTCCATCATGCTGCTTCCTTTCGTCTCCTCACTGCAGTTGTGATGTCTTTAATGCCTGCTTCCCAACAATTGCAGGTAGACATGATAGTCCTCACAGATGGTAGTCGGATTCTTGGGCTTGGTGACCTTGGAGTTCAGGGGATTGGAATCCCAATTGGAAAGCTAGATATGTATGTTGCAGCTGCCGGTATCAACCCACAGCGAGTATGACTGCCCTTTCCTTTTTCACAGTCCTTTGTTGCTGACCCATCCCACATTCCCAGAGTGGAAAAAAGGAAAAAAAACATGCATTCTAATTCATTGTAGAGCATACCTAATTTGATATGTTTTGGTATCCCTTGTTTATAATCTGACCGTAAACGCATTTCCACTCCGCCCTGGGGTAGTTAGGGAGCATAGTCAATTCTTTGTCCTCCTTCTTTACATGCCAATGTGCATGCTGGCACACCATGCAGATACTAACTCCATTGCAGACTTGCATTGTGATTACAATTTAACATCCATTGAGTGACCTGCACAGAGTGATATACTTTTAATTCTACGTATGAATTGATATTATGTGAAAACCTTTGGGAGATGATACCCTCTTGTAATGTGGACAGGATATGACTTTGGTAAGTAAGTTTGTAATGTGGACAGGATATGCATTCTAGTTCATTGTAGAGCATGCCTAATTTGATATATTTTGGTATTCCTTGTTTATGATCTGAACGTAAATGCATTTCCACTCCGCCCTGGGGTATTGAGGGAGCATAGTCAATTCTTTGTCCTCCTTCTTTACATGCCAATGTGCATGCTGGCACATGCATGCAGACACTAACTCCATTGCAGACTTGCATTGTGATTAACAATTTAACATCCATCGAGTGACCTGCACAGAGTGATATACTTTTAATTCTACGTATGAATTGATATTATGTGAAAACCTTTGGGAGATGATACCCTCTTGGAACATGGACAGGATATGACTTTGGTAAGTAAGTTTGTACTGGAAAATTTATACTGATCAGAAAGAAATTTGTTCATGTCGATCCTTGCCAGATACTCCCCGTGATGCTTGATGTTGGCACCAATAATCAGAAACTACTTGAAGATCGGCTTTGTGAGTAGCAATTGCGTTCATTTTTTTTTTTTTTTGGTCAGACATTTTCTGCTTTCAAATCGTACTTTTTTGTACTCAAAATTTCATGTTCTTTCTCTCTGATGGACTAATATTGCTGCTGTCAAAATAAATTCTGAACTCCTATGCAATGGTGAAGTTCTCTCAATTTTGTGAGGATCCTGTTCATAATTAGTCGTGGGCCACAACAACTTATTAGGAACCTTCTTAGTAGATATTGTACATGTGAAGTTTTTTTGCTTCTATTAGCAAGCATTGTCAGGACATGGTCTCGCAAAAGAATTTCTTTTCCTGGTAATAGTCTCACAAAGGTTTTCACCAACAGATTTAGGGCTTCGACAACCCAGGTTGGAAGGGGAAGAGTATCTTGAAATTGTTGATGAATTTATGGAAGCTGTATACACACGTTGGCCAAAGGCAATTGTACAGGTCATTGTTGAAAAGTACCTGTTTTCTGTCTCTTTTGATTGGACTATCTTACTAAAACTTTTGTTGAACTTCATAGTTCGAAGATTTTCAATTTAAGTGGGCTTTTGAGACATTGCAACGATATCGTACAAGGTTTTGCATGTTCAATGATGACATACAGGTGAGCACTTGTTTCTACATATTTGATTGTTGTATCAATTAAAAGAAATGTTGTGGAGCATATGACTTAAAGAAAGAAGGTTAACTCGCTCATGAGTGCTATCTGAGAAGAAGAAATCGTTGTAGAAAGAGATCAAACTCAAGGGCCTAGCCATGACGAGTAATCAATGCAGTGGAGCAAGGGCTAGGGTCACCTTCCTGTACTGGTCCTGTCTCAGTTACTCGCTGATGACTTCTAAAACGTGCACTTAGTGGTTTAGCTTAAAAAAAAAGTATGTGGAAAATGTAACTATCCTATGGATCTTGTGTCTCACCTATGGACTGTGGATTAATCATATCTCTTCTGCTATTTGTTTATTGTTCTTGCCTTGTTATGTCACAGGGAACAGCTGGTGTTGCACTTGCAGGATTGTTGGGAACAGTGAGAGCCCAAGGTCGGCCATTGACAGACTTTGTTAAGCAGAAGATTGTTGTAGTGGGTGCTGGGAGGTCAGACTAGAGCCTACACAGATGGTTATCTATGAGTGAGCTACATGTTCTAATACTCTACCTGTGTTTCCAATCTTATCATGTGTGCAATTTGGCTTTCAGTGCGGGGCTCGGTGTTCTTAAGCAGGCTGTACAGGCTGTTTCAAGAATGGCAGGGAATAGTGAAGCAGCTGCAAATAGTCAATTTTATTTGCTCGACAAAGATGTATGGTTTTGGGCTAACTATTTTCCATTATAACTCTCTTGTGGCTGCAATGATGTCTGATATCCAAGTGGCCTGCGTCAGCAAGTCCTTGACTTTGTTTGATATAGACTGCAGGCAACCAACAAACTCGTTTAATTGGAGTGTTGACATTCTTATTCATACTTTGCTTCCTTTTGGTTCTTTCCCATTAAAGTATGCCCCCACATATCATTGATGTGACAAGCAAACGAGTCAATTACGAATTATTGCTTCTCACTCAGATTGCCGGATAGTATGCGTTAGCATCCCCTTATCAGGTTTAATGGGATGCAGGGTCTTGTCACAAAAGCAAGAAAAAATCTTGATCCTGCTGCTGCACCATTTGCTAAAGACCCAGGAGAAATCGATGGTCTTGCAGAGGGAGCCAACCTACTTGAAGTGGTAGGCTCAACAGGACACTATCATTTGGCTTCATAAGCCCAAATTGCCTTCCTATCAACTCCAGATCAGTAAATGGAAAAACTCATTTCTTGCACGCAGTCTTTAGTTTCTAGGAGATTTTGTGATTGTATATGTGTGCGAGGATTTTAGTTGCTGAGAACTTTCTATGCAGGTTAAGAAGGTCAGGCCCCATGTGCTCCTTGGTTTGTCTGGAGTTGGTAGCATCTTCAACGAGGAGGTGTACACTTGATAATGACTGTCATTCTCTTTGTTTTCTCATCCTTTATGCTAATATATGAAAGAAATTACTTATATTACGATACATACAAGTAGAAGTTTTGGCATTCCTTGTGACTGGTCAAGTTATGGTCGCTGTATAGGTTCTTTTTTTCCTTTATAGTTTACTTTATTATGGTGGGTAATGACTGCATACATTAGTTTGCTACATTAGATGGCAACAGTTTGTGTTATAAGTTTGGAGGCATCTGGTTCAACCATTTTGTAGCTCGTGTGTATCTCTTAGCTTTAGTTTTTTTTCCCTCTCTAGCTTTAGTTGACTTGTGAGATTTCTACAATTTCTTCCCCCTCACATGCTTCTTGCTATTTCCTTCCTTATGGGTCCAAGTCTGACTCGTTGTAAACTGTGCCCAGCCCTATCCTTTGTCATCTTGTATGAATGTAATCCAATGTGAATCTTTTTCGGTGTCTGTTCTCGTACAGTGAAAACTTGTGACAGGTTCTCAATACATGCTATTTCTACTTATTTGGGTGGTTGTACTGGATATCAGGTGTTCACTAGAGTACACCTTTTTTTGCATACTGATCAGGTGCTTAAGGCAATGAGAGAATCCGATTCACCTAAACCTGCTATTTTTGCCATGTCCAATCCCACAAACAATGGTACCTGTTTGCATTGACTTCAAATTCCTTCTTAAGAATATCTGTATGCTGTCTTATTTGAGGTCTATTTTTCTTTTCTCTGCTAACAAAAAGTTGATCAATCTATGAAAAAGCTGAATGCACTGCTGCTGATGCTTTTAAGCATGCTGGAGAAAATATAGTTTTTGCTAGTGGAAGCCCTTTCACAAATGTTGATCTTGGTACGTCGTTTCTTACTGATGCTTTTCATGCATGGAAGGATTTGTCTTTCGTTTGTAAAGCCAAACCATGTCTCTGTACCTTTTACTTCCATAGTGATAACTGATGGTGGAGTTGCAATAATTACTGCCTTCGTGTACAAATTCTGAACTGCCACAAGTGTATAACTTCTACAACTACTAGCTTATGTATATGTTGGCAGGGAACGGAAAAGTCGGTCATGTAAATCAAGCAAATAATATGTACCTTTTCCCTGGGTTGGTGCTTTTTTGTGACAATTCTACATTTTCTATCTTGGAATTTCTCTTGAATTTTGAAATGTTCATGGTGGTTCTGTTGTTTTGAAACAGAATTGGTCTGGGAACCCTTCTTTCTGGTGCTCATTTTATCACTGATGGAATGTTACAAGCAGCTGCTGAGTGGTAGGCACATTACTATTCCTTTACTTATTTGTCTTCTTTTAACAGATTTTTCTTTGCTAGGCTGGACCAAAAAAATATCGTTGTTCTAATAATAGACGGTGAAAGTCATACTATCAAAACTTGAGGGGGTCAAGTTGAAACATTTACGTCCGATCTGAAGACAAAATGACTGAAGACTTGATATTCTCTTGTTCCTTGAGTTGCTAATTTCATCTTGTTGCCAGCCTTGCTTCTTATATGACGGATGAAGAAGTTCAAAATGGCATCCTGTATCCATCTATTAATAGGTAACGGTTTCTCCCCTTTCTTGTATGTTTGTCCACAAAATCATATGAACAGTGATGTGATGCCAGAGGCGTGTATAAGTTATTTTTCCTTTGTTGCCTTTGTATATCATGGGATAGTCGACTAGTTTTATTGGCCATTCTTCTAGCTTGACTATAGTAGTCTCTTTTATTTGGTGCTTGAAAGCCTGACTAAAGTAATGCCTTGTTACCTGTCTCGGTGCATAATTACAGCGATGCTTTCTTGTGAAGCTCTGGATATTTTTTTGTCGACATTGTTTATGAACAACATTCCACCTACAGATTTGGGTCAACCTGAAATGAATCTTAAAATGTTTTGAGTGCTCCAATCTCCTAATTATGCACATTCTAAGGTCACAATGCTGAGCTGATGCTCTCGAATCTGATGGGAATATTGTTGCTATGCAAGTGCAATGTTGTTCATGAGGATGTAGGTTGGCCCGATGCAATATGGTTTGCTCCTGTCCTGCTTGAGCCGTAGCTGGCTTACCTTTTTCACTTTAAATGTGCTGATCATATTTTGTATGATGCAGCATTAGGCATATAACAGCAGAAGTTGGGGCTGCTGTTTTACAAGCAGCTGTTGCAGAAGAACTGGCTGAGGGACATGGCGATATCGGGCCGCGAGAACTGATGCACATGTCAAAGGTATGAATGACCTTAGCCTTATCTTCAATCGAAAAATTGAACTTCATAGAGATGCATTGCTTTAATATGGATTACACAACCTGGAAGGATGAATACCTTTCCAGTCGTGTGCCTTCTCCCTTCTAGATGTAGCCGCTTAGAAACTCTATGCGCTGCATCTTCTGATGGGGATGGAATTTCTGGTGACAAGATCAAATCGTGGTTTATGGCTCAATAGCTTGCACATGGTGACCTCAGATATGCAGCCCTTACTTATGGTTCATTACTATGAATGCAGGAGGAAAAAGTGCAATATGTCAGAAGAAACATGTGGTACCCTATCTACAGTCCCCTTGTTCACGAAAAATAGAGCCTCCACCTTCCAATCTATCCGCAGAGGTTAATAAAATACTGGACGAGATAAAGTGTAGCCACGCGGACGACTCGAGTTGTAGACGACTCATGAGTCTCACGTGAAGAACGATGATGAAGAAAGATTCAGGACTAGGAATATGCTACTACTACTGCTACGGGTGAACACACTTTTAACTCTAGATTATTTGTGCGGGCATTTGCCAGGTGAATCACTGCGGTATTTGCATATGGTGGTGTTAAGACTTTAGATGATCAATTTTATGGCTGTTCCCATACTTCTTTCCCTGAAAGCTGATGTCCTCTTGTTATGTGAATCTCCACGCTGATGAATCTCACCAGCCGAACGCAGCAAGACATGCTTATAGATGCATTCAAGGCACACATTTGCATTCATGTTTCAACTATTAAACGTGCTATGTAATCTGACTGAAGAGTCCTAAAATCAACCATTCAATCTTGTTCACGTAAAACGTGCAAGGTCATCGACCGGTTATCTATTGCAAGTCACCGGTGCTTGTTTTTCTCTCAACCACAAGTTTGAGAGGTACAGGAAGATATCACAAATGAGGAATGCAACGACGTAATTCCCATCACTGAGAGGATGTGAGATTGAACCCAAGTAAAACATCTAAAGCAGTCGGATATGAAATATCAATCTGTTGAGGGCCGTGATCTACAACTAGACCATCATCTAGTTTGCCACATGGTAGAGATAGCTGAGATAGAATTTCCATTCACAAGGAAGACTATACTACTGTCTTCAATCAAAATTCTGACTCTTCCTTCCTAACAAAGAAGCAGCCAGAAGGACCACCTTTTGGAAGAAGTGCCAGCTTCACTGGGCTTTCGGCACCTTCCTCAACCGGCAGGATGCCGGTGTTGAAGTTGATGTCCGTCTTGACAAATCCGGGGCACACGCAATTGACAGCGATACTCGGGTACTTCTTTGTGAGAATCCTAGTGTAAGCATTCATGGCCGCTTTCGAGATGCTGTAAGCGGGCATGAAGGCAGGCCACCCTTTGGCTTTGGACGAACCGTTCTTGGAGTCTGCGAGGAAAGCCTTCATGATCCCCTCCACTTTCTCTTCCGTGATGTTCTCGGGATCACTCAGAATTCCCCTGGCCCATTCATTAGACATTCTCTGAAGAAAAAAAATCACCAAAATTAACACATCCTCAGCATACAAGCAGCTTCAATCCAGGGATTAGACAGAGCTACAAATGCAAAATGGAGTTGAAGGCTTGAATGCAAATGCATATTATACAAATCCAGAAGATAAGTAAACAAAAACATGAACGAGTGAAGCCTTCATGGGTTACGGTCCTTTAATTATCCAGCAATATATTTCTGGTGCGACCCCATCCTAGAAGTAAGCTAATTCCACAAAATGGACTCTTTATCAAGGTGAAGGCCACCTTAGGGCGAACACTCTCGCTCGATAGTTGTCCTAAGAAAGGTTTATCTTTCGCGATTGATGCAGAAGCCTCTTGCCAAGAATCAGACCTAATGCAATCGACCAGAATGTAGATACCATTTACAAAACTCAAATGGATGAATTCTAAGAAACCATAAACTAGAGAGCATCAGCATGGAAATATATACATCTAGGAGGAATTTCTTGCATTACAATAGCAAGCTGATGAAAAATGGGGCACAACTCGGTCATAAGGTTCAGTGGTTCACCTCTTACTAATGATCACTAATCACCTATTTTGAGTCATTTCCTATGGTCATCGGGGCCCCTTTCCCATTCTGTATTATATATCCGCTTAGTGGGTTTCATCAACTACTGAAATCTGTCCCACATTCCTGATTAATCTAAGTTCAAATTTTCGACAACCTAGTCTATGAACTCTGTGCTCACCTCAAGCTTCCCCATGCTGGATGAAACATTCACTATCCTCGGCGAATCAGATAGTTGGAGGAGGTCGATATGAGCCTCCACCATTCGTTTGGCCCCGTAATAGTTTGTTTCAATACACGCCTCAGCTACTTCATAAGGTTGGGTCATGATTTCGCTCCAATTGACTTGGGCACCTTCCTGCATCAAGAAGGAAGTTGCTCATAATCAAGTAATATTGGAAGACTAACCACTTAAAGATTCATTTATCTCGACTTTCAAAAAGTAGGCGGGTTTCCCTCTCTTAGTATGCAATCCATTTATTCAAATGGTGATTGTTTTACTCCACTATGTTGCAAAAGTAGATGCTTCATGCTATATACTTCCTGGCAGTTCGCACAGAAAAAAAGAACCGACACCAACACGACATTATATGATTTGTAGACTAACCAGGTTCTTGAGAAACCAAGCATAATTTGCCAGCTCCATGGCAGGAAAAAAACTGACTGAAAAATAAAATAAAATAAAATTCGATGGCTTGTTGTAAAACCAGTTCTGATCTTTGCTTGATCCGCCTAATGCATGAGGAGAGAGTTCAAAACTAAGAAACTTCCAGTTCCAAAGTTCATGTAAAGCAATTCTTTCCACCGGGGGAGCTTGCACCCTTCACATACTCAACTGTTATAAATGCTAGAAAATCAAGGATTCGAGAACTTGCCTTACCAAAACCGGAGGCCCTTAAAGCATCACCATCTATAATGGCTCCAGTAACCCCGGCATTGTTCACCTGGACAAAACTTTCCATTGTTTATTGCAAGTTTTCAGTATTGGGTTGACAAACGGCGGGGTCAAATAATGATTGGAAATGCATATATATATATATACCAATATATCCAGCTTTCCGAATTGGGTCTTGACGAAATTTGCAAGGGCTAAAATGCTAGAGGGATCGGAGACGTCAAGCTGATGAAAAACTAGGTAGTCAGACAGACCCGAGTCTTTCAGCTTGTGAATTGCTTCAAGCCCTCTTTTCTCATCTCTAGATGTTAACACCACCACAATCCCATTTGAAGCCAGCTGCCTGCATATCTCAAATCCAATTCCCTTGTTTGCACCAGTAACGACAGCATACCTAAGTAAATCCGAAATGGGAGGGATAAGAAGAGGTTTTTGCAGAACAGTATGAACAAACAAATAGAATGCATGACCTTACCCAAAAAAAAAAAAAAAACAAATAGAATGCATGCATAAAACTCATTAGAGACTACCTCTTTGTTGATCCTTCCATTGGGTCCTGACCGCGAACAGTTGAGAAAAACGAAAAGCTAACTGGCTCTCAATTTTCTGTTCCAGCAGAGAGGCAACGCCATAGTTATCTTTCGCAAGAGATATTTTTCGTTGCAACTTTTCTCGACCACAAAGTATTGGAATTATTATTATCACAAGCGATGTAGACACTGACGGAGTACCTGTGTACACTTAAACACAGGTACTAAGAAAGCAAACGAGGGTGATATGAAAGCGACATAGACACCAAAATCCACAAGTTATTGGGGCATAAAAAATCTATGTAATTCTCGTACATATACATATGCAATTTCACAGTAAAATGACTCGCTTTTTCTCCTTTTCGCCTAGCTCTCGGAATGGTATCTCAGAATTGAGCCGAAATATTCGGTTTGTGCATTGAGTTAACTGTTAATACCACCTGCTTTTACGATGGAAATAATAGGACTATGAAGACATATTATCATCCCATGGATCACCAGGAGCTCACACTCTTCAAACGAAATGGGCAAGAATTAACCTTACTTGCTACCAAGTGTCATGCATTTTATTCTCTTTCTCTCGTGCCATTTTTTTCCCTTTTGCATGAAGAAACGAATCCATGGTTGGAACGGAACTCTTTTGCAGGTTATGCAGTCGTGGTGACGGGATCGAACAAGGGGGCAAGCATTAGCTTCGACTGGAGCGACCGCTGTCTTGACAGCAAGAGATGAGAAGAGAGGCCTTCAGGCAGCCCGGGAACTCCGAAACAGCAGCGCCCGACATCGTCTTTCATCAGCTGAAAAAGAGTTCGCGAACAGTTGAAAAACGAAAAGCTAACTAGCTCTCAATTTTCTGTTCCATCAGAGAGGCAACGCCATAGTTATCTTTTGCAAGAGATTTCTTTTGGTGCAACTTTTCTCGACCACAAGAATTGGAAAAATATCACAAGCGATGTAGACACTGACGGAGAGGCCACTCCAGTCCAGGGACTTAGAAAGCAAGCGAAGGAGATGAAAGTGACATAGACACCACCATCCACAAGCTATTCTCGCATAAAATCTATATAATTCACTACAAAAAAAGAAGGTTTTAGCCACGAAATTTGCGACGTAAATTTTGGCAAAATTCGTCCCTAATCTATTTTGCGACGAAAATTGCGACAGAAAAATATTCGTGGCTAATATGGCATCGCAAAATTTAGCGACGAAAATTCAACCATTCGTCGCCAATTTGCGACGGTACTTCTGACGAACAAATATCCGTCGCAAATGAGCGACGACATTGTTCGTTGCAAATTACCGACTCACTTTGCGATGGAGTACGTTGGTGGCAAATTAGCGATGAAAAATATAGTCGTCGCTAATTTAGCGACGAAGTTTTTCCGTAACAAATTAGAGACGAACAGTTCAGCGACGAACTTTGCGATGGAAAGATTCCGTGGCAAATGAGTGACGAAAATATGTGTCTCAAGGTGGCGACGAACTTTGCGACGAATTTTTTGCCGTAGCAAATAATATCTTTGCGACGAATTTTTTACGTAGCAACGTACCGACGAACTTGTTCGTCGCAAAGTTTGGCTACGACGTTGGTGAGGAATTGTTTTCAACGGTAATTACATTTCGCTCCCAATTTCGTCGCTAATGCCACATTATCGTTCAAATATTTAGCGACGAGTATTGAAAAACTCGTCGCTACAGTGCGACGAAAATTGGTGGCCGTCGCTATATTCGTGCGGCGAACGTTGGGCATTTGCGAGGAAAAGTTTTGTAGGTAAAATGATTTGCGACGAAAATACCAACAAAGTGGCTGAAATTAGTGACGACATAATTTTTTTTTGCGATGAATTTTTGTTTATTCTTTAGAGATGAATTTTGCGACGAAAAACCGGACGACGAATTTAGCGACGAATAGGCACGGGACGATTTTATAATTTGTGATGATCGTATGGTAAAATAATTTTTTCATTCTTCGATTTTAAATCTAACTAAAAGCAAAATTAATTTATAGAATTTATATTTACCATTGAGTGAGCAAGTAATAAGACGTAAATACTCAAGGACAGATGTTATAGTCACCAAAAGAAGAAATTGTAACATCTTAATCCAAAGTAAATACCGATACAGTATATCTTTACATCTATATCATCAATAGATCGGGAAAATGATACGAGAATAGATTTTCCTAATAGAAATCCCGAAAAAAAGAACAGAGAGTATGGAGTGTTGTAATATAACGTGCGGAAGCTAACCCGGATCTTGCAAATAAGTCAATGCGAAAAGCCACGAGAAATAACGAGGAACGATAAATGACACCGGGAATTACGTGGTTCGGTCCGAATATCGGTACCTACATCCACGGGAGAGCCAGCAAGAACAATCCACTATAATCGGAGAATCGGAATTACAATCGCTCAATACGCTCGTGTTTCCCGCACCTAGATTATACCCAAACCCAAAGTGTTTACAAATAAACAACTTACTTGGATATAACAAACTCACGCACAAATCTACTACACTCAGAAGCTCCTCGCGCTTGTGCGGCTTCTTCGTCCGGAGAAGAAAAGTAATCCTCTTCTCTTAGTGCCTTCTGTGCAACTTCTTCTTTGTGCGATGAGAAGCCCTTTTGTGCAGCACACTTTCACTATAGGTCCTCCCCCTTTTCTTTCTCTTTATATGGCTTCTGTAGGTTCAAGAAAAGGGAGGAAAGCAAAACCCTACCTTTTTCTTCTTTTATGAACGACAATGAGGAGGAGGAGTAAAGGAAAGAATAATGTGTGGGTCACTCTCTCCTTTTTCAAATCTTGATCTTCCATTACTCAAGAAGCCATGTGCTCTTCTTTCTTTCCTATCAGACCAAAATCTTGAGTAATGATCAAACGTGGTCCCCATATTTTGTCTTGTGGTGCCAATAACAATTTTAAACTCGAGACATATTTAACAATTCTCCACCTTGGCTCGATGTTTGAAGCCAAGTTAATAATGCTCATCATCCATGCTGCTCTCCCAACGCCTCCACGGGCGCTCACTCTCTACAGACGCCAATAGTGCTCAAGCAAAGCTTGAGCTTTGCCAAAGGAACAGGCTTAGTCATCATGTCCGCGGGGTTCTCTGTTGTAGCAATCTTTTTCACAACAACCTTACCCTTCGCTAAGACATCTCGGATGAAGTGGTACCGATATTGATATGCTTCGTTCGCTCGTGATAAACCGGATTATATGCCGGATAAATCGCACCTTGGTTATCACAAGTGTATATCAACACTTTTCTCGTTCTAACCCAAAGTCCATGAGCAAACCTTGCAACCATATCGCCTCTTTCGCTACAAAGGTCGGTGCCATGTACTCGCCTCGGTTGACGACAAGGCCACGTGATCCCGTAAGGACGCCTTCCAACTAAGCGCACCACCGCAAGCGTAAACACGTACCCGGCTAAAGACCCCGCACTCATCCAAGTCACCTGCATGATCGGAATCCACAAAACCAGGTGGTCTCACTACCATTCTTGTCCCTCCGGTATACTATACCAACGTCGATGTCCCATTCAAATATTCGAGGATCCATTTCATGCCTTCCCAATGAGTTTTACCCTGGACGCTTCATATAACGACTAACCACACTAACAGCTTGTGAAATATCGGGCCTAGTGCATACCATAGCATACATAATACTACCCACGGCACTAGAATAAGGAACACGAGACATATGTTCCTCTTCCTCCTCGGTCTGCGGCGATAACTTAAGCGAAAGTTTAAAGTGCTTCGCTAATGGTGTACTCACGGACTTCGCCGATCGCATATTAAAACGTGCAACAATTTTCTCAATATATTTCTTTTGAGACAGACGTGATAATCCTGCAGGTCCGTCACGCAAAATCTCCATACCCAATATTTTATTCGCAGCACCTAAATCTTTCATCTCAAACTCGGTACTCAATCGCCTCTTCAGCTCATCAATATCGGACATATTTTTCGGGCTGCTATCAACATATCATCAACATATAATAGCAGATATATCAAAGACCCGTCCTCCAATCTCCCGAAATAAACACACGGCTATCCATCGACTCTTTGAATAGTCCCGACTAGCCATGAAAGCGTCAAACCGCTTATACCACTTGTCTAGGAGATTGTTTCAGCCCATATAAAGATTTCTTTAATAAGCAAACATGATCTTCCTTACCCGGAATAGCAAATCCCTCCGTTGCCTCATGTAAATCTGCTCCTCCAACTCACCGTGAAGAAACGCCGTTTTCACATCAAGTCGCTCCAACTCGAGATCCCGTGCAAGCAACAAAGGCAAGTAAAACACGAATAGAAGTATGCCTTACCACGGGAGAAAACACCTCACTGTAGTCAATGCCTTCCCGCTGGGTATACCCCTTCGCAACAAGTCTCGCCTTATATCTCGTTGCCTCGACACTAGAAATGCCCTCTTTCCGTTTGTAGACCCATTTACTTCCGACAATCTTCTGGCTCTTTGGTACTTTAACTAACTCCCATGTCTGATTTCGATGGAGTGATTCCATCTCTTCACTCATAGCCCCTAGCCACTGCGACGACTCGGAACTAGCCATCGCCTCGCAGTAAGACGAAGGTTCATCTGTCTCCACCTCGTCACCTACGGTCAAAGCATAAGCAAAGTCTGTATAAGCATAACGTACCGGTGGTTTAATTTGCCTTCTCTGTCTGTCTGCGGCTATACTACACTGCAGCTGTATTGGTTGTTCATTATCACCGATTTCGGGAATTGCGGCCTCATCTGCAGTCTCAACATCTGTTACCTCCGAGGTCTCCGGAGTCTCCACCTGAAGCTCCACCTCACTACTAACACCATGATCTGTCTGCTCTGCTGGTTGTGTCTCAGAACTCCTCTGTCGAAGCATTTCGGTCTCGTCGAAAATCACATCTCTGTGATTAGAAAACCGGGTGATCTCGGGATCGGTGCACCACGACCCGGTAGCCTTTCACCCCATGTGCATAACCCGGAAATATGCACTTCTTCGACCTCGGCTCAAGCTTACCATCACTCGCATGAGCATACGCGGGACATCCGAATATTCGTAATCCGGAGTAATCAACGGGTTTCCCCGACCATACTTCCTCTAGAGTCTTCCACTCGATAGCGGATGATGGAGATCGATTAATCGGGTAACATGCCATGTTCACCGCTTCGGCCCAAAATTCCTTGCCTATTCCAGCATGCGAAAGCATGCTCCGAGCCCGCTCAAGTAAAGTTTCCGTTCTTCCGTTCGCCACGCCATTCTGCTGTGGTGTCCCAGTGCTTGTGCGGTGTCTCACAATCCCTTCTCTCTCGCGAGAACTCGGTAAAATCTTTACCACGTAACTCCATGCCGTTATCGGTTCTCGGGCACTTGATCCGTTTATCCGATCGCTTCTCAATCAATGCCTTAAATTTCTTGAACCGATCAATCACATCAGATTTGTGCTTCGGAAAGTATACCCATACTTTCCTGGAATAATCGTCGATAAATGTCAGCATATAACGAGCACCTCCTTTCGAAGGAACAGGAGACGGGCCCCGGACATCCGAATGAATATATTCTACCGGTTGCTTGGTCGAATGAATACCCGTAGCAAACTTAATCCTCTCTTTGCTTCCCAAAGATACGGTGCTCACATAAGTCTAACTTACTTGTCTTCTGACCCTTTAACAACCCTCTATCACTCAGCATCGTCATACCTGCCTCACTCATGTGCCCTAGACGCATATGCCATAAACGAGTTAAATCAGAAGCCGACTCACCTGATGAAACCGCAGCAGCTCCTGTCACGGTCTCTCCCAGTAGATGATAGAGAGAACTCACTTTCTTCCCTTTCATCACCGTCATAGCACCTCGAGAGATCTTCAGCACTCCACCTTCAGCGGTGTACTTACACCCGATATCATCGAGTGTCCCCAAAGAAATAAGGTTCTTCTTGAGCTCCGGTACATGCCTCACGTCTGTCAATGTGCGCACTACGCCATCGTGCATCCGAATCCGAACTGTCCCTATCCCCACAACCTTGCGGGCTGCGTTATTCCCCAACGTAACTCTACCACCATCTGCAGTCCGGTAAGTAGTAAACCGAGTTCTTATGAGGCGTCATATGATAAGAACACCCCGAATCTAGCACCCATTCATCTCCCGATGAACCTGCGATCCACACACAAAAACAGCCTCTCGCATCACTAGTGCTCTCTTCAACAACATTCGCCACTTTGGTTGTGGCTTTCTGCTTATCACCTCTATTTCTCAACTTAGGACAATCTCTCCCGATGTGCCCCTCTTCGTGACACTCAAAGCACTTCACGCGTCCCTTGGACTTTCTATGGCGTGACTTAGATCTGCTTTTACCTCTGCTGCTCTTTGGACCCTCGTTGTTGCTCTCTACCCCAAATCACTAGTCCTCGCGCTACATCCTGCGTTAGATCGTCATCTCGCAACTTTCTCTGCCACTCTTTAGAAAATAAGGCGGACTTTACCTCTTCCGAGGTAATCGTAGTACGCCCCCGCAATGCTGAATCGGTAAAGTGCTCCCATGACTCTGGTAGGGAAGCTAACAACATCATGCCCCGCTCTTCATCATCAAGTGTCTTACCGACGTTCTTCAAATCCATCATGAGTTTATTAAATTCATCTAGATGGGTTCTGATAGACGTACCTTCAATATATCCGAACCGGAACATCCTCTTCAACATGTATAAGCGATTGTTCAAACCCTTCGTTATATAGAGTGCCTGAAGTTTTGCCCACAATGCTGCGGTATCCTTCTCCTCACCAACCTCTATTAACACTTCATCCGATAAATTCAACAGGATTAAACTTCTAGCTTTCCTCATTACCACATCCTTTTCAGCATCTGTCATCGTTTCGGGCAACTCGGCCTTGCCCTTCAATGCTTCTGCTAAACCTTGAGTTGTCAATATCGCCTCCATCTTGAGACTCCATAACCCAAAGTTGTTCCTCCCGTTAAACTTCTCAATTTCAGCTTTCACTCCGGACATAATTGCAATCACAAGATATCTAGATAATAATCGGACAAGCAAAAGCCCCAAATCACAATCTAGAATATCCGAACCTGGTGCTCCGATACCAATTGTTGTAATATAACGTGTGAAAGTTAACCCGGATCTTGCAAATAAGTCAATGCGAAAAGCCACGAGAAATAACGAGGAACGATAAATGACACCAGGAATTACGTGGTTCGGTCCGAATATCGGTACCTACATCCACGGGAGAGCCAAGAAGAACAATCCACTATAATCGGAGAATCGGAATTACAATCGCTCAATACGCTCGTGTTTCCCGCACCTAGATTATACCCAAACCCAAAGTGTTTACAAATAAACAACTTACTTGGATATAACAAACTCACGCACAAATCTACTACACTCAGAAGCTCCTCGTGCTTGTGCGGCTTCTTCGTCCAGAGAAGAAAAGTAATCCTCTTCTCTTAGTGCCTTCTGTGCAACTTCTTCTTTGTGCGATGAGAAGCCCTTTTGTGCAGCACACTTTCACTATAGGTCCTCCCCCTTTTCTTTCTCTTTATATGGCTTCTGTAGGTTCAAGAAAAGGGAGGAAAGCAAAACCCTACCTTTTTCTTCTTTTATGAACGACAATGAGGAGGAGGAGTAAAGGAAAGAATAATGTGTGGGTCACTCTCTCCTTTTTCAAATCTTGATCTTCCATTACTCAAGAAGCCATGTGCTCTTCTTTCTTTCCTATCAGACCAAAATCTTGAGTAATGATCAAACGTGGTCCCCATATTTTGTCTTGTGGTGCCAATAACAATTTTAAACTCAAGACATATTTAACATGGAGGAAGCATGAAAAAGTGCAATCGATTATCCCTAGAACCTGACCTTACTGAAAAGGATATCCTTATTGTTTATATGCATTATGCCATCCTCAAGTGTGCACTTCCACCTGCTCTTCGTCCGTGTCACCTATCCACACAAAAACACAAACTGAAAACATAGTTTCTACCTAAACAAAGTATGATAGGTCCAAGGCAGATCATCATTGTCATCCTGAAGCTACTGTCATCTTCTCAAATTGAGCTAGAACTAGGTGCTGAGTATTTACCTCCTCTCTCTCATCTACATCATCCTCATCATCATCATTTTCATTCAACGGTGGCTCATCTTCATCTTCATCGTCTCCAACATCATTATGAACTCCAATAGCAAGAGTAGGTGTCTGTAAGTCTGAAGAAAAACAAGAGGGAGATCTTCTGAGTCTTCTAATACACTAGTGACACCAAAGGACTGGGTCACATGTCATGAACTTGCAAAAGTCGCAAATACCATTTGGAGCTGGTGTACTAGCAATGTTGTAATCTTCATTCACGACTCCTTGATAATTGTAAATCTGCAATGCGAAGAAAGAAAACACATCAGAAGGGAACCAACCAATGAGATTGCTCCTTATCGCCCTTTTTTCTTGCGAAAGTTGCTCATCTCAAATTGAATCAGCCTTAAATGCAGGGCACGGTATGGATAACAACTTTTTTAAGTTGTTTATTTTTGTTTTTTGGTGGGGGCAGGGGAGGAGGGTGGTTATTTGGAATTTTAGCGCAGATCATGGTATACCCTTGCACCGTATGAAGACTTCCTAAAATCTGCAATTACATATAGTTTATCAAGATATGTGTTCATCACATGGATCCTGAAGGCAACTACGGAACTTTCTGCCCACAGCATGAAAAAAGGAAACGCATGAACAGGCAAAATTCAGAATTCTATTATTAGAAAAAGCAGAAGAGAGGATCAAGCATTCAATTCTGTGTTCTAATATCTTAAATGTTACTCACTTTGGGAGTAGAAAGCATCTCGTCATAAGGAACAGGAGTTTGCCCATCTACTTGAGGTATCTTTGACAGTGGCCTTCCCACATGTGCCAGCATTTACCTATTTCTGGTGTCTGTAATGGATAGAACAGTTGTCTTCTCTGTGATCTGGAAATTTACCGCACCTGAGTTAGCAAATATACAACTAAGCAAATTACAAAAGTTCAGAAAGAGATGCTGAAACTAAATCCACCAGGAAAAGGATCAAATATCCTGCAGCTGGTAAACAGTACATACGTTTGCCCAGGATAAAAAACTGAGCTTCAACACTTGAACTAGAAAACAATAACCAAACTTTAAACACCAGATGTACAAGTTTATACTCCCAAAACTCCCCCTGGTTCAAAATCATTTGGCTCATTCGGTTACAAAAAGTATTCATAGAGATTATGAAGTATCAAGGCCTGAGAAAATGGCATTATAGCAACATAAAAGACCAGAGAAAATGTGTGCATGTCGCGCTAGCGCCAGTGATTCTCTGAGCCGGTCTGGATTTCCAATGCCTTGGGAAACTGAGCACACGTCAATAGTCACTTTCCTTGCTCAACATCTAGATAGTGCAGCTTTTTTTTTTTGCTAGAGCTTTAAACCACTAAAACAAAGAAACTACTTACAACAGCAACCAGCTAAACTGATTCCATCAATTGCACATACAAAATCTGCTTTACTGACAAGACCGTCTTATCTCTCTCTCAATCGACTGAGAGAACAAAGAAAGTGGAATAAGCAATTGGCCATATTCAGCAAAATAGAGCCGAAAATATCAGCCAAACGAAATAACAATAAGTACACGTACGTATTTTCAAAAGAATTAAAGATCACATACTAATAGAAATCCTAATAGAAATGATACAGTATTAGATTTTCCTAATAGAAATCTTGAAAGTAATGGAGAAAACACTCTCATCATTGCACATGACGAAATTAATTGAAGCATACCAAAGAACTTATAACATTTTAACCCAAAGCAAATGCCAACTGACACAATATATCTTTACATTACCCTTTGGTTACTCCATGTTAACTTGGTATTTATAACTCCACAGCCAATCTTCAAGAGATATCCGCAACAGCTAGTTTCTATAGAAGTCTTTCAACTCGATCCTCTGGAAAAAGGAAACAGAAAAGGTAAAGAAAAAGAAGATGCCGGTTAACGTTGTCTCCAGCATAATGGAAAGGGATACACCATAAGTAAATAGCTTATACAGCTCGATTAAATGTTTCATTAGTCATCACTAAATGGAAATGTAAAAATCAATGTAGGTTTTAGTAAAGATTTTTAACTAGCAGAATGGACTGACCAAAACAGCCGTACATACTAATAGAGACAACTACAACATCATTTAGCAAATCCACGAACATAAGAAAATTTTTAAAAAATGAAACAGGCTAAAACATTCTTACCTTGTCAACTCCAGTTCCT
The DNA here is from genome assembly GCF_020921035.1 of Rhodamnia argentea. Taxonomy (NCBI): domain Eukaryota; kingdom Viridiplantae; phylum Streptophyta; class Magnoliopsida; order Myrtales; family Myrtaceae; genus Rhodamnia; species Rhodamnia argentea. Next base: position 5,609,646 of record NC_063158.1, read on the forward strand.
CTTCAGCTAGAAATCTGCACAGATGATGAGATATCTCAGGAAAAAAAGCTAACGAAACTACATATTTACCATGTCATTGGCACTTGGCAAAACAGAGGTGTGAACCCTGACCAATGATCACTCAATTTAGAGAAAGCAAGTCATTGGATCTGTCTATGAATGGAAAAGGGATGCTTCGGATAGGGACAGCAAACATAATACCTCCAAATTATGCACTAACAAATTGTTGTGCATTGCTTGAGATAGCAGTGAGTAAGTTGGATCACTATCCTCTGCATCTGCATCAAGAGCATATAACATGAGCAGTTGCATCCTTTAGCAAGCACAAAATTAAGCGAGCGTAGTCTCTCCGACAATGCCTATCTAAGCTAATCTGCGATTTAATGCATGCAACCAAATAAGTAGATGTGCACATTACTAATAAAAATAAATAAAGCTATAGACAGCTGCAAAAACTGTTCTAACCTGACTGCCAAACAAAAAAGAAGCCATGATGTCGGCAAACATGCTGTTTATGGAATTAAATCACGGAGAAGATCCTCAGCATCAATGTCATCATCATTGCGCTGCTCCTCGTCGTGCCGATGACCTATTTCATTACCTGGAGGTACAGGAGGAACCTCAGCCGGATTTATATTGAGGGTTTGCAAGACCATTGCCATTTGAGCTTGTAGAGATCTGATTTGGTCATCCTTTTGTGACAATCGTTCTTCTTGCTGTTTCATTTGTTCGTCCTTCTTTGCAAGCAAAAGTGTCAGTTGGCTCACTTGTTGTGCCGTTGCCTCATCGAGTCGTCTCCTCCTTGAAGCAGCCGCATTGGAGGATGAACTTCCACCATCCTTTCCGACCAATTTCCTTGACAAGTTCCCCCACCCATATATTTTTCCTCACTTGACCCCGCCCGACGCCTCCAACCATATTGCCGTATTGTGGGCTGCTACCTCATATGCAGCCCCACCATCACCGCCACCACCCGCACTCATTAAAAGCTCATCATTTTTTTTTTCCTATATCAACAAAATAGATATGAAATTAAAATAACTTCATATATGTAACTGCCAAAAATATTGCAAGCATTCATGGTTTTGATTGTAGTTTCCATAAAGTCAAAAGTATAACCTTACATACCTTAACAGATTTCGCTCGGTCGGTAACCTATGTCTTATCTTTCTTCTGGAAAACACGTTCGAATGTGGTTGTATACGTTGGTTCGGTCCCCAAATCATGTTCCTACAAAATTGAAACATAAATGAGTAATTGAATTAAATTAACTTACAACATGTTTAACAAACTTACCAATCTTTTTCTATGCTCCCCAATGTTGATAGAACCCCAAGCATATGTTGCAGACGCATAAGACCCTTCACTTGAACTGGAAGCTCGATTCTTGGCATCTTGTGCACTCCTTTGCTTCATTTTTTCACCTTCCCAAGTTCTATTCATTTCAGTCCAATCTTCACCAGTAATAAAGTGTGGCTTCACCCTTTTTGTCTTTGCTTTATTTATCACATTGCGGATGTGATCACCAGCTTTTTTCTTAAATATTCTTCTAATTTCATGCTCTTGCGATTCATCCCAGCTGAATTTCCGCTGTAATCAATAGAAAAACAACTTGCTTTATTTACGCCCAACTTAGTTTTTCAGAAAATTCAAACAGAGAACTTACCGAGAACTCACTCCACCACAACTCTTGAACTTCTTCCGGTGCACTACCGTAACTAATCCACGGGCCTCTCCAATAGTTATCCACTATTTTATTAAGTTCCCGCACGACGTCCGTAGCATCTTCAAATTTGTAAACAAGGACAATTCAGTTATCATCCATATCTACCACCCAAACGATACCCTAAATATTACATTTACTTAAAATATTGAAGTACATACGAGTCTCCCTATGGGCATATGACACGCCGGCTATCTTGTGCAACTAAGCTCTCCTAATCATTCGATTGTTCCACTAGAGAAGGTGGAACCGAGGCAGATGGAGGGTTAGCATGTAGTGGTAGAGGGCGAGATGAAAGGGAAGGGGAAGATTGCTGTGACGGGGACGGGGACAAGGACGAGCAAGGGGAAGACGAATGGGAAGGGGCTCCTCGGCTTCCTTGTGAAAATGCACCACGCATGTCACCTCCACGTCTATAATATCGACAAATAGAAATGTTAGAGAAATATTAGCAAAAATAGACAACAGTTTACTCGGGACACATAATGACATACATCACGAAGCTTACCATTTTGGTTCGGAGAGCACGCGAGAAACTTGAGAAATCAAAAGAATCAATGGTTGTATCTGATAAGGAAATGAATAGCTAGTTAATCGTAATGTTCCTTTGCACATGTGGAGCTTTCGCTGCATATAACTATCGACATTGCTCCTCCAACATCTACACTCCTTTAACACACACAAGCACCAACTACCAAGCTATACCAACATGGTCTTAATTTGAGTTAGTAGAAGCAACGCAAAAGAAATGCATAGACCGAAACTCTGATGGTCTTAATTTGAGTTACCATAAGCAATGCAAAAGAAAGTGGCATACTGTCCTCATCCAACTCGAGCAGAGATGCGAGCAGAGGAGGGTAATAGCTTGAGGCGACAAGCGGAGGCGAGAGCGGGGTTTGGAGAATAAACAAAATGGCCGATTTGATCCCGAAAGAGGAAAATTAATGGGATGAACAAACTTTGTGCTAGCTATTTGATGAGCAAACGGTTAGTGAAATAGTAATGATTCCTTTGAAGACTCAATTTTCACACGATGGACTGGTGTGGACGGGGAAAAAGATCAGGTCGGTTTAATGTGAAGAGTGCATATACCATGGACAGAGCTGCCGTACATCAGAATTTCATAGCACAAGCTTCATCATCATACCACACCCCACGAGTTAAGGAAAAGTATTTGGCATTTAGATATCCCACCCGGAATCAGAATATTCCTAAGAAGTTTATGCCAAAATGCAATCCCGACCATAGACAACCTATTTAGGAGAAACATATTACCTCACCCTACACGCCCTCTTTGCAATCAAGATGCCAGAACAACTCGTTCTTGCTTTGTCCTTGGACAGATTCGGTTTGGGACTAAACCTTCGCTACAAATCAAAATTTCAAGTCAATGGGGAGCAAGGATTCGGCCTTTTGGCTGCAATCTTACAGTACCCACTCGACAAACCCACCTTCCCTTGACAATGTGGCTTGCGTTCGTTTGGCACCAACTCCCAAATCCTGCTACCATAGTGCAATCGGCACACATACTCAGAAATTTTCGAAGATGGAATGCAAAAAAGGTCGACACCCACTCGGAGATCGGAGACTCACCTCAACGCTGGACTCCACCGAAAGACGTAAACTTTTTGACGGAGCGAGCACCAAAGCTATAGCCAAATTAGCGGGTGACTCGGCATGAACGCCCGTCGATGGTTTGGCCATATCGGTTCAGCGGCTCCTCGCTCTTGAAGTCCAAGCCCTAGCACTTGTTGAAGTACTCTCTGTCCACACGGCCAAAGCAGAGCGGGAGAGGGAGGCTACGATCCACACTCGGGCTGAGACCGCAAGCGGGAGGCGTCGAGCGAGAAGGATCTAAGTCGACGCATTCGGGCGATTAGTGTTCTTCTCCACACGGCCAAAGCGGAACAGGTTTTTCGGTGATGAAGTTATTAGTGGACGTTTAGCGACGGACTCAGCTGTTCGTCGCTAATTTATACCGTACATTAGCGACGAAATAAAATATCCGTCGCTAATTAGCTACGAAAAAAAATATCCGTCGCTAATTAGCCACGAAAAAGAATTTTTGTCGCCAATATAGAAGTAATTAGCGACGAACATAGTTTTTGTTGCTAATTTCAATGAAGTAAAGTAGCGACAAACAGGCTTGTCATCGCGAATTTAAAAGTGGACGTTTAGCGATGACATAATATTTTCGTCGCTAATTAGTGACGAGCAAAATTGTCATCGCAAAAAATGTACAAATAAAATAGCGATGAACAACATTGTCATCGCTAATTTACGAGTAGGTGGTTCGGGACGAATTACAATATGCATCGCTAATTATCGACGAACACATTGGTTCGTTGCTATTTTTAGTACTTAGCGACGAACATATTTGTCATCGCTAATTACTGTGAAGTAAATTAGCGATGAAAATATTGTTCGTCGTAAATTAGCGACGAATTTGTATGTCCGTGGCGAATTAGTGACAAATGATGTGTTCGTCGCTAAATAATATGGTGATTTAGCGACGAGCATGCTTTTCGTCACTAACTTGTATGTAGACAATTTATAGCGACGAACCAGGTTTTCGTCGCCAATTTACAAGCCAAATTAGAGACGGAAAATATTGTTCGTCGCTAATGTTGCGACGCGCACCCACTTTTCGTTCCTTTTGCTGCAACGAATTCTTTTTTGTTTAAATTTTGTGCTAAATTGCTTTTGCTTGCAAAATTAGCCATGAAAGTTATATTCGTCGCTAACTTTGGCGACACATAACAATTGTCTTCCACATCATAACAATAAAAATATATAATAATATTCACCACAAAATTATAATAATAAAATTTAAAGTAACAAACGTCGTACTAATAATAATAAGTACACATAATTAGTTAAAATTGTCAAAATGTCTAATCTTTGTCTTCATCATCACCTTCATCTTGACTTTCGTCTTCGTTTTCATCTTCATCTTCATCTTCATCTTCATCATGAGTGTCATCTTCATCCTCTGTCCTAAAATCAGATTCTTCATCACCATCTACATTTGATTTGCAAATTTCAGGTTCATCCACATCTATGATTGCTCCACATGGATCCCGTAAAGTCGGAATGTTATATTCCTTAACTTCAACCGTGTTACAAACTTCCTCTTGTTGATACGCTGTATCCTTCCGGTGTGCCTCGGTTTTCCTTCGTGCTTTGGTTTTACATATAGCCCACCAATAAGCTTTGTCGCGTTTCAAACTAGGATATGATGCATAATATACTTGAATTGCTTGTTGTGCCAAGACAAATGGTTCATATTTCATATACCTTTTCTTGTGATTTATTTCAACCAAATTGAACTTCCTATGCACCTTCGTTCCTCTGACGGGATCGAACCACATGCACTTAAATAACATAACCTGCATTAATGGTCCAGGGTACTCTATCTCTATGATTTCATCCAACAAGCCATAAAAATCATCTTTCACACTACTACCATTGGATGACCGAACACACACACCACTATTCATTGTGGCTTTTCCCGTTCCATACTATCGAGTGTGAAAATTGTACCCGTTTATGAAATATGCTGGCCAAGTTCGTACCCTTCTTTGTGGACCCCATGACAGATGATATAACAATCCTTGCTCCTCGACTTGATCATGATTGCTGTGAATATGAAGTCACACATGCAAAGTCAACAATATTTTTCAATTAATGATTTATAAAACATTAATAACTTGCGTAAGTCCATAGGCAACTTACATATATTTTGAATTATGTCGCAAATTGTTCATCACACAAACGGTCAAACTCATTTGGTGGTAGTCCATACATTGAAGTTTGAAAAATCCTATTAACAAATACCATTTATATATTAGCAAATGTTTGAAACACAATAAATATATTTGCAGAAGTACACTTACTCGAAGTATGACCCCACTTCCGGATAGTTCAACAAAATATATGTATGAGCTGCTCGCCATTCTTGGTTTATTAAGTAATAAAACTTACATGTGCTACTTGGTCGACCAAGATAATTAAAAATAGAGAATGGTTTGCAATTGGGATCAATGGGCCCCTCATCATTTCTTCCTGCTCTCCGCTTCTTGCAATGCACGTGCGGCTCAAAATAGTATGATGCAAATGTTGTCACTTCTTCCACAACATATGCATTATAAATTGAAGCTTCAACACATGCCTTGTTCTTCGCTTTTCTGTTCAAATGATATAAGAACTTAGTTGCAATATGAAAAAGTTCATAAGAACATAATAAGTAATAAAGTAATTTCAAATTTATTATACAAATATTTTACTTTTCAAATGGATACATCTAGCGAAATTGGATGGGACCTACAACTTTGGCCTTATAACGCAAGTGAACTAAGAGATGCTCCATTGAATCAAAGAACGATGGAGGGAATATCCTTTCTAAGTTGCAAAGAATGATTGGAATATCTCTCTCCAGCTTCTCCATGTGTGATGTTTTTAACACGCTTGAGCAAATATCATGAAAAAAATTACTTAACTCTGTGATAACACCCTATACAAAGTTCGGTAGAAGTTTCTTGAAAGTTATTGGAATTAGTCTTTCCATAAATATGTGGCAATCATGACTCCTCGGACCTGTCAACTTGCATTCATTCAAATCAACACATTTCCCGAGGTTCGAAGCATATCCATCGAGAAATCGCACAGATTTCAACCATTGGCAAACAACTCGTCTCTGCTCCCCGTCCAATGTGTAAACCGCTATTGGTTTCCCCTACTGCTTGCATCCACATCTAGTCCTAGTCGATCACAAATAACTCTCATATCTTTTCTAGCATTGTAGTTGTCTTTCGCTTTTCCAGTGACATCCATCACAGTATTGATGACATTATCAAAAACATTCTTTTCCACATGCATAACGTCAAGATTATGACGAATAAGATGGGTCTTCCAATATGGTAGATCCCAAAATATGCCGCGCTTACTTCACTTATGTGCGCTTTCGTACACAAAAGTCGTGCCATGGGGGTTTTCAACAACAGTCGGGAAGTCATGCACTCGCTCCCAAATTTGATCACCAGTCAACCTCAATGGTGGGAGTGTTTTTTCAATCCTATTTTTGATGAACTCTTTTTTATGCATTCGAAATGTATGATTTCTCGGCAAAAATTGTCTATAATAGTCAAAATAGCTGGCCTTCTTACCATGTTTTAATCGAAAGGACTTTGATCTCTCCATACATATCGGACATCCTAAGATCCCAGCTGTACTCCATCTAAATAACATCCCATAAGCTGGAAAGTCATTTATCGTCCAAAGAAGTGCAGCCTTCATTACAAATGTTTGATCAGTAGAAACATCATATGTAAGAACACCTTCATCCCATAGCTGTTGTAACTCCACAATCAATGGTTGCATATAAACATCTATTAATTTTTTCGGATTTTGCGGGCCGGGCACGATCAATGTCAAAAACATATAAAGTGTCTTCATGCACATACCATGTGGCGGATTGTACTGAGTTAAGATAATCGGCCAACATGAATAGTTTTTTCCCGATTTTCCAAATGGGGCAAATCCATCAGCATAGAGACTTAACATGATGTTTCGAGGCTCCATCGGAAACTCGGAGTATGTTCTATCAAAACATTTCCATGCCTCTGCATCCGAATGATGACACATCGGACCCTCCTCGGTTTCATGATTTACATGCCAAGTCATGTGTTCAACAGTGGCTTGAGATGCATAAAGCCTTTGCAATATGGGGATTAAGGCAGATAAAACATTTGCTTGCATGGTCTACGCTTCGATTACGACCCCCGCCTCCTACTAATCTTGTACCTTGGTTGGTTACTGAATTTGCAAGATTCGTCATTTTCATCATCCCCCCAATATAACATACAACCCTCACTACATATATTAATCCTTACAACTGGAAGACCTAAGTCATCAACTACCTTCTTCATGTCGTAAAATCACCTGGCATAACATTATCGCGAGGCATTGCTTCTCGCATTACTTCAACAAAAGAGTTGAAGCAATTCTCGGACACATTATGCTTTGTCTTGATGTTTAACAGTCTCGCGGTCAGTGATAACTTAATATAGCCGTCACAACCTGCCCATAAAGGTTCATCCGCTGCTTTCAACACTCCCCTTAACCGATTAGATGTAAAAGTTTCATTCTGCACATTTTCATCGGAACCCGTTACTCCCGCCTCTTTCAATTGTGATGCATAACTAGTGCCCACTTGTTCAAATGTAGGAGCAAAACTAGTACTCGCATGTTCGTTTCTAAAACGAAGTTCGACCCAGTTGCATCAATCACCATCCTCTGGTATGGGTTCAATTGGTTATAATAGCTACATTCTTCCCTAACTGAAAATTGATCACTTCTTCGATATTCTTCATTAGATATAAATTGTTCACCATGGCAAGTCCAATTATAATAATTCGGAGTGAACTCAAATCTACAAAGATGTTCTCTAACTTGATCACACTCATGAAATTTATTGTTACTGCACTTTTTACACGGACACCTTAACTTACTCCCATCCATAAACTCAAATTTACTACTAGAAAAGTCCAAAAACTGTTCCAACTCAGCACGAAACTCATCGGTCAATCCTCGTTGTCCGGATAAGTTCTTATTATACATCCAAGCTCTCTGAATTTGCATTGTGTCGGTGCAAATATTAAAAATTTTCATAAAATATTAAAAATACCATCTCCACTATTTATTCTTCTTAATTAAAACCATAATATCGTAAAAATTAAAATTCTATCCGTGACGAAACAATTACTTTCAAATTGAAAAAAATACCATGTCAAGAAGACTTACCCAAGTATTTGATTGAAATCTTTATAGTAAAAAGCGGTCAAGTTGATGAGAAGTGCACGGTTTACTTGTATCGCGAGACCTTCAAATGGACATGTACCTAAAAAAGAAAAGAAAAATTACTTGACATTCATGAAGCTTATGGCAATTGATAGAAGAAAATGGTGAAATAAATAATAGTTTATTCTAGGAATAGCATAAGACACGAATTTAGCAACGAAAATTTTTTTTTTTCGCTAATTAGCCATGGACAGCTTTGTCCGTCTCTAATTTCCAACGGAAGAGCACGTCCGTCGGACATTAGCGACGAATTAAATTTTCTGTCGCAAATTAGCGACGGCCACACTCTTCCGTCGCTAATTACGTTACGAACATTAAAAAAGAAATGTCGCAGATATTATCATTAATTTCTCATTACTACATATTTTACAGAGATTCCTTAACTTATTTCAATCCATGAGCTCAACTTTACTTTGAAATAAAAAAAAGTTATAATGTCGACAACACTTATAGAAGTATCCGATTGAATTTTTTTGTAGGAGAAAGTGGTCAATGATGAAAATTCCAATGTTCGCTTGGATTGCGAGTCTTTCAAATGGACACGTACCTAAAAAAAGAAAAATTATTTAGCATTCTTGAAATTTATGGCAATTGATAGAAGGAAAAGGTGAAATAAACAACAAGTTATTCTATCATTACCATAAGACACAAATAGGAATAGAGAAGACAGGAGGCAAACAAGAAGCGAGCAAAGAGCGGGCGAAAGACTCTTGTGCGGATAGAGAGAAGGTAAAGGGGTTTTAAAGAGAGAAGATAAAGCGGTCTAAGTCTTCCTCCTCCACAGCTGATTTATCGCCAATTGCTGCTGCGCCTGCAGCTATGATGGCTCCCGATGACGTGCTGTCTTTTCGGTGAGCAAAGACTTCTTCTGACATCTATGAAGCACTTGTATTTAGAGACAAAGAGCAGAATTTTGTCGCTAATTAGCGACGAACAAAATTTTCGTCGCTACATTTAACGTATCCTATTTGCGACGGAAACATAAGTTCGTCACTAATTTGCGACGAACGTAGACTTCGACGCTAAATCTATCTAGCCAATTTACGACAAACAACTGTATTCGCCGCCAAATTCAAAGTAAACACCGGTGACGAAAATCATCTTTCGTCGCTGAATAGCGACGAAAGTAATTTCCGTCGCTAAAGTCAAACTAACATTGTGCGACGAAAAATATTCTCCTTGCTATTTCCGTCGCAACATTTGAAGTACCCAATTAGTGCGGTTGAGCTTCTAATTAGTATGGTCGGTGAACTCAGTTTCACGTCAAGTTTTTCAATCTGCTTTAACCGACATTATGTCGGTGGCCGGAGGAAGTGACATCATGTCGGTGGCCGGTTAGTGATAGCTTTGTGCAAATGAATGGTTGAGAAGTTTTACATTTGCGACGGAAAAAGAATGTCGGCACTAATTAGCGACGAAAATCTATTTCGTCGCTAATCATAATACACAATTGGCGACGAAGGGACGAGTTCATCGCCAATTAGGGACGATGGTCTGATATTTCGTCGCTAATTTCTCACTATTCTCTATTTTATCCTTACGGTTTCTGCAGGCTTTCTTTACTTTCCAAAGGAGACCCACACTTTTTTCTCAAAAAGAGAGCCGCCCTTTTTTCTTTTCAACGTTGAAGAGCCAGAAAGCATTTGCCTGCAGAAGAAAGCGTGTGGCCGTACCAATTTTGAGTTCCTAAAGCGAGAGAATTAGTAACGAATGTTTAACATTTCATCGCTAATTTTCGACGAAAAGTTAAAAATCGTCGCCAACTGTTGATGGTCTCTCGTTAGCGACGAAACACATTATTTGTGACTAATTAACGACGAATAGTATGTTCGTCGCTAATTAGCGACTAATCGCTAAATTTTAGTTCTCGCTCAGTAGCGATGAACACTTTGTTCGTCGCTAATTTACTCAACAAGCAATCAAAAATGAAAGGCCTGCATTGTAACCAACATTAGCGACGAAATAATTTTTCATGGCCATTTTCGTCGCAAATGAGGGACAAAGATATTTCATCGCCAATTAGCGACGTAACATTTTTCATGGCTATTTTTGTCGTAAATGAGCTACGAATATTTTATTCCTTGCTAGGGTCGTCGCATATTGGCAACGACTTTTCTTCCGTTGCTTATTTCGTCGCAAATTGGCGACGAATGATATATTCGTAGCTAGTTGTGTCGCTAATTAGAGACGAAGTAATTCGTCGCTAAATCCGTCCTGAATAGCTACAAATTTTTTTTTCGTCGCTATTATTGTCGCAAATGAGCGACGAATTTTTTTCGTCGCTAATTGTTCGTGGCTAAATCCGTATTTTTTTGTAGTGATTCTCGTACATACATAAGCAATTTCACAGTAAAATGACTCACTTTTTCTTCTTTAGCCTAGCTGTTGGAAATGTTTCTCGGAATTAAGCCAAAATCTTCGGTTTGTACATCGAGTTAACTGTTAATATTGACGCCTTTACGATGAAACAAGATTGAAGATTCAATATTCCAGATCTTGGAGACATACGGGGAATCTAGAGAACAGTTACGTAATGTAGTCTCCATCCATGCATATTGTCCCATGGATCGCCAGGAGGTCACACTCCTCATAAGAAATGACCACCGCAGGAATTCTTACTATGCCCAAACATGTTGTGCCGCAATTACTATACTCCTCATAAGAAATGACCACCGCAGGAATTCTTACTCTGCCCAAACATCGTCGTGCCGCAATTACTATACTCCATTTGAGCGATCGCTTCTAGGGTGGTTTTTTTTTTCTCCTCTATCATGTTTATCTGATGTCCGACAAATCTTAACAAATGATAAAAGTATAATTTTCATAAATCAATGATTAAGACTTACTGAGACACCAAAACGATCTCTCTTCCGGGCAAATGATATGGATAGTACGTTCTGTTTGGTAAATTGGGTAGTACTGATCTTGCCAGTAGCTATTAGCTAAGCTAAAACCTCCCGATCACGATTAACATGTGATATGCCCAAAAATCTTCTATACTTCAACCAGGTTTACAGCAAACAATACACCCAGAAATCCATGTCGCACGGACTCGCTTGTGAAGGCGTTTTTCGCTTGACACCGGGCCGCGCCCCGACACGCAGTCAACGAAACGGACACGCGTGTCCGAGTGTCGGGAGGTAGCGGGGGAAAAATTTCAACTTTTCTGGGCAAGAAACGTAAGTGAAACCCGAAAACCCCAAATTGCTAACCTAGTTTGGGCTCTCGTCGTCTCTCGCTCTCGGCTCTGCCTCGCCTCTGCCACGTGTTGTACCGTCCCGCCTCGCCTCTGTTTTTCACTGTAACTGCAGAGAGGGAGAGACAGAGAGAGAGAATGGGTTGCAGAAAAGGAGAGAGAAAGGAGTGACCGTTCTTATCTACTCAAAGTCTACAACCGAACCTAAATCGGAGCCCGAACCTGGGAGATGGACATAGAAACCGCCAGCCACAAAGTTCTTCGCGCATAAAATCTTATATAATCCTCGTACATACATGATACATACGGCTTGCCGTAATGGTAATTGTCACATGACTAGCACATGAACGAATTTACTCTCTCTTCGACCCAAAAAACAAAAACAACTAGATACTCTCAATTAAATCTATTGAATTTGACAATTCCACTCTCTAACCTAAGGTTTTGTCTAGACTCGCCGTCCTTAATATTAATTTCTATGCTGGCCAATACTTCAAACACACTCATAAATTTAATTCAAACATAGTACCTTCCCCAGCTAATGATAGTCCTAGAATATATTTAAATCTGATTAACAACGATTGCCCAAATAAATGAACAAAAAATTGGGATATAAGCATCGACGGTCCTTAAATTTTTTTCAATTTAGTTCTAGAATATTTTTTTTATCTAATCAAATCCTTAAATTTAATACTCTTTCCCATTTCGAATTGGGCCTTCCGTTAAATATTAAGGAAGAATGTGGCCATATTGTGGTTGCCTGCCGACTTGATTGAAAAAAGAGCTGAGGGAGATTTAGGGAGGCGAGTCAATCCGACTATACGCTAGGGTGCATTTGTTTTGTGAAAAATAAAGGAGTTAAAAAATATTTTTATGAAAATAATTACTTATACCGCTTTAAAATATGAAGAAAAGAAAATATTATTGACAATCAAGAAAATGTTTACACATATATTGTTGTCGATAATTGAGATATTTTATCGACAAAACCATTCTCTGTAAAAAAAAAAAAACTCAAATAATTCATTTGAACATTAATTTATTATGTTAATAAACTTGCTATCAAAATTCTTGTTGGCCAATAGGCATGCGATCCTATTGATAAAGGGATTGAGGGATAGGAGCGCTAGTATCATTGATGCATAAAGGAATTGGGGGTAGAGACGCTAATTTCATAGGTGCGGGGTTTCAACTCCAGCGATCTCCAAAAAAGAAGAGCAAAGCATAAAGTAGAGAGAAAAGAGTTAGAGATATATAAAAAAAAAACAAAAATCCTTTATCGCAGAAAACATTTGGCTCAAATCTCAGCCGCACAAGTGGCAAAAAGATCTTCCTCGTCATTTCCATTAGGACATCACATTCACTTCGCAAGAGGGAAACCTTGATTTCTTTCTCCTTGTACTGACCAAAAGAGCTGCGTCGTTTCGAGTATTTTCCGCACTTGTGTAACTCATTCAAAACCGCCTGTTGATACCTAAATTTTGATTTTTAGAAAATCATTCATAAAAATGAGAGTTATTCATAATTCTCACAAAAAATAATTTTCGTGCATTGCATATTTAATTTTCGTCGGTCAAGCTAGGGCCGGAGATGAGTCAATTGAGCATGATTCCAACGGACGATTGAGTTAAAATCGACTCGAAAGACATTAGAGAGGGTGCAGAATTTTTTTTTACTATAATTTTGGACTCAAAACAGCCCGTTTGAGCTCTTAAAATTGCAAAAAAGCCTTAATTAATTGCCCATTTTATTAGTTAATGTCCAAGTGAGTCCGGAATCACAAAACGAGCCCATAAAACATTGAAAAGTAGCCCATTTCGTCCTCCTCATTTATTTGGCCGAAAATTGTACGAGTCTAAGTCCAATAGGATTCCACAAGATCAGAATTTTCAATCTAACGATCGATATCTAATTGGAGCTTTTGATCTAACGGTTTAAACCCTACAACTCAAAGCCCTAGTTTTCTCTATAAATACATCTTTATGCCTACGGTTAGGGGGATTTTTCATTCAGAAAATTGAGATTCACGTGAGATTGAGGGAGACCAAGGAAAAGGCACACACAATCGAGAAAGGGCAGGTGCGAGAAGAGGAGAATGAGGCGCGTTCGAAGCTGCTGTCCATAGGTGTTTTTGCATTGAATTGGTTCGAGTTTTGTCTCGCGAACTAAGGTAATCCTTGATACTTTCGACCTTGATTCAAGCATGTTTTGATCTTGTTTTTGCTGCTGTTTCACACTAAAAACCGTCGCTGTTTCATGTTGTTTAATGCTAAAATTCGTCATGGTTTGATGTCTGATTTTTACTGCCATTAATGATATCAAATTGCTGCTGTTTTTGCCTCTGTTCAATGTTGCTATTCACTTTATTCTCATGCTATTTTGCTGCTATTTTCTTGCTGAAATCACTGTTGTTTCAAGTTGAAATTCCCGCTGTTTAGGACGTTTTTGCTGCTATCTTAGGGAGGAAATTCCTGCTGTTTAGGATGTTTTTGCATGCTGTTAATTGCCGAAATTTGTTGCTGTTCATGTTGATTTTTATTGATTTTCCTGCTGATCTTAGTGCTGAATCAGAAGCTAAATTCGTTGCTGTTCGGATCTAAAAAATTTTGTTCTCTAGGCGCTTGATGAAAGTTTTTGCTCGGCACCTATAAATCAATCTGAATTTAAATTCTCTGCCTTCCGAACCTCGTGCATGTGCGGATTTTGGTGCTTGGTTTTTTTTCTTTTTCTGGCGACTTTTTCTAAATCCGGGGACGTGCTGAAAATCACTTGCTCGTTTTTTTTATTATTCAATGGACGAGATGACTCGTGGATATTCGGTTGCTTGCCTCGATTTGGTGTCTAGAACTCTGAGATAATTCTGTTCATCCAAAAAAATTAGATCGACATTTGACAGATAAGGCAAGATAATGTTTTAAAGGAAATATCTGATATTATCTCATGATTTTCAGAATTGCACATATTTTGAGCAATAATTTCTTTAGGGAAAAAATATTTAGTGTATCTTATGGATAATCTTCGAATGGTTGGATCTGAATTTTTTTGAAAATCTGAATATTTTGGATAAGATTGCATCCCGATTGAAAATTTCAAACATATCTTTAAAAATCTAGGAAATTATCTGAAAATTCATCTCAAATCTCAAGAGATAATCTTTCATATTTTAAAAGATATGAAATCCTTTGTGGATAGGAACTTATCTCTTTGAAAATTTTCAGAATCACTTAAGGATTTTAAAAATTCAATAAATATTTGCACATTTTAAAACGAAACTGCCTATAATGTATGCTCCTGGTGCGTAGTCCCGTCGGAAAATTAAATCATATGCCACGCCCATGATCTTATGGGATGGGATGGTGATTTAAATAGAGAAATTCATATTCTGCCATTTGGCGAGAAGGGACGTTGTATTTCTATATATTTATCCGCATACGGGCTCGAATCTTCAAGGATGTAGCGGATAAAATCTCGCTCCGGCTCGGATCTTCGGGAATGAGAAGATTTATCGGAAAATTGGATTTAAATGTATATTATGGGCATTTTTGTTTAATTTTGTTCAAATTCATCTGTTTCGATTCAAAAATTTGAAAAAATAAGAAAAAAAAGGGAAAACAAAGCATCAATCAAGAAAAGGCATTTTCATGAAATTTGGTATCGAAAGGGTGTTAATTAAAAATTAACATAATCAAGTCCCCGAACCCTAAACCTCTGGTCAGCAGAAAATAAAGTATTCTCCCGTACTTTATTTAGGTATCTAATCTACCTACCAAAAAAGATTAGTGGCGGCTCTTAAATTAAAAATCAAACCTAAGTTGCGAATTGGTAGGGCTTGGGAGAGTCCGTATTAGGTTAGTTAATTCATCTAATTAACCTAATAATCCATTAACCTAAAAATTTATTTTTAGGTCGCGACACCGCCAGCACCGGAAACAAAGTGGTTTACATTCGTGGGTGTCGAAGGATCTGGAGGTTCTTCAATCTCTTAAGCAGTGAAAAAGGTTCATAGGTTTTCAACTTGTCTTAAAGCAACTGATGGCAGAGTCTACCAAGAGGTATCTTTTTCATGGTTCAGTGCATACTTTCATGTCACAAAATTTTCATTTTTGAGATTTTTCCTCGGGGTGTTTTCAGGTATGCAGTGGTTACGGGTGCAAACAAGGGGATCGGGTTGGAGATATGTAGGCAATTGGCTTCGAATGGGATTGTGGCGATATTAACATCTAGAGATGAAAAAAAGGGGACTTGAAGCGGTTCGGAAGCTCCAGGACTCTTCAAGTGGTCTGTCTGATCACGTTGTTTTTCACCAGCTTGAAATCACTGATCCTGCCAGTGTTTCGTCCCTTGCGAATTTCATCAAGACCCGGTTCGGGAAGCTCGACATTCTGGTGTGAAGTCGGAGTCTCTTAGTCATCAACTTCGTGAGATTTTTGGCAGTGATCCAATATGATGAGCTCTGCTGCAAGTGAACAATGCCGGGATTGGCGGAGCCGTTGCAGATGGCGAAACCTTAAAGGCTTCTGGTTTCGGAAAGGTAGCTATGAACTGTTTTGAATTAACGCTAGGAGTTTTGATTGTCTTGGCATCACGAAATTAATCAAACTTAATAAGATCTCCGCCAGCCTTAAAACTAGCTCAAGTTCGTATTTTTCGCCCTTTCTCATAGCTTGGTAAATTGTGAAGCGTTTTGCCGGGACAGGCTGGAAGTAAGAGGAGCTTTCCTGTTGTTGATGCAGGAAGGTGCCCAAATCAATTGGAAAGAAGTATTGACCCAACCTTATGAAACA
Organism: Rhodamnia argentea; assembly: GCF_020921035.1. Taxonomy (NCBI): domain Eukaryota; kingdom Viridiplantae; phylum Streptophyta; class Magnoliopsida; order Myrtales; family Myrtaceae; genus Rhodamnia; species Rhodamnia argentea. The sequence goes on from NC_063158.1 coordinate 5,626,207, forward strand.
GCTGAATTATGTCTGGAAACAAACTATTTCGGGGCCAAACGAATGGTCGAGGCTCATATTGACCTTCTCCAACTATCCGATTCACCGAGGATAGTGAATGTTTCCTCCAGCATGGGGAAGCTTCAGGTGAGCTTGGATTCGAGTCGGCTCTTGAAAAATTTAAAATTACATTGAACAGTAATACAGGACAGAGTTGATGAAACTCGGCAAAAGTGTAACTCTGAGTTGAGCTCCACCACCATTCACGAACTTGCTATTTTAATGAACAAAATTGAGAGAGGCACAAAAATAGTTCCACTGGCCCTGTTTACCGTATGGTTTCCTATAAATTGAGTAAGCAGCCGACCCTCCTGAATTTTTATGCTGGTATCTGCATTGTGGGCCATCGCAGTAGGTGAATCTCGTTCTCACCGGGAAGCTTCTGCCCTGTTTACCTTGTTTCAATTGCATCACATGAACTTCCTTTCAAGAACTATCTTCAGTGAAGTTGTTTACCTAATGTGCTCTTCACGTTAAAAATAAAGAGTTCCATCTCGTGGAACCGGCTTGCTTCTAGGATGGAGTTGCTCTAGATATACATTGGCTGAGATGTCATATACCATTCCCCACGAACGACTAATTTGTTTTTCTTATTCTTATTCAATGAGTGTCCATCTAGCTTCAAGTCCCACTTGCATTTTGTGGTGCTGTTTATGTCCCGGGCTGAAGTTCCCTTAGGGAAATCTATGCTGATGATTTTATTAATTCTTGGTGATTTTCCTTTTAGAGAGTGTCTAATGAATGGGCTAGGGGAGTTCTGAGCGATGCTGAGAACCTCACGGAGGAGAAAGTGAACGGGGTTGTGAAGGCTTTCCTCGAAGACTTCAGGAGCGGTTCTTTGGAAGCCAAAGGCTGGCCTGCAGTCTTTGCTGCTTACATAATCTCGAAAGCAGCCATGAATGCTTACACTAGGATCCTCGCCAAGAAGTACCCAAACATCATTGTGAACTGCGTGTGCCCCGGATTTGTCAAAACGGACATTAACTTCAACACCGGTATCTTGTCGGTCCAGGAAGGCGCTGAAAGTCCTGTGAACTTGGCACTTCTTCCGAATGGCGGTCTGTCTGGTTGCTTCTTTGTGAGGAAGGAAGTGTCAGACTTTTGATAGAAGATGATGGCCTTCACCTGATGGCCCTCTAGTTGTAGATTATGGATCCCAACTCCTTAATAAATCATGTGTGACTTCTAGATGGTGTCTTGAGTTGGATTTACATCCTCTACCTTGACTTTCTGGTTTCTACCATTTCCTATCATACAACTCTTTTAGATATATTCAGCAGTATCTACAGAATTTGCTGTAGAGTAGTTAATATATTCAATGGACTGCGAACCTTTTATCGCATTTGCCTTAACATGTTCAATAGATCGAATGGCTTTGAGCTAGCACAGCAAAGTAAGGACTTGGTTTGAGTTCCTGGACAGAATCCTGTAATGGTCATTTCTTTTGAAGAGTGTGCTCCTGATGATCCATGGGAAAAACTATGCATGGAGACTACATCACAGAACTGTTCTGTAGAATCCTTGAATATCGTTCCAGTCTGGAAATCTGAATCTGCACCGTTATCCATCGTAGAAGGCAGAGATATTAACAGTTTCTGGATGCACAAACTGAAGATTTTGTCTTAATTATGAGGAACTTTTCTGACAGCAAGCAAAAGAAGGAAAAATGAGTTATTTTGCTGTGAAATTGCAGGTGTAATGTGTTAGAACCGCATAGATTCGAAAAGAAACTCGCACACACAAGTCTCTTGCAAGAGATTCACAAAGGCTAAGCAAGACTCGGCGGATCAAAATGAATCCGACCTATATTGATCCATTTTTATGTAATAAAACTTCATCATATATATATATATATGGAAAGAATCCCATTTTTTTTTTATCATAAGAAGTTATAAACCTTCAAACAATCTTTTCGTGACAGCGACATATATAGAGATCAATCTAGTTCAAAGGTTTAAATACTCAACGTTAGAATGCGTAACCTGCCACGTGCAAAGTGAATTAGAAGTGGCACGTGAAATTTGATCAATGGCCTCTTACGTGCAAGTCAGATTAGGAGTGACATATGAAATTTGATTAATGGGGGTGGGTGCACTCGCGAAAGGGGGCAACGGTATTAGAATGTCCAATCCTAAAACCGACATTGACAATAACAATACATCTAAACATGACCAAATAATTTTTGACCATCAAGAGGCCAATTATTGAAGGAAAGATACATACACGCATATGGTTGATAGGCCTTACAACTTATAATTAAACCCCTTTTCAGTGTTGTCTTCTGAGTTAGGTAATAGGTGAATGAACATCACATGTATATAAAAGAGGGTTTTTTTTTCCAAATTAATTTTTTTTAAAAAAATATTTACAAAAATATTTTTTAAAAATAAATATTTACACATTTGGGCTTCGCTTGGCGGTTGGGGTGCCGAGCGAGGGGTTGGCGTGGGCCCAGCCCCTTGCTCGGTAGTTGGGCTGCCGAGCAAGGCCCATACCGGGCCTCCTCCTCTTCTTCTTCTTCTTCTTCTTCTTTTTTATTTTTTTATTTATTTTTTATTTTTTAATTTCATATTTTTTTAAATTATTGATACTTATAATATTATAAATTTTTTCTTGTGAAGCTTATCTTTACAATATAATTAGCAATAATTAATGTAAAAATATATTAAGATCTATAATTAATAAATAATGTTGTAATTATGTAATTAATTTAAAATATTCATAAAATAAAATTGGTAAGATATATGAAAAAAATGAGATTTTCATGATATATTCATCTATTGGAGAGGTAGAAACCCAACCGGAAGATGAAACGGTGATGTGTCAAGAACTGGCGGATCGGGTCGACAACATCGGATTGGGCTCAATACATGCTATTTCTACTTATTTGGGTGGTTGTACTGGATATCAGGTGTTCACTAGAGTACACCTTTGTTTGCATACTGATCAGGTGCTTAAGGCAATGAGAGAATCCGATTCACCTAAACCTGCTATTTTTGCCATGTCCAATCCCACAAACAATGGTACCTGTTTGCATTGACTTCAAATTCCTTCTTAAGAATAGCTGTATGCTGTCTTATTTGAGGTCTATTTTTCTTTTCTCTGCGAACAAAAAGTTGATCAATCTATGAACAATCTGAATGCACTCCTGCTGATGCTTTTAAGCATGCTGGAGAAAATATAGTTTTTGCTAGTGGAAGCCCTTTCACAAATGTTGATCTTGGTACGTCGTTTCTTACTGATGCTTTCCATGCACGGAAGGATTCGTCTTTCGTTCCTAAAGCCAAACCATATCTCTGTACCTTTTACTTCCATAGGGATAACTGATGGTGGACTTACAATAATTACTGCCTTCGTGTACAAATTCTGAACTGCCACAAGTGTATAACTTCTACAACTACTAGCTTATGTATATGTTGGCAGGGAACGGAAAAGTCGGTCATGTAAATCAAGCAAATAATATGTACCTTTTCCCTGGGTTGGTGCTTTTTTGTGACAATTCTACATATTCTATCTTGGAATTTCTCTTGAATTTTGAAATGTTCATGGTGGTTCTGTTGTTTTGAAACAGAATTGGCCTGGGAACCCTTCTTTCTGGTGCTCATTTTATCACTGATGGAATGTTACAAGCAGCTGCTGAGTGGTAGGCACATTACAATTCCTTTTCTTATTTGTCTTCTTTTAACAGATTTTTCTTTGCTAGGCTGGACAAAAAAAAAAAAAAAATATCGTTGTTCTAATAATAGATGGTGAAAGTCGGCTAAAGAACACTAGAAGTGCCAAAACTTGTGTACAGCGCTCACTTTAGTGCCAAAACTTTCAAAACGATCATTTAAGTGCCAACTTTTTTAAAAAACGATCACTTCAGTGCCAACTTCAATTTCAGCTAACGTGGCTTACCGGAAATCCGACACGTGTTTTTTTTTATTAATATTTGAGCTGACGTGGCTCGGTAGAGTTGACACTAAAGTAATCGTTTTTTAAAAAAATTGGCACTTAAATGATCGTTTTTAAAAAAAGTTGGCACTTAAGTGATCGTTTTGAAAGTTTTGGCATTGAAGTGATCATTTTTCAAAAATTTTAGCACTTAAGTGATCGTTTTGAAAGTTTTAGCACTGAAGTGAACGCCGTACACAAGTTTTGACACTTGTAGTGTACTTAAGCCGGTGAAAGTCATACTATCAAAACTTGAGGGGGTCAAGTTGAAACATTTACATCCGATCTGAAGACAAAATGACTGAAGACTTGATATTCTCTTGTTCCTTGAGTTGCTAATTTCATCTTGTTGCCAGCCTTGCTTCTTATAAGACGGATGAAGAAGTTCAAAATGGCATCCTGTATCCATCTATTAATAGGTAATAGTTTCTCCCCTTTCTTGTATGTTTGTCCACAAAATCATATGAACAGTGATGTGATCCCAGAGGCGTGTATAAGTTATTTTTCCTTTGTATATCATGGGATAGTCGACTAGTTTTATTGGCCATTCTTCTAGCTTGACTATAGTAGTCTCTTTTATTTGGTGCTTGAAAGCCTGACTAAAGTAAAGCCTCGTTACCAGTCTTGGTGCATAATTACAGTGATGCTTTCTTGTGGAGCTCTGGATATGTTTTCGTCGACATTGTTTATGAACAACATTCCACCTACAGATTTGGGTCAACCTGAAATGAATCTTAAAATGTTTTGAGTGCTCCAATCTCCTAATTATGCACATTCTAAGGTCACAATGCTGAGCTAATGCTATCGAATCTGATGGGAATATTGTTGCTATGCAAGTGCAATGTTGCTCATGAGGATGTAGGTTGGCCCGATGCAATATGGTTTGCTCCTGCCCTGCTTGAGCTGTAGCTGGCTTAACTTTTTCACTTTAAATGTGCTGATCATATTTTGTATGATGCAGCATTAGGCATATAACAGCAGAAGTTGGGGCTGCTGTTTTACAAGCAGCTCTTGCAGAAGAACTGGCTGAGGGACATGGCGATATTGGGCCGCGAGAACTGATGCACATGTCAAAGGTATGAATGACCTTAGCCTTATCTTCAATCGTAAAATTGAACTTCATAGAGATGCATTGCTTTCATATGGATTACACAACCTGGAAGGATGAATACCTTTTCAGTCGTGTGCCTTCTCCCTTCTAGATGTAGCCACTTAGAAACTCTATGCGCTGCATCTTCTGATGGGGATGGAATTTCTGGTGACAAGATCAAATCGTGGTTTATGGCTCAACAATAGCTTGCACATGGTGACCTCAGATATGCAGCCCTTACTGATGGTTCATTACTATGAATGCAGGAGGAAAAAGTGCAATATGTCAGAAGAAACATGTGGTACCCTATCTACAGTCCCCTTGTTCACGAAAAATAGAGCCTCGACCTTCCAATCTATCCGCAGAGGTTAATAAAATACTGGACGAGATAAAGTGTAGCCACGCGGACGACTCGAGTTGTAGACGACTCATGAGTCTCACGTGAAGAACGATGATGAAGAAAGATTCAGGACTAGGAATATGCTACTACTACTGCTACGGGTGAACACACTTTTAACTCTAGATTATTTGTGCGGGCATTTGCCAGGTGAATCACTGCGGTATTTGCATATCATGTGGTGTTAGACTTTAGATGATCAATTTTATGGCTGTTCCCATACTTCTTTCCCCGAAAGCTGATGCCCTCTTGTTATGTGAATCTCCACGCTGATGAATCTCACCAGCCGAATGCAGCAAGACATGCTTATAGATGCATTCAAGGCACACATTTGCATTCATGTTTCAACTATTAAACGTGCTATGTAATCCGACTGAGGAGTCCTAAAATCATCCCTTCAATCTTGTTCACGTAAAACGTGCAAGGTCATCGATCGGTTATCTATTGCAAGTCACCGGTGCTTGTTTTTCTCTCAACCACAAGTTTGAAAGGTGCAGGAAGATATCACAAATGAGGACTGCAACGGCGCAATTCCCGTCACTGAGAGGATGTGAGATTGAACCCAAGTAAAACATCTAAAACAGTGGGATATGAAATATCAATCTGTTGAGGGCCGTGATCTACAACTAGACCATCATCTAGTTTGCCACATAGTAGAGATAGCTGAGATAGACTTTCCATTCACGAGGAAGACTATACTACTATCTTCTATCAAAATTCTGACTCTTCCTTCCTAACAAAGAAGCAGCCAGAAGGACCACCATTTGGAAGAAGTGCCAGCTTCACTGGGCTTTCGGCTCCTTCCTCAACCGGCAGGATACCGGTGTTGAAGTTGATGTCCGTCTCGACAAATCCGGGGCACACGCAATTGGCGGCGATACTCGGGTGCTTCTTTGAGAGAATCCTAGTGTAAGAATTCATGGCCGCTTTCGAGATGCTGTAAGCGGGCATGAAGGCAGGCCACCCTTTGGCTTCGGACGAACCGTCCTTGGAGTCCGCGAGGAAAGCCTTCATGATTCCCTCCACTTTGTCTTCTATGATGTTCTCGGGATCACTCAGAATTCCCCTGGCCCATTCATTAGACATTCTCTGCAAAAAAAAAAAAAATCACCAAAATTAACAAATCCTTAGCATAGAAGGAGCTTCAATCCAGGGATTAGACACAGCTACAAATGCAAAATGGAGTCGAAGGCTTGAATCCAATTGCATATTATACAAATCCAGGAGCTAAGTGAAAAAAAAAACAAGATCCGAGTGAAGGCTTCATGGGTTTCGGTCTGTTCATTATCCAGCAATACATTTCTGGTGTGACCTCATCCTAGAAGTAAGCTAATTCCACAAAATGGACTCATTATCAAGGTGAAGACCACCTTAGGGCGAACACTCTCGCTCGATAGTTGTCCTAAGGAAGGTTTATCTTTCGCGATTGATGCAGAATCCTCTTGGCGAGAACCAGACCTACTGCAATTGACCAGAATGTAGATACCATTTACAAAACTTAAATGGATGAATTCTAAGAAACCATAAACTAGAGAGCATCAGCATGGAAATGTATTCATCTAGAAGGAATTCCTCTCATTACAATAGCAAGCTGACGAAAAATGGAGCACAACTCTGTCATGAGGTTCACCTCTTACTAATGATCGCTAATCATCTATTTCGAATCATTTCCTATGGTCATCGGAGCCCCTTTTCCATTCTGTATCATATATCTGCTTTGTGGGTTTCATCAGCTACTGAATTCTGTCCTACATTTCTGATTAATCTAAGTTCAAATTTTCGACAACCTAGTCTATGAACTCTGTGCTTACCTCAAGCTTCCCCATGCTGGATGAAACATTTACTATCCTCGGCGAATCAGATAGTTGGAGGAGGTCGATATGAGCCTCCACCATTCGTTTGGCCCCGTAATAGTTTGTTTCAATACACGCCTCAGCTACTTCATAAGGTTGGGTCATGATTTCGCTCCAATTGACTTGGGCACCTTCCTGCATCAAGATGGAAGTTGCTCATAATCAAGTAATATTGGAAGACTAACCACCTAAAGATTCATTTATCTCGACTTTCAAAAAGTAGGCGGGTTTCCCTCTCTTAGTATGCAATCCATTTATTCAAATGGTGATTGTTTTACTCCACTATGTTGCATAAGTAGATGCTTCATGCTATACTTCCTGGCAGTTCGCACAGAAAAAAAGAACCGACACCAACATGACATTATATGATTTGCAGACTAGCCAGGTTCTTGAGAAACCATCATAATTTGCCAGCTCCATGGCAGGAAAAAAGACTGACTGAAAAAAATAAATATTCGATGGCTTGTTCTAAAACCAGTTCTGATCTTTGCTTGATCCACCTAATGCATGAGGAGAGAGTTCAAAACTTGGAGCTTCCAGCTCCAAAGTTCATGTAAAGCGATTCTTTCCACCGGGGGAGCTTGCACCCTTCACATACTCAACTGTTATAAATGCTGGAAAATCAAGGATTCGAGAACTTGCCTTACCAAAACCAGAGGCCCTTAAAGCATCCCCATCTATAATGGCTCCGGGAACCCCGGCATTGTTCACCTGGACAAAACTTTCCATTGTTTATTGCAAGTTTTCAGTATTGGGTTGACAAACGGCGGGATCAAATAATGATTGGAAATGCATATATACATATACCAATATGTCCAGCTTTCCGAATTGGGTCTTGACGAAATTTGCAAGGGATAAAACGCTAGAGGGATCAGAGACGTCGAGCTGATGAAAAACTACGTAGTCAGGCAGACCCGAGTCTTTCAGCTTGTGAATTGCTTCAAGCCCTCTTTTCTCATCTCTAGATGTTAACACCACCACGATCCCATTTGAAGCCAGCTGCCTGCATATTTCAAATCCAATTCCCTTGTTTGCACCAGTAACGACTGCATACCTAAGTAAATCCGAAGCGGGAGGGATAAGAAGAGGCTTTTGCAGAACAGTATGAACAAAAAAATAGAAAAAAAAAAAAAACAAATAGAATGCATGCATAAAACCCATTAGAGATTACCTGTCACGCCTCGACCCTCGAGTACGCGGCATCCCTACCAAATCGCCTCAGGTCATAAAGGATAACGTCCTAGGTACGCTATCGACCTATGATACCATTGTCGCGACCTAAAAATTGGTTTTTTCAGGTTAACGGATTATTAGGTTAATTAGATTAACTAACCTAATTCAGACTCTCCCAAGTCCTACCGAATCGCAACTTAGGTTCAATTACATGCCAAGATTTTAAATTGGAGCCGCCACTAATCTTTTATGGTAGGTAGATTAGAAACCTAAATAAAGTATTAGGGAGAAAATACTTTATTTCATACGAACCAGAGATTAAATGGATTCGGGGACTTGGTTACATTAACTTTTCGATTAATGCCCTTTCGGTACCCGATTTTCATGAAAAATCCTTAGTTTGATGATTTGAATTAATTTTTTTTTTTTGGGTTTTCTTTTATTAAATGCAATGCTAATGCAACCTACCTATATGACATGTGAGATGTAATGACATGGCAAAAATACGTGACATGGCATAACGACGTGGCAAATATGCATGACAAGGAAAATATAATAATGCAAACTAAACTATAATGCTATGCAACGTGGATGGTATTTTTTTTTTTGGTATATTTTTGTGTATTTTCGGATTCATGAAAAAAATAAAGGTAAAAACTACTCTAATGTGAAGTAACATCTAATTTAACTTAAGAAATTGATTTCTCAAAGCCCTAATTTTATTAGACATTATTTTCATGCAAAAAGTGAAAAGAAATGTGATTTAGCTTAAGAAAACGTGACATCTTTTTTGGGATTTTTTAGGAATTTATTTAAACCATGAAAACAATGAAATTTGAACAAAAATAAACAATATTGCCCATAAAACACCTTTAAATCCGAAATTCCGATTTGTATTCACAACATCCCCCGAGATTAGGGTTAGCAAGTGAATATATCATAGAATTACCGTCGTCCCTATATACGTAGGGCAAACCTTGAAATTCTATTTAGGAATTAGCGATCCGCTCCTCGAGATCGAGGATTTGATATCTAATTCACACGCACGGGCACGATCGTACTTCGAGATCGAAGTCATATGTTGCCTTTAATGTACGTTTTTCGAGGGACAAGGCACAAATAGGGAGCATGTGTTATGGGCAATATTGCTTACTAAAGTTCAAGCTTTATGACAATAAATGGCAAACAATATGCAGAATATAAACATGCTAAATATAAAAGTAAAAATCAATCAAGGCTACATGAATTTCGAAAATCCATAGGGGATTACCAAAATTTTAAAGGGCATATGGCCCTATCCGCAAAGGATTCACATATCTTTTAAACTTAGAAAATTATCTCTTGAGATTTAAAAAAAAAATTTAGATAACTATCCAAACCTAAAAGATATGATCAGAATTTTTAAGGGTTTCAATTCACCACAAGATAATCTTGGACATTCGAAAAGATGTGCACAATATCTTTAAGATGTGATCGGGATTCGGATTATCTTAAATTCAAATCAAATATCCAAAAATATGCTTGTCAATTCAGAATATACTTCAGATATCATGACATCCCCAAATTATGATCTGGAACCAAATTATATTCAAATCAAATCACATGATATACAAAGATATGCCAATATCCCAAAGTCGAATTCAATGATACTCATGATATCCACAAGATAACTTCCAATTCAGATTTTTTTTGAACTAGGTAATAATCTCATCATATCTGAATATTGCATTCATCTAAACCTTAAATTATGCAGTCAATTTTCAGAATATTTGGGATAAAGATGATACCTAATTCGAACTTGAATCGAAGAAATTGCACACCAAACTTGGATGATTGAACCGATCGACTACGGAACGTTGTGCGCCCAAGGGATTCGATGAAGCGATTTTGCAGCAGCTAACTTGAGCTTGAATCTTGAATTGAGCCTGAAAATGTGCACTTATTCGGCCCCAAACTTGTAGCAATTTAAGGACGAAACAGCAGCAAAGTCAACCCGAACGGCAAAGGGATTGAACACGAATCGGCAGCAGATGCAACCCCGAACAGCAAGTAATCAGGCACCAAACTGCAGCAATAGGTGCAAAACCGCAGCAATAGAGGGAAAACCGCAGCAATAAGTGTGAAAACCGCAGTAATAGCCTTAAAACTACAGGGAAAAACAAGAAAACCGCAAGGAAAGAAGGTGGTCGAAGATTGATGTTTCCTTGTTGCCGGAGGACCCGCCTTTCTTTCTTTCTCTCCGAATATTTTCACGTCAAGTCTGATTTTTTTCTAAACGAGAGAGATCCCCTTGTGACGTGAATGTAAGTCCCTTTTATAAGCAAAGACCACTAGGGTTTTCTCAAGATCTCCATGCTTTTTTTTTCAAAAGAATATAGTATTATCTTAATATAATTAAAGCTTTAAGGGTTATTAAATAATGCAGATTTTCCAAGCCCAGCATCACACATATATCTGCAAGATTTGATCCATGTTATATTCGTGGCCTTGATCAAATTTCCAACCAACATGGGCTCGGTCTTGCTCAATTTTGACGAGGCTTAGGACTCTTGTTTTTGCCTATGAATTTTGGACACCATATCCCCTTCGCGTGCTTGCTAAATTTCTGATGAGTTCTTGCTCGGACCCTATGTCAATTTCAGATTCGCTTCCGCCACGGGTCCAATGCAAAATGTAATGCATGAATACTAAAATTGAATGAAAAATGATGAGCTATTATTTTTGGTAGGAATTAAAATTTAACTCCAGATTTTTATGCAAAATAAATGATTAAGAAGAAATCAAAATTTAGGTGTCAACAGCTGCCCCTCTTTGAGTGGAAGCTCGCAGAGATTTCGCTCAAAGACAAAATTGAAACCTAAATTTTGACAACGCAAATGATGAATGATGAAAAAAAAATTTATGCAAAGGAAATGATGCATGGTACGCAATGCTATAAATAACATGTGCCAAAACTTCTCATTTTCCCATATTAGAGAAACCTGCATATGGATCGTATACGAGAATACCTGTTTTACCGGATACCTCATAAACCGATGATTCTCTTAATTTCCAAGCTTCTGATGCGAGGATTTCAAGGTACTGGGCCCATCTGTTATCAGAGACCTCTCCCCGACGCGAGACAGCGCAAGATATGTGTAATGTTAAAGATATGTTTTTCGGGATCACAAGAGCAAATCGAGATTATGAACCCGGAACAATATTCAGATCACAAGAGCAAATCGAGATTATGAACTGAATAAATTTTAAAGCCACAAGAGCAAATCGAGATTATGACTTTAACTAAAATTTATCGAGACCACGAGAGCAAATCCATCCTGGTTCGATAAAATTATCTCATGAAGTTAATCATGAGTTAAATAAATATCCAGACCACAAGAGCAAATCGAGATTATGGATTGGAAAACTATTCGGATCACAAGAGCAAATCGAGATTATGGATTGGAAAACTATTCAGATCACAAGAGCAAATCGAGATTATGATATGAATAAAAGAAATCAAGAACACGAGAGCAAATCCATCAATGAACTTGATAAAGATTTATTGAAACCATGAGAACAAATCCATCCATGGTTTGATAAATACCTCATGAGAGCAGGTCGATCATGAGCGGGATATGTACCAAATCGGTATTGAAGAAATGTGTCACCCGAGATGAATCAAGTCAATACACAAGAGGTCAAAATGACAACTAAAGTCAATTTTGAAAAGGGTTCAGAAAACTTACCTGGATTTTCTTAGCAATGAATAGGAATGGGCTAGGCCGATCGCATCATACCTACTTAATGACTTGTGGTGCAATTATGAGCAAATGCAACATCATATGTTAACAAATTTTGTGAGCTTTTTGCTTGCATTATAAAGCTTCACTGGGGAATTCTATCAATGAGGCAAGCCTGTCTGATCTTTTTGATAAATCTGAACAAATTGAATGAGGAACCTTCCATCGGAAAGGACTTTCACTCATTCTCATGAAAAGGCTTTTGAAACCCGACCATTGATGCTGGTACGACAATTACTCAAAAATTTGCCATCATCACACTTGACAAGGGTCCGGGTATTCTCGCAATCGGTATGACTAGACCAATCCGTGAGGTCTTTTATAGGGACCGTAATTCGGGCTTGGTCAGAGGTTTATCAAAGGGGACTCATATGAGTCATTTTTGGCTTTGAAATGAAATGAGATTCTTGTCGGCTTGCATCGGGTTTACAAGTCGGGAACCCCGCAAAATGAAGTAAAAATGATCTTGCTCGCACTTCTTCAAGCGATATTTGTAAGCAATTCAAAATCCTACATTAACCCAAGTGCCCTAATGCGAAGAGACTTTTGGTAATGGTTGTAATGTAGGTTCGGGGTAGGCCTAGAAATGAAAGGCTTATTTGCAACAAAGGGTGCATAATGATGAGACTAGTGACCATCTCTTTGCTTAGAATGGTATTCTTGCAAACTCTTTGGGGAACATTCTAATGCGTCCAACTGAGACACTCCTTCATTCTAGAGATTTTCCCGGGGGTTTTCCCTCTTTTCTTTTACAGGAAATGGCCCCTTTTTTTTTTTTTTTTTTTTTTTTGGGCCGCATTTCTCATTTTTTCTTTTTCCCATTTTTTTTGGATTTTGGGATGTTCAAAATTTTGCCCACTGTTTTCTTTTCTTTTTTTTTTTAGTGGTAAACCTTTTCTTTTCTTACTTCCTTCTCTCGCCTCTCTCTTTTTTTTTTCAAAAGGAAGGAAGGGGTCTCATCCAGGCCCTGCGTATTTTGCTGGCAAATCTTTCGAGTTCGAGTTTGCCCCAAGGCATTTTGCTCATTCGTCGGATGATCCGAAATGATTCCTTGCTAGGATGATCACCAATTGGGTTACGAGAAATGAATCCGCCGCTCAAATTTGGTTTGCAAAGGGATAAATGTGTATGATGTAGAGAATGAAACGCTCTTCGTCATGTCTAAGGCACTTGGACTAATACAGAATTCGCATGCAATAAATACACTCAAAGATTGATGCAAGTGAGAGCAAGAAAATTTTAGTCATTCCTTGATCTGAGAATTGCCCCGGTGTGGGGTTGTTCCTGACAGGGGTATGAAATAAAACCACCGTTCAAAGGGGTTAAGCAAAGGGAAACCCGTAGTGTATGGATAGATAAAATGAATGCCTTTCATCGTTTTGGTCGTCATACTTTTCGCGAGATAACCCTTTGCCTTGTGGGCATGAAAATCCTCACTCAGCTCACTGGGGATTGGAAATGCATGACGTGTATGGAAATGGCTCGCCTTTCATCGTCCCGAGGTTTTCTCATTCAGTATGATCATTTGGGCCACAGAGATTGCCCGATTTAAATGATCTCCCAATGAAAATTAGCAATGCAGACAAAAATTTGATGAAATGAAATTCAATTTGATTTAATTTTTCATAAAAAAATGCAAATCAAGCATATTCGGACGTGAAAGAATTCTCAAGGAATGGGGAGAGAGTGGATCGCCCCGGTATAAAGAGAAATGCGCATGAGATCAGTCAATTGAGGACTCAACATGCTCCAGTTGTTCGAAGATGACCATATGTTAATCATGTGCTCCCGCAAGGAGGAAAAGGAGTATCATATTGAGAATAACATAAGATAGAGAAAAAGATACTTCCCTTCCCAAGTCAGAGTTTGTTGTTGATTTGCCCCAATTTCTATCAAAATGGATCATGTCCAATGATCGCGGCGTTGCCACGATTAGGGTTTGCAAGTGCCTCCGGATGTGCCCCAAGTTGGGAGTTCATGATAGATGTTTCTTCCGTTGATCATGGTCCAATGATTAAGCTTCGATTGTCTAAAGGCTTGATGCATGGTTTTCTGCTTGCCTCTTGGAAATTCCTGAACATTTAATAAAGAATCAAATAGATAAACAGGGTTAAGCACACAGTATTATTTCGAAAACTTTACAAAACATTTCGATTTTAGAAAACCTCGGGATGAAACATCTTGAAGAAGCCCAACCCTCGGTGCTTACCATAGATGACATATTTTTTATCGTTGGTTATCGTCATTGGGTCGGTTTAAGATACTTCGACAAGATTCAAAATATAATGAAAAACATCTGTAATTTTATTGATATTAAATCAATCGAATTACATTTTATTGAAATTGAAATCCTAAAGTGCAACATGGAATGAAAAGGGAAATCCTAGAAAACAGTAAAAATTCCCACGCAGGGGAAATGAAAGAACTGAAAAATGATTACTCTTGAGGGCCAAAGCCCATCCTTAATGATGATTCTTCAAACATCGCCTGAATGATTCGGTAGAGGGTTTTTTTGAACATTTGGCTGGCTGCTTGTCCGAAACGAGAATGCCCCAGAGTCGAGCAAGTCTTGGATGCGATTCTTGAGTACATAACAACCGTCCGTATCATGTCCGGGTTCTCCTCGATGGTAGTCACATTTCTTAGTCGGGTCGTACCTTGCAAAGGTTGCATAATTTGGCCGCATAGGCTCTGTTGACAATAAGTCCTTCTTACGTAGGACGGCCAAGACCTGCGACACAGTACCGTGCAAAGGAGTAAACCGCCGGTTGCGCTTGTATCCTCTTTGTCCCCGAGTACTAAAATTCTCCGGCTGTTGATTAGGGGTTTGAACCTTGGGTGCTTGGACCGAGCCTTATGAGTATAAGTGACATTCACTTGTGGGGCGGGCTCTTTGTCTTTCTTTACCGCGAACCGTTTAGCAGGTGCACCAACATCCTCATACCAACCTTTCTTCATGCCACTCTCGACTTCTTCAGCCATTGCAATGAGATGGCTGAATGACGTGGCAGCGGATCCCAAAACTCGAGTTCTCATAACTTGCGGCGGGGTGGAAACAAACAATTTCATGAGCTCCCTTTCGGGAGGGACCGGTTTCGATTGAGATGCCACGTTCCTCCACCTAGTGGCATACTGCTTGATCGTTTCTCCTTTCTTCATCTCAAGCTGCTCAAGATCTTCTCCGGTGGTGAGCACGTCCAAGTTAAAACTAAAATGTTTGAGGAAAGCATTAGCTGCCTTCTCCCAATCATCCATCCGATAGATCTCGTAGTCCGTATACCATCTCATGGCAGCTTCCTTTAGACTAGCCTGGAAAGTCTGAACCATTAGGGGGCCGTTGGTCGCATGCTTGTTCATTCTTGCTCGATACATCTGGACGTGCTGGACCGGGTTAGAAGTCCCATCATACGTCTCGAAATCGGGCATCTTAAACTTCTCTGGCACCGTGACCTTTGAAAAGACAGACAGGTCAATCTGGGGTATGCTGTGCGTTCCTTCCATCTCACGGATTCGCTGCTCCATTTGGGCCAATAACTTGGCCATTTCAATGGACGGTCCCATAGTCACGGGGCTGGCTTGGGAGATGAGAGCTGGTGATGGGGCGCTCGAGCTAGCGCCAGCAATGACAACATCCTCTAGCGGCATGGTGTAATCAAGGACATGCTCGGAAGCCTTCTCGGGATTGCTTGCGGGAAGGGTCGGAGAGACGACGTTCTGAGGTGTCGGGCCGGTCGGGTGCTTAGCAGAAGCAACAGTAGCAGCCATCATACGTTCCATCATCTGGCTCATCATACCCTCAAACCTCTGGTTCATAACCTCGAATTGCTCTCGCAGAGCTTCCTGGATCGCGTTGTTGATTTCAGCCTTGTCCGCCATTTTCTTAGCCACCGATCGGGTAATGTGTGGAGGATCCGTGATAAATTACCTTGCAAAAGAGAGTCATATGATGAGTATAATGCATAAGAGACGTCGAGTCGATCCATGGCTATACTAGACTCATGAGCACTTGACTCGTGACCTTGACCTGCAGGTTCCAGTCTCGTCGGGTTTCGGGAATTTATTCATGAAAAATCATCCGATTGTGAAAATGGTGTGAAAATTTACTAACTTGGAGCCAAGAGGCTGATTAACAACTTTTGTGTTGGATGATCGAGCTAGATCTGAGTGGATCAAACCAGTTTAATGCATCTTTGTGAAAAATTACGTTCAGAAAACTGTTTCGTCCACCTGTTGTTAAAAGAACGAAGGACCCCTTTAAATGGTGAATTTAATTCCGAAATTTTTCAGGCTGTTAATTGAAACATATATCAACAACTTTCATGTTTGGTAATTTAACAATGCGGCACGTTTACTAGTAGTAAATCGCAAAATGAATCTGTAGTCTGAGAACGTGTCAAATTCCAGCCTGCCTGACTCCGGCCATTAATTCCATAAAAAATAGAAAACACGATGGATCATTACGAAATTTTTTGAATAGATGGTTCAAGATCTTATGAACATTTTTCATTTGAAGTGAGGAAACTGAATCCAACAGGAAACGGGTGTAAAAATTCTTACAGCACAGCAAGGTCAGAATGAGAACAGAACTGTTTTATTTATCTGAAACTGCAATTAAAGGATAACAAGCCTAACACTTGACGAAAGTTTCCCTAACAAGAGGCCTAGGAAAATAAAGAATGTGTCCAGACATTGAAAAGAAAATTAATTAAATGTAAGACCAATAACCAAACGACTCGATGACGATACGATCTCGATTTACTACTTCAAGAGAGCATTCTTGTTTTTCAACCGTTTCAATGCCCATGTCGCCTCTGCCGCTTTCCTCTTTGCCCGCTCCAATTGCTGCGTGAGATCTTCCACTTGAGCATGAAGAGTAGCCGTAGGTCGCACCTCTGGGATTACCGGTCGTAAGGCTTCAGGAATTGAATGCTTCTTGATGTATTGAGGGGTGGCATGATATATCTTTTCATTGCCCAGCAACTCCTTCCTCGGTAGCTTGAGCTTGGATGGCCGACAAAAATCCCACAATGAGCGGATGGTAATCACTGATTGTTCACGCTCCGGGACATTGACGGTGAAGTCGAGCAAAACACCTTCGGCCTCTAGGGGTGGTGGTAAGGTCTGGACAACTCCGTATTGACGTGCCACCCGTAGTGGATAATACTCAGTAGCTCCAGTGAATCCGAGCAAAGGGATTGGTCTTGCACCAGCGCTTGCCAAACGAGCCATACCTATCTTGAACCAACTAGCTTGCCATAGGAAACCCCTAGGTTTCGGATCCTCTAACAATCCTATCCACTCACAAAAATGGTAATCTGGAATTTTATCCTGTTTTTCTTTGAAAACAATGATTGGGGGAGAAAAATTTCTGAGCTTTTCGACTGTTACAAGATTTTGACATCCTTTAATATGAGAAAGGAACCATATTTGCAAAAGCTCAGCCGAACCTTTAAAAGTACCACATTTATCTCGCTTATACTTGTTCAAAGATATAAAAGTTTCCGCCAATATTGCGTTGACGAAATTTTTCTCTTCACAAACTTGTTGAACGAAGTAAGCTATCTTTGGGTTAATCGAATTTTTACAGTGTGGAAAGATTACTAATCCAAAGAAAGCCAGCAAGAAAATTTTCCCTTTTTGCAATGAAATAGCTTGATTAAAACATTCGGTCAAGAACGAGAATGAGCAATTCCCGTAATTAGCTTTTAAATTTCTTTGAACTTCAGCTATTCCAATATTCAAAAATTCAGCAAGCAAGAGTGGAGGATCAGTACCGATATATGGACTAATAGGTTCCGGATCTAGGGACTTTCCAATGAGCATGCTATATTCCTCCAAAGTAGGGGTAAGCTCATGCTTACCGAATATAAACGTCGAGGTCTCGGGGCACCAAAAATGAGCAATCGCCTGAATAAGCCCGGTACGGACCCGTATCTCACAAAAATGCACCAAACGCCCCAATCTGTGCTCCACATAATCTCGAGCTATGCTGTCCAGCTGAGTAAACCAACTGCCTAATCCCTTCTTGGGCATTGGAACGGTTCGGATGTTCTTACATTCCATGCGCTCCATGAAGTAGTAAATCGAGACACGACCAACCTAATTGCCATGGACCGACCGAAATAGTACACGAGGATAAGTAATTTGCACGAAAAGGATCAGAAAGCTTACCCACCAACATTATGACATTACACGGACATGCGCGTGACGAGTGTCAGGTGTGTGCCCTTTTTATGATTTTTTTTGAAAAAGTTCGAAATCTTATAGACAAACCGTACCAAATTAGATTGGTCAATGCTCAGCCTTTAAGAATTTCATTTAGGTCGAGGGTCCATTCCATGCTATGAGATTATAGCCAGGTTGGGTGATCCTCCGTACCAAAGCTCGGGATCAAAGATGGGGTCACCCATTCCCCGTGATCGAGGCTAAGGAGATTCCCAATCTTGATACCGTCCTAAATTTTACTAAGGTTTTGAAAATGGTGTAGTGCAAACAAATGAAAATTCATGCACAAGAGTTTATGATTCCCAAGATATTAAATTACAATATGACACAACTATCAATTATCCAAAACAAAGGTCGGATAATCAGAAAATCAATATAACAATTAACACCCAAAGAAAAAAAATGAACAAATTACAAATCCAAATCATCAATCAAGGAGAATCAACATGAAAATCACTTAGGCTTAAGTCCACCAGAATTTTTTTGAAAAAATTACCTCCCCGCCGGAGTCGCCAAGCTGTCGCGACCTAAAAATTGGTTTTTTCGGGTTAACGGATTATTAGGTTAATTAGATTAACTAACCTAATTCAGACTCTCCCAAGTCCTACCGAATCGCAACTTAGGTTCAATTACATGCCAAGATTTTAAATTGGAGCCGCCACTAATCTTTTATGGTAGGTAGATTAGAAACCTAAATAAAGTATTAGGGAGAAAATACTTTATTTCATACGAACCAGAGATTAAATGGATTCGGGGACTTGGTTACATTAACTTTTCGATTAATGCCCTTTCGGTACCCGATTTTCATGAAAAATCCTTAGTTTGATGATTTGAATTAATTTTTTTTTTTGGGTTTTCTTTTATTAAATGCAATGCTAATGCAACCTACCTATATGACATGTGAGATGTAATGACATGGCAAAAATACGTGACATGGCATAACGACGTGGCAAATATGCATGACAAGGAAAATATAATAATGCAAACTAAACTATAATGCTATGCAACGTGGATGGTATTTTTTTTTTTTGGTATATTTTTGTGTATTTTCGGATTCATGAAAAAAATAAAGGTAAAAACTACTCTAATGTGAAGTAACATCTAATTTAACTTAAGAAATTGATTTCTCAAAGCCCTAATTTTATTAGACATTATTTTCATGCAAAAAGTGAAAAGAAATGTGATTTAGCTTAAGAAAACGTGACATCTTTTTTGGGATTTTTTAGGAATTTATTTAAACCATGAAAACAATGAAATTTGAACAAAAATAAACAATATTGCCCATAAAACACCTTTAAATCCGAAATTCCGATTTGTATTCACAACATCCCCCGAGATTAGGGTTAGCAAGTGAATATATCATAGAATTACCGTCGTCCCTATATACGTAGGGGCAAACCTTGAAATTCTATTTAGGAATTAGCGATCCGCTCCTCGAGATCGAGGATTTGATATCTAATTCACACGCACGGGCACGATCGTACTTCGAGATCGAAGTCATATGTTGCCTTTAATGTACGTTTTTCGAGGGACAAGGCACAAATAGGGAGCATGTGTTATGGGCAATATTGCTTACTAAAGTTCAAGCTTTATGACAATAAATGGCAAACAATATGCAGAATATAAACATGCTAAATATAAAAGTAAAAATCAATCAAGGCTACATGAATTTCGAAAATCCATAGGGGATTACCAAAATTTTAAAGGGCATATGGCCCTATCCGCAAAGGATTCACATATCTTTTAAACTTAGAAAATTATCTCTTGAGATTTAAAAAAAAAATTTAGATAACTATCCAAACCTAAAAGATATGATCAGAATTTTTAAGGGTTTCAATTCACCACAAGATAATCTTGGACATTCGAAAAGATGTGCACAATATCTTTAAGATGTGATCGGGATTCGGATTATCTTAAATTCAAATCAAATATCCAAAAATATGCTTGTCAATTCAGAATATACTTCAGATATCATGACATCCCCAAATTATGATCTGGAACCAAATTATATTCAAATCAAATCACATGATATACAAAGATATGCCAATATCCCAAAGTCGAATTCAATGATACTCATGATATCCACAAGATAACTTCCAATTCAGATTTTTTTTGAACTAGGTAATAATCTCATCATATCTGAATATTGCATTCATCTAAACCTTAAATTATGCAGTCAATTTTCAGAATATTTGGGATAAAGATGATACCTAATTCGAACTTGAATCGAAGAAATTGCACACCAAACTTGGATGATTGAACCGATCGACTACGGAACGTTGTGCGCCCAAGGGATTCGATGAAGCGATTTTGCAGCAGCTAACTTGAGCTTGAATCTTGAATTGAGCCTGAAAATGTGCACTTATTCGGCCCCAAACTTGTAGCAATTTAAGGACGAAACAGCAGCAAAGTCAACCCGAACGGCAAAGGGATTGAACACGAATCGGCAGCAGATGCAACCCCGAACAGCAAGTAATCAGGCACCAAACTGCAGCAATAGGTGCAAAACCGCAGCAATAGAGGGAAAACCGCAGCAATAAGTGTGAAAACCGCAGTAATAGCCTTAAAACTACAGGGAAAAACAAGAAAACCGCAAGGAAAGAAGGTGGTCGAAGATTGATGTTTCCTTGTTGCCGGAGGACCCGCCTTTCTTTCTTTCTCTCCGAATATTTTCACGTCAAGTCTGATTTTTTTCTAAACGAGAGAGATCCCCTTGTGACGTGAATGTAAGTCCCTTTTATAAGCAAAGACCACTAGGGTTTTCTCAAGATCTCCATGCTTTTTTTTTTCAAAAGAATATAGTATTATCTTAATATAATTAAAGCTTTAAGGGTTATTAAATAATGCAGATTTTCCAAGCCCAGCATCACACATATATCTGCAAGATTTGATCCATGTTATATTCGTGGCCTTGATCAAATTTCCAACCAACATGGGCTCGGTCTTGCTCAATTTTGACGAGGCTTAGGACTCTTGTTTTTGCCTATGAATTTTGGACACCATATCCCCTTCGCGTGCTTGCTAAATTTCTGATGAGTTCTTGCTCGGACCCTATGTCAATTTCAGATTCGCTTCCGCCACGGGTCCAATGCAAAATGTAATGCATGAATACTAAAATTGAATGAAAAATGATGAGCTATTATTTTTGGTAGGAATTAAAATTTAACTCCAGATTTTTATGCAAAATAAATGATTAAGAAGAAATCAAAATTTAGGTGTCAACAACCATAATAGGCAAGCGGAAGCGTATACACTCCAATTCAAATAGATATGACAGGGATAGCAAGTAGGAACATCCATAACAGTCAAATACCAAAATACAATTGTTGTTACCATATAAAAAGTAGACGGTAATTAATCCTATAGAGCTACTGTCATATACAACCCCATTCTTCGGGGCGGTTCTCTAGGATCAACAAAAGGTATGGGGTCAGGCGGGGTTAACATCACATCTATTCCCAAAAGAAGCTACATCACCATGGTCTTCAGCTCTACTCAAAAAAAAAAAAAAGGATCCTAAACTCCATCATTTTGAACCTGAAAAAGGTTAACCACGATGGGGTGAGATAAATCTCGGTGAGTCAACGCCTAAGCCCGACTAAGGTGTTGATTCGTCTAGAACGTTCGTCCAATGACCATATATCACAGAGCAATTAATCTCAATTATAGACAATTTACTAGCTAAGTGACCACATGTAATGCGACATGAATAGAATATAACAATCATATCGGTTTGACTCAATTATTAAGGCACTCAATCATTTACGAGGCATCACATCATCATTCATACATTCGACACCACACGAAGTCCATTTGTTATTGACGATGATCGGCGCAATTAGCGCGTTCAACTCGCACAACCGGCTACAATTAGCAGTGTCATCTGGTAGAACTAGGCATCGTCTCATATCCTCTTAGCGACGGTAACTACAAGCGGTGACCCTACCAGCCACGGCGAGTAAGCATTCCAATAAGGAGCATCGGTCCTTTACAAGCTGCGGCTGGCATCCGACAATCCATGAATCCCGTACCAGTGGAACATGGAGAGTCGTGCAACCGACGATTAGTGTGGCTTCGTGCACTAGGCACGATATGAGCTCGTCAAGCATTGCATCATCGTCCCATCATATGACCATTCAATCCATCCAACAACCATTCCATTTTTATCTTCAAGTATAGCCACATGCTCATGTAGTCATGATCAAGGTTCAGCCTTCGGCCATATTTATGCTAAATCATGTATTCGGTGCCAAACATGACCATATGAACACTCAAGCTCATCCACTGGACTTTGCAAGTAGTACGAGATAATTAATCCCCAATCAAGCATGCAATCAACCAACGGTCAATCAACTCACTCAATCGGAGAATCGATATAGACATTCGACTCCAACGAGTTGACCAATTTAAGTGTGGACATCCGTTCGAGTCATATACATTTAAGCTCAATTCCAAAGTATTCACTAATAGCTAATTCGATTAATCAATCGTTCATATGCCTATTTTTAGCTTGTCACTTGCTTGCGATCGAGCAAAAGCAACCATTCAATCAATCAATCCAATCCAGTTATCCATAGAATCCTAGCTAATCGGACTAGCTTAACCAATTAGGGCCATTGAACCTAAATCAAGTTTCTAACCTAAACAGGCTCTAATCGAACTACCTAAACACATAATAAGTTAATTAAACTAATCTGAACGTAATTAGCGACTTAACCAAGGATTATAAGTCAACTCACCGTCAATTGGGCGAGGCAAGTACGACGGTGGTCCTTGAAAATCCTCGGGCATGAACGTCGGACTTGGCTCGAACACTTGGCTCACGGCTAAATTTCTTGGACGAGTAGCCCAAATTATTGGCTCGCGGTCTAGGCTCACAGGCGCAATTTCTCGGCCAACTTGGCCCACGGACCAGGCTCAAGGGCCCAGGCTCTCGGCCAACTTTATAGGACACGGTCCAGGTTAGATTGGGTCATGGCCCAGCCAATTGGCCCACGGATCATGTCCAAAAACAGGGCACACGGGCTGGAAACAAGGCACGGTAGGGCAATCGGGGACTGTGGTGGCTCTTCAAGCGGGCTACGGGCGGCAGATGGTTCCAGGGTCGAGAGTGGAGGTGTGAGGTGGTCAGAGGGAGGCTATGGTGGTCGGTGGTGGTTGGAGCAGCGACGGCAAGGGCAGAACAGTCTTGTTTCTCCAAAAACTGGGCAGATTGAATAGTCTGGACGGCGTCGTGTACAGTTTCAATTTCGGGGACTAATCTGGGGGTTTTCTTTAGATGGAAATGTCGTAGAGAGGTAGAGGAAGGTGTGTACAAAGTTTGGGATGGTTTCGGGTCCGTTTGCTCGGGCTTTGTTTCTCCAAGTCAGTCTTTAAAAACTGCACTGTACAGCAGCATGGCAGGGGACGGTTTGGGCTGTCCGGGGTTCCAACGGCGTTGAGACTTCGTGAGGTGGTTGGTGGAGGTCTGGGGGGTGTCGGGGGACGTCGCTGGTCGCTCGTGGTGGCCGGAGTATACCGGAGCAGCAGCAAACAGAAGCTGCAGCAAGCAGAAACAGGGGTGCGATGTAGGGGCAGAGACAGGGGAGGTTTGGTCGGGGCTGTTCGGGTCTCCGACAGTGGTGGAGTTTCGTGGGGCTGATGGTAGAGCTCTAAGGGGGTCTCAGGGAGTGAGTGGTGGTCGGAGATGGGCGGAGGAAGGCGGCGGAACGGCGAACAGCTGTTGAGGACAGAATCGGGCAAAACAGAGGCTAAAACAGAGCAGACTGTAAGTAGCAGCTGTTTTGACTCCTCTGACGGTTCTGTGGCGGCTTCCAGCGGTCGAAGGTGGTGGTTGAAGGTCAGAGGAATGTTAAGATGGTTGGAGGACGTGGTGGTGTGCGGTAGTGGGCTGGTATCACAGAAAAATAGAAAGAAAAAGAAGAGGAAGGAAGAGAGTCGGTTGTGCAGGGGAGTTCGCGTGGAAAAGAGAGAGAGGAAGAGAAGAGTTGCCGCCTTTGACCAAGAAGGAAGGGATAGAGTGGGCCCCATCTCATTTATTTTCTTGTCTTGACATTCATAAGAAAACCTAGGGGAAAATTTATCATTTCAAAAATTGACAGAGGGTAATTTGGTCATTTTGCAACCAAGGATAATTCGAGCATCCGAAAATCCGACGGAGGGCAATTTACTCCAATCTCGGGTCAATTTGGTCAAAACGAGGCTCGGGCGCTAGAATTCCCATTTCTACGGCGCGACGACCAAACGATCTAACCCTAAACTAATTCGATCGACAAATTGGGAATTTTCCAATTTCCATCACTAAATCCTTAGAAATTCCATTCTAAGCAACAAACTGGGATTTACGGTCTTTCCATAACTGAATTCTACTACTAAACGGAAGTCAAATTTCTAGGGCGTCACAACTCTCCCCACCTTAGGAAATTTCGTCCCCGAAATTTAACTACAGTTACATTTCCTAAAAAAGATCTGGATAATTACGCTTCATAACTTCATCATTTTCCCACGTAGCTCCTTCGGTTCCATGGTGCTGCCAAATCACTTTGACTAACGGAATTGTCTTGTTCCGGAGGACATGCTCTTTTCGATCAACGACCTTGATTGGGCGCTCCACATATGACGCTCGCTCGTCCAACTCAATCTCTTCGTAACTTAGCACATGAGCGGGGTCGGGTTCATACTTCCTCAACATCGAGACGTGAAACACGTTATGAACTTGAGCAAGTCTCGATGGTAATGCAAGACGATACGCCATATTCACAATTCGTTCCAAAATCTCAAATGGTCCCACATATCTTGGACTTAACTTGCCTTTCTTGCCGAAACGAGATGTTCCTCTCATTGGCGATACTTTCAGGAACACATGGTCGCCTACCCGAAACTCCAAAGGTCTATGTCTTCTATCGGCATAGCTTTTTCGACGACTTTGTGCTGTCTTCAGCCTATCTCTAATGAGCTTGACGGCCTCCATTGACTGTTGCACTAGTTCGGGGCTTGTAATTTTTCTTTCGCCCACTTCGTCCCAACACAATGGTGTTCTACAAGCCCTACCGTATAATGCCTCGAACGGTGCCATTTGAATACTCTGCTGATAACTATTGTTGTAGGCAAATTCAACCAGATGTAACTCTTCCTCCCAATTACCCCGAAAGTCCAGGACACAAGCTCGTGGCATATCCTTGAGCATCTGAATTGTCCTTTCGGATTGACCATCCGTCTGCGGATGATACGCCATACTGAATTATAGTTTCGTCCCCAAAGCATTCTGTAGACTTTTCAAAATGTTGCGGTGAACTTAGGATCACGATCCGAAGTGATCGTCAATGGAACTCCATGCAGTTTCACGATATGCCTCACATATAGGTCTGCATATCTATCTAAAACAAAATCTTTTCTAACAGGAATAAAATGAGCTGACTTTGTCAATCTGTCAACTATAACCCGGATTGAATCATGACCTCTTTGACTTCTTGGTAATCCCATCACAAAGTCCATCGTAATGTGCTCCCATTTTCACTCCGGAATTTCTAATGGTTGCAGCAAACCTCCAGGTTTACAGTGCTGTGCCTTGACTTGCTGGCAGGTCAAACACTTAACGACGTATTTGGCTATATCCGCTTTCATACCATTCCACCAATAGTATTGTTTCAGGTTTTGGGACATCTTTGTACTGCCAGGATGGATACTATAGTTGCTACGGTGCGCTTCCGATAGGATATCCTCCTTTAACCTTTTGTCGTCAGGCACAACCAAACGTCCATGAAACTTAAGCATTCCATCCTCGGTTACCCGAAAGTCTACCCTTCGTTTAGTTGAGTCCTCCTAAAGGATATTTTGAATGGTGGGGTCTGTCAACTGCAGGGTCTTAATCCTTGCCTGTACTTCAGGTTCTCGAGCACACTCCGAGAAATACTTCCCATAGAAGGCTTCTACGAATGTATCCCACCTCGGGGCTATGCCTTCGGGGAAGATTCGTCCCTTGGATGCATCCCACCAAGTGCTCGCGTTACCTTGCATCCGATAGACGGCTAGGGTGACCTTGTCCTCATCAGTGCATTTTAGTAGGGCAAATGCCTTTTCCAGTTCTTTGATCTACAAGGTAGCAATCTCGGGATCTCCTTCTCCCACAAACTTAGGTGGTTTCAATTTCAAAAATGATTCCACTAACTTGTGCATTTATGCACCTTCATTCACATTCGTAGCTGAAGGGGCTCCATGGGATGTTTCAGCAGCTGTAGCATTCTGATTTGTTGTTTGTTGTCCCACCAATTCCCCGAGTGCTTCAAGAATTTCATTGATCATCCTCGGGTCCCGTCCAGGAGGTCCATGGGACGCTCCTTCACCTTCCAAGGTTTCAAGCCCTCTTTTCTCATCTCTAGATGTTAACACCACCACGATCCCATTTGAAGCCAGCTGCCTGCATATTTCAAATCCAATTCCCTTTTTTGCACCAGTAACGACTGCATGCCTAAGTAAATCCGAAGCGGGAGGGATAAGAAGAGGTTTTTGCAGAACAGTATGAACAAAAAAATAGAAAAAAAAAACAAATAGAATGCATGCATAAAACCCATTAGAGATTACCTCTTTGTTGATCCTTCCATTGTCCTCACCGCGAATAGTTGAGAAAAACGAAAAGCTAACTAGCTCTCAATTTTCTGTTCTAGCAGAGAGGCAACGCCATAGTTATCTTTCGCAAGAGATATTTTTCGTTGCAACTTTCTCGACCACGAAGTATTGGAATTATTATTATCACAAGCGATGCAGACACTGACGGTGTACCTGTGTACACTTAAATACAGGTACTAAGAAAGCAAGCGAGGGTGATGAAAGCAACATAGACACCAAAATCCACAAGTTATTCGGGCATAAAAAGTCTATGTAATTCTCGTACATATACATACGCAATTTCACAGTAAAATGACTCGCTTTTTCTCCTTTTCGCCTAGCTCTCGGAATGGTATCTCAGAATTGAGCCGAAATATTCGGTTGGTGCATTGAGTTAACTGTTAATACCACCTGCTTTTACGATGGAAATAATAGGACTATGGAGACAT
Organism: Rhodamnia argentea; assembly: GCF_020921035.1. Taxonomy (NCBI): domain Eukaryota; kingdom Viridiplantae; phylum Streptophyta; class Magnoliopsida; order Myrtales; family Myrtaceae; genus Rhodamnia; species Rhodamnia argentea. Next base: position 5,653,755 of record NC_063158.1, read on the forward strand.
ACGAGGAATCTAGAGAGCTGTTCTGTAACGTAGTCTCTATCCATGCATAGTATCATCCCATGGATCACCAGGAGCTCACAATCTGCAAACGAAATGGGCAAGAATTAACCTTACTTGCTACCAAGTGTCATGCATTTTATTCTTTTTCTCTCGTGCCATTTTTTTCCCTTTTGCATGAAGAAACGAATCCATGGTTGGAACGTAACTCTTTTGCAGGTTATGCAGTCGTGGTGACGGGATCGGACAATGGGGTCAGCATTAGCTTCGACTGGAGCGACCGCTGTCTTGACAGCAAGAGATGAGAAGAGAGGCCTTCAGGCAGCCCGGGAACTCCGAAACAGCGGCGCCCGACATCGTCTTTCATCAGCTCGATGTGGCTGATCCTGTTTGGGTTGCTTCTCTTGTGGGTTTGGTCGCTACACACTTTGGCAGGCTTGATATCTTTTGTAATGGAGCTCATTCTTTCTTTGGAAAATTCCAAATAAAAAGGCATCAAATGCCCAAGGGCCAAATAAATGATATTTTCGTCATTTTACATTTTTGAAATTTTTCCTCCTTTTTTTTCCTTTTCTTTTTCTATTTTCTTTTTCTTTTTCCTCTTTCTTTCCCCAGCCATCGCTGGCGTTGGGCGAGAGTGACACTTGCATCGATGGCTCGAGGAGGGAAGGATGAAAAAGAAAAAGAAAAAAAAAAGAAAAGAAAAGAAAAGGAAAAGAGGGGAAAAAAACCAAAAAAGTAAATGAAAAGAATGTCCTTGGTCATATCCTTCTTTAAAACAGTAAGAGCACTTTGGGTTTGTTTGGTTCAGCATTTGGCCAAGAGACTTTGAGAAAATGCAAATACCTTTGGGCTAAAGGTATTTTCCAAAATGCAAGTAGTATTTAGTAAAGTATATTTTAAAAACACATTGAAAAATAACTTTGACGTAAATGCTGTTTGGTAAAAAATAAACTTTGTAAAGTATTTTTACATTTTTGAAAAAAAAGCGGTGGTCAGTGGAGTCGGTGGAGGCAGCGATTGTTGATGGCGGTGGCGATGGTGGCCGGCGATGGTCGGTGGAGATCGGTGGTGGGCAGCGATGGCGGGCGACGGTCGGCGATCGTGCAATCGGTGGGGGGGGGGAGGGCGGCGGCGCTTGGTGGCGGGTGGCGGTCGGTGGTGCTCGGCGGTCGTGGGCGGTCGGTGACGACGGACGGCAGTGGTAGCGGGCGGCTGTGGCGGCGGGCCGCGGCCGGTGGTGGGTGGCTGGTGGCGATGGGTGGTGGCGGCCGTGATGGGTGGCGGTAAGCTACGGTGACAAATTTAAAAGAAAAAATTAGTTGCATTTTGCAAAAGTCCTTTAGAGGTATTTTGGGTTAAAGGACTTAGGAGGGTATTTGAAATGCAATTGCATCTCCCCAAAGTAAGCCAAAAAATGAACCAAATACCATTAGCATTTGGCCAAGGAACTTTAGAGCCCTAATGCTCATTCTTATTTGGAGTTTTTCCTTCTTTGTTCTATCCCCTCTCTTTCTCTCATTAATATTTATTCCAAAATATTTTGAGAATATAATTGAAGATACTTTGTTTTTATTCATTGTAAATTTAGATTTGTTAAGGAGTGAGAGAAGATTGAGGATGACAATCCATTAAATAAATGCTAGTCGATTGAAATGAGCCATGTGGCACAATCATGGGAGAAATTACAAAAAAAAGTTCTACACTAATTGCACTTATGTCAATCTAATCCTAAATTTTTGACGATTAGCTAATGTATACCTCCTGGCCAATTTTGATCGGAAATCGTTTAAGTGGATGCCGAGTTTCTATGTGGTACAACCATTGCCAATGTGGACAAACTTCATGATTTTTATGAACTTTTCCGAATTTTTATGTTTTCTTCTCTTTTTATTTGTTTCTTTCCTTTTTCTCCTACGAAGTTATAAAAATTGTTCACGATAACGCCGACCATCCTACGTGGCACCGCCGGCGTCAACCTCAATGATTGCCAACCAAAATTAGCTTTAAGGACTAAATTGACAAGTGGTTAAAATGTTTAAATTTAAATAGGTCAAATTGAAAGGTTTATGACTGAATTGACACATCTACAATAGATTTATGATTTTTTTTTTTGATAATTTCTCCCATAAATATTCATCTTGCTAGGTAATCACAGAGCTAATGTTAAATGTCACGTGACGAGCACATGAACGAATATACTTTCAATTTCGAATTCAACCGTATATAACTGAGAGTCGTACATACTTTCGAAAATCATAAGTGCCCCTGGAAAAATTAGAAAACAACTGTTGAACATTAAAATCAAAAGTGGAAGGTTAAGCCAAACACCCAAGGCTTTGTCTCCTCCCTCGGCCGCCAGGAGTATCGGTGTAAATCTATCGTGATCTCCAACTAGACCTTTATTTAGTTCACCACACAGTAGAGATAGGTGAGATAGACTTTTCATTCACAAGGAAGACAAGAGAGTGAAGGCTACTATCTTCTATCAAAATTCCGACTCTTCCTTCCTGAAAAAGAAGCAGCCAGAAGGACCGCCATTTGGAAGAAGCGCCAGCTTCACTGGGCCTTCGGCGCCTTCCTCGACCGACATGAAGCCGGTGTTGCAGTTGATGTCCGTCTTGACAAATCCAGGGCACACACAATTGACGGCAATACTCGGGTACTTCTTCGCAAGGATCCTAGTGTAGGCATTCATGGCCGCTTTCGAGAGGCGGTGAGCGGGCATGTAGGCAGGCCACCCTTTGGCTTCGGACGAACCGTCCTTGAAGTCTGCAAGGAAAGCCTTCATGATCCCCTCCACTTTCTCTTCCGTGATGTTCTCGGGATCACTCAGAATTCCCCTGGCCCATTCATTAGACATTCTCTGGAGAAAAAAAAAAAAATCACCAAAATTAACAAATCCTCAGCATAGAAGGACTTTCAATCCAGGGACTAGACAGAGATACAAATGCAAAATGGAGTTGAAGGCTTGAATCCAAACGCACATTATACAAATCCAGGAGATAAATGAACAATCGCAAGACCTGAGTGAAGGCTTCATGGGTTTTGGTCTGTTCATTATCCAGCAATACATTTCTGGTGTAACCTCATCCTAGAAGTAAGCTAACTCCACAAAATGGACTCTTTATCAAGGTGAAGACCTCCTTAGGACGAACACTCTCACTCGATAGTTGTCCCAAGAAAGGTTTATCTTTCGTGATTGATGCAGAAGCCTCTTGGCGAGAACCAGACCTACTGCAATCGACCAGAATCTAGATACCATTTACAAAACTCAAATGGATGAATTCTAAGAAACCACAAACTAGAGAGCATCAGCATGGAAATGTATTCATCTAGGAGGAATTCCTCTCGTTACAATAGCAAGCTGACGAAAAATGGAGCACAATTCTGTCATGAGGTTCACCTCTTACGAATGATCGCTAATTATCTATTTCGAGTCATTTCCTTTGGTCATCGGGGCCCCTTTCCCATTCTGTATCATATATCTGCTTAGTGGGTTTCATCAACTACTGAAAATCTGTCCACATACCTGATTAATCGAAGTTCAAATTTTCGACAACCTAGTCTATGAACTCTGTGCTTACCTCAAGCTTCCCCATGCTGGATGAAACATTTACTATCCTCGGCGAACCAGATAGTTGGAGGAGGTCGATATGAGCCTCCACCATTCATTTGGCCCCGTAATAGTTTGTTTCAATACACACCTCAGCTACTTCATAAGGTTGGGTCATGATTTCGCTCCAATTGACTTGTGCACCTTCCTGCATCAAGATGAAAGTTGCTCATAATCAAGTAATATTGGAAGACTAACCAATTAAAGATTCGTTCATCTTAACATACTCAACTGTTATAAATGCTAGAAAATCAACGATTTGAGAACTTGCCTTACCAACACCAGAGGCCCTTAAAGCATCACCATCCATAATGGCTCCAGGAACCCCGGCATTGTTCACCTGGACATAACTTTCCATTGTTTATTGCAAGTTTTCAATACTAGGTTGACAAACGACAGGGTCAAATAATGATTGGAGATGCACATATACCAATATATCTAGCTTTCCTAATTGGGTCTTGACGAAATTCGCGAGGGCTACAATGCTAGAGGGATTGGAGACGTCGAGCTGATGAAAAATTAGGTAGTCAGACAGACCTGAGTCTTTGAGCTTGGGAATTGCTTCAAGCCCTCTTTTTTCATCTCTAGATGTTAACACCACCACGATCCCATTTGAAGCCAACTGCCTGCATATTTCAAATCCAATTCCCTTGTTCGCACCGGTAAGGACCGCATACCTAAATACCAAAATGGAAGGATAAGTGATTTCTGGAGAACAGTACGAACAAACAGATACATGGAATCTAACCATGGACGAATGCATGCATAAAACCCATTAGAGAGTACCTCTTTGTTGATCCTTCCATTGGCTCCTGACCGTAATGCAAAGTTCGCGAACAGTTGAAAAACGAAAAGCTAACTAGCTCTCAATTTTCTGTTCCATCAGAAAGGCAACGCCATAGTTATCTTTTGCAAGAGATTTCTTTTGCTGCAACTTTTCTCGACCACAAGAATTGGAAAAATATCACAAGCGATGTAGACACTGACGGAGAGGCCATTCCAGTCCAGGGACTGAGAAAGCAAGCGAAGGAGATGAAAGTGACATAGACACCACCATCCACAAGCTATTCTCGCATAAAATCTATATAATTCTCGTATATACATATGCAATTTCACAGTAAAATGACTCAGTTTTTCTTCTTTAGCCTAGCTGTTGGAAATGTTTCTCAGAATTAAGCCAAAATCTTCGGTTTGTGCATCGAGTTAACTGTTAATATCGATGCCTTTACGATGAAACAAGATTGAAGATTCAGTATTCCAGACGTTGGGGACATACGGGGAATCTAGAGAACAGTTCTGTAATGTAGTCTCCATCCATGCATATTGTCCCATGGATCACAAGGAGGTCACACTCTTCAAATGAAATGACCACCGCAGGAATTCTTACTCTGCCCAAACATCGTCGTGCCGCAATTACTATACTCCATTTGAGAAGGCGCATCTAGGGTGGTTTTTTTTTAAATTTTTTTCTTCCGCATCATGTTTATCTGATGTCCGACAAATCTTAACGAGTGATAAAAGTATAGTTTTCATAAATCAATGGTTGAGACTTATTGAGACACCAAAACGATCTCTCTTCTGGGCAAATGATATGGATAGTAAGTTCTGTTTGGTAAATTGGGCAGTACTGATCTTGCCAGTGGCAATTAGCTACGCTAAAACCTCCTGATCACGATTAACATGTGCTATGCCCAAAAATCTCCTATACTTCAACCGGGTCTACGGCAAACAAGACACCCAGAAATCCATGTCGCACGGACTCGCTCGTGAAGGCGTTTTTCGCTTGACACCGCGCCGCGCCCCGACACGCAGTCAATGAAACGGACACGCGTGTCCGAGTGTCGGGAGGTAGCGTGGGAAAAATTTCAACTTTTCCGGGCAAGAAACGTAAGTGAAACCCGAAAACCCCAAATTGCTAACCTAATTTGGGCTCTCGTCATCTCTCGCTCTCGGCTCTGCCTCGCCTCTGCCACGCGTTGCGCCGTCCCGCTTCGCCTCTGTTTTTCACTGTAACTGGGAGAGAGAGAGAGAGAGAGAGAGAGAGAGAGAGAGAGAGAGAGAGAGAGAGAGAATGGGTTGCAGAAAAGGAGAGAGAAAGGAATGACCGTTATTATCTATTCAGAGTCTACAACCGAACCGAACCGAACCTAATTCCGAGCCCGAACCTGGGAGATGGACATGGAAACCGCCATCCACAAAGTTAATCGGGCATAAAATCTATATAATCCTCGTACATACATATGGCTTGCTGTAATGGGAATTGTCACGTGACTAGCACATGAACGAATCTACTCTCTCTTCGACCCCAAAATAAAAATAAAACTAATATACTCTCAATTAAATCTACTGAATTCGACTATTCCACTCTCTAACCTAAGGTTTTGTCTAGACTTGCCATCCTTAATATTGATTTCTATGCTGGCCAATACTTCGAACACCCTCATAAAGTCAATTCAAACATAGTACCTTCCCCAGCTAATGATAATCCTAGAATATATTTAAATGTGATTAACAACGACTGCCCAAATAAATGAACAAAAAATTGGGATAGAAGCATCGACCGTCCTTAAATTTTTTTCAATTTAGTTCTAGAATATTTTTTTTTCTAATCAAGTTCTTAAATTTAATACTCTTTCCCATTTCGAATTGGACCTTCCGTTAAATATTAAGGAAGAATGTGGCCATATTGTCGTTGCCTGCCGACGTGATTGAAAAAAGAGTTGAGGGAGATTTTGGGAGGCGAATCAATTTGACTATACGTTAAGGTGCGTTTGTTTTGTGAAAAATAAACGAGTTGAAAAATATTTTTATGAAAATAATTACTTATAACGCTTTAAAATGTGAATAAAAGAAAATATTATTGACAATCAAGAAAATGCCTAGATATATATTGTTGTCGATAATTGGGATATTTTATCGACAAAACCATTCTTTGTTAAAAAAAATCTCAAATTATTCATTTGAACATTAATTTATTATGTTAATAAGCTTGCTATCGAAATCCTTATTGGCCAATAGGCATGCGATCCTACTGATAAAGCGATTGAGGGATAGGGGCACTAGTATCATTGATGGATAAATGAATTGGGGGTAGAGACGCTAATTTCATATGTGCAGGGTTTCTACTCCGACGATCTCCAAAAAGGAAGAGCAAAGTATAAAGTAAAGAGAAAAGAGTTAGGGATAAAAAAAAAAAAAATCCTTTGTCGCAGAAAACATTTGGCTCAAATCTCAGCCGCAAGAGGGGCAAAAAAATCTTCCTCGTCATTTCCATTAGGACATCACATTCACTTCGCAAGAGGGAAATCTTGGCCTCTGGATTCCCTGCCATAAGGGCAGGTGACATACCCCCATCTCCACCCTCCATAATACTTTCCCTGTTTTTTTCCCCCCTATAAAATGTTGGGGATTTTATCCCTCTAAGGGTGAATGAGAAGGAAATGTGAGACTCCCACATAGGATGAGAGGTAGATGGGAGATGGATTTATTAAGTGGAACCTCACAAATGGGTTTGAGCCCCAAGGGGCACCCCACTTTTGTGGAGGAGGGAGGACCTACGCAAATGGATATCGGCCCACGCGCGCGCCGCCGCCGTCCGTTCGGCCGGGTCGGGCCCGGGTTCTCTTATTCCACTTAATTTTTTTTTTATTTATTATTTGCCCATTTGTTTATTTTACCGAATAGACACTTAACACAACTGTTGGACATTCGTCCTTAAACGAACAGATGCGCTCGTTCGGAAATTCTTTTGAAGAGTTATGTCATTTCAAGGAGAAGTTATATTCGGTTACGTTAAACATCATCCGGACTCAAGCTTCGTGCCTCTTCGTTTTTTCTCAAAGTTTCAATATAAATAGTCTTCGAAGCAGTTTCATTATTTTATAAACTTCATTCTTTCCCGAAATCTACACCCTCATTTTTCATTTCATACGATCCTGTTCCGCAAAGTTAAGTTCGCCGGAGTCCTTTGAATAAGTGCCGATTCGAAGGAACGCGATCCGTTCTATCCTGGGAGACAATTGTCCAACGTCCTCGGCTACCAAATTGAGGGGACAAATTTGTCTTAAGGACACAACGAAATTCGTTGGGCTCGGATCAATATTCTGATTGCTGCGTTTGTTTTTTTCAATTCGGGTAGTAATTTCGATTTTGTATCTTCATTCTGTATTGTACTCTTGTTATATATATATATGAACATAGCCAACCACAATCTTAAGACAAATTTTGTTCGTTCATTCCCGATCATTGTGCTTAGTTCGTATAATATTTTTATTGCAAGTATTCTGTTCAACCGTTAATGTATCGTGTACATGCTTGTTTTGTATGATATTTTTTGTTGGAAATATTCTGTCCACCATTACTATATCATGGAAGTTCTGAATCGGGCTTATTGCACATGTGTTTTGTCGAAAATTCTATTGCATCGTTCAATATCAATCTATTTGTTTTTCATTCTGTCTTCGACGTATACTTCCCGATTAGATTGATCTTCGTTCCGGTGTATCTTTGTTCTCGTGCACTTATCATATTTAATAGTCCATTGTCACTTAGTTCATTTCTTGTCGAGCAACTAACATAATCACGGTATTATTTTTCTGTTTTGTGCCGAGACTGTTGCTTGCTTATTTTGTTAGTACTCGTTTGTGTTTTATAATTATCATTCTGTGATTTGTTGTATAATAGAAATGGCTTCAACTTCGACTCCGGTCAATCCTATTCCGAATCACGGAGAAAAGCCAGAAAAGTTCAATGGTATAGATTTCAAGAGATGGCAACAAAAAATGTTGTTCTATCTTACGACATTGAAATTGGCAAGGTTCCTCAATGAGGATGCTCCTAAGTTGGATGAAGGAGAGGTAGACAAGGAAAGGTTTGCTGCGGTAGACGCATGGAAGCATTTTGATTTCCCGTGTCGCAATTATGTCCTCAACGGTCTGGATAATACACTCTATAACGTCTATAGTCCACTAAAAACGGCTAAGGAGTTATGGGATAGTCTGGACAAGAAATATAAAACCGAAGATGCCGGACTGAAGAAATTCATTGTCGGTAAATTTCTGGACTTCAAGATGGTTGATTCAAAGATCGTATTAAGTCGGGTTCAAGAGCTTCAAGTGATTATGCATGATATTCATGCTGAAGGAATGACTCTAAGTGAGTCATTTCAAGTGGCTGCCTTCATTGAAAAACTGCCATCATCCTGGAGAGATTTCAAAAATTATCTCAAACATAAGAGAAAGGAATTATCACTTGAAGACTTGATTGCTCGGTTGAGGATAGAGGAAGATAATAGATCTTCCGAGAAGAAAGTTGGAAAAAATCTGGAGGTCTCAAGGGCCAATGTTGTTGAAGAAAGATCGAATCCCAACAAGAAAAGGAAAATGCCTAGCAAGTCGGGAGAGGGATTCACCCAAGGTCTGAAAAAGTTTGTTGGCAAATGCTTTAACTGTGGAAAATCTGGACATCGAGCCAAAGATTGCAGAGCCAAGAAAAGACAGAAAACTCAGGCAAATGTGGTGGAAGAGATTTCCAATGGTGTTGACGATATCAATCTGATTGCTATGATATCAGAGTGTAATATGGTGGGAAACCCCAAGGAGTGGTGGATTGATACTGGAGCAACTCGTCATATCCGTGCGAACAGATCGATGTTCTCGTCCTACACAACTATGGGGGGTGATGAAAAACTCTATATGGGTAATTCATCAACCTCTAAGGTTGAAGGTGTCGGAAAGATTGCTCTGAAGATGACATCTGGAAAGATTGTGACACTAAATAATGTTCTGCATGTGCCGGATGTTCGCAAGAATTTAGTGTCCGGATCTCTCCTTAGTAAGAATGGCTTCAAGTTGGTTTTTGTATCTGATAAGTTTGTACTCTCCAAAAATGAGATGTATGTAGGAAAGGGTTATCTGAGTGATGGTTTGTTCAAGTTGAATGTAATGACCGTTGTAACCAAAGATGATATGAATAAAGTTGCTTTTACTTATGTGCTGGAGTCTCCTAATATTTGGCATGCTAGACTAGGGCACGTTAACTATAAGTTGATAAAGAAATTAATTAGTATGAGACTATTGCCGAAGTTTGATTGTCCAAGTGAAAAGTGCCAAGTGTGTGTTGAATCTAAGTTTTCTAAGCCTCCTTTCCATTCTGTAGATAATAGAGTTCTGGAACCTTTAGATCTAATACACACAGATATTTATGATATGAAAGCAATACCTTCTAGAGGTGATAAGAAATACTTTATCACATTCATAGATGACTATTCGAGATATTGCTATATCTATCTACTTAGTAGTAAGGATGAAGCTGTGAATGCTTTTAGAACTTATAAATCTGAAGTTGAAAATCAGTTGAATAAGAAAATAAAAGTGTTAAGAAGTGATAGAGGAGGTGAATATGAATTTTCTTTTGAGGAAATTTGTACTGAGTTCGGTATCGTTCACCAAACTACCGCCCCTTATACACCGCAATCGAATGGTGTGGTGGAAAGAAAAAATCGATCCTTAAAGGAAACAATGAATGCATTGTTAAATAGCTCCAGTTTACCGTAGAATTTGTGGGGGGAAGCTGTCTTGACAGCAAATTTTATTTTAAATAGAGTACCCCACAAAAAGACAAAACAAACTCCCTATGAGAAATGGAAAGGCAGAATGCCTAACCTAAATTATCTTAAAGTGTGGAGGTGTTTGGCTAAGGTTGCGGTTCTTAAGCCTAAAAAGGTTAAAATAAGACCAAAGACTGTTGATTGTATTTTTATCGGATATGCTCAAAATAGCAATGCATATCGTTTTCTTGTTCACAAATCGAGATCCCGAGATATACATGTTAATACGATCATTGAATCAAGGGACGCTTCATTCTTTGAAAATATATTACCGTATAACATAGTATATGAGCCAATTGAAAATAATAAGATGTCTCGATATACTACATCTAGAAGTGATCCAATGGAGGATGAACCTAGATGTAGTAAAAGGCAAAGGACTTCTACGTCTTTTGGACCTGAGTTTCTGACATATTTGCTAGAGAATGAACCTCGGACGTATAAGGAAGCTGTGACATCTCCGGAAGCCTCGCTCTGGAAAGAAGCTATCAATAGTGAAGTTGAATCCATCTTGTCAAACCATACTTGGGAATTGGTTGACCTTCCTCCTGGCAATAAACCATTACAATGTAAGTGGATATTTAAGAGGAAAATGAAAGCAGATGGTACTATTGATAAGTATAAGGCTAGGCTTGTTGTAAAAGGTTAAATATAACGTGAAGGTCTGGATTATTTTGACACTTATTCACCTGTCACGAGAATTACATCTATACGGATGTTAATTGCTATAGCAACCTTGTATAGACTTGAAATTCATCAAATGGATGTCAAAACATCTTTTCTAAATGGGGATCTGGAAGAAGAAATATATTTACAGCAACCTGAAGGGTTCATTGTTCCGGGACAAGAGAATAAAGTATATCGGCTTATCAAGTCACTATATAGCTTGAAACAAGCACCAAAACAATGGCATGCTAAATTCGACCAAGTTATGTTGTCGAATGGTTTCAAGATTAATGAGTGCGATAAATGTGTATATGTTAAGAGCACTCATAATAGCTTTGTCATTTTATGTCTCTATGTAGACGACATGCTTATAATGGGCAGCGATAGTGAGGTCGTTAAGACGACCAAACGCATGCTCATAAGCAAATTTGATATGAAAGACATGGGGGTTGCAGATGTTATTTTAGGAATTAAAATCCTTAAAACATCCGAAGGATTAGCACTATCACGGTCTCTCTATATAAAAAATATTCTTGAAAAGTGCAAGAATCTAGACATCGTACCGATAAAGACTCCGATAGATATTAATCTACATCTTTCAAAGAATACCGGTGAAAGCAAGGCTCAAAATGAGTATGCAAGTATACTAGGCGGTTTAATGTATGTCATGAACCGCACTAGACCGAACATAGCTTGCGCGGTAAGCAAACTAAGCCGATTTACAATTAGTCCAAATGAAAATCATTGGAAAGCTATGAAGCGTGTATTGGGCTACTTGAAGCATACTCAAGATTATGCTTTGCATTATACTGAGTATCCAGCGGTACTTGAGGGATCTTGTGATGCAAATTGGATAACCAACACTAAAGACACAAAATCGACAAGTGGATATGTATTCACACTTGGTGGGGCAGCAGTGTCATGGAAATCATCCAAACAAACTTGTATTGCTAGATCAACTATGGAATCAGAATTTATAGCTTTGGATAAAGCCGGTGAAGAAGCAGAGTGGCTTCGAAACTTCTTGGAAGATATTCCTAATTGGCCTAAACCGCTTCTTGTATGCATACATTGTGATGATCAAGCGGCAATAGGAAGGGCAAGGAATGTCATGTATAACGGTAAGTCTCGACACATACGTCGAAGACATGACACTGTAAGACAACTTCTTTCTAGTGGAATTATCACCATTGACTATGTGAAGTCAAAAGACAATGTTGCGGATCCATTAACAAAAGGCCTAACTAGAGAAATAGTTGTGAAAACATCGAAAGGAATGGGTTTAAGGCCTATAAATAAGTCCTCATAGCGGATACCCTACCTTGTTGACTGGAGATCCCAAGATCTAGGTTCAAAGGGACAACCAAGTTATGAATACTATGTAGAGTACTGTAATTATTACTCATTCCTAGATGAAGACAATACTAATATGTGAAGGTTAAGCGAAAAGCTTTTAATGATTCCGAATTGAGTATGTGATATACTATATGTTCAGAAATCACCTATGTGAGTGTGAAGTGAGGGCCGCTTCTGTGAGAATTGAAAAGGCCGAATTCTCTAAAACACTCATGAGACCGAGCGGTGTTCATGGCCAAAACGAACACAACAGTGAGAACTAACTTTGTTCGAGAGAAAGTTATGTGATTTTTATTGTCTAGGCTTACACCAAAGGTCGACAGTTCAAAGACATCAAGTCTGCTGATTGACCGAGTAAGTCCGATAGGTTTCACTAGGGAAAGTTCAAAGTTTCAGACTACTTATCCCGATGTAACTATTTCTCAAGGAATAATCGCACATTGCATTTCATGCATATACGAAGAGTCGTGATGTCCGAATATCTCATTCATGTGGAGGATTGTTGGGGATTTTATCCCTCTAAGGGTGAATGAGAAGGAAATGTGGGAGTCCCACATAGGATGAGAGGTAGATGGGAGATGGGTTTATTAAGTGGAACCTCACAAATGGGTTTGGGCCCCAAGGGGCACCCCACTTTTGTGGAGGAGGGAGGACCTACGCAAATGGATATCGGCCCACACGCGCGCGCCGCCGCCGCCGTCTGTCCGGCCGGCTCGGTTCGGGCCCGGGCCTGGGTTCTCTTATTCCACCTAATTTTTTTTATTTATTATTTGCCCATTTGTTTATTTTACCGAATAGACACTTAACACAATTGTTGGACATTCGTCCTTAAACGAACAGATGCGTTCGTTCGGAAATTCTTTTGAAGAGTTATGTCTGTTCAAGGAGAAGTTATATTCGGTTCTGTTAAATATCATCCGGACTCAAGCTTCGTGCTTCTTCGTTTTTTCTCAAAGTTTCAATATAAATAGTCTTCGGAGCAGTTTCATTATTTTATAAACTTTATTCTTTCCCGAAATCTGCACCCTCATTTTTCATTCTGTGCGATCCTGTTCCGCAAAGTTAAGTTCGCCGGAGTCCTTTGAATAAGTGCCGATTCGAAGGAACGCGATCCGTTCTATCCTGGGAGACAATTGTCCAACGTCCTTGGCTACCAAATTGAGGGGACAAATTTGTCTTAAGGACACAGCGAAATTCGTTGGGCTCGAATCAATATTCTGATTGCTGCGTTTGCTTTTTTCAATCTGGGTAGTAATTTCGACTTTGTATCTTCATTCCGTATTGTACTTTTGTTATATATATACGAACATAGCCAACCACATAAAAAAGGATGGAGGGTGGGGATGCAATGTTTCCCCTGCCATTATGGCAGGGGATCCGGTTCCAAAATGCCTCTGGATTCCCTGCCATAAAGGCAGGTGACATACCCCCATCTCCACCCTCCATAATACTTTCCCCATTTTTTCCCCCCTATAAAAAAGGATGGAGGGTGGGGATGCAATGTTTCCCCTGCCATTATGGCAGGGATCCGGTTCCTCTTGGCCTCTGGATTCCCTACCATAAGGGCAGGTGACATACCTCAATCTCCACCCTCCATAATACTTTCCCCATTTTTTCCCCAAGGATGGAGGGTGGGGATGCAATGTTTCCCCTCCCATTATGGCAGGGGATCCGGTTCCGAAATGCCTCTGAATTCCCTGCCATAAAGGCAGGTGACATACCCCCATCTCCACCCTCCATAATACTTTCCCCATTTTTTTCCCCCTATAAAAAAGGATGGAGGGTGGGGATGCAATGTTTCCCCTGCCATTATGGCAGGGATCCGGTTCCTCTTGGCCTCTGGATTCCCTACCATAAGGGCAGGTGACATACCTCAATCTCCACCCTCCATAATACTTTCCCCATTTTTTCCCCAAGGATGGAGGGTGGGGATGCAATGTTTCCCCTCCCATTATGGTAGGGGATCCGGTTCCGAAATGCCTCTGGATTCCCTGCCATAAAGGCAGGTGACATACCCCCATCTCCACCCTCCACAATACTTTCCCCATTTTTTTTCCCCTATAAAAAAGGATGGAGGGTTTCTCCTCATACTGACCAAAAGAGCCGCGTCGTTTCGAGTATTTTCCGCACTTGCGTAACTCATTCAAAACCGCCAGCGCCGGAGACAAAGTGGTTTACATTCGTGGGTGTCGAAGGATCTGGAGGTTCTTCAATCTCTTAAGCGGTGAAAAAGGTTCATAGGTTTTCAACTTGTCCGAAAGCAACTGATGGCAGAGTCTACCAAGAGGTATCTTTTTCATGGTTCAGTGCATCCTTTCATGTCAAAAAATTTTCATTTTTGAGATTTTTCCTCGGGGTGTTTTCAGGTATGCAGTGGTTACGGGTGCAAACAAGGGGATTGGGTTGGAGATATGTAGGCAGTTGGCTTCGAATGGGATTGTGGCGATATTAACATCTAGAGATGAAAAAAGGGGACTTGAAGCGGTTCGGAAGCTCCAGGACTCTTCAAGTGGTCTGTCTGATCACGTTGTTTTTCACCAGCTTGATGTCACTGATCCTGCCAGTGTTTCGTCCCTTGCGAATTTCATCAAGACCCGGTTCGGGAAGCTCGACATTCTGGTATGAAGTTGGAGTCTCTTCGTCATCAATTTCGTGAGATTTTTGGCAGTGATCCGATATGATGAGCTCTGCTGCAGGTGAACAATGCCGGGATTGGCGGAGCCGATGCAGATGGCGAAACCATAAAGGCTTCTGGTTTCGGAAAGGTAGCTATGAACTGTTTTGAATTGGCGCTAGGAGTTTTGATTGTCTTGGCATCACAAAATTAATCAAACTTAATAAGATCTCCGCCAGCCTTAAAACTAGCTCAAGTTCGTATTTTTCGCCCTTTCTCATAGCTTGGTAAATTGTGATGCGTTTTGCCGGGACAGGCAGGAAGTAAGAGGAGCTTTCCTGTTGTTGATGCAGGAAGGTGCCCAAATCAATTGGAAAGAAGTATTGACCCAACCTTATGAAACAGCTGAATTATGTCTGGAAACAAACTATTTCGGGGCCAAACGAACGGTCGAGGCTCATATTGACCTCCTCCAACTATCCGATTCACCGAGGATAGTGAATGTTTCCTCCAGCATGGGGAAGCTTCAGGTGAGCTTGGATTCGAGTCGGCTCTTGAAAAATTTAAAATTACATTGAACAGTAATACAGGACAGAGTTGATGGAACTCGGCAAAAGTGTAACTCTGAGTTGAGCTCCACCACCATTCACGAGCTTGCTATTTTAATGAGCAAATTGAGAGAGGCACAAAAATAGTTCCACTGGCCCTGTTTACCGTATGGTTTCCTATAAATTGAGTAAGCAGCCGACCCTCTTGAATTTTTATACTGGTATCTGCATTGTGGGCCATCGCAGTAGGTGAATCTCGTTCTCGCCGGGAAGCTTCTGCCCTGTTTACCTTGTTTCAATTGCATCACATGAACTTCCTTTCAAGAACTATCTTCAGTGAAGTTGTTTACCTAATGTGCTCTTCACGTTAAAAATAAAGAGTTCCATCTAGTGGAACTGGCTTGCTTCTAGGATGGAGTTGCTCTAGATATACATTGGCTGAGATGTCACAAACCACTCCCCAGGAACGACTAATTTGTTTTTCTTATTCTTATTCAGTGAATGTCCATCTAGCTTCAAGTCCCACTTGCATTTTGTGGTGCTGTTTATGTCCCGGGCTGAAGTTCCCTTAGGGAAATCTATGCTGATGATTTTATTAATTCTTGGTGATTTTCCTTTTAGAGAGTGTCTAATGAATGGGCCAGGGGAGTTCTGAGCGATGCTGAGAACCTCACGGAGGAGAAAGTGGACGGGGTTGTGAAGGCTTTCCTCGAAGACTTCAGGAGCGGTTCTTTGGAAGCCAAAGGCTGGCCTGCAGTCTTTGCTGCTTACATAATCTCGAAAGCAGCCATGAATGCTTACACTAGGATCCTCGCCAAGAAGTACCCAAACATCATTGTGAACTGCGTGTGCCCCGGATTTGTCAAAACGGACATTAACTTCAACACCGGTATCTTGTCGGTCCAGGAAGGCGCTGAAAGTCCTGTGAACTTGGCACTTCTTCCGAATGGCGGTCTGTCTGGTTGCTTCTTTGTGAGGAAGGAAGTGTCAGACTTTTGATAGAAGAGGATGGCCTTCACCTGATGGCCCTCTAGTTGTAGATTATGGATCCCAACTCCTTAATAAATCATGTGTGACTTCTAGATGGTGTCTTGAGTTGGATTTACATCCTCTACCTTGACTTTCTGGTTTCTACCATTTCCTATCATACAACTCTTTTAGATATATTCAGCAGTATCTACAGAATTTGCTGTAGAGTAGTTAATATATTCAATGGACTGCGAACCTTTTATCGCATTTGCCTTAACATGTTCAATAGATCGAATGGCTTTGAGCTAGCACAGCAAAGTAAGGACTTGGTTTGAGTTCCTGGACAGAATCCTGTAATGGTCATTTCTTTTGAAGAGTGTGCTCCTGATGATCCGTGGGAAAAACTATGCATGGAGACTACATCACAGAACTGTTCTGTAGAATCCATGAATATCGTTCCAGTCTGGAAATCTGAATCTGCACCGTTATCCATCGTAGAAGGCAGAGATATTAACAGTTTCTCGATGCACAAACCGAAGATTTTGTCTTAATTATGAGGAACTTTTCCGACAGCAGGCAAAAGAAGGAAAAATAAGTTATTTTGCTGTGAAATTGCAGGTGTAATGTGTTAGAACCGCATAGATTCGAAAAGAAACTCGCACACACAAGTCTCTTGCAAGAGATTCACAAAGGCTAAGCAAGACTCGGCGGATCAAAATGAATCCGACCTATATTGATCCATTTTTATGTAATAAAACTTCAGCATATATATATATGGAAAGAATCCCATTTTTTTTTTTTATCATAAGAAGTTATAAACCTTCAAACAATCTTTTAGTGACAGCGACATATATAGAGATCAATCTAGTTCAAAGGTTTAAATACTCAACGTTAGAATGCGTAACCTGCCACGTGCAAAGTGAATTAGAAGTGGCATGTGAAATTTGATCAATGGCCTCTTACGTGCAAGTCAGATTAGGAGTGACATATGAAATTTGATTAATGGAGGTGGGTGCACTCGCGAAAGGGGGCGACGGTATTAGAATGTCCAATCCTAAAACCGACATTGACAATAACAATACATCTAAACATGACCAAATAATTTTTGACCATCAAGAGGCCAATTATTGAAGGAAAGATACATACACGCATATGGTCGATAGGCCTTACAACTTATAATTAAACCCCTTTTCAGTGTTGTCTTCTGAGTTAGGTAATAGGTGAATGAACATCACATGTATATAAAAGAGGGGTTTTTTTTTTCGAAATTAATTTTTTTTAAAAATATTTACAAAAATATTTTTTAAAAATAAATATTTACACATTTGGGCCTCGCTTGGCGGTTGGGGTGCCAAGCGAGGGGTTGGGGTGCCAAGCGAGGGGTTGGGGTGGGCCCAGCCCCTCGCTCGGTAGTTGGGTCGCCGAGCAAAGCCCATATCCGGCCTCTTTTTTTTTTATTATAATATAAATTTCGTATTTTTTTAATTATTGATACTTATAATATTATAAATTTTTTCTTGTGAAGCTTATCTTTATAATATAATTAGCAATAATTAATGTAAAAATATATTAAGATCTATAATTAATAAATAATGTTGTAATTATGTAATTAATTTAAAATATTCATAAAATAAAATTGGTAAGATATATGAAAAAAATGAGATTTTCATGATATATTCATCTATTGGAGAGGTAGAAACCCAATCGGAAGATGAAACGGTGATGTGTCAAGAACTGGCGGATCGGGTCGACAACATCGGATCGGGCTCTATACATGCTATTTCTACTTATTTGGGTGGTTGTACTGGATATCAGGTGTTCACTAGAGTACACCTTTTTTTGCATACTGATCAGGTGCTTAAGGCAATGAGAGAATCCGATTCACCTAAACCTGCTATTTTTGCCATGTCCAATCCCACAAACAATGGTACCTGTTTGCATTGACTTCAAATTCCTTCTTAAGAAAGCTGTATGCTGTCTTATTTGAGGTCTATTTTTCTTTTCTCTGCTAACAAAAAGTTGATCAATCTATGAACAATCTGAATGCACTGCCGCTGATGCTTTTAAGCATGCTGGAGAAAATATAGTTTTTGCTAGTGGAAGCCCTTTCACAAATGTTGATCTTGGTACGTCGTTTCTTACTGATGCTTTCCGTGCACGGAAGGATTCGTCTTTCGTTCCTAAAGCCAAACCATATCTCTGTACCTTTTACTTCCATAGTGATAACTGATGGTGGAGTTACAATAATTACTGCCTTCGTGTACAAATTCTGAACTGCCACAAGTGTATAACTTCTACAACTACTAGCTCATGTATATGTTGGCAGGGAACGGAAAAGTCGGTCATGTAAATCAAGCAAATAATATGTACCTTTTCCCTGGGTTGGTGCTTTTTGGTGACAATTCTACATTTTCTATCTTGGAATTTCTCTTGAATTTTGAAATGTTCACGGTGGTTCTGTTGTTTTGAAACAGAATTGGCCTGGGAACCCTTCTTTCTGGTGCTTATTTTATCACTGATGGAATGTTACAAGCAGCTGCTGAGTGGTAGGCACATTACTATTCCTTTACTTATTTGTCTTCTTTTAACAGATTTTTTTTGCTAGGCTGGACCAAAAAAAAAAAAATATCGTTGTTCTAATAATAGATGGTGAAAGTCATACTATCAAAACTTGAGGGGGTCAAGTTGAAACATTTACATCCGATCTGAAGACAAAATGACTGAAGACTTGATATTCTCTTGTTCCTTGAGTTGCTAATTTCATCTTGTTGCCAGCCTTGCTTCTTATACGACGGATGAAGAAGTTCAAAATGGCATCCTGTATCCATCTATTAATAGGTAAAAGTTTCTCCCCTTTCTTGTATGTTTGTCCACAAAACAGAGGCGTGTATAAGTTATTTTTCCTTTGTATATCATGGGATAGTCGACTAGTTTTATTGGCCATTCTTTTAGCTTGACTATAGTAGTCTCTTTTATTTGGTGCTTGAAAGCCTGACTAAAGTAAAGCCTCGTTACCTGTCTTGGTGCATAATTACAGTGATGCTTTCTTGTGGAGCTCTGGATATGTTTTCGTCGACATTGTTTATGAACAACATTCCACCTACAGATTTGGGTCAACCTGAAATGAATCTTAAAATGTTTTGAGTGCTCCAATCTCCTAATTATGCACATTCTAAGGTCACAATGCTGAGCTAATGCTATCAAATCTGATGGGAATATTGTTGCTATGCAAGTGCAATGTTGTTCATGAGGATGTAGGTTGGCCCGATGCAATATGGTTTTCTCCTGTCCAGCTTGAGCTGTAGCTGGCTTAACTTTTTCACTTTAAATGTGCTGATCATATTTTGTATGATGCAGCATTGGGCATATAACAGCAGAAGTTGGGGCTGCTGTTTTACAAGCAGCTGTTGCAGAAGAACTGGCTGAGGGACATGGCGATATCGGGCCGCGAGAACTGATGCACATGTCAAAGGTATGAATGACCTTAGCCTTATCTTCAATCGTAAAATTGAACTTCATAGAGATGCATTGCTTTCATATGGATTACATAACCTGGAGGGATGAATACCTTTTCAGTCGTGTGCCTTCTCCCTTCTAGATGTAGCCACTTAGAAACTCTATGCGCTGCATCTTCTGATGGGGATGGAATTTCTGGTGACAAGATCAAATCGTGGTTTATGGCTCAACAATAGCTTGCACATGGTGACCTCAGATATGCAGCCCTTACTTATGGTTCATTGCTATGAATGCAGGAGGAAACAGTGCAACATGTCAGAAGAAACATGTGGTACCCTATCTACAGTCCCCTTGTTCACGAAAAATAGAGCCTCCACCTTCCAATCTATCCGCAGAGGTTAATAAAATACTGGACGAGTTAAAGTGTAGCCACGCGGACGACTCATTAGTCTCACGTGAAGAACGATGATGAAGAAAGATTCAGGACTAGGAATATGCTACTACTACTGCTACGGGTGAACACACTTTTAACTCTAGATTATTTGTGCAGGCATTTGCCAGGGGAATCACTGCGGTATTTGCATATCATGTGGTGTTAGACTTTAGATGATCAATTTTATGGCTGTTCCCATACTTCTTTCCCCGAAAGCTGATGCCCTCTTGTTATGTGAGTCTCCACGCCGATGAATATCACCAACCAAACGCAGCAAGACATGCTTATAGATGCATTCAAGGCACACATTTGCATTCATGTTTCAACTATTAAACGTGCTATGTAATCCGACTGAAGAGTCCTAAAATCAACCATTCAATCTTGTTCACGTAAAACGTGCAAGGTCATCGACCGGCTATCTATTGCGAGTCACCGGTGCTTGTTTTTCTCTCAACCACAAGTTTGAGAGGTACAGGAAGATATCACAAATGAGGAATGCAACGACGTAATTCCCATCACTGAGAGGATGTGAGATTGAACCCAAGTAAAACATCTAAAACAGTGGGATATGAAATATCAATCTGTTGAGGGCCGTGATCTACAACTAGACCATCATCTAGTTTGCCACATGGCAGAGATAGCTGAGATAGACTTTCCATTCACGAGGAAGACTATACTACTATCTTCTATCAAAATTCTGACTCTTCCTTCCTAACAAAGAAGCAGCCAGAAGGACCACCATTTGGAAGAAGTGCCAGCTTCACTGGGCTTTCGGCTCCTTCCTCAACCGGCAGGATGCCGGTGTTGAAGTTGATGTCTGTCTGGACAAATCCGGGGCACACGCAATTGGCAGCGATACTCGGGTGCTTCTTTGCGAGAATCCTAGTGTAAGCATTCATGGCCGCTTTCGAGATGCTGTAAGCGGGCATGAAGGCAGGCCACCCTTTGGCTTCGGACGAACCGTCCTTGGAGTCTGCGAGGAAAGCCTTCATGATTCCCTCCAATTTGTCTTCTGTGATGTTCTCGGGATCACTCAGAATTCCCCTTGCCCATTCATTAGACATTCTCTGGAAAAAAAAAAAATCACCAAAATTAACAAATCCTTAGCATAGAAGGAGCATCAATCCAGGGATTAGACACAGCTACAAATGCAAAATGGAGTTGAAGGCTTGAATCCAATTGCATATTATACAAATCCAGAAGCTAAGTGAAAAAAAAAACAAGATCCGAGTGAAGGCTTCATGGGTTTCGGTCTGTTCATTATCCAGCAATACATTTCTGGTGTAACCTCATCCTAGAAGTAAGCTAATTCCACAAAATGGACTCATTATCAAGGTGAAGACCACCTTAGGGTGAACACTCTTGCTCGATAGTTGTCCTAAGGAAGGTTTATCTTTCGCGATTGATGCAGAAGCCTCTTGGCGAGAACCAGACCTACTGCAATTGACCAGAATCTAGATACCATTTACAAAACTCAAATGGATGAATTCTAAGAAACCATAAACTAGAGAGCATCAGCATGGAAATGTATTCATCTAGAAGGAATTCCTCTCGTTACAATAGCAAGCTGATGAAAAATGGAGCACAACTCTGTCATGAGGTTCGCCTCTTACTAATGATCGCTAATCATCTATTTCGAGTCATTTCCAATGGTCATCGGAGCCCCTTTTCCATTCTGTATCATATATCTGCTTTGTGGGTTTCATCAACTACTGAAATCTGTCCTACATTCCTGATTAATCTAAGTTCAAATTTTCGACAACCTAGTCTATGAACTCTGTGCTTACACCTCAAGCTTCCCCATGCTGGATGAAACATTTACTATCCTTGGCGAATCAGATAGTTGGAGGAGGTCGATATGAGCCTCCACCATTCGTTTGGCCCCGTAATAGTTTGTTTCAATACACGCCTCAGCTACTTCATAAGGTTGGGTCATGATTTCGCTCCAATTGACTTGGACACCTTCCTGCATCAAGATGGAAGTTGCTCATAATCAAGTAATATTGGAAGACTAACCACTTAAAGATTCATTTATCTTGACTTTCAAAAAGTAGGCGGGTTTCCCTCTCTTAGTATGCAATCCATTTATTCAAATGGTGATTGTTTTACTCCACTATGTTGCATAAGTAGATGCTTCATGCTATACTTCCTGGCAGTTCGCACAGAAAAAAAGAACCGACACCAACATGACATTATATGATTTGCAGACTAGCCAGGTTCTTGAGAAACCAGCATAATTTGCCAGCTCCATGGCAGGGAAAAAGACTGGCTGAAAAAAAATAAATATTCGATGGCTTGTTCTAAAACCAGTTCTGATCTTTGCTTGATCCACCTAATGCATGAGGAGAGAGTTCAAAACTTGGAACTTCCAGCTCCAAAGTTCATGTAAAGCAATTCTTTCCACCGGGGGAGCTTGCACCCTTCACATACTCAACTGTTATAAATGCTAGAAAATCAAGGATTCGAGAACTTGCCTTACCAAAACCAGAGGCCCTTAAAGCATCACCATCTATAATGGCTCCGGGAACCCCGGCATTGTTCACCTGGACAAAACTTTCCATTGTTTATTGCAAGTTTTCAGTATTGGGTTGACAAACGGCAGGATCAAATAATGATTGGAAATGCATATATATATATATACCAATATGTCCAGCTTTCCGAATTGGGTCTTGACGAAATTTGCAAGGGCTAAAACGCTAGAGGGATCGGAGACGTCGAGCTGATGAAAAACTAGGTAGTCAGACAGACCCGAGTCTTTCAGCTTGTGAATTGCTTCAAGCCCTCTTTTCTCATCTCTAGATGTTAACACCACCACGATCCCATTTGAAGCCAGCTGCCTGCATATTTCAAATCCAATTCCCTTGTTTGCACCAGTAACGACTGCATACCTAAGTAAATCCGAAGCGGTAGGGATAAGAAGAGGTTTTTGCAGAACAGTATGAACAAAAAAATAGAAAAAAAAAAAAACAAATAGAATGCATGCATAAAACCCATTAGAGATTACCTCTTTGTTGATCCTTCCGTTGGGTCCTCACCGCGAATAGTTGAGAAAAACGAAAAGCTAACTAGCTCTCAATTTTCTGTTCTAGCAGAGAGGCAACGCCATAGTTATCTTTCGCAAGAGATATTTTTCGTTGCAACTTTCTCGACCACAAAGTATTGGAATTATTATTATCACAAGCGATGCAGACACTGACGGAGTACCTGTGTACACTTAAATACAGGTACTAAGAAAGCAAGCGAGGGCGATGAAAGCGACATAGACACCAAAATCCACAAGTTATTCGGGCATAAAAAGTCTATGTAATTCTAGTACATATACATACGCAATTTCACAGTAAAATGACTCGCTTTTCTCCTTTTCGCCTAGCTCTCGGAATGGTATCTCAGAATTGAGCCGAAATATTCGGTTGGTGCATTGAGTTAACTGTTAATACCACCTGCTTCTACAATGGAAATAATAGGACTATGGAGACATACGAGGAATCTAGAGAGCTGTTCTGAAATGTAGTCTCCATCCATGCATAGTATTATCCCATGGATCACCAGGAGCTCACAATCTGCAAACGAAATGGGCAAGAATTAACCTTACTTGCTACCAAGTGTCATGCATTTTATTCTCTTTCTCTCGTGCCATTTTTTGCCCTTTTGCATGAAGAAACGAATCCATGGTTGGAACGGAACTCTTTTGCAGGTTATGCAGTCGTGGTGACGGGATCGGACAATGGGGTCAGCATTAGCTTCGACTGGAGCGACCGCTGTCTTGACAGCAAGAGATGAGAAGAGAGGCCTTCAGGCAGCCCAGGAACTCTGAAACAGCGGCGCCCGACATCGTCTTTCATCAGCTCGATGTGGCTGATCCTGTTTGGGTTGCTTCTCCTGTGGGTTTGGTCGCTACCCACTTTGGCAGGCTTGATATCTTTGGTAATGGAGCTCATTCTTTCTTTGGAAATTTCCAAATAAAAAGGCATCAAATGCCCAAGGGCCAAATAAATGATATTTTCGTCATTTTACATTTTTGAAAATTTTCCTTTTTTTTTTTTCCTTTTCCTTTTCTATTTTCTTTTTCCACTTTCTTTCCCTACCCATCGTTGGCGTTGGGCGAGAGTGACACCTGCATCAATGGCTCGAGGAGGGAAGGATGAAAAAGAAAAAGAAAAAGAAAAAGAAAAAGAAAAAAGAAAAGAAAAGAAAAGAAAAGGAAAAGAGGGGAAAAAAACCAAAAAGGTAAATGAAAAGAATGTCCTTGGTCATATCCTTCTTTAAAACAGTAAGAGCACTTCGGGTTTGTTTGGTTCAGCATTTGGCCAAGAGACGGGTTAAAAGTTTTTGCCAAAATGCAAGTAGTATTTAGTAAAGTGTATTTTAAAAACACATTGAAAAATAACTTTGACGTAAATGCTGTTTGGTGAAAAATAAACTTTGTAAAGTATTTTTACATTTTTGAAAAAAAAGCGGTGGTCGGTGGAGGCAGCGATTGTTGATGGCGATGGTGGGCGGCGATGGTCGGTGGAGATCGGTGGTGGGCGGCGATGGCGGGCGACGGTCGGCGAGCAGTGGCAATCGGGGGGCGGCGCTCGGTGGCAGGCGGCGGTTGGTGGCGCTCGGCGGTCATGGGCGGTCGGTGACGACAGACGGCAGCGATGGATGGCAGTATGCGGCGATCGGCGGTGGCGGCGGGCGGCTGTGGCGGCGGTCCGTGGCCGGTGGTGGGTGGCTAGTGGCGGTGGGTGGTGGCGGTAGTGATGGGTGGCGGTAAGCTACGGTGACAAATTTAAAAGAAAAAATTAGTTGCATTTTGCAAAAGTCCTCTAGAGGTATTTTGGGTTAAAAGACTTTGGAGAGCATTTGAAATATAATTGTTTCTCTCCAAAGTAAGCCAAAAAATGAACCAAACACCATTTGCATTTGGCCAAGGAACTTTAGAGCCCTAATGCTCATTCTTATTTGGAGTTTTTCCTTCTTTGTTCTATCCCCTCTCTTTCTCTCTTTAATATTTATTCCAAAATATTTTAAGAATATAATTGAAGATACTTTGTTTTTATTCATTGTAAATTTAGATTTGTTAAGGAGTGAGAGAAGATTGAGGATGACAATCCATTAAATAAATG
The DNA here is from genome assembly GCF_020921035.1 of Rhodamnia argentea. Taxonomy (NCBI): domain Eukaryota; kingdom Viridiplantae; phylum Streptophyta; class Magnoliopsida; order Myrtales; family Myrtaceae; genus Rhodamnia; species Rhodamnia argentea. The sequence goes on from NC_063158.1 coordinate 5,679,128, forward strand.
CTAGTCGATTGAAATGAGCCATGTGGCACAATCATGGGAGAAATTACAAAAAAAAGTTCTACACTAATTGCACTTATGTCAATCTAATCCTAAATTTTTGACGATTAGCTAATGTATACTTCCCGGCCAATTTTGATCGGAAATCGCTTATGTGGACGCCGAGTTTCTATGTGGCACAACCATTGCCAACGTGGACAAACTTCATGATTTTTATGAACTTTTCTGAATTTTTATGTTTTCTTCTCTTTTTATTTATTTATTTCCTTTTTCTCCTATGAAGTTACAAAAATTGTTCACGATAGCGCCGGCCATCCTACGTGGCACCGCCGGCGTCAACCTCAATGATTGCCAACCAAAATTAGCTTTAAGGACTAAATTGACAAGTGGTCAAAATGTTAAAATTTAAATAGGTCAAATTGAAAGGTTTAAGACTGAATTGACATATCTGCAATAGATTTATGATTTTTTTTTTTGTTAATTTTTCCCATAAATATTCATCTTGCTAGGTAATCACAGAGCTAATGTTAAATGTCACGTGACGAGCACATGAACGAATATACTTTCAATTTCGAATTCAACCGTATATAACTGAGAGTCGTACATACTTTCGAAAATCATAAGTGCCCCTGGAAAAATTAGAAAACAACTGTTGAACATTAAAATCAAAAGTGGAAGGTTAAGCCAAACACCCAAGGCTTTGTCTCCTCCCTCGGCCGCCAGGAGTATCGGTGTAAATCTATCGTGATCTCCAACTAGACCTTTATTTAGTTCACCACACAGTAGAGATAGGTGAGATAGACTTTTCATTCACAAGGAAGACAAGAGAGTGAAGGCTACTATCTTCTATCAAAATTCCGACTCTTCCTTCCTGAAAAAGAAGCAGCCAGAAGGACCGCCATTTGGAAGAAGCGCCAGCTTCACTGGGCCTTCGGCGCCTTCCTCGACCGACATGAAGCGGGTGTTGCAGTTGATGTCCGTCTTGACAAATCCGGGGCACACACAATTGACGGCAATACTCGGGTACTTCTTCGCAAGGATCCTAGTGTAGGCATTCATGGCCGCTTTCGAGAGGCGGTGAGCGGGCATGTAGGCAGGCCACCCTTTGGCTTCGGACGAACCGTCCTTGAAGTCTGCAAGGAAAGCCTTCATGATCCCCTCCACTTTCTCTTCCGTGATGTTCTCGGGATCACTCAGAATTCCCCTGGCCCATTCATTAGACATTCTCTGGAGAAAAAAAAAAATCACTAAAATTAACAAATCCTCAGCATAGAAGGACTTTCAATCCAGGGACTAGACAGAGATACAAATGCAAAATGGAGTTGAAGGCTTGAATCCAAACGCACATTATACAAATCCAGGAGATAAATGAACAATCGCAAGACCTGAGTGAAGGCTTCATGGGTTTCGGTCTGTTCATTATCGAGCAATACATTTCTGGTGTACCCTCATCCTAGAAGTAAGCTAACTCCACAAAATGGACTCTTTATCAAGGTGAAGACCTCCGTAGGACGAACACTCTCGCTCGATAGTTGTCCCAAGAAAGGTTTATCTTTCGCGATTGATGCAGAAGCCTCTTGGCGAGAACCAGACCTACTGCAATCGACCAGAATCTAGATACCATTTACAAAACTCAAATGGATGAATTCTAAGAAACCATAAACTAGAGAGCATCAGCATGGAAATGTATTCATCTAGGAGGAATTCCTCTCGTTACGATAGCAAGCTGACAAAAAATGGAGGACAACTCTGTCATGAGGTTCACCTGTTACTAATGATCGCTAATCATCTATTTCGAGTCATTTCCTATGGTCATCGGGGCCCCTTTCCCATTCTGTATCATATATCTGCTTAGTGGGTTTCATCAACTACTGAAATCTGTCCCACATTCCTGATTAATCTAAGTTCAAATTTTCGACAACCTAGTCTATGAACTCTAAGCTTACCTCAAGCTTCCCCATGCTGGATGAAACATTTACTATCCTCGGCGAACCAGATAGTTGGAGGAGGTCGATATGAGCCTCCACTACAAAAAAACAAGGTTTTAGCCACGAAATTTGTTACGAAAATTTTGGCAAAATTCGTCGCTAATGGATTTTGCGACGAATTTTGCCACGAAAAAAAATTCGTGGCTAATACGGCGTCGCAAAAATTAGCGACGAAAAAATGAAATTTCGTCGCTACTTTGCGACGAAATTTGCGACGAATATAGTTCGTCACCAATTTGCGACGAAATCCTATCGTCACCAATTTGCGATGACATTTGTGACGAATTTAGTTCGTCACAAATTTGTGACGAAATTAAATTTTTCGTAGCTAATTAGCGACGAACTTTGCGACGAATAAATAATTCATCACCAATTCGTCGTGGCAATTTAGCGACGAAAAATTAAAGTTCGTCACAAATTTGCGACGAAATTTGCGACGAACTTTATTTGTTGCAAATTAGCGACGAAAAGTATTCTTCACTAATTTGAATTTGCGACGAATCAAGTTCGTCGCAAATTTTATCGATAATTTAATTTGCGACGAATTTATAAATAATTTAGCGACGAATTTTGCTACAAATGTTATTCAATGATGACGTTTTATTAATTATTTAGCGATGAATTTTGCGACGAATATTGTATTAAACGACGAGATTTTGTTTTTGTCATACGTTTTTAGCGACGAATTTTTCAACGAATATTGTTCAACGACAACTTTTGGCGACGAGTTTTGCGATAAGATTGCACACAACAAAGATATTAAAGAATATTCAAAACGTGGGTGGCTGCGCCATAGCTAGGAGAATCTTTTATATACGATCAAGTGAACAAGAGGTCAAATATGCACCCTCCAACAGTCCAAAAGGCATCCAATGAAAAATGAAATACTAGCAAATTAGAGAGGACAAATATGCACCCTATTTCAAGAATATATACTAGTAAATACCATGTCAAATGAAAAATGAAATCAAAAGAGGCGAACCCCCCTAAAAAAACACACAAACCAATGACTAGCATAAGAAGTTCAATATGAGAAGCAAAAGTACCTACTGAGCAAACTAATGGCTAGCATCAGGAGCTTAGAATTGACATTAAAACTGTCGAAACCTCCACTATTTGATCCTGCAGGATTTGTTTGATAGGCAGGAATTGGAGCCATTGAGGGGACGCTACTAGAAGAGTTTGGTATTGGTCCATTCCCAGGAACTGTAGGAAGGACGTTGAATGCAGGAGGCCTTGGCATGCCATTCAGTTGATGGATAGAGGGAGCACCAGGCGGTGGAACCATTGAAGGCATCGTTGAAGGATTATAGCCTGCCAAAAGAAGAAAAAAACTATAAAATAAAATTCATGTTTCTCCATTTATAGCCATTTTATACATGGGCGAGAAAGAGACATATATGAGTAGATGTAGATGATACAAGCTTACCAAAATGATATCAAACTATTGATGAGAACATATATGGAACTGCTTGCTTGTCAAAAGATCTCCCACATCCAATGCAATGAGTCAAAGCATTATAATAAAATGGTGTGGCATGGAAAACTAAAAAAAGAAAAACAAACTATAAGTCAAACACATATAAGAATCATGGGTGCAAATGAGATAAATAGAGCATGTACTTATAATAAGGACTAATATAAGAATCATGGGTGCAAATGAGATAAATAGAGCATGTACTTATAATAAGGACTAATATAAGAATCATGGGTGCAAATAAGATAAATAGAGCATGTACTTATAATAAGGACTAATGAGTACCCAGAACACAATGTTTTTAAATCCACTGAGATGAGTCAAATTGGTTTTGGAAAAAAAAAACACTAATCAAGAATAATATGACGTCGTTTGCCATGTAATGGTTATAATTGACTTTTATGTTAATCAATCGTCCTTCTTGCCTCTTAGGAACTGAATATTAATTTACATGTTTACGTAAAATAAAAACAATGAACCTCTACAAGATGGGTATTATTATGAGTATTTCATTCCTTGGCAACGGCTGGATCTTAATCCTAATTCAGCTCCTCCACCTACTTGACCAACTGAGCAATTTTCAAGGGAAATGGCACACGAAAACCTGTTACCTGTGTCCTATCCTTTTGCTTGTAACAGACAAGGAGGGCCACAACTGGGTAGTCATGAAGTTTAAAGAGAGAAATCTACTAGGGCTTGCTGTCAAACCCCGCCGCCACTAAATTAATGATACTCGTAACCTCAACAGCAGCATCTGACTTCCACACATACAAAAATCACCTATCACATTTGTAGTATGTTGACTGTTTGTTTGACCTTTTATTGAACCCCTGCTACTAACCGAGGAGTAATACCAAACATTTACCGTCGCATAAAGGTAAGAACTCGTAATTGGATATGATGACCAGAAGTGCCTCGGTAATTCTTGTATGGACGGCCAATGCTATTATCAAGAATAGTTGCAATGACAACTAAGAGAATATGACCAAATTTGCATCAGGAGACATCGAAACGAAATTGCCTTTAACAGGAGCAGTAGAGACAATGTACCTGATTCACAACAAAGCCCTTCAGCATATTCATGAAGTCTGCATGCCTTTCCTTATGTAGCCATTCAAGTTCAGTCCAGTTATTTTCCTGCAATAATACTGCCTCAGTTGAAGGTGACAATGCTAAAAACTGAAAATATACTAGTGGTCTTGCCTTCAAGAAAATATCAAAAACAAATCCGCATATTTCAAATTCAACCTCCCTCTACACAAATAAGTTTCTTAGGAGGTACTAAAGATACCCTAACAGTCAACAGAAGCTTGAAACTCAGAAACAAAACCAGAAAATTCAGCAGCCCTTGCGCTTGTTAAAGCGCCCATCTCTTGGAATCAATTAGTGGAGACTCAATACGATCACACGAAGGCGAGTGAATAACGATGCACCAAGTATTCGGGGTAATTCATCACCTGAGAACCTAAAGAGCATGATCTTTTTCCTAACCAGAATTTTCGTGAAAATAAACACAATAGCAAAGAAGAATAAGAAATGAAATGAGGCTAGAGTGCACAGATTCTCAAGGCAAATGTGAAAAAAGAGAACTTTGTAAGCCATCTCGATCAGAAGGACACATAAGGAGCAATGTCATGACAATTGCCTGCATTCTCCTGACTTCACTAGAGTAATGGAACGTTTTGCATCTAGAATTATTTCTCGTATATAATCTTGGAGATCATCAAGCCAGTGGTAGAATTATTGAACAATTAAAAAAAAAAAAAAGCAAAGTTCAACTAAGAGAGATATACTAGGTTAAAGAGCTCTTGAAACACAAATTAGAAGCACAAGGCTTGTTCCAGTGTTAGAAAGGTTAGAGGACTGGCTAGTTAACCAGTTACAAAATGCAAATTATAAGATTTTTCTAATTCCAAATTTAACCAAACACTTGGTCAACCTAAACGTCAAGTACTCTCAATCACAGCAGTTATCTATGTGTACAATGAAAAAGAGTTATTAGGGGCTTGTGATTCCACTAAACAACCTAATTTTCATAGTCATTCAGAAATGCCCATGTCCATATAGACATCTTCTTTTGTTTGTATTTTCATTAAGAAGATATATATACAACCAACCAGAACAGAGAGCAAGTTTTGTTGATCAAAATAACCAGCAAGGGAAAAACAAAATATTGCATTGAAGACCAGCCATGTTTGATTTCGATTGAACATCTAATTTCAATGGTTCTTTTTGCATTTTCTGCAATAGATAGAACAATAAGCAAATACCTGCGTACTTGTATGTATGTATTGAAAAGAGAACATCACCCCACAACAGGATAAAAACATAGAGCTTTAGGGATAATGAACAAAGAAAGAAGTTACTGAAGTCTGATGAATACAACAGAAACAACATGAAATAGTGATGAATTCCAATAACAAGTAAGCCTTTTTATCAGCAGAACAGCCAGTACAAGAACAAATGATTATCCACATATATTCCATGAAAAAAAGAACAATTTCCAAATTCGTTTCGATTGAAACAGAGCATAAGCATGAGGGATCAATAGCACGAACGTCTTAGCTGCACTCATGAGCTCAGTGACCAAGCATAAGCAATCCGACCTAACATTACGAAATCACCTAAATGGGTAGGTGAGGCATCGATTCCACAATGACGAATTGACTCGAAGCTCAAAATCAACCGCACCCACATACATTTCGACAACCCAATTCGACCTTCGGACACATTGAACGAACGAAATGCGACCCCGAGAGAGATGGGACCTTGGAGAGAGAAACGGCGAGAGAGGCGGCCTTCTTGGCAGTGGCGAGCTCCTTGTCGTGCAACATGGAGGCGGAGGAGACGACTAAAGCTCGAGAGGCAAAGGAGGAGGGAAGAGAGTTGAGGCTACTGACCGCGTGAAGCCGTCCACCAATTCTCCACGGCTGTTTCGGCAAAGGGAGTCGAAGCGCGGGGTCAATTGGTTGGGGATGGAGAGGGAAAAGGAAAAGAAAGAACGCGGCAGAGATTAGGTCCAAATTAGCGACGAACCTTTATTTGTGGCCATTTAGCGACACAATTAGCTACGAAAAATTTTGCCATGAACGGACTCCGTCGCTAATTAGCAACGACTATTACTTTCGTCGCTAATTTTCCTAAATTCTTCGCAACATATTTGTGACGAAATTTGGTTTCGTCGCTAAATGCTCAATAAAGTTAGCGACGAAAAACATTATTCGTCGCTAATTTTTTTTATTTATATCGTATTAGCGACGAAAATAGTGATTCGTCGCTAATATTTAGCGACAAAAACCGTGATCCGTCGCTACATAGTGCTAATTTTGCGACGAAATCAACGTTCGTCGCTAATTAGCGATGAACGACAATTTTCGTCACTAACTTTTAAAAAAAGAATTTGCGACGCAAAACATGCTTCGTGGCTAATTAGCGACGAACAAGGTTTTCGTCGCTAAATGCTTAGCAAAAAATTTGCGATGAAATTTGGTTTTCGTCGCTAATTGCTCAATAGGAGGTTAGGGACGAAAAACATTGTTCGTCGCCAATTATTTTTTATTTTTATTTTTATTTTTTATCGTATTAGCGACGAATAATACACTTCGTCGCTAAATTACCCACGAAAATATTTATTCGTCGTTAATTTTAATTTTTTCTTTTTTATTTTTATTCATAATGCTAATTTCGTGATGAAAATAATAGTGCATCGCTAATTAGTGACTAACGTTGATTTTCGTCGCTAACTTTTAAGAAAAGAATTTGCGATGAAAAAAGACGTTCGTCGCTAATTAGTGACGAAACGTGGCCTTTCGTCGCTAATTAGCGACGAATCCTATCTTCGTAGCAAATGATATAGCGACGAATAATATTTTCATGGCCGTTTTCATCGCTAATGTGCGACGAAATTTTTTTGTGGCCATTTTTCGTGGCAAATTAGCCACGAAATATTTTTCGTGGCTATTTTCGTTGCAAATTAGCGACGAAAACTGTTTTGTGGCCATTTTCGTCACAAATTAGTGACGAAATTTTTTTCCGTTACTATATTTGTAGCTAATTAGCGACGAAATTTTTTGTCACTAATTTCGTCACAAATAGCGACAAATCTTACTTTTGTCACTATTTTCATCGGAAATTAGCGATGAATGTTTTTCGTCGCAAATTTTTCGTGGCTAAAGCCGTGTTTTTTTGTAGTGCTCCACCATTCATTTGGCCCTGTAATAGTTTGTTTCAATACACGCCTCAGCTACTTCATAAGGTTGGGTCATGATTTCGCTCCAATTGACTTGTGCACCTTCCTGCATCAAGATGAAAGTTGCTCATAATCAAGTAATATTGGAAGACTAACCAATTAAAGATTCGTTTATCTTAACATACTCAACTGTTATAAATGCTAGAAAATCAACGATTTGAGAACTTGCCTTACCAACACCAGAGGCCCTTAAAGCATCACCATCCATAATGGCTCCAGGAACCCCGGCATCGTTCACCTGGACATAACTTTCCATTGTTTATTGCAAGTTTTCAATACTGGGTTGACAAACGACAGGGCTAAATAATGATTGGAGATGCACATATACCAATATATCTAGCTTTCCTAATTGGGTCTTGTCGAAATTCGCGAGGGCTACAACGCTAGAGGGATCGGAGACGTAGAGCTGATGAAAAATTAGGTAGTCAGACAGACCTGAGTCTTTGGGCTTGCGAATTGCTTCAAGCCCTCTTTTTTAATCTCTAGATGTTAACACCACCACGATCCCATTTGAAGCCAACTGCCTGCATATTTCAAATCCAATTCCCTTGTTCGCACCGGTAAGGACCGCATACCTAAATACCAAAATGGAAGGATAAGTGATTTCTGGAGAACAGTACGAACAAACAGATACATGGAATCTAATCATGGACGAATGCATGCATAAAACCCATTAGAGAGTACCTCTTTGTTGATCCTTCCATTGGCTCCTGACCGTAATGCAAAGTTCGCGAACAGTTGAAAAACGAAAAGCTAACTAGCTCTCAATTTTCTGTTCCATCAGAAAGGCAACGCCATAGTTATCTTTTGCAAGAGATTTCTTTTGGTGCAACTTTTCTCGACCACAAGAATTGGAAAAATATCACAAGCGATGTAGACACTGACGGAGAGGCCATTCCAGTCCAGGGACTGAGAAAGCAAGCGAAGGAGATGAAAGTGACATAGACACCACCATCCACAAGCTATTCTCGCATAAAATCTATATAATTCTCGTACATACATATGCAATTTCACAGTAAAATGACTCACTTTTTCTTCTTTAGCCTAGCTGTTGGAAATGTTTCTCAGAATTAAGCCAAAATCTTCGGTTTGTGCATCGAGTTAATTGTTAATATCGATGCCTTTACGATGAAACAAGATTGAAGATTCAGTATTCCTGACGTTGGAGACATACGGGTAATCTAGAGAACAGTTACGTAATGTAGTCTCCATCCATGCATATTGTCCCATGGATCACCAGGTGGTCGCACTCCTCATAAGAAATGACCGCCACAGGAATTCTTACTCTGCCCAAACATCGTCGTGCCGCAATTACTATACTCCATTTGAGAAGGCGCATCTAGGGTGGTTTTTTTTTTCTCCCGTATCATGTTTATCTGATGTCCGACAAATCTTAACAGATGATAAAAGTATAATTTTCATAAATCAATGATTGAGACTTACTGAGACACCAAAACGATCTCTCTTCCGGGCAAATGATATGGATAGTAAGTTCTGTTCGGTAAATTGGGTAGTACTGATCTTGCCAGTAGCTATTAGCTAAGCTAAAACCTCCTGATCACGATTAACATGTGCTATGCCTAAAAATCTTCTGTACTTCGACCAGGTTTACAGCAAACAATACACCCAGAAATCCATGTCGCACGGACTCGCTCGTGAAGGCGTTTTTCGCTTGACACCGGGCCGCGCCCTGACACGCAGTCAACGAAACGGACACGCGTGTCCGAGTGTCGGGAGGTAGCGTGGGAAAAATTTCAACTTTTCCGGGCAAGAAACGTAAGTGAAACCCGAAAACCCCAAATTGCTAACCTAATTTGGGCTCTCGTCGTCTCTCGCTCTCGGCTCTGCCTCGCCTCTGCCACGCGTTGCGCCGTCCCGCTTCGCCTCTGTTTTTCACTGTAACTGGAGAGAGAGAGAGAGAGAGAGAGAGAGAGAGAGAGAGAATGGGTTGCAGAAAAGGAGAGAGAAAGGAATGACCGTTATTATCTATTCAGAGTCTACAACCGAACCGAACCGAACCTAATTCCGAGCCCGAACCTGGGAGATGGACATGGAAACCGCCATCCACAAAGTTAATCGGGCATAAAATCTATATAATCCTCGTACATACATATGGCTTGCTGTAATGGTAATTGTCACGTGACTGGCACATGAACGAATATACTCTCTCTTCGACCCCAAAATAAAAATAAAACTAATACACTCTCAATTAAATCTATTGAATTCAACTATTCCACTCTCTTACCTAAGGTTTTGTCTAGACTTGCCATCTTTAATATTGATTTCTATGCTGGCCAATACTTCGAACACCCTCATAAAGTCAATTCAAACATAGTACCTTCCCTAGCTAATGATAGTCCTAGAATATATTTAAATGTGATTAACAACGACTGCCCAAATAAATGAACAAAAAATTGGGATAGAAGCATCGACCGTCCTTAAATTTTTTTCAATTTAGTTCTAGAATATTTTTTTTTTCTAATCAAGTCCTTAAATTTAATACTCTTTCCCATTTCGAATTGGACCTTCTGTTAAATATTAAGGAAGAATGTGACCATATTGTCGTTGCCTGCCGACGTGATTGAAAAAAGAGCTGAGGGAGATTTTGGGAGGCGAATCAATTTGACTATACGTTAAGGTGCGTTTGTTTTGTGAAAAATAAACGAGTTGAAAAATATTTTTATGAAAATAATTACTTATAACGCTTTAAAATGTGAATAAAAGAAAATATTATTGACAATCAAGAAAATGCCTAGATATATATTGTTGTCGATAATTGGGATATTTTATCGACAAAACCATTCTTTGTTAAAAAAAAATCTCAAATTATTCATTTGAACATTAATTTATTATGTTAATAAGCTTGCTATCGAAATCTTTATTGGCCAATAGGCATGCAATCCTACTGATAAAGCGATTGAGGGATAGGGGCACTAGTATCATTGATGGATAAATGAATTGGGGGTAGAGACGCTAATTTCATATGTGCAGGGTTTCTACTCCAGCGATCTCCAAAAAGGAAGAGCAAAGTATAAAGTAAAGAGAAAAGAGTTAGGGATAAAAAAAAAAAAAAAATCCTTTGTAGCAGAAAACATTTGGCTCAAATCTCAGCCGCAAGAGGGGCAAAAAGATCTTCCTCGTCATTTCCATTAGGACATCACATTCACTTCGCGAGAGGGAAATCTTGAGTTCTTTCTCCTCATACTGACCAAAAGAGCTGCGTCCTTTCGAGTATTTTCCGCACTTGCGTAACTCATTCAAAACCGCCAGCGCCGGAGACAAAGTGGTTTACATTCGTGGGTGTCGAAGGATCTGGTGGTTCTTCAATCTCTTAAGCGGTGAAAAAGGTTCATAGGTTTTCAACTTGTCCGAAAGCAACTGATGGCAGAGTCTACCAAGAGGTATCTTTTTCATGGTTCAGTGCATACTTTCATGTCAATAATTTTTCATTTTTGAGATTTTTCCTCGGGGTGTTTTCAGGTATGCAGTGGTTACGGGTGCAAACAAGGGGATCGGGTTGGAGATATGTAGGCAGTTGGCTTCGAATGGGATTGTGGCGATATTAACATCTAGAGATGAAAAAAGGGGACTTGAAGCGGTTAGGAAGCTCCGGGACTCTTCAAGTGGTCTGTCTGATCACGTTGTTTTTCACCAGCTTGATGTCACTAATCCTGCTAGTGTTTCGTCCCTTGCGAATTTCATCAAGACCCGGTTCGGGAAGCTCGACATTCTGGTATGAAGTCGGAGTCTCTTCGTCATCAATTTCGTGAGATTTTTGGCAGTGATCCGATATGATGAGCTCTGCTGCAGGTGAACAATGCCGGGATTGGCGGAGCCGATGCAGATGGCGAAACCTTAAAGGCTTCTGGTTTCGGAAAGGTAGCTATGAACTGTTTTGAATTGGCGCTAGGAGTTTTGATTGTCTTGGCATCACAAAATTAATCAAACTTAATAAGATCTCCGCCAGCCTTAAAACTAGCTCAAGTTCGTATTTTTCGCCCTTTCTCATAGCTTGGTAAATTGTGATGCGTTTTGCCGGGACAGGCAGGAAGTAAGAGGAGCTTTCCTGTTGTTGATGCAGGAAGGTGCCCAAATCAATTGGAAAGAAGTATTGACCCAACCTTATGAAACAGCTGAATTATGTCTGGAAACAAACTATTTCGGGGCCAAACGAACGGTCGAGGCTCATATTGACCTCCTCCAACTATCCGATTCACCGAGGATAGTGAATGTTTCCTCCAGCATGGGGAAGCTTCAGGTGAGCTTGGATTCGAGTCGGCTCTTGAAAAATTTAAAATTACATTGACCAGTAATACAGGACAGAGTTGATGGAACTCGGCAAAAGTGTAACTCTGAGTTGAGCTCCACCACCATTCACGAGCTTGCTATTTTAATGAGCAAAATTGAGAGAGGCACAAAAATAGTTCCACTGGCCCTGTTTACCGTATGGTTTCCTATAAATTGAGTAAGCAGCCGACCCTCTTGAATTTTTATACTGGTATCTGCATTGTGGGCCATCGCTGTAGGTGAATCTCGTTCTCGCCGGGAAGCTTCTGCCCTGTTTACCTTGTTTCAATTGCATCACATGAACTTCCTTTCAAGAACGATCTTTAGTGAAGTTGTTTACCTAATGTGCTCTTCACGTTAAAAATAAAGAGTTCCATCTAGTGGAACTGGCGTGCTTCTAGGATGGAGTTGCTCTAGATATACATTGGCTGAGATGTCATAAACCATTCCCCAGGAACGACTAATTTGTTTTTCTTATTCTTATTCAATGAATGTCCATCTAGCTTCAAGTCCCACTTGCATTTTGTGGTGCTGTTTATGTCCCGGGCTGAAGTTCCCTTAGGGAAATCTATGCTGATGATTTTATTAATTCTTGGTGATTTTCCTTTTAGAGAGTGTCTAATGAATGGGCCAGGGGAGTTCTGAGCGATGCTGAGAACCTCACGGAGGAGAAAGTGGACGGGGTTGTGAAGGCTTTCCTCGAAGACTTCAGGAGCGGTTCTTTGGAAGCCAAAGGCTGGCCTGCAGTCTTTGCTGCTTACATAATCTCGAAAGCAGCCATGAATGCTTACACTAGGATCCTCGCCAAGAAGTACCCAAACATCATTGTGAACTGCGTGTGCCCCGGATTTGTCAAAACGGACATTAACTTCAACACCGGTATCTTGTCGGTCCAGGAAGGCGCTGAAAGTCCTGTGAACTTGGCACTTCTTCCGAATGGCAGTCTGTCTGGTTGCTTCTTTGTGAGGAAGGAAGTGTCAGACTTTTGATAGAAGATGATGGCCTTCACCTGATGGCCCTCTAGTTGTAGATTATGGATCCCAACTCCTTAATAAATCATGTGTGACTTCTAGATGGTGTCTTGAGTTGGATTTACATCCTCTACCTTGACTTTCTGGTTTCTACCATTTCCTATCATACAACTCTTTTAGATATATTCAGCAGTATCTACAGAATTTGCTGTAGAGTAGTTAATATATTCAATGGACCGCGAACCTTTTATCGCATTTGCCTTAACATGTTCAATAGATCGAATGGCTTTGAGCTAGCACAGCAAAGTAAGGACTTGGTTTGAGTTCCTGGACAGAATCCTGTAATGGTCATTTCTTTTGAAGAGTGTGCTCCTGATGATTCGTGGGAAAAACTATGCATGGAGACTACATCACAGAACTGTTCTGTAGAATCGTTGAATATCGTTCCAGTCTGGAAATCTGAATCTGCACCGTTATCCATCGTAAAAGGCAGAGATATTAACAGTTTCTCGATGCACAAACCAAAGATTTTGTCTTAATTATGAGGAACATTTCCGACAGCAGGCAAAAGAAGGAAAAATGAGTTATTTTGCTGTGAAAATGCAGGTGTAATGTGTTAGAACTGCATAGATTCGAAAAGAAACTCGCACACACAAGTCTCTTGCAAGAGATTCACAAAGGCTAAGCAAGACTCGGCCGATCAAAATGAATCTGACCTATATTGATCCATTCTTATGTAATAAAACTTCAGCCACCCATATTCAATCTGATATATATATCGGTTATGATTTAGCCAAAAAGATGTGGAAAGAATCGCATTTTTTTTTTTTATCATAAGAAGTTATAAACCTTGAAACAATCTTTTAGTAATTGCGACATATATATAGATCAATCTAGTTGAAAGGTTTAAATACTCAGCGTTAGAATGCACAACAAGCGAATTAGAAGTGGCACGTGAAATTCGACCAATGGCCTCTTACGTGCAAGTCAGATTAGGAGTGACATATGAAATTTGATTAATGTGGGTGGGTGCACTCGCGAAAGGGGGCAACGGTATTAGAATGTGCAATCCTAAAACTGACATTGACAATAACAGTACATCTAAACATGACCAAATAATTTTTTATCATCAAGGGGCCAATTATTGAAGGAAAGATACATACGCGCATATGGTCGATAGGCCTTACAACTTATAATTAAACCCCTTTTCAGTTGTCTTCTGAGCTAGGTAATAGGTGAATGAACATCACATGTATATAAAAGATCATATAAACTCAATTTTCAAGTGACGTGAGATATTCCAACGCTCGGTGTTTTGCAAAAAGATAATTCTTATTATTTAGAGGCGTTCACCCTTGTTGTAGTTGACTCCGTCGTTCGAATATCAAGACCATTTGCTAGCCAAGAACATAACTTCCCAATGATCTTCTCGGTAAATCAAATGAATTGCTTCGTTGTCACGAAATCAACTTCCGGAGTTGCTCGCCAGGGCTACGAAAGTCATTTTATGCAGAAACATGACAGGCCCACATGCTTATCCTTATCTTCTCCGACCAACCCCAATTGTGGCTGAAAAGGAGGCAGTCAGAAAAGATCAAGGAACACAGTTTCTGGACGTGTCACGTGAAGTGGCCCCTCCAAGAAGTTTTCGGACATCTCTGCTTTCAGAGTTGGTCGTTCAAGAAGATTGGGGATCTCTCTCTGTCTCTGTATTCAGTCTTGCACAGGAGCTGCGTCATTGCATACCTCATCTGCTGTGACATTTTCCGGCAATTCCCGTGTTCGTGGTACCGAGAAAAACAAGCACCAGTGACTCGCAGGAGACAACATTCGAGTCCATGACCTTGCACCCTTTATGTAAACAAGAAGATAGAATAGTTCAGTTGCGTTTCCTTTCTTCAACAGTGGACAACTTCACAGCAGCTACAGTTTGCAACCAAAATGGCAGAATCGACAAAGAGGTATTCCATGTCTCTTAATGGGTTTCCATGTATGCCCGAATTCCATAACCGCATCAAAATTCTCATCCTTCTTCTTGGTATTTAGGTATGCAGTTGTGACTGGCGCGAACAAGGGGATTGGGTTTGAAATATGCAGGCAGTTGGCTTCAAATGGGATTGTGGTGGTGTTAACATCTAGAGATGAGAAAAGAGGGCTGGAAGCAGCTCAAAAGCTCAAGGACTTCGGCCTGTCTGATTACATACTGTTCCATCAGCTCGACGTCACCAATCTCTCTAGTGTTTTATCACTCGCAAATTTCATCGAGACCCACTTTAAAAAGTTAGATATATTGGTATTACATGCGTTCCCAATTACATCACGTCCCTGCCTTTTGTCAACCAATCCACAAACTTGCAATGAACGAGTGTGAATTTTATGCAGGTGAACAATGCCGGGGTTCTTGGAGCCACTATAAATGACGAGGCCTTAAGGGCGTCTAATTTTTTGAAGGCAAGTTTTCGAGTTTATGACTTCCTAGGCATGTGTACCGATTGCAAGCTGCCTTGCCGGAGGCTGTAAGTTTCAAAATACCACCTTAATCATGATAGGTAGATCAAGCAAAGATCAGAATTTGTTTCGAGTAAAGTTAACGTAGTTATTCAGCAAAATTCAGGCTTTGTTTTTCCTGCCCACCCAGCTGGTAAAATGATGCTTGGTTTCCCCAAGAACCTGGCTAGTCTGCATATCTGCGCAACGAACTAAGTGGTAGTATGGGCCCGGGTTCTTACTTAATAGTAAACCGGTTGGGTTGACTTTGGGTTGGGTCATAAATGGCTCGACCCAAAGAGATCTATTTTACTGCGATGCAAAATGGGTCATAAATGGCCTGACTCAAAGAGACCCATTTTACTGAGCAACGAACTAAGTGGTAGTATGGGCCAGGGTTCTTATTGAATAGTAAACCGGTCGGGTTGACTTTGAGTCGGGTCATAAATGGCCCGACTCAAAGAGACCCATTTTACTGAGCAACGAACTAAGTGGTAGTATGGGCCAGGGTTCTTATTGAATAGTAAACCGGTCGGGTTGACTTTGAGTCGGGTCATAAATGACCCGACCCAAAGAGACCCATTTTACTGTAATGCAAATCTAGTGATCCACAACCCGACCCAACTCATATCCTGTAATACTTCCATGTTTAATCAAATCTAGGAAAAAAAACTTATACTCAAACTAAGGTGAGAGAATGGAGTGAGTGAGCACGAGATCGAGTGAGGGCGAGAGAATGAAGAGAGAGTTATAAAAGTAGGTTGTGTCTAAGTAAGTTGTAGACCCATACATGACCCCTTTATCGCTTATATTATGTTTAAACCAATTTATTGAATATAATCAACTCATATAATAACTCAACCATCACACATGGGTTAAAAAATGGGTTTATGATCCATTTTAACAGGTCTACGGAATAAGCTACATCCTTTTCTTCATGCAATTACAGATATAGGTTATCACCAACTAGCTGTGAATATCATAAGGAATGGAGTTTTCTTGGTTGTCACATGTGCACGCAGGAACAGGATCATACTAAAGCCAATTGGAGCGAAATTTTTATGCCGTCTTATGAAGCAGCCGAAGCAGGCATTGACACCAATTACTATGGGGCGAAAAGAATGGTTGAAGCTCATATCGGCCTACTCCAACGGTCCGACTCGCCTAGGATAGTGAATGTCTCCTCCGTTATTGGGAAGCTCCAGGTAGGTGCAAGCATACGAAACAAAAGGCGGGATATATGGGCAAAAACTATGAAAAATAAATTAAGGAATCTAGTGGTTGGGCGAGCAATTGAGACCCCCGATTTTCAAAATAATTCATTTTTCACAAAACAAACGTAGTTAAGTATCAAGGCATATTACATTAGAAGGCCTAACCCCCGGTCAATCCCCGTAATTTTTCTTTCTTGTTTGTCTCTTTCTTATGTTTCTCTGTTCTCTCTCTCTCCCTTCTTCTATCTCATTAAGGCAACTTTCTGAAGCTTATTGGGACTGAGGAGGGCTGTTTGGGCCTCTAGTTGCTGTCCCAACAACTATAAAGTTCAATCTCGAGGGGCGAAACCTTGTCCAAAACATTTGGTAGAACTCTTAAATCTTTGTTATCTGGGTAGAGATCGGGTGCCTTATTGAACTAAAACCATATTATACTATCGAGTCTCTGACTAGATGCATCAGCTGAGCTAATGATGAGGTTCTGTTGTAACGAATTGCCGATCTTTCCACTTCAGTACCTGTCTAGCGAATGGGCGAAGGGAGTTCTGAGCGACATCGAGAACCTAACACCGGAGAAAGTGGACGAGGTCGTGAATGTTTTCCTCGAGGATTTCAAGACCGGTTCATCTGCAGCTACACCCGCGTATGTCATGTCAAAAGCAGCCCTCAATGCCTACACCAGGATCCTCGCCAACAAGTTCCCAGGTTTCTGCATCAACTGTGTCTGCCCCGGCCCCGTGAGAACGGACATCAACAACCACAGAGGCATCTTGTCTGCCGAAGAAGGCGCGGAGAGTCCAGTGGAGCTGGCACTTCTGCCCAACGGTGGTCTCACAGGTTGTTTCTTCATTAGGAAGGAAAAATCTCAGTTCTGATTGAAGGCTATGACTTATCTTCTCTAGCTATTAGAACCCATCCTTGTTTAAAAATAAATCGAATACACTTCAAGGGAGTTGCCGATTATGTGAAGAAGTTGTCGTTTGTTTGTCAACTAGGTACCTCGATATCAGTATTTCATAATTGATGCCATCGTTCGTTCCACTCGCAAGATTGATGCAAGAATCCATGGTTTTTATTGTAAAGTTATTTTCAAGAATCATTATCAGGCAAACTTTTCAAAAGTCTATTTGTATTTCGATGTCTGGTCAATGCTTTCTAAATGCATCATGGTCATTTGTGTTTCTAGGAATTTAGTTATGAGTCTTTTAAGAGTAAGTTCAAGAATCATACAATATACCTATATAAAGGCAAGTCTTGTAATCATTTTGTTACGGGTGAATTATGGAGAAAACAAGAAGAGAAGCCTATTCGTCTCCCTCGTAAGTTGTCTTGTGAGTGTTTGAAAGTGATTCAACTCTACCTTATCCCCTTCAAATTGGTATCAAAGCTCATGGTTTGTGATCATGGCCTCAATAAACACTCAGCTTCCTCTACTCGATGCCCATGATGTATGGGAAGTTGTCAACTCAGGCTATGAGGAGCCTGAAGATGAAGCCACTTCGAGTCAAAATCAGAAGAATGCCTTAGAGAAAGTTCGAACAATAGATCAATATGCGATATCGATTATCTATCAAGCTTTAGATGTGTTCGTTTATTTTGTGACAAGGAAAATCTTTCACCGAAATTCGTTCTTCTATTTTTATTAAATGGTTCTATGGCTCATTTATCGAGGAGGGTTCTGGTGAAAAGTGTGTAGCAAGAGATGGATTGAATGTAAATGGATCAGATATGGATTGTGAGACCAACAAAGGGTCAAACTTCTACAGCTTACAATACTCCTAAGAAAGCAGTAGCTGAAAAGACAACAAACTCAACTACTAGGAACGAAAGAGTGCAGGAAATGTAAAGTGCAGAGAAAACTTGAACTACAATGAAGACAAGTGTGTTTTTTGTTGTGTGTTGATCTGTCTCTTCCCCTTCATCTTCATTGCATATTTGTAATCTCTTGCATCTCAGAATCGCTCAATCGGTTATTCTCATGTTTTTCGAATCTTGAATCTTGGTGCCTTGAATAACTTCCCTTTTGCCCACGATCTTCATTACTTGTTCGTCAACATTTAAATGATTTCTCTTGATTTGTAACTTCCACAATGGATTTAAATTTGAATTTTCTCAAATAACTTTCCACGATCCGCTCGTGCCCATTAGTTTTGCTTTTGGGTTGTAACTCCCTTGAATCTTCTTAAATAACTTCCCATGATCTGCTCGTGCCCATTACTTCTGCTTTTGGCTTGTAACTCCCTTGCTAACATGGCTAACTTGGCAAACTCATGCTCAATAATATTCTTGTATTTCCCTCTTGTTGATCTCTTATGATTCTAGCAACAAATTTCTGCATTACTCTTAACTCACCGAATCTCGGGGTTTAATAACCTTGCCTCCCACTTACCGAATCCCGGGGTCCAACGAATCTGCAACCCCTTCGTTACATCACTCGTCACTTACCAAACCTCGAGACATAATGGCCTTACCATTCATTTGGTACATTGCTTTTGACCTACCGAGTCTAGGGGCATTGTGATGCTGTTGTCCATTCGGTATTTAACTTGTTATTTTTTGGTGTCAACAAGATGATTCTACGTTCGAGAAGGTATCGAATGCAACTACTTCTAAGGAGGCTCTGGAGATCTTCATGACACACACCTAGGGGTACAAAAGGTGAAGAAGCCTTTGTTGACACCTAACTTTGTCGATCCTAATTAGGTTTAATTTATTTTCTCTCATTTGAAAATAGAATAAGCCGAATTGGATAAATATGCATCTTTTCTTTATTGTCGTAAATTAAGAAAAGAAAAGAAACACAAAAAATTACGAAGAAATCGAATTGAGCCGAATTGACCCAGGCTGCGGTTACTATTCTTTCCTCACTTCTCGCCCACTTTCCCTTCACAAAGGCTAGCCCACAAATATCCATTTTGGCCGAACTCCCCCTCCTTTCCTTCCCTCGGCTAGCTAGTCACCACCTCCATTTCTTCTTCATGCGTACGCGAGAGAGAGAGAGAGAGAGAGAGAGAGAGAGAGAGAGAGAGAGAGAGAGAGAGAGAGAGAGAGAGTGCAAGAAAAAGGTGATGTTCCATTGGCATCGATGACCTTGTCTTTACAAGATATAGTTTGGCGATGATTGATGCTTTTAAGGCTTCTACGGTGAAGGAATTTGAGATGACCGATAATGGTCTCATGAATGATTTTCTTGAGATAGAAGTGAAGCAAAGTGCAAATGAAATTTTTATTTCCCAAAAAGGATATGTAGAAAATATCTTTCAAAAATTAAATATGAAGAACTGTACACCCGTCAATACACTGATGGAGTGCGGAGCCAAACTTTCGAAGTGCGATGATGTTGCCAATGTTGATCCTATGTATTACAGAAGCTTGAACGAAAGCTTGAGATATGTGACATGTACTAGACCAAATGTCATGTACAATGTGGGAATTGTGAGTCAAAACATGGCGAAACCAAAGTCGTCTCATCTTAAGTTGCAAAGAGGATACTTCGCTACATTAAAGTACCGTTTCTCACGATTTGCATTGCTATTAGTCTAAATGTTTTAAGCTTAGAGCTTATTCAAATAGTGATTATAGGGAAGACATCAATGGTAAAAAAAAGAACTACGGGCTTTGTATTTTTCTTGTGTAATAATGCTTTCACGTGGTCATCAAAGAAGCAACCAAGTGTTACTCTATCAACATGTGAAGCTGAACATGTTGCAACATCTTTATGTGTTTATCATGCAATATGGTTGAGAAGACTACTCAAAGATATTCATATGAAACATATGAAATCGATATAGATTTTTGTGGATAATAGTTCAACTATTGCTTTGGTGAAAAATCCAATTTTTCATGAATGAAGGGAACATATCAATGTTTGATATCCCTTCATTGGAGACCAAGAGAGAGAGAATGAACAGCACAACTCCAATAACTTTAATCTTTGCCACTGAGTTAACGAAAAGAGATGCCATAGATACTGAAGGTTAATGCATCTAAAAGCTAAAAGGAAAAATTATAGATCTACATACCTATAAGCGTAACTTGTGGATTATAGCAGAACAACAATCTCAATCATCATATACGTACATATACGCAGTGGATTGCACTAGATCAACATGTCCTAGAATCAACTTGTATCACCGATCATAGAAACATATCACGATTAACGAACATACCTCGATATCATAGATTAAGAGCCCCAAAACGCAAGTGAGAAAACAATTCGGATCCATTGATTGATCATTCTTCAAGAGAGTTTTCATTGAGAGAGTTTTTGTATCAATTGATTGAACGATGTACGTTATGTGAAGATGATATACCATCTCCTCTCTCTTTGTATTGAATAGAAAATAAATCTCCTTTAATTGCAATCAATTATCACAATAAAGGTAGGTATTGATTTTCCCCTAAATTGGCGCAATCTTTCTGAACATCTCCCACTCAACCACAAAGGGCTAAACATCTCTATTTCTCTTCTTACTCCAAAGATTATATGGGCAAATAATCCATGTGACTAGCATACTATGAGAGCTCGTTGCTATACATCCGTTAAGAATATATAGCAGCTCATATTGTGCATTATAATTTAGAGTAGATCTAGTATCTTGTACCTTAGATCAATTAGTCACATTTATATCTCTCATGATTTCTTCAAAAGTTTGATATGTATTGTACTCATAATTACGATTACACTTATATAATCATAATTGGTCGATCCGAGAATGCAAAATCATAATGTGACATCAACTACATATTGATATTCCTCTTTCCTTAAAATCTCTCCATTTCAACTCAATTCGCTTTTCCAGAAATGTCCCGCTAGATCGAATCATCCATGATTATTGGCAATACTATAGGATAGTAAACGCCGAATCAAAATTTCAAGAATAAGTCAAAGTCGTGAGGGCATTGACTTGAGGAACTCATAAACTCAAGAGTCTCACATGGCTATAGAGTTGATATCAATACTCTTGCCAACTCTTATTGGTTTTTTTATGCATACGTAATATGAAATACGTATTACGATATTTTTTCCTTTCCCATGGAGCTTACGTCTTTACATTTAATGCCGTATAGATGACGGTTTAGACATTCCAAATGACTAACTTGAGTTCACAAATCTACTCTCTTTAAAGAATCCATTAGAACTCACATCCGGCATCAAAGACAGATAAAGGGAAATATATAGGTTACTTCATTTTCGGGCATAACTTATTATGACTTCATCTTAATACTCCTGTTGAGGCGACATCAAAATAAAATCATGAGCTCTCAATTTTCGGGCATTACTTATTATGAGCTCTCAATTTTCGGGCATTACTTATTATGAGCTCTCAATTATCACCTAGATAATATGTTTGAAATAGTCTCATCTCTATTTATCACACAGTAAATACGGGCGGTTACCCGTGTGAGTGAGCTAATCTTTTATATGTCATACATACTTTCTCAATGTAATGCACTAAACATTGATATTCATAAATGTAAAATGAAATTATAGACATTAATAACGATAACAAATACTATTGATTGTGAACTTTGGGTAAAATACAAATATTCAGTATTTCAACTTCTATGTAGTCCCAAGGACTTTACATGGCAAAGAAAAAACATCTCTAGGAATTGGCTTGGTCAAAAGATCTGCTATCATACTATGCGTAGGTATTCACAACCTTTCGTGCAACCATGTCTTTCACAAAATTATATTTGGTATCAATATGTTTGGTCTTGCAATGAAATTTGGGATCCTTGGTAGGCTATCACAATTAACCAATAAAAAACTAGCAGCATCCTTAGTAACACCTAAATGATCCAAAAATCCCTTAAGCCAAACACTCTATTGTACTGCTTTGCTATGAGTCACGAACTCAACTTCCATGGTCGATTATGCTATGCATGTTTGTTTCTTACTATTCCAAGATATTGCCTCACTACACAGTAAGAATACAAACCCGGATGTAGATTTCTCTTCATCTAAATCTCCTTTCGAATCAACATCAGTATAGCCTTCAAGGCCCGGATCTCCTTCTTGGTAAGTCGGTGAATAATCTGTAGTACCATTCAAATACACGAGAATCCTTTTAACGGCAATTTAATGTGTTTGACCTAGATTGGATTGTTATCTACTCACCATTCCAACAGTATGACAAATGTCGGGTCTTGTACACATCAAGCGTACATTAAGCTCCCAACAGTACTAGCATATGGAACATTTTCCATACGTTCCTATTCTTGAAGAGTCTTAGGATACAATCGCGGCTCGAGACTTTCATCTTTTGTGATGTGAGTGTCAATGGGCTTACAATCTTGCATATGAAAACGTTTAAGGACTTTATTTACATACTCTCTTGCGAGAGAGACGACAACCTTTTTGAACATCTCTTGAAATCTTAACTCCAAGAATATAGGTAGCTTCACCCATATCTTTCATTTCAAAATTGGATGATAACCAATTCTTAACGGTTTGAACAATCTCCATATTGCTTATGGCAATCAAGATATCATCTACATACAATGATATGATCACAAAATGATTTTTTGATCTTTTGATATATATGCAATTATCCTCATCAATCATTACAAAATCATATGCTACTATAGCATTATGAAAACGTATATACCATTATCTCGAAGACTACTTAAGGCCATATATCGATCTTATAAATAGATACACCTTTTGTTTTTGGCCTTTCGTTGCAAACCCAACAGGTTGTTTCAAGTAGATTTCTTCTTTTAATTCTTCATTTAGAAAAGCAGTCTTTACATCTATCTGATGTAATTCAAGATCCATACTTGCCACTATTGCTAGAATAAAGCGAATTGAGGTAAATCTTACTACAAGAGACAAAGTTTCCGGATAATCAATTCCCTCTTGTTGATTAAACCCTTTCTCTACGAGTCGAGCCTTATATTTTTCAATTGAGCTATTAGCCTTTCGCTTTATTTTGAGAACCTACTAGTTCTCGATGGCTTTGTGTCCTTTCGAAAGATCAACCAATTCCCAAACCTAATTTGATCTCATTGATTCCATCTCTTCTTCCATTGCATGTATCCACTTTTCCTTGTCAAGGCAAGATAGAGCCTCATATACATTCCTCGGCTTATCCTCAACCTGTGGAACGACCATGAAAGCTTCCCTTCAATCTCAAAGCGTCAACGGGAAATGCTTTTCTGATTTATTCATTGTGAAGAAGATTGTGCCCTAGGTACTTCATTCTCCATCATACTCCCATTCGGATCATATAATGACAGCATTGTCTCATCAAGTGGTAGCAATTGAGACTAGTTCAAAATAAATTCCTCAATTCTCACATTGCTCCCACTTGCATCATTATCATTATCTAACGTTTCAAATAGGGAATTGTCCTCACTTATTTTGCCCTTTTTAGAAAACTCATTCTCTAAGAATGTGACATTTCGTGATTTGAATTCAGTTACACTCCCACTTTCCTGCTCACCTACAAATACATATCCTTTTGAATTTTTCAAGCATCGTATGAAGATGTTCGTCTTGCCTTTAGGACACAATTTCCCATACTTAGGGGATGATTCGTGAGTATACGCTATACAACCTCAAGTTTTCAAGAAACTCAAATCGGGTTTTCGACCTGTCCATAATTCGTATGGAGTGGAGGTAATTGATTTAGAAGGCACTTGATTAAGTATATAGGTAGTTGTCAACAAAGCATCACCCTAAAAGGTAATTGGCGGATTAGCTTGCGCCATCATAGACCTGGCCATTTCCAATAGGGTTTTGTTTTTTCTTTCTGCAATACCATTTTGTTGAGGAGTGCACGGAATAGACAGCTGTCATTCTATTTCTTTTTCATCACACAAATTTTTGAACCGATCGGACAAATATTCTCAACCTAGATCGGATCTTAATGCTTTTATTTTCTTATCCAATTGATTTTCCACTAAGGTTATAAGCTTCTTAAAGCAATATAATGCTTCAGATTTGTGAGAAATCGAATAGACATATTCGAATCGAGTACAATCATTTATAAAAGTGGTGAAATAAATAGCCTCATGCCTTGATCTCATGTTCATTAGACCACGGACGTCGGAATGGATTAATTGCAACGGAAACTCAGCTCTTGTCCCTTTTTCTAATGGCTTTCGTGTCTTTTTTCTCACTAGGCAATGCTCATAGATAGATAAATCAACTTTTTCAATAGTGCCTAACGAGCCCTCTTTAGCTAATTATTCATTTGTTATTGGCCAATATAACCGAGTCTAGCATGCCACACATTCACATCATTCTCATTAGAATCGAAAGACGTAAATAGGGAATAACCGACATTAACACACTGTCATTAACATCCAAAACAATAAAACCATCGAGAAAATAACCGGAACCATATAGATTGGTTCCCAAAAACAAATCAACACCATTATTATGGAAATTTAAACTAAAATCATGTTTCACCAATACCAACACTGAAACTAAATTTCAACAAATTTCTAGAGCATATAGTACGTCATGCGGGAATAAGGTGCAACCACTGCGTATACTCAATTGGTAAGTACCAATGCCTTTCACCTCCGCTCCGGAGTTGTTTTGCACATATATCCATTTTGCTCCATGTGGAATTTGTCGAAATTCCATGAAGGCTCCACAGTCCTTCGCTACATGGTCCGTAGCACCCGAGTCTCCAGTCCACAAATGATGAGATTCAGTTAAAAAGACCGAACTAGAAACATAAAAAACACTCGCAAGTGTATCGGGGGTTTCTACCTTTTTTGGCTCAACACAATTGCGAACAAAGTGCCCATTGTTGCCACATTTAAAACACTTTACCCTTGAAATATTCTTCTTGAGAGGATGCTTTCCTTTCTTAGGTTGGTGAATTTTTGGTTTTTTCCCTAACGGCTCCACCCATTTGCCCTTCCACTTCTTAAAACCACTTGGATGCTTGCGTTTGGAGCCCACTGCTCCATGTGAGCCATAAGTAGCATAATAAATGTACGCTTGTGGTTTAGCCGCCAAGAGGCGGTCCTCTTCTAACTCAAGATGCTGCATCGCATCCTCAAAGGTTTTGACGTTATCATTTTGAGTTAAGTGGATTTTCATATTCTCCCAACTATGAGGCAAAGATTGTATAACCACTTGCACTTGCTCCTCATCGATCAATATGTGTCCAACATCATACAATTCACTTATCATATTCGACATCCGTCTCGGATGTTGCTTCATATTCTGGCCATAAGGCATCTTATATTAGTCGAACCTTATAGCGATTTGTCTTAGTTTGGTCACCGATGTTTGACCAAACCCGGCCTTCAATGCATCCCACTTATCCTTGGCGTTGTCAAATCGCCCGAACTCTCTTATTATGTCATCTTCCATACTACTCGGTAACGTGATGCAAGCAAGAGAGTATTTTCTTTTCCAAGCGGTGAAAGCATCTCTATCTCTCCAATGTTGTGTAGTGGTACCCTCTTTAGGTTCATCCATAACTTGGTTCGGGGTTTCTAGTGCTTCCTGCTCCTCTAGCACATATTGAATTTTCATGTTCCATATCTTATAATTTTCGCCTTTAAGTTTCTCTCCCTTGTTCAATCTATCTATGATATTCTTTGTCGATGAAGTCATTCTATAAGAACACATAGTTCTTTAGATACTTTTTGTAGGAAACTTTTAATGCCTAATATTTATGCATAAAGATTTATACTAACTAATTATATTAATGAATAGTTTCACAAAAGGCCTTAAGATTTGAAAGTTCACTACATTCCCCATCATCGTCCAAAGTGCCTAATTTGAAATTACGGTTAACATAATCATTTATATAAATCGAGTTCATTTAATAATTACACAAACTAATAGAACTCCCCACTTGAACTTATATGGATAAAAATGAATAACTATGACAAAGTAACATATAATCAATTACTTAAAACAACATGGGAGTAAACAATCCTCGAACAAAAATAGGGTCCCAAACCAAGTAGCATAAACAGAAAGAACATTTCAATCGCTAAGCTTTTTCTTAGAAACCGGTAAAGTCCCATAAAAAAGTTCTGGAAGCTCTCTATTTGAAATATTCCACGGGGCAACGGCTCGAGCAAATCCCTTTGACTTGTGCTGGGGTGCACTCATGCACCAGGTGGTGTTCATAAAAAGAGTCAATGTCCTCGACGTCTTGATCTTAATGTCCTCTCCAATAAAGGGTTCAAGAAGCACATTATAATCCGGATGACCCTTTTGCTCCCAGAGAGCATGAAGAAAGTTCATGACTTTCCAATAGATTGCCGCTGAAAGCAATGATCTTTTGAAACTCTTTCAAACAACCACAAGCCTAGATGACATCTTGCAATTTCTCGTAGAAATTGATAATATGGTCAATCAATCCGGTGCTTCCATTGGATATTATGGCTTTCATTTCACACTACAAACCCTCAAGTTTTGCTTTTTGAGATCTTGTTCTTGGAGCTTGGGGAGTGCGCTGCGGTTGTACCATTGTTTCTATATCGAATACGGAAACAATAAGAGGATTGCTCATAATCCATGACACAACTATCAATGCCAATGAGAATTTACAAGATATTTGGAATATAATGAGGTCAAAAAAGTACTTTTAAGAAAAATTACAGGGATCTTTTTGTGATTTTCAAAAAATTCAGGAACCAAATTATAATTTTCGGAAAGTTAGGGGATCAAATTGCAATTTTCAAAAAATTCAGGGATCAAATGGTTTGGAACAGGTCGGATACGGGTTTAGGATAGGTCAAAATCGGGTTTGAGATAGGCAAAATCGGGTCCGGGTCATGTTGCATGTGCCATTCACATGGGCGCGTAAAACCCACTCATATCGGACCCGTCCGTCGCATGTAGCGAGTGTGGCTTCTCTTGGTATCGCCTCGCAATGGGGACCACTCAAATTTCTCATCTCGCCGAGCTTGTTCCGTTGATGTGTTCAAAATTCATTTTTGATGAATAGAACAAAAAAAAAAAAAATAGTGTTTTTCGCGTTAATTCGACTACGAAACTCAAACAACGGGAAAAAAAGAACTACTACGGCTTTGATACCAATGAAGGGCAATACATCCGAAAGCTAATCTAGATCTATAAACGTGGTGGAAAAATTATAGATTTACATACCCATAAGCGTAACTTGTGAATTATAGCGAAACAACAATTTCAATCATCATCTACATACATATACGTAGCGGATTGCACTGGATCAACATGCTCTAAAATCAACTTGTATCATTGATCGTAGAAGCATATAACAATTAACGAACATACCTCGGTTCACGGATTAAGAGCCCCAAAACGCATTTGAGAAAACAATTCGAATCCGCCGATCGATCGTTCTTCGAGAGAGTTTTCGCCAAGAGAGTTTTTGTGTCGATTGATTGAACGACGTACTTTCCATGAAGAGGATATGCCATATCCTCTCTCTTTGTATTGAATAGGAAATAAATCTCCCTTAATTGCAATCAATTATTGCAATAAAGGCAGGTATTGATTTTGCCCTTAATTGGCGCAATCTTTACCAACGGATGCTACGGCCATTTACTCTTTATATTGTGCATTATCTCCTACTAAGTATAACTGTGTATCTGAATGTGAAACTACAAAAGATATATAGGATAGATGCACATAACTTTTGAAGTAATAGACAGAGTCAAGGAAACCATGATCAATATTCTTCTTGGCTAATATGAATCCTTCAAGATGAAGCTAGATGAGTCTACTTTTATTTATTTGGTTGTAAATGCTTTATTCTAAAAAATGCTAATGATCATCCCGAAGTTTGATGAGAAAACATTAATGAATCTGCATTGGATTCTTCTCAACGAGCAAAGCTTACGAGTTTTCAACAAAAATTATCGTATTGTGGAAGAATCCATTAATGTTATATTTGAGAAAAGCGGCCATACTCAACTATATGAAGTTGAATATTCTCAAGCAACTGCTAATATACAAGCATCTGAATATGATCATATCTGATGATACTCAACCAATTAAATATACTCAGAAACCCGAAGATGCTCCAAATGTTTCAACAAGTGTCATGACTAATCGGGTTGAATCTTCAAAGCCTATTGAAAAACAATATGAGAGGTTCAACAAGAACTGGAAACACAAATCCAGTCATCCTAAAGAACTTGTCATTAGAGAGCTAGTGATAGGATCAAAACTTGATCCAAGTTCAAGAAAATGACAAGTACTTTAGTTCTCATATTTGAAATTGTCGCAACCCTCGTTCGGAAAGGAGCAGAGGAGTTTAGGGGTGATTATCGTGTCTGAGGATCCGTGGTGATCTATAGGTCGGGTTGAACCCTCTCAAGTTCTCATCTTGCACGACAGCGGGATTTAAAGTGATTTCGACCTTAGTGTGGTCGGGTGATATGTGCATAAGTGTGCATGCTCTTGGAGTTGCGATTTATCTTTGGAGAGGATATATTGAAAACCTCGTCGGGCGGTGGGAGAAGCTATCCGACTCAAATGGAACCAGGGATTTGGGATTGGAGACTTATTTACACTAATGTTATGATCGACGCCCTTTCAATACCTAAGTTGACTGATTTTTCTAACTTGATTTCATGCTGATGATTTGGGATGAGGAAAGTCCTAAAATTTAAGATTTCATGCAGATGGGAGTAACTAGCTTATCAATCATAACCAATTAAAGTAGAGAGCAAATAAGGACCTAGGATATGCTAATAAAACACATGAAATTAATACATGGCATCCCTAGTATAGCCCTAATGGCTTAGAGAAGCGGTGTTTTGGGGATTTGGAAAGAGTTTGGGATGATTTGGAGATAATTTGCCTAAAAGGGGCAAAATTGTTATTTTAGGAAGAATTAGAAGTCAAACTCACAAAAATAGGATTGGCCAGTTGAATGGACCCATTTCCTAATTTTTGAGGTTTTATGAAAATTTTCGAATTTTTTG
The DNA here is from genome assembly GCF_020921035.1 of Rhodamnia argentea. Taxonomy (NCBI): domain Eukaryota; kingdom Viridiplantae; phylum Streptophyta; class Magnoliopsida; order Myrtales; family Myrtaceae; genus Rhodamnia; species Rhodamnia argentea. The sequence continues at coordinate 5,708,701 of NC_063158.1, forward strand.
GGATTTTTTTTTCTAATTTTTTAGATTTTTTCATGAATTTTCTAATTTTTTTGGGTTTTTAAATCATTTTCGAATTTATTATTATTTTAAAATTTTTTATTAGAAAAAATTATCCGGGGTGGGTTGACCTGGCCCATGCTTCGCTGGCACCAGGCCCATACCACAAGGGTCCACATCGGTCTAGCAAAAATGCCGTAGTTTTTGGGGTTTGAAAATCCTCCCTAAAATGATATAGTTTGGGGGTTTTTGAAGCAATTTCAATTCTTCCCCCCGAAATTTTGAATTTTTGAAATCAAAGGCCAAGAATGGAACACGTGGCACGATCGTGGCCATTGGATAAATAGATTTTTATTTCAGAAAAATGAATGGACGGTTGAGAAGGTGATGCGTTGCCAACCCTAGGTCACATGATCACAAAATGAATTTTTATTTTCGAAAATCAATTATAAATCTGAAAATGATATTTTATTTTTATGAAAATTCTAGATCACGACACGTGGCCGAATGACCACCGTCAAATTTGGATTATTTTATTTCGAAATTCAATTTTACTTTTAAAAAATGAATTTTCATTTCCAAAATTACTAGATCTCGACACGTGGTCAAATCGTGTTTGTTTGATCGGTATTTTTTTTTTTTTTGAAAAAAGGGTTAACAACTTTGTGTTGATGTGGCTGCCACGTCAACGTTGACCGATCAACCCGACTCGCCGAAGAAGACGACCGACAATGGCGCCCATGCCGGCGCCTCGTCGAGTTTCCAAAAACAGTGCAAAAACATGCGATATAGACCTCAATTTTCATCTAGATCTACTCCTGGATGAGCCAACATTGACACATCTGATTGTCGGGTCAAATCATCACCTAAATCTAACTCAACCAGGACCGATCGAACCTATCTCTGGCGACGAAATCGGCCTAGCCATTTCTAGCGCTATTGACACCTAAATTTTAATTTCTCTTTACTTTGCATAAAATATGGGAATTATTTTAGTTCCTACAAAAAATAATAGTTCATCATTCACATTTAATTTTGTAATTTTTGCATCTCAATTTGGACTGGTGGTAGATAGCTCTAAACTTAATTGCCTGGATCGAGCCCGTAATGATGAAAATTTGCTCAAGCCCATTGGTGGCAAGAGAATTGGTGAAAAGATCTTGGATCTTACGAGAATGCAGATTTTTCGGATGGGAAAGAAATATTGCACAAGAGACAATCTCACGCGCAAAGGCATATTTCGCCCTGTTTTTTGGGGAATATATCTTTTAAGACAAGAAAGGATGGCACGTTTTTCTTGAGGTCATATGGGCTTGCTATGCATAAAAAAATAATAAAATGAAGGAAAAGAGATTCGGTTAATAAAGAAGAAAGGAAAGAGAAATGTTACATATTGTTTGAAGTAGGGGTGAGCATGGTTCCAGGGTAGAACCGGGAACCGGATAACTGAACAAGCGGTTTCGGTTCGGTTCCGGGTTCCGGTAAATTAGGATCCGGTTCTTGGTTCCACATTTTTAGGAACCGCAAGTTCCGGTTCCGGTTTCTGGTTCTCGATGGAACCGAATCGAAACCGGACCCGGAACCGGAACTTGAGTATCTAAAGTTCTAAACCCTAGTTTCAGCTTTCTAGTTTTTATTTTCATATGTCGTCGTCTCTTAGTTCACTTTTTCCTCTCAACTCAACACACTTGGTTTTCGGATCTCAAACTCTTGCTTCCTTGGCTATCATCATCTCCCAAGTCTCCTCTGTTTCTTAATTCCTTGTCGACTATCACTGCGGCCAACCATGTGAAGGCACAAGTGACAAGCTCCTTTGCAACGGTTTTGCTAAAGGACGGTTCAATAAAAAGAAAAAAGAATAAACCATCTCGATTTACTTTTGGAAATCGAAAGGCGAGCTCAAGGAATCGGTATAAATTTGCGATCGTGACCACGACCGATTTCAAGCCCTTGGGGAAAGAGAAAACTTGCTATCTCTCTCCCTTTCTCGAGCTCAAGGAATCGGTATATTAATTTGTTGTTTCGTTTAATTTTAGATCATTAAATTTCGAGTCTCGTATGATCAGAAGGGAGGCTCGGGATAAGCTATATGCATGTGGTTTTTCAATTGGCAATTTGTGTTTGTTTCATCACATCATGATTTGTGAATAGGATGATTGGCTTATTGTGAGAATGATGGAATTCGTGTTTATGGGTGGTTAGAAAGATGTCAAGGTCGAGTTTGTCCGGAAGGAAATTGGCGGGTTCGCGGGTACCCCGGAACCTGTGACGGGGCGGGTTTCGGGTTCCAAGGTATGCGGGATAGGTTCTAGGTTCCGAAAATTAAGGAACCTGTACTAGCGGGTAGGTTCCGGGTGAAACCGCTCACCCCTAGTTTGAAGCATCCACGAGAGGAAAGAATATCAGCCTTCTTTCCTTGGTGCCTCAGACTCCCTTGCCTATTAAAAAGAGATGCTTTGGAAAAGAAGATGGGGGGTGCGGGGGCTCATAGAGAAAAATTCAAAAACTTGAGATTAAAACACATGAGAGCGAGAGAGATTTGGGGTTCTAAAAAAATCACGTGAGAGGAAAGAAAAGAGGATAAGCTCTCTCGGAAAATCCCTCTAGCCGAGAGCTACAATTTTTTTTTATATCTTTTCTCCTTTCGCGATACCGGGGAAAAGTATACTAGAAGTGCCACAACTTTTGTACGGCGTTCACTTGAGTGTCATAACTTTCAAAACGTCCACTTAAGTGTCATAACTTTAAAAAATCATTCACTTGAGTGCCATGTTGACATGGATGCTTGGAAAATCGACGTGGCACGTCGGAAAGCTAATCTGGCTCGTCGGATAGATGACGTGGCACGCCGGAAAAGTTATTATAACACTCAAGTGAACGATTTTGCTCCGACGTGGCACTCAAGTGAACGATTTTTGAAAGTTATGGCACTTAAGTGAACGTTTTGAAAGTTATAGTACTCAAGTGAACGCCGTACACAAGTTATAATACTCATGGTGTACTTATCCCGCGGTACCAAGCGTTGGTGCTTTTGTCCTTACTTTTCTTACTTTTCTCTGCCGATCTTTGCTCCGGTAGTCTTTGTTTTGAGCTGTCCACTGTCCTTGTTGCGGCCAACACCTCATCTAATTAAGAAGACCAGATTCTGATGCCGGCGCTACTACTGTGTTAGAGTAATTAAATATTAAATCACGCTTTCATCTAACAACTTAAGCTTTTAGAACAGTTGGCTATAGTCTCATCAAATCTTTCATGGTATCGGGAGGTCCCGAGTTCAAATCTTTCCAAGCCCATATTTGCCTCCCCAATAAAATATTTCTACGCTTAATAAACAATCTGTCCTTGCTGCTGACCCTTGCTATTCGGTGCTGCTCTTCACTATTCGGTGTTGTTTTATGCCGATTGGAGTTCCTTCTGCTGCTCCTTTGTTTGCTGATTTCATACGGCACCCCCGCTATTCACCGGTCCTTCTTTGCTACGGTTCTCTTGCTTTTCTTGTCTGCTCGAGGGTCAAATTCTGCTATTGTTTGGGACTCGATCAAGCTGCTGTCTTTTGGTCCAATTGGGCATGATTTCCTTAGTCTAGAATTGAGTTTGTGTGCAAGCCTTTTCTTGAAGATGTGCATGTTCCTTTGAAGTCCCACCGACGGTGAGTCACATTCATGGATCATCTCTCTCGGCCGACCCAAATTGTTAAGTTTGGTCGTCAAGTTTTGCAAAAATTTGAATAGGAAAGTGCGATTTTGAAGAACAAGATAGAAATTGAATATTCACTTGCCTAATTGGAGCATATCTTGTCATATATTTGCATATCTCGAGTATATTGCATAAAAGTGGATATCTTTTCAAAATATAGGTCGATTAGGAAAATTTCCTTTCCTCATCTGCAAGTTGCCATATAATTGAGAAAGTCCATATTTAAGATTATTGATGGAATACTCGATTATGCAAGAATTTGGATTCAATCGTTAATCGTAGGCTTATGAATTAAAGATTGACTCAAATATTTGCGAAGTATTTTAAAACTTGATTGATATATCTGCTTTCTTGATTGAATTGATTGGCATAATCACTTTCCTATTTTGACTTGAATTGTTTGATTGTCATATTTTTTTAGAATATATCCGTCGCATGATGTAATCTCAAAAATTCTAAAAAATTTGTATTCATTCACCTTCCATATTTGAAAGGGAAAAAACCACCAAAAACCCCGAACTATGCCAACTGTGACACATTTACCCTAATTTTTTTTTGTGACACCAAAAATCCCAAACTTTTACTCATGTGACACATTTACCCCAAACTTTTTCTTGTGACATTGAAAACCCTAAACTTATACCCGTGTGACATTTACCCCAAAATATTTTTTTGTGATATCAAAAATCCTAAACTTATATTCGTGTGACACATTTACCTCAAAAATTTGAGGAAAATGTGTCACACGAATAGAAGTTTGGAGTTTTTAGTGTCACAACAAAAAGTTTGGGGTAAATGTGTCACACGAGCACAAGTTTGGGGTAAATGTGTCACATGCATATAAGTTTAGCGTTTTTTGTGTTACAAAGAAAAGTTTGGGGTAAATGTCACACGGCGGGCATAGTTTAGGATTTTTGGTGGCTTTTTCCCTATTTGAAAATTGCATATCTTTTCAAAAATAGCATCATGTAAATAATTGCATATCTAATCCTTTTTGTAAATAATTAGATTAGATTGCATTTTAGGATAGAAATTGCAAGTTTAAATAGAATTTTATGTTTAAAATAATCTATCTTAATATATTTGGGTTTAGGTCAATTTAAACTTAATATATGCAAGATAAAAATTATTTTGGCATAGTTCTATTTTAGGAAATAAATTCATCCGAAAATAATAATAAAAAAATCATTAATCCTTGCCATGTCATATATGCCATGTCATCTATGTCATGTCATCCTTGCCATATCATCTATGCCACATCATCATTCTTGCCATGTCATATTAGGTTGCATGTTAGCTTAAATTGCATATTAGAATTGCATGTCCAGGTTTTAATTAATTTACATGTCATGTAGTTAATTTAATCGTAGTCTCACTTATACATTCATTTAATTTAATTCGCATGTCATCTAGCCTAGCTTTGCATTTAAACCATGGCATTGCATTATTTAGGATAGAATTCATGCATCATATCCGTTCATATAAAAAATCAAAAAAATAAAAAATATAATTTGTTTGGCGCATGCTCCTGGATTATATTGATTTACGGATGTTTAATTAATTGATTGTGCACCCGTAAGATAACCTTTGTTAGCGACTTAGGTTAAAATCAATTAATGTTGCCTTCTGAAATGATTTTTCATGAAATAAAATGGTACCAAAAGGGCATTAGAGTAATCTAGCATAATCAAGTCCCCGAATTCTTAATTTCTGGTTCGTAGGAATACAATAGTTCTTCCACTATTTTAATTAAGGTTTCTAATCAAAATACATTACATGTTAATTAATTGAAACTTAAGTTGCAATTTGGTATGGACTTGTGAGAGTCCGAGTTAGGTTAGTTAAATAATTAACCCGATAATCCATGAGCTTGAAATTCCTGAATTTTAGGTCACGATAAGAGCTAAACTAACAATCTAACACATCAAAGAGCATCTACAAAGTTGAGTGAGACTCACCCGAGGTCCCAATCGCTCCGTTCGTCGTTGAAAACAAGTGTATGAGCTTGTGATAGGTTTGGGGTTGAGAGGTTGACTCGGGAGTAAATATGCAATGAAAATGCAAAATGAGTAGAGATTAGTGATCGGTGAGAGCTTAGGAGTAATCTGAGCTAAAAATCACGAAAAACGACAGACCGGATCAAATTGCACCATGAAAGCTCGAGCTCGGGGTTGGTAATGGCGTTTACCTTTTTCAATCCCGAAAGTTAATGCCGCTGGGTTGAGGGCGATCTCTAGAATGTTGCGAAGCTCCCATACCAGATTAGAAGGCTTGACGACGTCGGGAAGTGGATGACCAAGTCTCAGAAGACTCGGATCGAAGCTCCGTCAATGGCGGCCTCCGAGCTCCTCGGGAGGTCTTTTCTCTCTCTAACTCCCTCCCTCTCTATTATGTTGTGTCTCTATAATCGAATGAAACCCTCTCTCGATCAATAACGAACCGAAGCTTACATCCCCCGAAAAACAAAAAAGGGTGCCGCGGGAGGAAGTTGTTTCTCTTGCCCCCCACATGACCCGGGCATGCCAAGTAGTATCAATCGGCGCCAAAGCTTGTAGGCAATTTTGTGAGCTTCTTTTTGTTTTTTGGTGTGCATAAAATGATTGTGGATGTGGCATCTCTCGTTCCTACCTTGTACCTAGACGCGAAAGATAAGTTGGGGAAGAAGGGGTCGATCTAAGTCGTCGGGTCGGACCTAGCAGACCCAACTATCCAAAAATCACCAATTAATCTCGAGAATAGCCAAATTTGATGAAATTGAAGCTAGAATTAGGCAGATTTACGTGAAAACCCCAAATCTCAAGTTTAACCCGAATATGAAATTTGAGCACTCGGCCACCCTATCCGCCAAATTGATACCAACCGACCCCATGAATATGCGTAGAACAATGAAAAACATAGGGACATGGGTTTATATCTGAAAGAATATAGCCCAAGAATGCTCAAATTGCATTTAAATTAAAAACCAGGGACTAAATTGCAAAATTTTTTTCCCCACTTTCCAATCTGTTCAAACCATGAAACCAATTAGACAAAAATGTAATTAAAGGCATAAGGATCAAATGTCGTAGCTAGCCCAAAGTGAAAGTAGGTCTAGAAGGGATTGAATTTGAGATTATTGATAAACTAGGGACATAAATGCAAAATTTGGAAAAGTAGGTACCCGATTGAATTTTAAAATTTTAAAGTGACCAAAATGCAATTGAAATTAAAACAAGACCAACGGCTATTTTTTCATATTTTTCTTGTAACAAATGCTATTTTTCTTATTTTTGGGGTATTTTCTAATTAAAAGAGATGCCAAAAAATCAGAAAAATTTTAAAAAATATTTTTTGTTCAAAATTGATTCCTTACGCTTGGCCAAGGCTTCCAAAGTTGATTTTCAAATTTTATGATTTTTTATGATATTTTTTTTATGATTTTTCTATAGAAAAACCGATTAAAAATCGAGTGTCAACAGAAGTAGAGTCAAAAGGAATTGATGAAGCACTTAGTCACAAAAGTTGGCTAGAAGCAATGCGAGAGGAACATCATCGGTTTAAGGTCAATGAAGTATGGGAACTTGTGCTTCGGACCAAACGATCATCCAATAATTGGAACTAAATGGGTGTTCAAAAACAAATTAGATGATAAAGGAAAAGTTCCGAAAACAATGCAAGACTAGGATACTCACAAACGGAAGGAATTGATTATGATGAAACTTATGTACCTATGGCCGGGTTAGAAGCCATAAGGCTCTTTCCTATGCTTGTTATTAAGATTTCAAATTATTTTAGCATCAAAAGCACATTCCTAAATGGCCGGATCAAAGAAGAAGTATATATGGAACAACTTTCGGGAGTTGAAGACCCGAGACAGTATGATCATGTCTACAACCTAAGAAGAGCTATGAGTGGTCTTAAATAAGCACTTGGTGCTTCGTATGAAAGATCGAAAAACTTACTAGTTGAAAATGGCTTTGATAAAGGTAAATTAGATACTATGCTTTTACCAAAAGAAAAGGTAAGGATATTCTTCTTATTCAAATATATGTTGATTCTTCTAATGAGTTTCTTTGGAAGAAATTTCAAGCATTATGCAAGATGAATTCGAAATGAGCATGATAGAAGAATTGATTTTCTTTCTTGGACTTCAAGTTAAGCGGACCAAAAGTGGTACCTTCATATACCAAGAAAAGTATGCTAAGAAGATTGTAAAGAAGTTTGGTATGCAGGCTACAAGAAAATCGAGACACCAATGTCTTACTCCTCTAAGATTGACAAAGATGAGCATGGTAAACGGGTTGATCAAAGGTTATATAGAAGTATGATAGGGTCATTATTGTATCTCATTGCTTTTAGACGCGACATTCTTTTCAACGTATGCACGAGTACAAGATTTCAATCAGACCCTAAGAAATTACATTTCTCTGTTGTTAAAAGAATTATTATTGTTGTGTTGGAACTTATCCTATGCTAGGATTGTGGTTTCCAAAAGGTTCTGATTTCACACTTATTAGATATTCTGATGCTAACCTTGCTGGATGTAGAATTGACAAAAAAAGCTCGTCAAGAATGTGTCAACTAATGGGTTCCATGTTGGTATCATGGTAATCCAAAAAGCAAAGCACAATAGCACTCTCAACTGCAGAAACATAGTGTTTAGCTCTCAAAATTTGTTGTGCTCGGATTCTGTGGATGAAACAACAAGTGAGAGACTTTGGAGCTGAAGAATCCAATGTTGCAATCAAATATGACAACACTAGCGCCATCAACTTATCCAACAATTCAATTCTTCATTCAAGAGCTTAGCATGTTGAAATTAAGCATCATTTTATTTGTGATCACGTACATAATGATGACGCTAATATTCAGTTTGTTGATTTAAAGCACCAACTAGCTTATATGTTCACAAAACCTTTGGAAAATAATTCATTTGAATTTAATTGAAATGAATTGGGTATTATTAGTCCATTTGCTTAAGTTGCTCATAGGTCATGTGGTAATACTCAAGGCTTAAGTTCCACATCGGACTCAATGACGATATACGAGAATATGATGTTATCCAAACTTGGATATGCACAGATCATTCCATATGAAGTTTTTTTTTTTTTTGGCCGAAATTTCAACCCGAAGTCCATCATCAAATTTTTTGGCAAGATCTATCTTTGCAAGGAAATCGGATCCCTAACTTTCATTATAAAGCTAATTGAATATCTTGTGTGATCATATAAACAATGTGTTTGAGTGGAAGGAGGTTATGGGAAACATGAGATTTAGAAGTGTGAGGCGGGTTTTGTGACAACAAGAAGTCTTCGCATTAATGTGGTGCACATTCTTTGCACTGAGTGTTTACAAGCAAAGATTCCGGTGGTGTGGTATACATAATTTCACTCGTGCGGGATATCTTGGATATACTAAGAGTGTGATTTAATTCTCTTAAGATTTTTTGCCCTAACATATATTTCTTCTGAAGTCTATAACAATCTTTGTAAACTTTGTCGCATATCCTTACTAAGTTTTCTCATAGAAACTTTCATGTGCTTAATGTTTAGATTCAAGCTTTGACTTTACCAAACCGCTTGCTTATATTATGTCATAAGTCTTAAGTATAGCAAGCATTTCATATCAAATCTTTCAAACATAGTTGTTGTAAATTGCATGAAAAGGTTTTATCATCATCAAAAAGGGGATATTGTTGAGAAAACCTCCTAATATATTTTGAAGATGACAAAATTATATTTAGTTTATCTTGAATCTGATAAATGTATTCAAGTGCTTTTCTTCACGTGTCACTCTTGAAGAGAAGTTTATGGAATCCTACTCAAAAGGTTATTTCATGGATATTATCACAGTAACAATATGGATATCAACCGAGCTTATACATGTATATCATCAAAACATTTAATATCCTTAGACTCTATGCGAAGCCGAGTATCAACATTACGAAGTCTCATATGGATTTATATTCAAACACAAACCCCGTTACTTCTGTTGTCATAACTAGTAATATGGCTCGAATTTCCCACCATATAAAGCAATAATTGATCTTCAAACTTAAAGAATGTTTTGCGATGCAATTCTTTGCGCAAGACATATTGATTGATGGCAACCATTCCCACGATAAATTACCTTCCTTAAATGAAAAACTCTACTTATGGAAACCAAGATTTATTTGCATAGGTGATCAAATTGATGGAGATTTTGATTTTTATCGCTCAACGATTACTCAATCTTCCTTTAGCAAACTCATCCAATGAGTTGATTGGATAATGATCCTCTGAAGACCGTCCACCGGGAATATTGGAAATGGAGGAATATGAAAGGAGACGAAGGTGCTGGAGAGAATAAGTGAGATCAAGAATCATAAATTCCAAAATTTGAGTGAGCTTTATACTTGTCTTTGTGAGCTACAAATTGTAATCCTTGAGAAGCATTGAAAGGAAGATCGTGTGAGATAGTGAGACTTATCAAACTTGAGTATCATCACTCAACTCTGTAACCTCTTATTGATCGACTAGTAGAATTCAAGCATGAGATCGCTAGCGTAGGAGAGTGACATAGGCTTGCACTAAACCAAACTGTTATAAACTATATCCGCAAATTTATCTATTTCTCAACTCTTGTTATCATCGCCTATCTCTTCTATGTGAAGAGTTTCCTCCCTTACCCACGATGGTAGTTCTTCCCCCAAATCATTGTTCAATCCTAAAACCCTAATCTTCCTACACCACTACAATTCACAAACTAGTTTTCTCACAAATCTACTCTCCCCGAACCCTAAAATCACAATGTCCAAATCCTGTAGAAAGGGTTTTGGCTAAAACCCATTCTATACCTTAAACCCGAGCCCCCTTCAATCCATCATAGATGGCGGCCGGACTACCGTATCTGAGGCTGATTTTGCAAGAGAGGTGATTTGCGGTTGGCATCTAAGGAGTTGGGTAGCGCTACCTCCATACCCAAACCGGTGTCCAAGCCGTTAGTTGGCGTTGCATCCATCCCTGCTGTGTACTACAAGCTTGTTGGGGTTTTGCCGGATGCCCAGAATCCGCCCAAGAAGGAACTCTATATAGTAAGTGGAACCCGCACCGTAGTTTAGTATTATCGGTCAAAGCAAGGATTAGAGGTAAGTAACTAGACAGAGGTTTTCTTGGCGTAGTTGAGAAGAAATGGAAAAGATGAGCAGTGAGGAAGAAAATGAGATTCACTGGGCTGCTCTATGTAGAAGCCTAGGTGAAATGTGGTCGGAAAGTGACGAGGTCGTGGCAAAGGAGGAGATCCCGGATGAGAGAATCAAATAATGTAATCTTATGCTGTATGGAAAACTTCAATCCAAACCTACTGTTAACTTTTAGGCCTTTATGACCACAATGAGAAAGGCGTGGAAGGTGGAAAATGTAGTGTGTGCTGTCTTGGAGATGGGGTTTTTCTCGTTTAAATTTGAGTCAAAGATTGAGAAGAAGAGTATTGGAGGAAGGGCCATGGTGCTTCTCAAGAGACTTGCTTATACTCCAACAATGTGAGCCGGACATCCCCGATCATTGCTACGAATTCACCCATTGCCCATTTTGGGTTCGGTTTATAGGGCTGCCGAGGGGAAGAGTGAGTGACGAGATCATTAACGAAATGACTTCTAAGATTGGAGACGTAATGGAGGTGAAAATTGAGACTAAAGGCAATAACCCAAGGAGAATTGGGAAGGCTAGGGTGATACTAAACTTGGCTTCCCCACTAAAATCTGGAACTATCTTGAATTTGGGACATAAAAAGTTATGGATTGACTTTCGATATGAGAGACTACCTCGGTTTTGCTTCTCGTGCGATCGAATAGGGCATTACACTACCGATTGCGAGGTGATACCATACAAGGAGGCCGACCTTGAGAAAAAACCGAGTAAATTCAACGGTTGGTTGAGGGCTGAAGCTAGAAGCCCAAGTCCATTTTGGGAACTATTTTACGGTAAAGAAATACCAGAGTTCGAGGATGAGAAGATGATCCCGGAGACCCCCATCACTGTGATTAATAGGGAGTCTGATGAAGTAGAAGTTGAATGGGGAAAAGGAGATAATAGGCAGATTGTGATGGTACAAAACCCGGGGAAAAGGGGGTCGTCTAGCCTTCACTATTGTCAAGAAACTCAAGCTGAAGTTGCTGGTCAAACCGAATTGGGGAGGCCTCCCGTCAAGCGTAGGAAAGAAAAAATGGTGGCTAAAATCCCAACGTAGAAGAGGCTAAAAAGGCACGGCCCCTATGAGCTACCAGGTTCATACGATAGAGTTGAGAATGTTGATGCACTACTTGATACACCCATCACTTTGGTGGAAGGAAGAAACGAATGGGCTTTGGTGGCTAGCCCTAATAAGCCACCGGGGATTATATGAAGATTATGAGTTGGAATTGTCGTGGGCCGGGTCTAGGGGTGTGCATGGTCCGGGCCGGTCCGGCCCCAGCATGGAACCGGGGGCCGGACCGTAGTCCCGGTCCCCATATTTTCGGGACCAAGGGCCGGGCCGGGGCCGGCGGTCCTGGTCCAGGCCGGTCCCGGCCCGGTCTCGGTCCCGGCCCAATAGGACCGCTAACTATTGAAAATCTAGTCAACTTAATAAACTATGCCATGGTAAAAACATAGCGACTCGCTATGACTTTTATAATCGACGAACTTGACCAAAATGGTCGAATTCAATACCAAATCTAGCTATTACATGATAAAAACATCACCAACCGCACTCAAAAAACCCAGCAGAGAGAAAAGATGACCAAAAACAAGATGGAAAATAAGACTAAAAAGAGAGTCTTGAGGAGGAGAGTGTGACCATGCAAGGTTGGAAAAAAATGGGCAAGTGAATTTTTATTATTCTGTTTTGTTTTAAATTTTCTTTTGCAATTGTATATATTTATATATAAATAATTATATATTATTGGCGGTGCAGTCGGGGCCGGGCCGGTCCGGCCCTAATACAAGAAACCCGAGGACCAGGACCGCCCCGATCACCGGTCCCATTTATTGGGGCCAGGGGACCGGACCATCCACCTCAAGGACCGGACCAACCCGGCCGGCCCGGCCCGGTCCCGGGTTGGTCCGGGCCGGTCAGTCCCGGTTTGCACACCCCTAGTTGGGTCCCCCCTGACGGTCCAGCATTTGCAAGCCATTGTGGCTCAAGAGCGACCCACCCTTGTCTTCCTCATAGAGACAAAGAATAAAGAAGTAGTGCAGAAAATTAAAAAAAGGTTACACCTTCAACATGCAATAGTGGTAAACCCAAGAGGTATAACGGGAGAATTAACTGTTTTATGGGATGAATAAGGGGCAATGATCGTGGAAAATAGCTCAAAAGAATTTATAGACTTACTTTGCGGGGACAAGACGAGTGGGGTGCTTATGAGAGTAACCTTTTTACAAGCACCCACTGATTTCCGGAAAAGAAATAGCTTATGGCAGCAAATTTAGCAATTAAGCTCAGTCAATAGATTACCTTGGGTCCGTTTGGGGGATTTCAATGAAATATTATACCATTGGGAGAAAATGGGTAGAAGAGGGGCGGACCACTCTCGTTTAGTGGCTTTCTAGGAGTTTATTAACAACTGTTCATTGATGGATTTGGAGAGTAAGGGCTATATGTTCAATTTGTCATACAATAGGGAAGGGGAAGTGTCACGCCCCGAACCTCGAGCGCGCGGCATCCCTGTCATCTCGTCCCTTGGGTTAAAAGGATAGCGTCCCGGGCACGCTATCAACCCGTGAGATTAACTACGCATGCGGAAACGTGTAAAACTCCTAGACAATTTCATATCACGGGGATAGACAAGCGGGAAACATGTTAATGCAAAAATATCATTTTATTGACAACTTGTCTTATCAAATCAAGACAACACACCATTTAGCTCCATACTTCGGAGTGGGTAGGGTCAACTCACATCTACTCCGGGTAGAGGGCTACATCAACATAGTCCTTAGCATCAATTCCAATAGAACCCTAAATTCCATCATTTCGGACACGAAAAAGGTTAACCACAACGGGGTGAGAAATAAATCTCGGTGAGTCAACGCCTAAGCCGGCTAGGGACGTTGATTCGTCCAAAATATCCTATTAATCAATCACATGTAATTTGCCCGTCAGGAAACCACACAACATATAAGGACACTTGATACGTCGGTCACCCCAAATCAATTCACTAGAAGAATATCATACAGTTCAATCGACATAACTAGGGTTATTTAATTAGGCACACTAGTCAATCGATGCTCTCTTTAGCAAGACCAGACATCATTCCATTTCTTTCGGCCATGGCAACCGATAGTCCCCCCGGTACCCCCGGGACGGACATATCTCTGATATCGTCCCCTGGTACCCCGGGCCGACGATCATAATCCCCCTAGTACCCCCGGGACGGATATAATAAATATCTTGAATATCGTTTCCTGGTACCCCCAGGCCAACGATAATGATCCCCCTGGTACCCCAGGGACGGATACATTAAGTATGTTAGATATCATCCCCTGGTACCCCCGGGCCGACGATAAATATCACATGGCTACACAAGTATGCCAATCGATCACACCAATTTATCAACTTTCCTTATAGGCGAATGCTCGCACCGTCGTACACGAAGACTCGACTCAAGGCCGTTTTCACGCCAATACGTGCAATTGATATCAAATATAGTCAAACGAATGCACGAAATTATGCACCGATCTCTGCATGCATCACGGGGCAATTTTACCCTCAAATCGAACATCCAATCCATCAATAATCAATCAAAGTATTCAATCGGACAATCGATATAAACGATCGATCCAAGCAAGTCAATCAATTCAATCATGAATATTCGATCGAATTATGCATATTTAAGCTCAATTCAAGAGACAACTTAATATTAACCGATTTGATTAGTCAATCTATCGTACGCTCGTCTTTAGTCTATTGCTCGCCCTCGATTAAGCAATAATGAACATTCAATCAATTAATCTCATCCAATTAGCCATAGAATCCTAGCTAATTAGACCAACTTAACCAATTAAGGCCATTAAACTTAAATCAAGTCTCTAACCTAAACCGGCCCTAATCGAGCTACCCAAACACCTAATAATCTAAATAAACTAATCCGAACGTAATTAATGACCTAACCAAAGATTAGAGGTTGACTCACCGTTAATTGCGCGAGGTTAAGCCGACGACGATCCTCCGAAACTTCTTGGCACAAACGTCGGACGCGGCTCGAATCGCCGGTCTCACAACTTCGGATAATGGGTCAAAACTCCGGGCCCAATAAGTCCACGGGCCCAAGATGAGGCCCAACTATACGGCCCAAAACAGATTGGGCTTCGGCCCGATTCGCGGGCCCACGGAACAAGGCCAACAGAAACCGGTGCGGGCCCTAAAAAGGAGGAAACAGCGGCCGGCCGGGTCGTGGTGGCTTTTCCGACGGCGTTGAGGCGGTGGCGGGTGACCGGAAGCTTGAGGGGACCTTGAGATAGCCGGAGGTGGTCGGCGGTGGCTTGTGGTGGCCGGAGGTGGGGCCAGCAAGCAAAAACCGGTGCAAAACAGCTTCACGGGTGCAGGGGAGACAGAAACAGGGGAGGTGGTCGGGGACTGTTTCGGGGCTCCGGCGGCGGCGGGACTTCACGAGGCTGGTGGTGATGGTTCGAGGGGGTGTAGGGGAGTCTATGGTGGTCGGAGTTGGGCGGAGGAAGGCCTTGTGGCGGTGGATGGTGGGTGAAAACAGAATCGGTGTTACAGAGGTCAAAACAGGGCAGACCGTGGTTCGGTACGTTCCCGGCCTTTCCGGCGACTTCGCGGCGGCCGCGAGTGATGGAACGGCGTCGCGGAGGATCGGAGGAGGTGGGTGGAGGTCGAGGTGATGGTCGTAGGGGTGGCGGAAGCTCGGACCAGCCGCACCGCTTCTGCAACTCCAATCCCGGCGGAAAACAGAGTATGTTGCTGAAGCATTTCGTGGCCGGCTTCCGGCGACTCCGGCGGTGCGATGGAGGTCCAGTCACATCGAGGAGGTTACGTGTGTGTCGTAGTATGTGATGGTAGCTTAGGTTGGTGGAAGTTGTTGCCAGAAAATGAAGAAACGCAGAGGATAAAAGGGGGCTGCAGCAAGTCGGTTGTTGGAGAGGGGGGGGGGGTGTACGCGTGTGAGGAAAGAGAGAGAGAGAGTGTTCTGGAAAAATTGGCTAAGGGCTGAGCTGGTCCGGTGGGTCCCAGTAAATTAATGTCTTGTCTCTTAGCTCATAAAACCCTAGGGGCATTTTCGTAATTTCACATTTTGGCTAGGGGTATTTTCGTAATTTCGCACCCTAGGTAATTCGGGTGTCCGGAAACTTGACGGTGGGTTATTTAATCCGAACTCGAATCAAAATAGTCCGAATGAGGATTAATATGAAATTTTCTAATTCTAAGGCGCAGTTACTCATTTAATCGGAATTTATTCCAATTCGAGTAACGATCCCGAAAATTTCCGATTTCCGATTTCTAATTCCTTAACGTCCGATCTTGAACATCAAATTAAAATTTTCTAGTCGTTCCATAGACTAGATTTCACTATTTTCATCGCCCAAAATTTAGGGTGTTACGGGAAGCCCTGGTGAAGGAGAGGCTAGATAGAGCCTTGTGCAATATTGAATGGAGAGTGGAATTTCCTAATGCGGAAGCATATGCATCACCGGCAATTGGCTTGGATCACAGCCCTATCATCCTCTCACTTTACCCCCCTTTTAAAAGAAGGAAAAGAGAGTTCAAATTTGAAGCTTCCTGGGCGTAAGATGAAGAGTGCAAAGATGTGGTCAGAAGTGCGTGGTGTGACCAACGGCTAGCGGGTGAGGAGGTGCCAAAAAAGATAAGGAAAGCTACTTTGGCCCTCAAGAAATGGAGCAAGAAGAAGTTTTCTAACACGTTAAACCAAATCGACTCATTATCAAGGAAACTCACAGACATTAACAACGGGGTAAGCGGTCCTTAACGGAAGGCTTCAAAAAGTATAATTGAGCAAATTGGAAAGCTTTAGACACGAGAGGAGCTCTCTTGGAGGATGAAATCTCGAGTTACTTGGCTTAGGGAAGGGGATAGAAACACGAAGTATTCCCATGTCACAACTATTCAAAGAAGGCAAAGAAATAAGATCTCATTATTGAAAACCGACAACTAAACCTGGTGTAGAGAACAGAATTTGTTGAAGCAACATGTTGTGGATTACTTTAGAACCTTATACGGCTCGGTCGGCGGAAGAAACTTCAACTCGATACTCGACCAATGCCCTAAAATAATCACCGAGGCAATGAACGATGCTTTAACAGCCCTGGTATCTCTAGAGGAAGTCAGAATTGCGGTTTTCCAGTTGGAGGCAGCAAAAGCACCAGGCCCGGATGGTCTAAATGGACTATTTTACCGCAACCATTGGGGAGATATACATCAAGATATTCTTAAGATGGTCGGGGACTTCTTTATATCAGGTTATTTCTCTCCAGCGCTTAATGAAACCCAAATTGTGCTCATACCAAAAGTCTTTAACTCGGAGGAAATCTCTCGGTTTAGGCCAATAAGTACGTGTAATTTCAGCTACAAGATCATCTCTAAAGTCATGGCCAATCGTCTTCATCCCCGGCTCCCCGAACCTCATAGCAACGGAGCAGAGTGCCTTTGTTAGCGGAAGATTGATACAAGACAATATTCTAATCCTCTAGGAAGTTATCCATCAATTGAGAACAAGGGAGAGGAAGAGAAAATTCCAAGCCATCCTTAAGCTTGACATGCAAAAAGCTTATGATAGGGTGGAATGGGACTATCTATGTGTGAGAATGACCAAGATGGGCTTTTGTGAGAAATGGGTAAAAATGGTCAAACATTGCATGCCCAACTCTCTCTCATCTATTATTCGCAAATGATGCAATTTTTTTCCTGGACGGTTCTTTCAGAGAATGCCAAAATTTGGCTAACATTTTGAATCAATATTGCTACGTCTTTGGTCGGGCAATCAATCTTAACAAGTCAGGGGTATTTTTTAGTAAGGGATGTCCGGAGCACCTCGAATCAAACATGGCCAACGAATTGCAGGTTCCCATTATTGAGAAAACAAGCAAGTACCTAGGCATCCCCTCGATTGGGGTCAAACCAAGAAACGAGATGTTCGCATGGATCTTAGCAAGGGTCAATATGAAGCTAGAGGGGTGGAAGGAAAATATATTATCAAAAGCGGGGAAGGAGATTCTGATTAAAACAGTGGTATAGGCCTTACCGCAATATGCGATGTCAATTTTCAAGATCCCGATATCAATATGCAAGGCCATTGAGCAGAAAATAGCGATTTTTTGGTGGAAACAGAACCCTTCAAAATCAGGGATGCATTGGAAGAAGTGGGATGTGCTGAAATGCCGTAAGATAGATGGCAGCTTGGGATTCAAAGACCTTATTTCTTTCAATAAGGCTATGCTAGGTAAACAAGCATGGAGACTTGCTCACAATCCCTCATCATTATGGAGCAAAGTTTTTAAAGGGATTTACTTCCAAAATTCAGATGTATGGAATGCAAAGAAAGGGAATAGACCATCATGGGGTTGGTGAAGCTTCCTCATGGGTAGAGATGCGATTAGCTCGGAGGTTCGTTGGGCGGTTGGAAATGGGCAGAATATTAAGATTCGGGAAGATAAATGGCTTTCATCTGGAGTGTTAGGAGGCCCGGCTACTAGAGATGATCCAAAAGTTGTAGCTAAACTAATAGACTTCGAAAATGAAAGGTGGAATGAGCAGAAACTGAGGAATCTGTTCTCGGAAACTACGATCCAAGAAATCATGGCTATGCCATTATGTCCTAACTCAGAGGGTGACAAGCTAATCTAGACAGGCAATAAGTAGGGGAAATATTCTGTCAGAAGTGGCTACAAAAAAATCTTCACAGAAACATAGCAACCCAAGCAACCACAAACCTCAACATTGTATCAGCTCCCCCCCCGAAACTTCATATGGTCTATATGCGACAACGCGATCCCAACGACAGAAAATCTGTTCAAGCAAAAAGTATTACCTGACCCGCTTTTCCCAATCTGTCGCGAAGCCCACAAAACGGTTAAAACACACCCTGCTGTTGTGCAAATGGACAAAACAAATCTGGTCAGACTTGAGACTAAACCTGAAGATCACACCAATGAATATTCAGAGGCTCGATAAGTGGCTAAACGAAGTCCTTACCTCAGATCAAAACTCCCCGAAGCCTGAGCTGGTGGCGAACGTACTGTGGGTCATCCAGAAAGGCAGAAATGGTTTCATATTTGGGCGTCGCCACCCGAAACCAGATACAGTAATTGAAGAGGCAGAGTCGATCAGAGCAACTACAAGCCTTGGGCTACAATGGAAGAATCAGAGGAGCCAGAGAAGCAGAGAGGTACCGAAGCGCTAGTCCACCCCGAAGCCCGAATGCGTGAAGGTAAATGTCGATGGCTCTTGGATCGAGGTTGAATTGGAAGGATTGGTGGCTGGTGTGAATCGAGATGAAGCTGGCGTCGTCGTTGATGGCTTTGCAAGGTCAGTTCATGCCCTCTCGGCCATGGAATGCGAAACCCTAGCTTTGAAGGTAGCTCTGTCGCGTCTGATGGAGGAGAGAGAGGAGAGGCTTCGAAGTCAAAGTGCAAGCGGTTCTTGAAGTCTTCTGTTGCAGAAAGTTGAAGTACAATCCGACTATACTTTCTTGTGTGAGTGTCTTAAGAAGCCAGAGGAAAGCCCATGGTTGTTCGGCACCTCATAAACGAATGCAGGTTGATGTTGGGCCACCTTCAAGTAGTCCAGGTGAAAGCTATCCCTCGGGAGGCAAATGGTGTGACTGATTGGATCGCTAAGACACATAGAAGAAAGCGCTGCCATTAAATTGGCTCATCAACTTCCCCCAACCACTTTGGGATTTAATCTGTTGCGAATCTTATTTTACTAGCGATTGTAATTCTGACTATGGATGAATGAAATGCAACTTCTTTTCAACCAAAAAAAAAAAAAAACTATTGTTATCACTTTTGATAGAATCTTGCATATTATCGAGTATCGTCATATCATTGATAATATTTATACTCTATTCTCACTCAATTTTGATAATACTCAACTTGATTGTCTTATTTCCAAACTAATTTATCTAGTTTTGTTAAATAAACTATTTACCCAATCTAGGTGATATTTTAACCTACAACATTTTGCAATTCGAAAGGAATTGATACAGTTTTCCAATTGCTGGCTCTATATGATTGATCAACTAGGCAATCACTAAGGAGTTCTCAGATCTCTTAGTCTTCCAATACGGATTGCTTACTGCTAGTTCCTTCACCTCGCTTGTCAAGTGGCCTAGTTTCCCTTTGCCATCAATTACTAGTTGCCCACAGGTGAACTATTAATATCAGGTTGGAGTTCTGTAAAAATTGCTCTCCGCTACTTCTTAGGTGTGTAGAGAGATCGGTTGGGTTCCTAATAGCTCTTATTGTCACTGTTTTCACCATAGTAGGAGCCGGATTCCACGCCTTAACTTTGATACCATGCGGATTTTAAAGAAGAAAAGTAATTTCTTCTGTTTCTTATTACTTACCATACTTAGAGAGAGCATAACCTATAAATAAGGCCTAAGACAGCTAGAAAATAGCAAGAAAATAGGAGCAGAAATAGGAACTGATTTCCAACTTCCTAATTCTAGGTATCCTAAGAATTCAAAAATGAAATAAATGAAAACAAGATAATTTCCTATCTCAAGATTTTCTCCTAATTCTTCTGACACTCACAAATTTATATCTCATGAGCAACTTTTTTAGATGTTTCCCTATCCTTGTAACATGACTTTGCCCTTATGTGCGATTGTTTTAGATATTTCCCTAACTTGTAAATCAATGGGCCGCCCCTGCCGCCCTCCCTTCCCCTGCAGATTGACAAGTCTAGCTGCAAATCATGGTCCCCCACAAATTTATATTTCACGTGTGATTTTCTTGGATGTTACCTTTTGGTTTCCCTTGAGGTTTTCTCTCAATTCTTCGACACCCACAAGTTTATATTTCATGTGATATGTTTTGGACGTTTCCCTAACCTGTAAGTCTATGGCTTTGCCCCCTACGTGCGATTGTTTTAAATCATGGTCCCCACAAATTTAAACTTCACGTGCAATTGTTTTAGACGTTTCCCTTTTTGTATTCAGTCTACACCGGAGCAGTGTCCTTGCATACCTCAATTTTCTCCCATACTGTGGTGAAGAGAAAAACAAGCACCAGGGACTTGGAAAGATAACCTGCGAGTCTATGACTTTGCACCTTTTATATAAACAGCCAAATTGGAGAGTTTAGTTGCTTCTTGTTTATTCAACAGGGGAGAACTTCTCAGTAGCTACAGTTCGCAACCAAATGGCAGAATCAACGAAGAGGTACTCTAATTCTAATTCTCTGATGGTTCTATCCATGCCAGAACTTCCAGGGTTCCATCATTTTGTTTGCTCTTCCTCCTTGTATGTAAGAACTCTCTTATCCTTCTTTGCGGTGTTTAGGTACGCAGTCGTTACAGGTGCGAACAAGGGGATTGGGTTTGAACTATGCAGGCAGTTGGCTTCAAGCGGAATTGTGGTTGTGCTGACATCTAGAGATGGAAAAAGAGGGCTTGAAGCAGTTCAAAAGCTCAAAGACTCTGGTCTGTCTGATTACATAACATATCATCAGCTTGATGTCACCAATCTCCCTAGTGTTTTATCCCTCGCAAATTTCATTGAGACCCAATTTGGAAAGCTAGATATATTGGTATATATGCATTCCCAATTGCGTTTTGTCCTTGCCTTTTGTTGACCAATCCCAGAAACTTGCAATAAACAAGTGTAAATATGTACAGGTGAACAATGCCGGGGTTCTTGGAGGCACTATAAATAGAGAGGCCCTAAGGGCTTCTGATTTTATTAAGGTAAGTTTTCGAGTTTAAGATGTTCTAGGCATGTATACTGTATAGCAAATGAGGTACATGAAACTTGCGACCCCCTGTGAATTGCCAGAAACTGGAAGTTTAAACATACCCCCTTACTCACGTTATCTAGATCAAGCAAAGATCAGATTTGGCTTTAGAATAGGTTAATCTGGCTATTCATCAAAATTCAGGCTTCTTTTTTTGCTCACCCTTCTGGTAAAATGATGCTTGTTTTCCCAAGAACCTGGCCAGTCTGCAATCCTCTAATGTTTTTGTCTGTGCAGCAAACTAAGTGGTAGTACGGGCCGAGGCTCTTACTGAATTGGCTTCTTCCTTTTCTTCATGCAATTGGAAATAGAGATTATCACCTACTAGGGGTGACGCTTAGGCTATTAAGAAGAGGGTTTTTTTGGTTGCGATTGCAGGAACAGGACGCTGCTAAAGTCAATTGGAGTGATATTTTTCTACCGTCTTATGAAGCAGCCAAAGTATGCGTCGACACCAATTACTATGGGGTGAAAAGAATGGTAGATGCTCATATCAGCCTCCTCCAAAAGTCCGATTCGCCAAGGATCGTGAACGTCTCCTCTATCATTGGGAAGCTCCAGGTAGATGCATACATGCAATACCAAGAGGGTTCTAGAAAATTAGTTCCTTCACGTTTTGTAGTCGTTGTCCAAAATGGGAAACAATGTCCAGCGCGATTTGGTAGAACTCGAATCTTTATTATCTGGGTTGAGATCAGATTCCCTATTGACAAACGACCCTACTGTAGTATGGGGTCTAGAACTAAATGCATCAGCTGAGCTATGATCTTACTTTAAATAACTCATAAATGTATCTAGCATTCTAAGGAGATAGATTCCTTGAATTTACAAAACATTTAACTAGACATTAAAAACACGAATAGTCATTATGCATTTACAAAAAATTGACTCTTGAAACCTACAACACACTTAAGACACATAAAATTCATTCATCATTGGGGGCAACTTAATGGGCATCAAACTTGTTAATTGAGAACTGGTAGGCGATTGGCAACTATGAAATCGACAACTTGTCCACTGAATCGACAACTCTTTTACTGAATTGACATTTTCATCTTGAACCAATCAAGTCAAAGTGTAGATGCAGGACACTTACAAATTTGGTTTATTTACTACCAATTCTCTCGTAACAATTGCCGATTTTTTATTTTAGTATGTGTCTAATGAATGGGCCAAGGGAGTTTTGAGCGACAACGAGAATCTCACAGAGGATAAAGTGGACGAGGTCGTGAACGTTTACCTTGAGAATTTCAAGAATAGTTCATCTGCAGTCCCGCCTCCTTATATCATCTCCAAAGCAGCCTTGAATGCCTACACTAGGATCCTCGCCAAGAAGTTCCCGGGTTTCCTCGTCAACTGTGTGTGCCCCGGCAATGTGAGAACAGACATCAACGACCACACAGGCATCTTGTCCGTCGAAGAAGGTGCGGAGAGTCCACTGAAGTTGGCACTTTTGCCCAAGGGGGGTCCTACAGGTTGTTTCTTCATTAGGAAGGAACAATCAGGATTTTGATGGAAGGTGACTTATCCTCTTCTGGCTGTTAGGAAACTGGATCCAGACGAATAAATGTGTAGTTAACGAACATTAGGCGAACCTAATGCCGGTATTAAAATGCCCAGTATGCAATCAACATGAAATGACAGGACATGCGTGGTTCTTGCATGTCTGCCGCAGGGTTGTTTCCTGCATCCTTTTTACCATGAGCCTGGAACGGTCAATTTACACAAAATAAAGTCGATCGTCTTCCTTCTGAGCGTGGTTACTGGTGCGTGTGTATAATCACTTTGTAGTCCATTGTCTATTCTATAGTATGTTGTTCTTTTGTGTCAGCGTCGTCGTGCATGGCATAAAAGTTATTTGTAATATTGGACAAAGTGGTCGATGTCCGTTCAAGCCTCTTACAAAGATGATGAACAATAGAAAAATGCTATAGACATGAAAGACTGAACTGATGAGCTTTGACCCCAATCTATATACACACAGAAAGACGAACTACTGACTCACTATATATGAAACTTTTTTTTTTTCCAGTAGAAGTAGTTACTTTCTTTAGATTAGAACGAGTTTCTTGGATGGGAAAAATTACCAAAAAAGGTGTAAATTTATTGTACAAATGACAATTTTAATCTTGAATATTTCAATTTGGACAATTTAGTTCTAAACGTATTTGACAATTTTGCCAATTTAATCCTTCTAGCTAATTTTGGGCGATTGGTCGTATTCCACCCCGATAGGCGATTGATTGTATTCCACTATATAAATCGTTGAAAGGTTACAAGAGATGTCACGCTCAATCACTCTTACAAAATCTCTTAATGATAAGCTTTTTTTTTTTTAGCTCTCGAGAACAAGAATATTTGAATCTGAATAACTCAAGAACTTTGGAATTGTAAGTTTTGATCTCTCTCATTTGGTCATTATGTATCTTCCTTTTATATTCCTTTACTCCCAAACTAGCCATTGGACAAGTTTCAAAGCATCGCTATTCAATCACTGATTGGACGTCATCAATCGTGATTGAACGAGACCGTATCTGGGAAGATATAGTAGCCGTTGGAGTAGAGTCTCGAATCCTTCGATTCGGTCCCCCATACAACTAAATCCTCAATTTCCACAAGTAGAGTTTATTCAAATCCTCAACAAAACTTATTTACGGATGGTAATATACAATAGAAGATATTCTCTTGATTTGATTGGAAAATAATCTTGTCAATTAAAGATTACGGACTTCCATAAATAATGTAGCCAAACCGTAAACTTGCCAAACGTGGGTCCGCAAAATCTAGCCGTGACGCCCTAGAAATTCGTTATGCGTAGAGTGCCCGAATTCAATAAAAAGGATAAAAATTGAATTTCGGTCAGTATAAAATTTTGGATCGTAAGGACGTAAGTGACAATTATTTGGATGATTTTCAAGTTATCGTTCGATTTAGATTAGGTTCCGATAATCTTAGTTGTCGCGAATTAGGATCGAAATCTTCGCGCCCGAGCCTATTTCCGGATCGAGTCAAACCCATGAAAATTCGAATTTTATTCTCAATCAATTGAGCCAAAAATACGATCGATCCCGATTTATCATTTGACCTTTGTGCCCTCCAATTATTCACTAAAGTCCAAAATAATTCAAAACCTCCAAATGGGCCCCACTAGCTTTCACATCACCACCCACCACTCATATTCTCTCTCCTCTCCCCTCTTTTCTCCCTCCCCCATGTGCTATTTTCCCTTTCTCTCTCTCTCTCTCCACCCCCCCTCTTTCCTCCTGTTCATCCTCTCCTTCCTTCATCACCCTTGTCACGCCTCGACTCTTGAGTACGCGACATCCCTACCAAATCACCTCGAGTCGTAAGGGATGACATCCCAGGCACGCTATCGACCTTTGATACCATAATACGCAAGCGGAAACATATACACTCTCATTCAAACAAATATGACAAGGATAGCAAGTAGGAACATTCACAATAGTCAAATACCAAAATACAATTGTCGGTACCATATCAAAAGTAGACAGTAATTAATCCTACTGAGCTACTATCATATACAATTCCATTCCTCAGGGCGGCTCTATCTAGGATCAACAAAAGGGTAAGGGGTCGGGTAGGGTTAACATCAATTCTATTCCCAAAAGAAGCTACATCACCATGGCCTTCGACCTCCACTCAAAAAAAAAAAAAAAATGGACCATAAACTCCATCATTTTGAACCCGAAAAATGTTAACCACGATGGGGTGAGATAAATCTCGGTGAATTAACGCCTAAGCCTGGGCGAGGCGTTGATTCGTCCGTAATGTTCATCCATTGACCATATATCACAGAGCAATAAATCTCAATTACATACAATTTACTAGTCAAGAGACCACACGTAATGCGACATGAACAGAGTATAACAATCATATTAGTCTGACTCAATTATCAAGGTACTCAATCATTTACGATGCATCATGTCATCATTCGGACATTGGACAACACATGAAGTCCATTTGTTATTGACGATGATCGGTGCAATTAGCGCGTTCAGCCCGCACAACCGGCAAGGCTCACACTACGGTTATCGGTGTCATTTGGCAGAACCAGACATCGTCCCATATCCTCTCGGCGATGACAACTACAAGCGGTGACCGTACCGGCCACGATGAGTAGGCATTCCAAGAAGGAGCATCGGTCCTTCACAAGTTGCAACCAGCATCCAACAATCCATGAACCCGTATCGGTAGAACATGGAGAGCCATGCAACGGACAAGTCATGTGGCTTCGTGCCCTAGGCACGGTACGAGCTCGTCAGGCTTTGCATCATCGTCCCATCATATGACCATACAATCCATCCAACAATCATTCCATTTTTATCTTCAAGTATAGCCACATGTTCATGTAGTCATGATCAAGGTTCGGCCTTCAGCCATATTTATGCTAAATCATGTATTCGATGCCAAACATGACCACATGAACACTCAAGCTCATCCACTAGACTTCGCAAGTAATATGAGATAATTAATCCCCAATCAAGCATCCAATCGGTCAATAGTCAATCAACTCACTCAATCGGACAATCGATATAGACATTCGACTCAAACAAGTTGACTAATTTAAGCGTGGACATTCGTTCGAGTCATACACATTTAAGCTCAATTCCAAAGTAATCACTAATAGCTAATTCGATTAATCAATCGTTCATATGCTTGTTTTTAGCTTATCACTCGCTCGCGATCGAGCAAAAGCAACTATTCAATCAATCAATCCAATCCAATTATCCATAGAATCCTAGCTAATCAGACTACTTAACCAATTAGGGCCATTGAACCTAAACCAAGTTTCTAACCTAAACCGGCCCTAATTGAACTACCTAAACACCTAATAATCTAATTAAACTAATCTGAACGTAATTAGCGACTTAACCAAGGATTAGAGGTCAACTCACCGTCAATTGGGCGAGGCGAGTACAACGGTGGTCCTTGAAAATCCTCGGGCACGAATGTCGGACTTGGCTCGGACACTTGGCTCACGGCTAAATTTCTTAGACAAATGGCCTAAATTCTTGGCTCGCGGTCTAGGCTCACAGGCGCAATTTCTCGGCCAACTTGGCCCACTGACCAGGCTCACGGGCCCAGGCTCTTGGCCAACTTTACAGGACATGGTCCGGATCAGATTAGGCCACGGCCCAGCTCGCAGGCTCAAGGAAAGGCCTGAACAGGGCACGGCCAGGACAGAGCAGGCGGAAAACAGGGCATGTCGGGGCTGAGGCGGCTGTTTTCGTGGCTGAGGGTGTTCAAACAGGTTCTGGGGTGGCTGGACTTCGACCGGAGAGGGCCGTGGTGGTCGGAGGTGGTCCGGACAGCGATGGCAAGGCGGAACAGTCTGGTTTTTCCAAAACCGGGCAGATTGAGCAGTCCGGACGGCGACGTGTACAGTTTCAATTTCGGGGACTGATCTGGGGCTTTTCTTTAGCTGGAAACGTCGTAGAGATGTCGAGGAAGGTGTGTACAAAATTTGGGGTGGTTTTGGGTCCGTTTGCTATGCGAACGAGCTTTGTTTCTCAAAGGCAGACTTTAAAAACTGCACTGTACAGCAGTAGGGGAGGGGCGGTTTTGGGCTGTTCTACAAATTTTCAGCACTTCAGGCGGCTATATGACGGTGTAGGGTGGTCAAGGATAGGCTGGAGGATGCTGTGGTGGTCGGAAATGGGCAGAGGACGGCGGCGGAGTGGTGAACAACGGCTGGAAACAGAACCAGGCGAAACAGGGGCTAAAACAGAGCAGACTGGAAGTAGCCGCTGTTTCGACTACTCTGACGGTTCTGTGGCGGCTTCCGGCGGTCCGAGGTGGTGGCTGGAGGCCAGAGGAAGGCTGAGGTGGTTGGAGGACGTGGTGGTGGCGGCTGATGATGCGCGAAGGCTGTTGGAACAACAGCAGACGCAGCAGGACAGAGTAAGGGCGGTTGCGGGACTTCCGGCCTCTCGCGGCTGTTCCGGGCTCATTGGATGTCGTTCGCCGGCGTGTGGTGGTCGGGATGGTGCAGGGGAGTTGACAGGAGGTCTGTACGGTATGGCGGTGGGGCTGGTGCTCTGGTTTTCAGAAAATGAGAGAGAGAGAGAGAGAGAGTGGGTAGTGGGCGTGTGAAAAAAAAAAAAGCCTAGAGGGAGGGAATAGAGGGGAGAGAGAGGCGGTTGGCTTGGGGTCAAGGGCTGAGGTGTGGCCGGCCATTTTGACTAGGAAAAGCTTATTTGATAAGGTGGAGCCCACCTCTATTAATTGCATTGTCCCCTTATCCATAACTCTAAGGGCAAAATTGTAATTTCTTAAAATTTCAGGGACATTTTCGTCAATTGTCTTCCTAAGGATACTCTTGTCATCTAGCCATTCTAAGGAGGGCAATTTCATCCAATCCCATCTTAGTTAGGTTAGAACAAGACTTACGTATAGAAATTTCCAATTCTAAAACAAAGCGACCGATCGATTGAACCCTAAACTAATACGATCGACGATTTGGGAAATTAGGAATTTCCATAGCCAGATTTCCGTGAATTCAATTTCAAACAATACATTGGAGTCCACAGACATCCCGTAAACTCTATTCTATCACCAAAAAGGGTTTGAATTTTTCAGGGCATCACAACCCTCATCTTCGTCTTTTTATTTTGAGCGACCAGCCCCTCCACCCGACTTCGCCGGCCAGCCACCCCCACGGCTTCACCTTCGCTGCCAGCTCGTCGGCCCATCACCCGTCAATCGCCGTCGCGCCTCGCCGCCCCGCGGACGCGTCTTCCGGCTCAGCTCGTCGACCCCTCCACCTCACTGCTCGTCCGTCGCTCGGCCGCCACTCTACCTCCACCGTCGCCGCGCCCGGAGCCCGCCAGCCGCTGTCCCGAGCAAGTTCACCCCGCGGCCCCCTCAACCTCACTCCCTCCTTTCCACCTCAACCCCAACAGCCCCCAAGACCACCACCACCCGGTCTCAATCGCCGAAACCCCCGGATCCGGCACCTCGGTTGAGTCCCGACGCCACCCTCAACCTTCTAAGCCGCGAGCTCGGGTCCCCGACGCCTATCCGACCTAGATTTGAGCCGTTTCGCCGAAATTACTATTCGGTGAACATTGTAGTGAATAGTATCGCGAACAGTATGGTGAATAGTGTCGGTGAACAGTACCCTCCGTGAACAGTGCCGGTGAACACTACCCTCCCACCCCCCTGGTGAACAATGTTCGGCTCGATCCGAAAGTCTAGTGCCCGAGCTAATTTTATTGTGAGTTAAATCCCTAAACTTCGATTAGGGCGCTAATTGCGCTCAGTAATAGTTAATTAGAGTAATTAGCAATTTAGGATGTTTAGGTAGATTAATTGTGGTCAGATTAGATAGAAATTAAGTTTAAGATAAATGACTATAATTATTTAAGATAGTCTGACTGGTTAGATCGTCCGTAGCTAATTGGTGAGTAGATTGGACTAATTGTTTGGGCGGTGATTGCCGGTGTTTGATCGAGAGCGAGCGATAGGTCAGAGCCGAGTGTGCGACTTTTAATTGGCTGAAATTGGATTAATAATTATCGTTGGGATTATTAATTGTGTTAATTAATCCGCGGTGATTGAATGTTTGATTGAAGGCTTGATGTTGATTGTTGCTTGTTGTGCGAGCATTTTTGGGTATTAGGCACCCTGTTTCAAATATAAAACCTTGTGGATAATATTGTGCATTCATATGATCACGTGCGGAATTAAATTGCATATTTTAGCATGAAAATGACCGTGGGCCGAGTCTTTGAGCACGTCCGCATGAGCATCCGGCTAAAAGTAAAAGATAAAAATTGGTTGGTTGTCGGATGTGCACGAGTGGTCATATGATGAGATTAAACCCTACCGGTCGTACGGAAACCCGACAAGTTCGTATTGTGCCGGTCGTGCGGAACCACACGACTTGTCAGAAGCACATCAATTGGTGTCCGTGCTAGTCGTACAGATCACATGAATTGTCGGATGCCGGTCGCAGCTTGTGATGGACCGAAGCTCCTTTTTGGAATGCCTGTTTGCTATACCGTGCCGGTTGCACTGGGTATATAGCTTTCGGTCGCCGTCGCCGTAAGTAAGGGACGATGTTTGGTCCTACAAGTAGACACTACCAATCGTAGTGTTGGGGCTACACCAGTCATGTGCGCCGACCACACCGGTCGCGTGGGTCACCGATTAATAAAAGAACTTCGTGTGGTGTCCCGTGCATGCAAGTGATGTGATGCCTTGCCAATGTATTGGATCGATTGATTTGATTGTTAAGTCATCTGCATAGCATTATACGTGGCTTTTGGAGGGTAAGCTTACATGTGGTTGAGATATCTGCTATGAGATGTTGTGGTTGTTTATTAGGACGTCTGAGCGAATCAACGCCCTAGCCAGGCTTAGGCGTTGACTCACCGAGATTTATTTGTCACCCCGTTGTTGTTAACACTTTTTCGGGTCCCGAGTGATGAAGTCGTGGCCTTTTAAGGCGAGGGTCGTTGTAGGATTTTTGGGAGTAGATGAGGGTTTAACCTTACCCGACCGTATACCTTTTTGAGGTCCTAGTGAGCCACCCCGAAGAATGAGGTTGTTTATGTCTTCTGTAACTAAGTAGGGTTAAGATTCCTCTGTTTTTGGTTAATGAAGTGGAATTGTCTTTTGTTTGATGATTGAGTTGATTTTACTGCTTACTATCCCTGTCGTTAATTGTTCGGGAGAGTTCACGTTTCCGCGTACGTCGTAAGTACGTAGGTCGATAGTCTACCCGGGACGCTATCTTTTGTGACATGTGGTGAATTGGTAGGGATGTCGCGAGCTTGAGAGTTAGGGCGTGACACTAGCCAAAAAAAATATTGCATAATCTCAACATAATTCAGAAGCAATCTTCAAAGAAGAATCTCTTTGAATCTGAACATACTAGAACAGTGACTCTGAGCTTTAGTAAAGTCCTTGTTGACTTGTCACATAAATCTTCTCGAGATCAAGTCTTCATAGGCAACATCTTCCTCTATCTGAATAAAATACTTTAATTATCTCAGAAGCAAATACATGATAACTTCCCCTTGAGTCTAAACGCCGGGTTTGGAATAATAGAAGCTTTTATTCACATGTTCATTCTTGAAATAAAAGATTAATTTGCATTAACCAGATTCTTTCTAAATAAGGATAGTTTTGTGAGAATCAAAATATTCAGAAAGAAGGTTTTCTCAACAATCGACACTTAAATAAAATTATTAGTTTTAATTGAAGTGTTTAAGTGGTTTACCAACTTATCTCCTAATGAGTTTGAGAAATACGAACTCTTATTTGACCACAAGTATGGGAAGTGTGGTATTTTGTACCTTATGCTAGATACAATTGCATCTTCTCTGTTCAGTGTAGCATTTTGTAAAAAGGTTTCTACTAGTCATGGTTCTGACTTTTTGTTTTTGTAAATTTCGATGGCTGTTATACGTTTTCCTTTTCTTTCGTTCCCTCATTTTTCATATTGGTCTTACATGGTTGAAACTGTTTTTTTTTTTTTACCCTTATGTGGTGTTCTTTATGAATGAGATGACAGTTACGCGAATATGTGTGGGCAACGGGTTAATGAGACGTTTCGACGATGTAGGTTTCATGCAAGATTTCAAGTTATGGACAGAACTACTTCCTATGATTTGCTATTGTACCGAGTGAACGAAAATTTAGCGCCTTACCTTTTTTGTTTTTGGTCGAAGAAATTTAGCTCCTTACTTTGAGTTATCATATTTCATGTGGGTTCTCAACTAAATGTTCTGAACCTACAAGAAAGGATCATCGTATGACAACTTCTTCAGAAACAGCAAATGATTCCTGCCGAAGAAGAGAAAAAGAAATAATTTGTGATATTTCTCACTAACTTGAATCATGAAGCTTAATATCCTTAACCAAAAAGCTTGGTTTGGGCAGAAACTAGAGGATGGATATTCATGTAGCTGGTACCTCAAATTTGTCATTTGTGCATAATCTTGAAGTATTTTGAGGAAGGCATGTACTTTATTGCTGCTCTCAAATCATATTGCTCACACCAAACAAGAGCTGTCCAAATATCCAACGATATATCAGAATCTTTCATTAGCTATTCCAATGTTTGAATCTCACACACGGACAATAGATTTCAAATTGCTACATTCCCTCATATGAAAAGGAGCATCTTCGATCAGAATGTAGCCTCTTTTGTCCCCTGAAAGAATCGACCAGATGGACCGCCATTGGGCAACAAGGCCAGGCTCACAGGACCCTCTGCACCTTCCTCTGGAGTCGAGAAGCCAGTGTTGCAATTGATGTCCGTCATGACAAATCCAGGGCAGACGCAATTAATATGAAACGCGGGGTAACTTGCTGCTATAATCCTCGTGTATGCGTTCAAGGCCACTTTGGAGACTGCATATGCTGATAGTTGAGCAGGCCAACCTTTGGTCTTAAGAGAACCTTTTTTGAAATCTTTTAAGAACTCCTTTAATACCTCGTCCATTTTTTCTTCCGTGAGGCTCTTGGCATCACTGAACACTTCTTTGGCCCAGCCCTCCGGTAGATACTAATTGCAAGGTCGCAGGATGTTTGAAATGTTATTCGTCGTCAAAGATATAACCATAGAAGAGCATTTCAATAGACTAATGTTCTAAATAGAACATGCCAAAATAATCAACTACCTGGAAGTACAATATGACAGCAATGTATTCGAGGAACACATTTCAGTTGTGCGTAACAGTAAAGAGAGATCTGAGAGAATTCATTCATTCTACACAAAAGCACTATCAGAAATCTCTTTTTCTAATGTTCTGCAAAAATGAGGCTTTGCATCAAATGTGATGACTTTGAAATTATATACTTCTCACCTCTAGCCTCCCTGCCGACGAGGAAACATTGACGATCCTGGGTGAGTCTGATAGTTGGAGGAGACCAATGAATGCGTCAACCATCCTTTTGGCACCATAATAGTTAATGTTCAGGCACTCTTCAGTTAATTCATATGTCTCTGTTGCGATTTTACTCCAGTCGACTTGCTTCTACATCATCAATAGAAAATTTTATGAACCAGCATCGGAAACATGACAATGAATATGCATTTTAGATCCCTAGAGAGGTCATCGTGCCATCTAACAGGAGTTTGCTGTAAGAAATTAGAACAAGGCATATTTTGTTTGGATCAGAATTCTACTTTGCACTGGTTGATTCCCAAATGGTTCTTTACGACCGTTCTTTCTAATAACCACAGGTAACTTATAAAGAGAATGATGTTACAACTTCAGTTGTTATTTGCATCATACTCTCATAGAAAAGAAACTCCCTTTCAATCTCTTCACGGAAAAGACGATAGTAATGCTAGAACTATGTATTGAGTTTAAGCCCACAAAGAATCTAAGCACAAAATCAAGTTGGAGTATGATTTGTG
Organism: Rhodamnia argentea; assembly: GCF_020921035.1. Classification (NCBI taxonomy): domain Eukaryota; kingdom Viridiplantae; phylum Streptophyta; class Magnoliopsida; order Myrtales; family Myrtaceae; genus Rhodamnia; species Rhodamnia argentea. The sequence continues at coordinate 5,741,719 of NC_063158.1, forward strand.
GTTTATAACTTGCGATTCGATGTCTGAATTCTTGGGATATAACTATATACTTGGTCTTGTCTTTATGGGTTGTTGAAAAGATTGTAGTGATATAAATTTGGATGGACTCTCGATGGAATTACATCCAATTGGTCGTCTTCGTGGGTTTTGGTCCGAGAGGAGTGGAGTGTCTGAAGCTGAGAAATCTTGTAATAAGAATTATGGATCCCTTTGTTGGATTATTTTGCGATGAATTATGATGGCCATATACCGGGTGAGTTATTTTTAAATTGGAGTCGAGAAACACTGAGCGTTTAAATTACTCAAGTGTGATTGTAATTATTGTTGTTTTGTATTGTCTGATCTGTAGTTCAATCTTGTGCTGCTCCACCCATGGGTTAAATCACATTGGCCGAGTCACACAAATGCGGTTTAGACTTATTTAATTTGCACAACAGTTAATGTGACAGGGCTCTCTTTGCTATGAACCTCAAGCAGTAACTACTTCTAATTTCCAAGCCAACTAATTGTTAACTTAAATTTCTCCTTGACCAACACCATGATAAGAGATACCGAGAGCATACCTTTCCAATGCCGGAAACTCTCAAAGCATCAGCGTCGAGAATGGATCCGCCAACACCGGCGTTGTTCACCTGGGGAAGAGATTTTATTAGCACATTATTCTTATGCAATGGAAGCATAAGCCAATCACTAGACGAGTACAAAGGCACTCAAGAAAACTTTTCCCCCTGTCTATATACTGAAAAGTTAGTAACCAAATACGACCATCACAGTTGATCTTGAACTAACTAGATAATGATTTAGAAATTGGGCTGAACATATCCGTATATGATAGGAGTGAATGGTTTCATGATCGGTTCAGGTTCCATATAGAACTTAGGACCTATCCGTTGGAATTGGTTCTCCAAATTTTGAAACATGAAACCTACTATGCATACCCTGGAGCTTGAAAGTTACCCTCTCATAGGTTTTAGAGTCAGTTCCAAGGTTTACCTAGATTTCACCCATATTCTTAATTGACGCTTGCAATGAGTCTTCATTTCTAATTGGAACATGGAACCTATCGATCAAAATCGGTTCCCCAATTTTTAGAATATAGAACCTACCTTGTATACCCTAGAACTTGGAACTGGATAGGTTCCCACCAGCCTGGTTCTTCGATTCTCCGTTCTACCATGGAACTATGCCTACTCATAGTATATGACTCATACATCAAACAATATATTGCGGGAATATTATCCAAAAAATCCTAAACCTATTATACTTTTGCATATTCAGTATTAAACCTTTTAATTTTGCCAATTAAATCATAACATTTTCACTTTTTGTCGGTTGAATCTTATTAGCCGAATATTACTAACATGGATATCAGCCATTCTAAGTGGGGCACTAACGTGCACATTTTTAATAATATTTTTAAATTTTTACCAATTTTTTATTAATTTTTTGTTTTTATTTTTTTCTCTATTTTTTTTATCAGTGGTTGACGAGGTTCGCTAGGCCCTCTTCCGTAGTTGGGCGAGGTCTCCTAGCCCTCGTTGGTCACCGAGAAAAGGCAAGAAAAAAACAAAGGAAAAAAGGAAGAAAAAATTAAAAACTTAATAAAAAGATTCAAAATTTTTTTAAAATAATTTTAAAAATTATCCACGTTAGCGCCGGTCGTGCCACGTAGGACGGACAACGTCCGCGTCATTGATTTTCACTCAATTGGGAAAAGATGAAAAGGTTTAAGGCTAAATTGGCTAAGTGTAAAAGTTTAGGGCTGAATTGAAAAAATTAAAATGTTTATGACTGAATTAGAAAAATTGCAATAGACGTAGGACATTTTGGACAATTTTTCTAGTATATTGCACAGAAGGTAGATCAATGCAGTGATGCAACTATTCGTCTTGTATTCATATTGAAACTCCATATACTAGAAACCATTCAAGAGAAGCAGAGAACTAGAAATCAGAGTAAATTTTTGGCACCATTCTCGGTCGAGATAACTCAAAGTCCTTCCTCATTACGAAAGTAATGTACCTCACATAGACAAGCGAAGTTCAGACATATCCCTGGTTAGAAGGGATGGTCGCATATTCCCCCCTAAGCTGCAACAATGCTAGAACTTCCCAACACCTCAATCTCACATATCAATTATTCAGTAATAGCACAATTTGAACATCAAGATCCTCATTTCAAATCACTCTTTTTTGGCGTTTACATATAGGAAATGGCTCGTGGTACTACAACAGCAATATTCTGTCACAATCAACTCCGCTTTTGTGTTCCGATCCAACACTATCTTTGTTAACCCCAAAATATTGACAAGTTTTCGGGCTTTACCAGGATATCGAGCTTTCTGAATTTGCGCTTAATAAAGTCAGCGAGAGATGAAACACTGGCAGGATCAGAGACATCAAGCTGGTGGAAAACGACATGATCGGAGAGACCATGCTCTAATTTGAGCTTGTCAATAGCTTCAAGTCCTCTCTTCGCGTCTCTAGCAGTCAACACCACCACAATCCCTTTGGAAGCCAAGAGCTTGCACACTGCAAATCCAACCCCCTTGTTAGCTCCTGTCACAACTGCGTACCTGATTAAAGAAATACAGAAAAAAGAAGGGATAAGCAGATTTGCAGAGCAAAACGAAACTGCAAGATGGTGATGGGTTCATTACCTCTCAGGTTTGGAGTCTTCCATGGCTGATGAGCTGGAAATGAAAACGGGTTCAACGAAATGGGGGTTTATCAGGGGGAAAATTATAGACAGATAAGTGCCAAGGTCGAAGCTTTGGCTTGGAGCTAACAAATTAGAGAATCAAATCCGTAAATATGCAAAAGCACGAGAATCCAGAAGGTCAGCATCGTTACGTGGGCCTATTAGACATCATTAACATCGAAGCACTCGTCTTTTCTCGGAAGGACAACAACGTTATTCTTAATCCAGCACTTGCAAGGACAAGACCTGATATAAATTAACTGATATAAATCGAAAGGCCAATTATTTTGATTATCTTAATAAGTTGCCTCGACCAGAGCTACCTGGTGTTTAATTATAAGGACATCCACCAACACCTGTTAGACCGTGCTTTTAACCTAACTCAAGTTGAAGAAACTCCGAATATTATTGTGCTTGGATTAATGGTCAGTTTTGATCTTTTTGGGGGAATATGAATAGTGAAGAGTTTAGTTAACTATTCGTTATTACTTCTGCAAGAGACAATAGAACAATTTCCTTTTTTTGTCTTTACTCGTTTTTTGGTTTTCACGGTGATTCATCCGTTAAATTAAGAGTTTCAAGTTCCGCATATGCGAGTTTCCATGTCTAGTAGCTTGACTCCTGAAAGTTCCTTGACTATCTCGTCTTATGAAGCTTAGCATCCTTAGATAGAGCCTACCTGAGTTAGACCCTCAAAAGGCGGGAGAAGAACATCAAGAGTGCCAAAAGTTATGTACGATGCTCACTTGAGTACTAAAACTTTCCTCGAATAACTTAAGTGCTAAATTTTTTGAAAAACAATCACTTAAGTGCAAATTTTGATTATATTAATATTTGAAGTTGACGTGGCTCGTTGAATGTCTAGTCGAAAAAAAAAAAAAGGAAAAAAGCCACCAAAAATCTTAAGCTATGCTCTTTGTGACACATTTACTCTAAACTTTTCTTTGTGACACAAAAAATCCTAAACTTGTAAGCATGTGACACATTTACCTCAAACTTGTGCTCGTGAGACACATTTACCCAAAACTTTTTATTGTGACACTAAAAACTTCAAACTTATAGGCATGTGACACATTTATCCCAAATTTTGAGGTAAATGTGTCACACAGATATAAGTTTGGGATTTTTGATGTGACAAAAGAATATTTTGAGGTAAATATGTCACACGGGTATAAGTTTAGGATTTTCGATGTCACAAAAAAAGTTTGGGGTAAATGTGTCACATGAGTAAACATTTGGGGTTTTTGGTGTCACAAAAAAAAGTTTGGGGTAAATGTGTCACGGTTAACATAGTTCAGAGTTTTTGGTGATTTTTTTCCAAAAAAAAAAAGACAAAAGTAAAAAAAATACACACTTAATTAGATTAGAAAACAAAAAAGGTAAAATTCCAAAAATTAAATTGACTTAGTTTAAAAAATAGAAAATTTATTTTTATAAATTTTAAAAATGATTAGATTAATTTCTCCCTTTTTTTTTTTTTTTTACTATTTTTTAAAGTTTTATTTTAAATTCCCTCTTGTTTTTAAATTATTCTAACTTTTTTGTTAAAATTTTAAGCTTATTTTTAAATTTAATTTAAATAGAATTTTTAATTTAAAAAATAGTTTTTAACAAAATTTTAAATCTAATTTAATTTTTTTTAAATTTTTTAAAGTTGAGAAGTCCACATGGAAGCTCAATTCACCGGAGGCACTTAAGTGATTGTTTTTTCCCCAATTTGACACTTAATTAATCCAACGAAAACTTTCGGCACTAAAGTGAGCGTTGTACACAACTTTTAGCATTTCTAGTATTCTCCTCCCCTTAAAAGGCATTCAATAGAATGATCTATTTCATTTCAGTTTTTCCGACAACACGTCATTAAGGGTGGGTTTGGTTCAGCTTTGCAAATGGGATTTGGATGAATGCAAATACCTTTAGTCTAAGGGGCTTTGGGGAAATGTAAATAGCGTTTAGTAAAAAATACTTTGAAAAGCAACTTTAGCCTAACTAGTGTTTGGCAAGCAAAATTTTTAAATGAGCTCTCTTACAATATTTCTTTTTAAATAAAATATAATTAAAAATAAAAAGGAAAATCAAACCTAGGGCAAAGGCTTGTGGTTGTCAACAAGCCAGATTTGGTGCCGGCGACCATCGGCCTAGGCCGCCAGGTAGGAGTGAGCGAAAAAATCATGATCAACCAAACGGGATAGGACCGTACCTAGTCGGTTGATTTTGGATGGTAACTCTCGGGTACCGATCCGGTTCCCGATTTCAATTTTCTAGAACCGGCGAGTATCGGTTCGGTTCTCGATTTTAGGTGAGAACCATTCAACCGAATCAACTTGACCAAACTTATTTATATAATATAGATATATATTTTTTAATTGAAACTATCTCCCTCCAATTTACATGACTCCCAGGCCCAGGTTCAGCTCACTAGGTACCATGTAGAGATAGATATAGAACTAATGCTAATGGAACTAATAATTGTCAAACAGTTTCATCTTCCATGAGACAGATATGGAAGTACTATTCACTAAATAGATTACATGATATTCTGACAAATATTTTTTATTTGATGTTGGTGCTCGGTAGGACCAATTCCAAGGATCCAACCAGAAATCGAACCAAACTGGTGGTTCGGTTCTCGGGTGGTCCATGAAACGAGCGGGTGGTTCATAATCGCATTTTGCGGAATCGGTCCCTAGCGACGGTTATCAATTCTAGGGTGGCAATCACCCATCCCGGAACCGATCACCCCTACCGCGAGGGATTGAGTGACCTCTAGTGATGGTCGCCTAGGCCGCGCGATCCCAGGCATCCATTGCTAGGGTCACACGGCCAATGCGACGGCCGCCTAGCATCAGGCAACCCCTGGCTAGGGTCACGTGGGTTGCATGTAATGACCCGATTTTTCGCCAAATGGAATTATACGTGGAATGGTATTTTATTGGGTGAATTAGTGGCAAACATGATTTGGGAAATTATTAAGTTTGGCGGGGTGCATTATTTGAGGGAATGAAATGGTTGGGCACGACATTTTATAGACGGACCGTTGGTGAATTTTTATTGAGTGTCATGGTACGTGATCAGTCTCGGCGTGAAATTGGTTCGCGGGGTGAGCTCGAAGGACGAGTGGAAATTAGCATGTTGGACAATTGCCCACTCAAACGCACGCATGAACGCCACTGGGCGCCCATGCAAGAGTGAGAGCCCTCCATTTTCTCTCCTCTCATTTTTTTTTTTTTTGTTTGAGACATCCCAAGAACCCTCTTATTTTCTCTCTTCTCCTCCATTTGCCGTGACCTCTCTCAGCTCTCCCTCTCATGGACGCCAACTTTCTCAATCTCTCCCGTTCACTTGCCTGTAGCAAAAAGAAGAAGGAAGAAGGATGAAGCTCGAGTGGTCGGCGTCAATTCCGTGGTGGTGATTTGCCTAGGAAATTAAGGGGAGTAGATTTCTGTCTTGCTAAACTTTTAGATTTTCGATTTGGATGTACACGTTGCCAACAATTCATCCTTCTTGTTAGGTTTGCTAGTTCGATTGACATGCTTATATGTTGGATTTGTGAAATTGATAAAGGGATCGTCGAGATTGAATCACAAATTAAGGGTGTCTTGTGAATTAGAGTTTGGTTTTGGCAATGGAAGACTAGAGATTGGCTTGCATGCTTGATCTTGTGCTGCTCTGGGTTTGGGGCAAATCTGACCTTCTAGGTTTGCTATTTTCGTGTAGCCTTTTGTGGGCATAATTGAACAGGATTTAAAACATTGACATGATAAACTATAACATAAATTAATTTGAAAATTTTTAGAGCTCAAATGATCAGTCTATTGGCCATTAAGATTCACGTTTTTGTAGGTGTCTGGAATAGTTCGGCCATGACCTTTGTATATTCTTGACTTTCCATACTTTTCCTCGAATGGATCTGGGTCAACTCACCTGCATGAAAGTTGTCGCAGACATCTAGAGCTACCACATATAAAAATTTGAGAATTTTTAGAATCCATTGAACTGGAAACACGACTATTCCCTTAATCCATTCTGTTCTGATTCTGAGACGGACTTTTCCCACTGTTTCCTTGAATTACTGCGATTTGTAAAAATTGATCTGGACTTTGAACTTCACATGAAAGTTGTAGAGCAAGGTCTTGTGTAAAACATGCTTAAGTTTCGTGATTTTAGGAGCTAATCTACTCTGGTTAACGTAATGATTTCAATTAATGCACGGAACTATCTCTGCATGAATGAGTCACGAATTTTGAGGAAAAGTCACCTTTTGGCAGGTCAACTGAGAACAAGTATCTAACAAAAGTTATTCATTACACCCTAATCTGTTGATCTGCAAATTTCTAGAATTTTACGAGCTTATTTGGTAATTTTAACTAGGCCAACCGTGCTAATCTACTTGATGTGGGACAAGACATCTCTTAATTTGTTTTACAAACAAATTATCAACATAATCACGGTCAGAACAAAGATGAAGGACTCTATCTTTTGTAAGTTGACCGTTCCAGACACACAGTAAAAAGGATGCAGGAAATAAACCGGAGGCAGGCACGCAAAAACCACACATGTATCGATGTTAGGTTTGCCCGCAGCTCGTTAACTACACATTTATTCATATGGATCCCGTTTGCTAACTACCTGTAGGACCCCCATTGGGCAAAAGCGCCAATTTCACTGGACTCTCCGCGCCTTCTTCAACGGACAAGATGCCTCTGTAGCCATTGATGTCTGTTCTCACGCCGCCGGGGCATACACAGTTGATGAGGAAATCCGGGAACTTCTTGGCGAGGATCCTAGTGTAGGCATTGATGGCTGCTTTTGAGATGACATAAGCGGGCGTGACTGCAGATGAACTATTCTTGAAATTCTCAAGGTAAATATTCACGACCTCGTCCACTTCATCCTCTGTGAGGTTCTCGATGTCGCTCAGAACTCCCTTGGCCCATTCATCAGACACATGCTGAGAGAAAAAAATCAGTAATTATTACGAGACAACCTCATCATAGCTTAGCTGATGCATTTAGTTAGAGACTTCATACTGTAATAGCGTCATTGGTCAGCATGGAACCTGATCTCAACCCAGATAACAAAGATTCGGGTTCTACCAAATGATGCTGGACAAGTTTCCACACCTTGGAGATCTACTCCAAAACACGAATGAACTAATTTTCAGAACCCTCTTGGTACTGTATGCATCTATCTACCTGGTGCTTCCCGACAATGGAGGAGACGTTCACGATCCTTGGCGAAGCAGACCGTTGGAGGTGGCCAATATGAGCTTCTACCATTCTTTTCGACCCATGGTAATTTGTTTCGATGCATGTTTTGGCTCCTTCCAGACTCTGCGTAAAAGCTTCACTCCAATTGACTCGAGCATGGGCATCGGCATCCTGCTTCTGCAATCAAAAGTCAAAACCAGGAAAACCCTCTTTTTAGTAGCCTAAGAGTAACAACAAGAGGGTCTAAATCTCTTATCTATAATTGCATGAGGAAAGTAAGGTAGCCCATTTGATAAGAACATCAGCATGGACTACCTCTCCGTCTGTTGCGCAGACAAAAGATACCAATAAAAACTTGGGATGTCACGCCTCGACTCTCGAGCCCGCGACATCCCTACCAAATCGCCACGAGGTCACGAAGGATAACGTCCCGGGCGCGTTATCGACCTTTCAATTATATACGCATGCGGAAACGGTTTACTCCCGGACAACATAAAAACAAACGGGGATAGCATAGCAGGAAATACATACCAAGGCAGATAAACAAAAGGTAACATATACGATCACCAAACAGCAGATGAGCCTTAACCCTACTGAGCTACAGAAAGATATACAACCCCATACTTCGGGGCGGCTCACTAGACCTCAAAAGGTCACTAGGTCGGATAAGGTTAACTTCTCATCTACTCCAAAAGACTACCCTCATAACCTGGCCTTGGTGTCCGCAAAGCTCCATCACTTGGGACCCGAAAGTGGTTCCCACAACGGGGTGAGATATAAATCTCGGTGAATCAAGCCTAAGCTCGGTTAGGACACCGATTCACCTAAAACATCCTAACCACGAGGATTATAACACCACGATATAACCATATATCCAACAATCATATCACATGACAATAATCACCCACATGCATACTTACCGGCCTTCAGCCACACATAATGCAATGCTTGACTCCACTCAACAGCCACATCCGACAACCATCTGAACACGCATCACACTCACAAGTATGCACTGGACACCACACAAGTCCATTTATTAACGATGATCGCGCCCTTGGCGCCACGGTGATGAGGATCCACGCGACCGGCGTGATCGACTCTCACAACTAATGCGATCCCGCATTCTTCCGGCAGGACCGGGCTACGTTCCTTTTCCCTCTCGGCAACGGCTACTACAAGCGGTGTATCCAGTGCACCCCGCACGGCACGGCAAGTAGGCATCCCTATACGGGGCTTCGGTCCATCACAAGCTGCGACCGGCATCCGATAATCCCTTAAAACCGTACGTACCATACGGGGCATGAATTATCGTGCTTCTGGCAAGTCGTGTGGTTCCATAAAAATGGTACGGTGTGTACTATGAGTACAAGACGAACTTGCCAGGAAAACCCATCATCGTTCCGTCATATGACCATACAGCACACCCGACACATCAATCAATTTAATCTCTTTGATTTAGGCCGGATGCTCACACAAACGTGCTCAAAGACTCGGCCCTAAGGCCATTTTCATGCTAAAATATGTCTTTGATCTTGCACACGGTCATATGCATATGCGGACTACCGAATAGACACCGCAAAGATACACAGAACAATTAATTCCCAAGCGGACGCCAACTCACTCAACGAGCATCCAGGATACTCAAATCAACATTTCAACGTGGCGATCCGCCCAAACAAAGTCATCAATTCAACACGAATAAACCAATTCGATTAGGCCACATAAAGGCTCAATTTCGTGCCAGAGTCATTAATTAGCCGGTTTGATTTAAAATCGCCAATCGATCGCTCGTCCTTAACCTATCGCTCACTCGCGATCAAATCACAACATACAGTCAAATTCATTTAACAACAATTAGCCACAACAATTTTAATTTAATCGATTATGGCCATTTACCCTAAACCGGGTTTCTAACTAATCCGACCATAATCAAATCTACCTAAATGTCATACCGACTAACTAACTAATTCTAGGCGCAATTAGCGCCCTAACCAAGGATTAGGGTCAACTCACAGTTTTAACTAGCTCGGGCGGTCTCAACCCGAGCGGCAGTGACACGAACTCGGCCCCGACCGCGACGATTATTGGCGATCCTTGAAAATTCCTCGGCACGAACTTTGAGACCGATGTCGAAAAATACTGTTCACCGTCGGAGTTACTGTTCACGGCCGCCGGCGGCACTATTCACGCCGGTACTATTCACGAGCACTGTTCACCGATCACTGTTCACCAGATACTGTTCACTGTTCACGGAATACTGTTCACCGATCACTGTTCACCCGGTACTGTTCACTGTCACTGTTCACGGAATACTGTTCACCCGAACACTGTTCGCGGCACTGTTCACCCGAACGGAAAATCTTGGCTCCACGCTCTCGGGACGACGACGAGGCTGCGATTCCGGTGGCGGAACACCCGGATCTAGTGGGTCTCGGGTGAGGAACAAAGGAGGCCGAGGTGAGGGGGCTCGATCAGCGTCGGGTGAGGTCTCGGGTCCTCGGATCTCGCGGCTTGAGCGATGGTGGCGGCTCACGGTGGGACGGTCGACGACGACGCGGTGCGGTGGAGGAGCGGCGTGAAGCTACGAGGCCGAGAGGGAGGGATGAAGTCGCGGGGTCTCGGCGATTCGGCCGTCGCGGCGTCCAGCTTGGTTGCTGGTGGGGCGGCGACGCAAGGCGGAGCTGCGGTGGTGGCTGGTGGGCGACGAAGTGGCGCGGCGATGGAGTTGGCCGGGCGAAGCAGCTGCAGCTTCGGTTCTTGGTGGGGGGCGTCGCACAGAAACCAGAGAAGAAGAGGAAGAAGAAAGTGAACAGGAGGAGGGGGGTGGTCTGGTCGCAAAAGGAGAAGAAGAAGAAGAAGAAAAGGAAAAGTCAAGTGGGGGAAAAAGGGGTCTGATCACACGGCAGAAAGAAAGGAAAAAGGGGTAAAGAAAGGGAGAGAGAGAGAGATCACGTGGGACGTGGGGGAGGAAAAAGGAAGAGAGAGAAGATGATGGTGATGGGTTGGTGAAGACTTGACCAAAGGGGCCTACCATGGATTTGAATAAATTTTGTCTCACATGCATTATTGGTGGGGCAAAATGGTAATTCGATAACTCAGGACTGATCGGATTTTTGGCTCAATCAGTAGAAAATAAATTTGGATTTCTACGAACTAGGGTTGGTCCGGGAAAAGGTCTAGGCGCGACGAATAAAAATCCTAAGTCGCGATGACCACGATTTCGAGACCCAATCGAAATCGAACGACAAATCGGGAAACGTCCAAAAATCGTCACTTACGTCCTTTTGATCCGAAATTTTATACCAACTAGAATTCCACAATAATCCTTTTTATTGAACTCGGTCTCTTAACAAACTACGAAATTCCAGGGCGTCACATGGGATACCAAGCATCATCTCAGAAAATTACTTAGCCTTCTAAACAGCTCAAAGGCTGATAAATCCTTCTGCTTTATATATACAGTGTATGTTGTAATTGGTCATTAAATACTTCTTCTTCATCTTTTTCTCTGCATAATTATCTGGTCAGACATTGTTCTTTTTGAAAACGTGCCTCTAGAAAGCCGGCAGCCCTTAAAGCTTCGTAATTGAAAGTGGCTCCAACAACCCCGGCATTGTTCACCTGCACAAAGCTATTCGCCTGTTATTGCAACTTTCCGCATTGGTTCTCAAAAGGCAGTCGCAAGATGTAATTGTAAACGTGTGTGTACCAATATATCTAGCTTTCCAATTCGAGTCTCTATGAATTTTGCAAGGGATACAACGCTGGAAAGATCAATGACATCCAGCTGATGAAAAAGTACGTAATCAGACAGACCAGAGTCTTAGAGCTTTTGAACTGCTTCCAGCCCTCTTTTCTCATCTCTAGATGTTAACACCACCACAATCCCATTTGAAGCCAACTGCCTGCATATTTCAAGCCCAATCCCCTTGTTTGCACCCGTAACGACTGCGTACCTACATACCGAAACAAAGTATGAGAGCGAGCAATCTGACGGAATTATGGAATCCAAGCATGCACAAACCCATTAGAGCATTAGAGAACCTCTTTGTTGATTCTGCCATTTGGTTGCAAACCGTAGCTAGTGTGTGAAGTGCCCGCTGTTGGACAATGTAAAGCAACTGCACTCTTCCAATTGTCTTGTTTATGTAAAAGCTGGATTCACAGGATATCGTTTGCAATAGGTCTCTTTAAAGCGCTTGTTCTTATCTTGTCTGCGCCTACGAATTCATATCAATATATTGGGGAGGGGACTATCTTTACAACTAGACCTGCCATCCTGTTGGGGAACCGACAAGATTTGCTATAGAAGAAAGCATGTTCTAAGAGTTACAGAAAATCCACGGAAGGCTCCTACAAGGGGTAGTTAACCCTTTTGGTGAAAAATACATGCACGTTGATATTACGACTAAGTTGAAGTGACTGACATGAGGTTACTATTTACAGAAAAATATTTTGCTCGAGGAAATAAGATAGAAAAAAGTTATGCTAAAGAAACTTATATTAACAACGTATGAAGATGAAGCAGTCACTCATATATTTCTAAGATTGAATTGATTATGATATGCATTTAAAACTAAGAGCATAATTAATTTAGGGATAAGTGTATTGGAAATCCTGAAACTTATCGCGAAAACGCAATTGGGTCCTAAACTTGCAAAATGTGCAATCAAGCCTTAAAACTTGTCAAATTTGTGCAATGGAGCCCTTCCATTACCTCTGTCTAATTTGCCTAAAGAAAAATGTTGATTTGGCTTTTTTTACATCATTTTTCTCTCCTACATGGCGCCGACGTGGGTAAAATACAAAATATATGGTTAAAGTGACGTCGTTTTGATCCAAAACTGATTTTTTAATACAAAATTTATTTGAGTAATTTTAAAAATATGCAATTATATATATATAAGGACACAAAAAAAGAGAAGATGCATGCGACGGGCTGGCCCTCGCCACCACCACCTCTAAGCTCCAGCCAAGGGCCGGTGACCCTCACCGACCATAGACGAGGGTTGCGGTTCTCACCCCGATAATTTTAGCCATATATTTCATGTTTGGCCAAGTCGGCGTCACATAAGAGAGAGAAAATGATACAAAAAACAATCACATTCGGCGTTTTCCGTTTACCAAACCGGGTGAAGTTAATGAAAAGATTTGATTGCACCAATTTGACAAGTTTTTAGGACTTGATTGCACTTTTTGCAAGTTTTAGAATTGCACTTTAAAAACAAGTTTTATGACTTACAATGCACTTATTGCACTAATATATAGTACAACGCTTTTTGTAGGTAAGTCCTTGTACAAGAAAATAAGATATTGTCTACGTAACATGCCGAGCTTTTCGATAAACTATGCGGGCTAATCGAACTATTCCGCCGTGCTATGCTTACAGCCTTGTTATCCTTTCGCAACTAATAAAAAGCTCTATAGTGCTCCAATAATTCCGCCGACTCATCCTATATGTTGAATTAATTGTTATCTGTCGAGAGGCCAAGCCTAAAATCAAACCGACAGTGAAGATGGCTTTGATGTACTTTGCATTCACAAGTCTAGACTGCTATGTTCTATCCAAAGTCTCACTGTTCCTTCCTGACAAAGAAGCAACGACAAGGTACGTTATTCGGAAGAATGGCGCACTTCGCCAAACTTTCAACACGTTGCTTGACCATGCAGCTAATTTTCAGTGTCAAGTCACCCAAGCCTCCGGACACCAATCCATGCCGGTAAATTCCTTTTAGTGTCGGTAACTTTATAAGAGTCGTTGATAACTAGAGTTTAACAACTAAATTATTTAGCCCGTAGCATGTTAGTCGACCTGTTAAAAGGGTTTGGGTCGGATCGAAAATGATGTGACCCAAATTGACCAATTTTCATGTGATACCAATATAGTGACCTGACCCGACTTATATTACTAAAGTACTTTTGTATTTAAACACATACTCAAACTGAGGTGAGAGCATGAAGCGAGCAAATGCGAGATCGAGAGAGGGCGGGAGAGTGTGAAGAGAGAGATATAGAAGTGGGTTGTATTTAAGTAGTGAACCCATTTAACACCCATATTATTTCGGGTTTTGCCATTCTAAACACATTTATTATAAACTAACCCACATAACAATATAACCCATCAAATATGGGTTAAGAAATGGTTCTATCACCCATTTAGATAGGTCTACACATTAGTATGTTAACGACAAAAAATTTAAAAGTACTAACATTTACTTATATTTCCATAGCCTAATTCCCTAAAAAACTTCCAACTTTAGGTCAGGTTCCAAATTTGCCTCGAACTTTTTTTGTCTAAAAAAATCCCTAAACTTTAGGTCCAATCCCAAATCTACCCCGAACTTTTTTTCGTTTGAGAAAAAATGAATAATTTTTACTCTAGTCCTAAATCTACACCATTAGCCCTCTGTCCAAAAATTGCCATTAGTCGTCCCTAATTTTCATATCCTAAAGTGATTTTACTTTGGATAATTTCGTCATTGGGGTGGATTTGTTATGCACGTGGAAATGGCACATCAGTCCGTACATATTTTCCCATTACTTTTCTAATGTGGATTTTGGGACTAGACCATGGAGTAGATTTGAGAATACACTGAAAATTTGTGATTTTTTTTAGACAAAACAAAATTCGGGGCAGATTTGTGACTATATTTAAAGTTTGGGGTTTTTTCCAAGATAAAAAAAAAAGTCCGGGATAGATTTGGGACTGGACCTAAAGTTGGGGGGGTTTTTTCGAGGCAAAAAAAGTTCGGAGTAAATGTGGGACTAGACCTAAAATTGGGGTTTATTTGGAGAGAACTCAGCTGTTAGTTAGTACGCCCTCGGTTTCGGGGTGGACCCTTTTACTCTATTTTATTATATACACTTAGCGAAAAGAATGTTTTTTGATACACCTAGGACATGGATTCTATATGAACCAATGGATCGTGACAAGTCCTTACTACTAGCAATGACTTCTTCTTTCATTACTTCATCCTTTCTATATCCCTCTCCCTTGTTCTCAGTTACTCATCAAATGGCACTCAGTTCATATCTTTAAGTTCGATCATTGACAAGGTTCAAATAATATCTTGCTTGTTCATTACAATCTCCGTTTTTCTGCGATAAGAATGCTCCCAACGACTGGGGTTTATTTTAGGGAATTCAGCCATTTTCCCACAATCTTCAATTGTTAAAATTATCTTCTAACATACATTTGTATAGCTTTCCAAAGCATTTTACTAACGTTTATTAAGAAACTGCAACTTCAATTTGAGTGATGTCAACTTTTCTCTGTTATGACCAACTAATGTTAACTTAGCAAATGTAATTTGAGCCGCTTATCAACTTTTTATTTGATTGTTTTGAAATCACTAATTATTGCAACAATTTACTACTACTTGTTTTTGGAGCTCGCACTAATGTACCGAAGTAAACTCCCATTTGACCACAAGTATGGGAAGTGTGGTATTTTGTACCTTACGCTAGATACAATTGCATCTTCATTGTTCAGTGTAGCATTCTGTGCAAAGGTCTCTATTAGTTATGGTTCGAGTTTTTTTTTTCTTTCTAAATTTCGATGGCTGTTATACATTTTTCTTTTCTCTCATTCCCTCATTTTTCATCTTGGTCTTACATGGTTAAAACTGTTTTTTTCCCCTTTTGTGTTGTTCTTTATGAACGAGATGATAGTTACCCGAATATGTGTGCCAAATGAGTAAATGAGACGTTTTGACGATCTAGCCTTCATGCAAGATTTCAAGTTTTGAACGGAACAACTTCCTATGATTTGCTGTTACACTGACTGAATGAAAAATTAGCTCCTTACTTTGAGTTATCAGAATTGATGGCTGTTTTCAACTAAATGTTCTGAACCTACAAAAAAGTGTCCTCGTATAAGAACTTCTCCAGAAACAGCAAATAATTCCTGCAAAAGAAGAGAAAAAGAAACAATTTCTGAAATTTCTCACGAACTTGAACCATGATGCTTAATATTCTTAACCAAAGAGATTGGTTTGGGCAGAAACTAGAGGATGCATTTTCATGTAGTAGGTACCTCACATTTGTCATTTGTGCATAATCTTGAAATATTTGAGGGAGGCATGTACATTACTGCAGATCTCAAATCACATACCTCACGCCAAACAAGAGCTGTACAAATATACACTGACGTATCAGAAACTTTCATTAGCCATTCCAATGTTTGAATCTCACACACTGACAATAGATTTCAAATTTCTACATTCCTTCATTTGAAATTGGAGCATCTTCAATCAGAATGCAGCCTCTTTTGTCCCTCGAAAGAATCGACCAGATGGACCGCCATCGGGCAACAAGGCCGGACACCCTCTGTACCTTCGTCTGGGAAGAAGCTGGTGTTGCAATTTATGCCCGTCTTGACAAATCCAGGGCAGACGCAATTTATACGAAAGGCGGGGTAATTCGCTGCTATAATCCTCGCGTACGTGTTCAAGGTCACTTTGGAGATTGCATATGCTGATAGTTGAGCAGGCCAGCCTTTGGTCCTTAGAGAATCTTGTTTAAAATCTTTTCAGAAACTCCTTTAATACCACGTCCATTTTTTCTTCTGTGAGGCTTTCGGCATCGCTGGACATTTTCTTAGCCCACCCCTCCGGTAAATACTCATCGCAATAACAGCACAAGGCCAATCACCAAACGGGTATAAAGGTACTCGAGAAAACTTTTACGAGCAATTTATGATGCTAGGGCTTAGGTAAGGAGAAGAAATAGGCTTACAACTTCTACTGCCTATAATGCAACTCCAACAACAGGCTGGCCAATGGCTTACAATAGGACTTATTATTACCCCGTGGCTGTGACTTTCCGTGGGAAGGTCCTACTCCTATTTCGGCTCTTATACATACTGCTCCTATGGCAGCTCCGGGCATTTTTCTTGTAGCTCGACTTCTTCCTCTTTTTATAATCATACCTTACGTAATGAATTTCATATCCTTAATAGGTATAATAACAATATTATTAGGGGATTCTTTAGCTCTCGCTCAAAAAGATATTATTGAAAATAAAAAGAGAAATCTTTCATTCCGAAATGTTTTGATAGACAAGGAGATGAATCTATTATTGCATTTCAATTTGCTACTTTTACTTGTTTTTAATGAATTGAGTTAAGTGGATTTCCATACGCATAAATTATTTTTTATGCGGACAAAAAAAGTTTCATTTTATGGCAAGTAATAAGAGGATCCCTATTAGTAATCCAATCCATTCTTAGAAAATATATTCTATTACCTTCATTGATAATAGCTAAAAATATAGCCCATATCTTATTATTTCAATTTCCCGAGTGGTCCGAGGACTTAAAAGATTGGAATAGAGAAAATACGACCTCTCCGAAAGATATGGTTTATGTCGGAAAGGTACGAAGTTGGTCTAATTTGGAAACATTGGGCGATTTACTTTATAATTACGAGCTAGCTCTGGACCTACCTATGAGCCAACATTTAAGACAAGGCTAAACGAGGTCATATGTGTAGTAAACTCCTCTCATTGCAAAAAAATAGAGTGAATCTCTAGCACACAAACTCCCATCTTGTCCCGGATCACATTTCGTGAATCGAAAGGAGAAGCCTACTCATCCATCAGCTCCTCTCGTAGATCAAAAGTAGGCCGTCTTTGCCCAAGTTTGAACTGCAGACGACTCTCCAGTGGTTCCATTCCTTTTTACTTGACTTCTGGGTCAACCCAACCCGAATGGGAAGAAGAAGGTCAGCCAAAGAGCAGGTAGCTCCACTTTGTACATTTGCTGAGGTATATCAATTAGGCATTTTAGAAAAGGGAAGGGAACTTCCCACTGAAGGAGGCAGTAAGAATTAAGGAGGCTTCCCGCAATGATCACGAAATGGGGCTGAACATATCTGTACATGAACCTCAAAAAAATTTGATTCGCATTCCCAACAAAAAAGTACATTCATTGAGTTTGCGTAGTTGAGATTTATGTGTCAATTTATCTTTTAATGGAACTTCTTTGAGCTCCCCTTCAAAGAGGGGCAACTATTGACACCTAAATTTTAGCAACTCATTTATTCATTCATTGCATAGAAAATTAGGAATCGACCTCGGCCCATAAAAAATAATATTAGTTAAATTGTATATAGATATTAAGAACATTTGCATATCAACTCGACCAGCAGCAAATGGAAGGCTCTGAACCGGATTGGATAATTTGGATTATGCCCGCCGTGAGGAAAATTCGGCCAAACCCATGAACATTATATAGCAGAAAATTGCACTATAATAAAGCTAAGATGAAATAATTGAATTATTAAATAGCATTACTTGGGGGATAATTCAGATTTTGGAAATTCAACAAGAGAAAATAATCATAAATTTACCTAAGTTGAAAGTGAGACGTAGAAAACAAAAACCCCAGATTTGCTATATATAGAGACTTGTTGTCACAATTGAGATGGGGCGTTTCATTGAATACATGGCCACACTAGACACTGGACACAATGTGAGAGGCACGGCAAAATACAGAGAGCGGGAGAGAAAAGACGAAGAGAAAAGACGAGTGAGGGAGGGCTCTCTTTTCCTCTCGGTCAATACCGTACACTGAAAGGGTCGTGCACGCAGTACTCACCCAAAAAGGAGCAAAGTCTGCACATGCAGAGAGAGTAACGCAAGGAAGAGTCAAGAAGGGAAGAGAGAGAAAGTTCTCTCCTTCCTCGGGCGTGCATCTCCTCAGTCGAGACCGGTTGCAGAGTTTCCTCGATCGTGCCTTGCTCGCTGCTCTTTGTTCTAGCCAT
Organism: Rhodamnia argentea; assembly: GCF_020921035.1. NCBI lineage: Eukaryota > Viridiplantae > Streptophyta > Magnoliopsida > Myrtales > Myrtaceae > Rhodamnia > Rhodamnia argentea. The sequence continues at coordinate 5,760,392 of NC_063158.1, forward strand.
TCCGGCGATCGCTGTGGTGCTCCCTTTCATGTGCCCAGCTGCCGTCTCTTGCCTGAATACGCTACACTTCCTGGCCGCGAGTTGAACTGCTTCAGTCTTTCACCGATGACGACTACAGCACCGCGAACCCACTAGGCGGGAAAAAGTACACTAGAAGTGCCATAACTTTTGTACGGTATTCACTTGAGTGCCATAACTTTCAAAACGTTCACTTAAGTGCCATAACTTTTGTACGGTATTCACTTGAGTGCCATAACTTTCAAAACGTTCACTTAAGTGCCGTAACTTTCAAAAATCATTCACTTGAATGCCATGTTGACGTGGACGCCGGAAAATCTGACGTGACAGCCAGAAAGCCGACGTGACACGCTCGAAAGCCGACGTGGCTTGCCAAAAAAGCTGATGTGGCACGCCGGAAAGCTGACATGGCATGCCGGAAAAGTTGTTGTAGTACTCAAGTGAACGATTTTGGTCCGACATGCAACTCAAGTGAACGATTTTAGTCCGACGTGGTACTCAAGCGAACGATTTTTTAAAGTTATGGCACTTAAGTGAACATTTTGAAAGTTATGGCACTCAAGTGAACGCCGTACACATGTTATGACACTCATGATGTACTTATCCCCACTCGGCGTGTTAATCTCACCAAGGCTAAACCAGTCTTGTACTGGCTGTCATTCGCCTCTGCCCATGCTGAAGCTTTGTTGAGCAAGTCATTGACTCTATTCAGCATCAGCTGCAACGTCCTTAGCAAGTCTCGGCGTCCGACAAGCTCTCTTGCAGTGTCCTCCAGCATCTTCACAACAGCCCAACTGATGCCAGAAGATGTCGATTCTGTAATAGAGTTGTCGATTTAGTAGACAAGATGTCAATTTCCTGGTTATCGATCAACCTCATCATTGTTAATTCACGAGCCTATTGTCGATGCCGAATCTACTAATCGATCACTTCGCGTTTTGGGTTGTTCGCATTATTGAAGGTCATTAATTCGACAACTTTGGAAATAGTCAAAATATGGAGACCTTGAATCAACTATATTTATTTCTCATATTTTCAAGGTCTAGTAAATGACGTTTAAGATTCCAAACTCCCTATTTAATTGTAGCTGTTTTTTAGTAAAACTAGTTTGTCTTTCCAACGAGTCTTGGTATTACTCATGCTTGGAAGGTTGTTCCATACTTATTTATATAAGTATACTATAAGAATTTCTTATTTTGCTCTTATCCCTCACGTAATTCCTTTGGGTGGCAAGCGATTTATCCATTTAAATTCTCACTTGTGTTAACTACTTCTTTTCTACACTCTCTCCCGGCATCAAGTTGGTATCTGAGCAAGGCTCAATGGCTGGTGGTCATCGACGTGGGCCAAATGTTGAGTCTTCTACACTTAAGAAAGAGACCTACGAGATGTAGGGGTGGATGATCTAAGGAGATAGGTGCAGCAATGCTTCAAACTTCTGGAACATGATGATTTGTGTTATGATTCAGAAGCTTCTCTCTCTAATGAATAGGATGTCTACCCCTTGACGCCAGTATGGAAGATTCCTGAATCTCAACATGATTGCTATGTGAAGGTTGATTTTCCTAATTTTGAATAAAAATGCAAGCTAAAGAATTTATGGATTGATTGCACGATGTAGAAAGAGTTTTGAATACAAAGAAATACCAAATGATCGAAAAGTGAAGCTAGTCGCCATCAATCTTTAAAAAAAAAATCATGCGTTTATTTGGTGGGAACATTTGAAGAAGCAAAGAGCTCATGAAGGAAAAAGTCGTATCGTACCTTGGGAAAAGATGAAGAAAGAATTGAAGAAGAAGTTCTTACCGATGAACTACCATCAAGATACTTGCCTCCAGTTTCATAGTTTCAAACAAAAGGAGCTTTCCATGCAAGAATGTACAGCGGAATTTGATCACCTCACAATGCTTTGTGATGTTTTCGAGCCCGAAGAGCAAACTATTGCCTGCTACCCTATTGGACTTCGATCAAAATCGGTAATGATGTCCAACTTCAACCCTATTCAATTGGTAATGATGTTTGTCAACTCGTACTTAAGGTGTAATGACAATTTAAAGAAGCTCATGGTAGTAATCCTCAGTATTGGAACAAAGAAGGCTATTCCAAGGGTGAAAGTGCCTCTGTAATAAGCCTTTCCTTCATCAGAGCTCCGACGTCCCAAGCCGTGATCCGACACTAAAAACGAGCTTTGATTTAATCTTATATTATACATGATTAGAGGGCGCATGCAGAAGCTAGATAAACTAAAAACAAACAGTGGCTATACATCAAATACAAGTGCATGCGAAAAGATAAATGGTAGTTATGCCTAGTAGGGTATGACCTTATCGGGGTTTACTACCCGTATAGCATTCAAGAAATAGCACACATTGATCACACAAGGCAAAAGAATCCGATTATATTTGAATATAGATATCGGTTAGTTGCATTATCTTCTTTAAACAAACCAAACAAATACACTGGCAGGATTTCAAAGGTAACGTCTACTCTGGAGTACTAATCCCGATAGCACGTTCCAATTTTGCCTCTATCAGTGTGACGCCCCGTAACTTTCACGTTTGTAAGATAATTGGACTCGGTTAAGGTCCAACTATGAATTCCAGTTAATTGATTAAAGTGGGGTTTTGAAGATTTAAGTGACAATGGTTGGATATCTTATAAGATGCCGGTCGGATTATATTAGGTTTCGAAATCTTAGTCGCCACATTTTAGGATCGAAATCCTTGTGTCCGAGCCTAATCCCGATCGAGCTCGACCCGCAAAAAGATCCAATTTACCCTTCGTCAATTGAACCAAAAATCCAATTAGTCCCGAAAAGTGAAATGACCCTTTTGCCCTTCTTCTTTATGCACAAAATGCTAAAATAATTCAAATCTCCATGAGGGCCCCACCAACTATCACCTCACCATCTACCTATCCAATCACAAACCCCCCAAGTCAACAAGTCAAATCCCCCACCCTCTCTCTCTCTCTCTCTCTCTCTCTCTCTCTCCTTTCCCCCCGGTCGTGCGAGCACACCCCCCTTCAGCCGATCACTACTCCTCCTCCCCTCTTCGCCGCTGCTGCTGTTCCGCCGACCATCGCCCACGGCCACGCCTTTCGCCGCCGCGCTGCGTCCTCACCACCACCATTGTCACGCTTTAGCCAAGCCGTCCGCTGCAATCCCGAGGAGCCGCGAACCCCGTCTATCCCCTCCATCTAGTTCACCCTTTGCTCAGCCTTGTTTCGCCACCTGCTGGTCGCCTCTCGCCATCCCCAACGTCACGCCACCTTACCGCGAGCTACGGAGCCTCCGGCCACCCGAGACCCCTTCGAGCACGTTGGTTTTTGCGACCCCATCCTCACCCTCTTGGGCGTCGCCCCCGCAGCCACCTCATACCACCCCGGCTCCACCGTGGCTCAACCTACCAAGAGCCAACCTCGTGCCGCCGTCCTCATCGCGATCCGTCATTGAGAGCCATAGAGTAGCCCCACGACCGCCACCTCTAGCCCGCTCTCTCTTGGCTTCTATCGGTTGCTCCGCTCACCACTACTAGTTTCGACGACCTTCATCGCCACGCGCCGCCTTGCCACCGCCGGAGCAGTGGTTACAGTGAACCGCCGTTGAACTTGAGCCCCGGTGAGCCGTGAAGACATCGCTACTCAAGACCTCTCGCCATGTAGCAACCGTTACCGAGAATCGGCACCACCTTCGTTGTCATTTTCGGACCATTAGTAGTGAGTTAAACCCCTAACCCCCAATTAGGGCGCTAATTACACTTAGTGGTAGTTAACTAGTGTAATTAGCAGTATATGGTATTTAGGTAGCGTAATCGTGGTCGGGTCATATAGGAATTAGGTTTAGGTTAAATGGCCACGATTAATTAAGCCAGATTGATTAGCTAGGTCATATGTAGCTAGTTGATGATTAAATTGGATTGATTGGGCAATAACTTGCCGTTGTTTGATCGCGAGCGAGCGATAGGCCAGAGCCGAGCGCACGACCGATAATTGAATGAAATTGAGATTAATGATTGTCGTCGGAATAATTATGTGTGGTTAATTAATTTATGACGATTGTCTTTGCACCGATTGATGGATGTTGCATGTGGAATTTTGGGTGTAAGTTATCTTGTTTAAAGATGTAAAGTCTGGTGGATAATTTGTGCATTCATATGACCATGTGTGGAAGTAAATTGCATGTTTTAGCATTAAACCGACCCTGGGCTGAGTCTTTGAGAACGTCTATATGAGCATTCGGTTATAAATAAAAATGAGAACTAATTGGTTGTTGGATGTGCATGTGTGGTCATATGACGGGATCGAACTTAATCTCTGACAAGTTCGTACCGTGCCGCCGTGTAACCACACCACTTGTCAGAAGCACGTCAATTAGTGCCCGTGCCGGTTGTACGGATCACGCGAATTATCGAATGCCGGTCGCAGCTTGTGACAGGCCGGCGTTCCTTTTGGAATGCTTGTCCGTTATACCGTGTCGGTCATACTGGATATATAACTTTCGGTCGCCATCGCCAGAAGTAAAAGACGATGTCTGGTCCCGCCAATAGACATTTCCGGTCATAATGTTGGGCTACACCAGTCATGTGCACCAACCACGCTAGTCGCATGGGTCGTTTATTAATAATTGGACTTCATGTGATGTCCTGCGTATGCAAACCGACGTGATGGTTGGCTTAAGTAATTGTTTAATGTGATTGTCGAGTCAAGTTAAGCATCGCATTATGCATGGCTGAAGATTGGTAAGTTGCATGTGATTGATGTATATATTTGTGTGGTGTTTCTGTGGTTGCTTAGTAGAATGCTCTAAGCGAATCAATGCCCTAGTCGGGCTTAAGCGTTGACTCACCGAGATTATTCTCACCCCATCGTTTAACCTTTCGGGTCCCAAGTGATGGAGCGACATGTCCGATTTGGCTTCCCTACCGACCAGTCCTTTTATATTATCCACCATGATGAAGTGCCCTCCAGGCGGGTCTAGGGGCAACACGTCACCAAGATCCGGGTGGATGAAGGGTTGCCACACTTAGTGTTGCACCTCTTCAAGGCCCAATTCCTACATAACGGGGATGTACTCCATAGCCCGCTTCTGGGATTTGAGGGACCACCTAACTTGCGCCCTTACGTCTCTTCTTGGGATCCCATGGATCTAGATACATCGGACGGGGAGGTGGTGGACCCCGAGTCTGACATGGAAGCGTAACCCTCTTCTAGTCAAGGCTCTAGAGCATAGGTGAGTGGCTATCCCCTTTTTGGAGCCCCGTTGATGCCAAGGTAAGGGTGTTGTGAGATTTTTTAAGTAGATGAGAGTTTAACCTTACCCGACTCGTGTATCTTTTTGAGATCCTAGGGAGCCACCTTGAAATATGGGGATGTATATGTTAGTTGATAGCTATGTAAGGTTAAGGATCATCTATTCTTGTTATGAAATAAAAATTATCTTTTGGCTGATCGACTATTGTATTGCTTTCCCGCTTACCTATCCCCGTATGTTTGTTTGTTTGGGTGAGTTTCACGTTTTCACATTCGTAGCAAGTTCGTAGGTCGATAGTGTGCCCGAGACACTATCCTTCATGACCTAAGGGTGATTTGGTAAGGATGTCGCAAGCTCGAGAATCGGGGCGTGACAATCAATCATCGGTAGCAGCCGGTACCTAGGTATCTCTAGAAAAGAGGGTAACAACTGAAGAGCGAGTCGAAGCTCAGCAAATATAGTATTAAACCAAATGACTAAATTACCTATTGAGTCAAAAAATAGGAAGCCGTTCACCAATTCAAAGACGCCAAGCAATCAAGATACAACGAGAGTACTTTTCAACAACAATACCCCTTAATCACCACAAGTAAGTAGCCCTCAAGACCTCCATGGCCGAACAAATATACAGTCCCCATCCTTCGAATTGCCTCGACTCCTCCACTTTCAGTACGATCAGTCCACAATTTCCAGTCACCCAAGCCTCTTAGGCACTAGATCAAGCGGTGAATTTCACAAGAAAGTCACAAAGCCCCTCAATCAAGCCTCTAAGGCCCACGGCCAACCACCCCTTTGGACAGCTCTCTCTTCAATTCAACTTGAGTTGACGAAAAATTAGACGATCAGCTTTTGGAATTCAATTACTCATCTTCTTAAGATCCTGATCCATCCACCATATCCAACATGCAAGCTGTTCTCTTAACCATCCAAGAACATACCTGTCGCAACCTAAAAATAAATTTAGGCTAATGGATTATCGGGTTTATTTTAATAACTAACCTAATACGGACTCTCCCAAGGTCTACCAAATCGCAAATTTGGTTAATTAGAATGATTTAGAATTCGGAGTCGCCACTAACTATTTTTGGTAGGTTGGTTAGAAACCTAAATAAAATAGCAGGAGAACTATTTTATTTATACAAACCAGAGATTAAGGGTTTGGGGATTTGATTACATTAACTAATTAAAGCTAATGCCATTTCGGTACCTTAATTCCATAAGATATCATAGGTCGGCAACTCAATCTTGATTGGATGTACTTTTAAACTCAAATGAGGTGTTTTTTTTTTATTGTGTTCACTTTCTTAAACGAATATGCATGATGTGAATGAATGCAATACAATAACATGAAGTCAAATTACCCTTCATTCAAATCTAAATGACATGATGATGCGCAAAACATTCAAATTTAAAGTCGAATTACCCTACATGCAAAAGTTAACTACTCAAATTTAAAGCATGCAAATGATATATTCTAATTATATGCAATGACATGAGAATTATTATCTGTACACTAGATGATAACTTATGAATATGACACACGTACGAATGACATGGCATAATAACGGGGCAAAATATAACATGGCAATTCAAAACATGCATTCTAACCTATATGATATGCAATACAAATGTTTTTTTTTTGTTGGTATTTTCAACGTATTTTCGGAATTAAAAAATGGACTCAATTGAACATGACCCGATGTAAGATTTCCTCAAAAGCTTAGGAAATAATTTAAATTAAATCCCAAAATTATTTAGAAAATCTTTAACCTCACATCCATCAGAGAATTTTTTGGATTTTCAAGTTTATGAAAAGTAATTGCAAAGATAAGTAAAATATGCAAGATACGATATCCTAATCTATATGAGATGCACACATGAGACATGCGAATGAGATAATGCAAGAATGACATATGCATGAGATAATGGATGTGCATGATATGCGAATGATATTTTTTAAAAAATATGGAAGGCAAGTTATGATACTCGAAAAAAATGTAGTGGATATGCAGACATAAAATCCGAAAATATGCATGAGGATGTGCCGAATTTTCATGGGATTTTTTTCTCTTTGTATGCAATTTTTGGCTAGATTAAAAATATCCTAGATTTAATCCTATTGGCTTTATTTTCCATAATAAACTTAATGAGATAAAACTTTATCTTCCTAAAAATTTAATTAGACATAATTTCTAGGAAACTATATCCTACTAAATTTTTTAAGAATTTTAAGTTTATCAAAAAATTCAAATCAGACAAGATATTAATCAAATCAGATAATCAAGGATAGAAATTAGAGCAAATCAAAGCAAATCAACCCTTTTCTTTTACAATTTTCGAAAGGAAGGATATTCCTAAATCTAAAATCCGCAGCAATAGGTGCCAAAACTGCAGTAATAAAGAGAAAACCGTAATAGGTGTAAAAATGCAGCCAAAGAGTACCGAAAACCGCAGCAAAAGCTCCCGGATCCGCAAGGAAAAGGGAACCAATGTTCCTTCGTTGCTAGAGGAATCCGCTTCTCACCTTTTGCGCTCTCCTTCTTCCTTATCCATCTCACGTGAACTCTCTCTACTATTCTGAATTTTCTGAATGGTGGAACCCCCCATAACCTTGAGTATAATAAGGTATATATAGAACATTAGGGTTCCTAATCTTAGCAAAGGTAAGGCTCGTTTTCAACGATTAGATTAGAACTCCTAATTAGACTAGGACTCACTCTTAGCCATCGGATTTAAAAATCTGAAATTCAAGAGTCCTAATCCATAAAATGCCATGTAATTTTCGGCCATAGAGGACATGGATATGGGTTGGCTGAAAATTCCAAGGCCTTATGGGTCCAATCCCGTAAATTCGAACTCAAATTGGCCTTTAATTAATTAAGAACCAATTAAATAAAAGCCTTGAACATTTAAATGAGCTAAAAATGGATGAATTGAATTTAAAAATTAGGTCCAACCCCCATTGATTTTCGACAGACATATTCATGAATTGCCAAAAATTTGTCCGCCAATCTAAGTCCAAATCGCCTTTCAAATTAGGTCAATCTCATACCGCTGATGCGGAATGCTAATGCAATGCATGAGTGAGAAAAATTAAATATGTTATGCATGAAAATTATTTTTGGTGAGAACTAAAGTTAATTCTCATTTTTATGAAATATGACCGATTTAAGTAAAACCAAAATTTAGGTGTCAACAATACCCAATTCGGCCTCTTTGCACCGCCATCTCAAATTCAACTTGTCTCAACGTAATCCGTAACGATCATCTCGCGAATCTTAGCTACCCATCCTCCCAAGACCTAAAACTAGCAACTGGATCTCTCATGCAAGGCTGATTGCTTGGTCGCACAAGAACATATTCAATTCGGCACTAATTCAACTCAAACGGCTCCATTTCACTCAACCTAGCTACAATAGGAAATCTAGTAGTATGGGTTAGTGAACTACCTGCCTTAGGTTGCCACATCAAGAAGACGGAGCTTGAATCGCCAAAAAAATGAGCTTGAACGTTTTCCTCCTCTTTTGGATGTCTCACGGCCGAGAAAGGGAAGAGAGAGAGCACGAGGTCGATGGCGGGCTGAGCACAGCTTGAAATCTCGAGGATCCACCGTCGACAAGCTGCATAGCCATGGCGTCGCCGGCCAAAAAGGAGAGAGAGAGATGGTTGGGGTTTGTCCACCGAAGAAAAGAGGAGAGAATGAGGGAGTTCTCTTGGGTGGTCTTCATAAAAAATGAGAGGAGAGAGTGGGATTGCCCTTATATAGGGCTCAAGGTCGATGGGGTGTAGCTGAGGCGGTTGGGACTTCGCACTCAACCCGCGAACCAAATTCCGCGTCGGACAAATATCAAACACTTATGCTCGATCAAATAATTCACAAGTGGTCCTCATCAAAAAACCACTCCCAATGATGATGTCAAGCTTTAGAATTTAATCACTCTTCAAATAAAATCCCCCAACATTACTTTTGTTACTAAACTAGCCTGATAAGTATTAATTTGCTCATTAATTCAATTGATGAAAATTTAGTCTGTCACAGCCTCTGCTTCTAAAACTAGGGCGGCTGCTTCATGGTCCCTTCCTAGGAAAAACGAAGCATCAAGTTCTAATCACCCTAACTCTGTAAATATTTCAAGTGCTAAGGGTTTGGACATATTGCCTCCGATTGTCCAAATCGTAAGATTGTCTCTTTAATAGAAGAAGAGCTTATAGAAGAGAAACATGAAGACTAACCTAACTCCAATGAAGGATCGGGGGAGGGAGATGAAGTTAGCTATAGAGACCAAGAAGAGTCTCTAATCCTTCATCGGATCTTGAATGTTACTCCTATTGAAGATGGTACATGTACTTCACAACATGTTTCAAATAAGTAAATTTAAGATTGCGACAATCGGGATAGATAATACGGCATCTTTCAAATGAAATTTTTAATTATCTAGAATATATAAAATCTAGATAATTTGGGAAAAATAAACTAATGTCTTACAGATTAAATTAACAATTATATAAATTTTATATTATCTATAAATCTAGCGATATTATCATATTATGTGCAAGATAATGTTTGATATGTAAATATTCAAAATAGGCAACAATATAGAAGAGATATTCTTGGATGAGATTGTTACCTAATTACAGATAGCATTTTCAAATTTGAAACATGGAACCGACGGATCATAAACGGTTCGGCTTGGCTCGGCTCGGCTTGGTCGACAGCAGACAAGCGACGTGCAGGCCTAGAATTACCAATGGTGCTAGCTTCTAGCGGCATATGACATCGGCTCGCAGCTAAGCTTGTGACAGCGGCAATGACGTCAACTGTTCATTTTGGTCAAGAGAAACTACAATAGGAACGGGACTCAGTGATGGCGGAGCTCGATTCGATGGATACAACAGCTCACGGTTGTGCTTGTGGCTCACTCGGATAATCAACGATAACAACGACATCAGCAACGATCGGTAATGGCGATGGGTACAGGTTGCCTTGGCAACAGTAGATAGCTACTCAAGGGGCGCCAGTGAACTTCTCGGGCAAATCGTCAAATGCCTAGAGTACATTTCTATTTCGAGTTTAATTTGCAACGATGGGCGAGTGGCGGCCACACAATTGGCGGAACAACAATTGAGACTTGTCGGAGATAATGCCAGATCAACGAAAGGGATCACTGGGAGATCGCGTGTTGTCGCAGCTGCGAATGGACGAGGAACAGAGACGTTTGCTCTGTTTTTCGCTAGGGGACATGACAAGGGTGCTGACAATGGTTTCAGGTTGGCGACAGTGTCAGACCAAAGAGCTTGGTCATTGGGAAAGTGGCATGGTAGTAGCAACTCGTCGTGGCAGTAGCAGGGTGACTCAGCCTCTGGTCAGAAGGGTGACGACATGGTCGAGCACTATCGGAAAGGCTCGCGGCCGTGATTTCCTCCTTCTCTCTCTCTCTCTCCCCTCTCTTGTTCTCACATGTATTTTGAGTTACAATTGTCGAACTCTGAATTGTGAGGCTTAAGCGCAGTTAAATAAGCTTTCTTAAGGTTTCACGCTATTTTAGTTATTTACGAAATAGTCCCCAAGTTTTAGATATCTGCAATTTGGTCCTTGAGAAAAGATTTCCATTGCCTTTGGCGTCGTTTGTGGGCTTATATATTCTTTTCTGGGCTAAATTAGGCTTTTTCTAATTAAATAAGCTTTTAATTAAAAGGTCTTTTTCCCTATTTGAAGTTTAATGGGCTGAATTAAGCTTGAAAAATTTGTCAAAAAAGTTATAAACCTATTGCACTGTTGCTAATTCAGTCCTAAATATTTTAATTTTGTCAATTCAATCTTAAACGTTTTGCATTTGTGTCAATTCAGTCATAAACCTTTTTTGTGCCAATTTAGCCCCAAACCTTTTGTATTTTTTCCAATTCAATCCATCCATCCACCTTTAGGCAATCGGTGCTTCCATGGACCCAATAGGTGCTGACAGGACAATTTTCAATAATATTTAATATCTTTTCAACTTTTTTATTTTTTTCCCTTGATTTCTTTTTCTTTTTACTGTTCATCTTCTTCCTCCTTCCTCCTATTAGCGACAAGCTTCATCTTCTTCCTCCTTCCTCATTAGCAATCGGTTGAAGGTGAGATCGAAGCCCCACACTATGCCTAAAGCCCTCACCCATCCCCTTCGCTTGAATCTAAGGCAAATGCCCAAAACCGGCATAAAATGTCGCCCTTTGAGTTTTACAGTTTCTGTTTTTTTTTTTCCAGAGAACATCTAGACATGTAAATCTCCAGACAACTCTCCAAAATATCAGAAGTGGGTATGCACTTTAATATATTCGAGCACCAAAGTGAGGATAGCAGTCTGAAATTTTCTTCAAATTCTTCAATTTTTCTAGTACAATCACCGAAAGACAAGATTGGCCATGGATGGGCAAGGTTGGCCTCACCATATTTGGGCTAGGCCGAGCTCGCTCAGCACCGGCGGGGCCAGCGGCCAATGAGGATCACGCCTCTAGCCGATCACTAAAGAGGGAGAAGGAAAAAGATGAGGTTGATGGCTTACGAAGAAGAAGGAGGAAGATGATGAACAGTAAAAAGAAAAAGAGAGAAAAGGAAAAAAAATATTAAATATTATTAAAAACTATCCCGTTAGCATCGATTGAGTTCATGTCGGCGCTGACTGGCCAAAGATGGTTGGATGGATTGAATTGATAAAAATGTAAAAGGTTTAGGACTGAATTGGCAAAAATGCAAAATGTTTAGGATCGAATTGGCATAAAAAAAGGTTTGGGATTGAATTGGCAAAAATATAAAAGGTTTAGGACTAAATCGGCAAAATTAAAAATTTTAGGACTGAATTGATAAAAGTATAATAGGTTTAGAACTTTTTTGACAATTTTCCCAATTAAGCTCAAAATAGGCCCTAAGGCCATGAGATTTTCGGCCAAGCCTTCCCCTAGTGCAGCCGAATTCTTCTTTAAGTTCTGGCCCGGTCCGCACATTAATTTCAAGTTCGTTTTCGCCGCCGATCTAATTAAATGCAAATAAGATGCATGCTGAAATTTAAATTAACCTTTATGAAAACTAGGGGTGACTAATTTCCGGTCCGGTTTGGTTCACCTCAAGAATTGGGAACCGGTCCGATGATCTTGGTTCCCAATTTTCGGAACTAGGGACCACCAACGATCCTGGGAACTAGACCCGATAGTACCGAACCAACCGATTCGATCCGATTCCCGGGCGTTCCAATGGAACCGGCTAATTGTCCACCGGTCAAAAAATTAATTGCCTTGATCTAATTTCAATGATGTGAAGTTTCTTTGTCAGGTAGTTCCTTATGTCGTTGTTAACTCTGCAAATGGAATTGTGAGACAGATAAAATCCTTTGTCATTCTATAATTAATGTATGGAAGGAGTAATCTTTAACCTTCGACTCCGGTGGTAAAAAACTCGGTATACGCAATCCATCGGAAGCTTTGCCTTGGTTATGTCGGCTGAGTGGCTCAATTCGTTTCATGTGACTATGGCAATTAGGGGTGTCAAAAAAGCCCGCACCGGTTCAACTCGGCCCGGCCCGAAAATTCACCCTAATTTTCAGGCCGGCTTAGTCTTGTTAGGATCGGGCCGGGTCGGGCAGGCCCGATTCTGGCTTTTTTTTTTCACCCACGTTTTCTTTTTAATTTATCTTATTTTCATTTTTATTTTTTATGTTCTTTCATTCTACGGACATGTCGAGTGATTTTGATTTTAAAAAAAAAGAAACCGACCCAACCCAGCCCGAAGAGGGTTCGGGTCGGGTCGAGCTTGGCATTGTTCAGGTTCCGGCCGGCTCGGGCCCGGTCGAGACCCGGCTCGACCCAAGACATTGACACCCCTAATGGCAACAAATTCTTTGCTTATCAGAATAGATGAGATGGGGGTAGAAATCTGAGAGCGGACTCACCAAGCGCTAGGGGAATCCCTTGTTTCTATGGTTACTTGAGAAGTGCTCCATTGAAGGTTAGAACTTAGAAGAACATAATGATGAGAACAATTTAAGAAATTAAAAAAAAAATCTTAAAATCTTTCGATCCGGTTCGATTCTATACCCCCGGCATCGGGAACTGGACCGCTTGGACACCAATTCCAATTTTAAGGATAGGAAACCGGATTGCCGCCCTCCGGAGCGGGGAATCGGACCAACGGTCCCGGCAGTTCCCTATTCGATCGGTCCGACTTGCTCACCCTTAATGAAAACTATACTAAAATGATTTAAATGTTTTGTTAGGGACTAAGTTCTATCCTAATTTTTATGAATTTAATCATAAATTGGTAGTTAAAATTTAGGTGTCAACACGGATGTAAGAAATCTTCAAGGGAGTGAGAAGAAACATCACTTTGTTTCTCCAACAAGCGAAATTATTTTCGTCTAAACGGTCCATTTTCGCCATATCTTGATTCATCACTTTAATTGATCCTAACTCCATTGTTGAACAAGTAATTCCTTACAATTGTTGGGAAATATAATTGGAAAAAAATGGAATCATACTCTCAGGCAAGAATTCACTTTCTTTAAAGAATTATTTGCCACACAAAGTTGCTAATAGTTACTGGTAAAAATCCTTTAGGATACAATAAAGCCTTGGAATGAGAATATCATATAGCAATTTTGGTATTTCTCTAACAATTCTCAAAGGGATACGATCGAAAATTAATGGTTGTACATCTCTTTGAAGAAACAAAAATGGAAGTTAAAGTAGTGATCGAACAAAAATGTTCGATAATTTATAGCAAAAATCTTTGAACAGATGCAACCTTTCGAAGATTAAGAAGTTATGTCCGAATAGACACAACATTCCAAAAATTAAGCAGTTATGTTCGAATAAACACAGCTTTTCATGACACACCTACTTAAAGATTTTAAGAGCCCTTTGCGAACAGTGGAAAAAATTTAATAGAATACAATGGTTATTTGATAATTATAATTCACAAATAAAAATTAATAACTATTGATTAGTGTCAAATCTAGTCCACGTGCGCACTCACATCTTTTTCTTTGTGGTACAAGACATCTCTTATTTTCTTTTACAAACAAACTATCCACATAACCACACTCAGAAGGAAGATGATGAACTCTTATCCTTTGTAAGTTGACCGTTCCAGACACATGGTAAAAGGGATGAAGGAAATAAATCATAGGCAAACACGCAAAAACCACACGTCTTGTTATTTCATGTTGATTGCACAATGGTCATTCTGGTACCGATACTAGTTTTGCCTGCTGTTTGTTAACAACACATTTATTCGACTGGACCCTGTTTCCTAACAGCCAGAAAAGGATAAGTCATGACCGTCCATCAGAACTCTGATTGTTCCTTCCTAATGAAGAAACAACCTGTAGGACCCCCACTGGGCAAAAGCGCCAACTTCACTGGACTCTCTGCGCCTTCTTCCACGGACAAGATGCCTGTGTGAGTGTGACCGTTGATTTCTGTTCTCACGGCGCCGGGGCATACACAGTTGATGAGGAAACCTGGGAACTTCTTGGCGAGGATCCTAGTGTAGGCATTAATGGCTGCTTTTGAGATGATATAAGCGGGCGTGACTGCAGATGAACTATTCTTGAAATTCTCAAGGTAAACATTCACAACCTCGTCCACTTTATCCTCTGTGAGGTTCTCGATGTCGCTCAGAACTCCCTTGGCCCATTCATCAGACACATACTGAGAAAAAATAAGCAATTGTTACTAGACAACCTCATCATAGCTCAGCTGATGCATTTAGTTGGAGACTTCATACTGTAATTGGGTCATTGGTCAACATGGAACATGATCTCAACCCAGATAACAAAGATTCGAGTTCTACCAAATGGCACTGGACAAGGTTTCACACCTTGGAGATCTACTCCAAAAAATGAATGAACTAATTTTTCAGAACCCTTTTGGTACTGTATGCATGCATCTACCTGGTGCTTCCCGATGATGGACGAGACGTTCACGATCCTTGGCGAATCAGACCGTTGGAGGAGGCCAATATGAGCTTCTACCATTCTTTTCGACCCATGGTAATTTGTTTCGATGCATGTTTTGGCTCCTTCCAGACTATGCGTCAAAGCTTCACTCCAGTTGACTCGAGCATGGGCGTCGGCATCCTGCTTTTGCAATCAAAAGTCAAAACCAGGAAAACCCTCTTGTTAGTAGCCTAAGAGTAACAACAAGAGGTTCTAAATCTCTTATCTATAATTGCATGAGGAAAGTAAGGTAGCCTATTTGATAAGAACATCAGCATGGACTACCTCTCCGTCTGTTGCGCAGACAAAAGAGCTAGTACCAATAAAAACTTGGGATACCAAGCATCATTTCAGAAAATTACATAGCCTTCTAAACAGCACAAAGGCTGGTAAATCTCTTATATATACAGTGTATGCTGTAATTGGACATTAAATACTTTTTCTGCATCATTTTCTCTATGCATAATTATCTGGTCAGACATTGTTCGTTTTGAAAACGTGCCTCTAAAATGCCGGCAGCCCTAAAAGCTTCATAATTGACAGTGGCTCCAACAACCCCGGCATTGTTCACCTGCACAATAGTTTTCGCCCGTTATTGCAACTTTCCGCATGGGTTCACACAAGGCAGGCACAAGATGTAATTGTAAACGTGTGTGTACCAATATATCTAGCTTTCCAATTCAAGTCTCTATGAATTTTGCAAGGGATACAACGCTGGAAGGATCAGTGACATCCAGCTGATGAAAAAGTACGTAATCAGGCAGACCAGAGTCTTTGAGCTTTTGAACTGCTTCGAGCCCTCTTTTCTCATCTCTAGATGTTAACACCACCACAATCCCATTTGAAGCCAACTGCCTTCATATTTCAAGCCCAATCCCCTTGTTCGCACCCGTAATGACTGCATACCTACATACCGAAACGAAGTATAAGAGCAAACAATCTGATGGAATTATGGAATCCAAGCATGCACAAAACCCATTAGAGAATTAGAGAACCTCTTTGTTGATTCTGCCATTTGGTTGCAAACCGTAGCTAGCGTGTGAAGTGCCCACAGTTGAACAATGGAATGCAACTGCACTCTTCCGATTGTCTTATTTATGTGAAAAGCTGCAAGGTCATATATTCACGGGATATCAGTTGCAATAGGTCGCTTTCATGTGCCTGTTCTTCTCTTGTCGGCTCCTTTGAATTCATATCAATCTACAGAAGGCTCCTACAAGGGGTAGTTAACCCTTTTGGTGAAAAATACACGCACGTTGATATTACGACTATGTTGAGGTGAATAACATGAGGGTTACTATTTACAGGTAAACTATTTTGCTCGAGGAAAAAAGATAGCAAAAGGTAAGAATGCCAAAGAACATAAATAGACATCTGTGAAAGATGAACTAGTCTTGTGTTTCTAAGGATGTACTGATTACGATATGTACTTAACAGTAAGAACTTAATTATTTTATAGTACGACCTTTTTGTACGTAAGTAACGTGCAGAGACTTTTCTGTATACTAAGTGGGTTAATCGAACTACTCGGCCGAGCTATGCTTATAGCCTTGCTATCGATTCACAGCTAACAAAAGCTCCATGAATGTTATTTGGCGAACGGCCAAGCCTATAATCAAACACAGTGAAGATGGCTGAGGTGGACTTTGTAGTCGCAAGTCTAGATTCGCATCTTCTATCAGAAGTCCCACTCGTCCTTCCTGACAAAGAAGCATCCACAACAAGGTCCCGCCATTCGGAAGAAGTGCCCACTTCACCGAGCTTTCAGCACCTTCCTTGACCAAACAGCTAATTTTTTGTGTTAAGTCGGGCACGACTCTGGACACCGATCCGTGCCGGCAAATTATTTTAAGTGTCTGTAGCTTTTCAAGAGTCGTCAGATGACTAAAGTTTAACCACTAAATTATTTAAACTGTTACACGATAATGGGAAACGTACACTAGAAGTGCCATAACTTTTGTACGGCGTTCACTTGAGTGCCATAACTTTCAAAACGTTCACTTAAGTACCATAACTTTCAAAAATCGTTCACTTGAGTGCCATGTTGACGTGGACACCGAAAAAGCCGACGTGGCAGCTGGAAAGCTGAAGTGGCTCCCCGGAAAGCCGACGTGACACACCGGAAAAGTTAATGTAACACTCAAGTGAACGATTTTACTCCGACGTGTCACTCAAGTGAACGATTTTTGAAAGTTATGGCACTTAAGTGAACGTTTTAAAAGTTATGGCACTCAATGAATGTCGTACACAACTTATGGCACTCACG
Organism: Rhodamnia argentea; assembly: GCF_020921035.1. Lineage (NCBI taxonomy): Eukaryota > Viridiplantae > Streptophyta > Magnoliopsida > Myrtales > Myrtaceae > Rhodamnia > Rhodamnia argentea. The sequence continues at coordinate 5,777,895 of NC_063158.1, forward strand.
ATGTACTTATCTCCACGATAATAGACCCCGTCAAAAGGATGAATTGGATCGAAAATGGCCCGATCCGAATTGATCGATTTAAACCGTTTTGACTTATTTCCTGCAATACAAATTTATAGAAAATTGCCAAATTTTTTTTTTTAAAACTACTGCAATTATGCCAATTTGATCATAAACCTTTTTTTTGCCAATTGAATTCTAAACCTTTACATTTGTGCGAATTTAGTCTATTTGGCCAAATTTTGCCCGAAAATTGCTAGCGTGGCACGGCCGGCCTCCCCCAACGATGGTGAGGTTGACCTCACCGGCAAGAGGAAGAAGTGAAGGGAAAAAAAAAGTGGAAAAAAATTAAAACGTAAATTAAATATTAAAATACTTTCAAAAATTGTCTAGTCGGCTCCGGCCGTACCATGTCGGTGATTTACGGCCAAAATTGGCCGAATAGACCGAATTGACACAAATGCAAAACGTTTAGTATTCAATTGAAAAAAAAAAAAAGACTATGACTGAATTGGTACAATTACAATATATTTAGGACTTTTTTGACAATTCTCCCCAAATTTAGTGACCCAACCCATACACGAACCCACCGATATTGCTAAAATACTTTTATATTTAACATAATCTAGGAAACTCATATCTAAAATGTCACACCCCGACTCTCGAGCTTGCGACATCCCTACCTTACTCGCCTTAGGTCATGAATGATAGCGTCCCAAGTAGGCTATCGACCTAAGAAAATACGGCGCATGCGGAACGTGCAACTCTCCCCGACAATCAAAATCAGCAGGATATAATAGTAGGAAAATTAACACGGTCAATTCACAAAAACAATTTCATTCAAAAGGCCGGAGTATACGAATCTTAACCCTACCGAGCTACAGTAAATATGTATAACCCCATACTTTGAGGCGGCTCACTAGAACCTCAAAAAGACACAAGGTCGGGTAGGGTTAAACCCTCATCTACTCCCAAAAATCCTACCACAATCCTCCGGGTTCAACGTCCACGGTCTCCATCATTGCCTGAAAATTGTTAACCACGACGAGATGAGAAATTAATCTCGGTGAGCCAACGCCTAAACCCGGTTAAGACGTTGATTCGCTCGGACACCTAACAAGTAGCCACATCAACACAGAGTAGATATTTCAATTACATGCAAGCTTACCCTCCAGGCCACACGTAATGCAATACAAACTCGACTCAACAATCAACCAGCCAAACTAATTCAACCTACTGCAAAGCATCACAACACTTGCATGCATAGGACACCACTTGTAGTTCATTTATTATCGGATCCGACCCGTAGGTCCCGCACACTAGTCGGTTGGTACCAAGACACTAGTCGGTTGGTGCTCTTCTGATAGGACCAGGCATTGTCCCTTACTTCCGGCGACAGCTTCTGATAGTCCATGTGACTTCGCTCGACCAACCGGAAGACAATGATTGTCGACACGGCACGGAGCTAACGGGAATCCTTAAAAGGCTTTGGCCCATCACAAGCTGCGACTAGCAAACGTACGACCAAAAGACAATGATTGACACGCATCCAACAACCAGAAGACAATGATTGCCAGGACCGATCAACCAGAAGACAATGATCGTCGAAATTATCCCATTATGTGACCACTCAAGCACTTCGACAACCAGCCAGTTCATTTCTTGGAATTAGATCGAATGCTCATACTCGCATGTTCAAATACTTGGCCCAAGGCCGTTTTCGTGCAAAACCATGCAATTTTATCTCATACGTGATCACATGAATGCGCAATTATATCAACCGACACACTAGGCAATTTGGGACGATTAACCTCTAATCGGACCCCCACGGCAATCAACAGCTAAACCGGTATTCACAGCCAACAATTCAATAACCAATTAATCAATTGCAGCCAGTCAATTATTAATTCCAATTTCCGTTTCCAATTGCGCACTCATCTCTAACCTTTCGCTCGCTTGCGATCAACCAATGCAATCAATCAAATCAACCAATTCTACTCATCAATTAGCCACGGACAACCTAGCTAATTGACTAATCTTAACTAATTACGGTCATTTAGCTTGAACCACGTTTCTATCTAGCCCGACCGCAATTAATCTACCTAAACACCCTAATTAGCTAATTAATCTAAATCCGAACGCAATTAGCATTCTAACCAAGAGTTAGGGGCTAACTCACAATTAAACTAGCTCGGGCGATTTCAACTCGAGCGGCGGCGACAACAAACTTGGCCCGCCCCGCGACGATGATCGACGACTAGTGGCCCGACTTAAACTTTGGGCTTCCAACTCGGTCAAAGGCGGTCCAAGGACTTTGCGACACTCCGGAATAGCGGCACGAGACCCGAGATAGTGGTTGGCGGTCGTCGATGGCCAGAACAGTGGTTGGCCGGCGGTGAACGATAGCAGGCAGAGGAAAAATAGGGGAAAATAGTGAGCGTTGGGGCTATGTTGGGGTGGTTCGGGTGGGCCAAGAGCTAGGGAAAGGTTCGGTCAAGATCGGGGGTCTCCGGGAGAGCTGCTGGTAGCATCGGAGGCGGCGGTAGATGGCTAGAGGCGGTTGAACCGCAGCGGCCCGAACCGGGCGCAGAAAATAGAGGATTCGGAGGTAGAACATGAGAGGCGGGCTGGGGTGGTTCTCGGGCTCTACGGGCGGCGATCGGCCTCTGGTGGCCTCGTGGGACGTCAAGGGGTCGAGGTCATCGCTCGGGGTGGCAAGCGACCTGCGAATCCGGGCGGAGGAGGCCGGAACGGCCGCGGCGGTTCGGGCAACGGAAAACAGGGCAGGCGAACTCCGGGTCCGCCCTAGGCTGTTTGCGGCGGTCCGAGGCGGCGCACGGCGGTGGGTCATAGTCCGGAGTTCAAGGGGAAGTTGATACGGTGGTTGGTGGTGGTCCGAAGCAGCCGCAAGGGCTCGCGGGGCTTAGACAACCCATGGGTGCCAAAATAGAGCGAGAACGCCGGGGCTTACGTGGGCTGTCCGGCGGGTCCGACGGCGATGAATAGTGATCGGATGGAGGCCGAGTGGCGGGCGGAGGTGGCTGAAGGCGGTGAGCAGAGGTGGTCGCACAAAAAAGCCAAGGGAGAGGATGGGTGTGTACGGTTCTATGGGGGGAAACTCGCAAGAAGAACAGGGGAGGAGGAGTCTGGCACGAGAGAGAGAGAGAGAGAGAGAGAGAGAGAGAAGACTTTGAGTGGTAGTGGGGCCTACGGGTCTCTTCAAAATTAAATACTTTCGTCTCATATGCATAATATCCAAGGGCGAAATGGTCTTTTGATAAATCGGGACTGATCAGATTTGTGATTCAACCGATTGTAAATGAAATTTGGATTTTCATAGGCTAGGTTCGGTCCGGAAAAAGTCTAGGCGCGAGGATTAAAATCCTAACTCGCGGTGACTACGATTTTGAGACCCGATCGAAACCGAACGACAAATCGGGAAATGTCCAAAAATCGTCACTTACGTCCTTTTGATCCGAAATTTTATACCAACTGGAATTCGATAATAATCCTTTTTATTGAATTCGGTCTCTTAACGTACTACGAATTTCCAGGGCATCACAACTCTCCCCACCTTAGGAAATTTCGTCCTCGAAATTAAGCCTCTACACGACCTTGAAAAGATAAGGATATTGTCGTCTCGTAACATCTCCACCTTTTGCCATATACCACTCACTTCATATTAATCCATATCTCAACTTAGCACACAATTGTCGCAATGCGACCATCAATACGAGTTCCAGATTCAAGCCTACGATTCTCAATTACCCACATGTCACAATTCCATATCAACCATTTGTCTAGATAAGTTAAACTGTCCAACTCCGGGAATTCAACCTAAGTTGCCACCCTCCGAACTTGCTGTCCACCCGAACCGTTGATTGCCATATAGAAATCAGCTATTCCTTCCTATCGATTGACCATCCCTTAACCGGCAAACAGAAATAAGTTGTTACTATTTTTTTTTTCTACCGGACGCAATTACATTCTACAACGTATCACCTCGTGTCCGATTAATCATTCTAGACCGGCCATCTGTCCGTGGATGATAGGCCGTACTAAACTGCAGCTTTGTTCCTAGAGCCATCTCGAGACCTTTCCAAAAATGTGGCAATGAACTTGGGATCACGATTTGAGGTGATCGTCACCGGTACTCCATGCAGTCTTACGATTTTTTTTTTTCACATACAACTCTGCATATCCGTCCAAGGTGAAGTCTTTTCTTACTAGAATGAAGTGCGCCGACTTCGCCAATCTGTCGACTACAACCCGGATTGAATTGTGTCCTCTCTGACTTCTTGGCAATCCCATCACGAAGTTCATCATGATATGCTCCCATTTCACATACAACTCTGCATATCCGTCGAAGGCTGCAGCAGTTCACTAGTCTTACAATGCTACACCTTGACTTGCCGGTACATCTAACACTTCACCACATGTTTGGCTACACCAGCCTTCGAACCAATCCACTAAAAGTGCTGCCACAGATTTTGATACGTCTTCGTGCTAATAGGACTAATACTGTGGCTACTACGATAGGTTTCTGACAAGATTTCTTCCTTAACCAAAACAAGACCCTCATGGTCATTATCTCAAGAAATCATGTGGCCTTATTATACTTCCGGTGCACACTCTGATCATGTGTCTTCCTTAATTGCCACATCTAGCAATCTTAGTCTTATTTCAGGCCATCACCAATCTTAATAACTCATACATTTATCTAGTACCTCCATTGTGTCCTCCACTCTTAGCTTGCCATCATGAAATTTTCATTGTTCATTCCCACAGTCTTCATTCCACGTATTTGCCTAAAGTCCCATTGGTTACAGTCCTTAAACAAAATCCACTCCGTCACAACATTATTGGGTTGCTAGTTAACTAGCTCATATGGATCTCAAATCATTCTTAGGCTACTCTAGTCACATAGCATGGGGTTCTCTCTCCAATTCACATTCGGCGGCATAATAGACCTTTGCCCATACCCCCAAGCACAAAAGTATTACTTATTTGTGACATCTTGATCCACTCACAATCTTTCGTCCATAATTCAAAATATAATATTATGCACCTTCAAACATATTTTTCACCTTGAGAAACAACTTTAAACATGTACAGTGCATGATCGTCCTCACTACTCATCACATATTGCTTAACTTCACTTCGGTCCTTATCAATCTGGACTTCTTAACTCCACGAGCGATCATCCCATTTCAAGCTCCATTGCCTAATTTCAATCTATAACTTCATGTCTGATCACGATCTAAATGTTGATTGTTCACTTTCTTGCGGATCTTTTCTTATCAATCAAGGCCGTCAATAATTCGACAACTTGAACCATCAAGATGCCACACCAATTTAGACCTATAATCCGCAATTATCAATCACCACAAATGTTGATCGGGAACATCGATAAAATCAATGACTTAAACCACCAAGGTGCCACACAATTTCAAACCTATAGTATACGATATCGGTCACCACAATTCCATATCCGCAATCACTCCCAAAGGCCAATCATCGAACTCTAACGATTTAAAGCCAAATCTTCACTTTCCGAAATTATTGCCCAATCTACTGTCGACCACAATATTACATCCTCAAGTTTAGTCGTTGGCAATTCAAGATTACTGTCATACAATCTAACTAGCTATTCGTCCAAGCGTTTCTTGTTCGTTTCCTGAACCTCACATTGTCAATTAATTAGGGCCTTTATGCAACAATCGGTATCTAAAACAATCAGAAACCAACACAATTTCAAACCTATGATCCACCGTAATTACTCCTCAACTTTACTCCCAGAGCAATTGATATGTCATTTCTATATCGCCTTATCGTTCATAACTAACTCTTAAATCTCTAGCATATTCACCAGTTCAACTCTATGCATAACATTTCCGGTTCTCGTTCGCTTCTTTGCGAATCTTCACCTTGCCGCTATTCATGACTATCAACGAAAGTCGATAACTAAAACCATTAGGATACCACACCAGTTCAAACTTATATAATCCACCAATACCAGCCGCCTCATTCCAAACTCCATAATCACAAGTTAAACTTATTATAAGTCCTTTCCATTTCAACTTATCGTCCTTCTTCGATATTGGCTCAAAGGCATGGCTACTGCAGATAGCATTTCCACAAAATGTACGTAATAGTCCGCCAAACCTAAGAAACTTCGAACTCCTATCACCATCGGTGGCATCGGCCGACCCATGACCGCTTTTATCTTAGACGGATTCACGGTTATCCCTTCATCAGAAACCATGTGGTCTAGGAATGCTACATGAGCTGACCAGAACTCGAATTTATTGAATTTAGCGTACAACCGATATTCTCTATGGGTACTCAAGACCGTCCTCAAAAGTCACTCTTGATTCCCATAATTCCTCAAGTATACCAATGTATCGTCTACGAACACCATCACCGACTAATCCAATTATTGCTTAATCACTCATTTCATCAAATCCATAATGCAGCAAGGGTACTTGTCGGATCCAACGGCGTCACGGGGAGCTCCTAACGTCCATAACGCATCCTAGATGGAGCTTTTAGTATATCCCCTTTCTTAATCCTCATTAATGACATCTCATTCGTAGCTCAATCTCAAAAAACATCGAAGCTCCTTGTAGGCGGTCCAAGACATCGTCTGTTTTCAACAATGAATACACGTTCTTGTTCATTACTTGGTTAAGCAATCTGTAGTCGATGCATAATCTCAATAGTCCATTTTTTTTTCTCACGAACACATAGGTGCTCCCTACAGTTGCAGACCGAAGCAGATAAATCCTTTATCTACACTTCTTGTATCCGCATTTAAGCCCTCAAGCTCCGACAACACCACCCTATAAAGCGCCTTAAAGATCGGCCCCGCCCCAGGGGCCAACTCCACCATAAACTTTGTTTTCCTTTTTGGCGGTACCTTGGCGACTCTTGAGAAAAGACATCTGAAAATCTACACATAAGAGCAATGTCTTACATCCTACGTTTCTCAATTGATGCATTAACTACAAATGCTAAGTAACCTCGACGACTACTACCCAGCGGACGAGTCGCCTCAAGCGACGAAGCCAACAAAGTCGAGTTTCCTCCTCGATTACCATCAAACTCAAAACTAATCCCACTCAACGGTTTAAACCACCTTGCCTTGTGACAACATCCATTGTAGCTCTTAGACAATCCATACTAGCTGTCACATCAATTCAAATTTCTCCAGCACAATCGAATCTATCTTCTCCACCGGACCACATATAATCAACTCACACTCATAACATCATACAACAGACACTACCATATCCTTTAGCAACGTCGAAGTCCCGAAGACCGATCTCAGGGGTTCCAAACTCAACCCAACTAATTTAGCAAACTACTCAACCGACATGTACCTTATGGGGCCCTGTTCACCCCAAAACACTAACGAGAACTCAAGCATACAGCCTTAAAACTTAAGTTGCAAACACATGCACAGAATTTTCAATCTTACTAACTATCCCAAATCCCAACGCTCCTTATCACTCCAAGCCAATGACCAGATGGATCGAGCCGACCTTGCTCTGATACCACCTTGGACGGAGATGTCACGCCCCGACTCTCGAGCTCGCGACATCCCTACCTTACTCGCCTCAGGTCATGAATGATAGCATCGGGTAGGCTATCGACCTATGAAATATGACGCATGCAGAATGTGCAACTCTCCCGGACAATCAAAATCAGCGGGATAGAATAGTAGGAAAATTAACAAAATCAATTCACAAAAACAATTTCATTCAAAAGGCCGGAGTATATGAATCTTAACCCCACCGAGTTACGGTAAATATGTACAACCCCATACTTCAGGGCGGCTCACTAGGACCTCAAAAAGACACAAGGTCGGGTAGGGTTAAACCCTCATCTACTCCCAAAAATCCTACCACAATCCTCCAAGTTCAACATCCACGGCCTCCATCACCGCCTGAAAATTGTTAATCACGATGGGGTAAGAAATTAATCTCGGTGAGTTGATTAGGACGTTGATTCGCTCGGACACCCTAACAAGTAGCCACATCAACACAGAGTAGATATTTCAATCACATGCAAGCTTACCCTCTAGGCCACACGTAATGCAATACGGACTTGACTCAACGATCAACCAGCCAAACCAATTCAACCCACTGCAAAGCATCACAACATTTGCATTCACATGACACCACATGTAGTCCATTTATTATCAAATCCGATCCGTACGTCCCGTACACTAGTCGATTGGTGCTCTTACGGCAGGACCGGGCATCATCCCTTACTTCCGGCAACGGCTTCTGATAGTCCATGTGACTCCGCTCGACCAACCAGGAGACAATGATTGTCGACACAGCACAGAGCTAATAGGAATCCTTAAAAGGCTTCGGCCCATCACAAGCTGCGACCGGCAAACGTATAGCCATAAGACAATGGCTTACGCGCATCCAGCAACCAGAAGACAATGATTGTCGGGACCGATCGACCAGAAGACAATGATCGTCAGAATTATCCCATTATGTGACCACTCAAGCACTTCGACAACCAGCCAATTCATTTCTTGGAATTAGGTCAAATGCTCATACTCGCATGTTCAAATATTTGGCCCAAGGCCGTTTTCATGCAAAATCATGCAATTTTATCTCATACGTGGTCACATGAATGCGCAATTATATCGACCGACACACCAGACAATTTGGGGCGATTAACCTCTAATCGGACCTCCATGGCAATCAACAACCAAACCGCCATTCACGACTAACAATTCAATAACTAATTAATCAATTGCAGCCGATCGATTATTAATTCCAATTTCAATTTCCAATTGCTCACTCATCTCTGACCTTTCGCTCGCTCGCGATCAACCAATGCAATCAATCAAATCAACCAATTCTACTCACCAATTAGCCACAGACAATCTAGCTAATTGACTAATCTTAACTAATTACGGTCATTTAGCCCGAACCACGTGTCTATCTAGCCCGACCATAATTAATCTACCTAAATACCCTAATTAGCTAATTAATCTAAATCCGAACGCAATTAGCGTCCTAACCAAGAGTTAGGAACTAACTCACAATTAAACTAGCTCGGGCGGTCTCAACTCGGACGACGGCGACAACGAACTTGGCCCGGCCCGCGACGACGATCGACGACTCGCGGCTCGACTTAAACTTCGGGCTTCCAACTTGGTCAAAGGCTGTCCAAGGACATGGCGACACTCCGGAACAGCGGCACGAGACCCGAGGTAGCGGCTAGTGGTCGCCAGTGGCCGGAGCAGGGCCGGGCTGGTGGTGAACAGTGACGAGCAGAGGAAAAATAGGGGAAAATAGTGAGCGTCGGAGCTATTTTGGGGTGGTTCGGGTGGGCCAAGGGCTAGGGAAAGGTTCGGCCAAGAACGGGGGTCTCCGAGGGAGTTGCTGGTGGTGTCGGAGGCGGCGGCGAACTGCCGGAGGTGGCTGAACTGTGGCGGCCAAAACCAGGTGCAGAAAACGGAGGATTCGGAGGCAGAACAGGGGAGGCTGGCGGGGGTGGTTCTCGGGCTCTACGGGCGGCAATCGACTTCTGGTGGCCTCGTGGGATGTCAAGGGGTCGAGGGTCGTCGCTCGTGGTGGCAGGCGACCGGTGGATCTATGCGAAGGAGGCCGAAACAGCCGTGGCGGCTCGCGCGATGGAAAATAGGGCAGGCGAGCTTCGGGTCCGTCTTGGGATGTTCGTGGCAGTCCGAGGCAGCGCACAGCGGTGGGTCGTAGTCCGGAGGTCGAGGGGAAGTTGATACGGTGGTTGGCGGTGGTCGGAAGCGGCCGCAAGGGCTCGCGGGGTTTGGACAGCCCACGGGCGCTAAAACAGAGCAGGAACGCCGGGGCTTACGTGGGCTGTCCGACGGGTCCGACAGCAATGAATGGCGACCGAACGGAGGCTAAGTGGCGGGCAGAGGTGGCTGAAGGCGGTGAGCAGAGGTGGTCGTACAAAAAAGCCAAGGGAGAGGATGGGTGTGCACGGTTACGTGGGGGGGAAACTCGCGAGAAGAACAGGGGAGGGGGAGTCTGCTGCGCGCGCGCGAGAGAGAGAGAGAGAAGACTTTGACTGGTAGTGGGGCCCACGGGTCTCTTCAAATTAAACACTTTCGTCTCATATGCATAATATCCAAGGGCAAAACGGTCTTTTGATAAATCGGGACTGATCAGATTTTTAGTTCAACCGATTAGAAATGAAATTTAGATTTTCATGGGCTAGGTTCGGTCCGGAAAAAGTCTAGGCACAAGGATTAAAATCCTAACTCGCAGCGACTACGATTTCGAGACCTAATCAAAACCGAACGACAAATCGGGAAACGTCCAAAAATCGTCACTTACGTCCTTTTGATCTGAAATTTTATACCAACTGGAATTCGATAATAATCCTTTTTATTGAACTCGGTCTCTTAACGGACTACGAATTTCCAGGGCGTCACACAAAATGAGGTGAGAGCGCGAAGTGAGCCACTAACAGATCGAGTTAATCCAAGAGAGAATCATAGAGGTGGGTTAGACATAAGTAAGTTGTGAACACATTTAACACTCATCTTATTTGAGTTTACCGTTTTAAACACATTTATTTAAAAATAACCCATTTAGCAACTCAATCCATCAAAAATGGGTTAAGAAATGATTCTATGATCCATTTTGACAGGCCTACACCATTAATAACAAAATTATTTAGAAAATCTTTAACCTCACATCCATCAGAGAATTTTTTGAATTTTCAAGTTTATGAAAAGTAATTGCAAAGATAAGTAAAATATGCAAGGTACGATATCCTAATCTATATGAGATGCACACATGAGACATGTGAATGAGATAATGCAAGAATGACATATGCATGAGATAATGGATGTGCATGATATGCGAATGATATTTTTTTAAAAATACGAAAGGCAAGTTGTGATACTGGAAAAAAATGTAGTGGATATGCAGACATAAAATCCGAAAATATGCATGAGGATGTGCCGAATTTTCATGGGATTTTTTGTTTAGCTCTTTGTATGCAATTTTTGGCCAGATTAAAAATATCCTAGATGTAATCCCATTGGCTTTATTTTCCATGATAAACTTAATGAGATAAAACTCTATCTTCCTAAAAATTTAATTAGACATGATTTCTAGGAAACTTTATCCTACTAAATTTTTTAAGAATATTAAGTTTATCAGAAAATTCAAATCGGACAAGATATTAATCATCCATCCACCTTTAGGTAGTCGGCGCTCACATGGACCCAGAGGGCACCGATGGGACAATTTTCAATAATATTTATTATTTTTTCAACTTTTTTTATTACTTTTATTTCTTTTTCTTTTTACTGTTCATCCTCTTCCTCCTTCCTCCTATTAGTGACCGGCCACATCTTCTTCCTCCTTCCTCATTAGCAACCAGTTGAAGGTGAGGTCCTCGTCGCCCAATGGCGCCGCCGCCGGGTGAGGCTGGCACCTTCAGTCCATCCATCCACCTTTAGGTAGTCGGCACTCACGTGGACCCGGGAGGCAGCGACGAGACAATTTTCAATAATATTTAATATTTTTTCAAATTTTTTATTTCTTTTTCTTTTTACTGTTCATCTTCTTCCTCCTTTCTCCTATTAGTGACTAGCCTCATCTTCTTCCTCCTTCCTCATTAGCAACCGGTTGAAGGTGAGGTCCTCGTCGGCCAATGGTGCCGCCGCTAGGTGAGGCTGGCACCTTCGTCATTGGGCGAGCTCGGCCTCACCCAAATTTGATGAGGCCGACCTCGCCCATCCACGGCCGGCAAGGACCCATCCCGTGGTATACTAATTTTTGAAACTCGAAGCCCCACACTATGCCTAAAGCCCTCACCCATCCCCTTCGCTTGAATCTAAGGCAAATGCCCAAAACCGGCATAAAATGTTGCTCTCGAGTTTTACAGGTTTCTTCTTTTTTTTTCGGAGAACATCTAGACATGTAAATCTTCGGACAACTCTCCAAAATATCATAAGCGGGTATACGCATTAATATATGCGAGCACCAAAGTGAGGATAACAGTTTGAAATTTTCTTCAAATTCTTCAATTTTTCTGGTACAATCACCAAAAGACAAGATTGGCCATGGATGGGCAATGTCGGCCTCGCCAGATTTGGGCTAGGCCGAGCTCACTCAACGTCGGCGGGGCCGGCGGCCGACGAGGATCGCGCCTCTAGCCAATCACTAAAGAGGGAGAAGGAAAAAGATGAGGCCGGTGGCTTACGAGGAAGGAGGAGGAAGATGATGAATAGTAAAAAGAAAAAGAGAGAAAAGGAAAAAATATTAAATATTATTAAAAACTATCCCGTTAGCATCGATCGGGTCCACGTCAACGCCGGCCAGCCAAAGATGGCTGGATGGATTGAATTGGTAAAAATGCAAAATGTTTAGGATTGAATTGGCAAAAATGCAAAAGGTTTAGGACTGAATTGACAAAAGTATAATAGGTTTAGGACATTTCTGACAATTTTCCCAATTAAGCTCAAAATAGGCCCTAAGGCCATGAGATTTTCGGCCAAGCCTTCCCCTAGTGCAACCGAATTCTTCTTTAAGTTCTAGCCCGGTCCACACATCAATTTCAAGTCCGCTTTTGCCGCCGGTCTAATTAAATGCAAATAAGATGCATGCTAAAATTTAAATTAACCTATATGAAAACTAGGGGTGATCGATTCCCGGTCCGGCTTGGTTCCCCTCAAGAATCGGGAACCGGTCTAATGATCCCGGTTCCCCTCAAGAATAGGGAACCGGTCCGATGATCTTGGTTCCCAATTTTCGAAACCGGGGACCATCGACGATCCCGGGAACCGGACCGTACCAAACCAACCGATTCGGTCCAATTCTTGGGCGGTCCAATGGAACCGGCTAATTGTCCACCGGTCAAGAAATTAACTGCCTTGACCTAATTTCAATGATGTGAAGTTTCTTCGTCGGGTAGGTCCTTATGTCGTTGTTAACTCTGCAAATGGAAATTGTGAGACAGATAAAATCTTTTGTCATTCCGTAATTAATGTATGGAAGGGAGTAATCTTTAACCTTCGACGCAGGTGGTAAAAAACTCGATATACGCAATCCATCAGAAGCTTTGCCTTAGTTATGTCGGCTGAGTGGCTCAATTCATTTCATGTGACTATAGCAACAGATTCTTTGCTTATCAGAATAGATGAGCTAGGGGTAGAAATCTGAAAGCGGACTCACCAAGCGCTAGGGGAATCCCTTGTTTCTACGGTTACTTGAGAAGTGCTCCATTGAAGGTTAGAAATTAGAAGAACATAATGATGAGAACAATTTAAGAAATTAAAAAAAAATATTAAAATATTTCAATCCGATTATGTTCTATACCCCTGGCATCGAGAACTGGACCGCTTGGACACCGGTTTCAATCTTAAGGATAGGGAACCGGACCGCCACCCTCTGGAGCCGAGAACCGGACCACCGGTCCGGGCGGTTCCCTATTGGATCGATCCGACTTGCTCACCCTTAATGAAAACTATACTAAAATTATTTAAATGTTTTGTTAGGGAGTAAGGTCAATCCCTCATTTTTATGAAATTAATCATAAATTGATAGTTAAAATTTAGGTGTCAACACGGATGTAAGAAATCTTCAAGGGAGTGAGAAGAAACATCACCTCGTCTCTCCAACGAGCGAAATTACTTTCGTCAAAACGGTCCATTTTCACCATATCTTGATTCATCACTTTAATTGACCCTAACTCCATTGTTGAACAAGTAATTCCTTAAAATTGTTGGGAAATATGATTGGGAAAAAATGGAATCATACTCTAAACTGAGAATTCACTTTCTTTAAGGAATTATTTGCCACACAAAGTTGCTAATAGTTACCGGCAAAAATCCTTTAGGATACAATAAAGCCTCGGAATGAGAATATCGGATAGCAATTTTGGTATTTCTCTAACAATTCTCAAAGGGATACAATCGAAAATTATTGGTTGTACATCTCTTTGAAGAAACAAAAATGGAAGTTAAAGTAGCGATCGAACAAAAATGTTCGATAATTTATAGCAAAAATCTTTGAACAGATGCAACATTTCAAAGGTTAAGAAGTTATGTCCGAATAGACACAACATTCCAATAATTAAGCAGTAATGTTCGAATAAACACAGCTTTTCACGACACACCTATTCAAAAATTTTAAGAGCCCTTTGCAAACAGTGGCACTATTTTAATAGGGGAAAAGTACACTAGAAGTGTCATAACTTTTGTACGGCGTTCACTTAAGTGCCATAACTTTTAAAAATCGTTCACTTGAGTGCCATGTTGACGTGGCAGCCGGAAAAGCTGACGTGGCAACCGGGAAGTTACTGTAGATGCCGGAAAAGTTACTGTAGCATGCCGGAAAAGTTACCGTAGACGCTGGAAAGCCGACGCGGCATGCCGAAAAGCCGACGTGGCACGCGCGGAAAAGTTTCTGTAGCACTCAAGTGAACGATTTTGTTCCAACGTAGCACTCAAGTAAACGATTTTTGAAAGTTATGGCACTTAAGTGAACGTTTTGAAAGTTATGGCACTCAAGTGAACGCCGTACACAAGTTATGGCACTTCTAGTGTACTTTTCCCATTTTAATAGAATACAATAATTGTTTAATAATTATAATTCACAAATAAAAATTAATAACTATTGATTAGTGTCAAATCTAGTCCACGTGCGCACTCACATCTTTTTCTTTGTGGTACAAGACATCTCTTAATTTCTTTTACAAACAAACTATCCACATAACCGCACTCAGAAGGAAGATGATGGACTCTTATCTTTTGTAAGTTGACCGTTCCAGACACATGGTAAAAAGGATGAAGGAAATAAATCATCGGCAAACACGCAAAAACCACACGTCTTGTCATTTCATGTTGATTGCACAATGGTCATTCTGGTACCGATATTTGTTTTGCCGGCTCTTTGTTAACAACACATTCATTCGACTAGATCTTGTTTCCTAACAGCCAGAAAAGGATAAGTCATGACCTTCCATCAGAACTCTGATTGTTCCTTCCTAATGAAGAAACAACCTGTAGGACCCCCACTGGGCAAAAGCGCCAACTTCACTGGACTCTCTGCGCCTTCTTCCATGGACAAGATGCCTCTGCGACCGTTGATGTCTGTTCTCACTGCGCCAGGGCATACACAGTTGATGAGGAAACCTGGAAACTTCTTGGCGAGGATCCTAGTGTAGGCATTAATGGCTGCTTTTGAGATGATATAAGCGGGCGTGACTGCAGATGAACTATTCTTGAAATTCTCAAGGTAAACGTTCACAACCTCGTCCACTTTATCCTCTGTGAGGTTCTCGATGTCGCTCAGAACTCCCTTGGCCCATTCATCAGACACATACTGAAAGAAAAAATCAGCAATTGTTACTGGACAACCTCATCATAGCTCAGCTGATGCATTTAGTTAGAGACTTTATACTGTAACAGGGTCATTGGTCAACATGGAACCTGATCTCAACCCAGATAACAGAGAGTCGAGTTCTACCAAATGGCGCTGGACAAGGTTTCGCACCTTGGAGATCTACTCCAAAAAATGAATGAACTAATTTTTCAGAACCCTTTTGGTACTGTATGCATGCATCTACCTGGTGCTTCCCGACGATGGAGGAGACGTTCACGATCCTTGGTGAATTAGACCGTTGGAGGAGGCCAATATGAGCTTCTACCATTCTTTTCGACCCATGGTAATTTGTTTCGATGCATGTTTTGGCTCCTTCCAGACTCTGCGTAAAAGCTTCACGCCAGTTGACTCGAGCATGGGCGTCGGCATCCTGCTTCTGCAATCAAAAGTCAAAACCAGGAAAACCCTCTTGTTAGTAGCCTAAGAGTAACAACAAGAGGGTCTAAATCTCTTATCTATAATTGCATGAGGAAAGTAAGGTAGCCTATTTGATAAGAACATCAGCATGGACTACCTCTCCGTCTGTCGCGCAGACAAAAGAGCTAGTATCAATAAAAACTTGGGATACCAAGCATCATTTTAGAAAATTACTTAGCCTTCTAAACAGCTCAAAGGCTGGTAAATCTCTTATATATACAGTGTATGCTGTAATTGGACATTAAATACTTTTTCTTCATCATTTTCTCTATGCATAATTATCTGGTCAGACATTGTTCGTTTTGAAAACGTGCCTCTAAAAAGCCGGCAGCCCTAAAAGCTTCATAATTGACAGTGGCTCCAACAACCCCGGCATTGTTCACCTGCATAATAGTTTTCGCCTGTTATTGCAACTTTCCGCATGGGTTCCCAAAAGGCAGGGACAAGATGTAATTGTAAACGTGTGTGTACCAATATATCTAGCTTTCCAATTCGAGTCTCTATGAATTTTGCAAGGGATACAACGCTGGAAGGATCAGTGACATCCAGCTGATGAAAAAGTACGTAATCTGACAGACCAGAGTCTTTGAGCTTTTGAACTGCTTCGAGCCCTCTTTTCTCATCTCTAGATGTTAACACCACCACAATCCCATTTGAAGCCAACTGCCTGCATATTTCAAGCCCAATCCCCTTGTTCGCACCCGTAATGACTGCATACCTACATACCGAAACGAAGTATAAGAGCAAGCAATCTGATGGAATTATGGAATCCAAGCATGCACAAAACCCATTAGAGAATTAGAGAACCTCTTTGTTGATTCTGCCATTTGGTTGCAAACCGTAGCTAGCGTGTGAAGTGCCCACAGTTGAACAATGGAATGCCACTGCACTCTTCCAATTGTCTTATTTATGTGAAAAGCTGCAAGGTCATATATTCACAGGATATCAGTTGCAATAGGTCGCTTTCATGTGCTTGTTCTTCTCTTGTCGGCGCCTTTGAATTCATATCAATCTACAGAAGGCTCCTACAAGGGGTAGTTAACCCTTTTGGTGAAAAATACACGCACGTTGATATTACGACTATGTTTAGGTGAATAACATGAGGGTTACTATTTACAGGTAAACTATTTTGCTCGAGGAAAAAAGATAGCAAAAGGTAAGAATGCTAAAGAACATAAATAGACATCTGTGAAAGATGAACTAGTCTTATATTTCTAAGGATGTACTGATTATGATATGTACTTAACAGTAAGAACTTAATTGTTTTATAGTACGACCTTTTTGTACGTAAGTAACGTGCAGAGACTTTTCTGTATACTACGTGGGTTAATCGAACTACTCGGCCGAGCTATGCTTATAGCCTTGCTATCGATTCACAGCTAACAAAAGCTCCATGAATGTTATTTGGCGAACGGCCAAGCCTATAATCAAACACAGTGAAGATGGCTGAGATGGACTTTGTAGTCGCAAGTCTAGATTTGTATCTTCTATCAGAAGTCCCACTCGTCCTTCCTGACAAAGAAGCATCCACAACAAGGTCCCGCCATTCGGAAGAAAGTGCCCACTTCACCGAACTTTCAGCGCCTTCCTTGACCATACAGCTAATTTTTTGTGTTAATTCGGGCACGACTCTGGACACCGATCCATGCCGGCAAATTATTTTAAGTGTCTGTAGCTTTTCAAGAGTCGTCAGATGACTAAAGTTTAACCACTAAATTATTTAAACTGTTACACAATAATGGGAAGAGCACACTAGAAGTGTCATAACTTTTGTACGGTGTTCACTTGAGTGCCATAACTTCAAAACGTTCACTTAAGTACCATAACTTTTAAAAATCGTTCACTTAAGTGCCATGTTGACATGGACGCCGAAAAAGCTGACGTGGCATGTCGGAAAGCCGACGTGGCTCCCTGGAAAGTTGACGTGGCACGCCGAAAAAGTTGATGTAGCACTCAAGTGAACGATTTTGCTCCGACGTGGCATTCAAGTGAACGATTTTTGAAAGTTATGGCACTTAAATAAACATTTTGAAAGTTATGGCACTCAAGCGAACGCCGTACACAAATTATGGCACTTACGGTGTACTTATCCCCACAATAATAGACCCCGTCAAAAGGATGAATTGGATCGAAAATGGCCCAATCTAAATTGACCGATTTAAACCGTTTTGACTTATTTCTTGCAGTACAAAATTATGGAAAATTGCCAAAAAAAAATTTTAAAACTACTGCAATTATGCCAATTTGATCATAAACCTTTTTTTGCCAATTGAATTCTAAACTTTTGCATTTGTGCGAATTTAGTCTATTTGGCCAAATTTTGCCCGAAAATTGCTGGCATGGCATGGCCGGCCTCCCCCGGCGATGGTGAGGTTGACCTCACCGGCAAGAGGAAGAAGTTAAGGGAAAAAAAAAAGAGGAAAAAAATTAAAACATAAATTAAATATTAAAATACTTTCAAAAATTGTCTCGTCTGCTCCGGGTGTACCATGTCGTTGATTTCCGGCCAAAATTGGTCGAATAGACTGAATTGACACAAATGCAAAATGTTTAGTATTCAATTGAAAAAAAAAAGGACTATGACTGAATTGGTACAATTACAATATATTTGGGATTTTTTTGACAATTCTCCCCAAATTTAGTGACCCAACCCATACACGAACCCACCGATATTGCTAAAACACTTTTATATTTAACCTAATCTAGGAAACTCATATCCAAAATGAGGTGAGAGGGCAAAGTGAGCCACTAACATATCGAGTTAATGCAAGAGAGAATCATAGAGGTGGGTTAGACATAAGTAAGTTGTGAACATATTTAACACTCATCTTATTTGAGTTTACCGTTTTAAACACATTTATTTTAAAAAAATCCATTTAGCAACTCGATCCATCAAAAATGGGTTAAGAAATGATTCTATGATCCATTTTGACAGGCCTACACCATTAATAACAACATCCCACATCAAATTATCTGATGCCTTGAAAACCACTTCATTTTGTTGCACCACACATTATAGTCCTTTCCATCAAAGTAAGGAGGTTTGTTGTTGAATTGGGCATCACCTGCTCCGGTGAATAGGTGATTCTAAATAATTTTAAAACTTAATGCAGAATTATACAAGTTAAAGTAGGATCTGAATAAAGTTCAGTATTAGATTGGGAACAAGCATGTGCAATAGACTAAACACAATAGAAAGAGTTTAGAGTTTGAGAGAATTGCACGCAACATTTATAGTGGTTCGGCTTAGATAAACCTACATCCACTCTCCCACCTTGACAGCCAATTGGCTAAATTCCACTAGATGAATCGTTAATCTCTCAAAGATAAAGTATTTCGCTCTTGAGAACAAGTATATAAATTTAAATAACTCAAGTACTTTGGAATTATTGGTTCCGATCTCTCTTCACACTTGATCACCGTGGATCCCCTTTTTATACTGCTTCGACCTTGAACTAGTCATTGCAAAGGTCCTTCAAATGATCGCTTTTCAATTGTTGATTGGACGTCATTAGTCTTGATTAGAAGATACTGTATATATAGATTTGGTAGCCGCTGGTGTAGAGTCTCGAACCCTTCGATTTAGTCGTCCATGCGGCTAAATCCTTAGTTTCCATCAGCGGAGTTGTTTAAATATGAAAGTTTTCTTGTCCGATGGAAGGTAATTTCCAATCAAGGATATTCTACTTATCTATTTATACAAATATCTTGTCAATCAAAGATTATATCCTTTCATAAATAATGCGGCCAAACCGGAAATTCGCCAACGTGGGTCTTCAAAATCTAGAAAGAATGTACTATAGAATCTGAACATAATTTGGAAGCAGTATTCATAAGTAAAAAATTTTGGACAAACTGGAACAGTGAATATGAGCTTTGATAAAGCCCATGTTGATGTTTCACATAAGTCTTCTCCAAAGATAAGGATTGAATATTCAGAAGTGATATCCCACTCCATTTGAATAATAAGAGATTCAATCTTATTCAAAAGCAAATATGTGGTTGAACACTAGATTTGGAATAATATAAGCTTTTTCATTCATGTGTTGTACCTGTAATAAAGTATTTTAAGGCATTAACTAGATTCTTTCTTAAATAGAATAATTTTGTTAGAATCAAAATATTTCCACGGAAGGTTTTCTCAACAACCATATCTTTAACCATAGCTAAAATAAAGATAAAAATAAAAAAAAGTTGCTAGTAAAAGCGACACTTGCTCTGCAGCATTTGAATGCGAGTCTTTTGATGAGTTGTCATTCTGTACATTTAACTGGCTCCGTTTGTTTTTTTATTTGAAAAACATTTACCTAAAAAATGTCGTTTGCATCACTTATAAAATTGAATGAACGAAAACAAGTTTTCATTATTTACAAAAAATTTTAGACATAAATTATTATTGATAATAAATACATTTTTATTTCACTAATTAGTTCATGCGATACAAGAGATTATTATTTATTTGCTAGAGTAAAATGTTGATTTGCGGGGTTGGGTGGGTGGGTGGGTGTGGTTGTGCGGCGGGGGGGGGGGGGTGGGTTTGGTGCAGGAGGGGTGGCGCACGCACATGATGTTGAAATAGTCCAATAAGTTTTTTCTTTTTTTCCGTAAAAGGTCCTACGTTCTCTCTTTCACAAAAACTTCAGTTTAGGTTGCTAGAAAAGCGGCTAATCTTTTTCGTCCTTCCCACATGGTCTTAGCCCAAGTAGACACGACACCGACACAACACGTCGACATGTTACTTCTAAAAAAAATAAAGAATTCCGACATATTGGGACACGTTGTATATTAAATGTATATTTTCATATATGCATGATCAAGTATCATTTTTATGATTATTTCAATCAAATTAATTCGATTAAAATTCATAAATAAATAAATAAATAATAAAAAGAGTGCCTAGAATGAATTTACACTAGAAAAGAGGCTGACAGCCGCGAGGGTGAGAGAGGCCGAGAGAGTCCGAGAGTGAGAGGGTGGACATGGCGATTAGGGATGTCGTGTGAGGGCCGAGAGAGATTGATAGTGAGAGGGTGGACACAACAATTAGGGTTTGGGCAATTAGGGCCGAGCCTATTAGGGTGGAGGATTTTAGAATGGTTTTGATAAAATATACATTTTTGACCTCTAAAATATTAAAAATAAAATAAAATAGACCTCGTACGTATCGAAATGATGTGTCAGAATTCTGGACTCGCGTGTTGCTGGTATGTTATGAGCATTGATCATGTGTCGGACACCGACATGAAGGTTCTCGGAGAGTGTCCGTGCTTATATGTCGTAGGTTCTCTCTCTCTCTCTCTCTCTCAATAACTTCAGTTTAGGTTGCTAGAGAAAGGGAGCTAATCCTTTTTCCTCGTTCCCGCATGGTCCTACTCCAACATACTTCTTATAAATATGGGGTAAATACGTAGGTTGAAGCTTAAAGGTCATTGACTGTCAAGCAGAGAAATGAACTGTCACTTCTTTAGTTAACGATCTACTTGGAGGTCACTTGATAACTCCATTTCTGTTGCCCAAGATAGCTGTGTCTCTGCTTTTGTATAATTTTTTTTTTTATATATAAGGTTAATCGATCACGATTTGTTCACCTAATAATCACTTCCTTTTCCCCTATAAATTCCCATCTTATTCAACCCATTTCCATGTCCATTTCAAGATCATCATCAATGGCAGACTCCAAATCTAAGAGGTAATACACCCATCAACCCTCAAACCTTTTCTTTTGCTTTTAATTACTTCCAATTTCGTTTTTTCTGCCAAGTATTTTTACCCCATTTTCGCTGTACTCCTTTTCTTTTTTTCTGTAGGTACGCAGTTGTTATAGCATCAAACAAAGGCATTGGGTTTGCCAAATGCAAGCTTTTGGCTTCCAAAAGGCTTGTGGTGGTATTGACTGCAAGAGACGAGAAGAGAGGACTTGAAGCTGTGGACAAGCTCAAACTAGAGCCTGGCCTCTCTGACCATGTCTTCTTCCACCAGCTCGATGTCTCCGATCCTGCCAGCATTTCATCTCTTGCAGACTTTGTTAAGCGTCAATTTGGAAAGTTGGATATTCTGGTACGTCCCTAGGAATCATATACCTGGCCTTGGTATTTCTTTTAGAACCAACAATGGTACCGAATGTGTGTCCCTGGCACCTATGCAGAGTCGATGATGTATTGCAGGCAATCTTACCGTAGTACTATGAACTTTTATCATTAGTGTAAGTGCGACAATAGTGCAATATCGAGAAAAGAATTCTTGATGGACCTCGGATTGTGGTTTAGATTGATATATGAGCTTAAGCGTTGGGATGCTGTCGCACGTCTGTGACTGGTGGGGACTATGAGACCAGCCCACAGCTCCAATTTGGACGCCACCGCCATACTATACCGGGAATATGTTCGAATTTCCCTTATCTATCAAAGGAGCATTTGTTTTACTAACGAGTGATGTGATTGACTAGGGGAATTTTGGTGTTTAATTTGACATGTAAGAGAATCCAAGGCCCAGTATGCAAAATCACCAACTTGTGCTAATCTCGCACTTCCGCTAATGCACTCTCACTATTACTATAAAAGTTCATAGTATTACAGTAAGATTGTCTGCAATACATCATCAACTCTGCATTGATGCCGGGGACACACATTTGGTACCATTGTTGGTTCTAAAAGAAATACCAAGGCCAGTATACGATTCCTAGGGATGTACCATAATATCGAACTTTCCAAATTGGTGCTTAAGTCTGCAAGAGATGAAACGCTGGCAGGATCGGAGAATTCTTAATGTACCTCGGATTGTGGTTTAGATTGATCTATGATCTTAAGCGTTGGGATGCTGTCGCATGTCTGTGACTGGTGGGGACTATGAGACCAGCCCACAGCTCTAATTTGGACGCCGCTGCCATACGATACCAGGAATATGTTCGAATTTCCCTTATCTATCTAAGGCGCATTTGTTTTGCTAAAGAGTGAGGTGATTGACTAGGGGAATTTTGGTGTCTAATTTGACATGTAAGAGAATCCGAAGGACAGTGCTCAAAATCACCAACTTGTGCTTCTCTACGTATTTTATAGAACATAAAGTTTCGATCCATGCATAAGACATATAGGATACATAGCAACATCATATTCTATACAGATGACAAATGTTTCACCCCATATTTTAACCTTCAATATAGTCAGTTTAAGATTTATTTTGATGGCCAGATTTGAATGCTGACTTATGAGAATATTATAGGGCAAAAGTTGTCTTCTCTTGCACTTTTTGCACTCTGCTTTGCGATTGGCGTTGTGCTTTTGTCGTGATGATCTAATTTCGTTTCAAGGTGAACAATGCTGCTGTCTTGGGACGCATTGTGGATGCTGATGCTTTAAGGGCAGGCGGCATGGGAAAGGTATGGTTTTCGTTTCCCTGGTCATGGTGTATAGAGAGAAAATTGTACTATTCATTAGCTTGACCGCAGAATGGGAGCTAGTTATCCACTTGAAGCTCATTGCAAGCTGAGGTGTCAAATAGATGGATCGAGTCGAGTTTGGATAGGGTCAAATATCGTCCGACTCATATTAACCCATTTCGATCCATTTTTATGTAGTAAAAATCTAACGACCCATACATGATCCATATCCGATCCAACCCATATTAATAAAACACTTTCATTTTTAATCTCATTTAGCAAAACTTGTGAATTAATAAAAAAATATATTACTTGGACAGGTTTGTAACCTATGGAGCACGAACTCGCCTCCGGAGGCACCATGTCCGTGTCGGACACGTGTTGTGTGTCCGACACATTCGGATGCCTCCGGACATGCTGTCAAAGAGTCGGACTTGCTGGTGACAAGTGAGTCCGGAGGGGGATTTGGTGGAGGGCGGAGGGCGGAGGAGAAGAGGAATTGGAAGAGCACAAGGACGTCGGCAAGGGAGGAGGGGGAGAGGCGGCACGTGAGGTCGGAGGAGGCGAGGTAGGTATTGGGAATGGTGAGGACAATGACGGCGAAGCACTGGGTAGATCCGAGGCAATAGTGGTGGAGGAGGGAGGTGACACGGCGGGCGTATTGGAGTGTGGTTCGGGCGGTGAAATGACAGATGTATTGGATGTGGTTCATACTCCTTTGTGACAGGAAATCACGTGGATCCCGACACTAGAGAGCTCTTACGATTTAAGCCCGTAATTTTTTATTAGTAGTTTGGGTCCGGGCTCATGAATAACTACTACTATATATACTCTTTTTCACTTGTAATTGAGTAATGTAGCGAGAGGTGAGAGGTGCTAATTATAGTGGAATCCTCTACTGGACGTAACTCTAGTTTAAAGGTGAATCATGATAAAATCTCGCGTCTTGATTTCTCTTTCTCACTACGTTTTACTTCGTTGTGATTGTGGGCTAATCCTAACATCCGGTATCAAAGCCAGATTTGAGGTTAGTTTTTTCTTGGTAAAGAGAGTTCCAAAAATTCGAATCTTAGGAAGATGTTGGCTGGTCAATCATGAATTGAAGTAGAGAAGTTCAAAGAAAAGGGTTTTGAGTTATGGAAGTTGAAGATGGAGGCTTTGCTCGTGGACAAAGATTTATGGTATGTGATCGAAGAAGATAAACCCGAGCTAATTACTAAAGAGAAGGCGAAAGAGGAGGAAATCACGTGCACATCTAATTAATCTAAGACGTGGATTAGCAGCGATCGGAAAGCATGAAGCCTAATCTGGCTATGTCTCGCCGATAACGTCTTGGTGAACGTGACCTCTAAGAAGATGGTGAAGGATCTCTAGACTAAGCTGGGAAGTCTTTATCAAAGCTATCGCTGGTAAACATATTGTTTTTACAGAAGCAATTGTACAACCTTCAGATGAGTGAAGGTGATTATTTTTCCGCACACTTGAACGATTTTAATATTATATGTGGACAACTTGCATCTATTGATATTAATTTGGATGACGAAAATAAAGCATGTACCTACTGTGTTCACTACCAAATTCATGGGAATATATAATTGTTTCAATTGGCACTTCTGTTAGTGCACTGTCCTTTAAGAACATTGTATCGGCTTTATTGTCTAAGGAGATGAAGAGATCGGGTTCTAATAATGCAATGAATAAGGCTCTTTTTATAAGAAAAAGGAATAGTGAACGATCTAAATCCATATTTATTGGCAGGAATAAGTGTAGAGGAAGATTTAAAAGCCGAGATCAATCAGAAATTAAGTGTTGGAAGTGAGGAAAAGTTGGACACTTAAAGAAAGATATGTAGAATCCAGAGAAGCGAGATGAGGCACCATCGTCTAGTACAAAGAAGGATGATGATAGTAGCATGGGAGAATGTATCTCTTTTGCAACTCATCTCGGGTTGACCGCGACGCATGGATAATTAACACTAGAGCGTCTTTCCACATAATGCCTCATAGAGATTGGTTCTGCTGTTATGAGCCACATCAAGGAGGTACAATGCAGATGGGAGATGATACGATGCTTGATATTGTTGGTCACAGAAAGGTGAAGCTGAAGATGAAAGATGGGACAATTAAGCATCTTCTAGATGTGATGCATATTCATGGTCTTACCAGGAATCTTATTTGTGTGGGAACAATGACAAATGCTAGCATTACTTTCACTAGTGATAAGTATTGATACAAGCTAACCTGTAGATCTATGGTGATTGCTAGAGGCAACCGAGATGAAAAACTACATAAATTAATGGGAAGCACGGTGGTCGGTTGTAAGAGTTATATCACGGAGCAGGTGGAAGAAGATCCTGCGATATTGTGGCATTGGAGATTGGGTCATATCGGTGAGAAAGGGCTAGTAACCCTTACTTCAAAGAAGATGGTAGATGGAATCCTAAGCTATTATATGGGTTTCGAATTTTGTGAACATTGTATACATGGCAAATAGAATTGAGTATCTTTTGAATCAGTAGGAGGGAGAGCAAAAGGGATTCTGGATTTAATCCACGGTGACGTCTTCGGTCCTACACCTATAGCATCATTTGGAAAAGTAAGGTATTATGTTTCTTTTACTAATGATTATTCCAGATATGTGTGGATATATTTTTTGCAAAGTAAACATGATATATTAGAAAACTTTCACGAGTTCAAAGCTTTGGTGGAAAATTGGTTTGATAGAAAAATCAAAGTTTTGCAAACTAACAACGGAGGAGAGTTCTGTTCAGCAAAATTTGATCAATTATGTGTGATCAATGGCATTACAAGGCAGAAAACAACGCCCTATTCACCTCAGTAGAACGGCATGGCAAAGAGGGCGAGAAGTATGCTGAGTGGTGCATGCTCATCAGCTGAATTTTGGGCGAAAGCATGAGCTACTACGTGTTATCTGAAGAACAAGTCTCCCACATCAACTTTGAAGGATCAGACACCGTTTGAGGCATTGTTCAAGAAGAAACCAGACATATCCCATGTTAGAGCGTTTGTTTGCGAAGCATATGTGCAAGTGCCGGAGGAAAAAAGGAATAAGCTTGAGAACAATTCAGAGAAGTGCATTTTCATTAGGTATAAGAATGGTATTAAAGGGTACAAGCTATGGAATCCCGATATTATATGTATTATTTACTGCATGGATGTGGTGTTCGGAGAATCTATAATAAATCAGATTGTTTCACAAGCTCCTAAAGAACCACAAACGATTAAGTTAGATGTTGGTTTGTGAGGAGAGACAGAGGCTACACAAGCTAAAACAGAAAATTTAGATTTTGAAGGCGATGAGCATGATGTGAAGCATGATATATAGATTTTGATACTGAGTTTGAAGTTGACGCACCACTTGAACCAGTCTTAAGGAGGTCCCACACAGAGAGAAGACCACCCGAGAGATATACCTTGTTAGCTAGTAATGAAAATTGTGCTCAAACTGTTACAAGTGGTGATCCAAATATCGTTAAGGAAGCAAGAAGTGTTGAAGATGCAAAACAGTGGGAAAAGCCATGAAAGTTCAAATGGACTCATTAGATAAAAATAGAACATGGAGTATGGTAAAACTACATACGGATCAGAAGGCAATTGATTACACGTGCGTATTCAAGAAGAAGATATATACGGATGAAGATATAGAACAATACAAAGCTCGTTTGGTTGCGAAGGGATATTCGCAGATGGAGAGTCAATTATGGTGAGATTTTTTCTCCTGTTGCTAAATTAGATTCAGTAAGACTTGTCTTATTTGTAGCGATTGTATAAAATCTGGAGGTAGAGCGGTGTTGACACTTGATTTTCAATCGGTTTTTCTTTAGAAAAATCTTTAAAACCCATAAAAATTCGTAAAATTGCAAAATCAACTATGGAAGCCTTGGCCAAGCTTAAGGAACTAATTTTGAATGAAAAATTTTTCTTTATTTTTCACATTTTTTAAATATTTTTCATATATTAGGAAAATACCAAAAAATACAAAAAATAGTATTTGTGGCTGAAAATATATGGAAAAATAGCCAATATTTTTATTTTAATTCTATTTTCATTTTGACAATTTAAACTTGGAAATTTTAATTTGGAGCCACATGAGTCTTCACAAACATATACCCGAATTGAGCCAAAAAATTCATTTGAGACCCTTTTAGTCTTTTTCTCACTTGGTCCTGGTTATGACATTTGATCCTCATGCCTTTAATTGCATTTATGTGCAATCACTTTCGCAAATTGAACAAATTGGAAATTAGACTTACATGAATTTTCAGTTTAGTCCCTGGTCTTAAAAATAAGTTCAATTGGTCATTTTTTGGGCGCTTTCCTTTTAATCTAAACTCTTACCCATACGTTTTTTGCCTCTCTGAACACAATGGTAAACTCATTGTAGCTCAATTTGGTCATTAAGCGCCGTTATTGGGTAATTGGGTCAATCTTGAAATTTAGGGGTTTTGCACAAAATCAACCCTTTTGGAACCGAACTTGACAGTCCTAGATAATATCCATGTTTTGAAGTCCAATGTTTGCGTTAATTTGGTGAAGATTGGACAAAAAATAGCTCAATTGGGACATTTTCGCTGAACCGGGTCAACTGGGTCGGATAAGCCTTGCCCAGCCAACCCGTTGCCTGCCTAAATCAACCAACGACCATAGCTGGTTATCTTCTTCCCCCGGCACCTCTTCACGAATGCAGGTTCGAGCCAAGAATAGGGGTCCGAATTGAGACACCAATTGACACACCCATGATACCAACCGAAGTTCTTTCGCTACCCAAGTTGTTCCGATCCTGAGGAACCATTCATGAGGTTCAGTGCACGCACGGAGTGGTTCATTCATAGCTATCTCTCATGCTCAAAGCTGGGTATTTTCGTGTGCAGGGAATGAACAGCTAAGGAGGGACCAAAATTAACGCCCAATTTGACTGACCCAAGCTACAATTAAGCGCCGACGTGGCGGAAAGATGAAAGCGTGTGGCACACGTGTAAAGCCACGCTAGAAGTCCTCTAACAGAAAAGGGGCGGGAGCCAAAAATTTGGAGAGGGGAAGTCTGTTAAAGAACGGATTGTCGAGAGGAGATACACATGGTTGTTTTGGGGGGGGGAGAGAGAGATGAAACAGAATTTGAACTGAAAAAAAAAACAGGGGAGATAGAGAGAGATTGGAGGAGAGAGAGAGGGAGCATCTAGGAGCTCTCAGACTCGCCATCGCCAAGGAAGAGGAGCTTCGAAGCTTCGGCGGTGACGATACAGAGCGGGACGAGCCACGAAACCAGGCCCGAAAGCTTCAGTGAGCCTCCAAACGATCTGCAAGCGTCACCATTGTCGCCAAACAGGTCAGTCCCTCTCGATCCAATTGCGCTCTGTTTTTAGATCGAATCACACGGTTCTAGACTTGTTCATGCGTTTTCGACCTTCAATATATATATATATGGCCGAACCTCCCTTACTTCCTCCGAAACCTTGAACCTGTGGCTGCTCGTCGACGATGACTAGCGATCCAAATCGATTCAAGTAAGTCCTCAGATCATCCTCGCGCTTGTGTTGTGAAGAAATCGGAGGTTAAAAGGCTGAAAAATGCGAACAAAAGTTTTCGCGGGAATCTAGAAGATTACATACTGTGACCGGCTGTTTAGGTGGTTCAATGGAATTTCTTTGGTAGAATGTAGATCGAGGTTGATAGTTCAGGTGATTTAGATAAGTTCGGGTATAAAAATCGCAGGTTTTGGCGATTTTCTGGCGAAGTTGCCGGAACAGTGTCGCCGACCACAGTGTTCATCTTCTTCGGCAGTGGGTTCACTGGTCAACGCTGACCAGGCGCCCGCGGATTAGCCACGCATCAACACGTCAGCCTTAATCTGTTTTCAAAAAATTAATAAAAAATAAATCCAGATCGACAGCCATGATTTGGCCACGTGGCCCAATCGGAAATTTTCGAAATAAAAAATTATTTTCTGAAAATAAAAAGATTTTTCGAAAATAAAAATTGTTTTTTTTTGTGATCACGTGGCTTAGATTTAGCCACGTGTTCCGATCTGGACTAGCCGTATTTTTCCTGAAAATTGAAATGAAAATTCAAACGAAAATGGTGAAACGGTGTCATTTTGTTTTGGA
The DNA here is from genome assembly GCF_020921035.1 of Rhodamnia argentea. Lineage (NCBI taxonomy): Eukaryota > Viridiplantae > Streptophyta > Magnoliopsida > Myrtales > Myrtaceae > Rhodamnia > Rhodamnia argentea. Next base: position 5,807,221 of record NC_063158.1, read on the forward strand.
CCGGTTTATACCCATTGGATCCTGGCCGGGCGCCCACGAGGCGTAGGCTAGGTCAACCTAACCCGGTCCGGTTAATAATTTAAAAAAAAATCATAGAAAATCATTAAAAATTGGAAAAAAAAAAAAGAAAATTCCAAAAATTCAGAAAATATCAAAAATTAGAAAATAGGTCATTTTGACTGGCCAATCCTTTTTTGACGGTTTTGCCCTCTTTTTCTTCCCGAAATGACACTTTTTTCCACTTAAGGGAAAATTATCTCGAAAATTCTCAAAAACTCCAAAAAAAATCTCAAAAATTTGAAAATGGGTCATTTTGACTGACCCATCCTATTTTTGATGTTTTTACCCTCCTTTTCTTTCCAAAATGACAATTTTTTCCATTATGGGCAATTGTCCCGAAAATTTTAGAAAATCCCGAAAAATCTCAAAAATTAGGAAATGAGTCATTTTAATCGGCCAATCCTATTTTTGATGATTTTTCCGTTCGATTCTTTTTGAAATGACGATTTCTCCCCTTTTGGGCAAATCGTTCCAAAAATTCAGAAAAATTACAAAAACAAATCGAAAATTATGAAATAGGTCATTTCGATTGGCCAATCCTATTTCTGACGCTTTCAATTTCGAATCTTTTCAAAATGAAACTTTTTCCCCTCATGGGCAAATTGTCTCCAAATTCTTCGGAGTCTTTTCCAAAATGACAATTTCGCCCCTCATGGGCAAATTGTCCCCAAATCATTCCCGAGATCCTTTTGAATTCTGAATACCTTTTCTTTAAGCTATTAGGGCTTTACTAGGGATGCCATGTAATGATTTCATGTGTTTTATCTACACGTTTGGATCCTTAATTTGCGCACTTATTTTATTAATTGTAATTGATAGGTAAATATTCTCACATGCATGAACTCCTCTAATGACTCTATTCACCCCAAATCATCCAATCACAAATCATCGCAATCAATTAATCTTCCCAAGCAAGGCTATTTAACCTAACCAAGTCTAGCCTAATAGGGTCCTAATTGATCTACTTAAACATATAAGAAATTCAATTCCACTAATTCCAAATGCAATTAACAACTTAGCCAGGAATTAGAAGTCAACTCATAGTCAACTACTCGAGACGAGTGCGATGGCGATCCTTGAAAATCCTTCGAACGCGAACTTGAACTCAATTGGTTCACGGGCTCCAATTCTCGGACAAACTAGCCCAATTCCTAGGCCACGGGCCAAAATTCTCGGCCAACTTGGCCCACGAGCCAGGCTCACGGCCTAGGTTCTCGGCCCACTTCACAGGACACGGCCCAAGTCAGATTGGGTCATGGCCCGGCCAATTGGCCCACGGATCAGGCCCAAAAACAGGGCACACGGGCTGGAAACAGGGCACGGTAGGGCAATCCGGGGCTGTGGTGGCTCTTCAAGAGGGCTACGAGCGGCAGATGGTTCCGAGGTCGAGGGTGGAGGTGTGAGGTGGTCGGTGGGAGGCTATGGTGGTCGGTGGTGGTCAGAGCAGCGACGGCAAGGGCAGAACAATCCGGTTTTTCCAAAAACTGGGCAGATTGAGCAGTCCGGACGGCGACGTGTACAGTTTCAATTTCGGGGACTGATCTGGGGTTTTTCTTTAGCTGGAAACGTTGTAGAGAGGTAGAGGAAGGTGTGTACAAAGTTTGGGGTGATTTCGGGTCCGTTTGCTATGCGAACGGGCTCTGTTTCTCCAAGTCAGACTTTAAAAACTGCACTGTACAGCAGCATGGCAGGGGATGGTTTGGGCTGTCCGGGATTCCAATGGCGTCGAGACTTCGTGAGGTGGTTGGTGGAGGTCTGAGGGGGTGTCGGGGGACGTCTCTAGTCGCTCATGGTGGCCGGAGTAGGGCGGAGCAGCAGCAAACAGAAGCTGCAGCAAGCAGAAACAAGGGTGCGATGCAGGGGCAGAGACAGGGGAGGTTTGGTCGGGGTTGTTTGGGTCTCCGACAGTGGTGGAGCTTCGTGGGGCTGATGGTAGAGCTCTGAGGGGGTGTCGGGGAGTGAGTGGTGGTCGGAGATGGGCGGAGGAAGGCGGCGGAACGGCGGACAACTGCTGAGGACAGAACCGGGCAAAACAGAGGCTAAAACAGAGTAGACTCGAAGTAGCAGTTGTTTCAACTCCTCCAACGGTTCTGTGGCGGCTTCCGGTGGTCGAAGGTGGTGGCTAAAGGTCGGAGGAATGTTAAGGTGGCTGAAGGACGTGGTGGTGTGCGGTAGTGGGCTGGTATGACAGCAAAACAGAAAGAAAAAGAAGAGGAAGGGTTGGTTGTGCAGGGGAGTTCACATGGAAAAGAGAGAGAGGAAGAGAAGAGTTGCCGCCTTTGACCAAGAAGGAAGGGATAGAGTGGGCCCCATCTCATTTTAATTTCTTGTCTAGGCATTCATAAGAAAACCTAGGGGAAAATTTGTCATTTCAAAAAAAATTGGCAAAGGGTAATTTGGTCATTTTGCAACCAAGGATAATTCGAGCATCCGAAAATCCAACGGAGGGCAATTTACTCCAACCTCGAGTCAATTTGGTTAAAATGAGGCTCGGGTGCTAGAATTTCCATTTCTACGGTGCAACGACCAAACGATCGTACCTTAAACTAATTCGATCGACAAATCGGGAATTTTCCAATTTCCGGTACTAAATCCTTAGAAATTCAATTCTGAGCAACGAACTAGAATTCACGGTCTTTCCATAACTGAATTCTATTACTAAATGGAAGCCAAATTTCCAGGGCGTCACATAACGCCCGATAAGTCATTCTCCGGAAAACGACTTAGGCTATCTCTCCATCGATCGATCACTTCAATTTAGGTTGGTAGAGAAGCGGCTGATCCTTTTTCCTCCTTCCCGGATGGTCCCATTCCAACATTGTATGTATAGGTTAGCTGTATTTCTGCTTTTGTATAAGATGTTAGGTTAACCATCAATCAAATGAATTCGATGACGATTACAATCACTTCCTGTTCCCCTATTAATTCCCATCTTGTTCAACCCATTTCCATATCCATTTCAAGTTGATCAAACATGGCCGACTCCAAATCGCAGAGGTAATACACCCACCAACCCTCAAACCTTTTCTTTTTCGTTTAATTCCTTTCATTTTTTTCCCATTTACGGTGTATTCTTCTTCTTCTTCTTCTTCTTCTTCTTCTTCTTCTTCTTTTCTGCAGGTGTGCAGTTGTTACAGGATCAAACAAAGGCATTGGATTTGCCATATGCAAGCTTTTGGCTTCCAAGGGGATTGTGGTGGTATTGACCGCAAGAGATGAGAAGAAAGGACTTGAAGCTGTGGACAAGCTTAAACTAGAGTCTGGCCTCTCTAAACATGTCTTCTTCCACCAACTCGATGTCTCCAATCCTGCCAGCGTTTCGTCTCTTGCAGACTTTGTTAAGCACCAATTTGGAAAGCTCGATATTCTGGTACGTCCCTAGTAATCGTAATACTGGCCTCGGCGTTTCTTTTAGAACCAACGAAGATATATGAATGTTGTATCCCCAACACCTATGCAGAGTAAATGGCATATTTCAGATAATCTTGCGGTAGTACTATTAACATTTTATCATACTATTAAGAGTGCATTAGCGCAAGTGCAAGAAAAGTGCAATATCGAGAAGAGAATTCTTGATGTACCTCGGATTGTGGTTTAGATTGATATATGAGTTTAAGCGTTGGGATGCTGTCGCATGGCTGTGACTAATGGGGACTATGAGACCAGCCCACAGCGCTAATTTGGACACCACCACCATACAATACGAGGAATATGTTCGAATTTCCGTTATCTATGTGAGGCGCACTTGTTTTACCAAAGAGTGATGTGATTGACTAGGGGAATTTTGGTGTTTAATTTGACATGTAAGAGAATCCGAGGCACAGTATTCAAAATCACCAAGTTGTGCTTCTCTACATATTTTATAGAACACATAGTTTCGATCCACGAATAAGACATATAGGATACATAGCAACATCATATTTTGATGGCCAGATTTGAATGCTGACTTATGAGAATATTCAAGGCCAAAAGTTGTCTTCTCTAGCACTTTTTGCACTCTGCTTTTCGATTGGTCTTGTGCTTTACCGTGATGATCTAATTTCTTTTTAAGGTGAACAATGCTGCTGTCTTGGGATGCCTTGTGGATGCTGATGGTTTAAGAGCAGGCGGCATGGGAAATGTATGGTTTTCGTTTCTCTGGTCATGGTGTATGGAGGGAAACGTAATTGAACTCCTTCTGTAAGATGACATGATGAGCTCCTGAAATTTTAAGATGCATATTCCGTGTTGGACCATGCCAATTCTGTGACCTCTGATTGTCCTAACATTCTCTGTGGAATGATGCAGAAGCAACTTAAGTGGAGTGAAATCTCGACGGGGACATACGAGTTAACTGAAGAGTGCATTAACATCAACTATTACGGTGCCAAAAGGATGGTTGATGCACTCATTGGCCTCCTCCAACTATCTGACTCGCCGAGGATTGTTAATGTTTCCTCCGGCGCCGGGAAGCTTGTGGTAAGAAGTGCCAAAGTACATTATTCCGGAGTTAGTTCCCAGTAACTAAAGAATGGAAATTCACCATTGAGTTATCCCATCGAAGGCAAAACCCATTATAACAATATAATACTACAAAGATATCACTTCGAGATCTTCTTTTGAAATCGAATTACATGACTAGTTTCCCTAGAGAATAAATAAATTTTCAGAATCATCTTTCTAACCTTGTGATCAGTTTTTCCCGGATGGCTGGGCTAAGAACGTCTTTAGCAATGCCGAATGCCTCACGGAAGAAAAGGTGGACGAGGTATTGAAGGAGTTTCTAAAAGATTCTAGGCAAGGTTCTCTCGCGACCAAAGGCTGGCCAGCTTCTCATTCTGCTTATATAGTTTCTAAAGCGGCGTTAAACGCTTACACGAGGATTTTAGCAGCCAAGTACCCCAAGTTTCGTGCAAATTGCGTCTGCCCTGGATTTGTCAAGACGGATATATTGCACCAGACTGGTTTCTGGACACCGGAAGAAGGTGCGGAGGGTCCCGTGAGTCTGTCCTTGCTGCCCGATGATGGCCCATCTGGCCGATTCTTTCAAGGGACGAAAGAATCGTCCTTCGTCTCGTATGAGGATGATTATTATCTTCCAAATGGCGAAAAGTTTGTCCTTCCTGATTTTAATTGAAGATGTTTCGTCTTCAAATGAGGGAATGTAGGCATTTGCAATATCCTGCCTTTGTGTGAGATGTAGACAAGTGGAATAGCTACTGATACAAAAAAGAGAATAATCACTTTCCCCTCCAATAAGGATTTGAAATATGTTGTTCGATGGACCATTCATGTAAGGTTTACACCTTGATAATTGGATGAATAACTTTGTATTGATTCCAACTTTAGTCACAGATGATGAAGGTGCACTCCTCAGTAATTGTCTCTCTGGGAATTGACCCAAGCAGCGAAATACTTTTACCAAAGGTTGATTTTTGGTTTTTATCGAATCTAGTTCAGAGGTGATTTGGAGAGGAATTAAATTGGGCAATAATAATCAAGAACAACTTAATCTACATTATAAATAATTGTCAAAATTGAAAATTGATAAATTAAAACTGAGAAAACACAGACGTGTTTTTGTTGATGATCCCATTTACAACAATTCAACGAGGCTTTATATAGCCTCCTACAAAGTGTAACTGCCTATATTTACAAGTGATTACAACTCCTCAATTATCATTGGACTTAACCGTCACTGAGTATCTTCATCTTCAATTAGCATCTTCAATTTCTCTTCTTCCTTCAGTTTCTCTATATCCGACATTTAGCCAAATTTGTGAAGTGTCCAAATTTTGGACGGAGTTGTTCAAACTCCTTGGGTCAGATTTGAACTTCTCCACAAACATGCGTCCACAAACCGATGGACAAACAAAGCGAACCAATGCCCTTATCGAGCTCTACTTGCTCACAAAATGAGCTCTTTTTGCGACATGTCGTGAGCGCAAGCCAAAATGATTGGCTTAAACCGCTCGACGTGGTGCAATTCTCATTCAACTTACACAAGAACAGGTCGACTGGCTGAAGTCCATTCGAGATAGTGATGGGCCAACAACTGCTCACCCCTGATACCATAGCCACGGTGTACAAAGGTAGTAGTCCTTCAGCTTTCAAGTTTGCCAAGGAGCGACAAATGGAGACCAACCTGGCCCAATCTTGTCTTTACAAGGTGGCAAAACGGAAGAAAAAATTTGCTAATGTGGACATATTTTTATAGCTTTATAATAATATTTTTGATTTTTTCTTCTTATTTTTTCCTTTTTCTTGTAGTCGGCCCTTTCCAGCCGTCAATCAAAAAAAGGGTAAAGAAAAGAAAAAAAAATGAAGAAAAAACCAAAAAAAAAATTTAAAATTTAAAAGAAAATTTTTAAAAAGCTAATGTCAGTACTGACTATGTTATGTAGGACGACTGGCATCCACGTTAATAATTTTCGGCCAAAATTTATTGGATGAATTCAATTGGCAAAAATGCAAAAGGTTTAGGACTAAATTGACACAAATACAATAGATTTAGAACTTTTTTTACACTTTTATCGGCTTAAGTCTCACCGGTGTTCCATGTAAGTATGGTCAAGCTATATCACAAGGGCCTAGATGATCCAAAGCGCATGAAGTCACATCAAACACCAATGGGAATTTGAGTCGCACAAGATCAGGAAGTCAAATCCATCATAACCTTGACCCAAAAAAAAAAAATCCATCATAAGCAGAAGTTATGTTCATCGAAAATATTACCCCCACCTTCATGAGTTTATGGCGAAGTGGAGGAAAGGAGAACACTAGAAGTGTCAAACGTTGTGTAGAACACTCATTTTAGTGCTAAAAATTTCCGTCGGGTCATTTAAATTCCAAATCGAGAAAAAAATGATTACTAAAATGTCTCCAGTGAGATATTCCGCCAAAATTATACGTGGTATTAATATTTAATATTTTGATATAAAGTGTCATTTAAAAAAAATGACTCCACGTGGGCTTACACGTGGACTTCTAAACTTTAAAATAAATTGAAATAAATTACAATTAGATTTAAAAGTAAGCTTAAAACTATATTTTTAAAATACAAATTTTATTTAAAATAAATTCAAAAATAAGCTTAAAAAAAATTAAGAGAGAGAGAGAGAGAGAGAGAGAGAGAGAGAGAGAGAGAGAGAGAGAGAGAGAGGTGGAGAACCAGGCGGCGAGGGGGTCGCCGAGCCTCGGTCGGTGGGGGTCACCAGCCACTAGCTAGGGCATGGCAACTCCCGTCGGCCAACCCCCCAACCCATGGTGAGGCAGCGACAGCAACATCTATGCAAACCCTCGCTGCTTGATTTCCAACGTTGTCTTTTTTTTAAGCTTATTTTAAAATTTATTCAAATAAAATTTGTATTAAAAATTGTTGTCATCTTAGCCATGTCAAAACCACGTAGGAGAGAGAGAATATTAAAAAAACATCATTATTTTTCGTTAGTCCAAATTGACGGAGTTAAAGAAAATGACTCGATTGCACCAATTTGATAAATTTTAAGCTTAAATGCACTTTTTATAAGTTTTAGGACTCAATTGCACTTTCGTAACTAGTTTTAGGACCTCTAATACACATGTCCTTTTTAAAAAAAATTTCTAGTTTTTTTATTTGTTTAATCTGATTAAGTTTGTATTTTTTATTTTTTATTTTTCTATTTCAACTTTTAGCTTCTTTTATTTATTGCTGATTGGATCTGGCGAGCCATGTCGGCTTTAAATATTAATAACAACTGCCTTATCGGATTTCCGACCAAGCAGATCGGAGCTGGCACTCCGAGAGAAACTTTTGATACTGTAGTGAGTGTCCTACATAACATTTAGCACTCATGGTGCTCTTCTCCCTGAAGAGACTACTCGAAAGTGAAGCGAGTTGGAAATCGACAGTCTCTATAGTAATTCCCCAATCAAATCCAACATTTCCACGATGAGGCAACAAGGGCGTCACTGGATTTACTAGGGGAGAATGTCACAGACCAAAGAGCACTAGGTCATCAATCCAAAGGAACCCACATCATTGGTCAGAAAGGGCTCATCATAACCAATAGATTAATTTGGGGCACTTGTTCTCTACTATTGGGTTTGAGTAACAATGATTGATTCTCTCAACCGTTGGATAGAACAAATCTCCATCATTGGAGTGATGGGACGAGGATCAATATCCTACACTGCAAGATCAAGCGAATTTCTTTCATCGGATCGATTAGACAATGATTGATATACTCTACATTAGATCATATAGAAGGTCATTAATTGTAATTAGAAGGACTTTTGTAAATTTGGAGAGCTCTCCCCTCATTTGCATTATCCATTTTATTTGAGCAATGCAAATAACCTAGAGTTTCTCTAACAATTCCGTTCCTTGAGTGTGAGAGTAAGAGTGAGGGCAAAACTTACTTAGGCCGAGTCCAGTGACCCAAGGCCTAAGTGTGGCACGGTTCGCAATTGAAAAAAATCATCTGGGACATACGTTGGTCGATTCACTTCTCTCCAAATCCATGAGCGAAGAGGTACGCTATCCCGTCATTCATGGGGCAAGGCGAGGATGAACCTTACCAGGTTATATAGGCCCTCATTTCAAATCACTTCCTCCTCCATCCATTTTAAACCAATTTTTTGCTCGTTACCATGAGGAAATTCTCCCACTCCATCATGCTTTTATTTTCGATCGAGCTTGGTCAAAAGCAGACCACTGATCTAAAACCTTGTCAGCTTTTAATGAAAGTTTATGTTAATGGTAGGTAAAAGGACATTTTTAGTGCTAAACGTTGTGTACGAAGATCACTTTGGGACTAAAAGTTTCAATCGGATCACTTTAGTGCTAAGTTTTTTGAAAAACGATCATTTTAGTGCCAAGTTCAATTTGCTACAGCGGAAAATCTGACGTGGCAGTATTTTATTATTATTTAAAGATGACGTGGCTCCGGTGAGGTCTAGTCAACAATTAAAGAAGGTAAAAATTGAAAAAAAAATACTAAAAATAAAAATACAAAATTAATTACTTTACAAAAATAAAAAAATAAAAAATGGGAAAAAATCAAAAAGTACAATTTTTTGCAAAATAAATTGAAAAATTAGGTTACAAATTAACAAAATAAGTCAAAACTAAAAATAAAAAAATCCGAACTTTTACAAAACAGGCAGCAAGGCCGTGCAAGCCCTCGCGGCCACCCCCCCGATCGCCCGCAATGGCCGGCGGTGGGCGGGGGCCGGCGGGCCGCGAGCGAGGACTCGCGGGCCCTCACCAAGATCGAGCGAGGGTCGCCGGCCCTCACCCAAATCCGGCCAAGGGTTCAACGACCTCAGCTGGCCATGCCCCACCACTGCCGACCATTGCCGACGGTGGTGGGGGCTGCATGAGCCCTCGCCACTTGGTTCTCTACTTAGAAATGTCCCCCTTTTTTTTTTATAAGTTTAAGGTTTTTTGTTAAATTTTTTAGCTAATTTTTAAATTTATTTTAAATAAAGTTTGTATTTAAAATTAATTTAATTTTTAGCTAATTTTTAAATTTGAATTTGGTTATTTTGATTATTTTAAAGTGTAGATGTCCACGTGGCAGGGCACGTGGATTTATTATTTTTTTAAATGTCATTTTACATTAAAAATTAATTATTAATGCCACGGGGCGGTTTTGGCCGGATAATTTCGCCGGAGGCACCAAATGATCCTTTTGTCTCCGACTTGACACTAAAGTGATTCGATTAAAATTTTTGGTACCAAAGTGATCTCTATACACAACTTTTGGCAAAAAAAATGTCATTTAGACTATTTCTCGGAGTAGTGAGAGTATGCCAATGCCGCCGAGTATGTTTCCCAAGATATGGTTGTTGGGAGTCGAACCTAGAACCTCATCGGTTTAACTGTCTAAGGCCTAGGAAGCTCAACCAACTCGTCCAATGCCCCATTAGCGCCTTTGAGTTTTTTTTTGTGTCTCCTCTTAGATCTAAACTTCAATGTGATAGGAAGTTTCTGTTCTTTTTTGTTCTCTTTCATGAACTGCTGCTTTCTCTCGCTTGGGCCGTCGTCAATCCTATTGTTGGATGTGAAGACAATCACTGGTCTTCCTCCTTTTTGGGACCAAGCCTCGTTAGGTATTAGTCCATGTTCTTGTTTCTCTGATTTTGCCTATGAATATCTTCGATATGATATCCCCATCGAGAAATTCGCTTGGTCCGAAGGTGAAGTTTCTTTTGAAGAGCACGCTGCTTTTCTCCTAAACTGGCTCTCCCGATTCATATTATGTCATTCTTCATCAAGTGTTTCTAGAGAGTCTATCGATTTTGCTTATTCTGTTTCTATCGGACCGAACATCGCTCTTGGCCGGACTACACCTCCCGTGCTGTATAAAGCCATATCATGTGCTCGAACTGTTTTGTTCGACAAGCACCCCGATCCTTTCTTTGGCCCCTTTTGGATCCTCCAAGCGTGAATCAACTTGAAGGATAATCCGTAACATGTTGGTGGAACACATTGCTAAGCAATGGTCACCATGCAAAAGCTTGTTGCTTGCTTCGTCAGACGATTACTAGTTTCAAGATGCACAAAATACCAGATTACGAGACATGAAAATGAAGAAAAAGCCATATGTGGTTCTATTCGTTGTCTTTAAGGTTCCAGTTCAGGCAATCTCTTGCTAAGGAGTCAATTTTTTTGGCAAAGGTCCTTGGTTCTCTCTCTCTCTCTCTCTCTCTCTCTCTCTCTCTCTCTCTCTCTCTCTCTCTCTCTCTCTCTCTCTCTCTCTCAATAACTTCAGTTTAGGTTGAAGCTTAAAAGTCATTGACTGTTGTTAACCAGTGAAATGAACTGGCACTTCCCCAGTTATCGCTCTACTTGGAGGCCACTTAAATAACTCTACTTCTGTTGCCCAAGATAGCTGTATCTCTGCTTTTGTATTAGATGTATCATCAATCAAACCAATTCGGAGACGATTTTCTGTCACCTAACAATCACTTCCTTTTGCCCTATAAGTTCCCATCTTATTGAGCCATTTTCCATGTCCATTTCAAGATCGTCCTCAATGGCGGACTCCAAATCTAAGAGGTAATACACCCACACCCTCAAACCTTTTCATTTTTGTTTAATTCCCTCCAATCTTTTTTGCCATTTTCGGTGTATTCCTTCTTCTTCTTTTTTGCAGGTATGCAGTTGTTACGGCTTAAGTACACTACAAGTGCCAAAACTTATGTACAACGCTCACTTTAGTGTCAAAACTTTCAAAATGATCACTTAAGTGTCAAATATTTTTTAAAAACGATCACTTAAGTACCAACTTTTTTTAAAAACGATCATTTAAGTGCCAATTTTTTTAAAAAATGATCATTTCAATGTCAACTTCACCGAGCCACGTCAGCTCAAATATTAATAAAAATTAACACATGTCGGATTTTCGGTAAGCTACGCCAGCTCAAATTGGAGTTGGCACTAAAGTGATCGTCTTTAAAAGAAGTTGGCACTTAAGTGCTCGTTTTTAAAAAAGTTGGCACGTAAATGATTGTTTTGAAAGTTTTGGCACTAAAGTGAGCGTCGTACACAAGTTTTGGCACTTCTAGTGTTCTTTAGCCTTATTGTTACAGGATCAAACAAAGGCATTCGATTTGCCATATGTAAGCTTTTGGGTTCCAAAGGGATTGTGTGGCACGTCCCTAGGAATCATAACACTGGCCTCGGTATTTCTTTTAGAATCGACAATGGTACCGAATGTTGTGTCCCCAACATCCATGCAGAGTCGATGATGTATTGCAGACAAACTTACTTTAAGTATTGTTGTCATGACAATACTCCTAGAATCCAATCTTCCCTTTGGATAATCTTCAAGAGGACCAATCTCCAATATGACAGTTGGACAATTGTTGTAAAGATCAAGGTAGACGTTGAAGTCGATCAATCAAAATTTTCGTAGATTTGATCGCCCATACGATCAATTTCAGGTTGTCAAAAATAGAGCATTTTGGTCATGGAAGGTACCTTCCCTTCTAAATGATTATTAATCAACCAAGATATCTAGCATGATTGAATATGTCGCATAGATAATCTTGGCCAATCAAAATCTCTGATATAAGGAATCTACACTAGGTTACTACTAGTTGTCGGCGGACGATATAAAATGTCTCAAAATAAGATAGTGACAAGGTTGTTGTTGCAGGTAGTTTGAGTACTCCACTTATAGCCACAATCACCGGTTATATCCAGTTTTCCAGTTATATGAAATCTTTCACCAGGCTTGTGCTTATTAAGACTTTCGGAATCTTCTGCTTATATCTAGCTGCCGTATATTCTGATTATATCTAGCTTTTGCAGGCTTTTGCTAATATCAGGCTCTGATCATATCTGGGTTCAGGGTTATGTCCAACTCTTTCTTGGAAGACACTTCAAGTACGATAGTGATGTAAATCCTCGTAGACTTAATACTTTAGTACCTCCAAGTTCATATGAATTTCCATTCTTCTAGACTTGTTCACTCTGGTTCTTTTAGCGGTTTAGAATCTTCGCAATGATCATATCAAAGGTCCATTCAATGTGGATATTACCAAAAACACAAACAACTCGTGCATTTTTCAAGATCAATATAAAACATGGATAATTTTATCAACTTCAAAATATATCAGGAGGTTTTCTCAACAAACTAAAAATATTGTGTGAATTATTGGATATAATTGAGGTGGGAAATACTGAGAGTCCTTGACTGGCTTGAGTGCTGCAATCTCTGTTTTATCGCTTAACTTGTAGTTGTGTCACTCTTTCCGTGGATGTAGGTCGCAACGACCAAAGCATATGAATCTAGTGTCTAATTAATAATTTTTGTTCCGCAAGATAGCTATATCTCTGCTTTTGTACATGATGTTGGTAAATTATCAATCAAAAGTGTTGGATGATGTTTTTCTGTCATTGCTTTCTTAGAAATAGGGCCTGTCCCAATTAGTGAAATACCTTTCATCAAAGGTTGTTCTTTGGATTTTTTAAAACGGGTACAGTGACGATTGAAACATGAATTGAATTGCCTAACAAGGATCAAGAAATACAATTGAACGAAAGAAATGCAAGTATTGGAAATTGAAATATTGCTAAACTGAGAAAATACATAAGTTTATTTTATGATGATGTGTATATATACAAATGCCACACAACCTTCTATAAACTATAAAGTATAACTGCCCATAACCAATTAATACTCTAATGATGGTTACAATCACATCTCCGTAACATTAGACCCATGATCACATGTCGACCTTATCCACGGGCGGTTACAACATCTCAAGAGCCATTGGACTTAACCGTCAATTTGTGTCTTCATCTTCCGTTGGCATCTTCATTTTGTCTCATTTCTTCATTTTTGAGCATTCAACACTTTAACAAATTTATGAATTGTAAATTGTTGACCGATCGCCATCGTATACCAACAACAGTATACCACGATTTTCGATTATCTTGATGTTATCGATAAGTGTTTCTATTATCGAGAACTTATCGATTAACAAATCGAACTTAACACCGAGCTGGCTATTCACTTAAATTGACATGTAGATTATAAAGATTTGGTCACTTTTTGGTGTAAACATATGCCACTTTTAAAAGATTTAAAGCTTTTTAATTCTTTTAAATATTTGAAAAGGTACATTTGATTACCTCTGACGATTCGACTGGACGTGTACTAATGCTTATGGCCCTTCAAAACTCACGATATGATAGTTACTTTTTCCCTCAACCCAAAAATGTGGCACTAATGTATCAGTTTGTAATTTTTGGTTGTGTTAACTCTTCGTTCAATTGGATTTCAAGCAATTTTTCTTGTTAGACTTTTCTCAACAACTGCCAGAAAAAAGTCCTAACCTTCTCTCCCAAACACACACCGATCTAGGTTACTAGAGAAGGGGCTAATACTCTTTTCTCCCTCGTGAACAAGGTCCTGCGTCTACTTACTTCTCATATGTATGCGGTATACAAATGGGTCCAGGCTTCAAAGTCCTTTATGAAGCTAATTCCTAACAGCTTCAAAGTCCTCTATATAAATTAGTAGTTGTGTGGAATTTATACAAGTGGAATGGATACGGATCTAAACAAGGGAATAACTAGATCAAAATAGAGAATAAAAACTTCACTTTCCCATTGAATAAGGATTTGAAATATGTTTTTGAGTGGACCATTCATATAAAGTTTACATGCTCTTCATTCATATATGTTATTTCAACTCCGGAAAAAAAAGAAAAGAAAAAAAAAACCATGCCTCAAAAATTTGGTTTACCTGAAAACTATAAGATTTGAGATGCGCTACTACCAAATCTAAGCAAGAGATATGAAAATCATGGATTCATTCTCTAGATTGTAATAACAAAGCCTCCCTGGTTTAGTTTTATGGTTTTGCTTGGCCATATTTTTAGAGTTGCTAAAATAAACAAAGTTATTAATAAAAGCGATACTTGCTTTATAACATTTCAATTCGAGTCTTTTGATGAGTTGTCTTTGTGCTCTAATATATAAAAGAATTGATTTTGTAATAATCTTTGGATGACGGTAAGATCGATAGTCTATTTTGAACCACAAAAAAAAAATTAACAATTAGTTAAAAATTATTTTGGGGTCCATTCTTTAAGAATTTGTGACTTTCAAAATATTGTGATTCTCTTAGTCACCTAAAGTCTGTTGTACTGGCAAAGCCCAACATATAATAATTATGCCAAAGCTTGGGCTTCATCATACAATCAGTAGACTACTTTTGTTTCTTGATTTGGGAAATATTTTTCTAACAATGAACGCTTGTATCATATATAAAATTGAATAAATGAAAAAAAAATTCACCGTTTATGAAAATGTCTAAACATAACTTGTTATTGTTATTGAATATTTTCTACTGACTAATTAGTTCAGGAGATGCAAACGAATATTATTTGTTTACTAGAGGAAAATGTTGAAATGGGAAGGTATTAGCCGACCCTCGAGTAGAACCCTCCAGCGGCTCCTTCTATTGGGTTTGAGGCAAGTTTTTTTTTTTTTTTTTTTTTTTTTTTTATGCTGACAAAGTCTGAGAAGTCTTTTTCCGTTAAAAAACCTAGGCTCTCTCTCTCTCTCTCTCTCTCTCTCTCTCTGCAGGTTATGAACCATGCTTCCTCCTCACGCGTCCCCATCCCACTTTCTCCGAAGGTGGGGATTCGAACCTCCTATCTCCCTCTTACCAAATGGGTAGAGTGGCCATCCCCCAGTGATTAATAACTTGAGTTTAGGTTGCTAGAGAAATAACTTCAGTTTGAAGAAGGAAAAAGGATTAGCTCCCTGGAGCTAATCCTTTTTGCTTCTTCCCTTATGGTCCTACTCCAACATACTTCTTACATGTACATGGTAAATAAGTAGGCTGAAGCTTAAAAGTCATTGACTGTTAACCTTTGAAATGAACTGTCACTTTACCAGTTATCGCTCGACTTGGAGGTATCTTAATAACTCTGTTTCTGTTGCCCAAGATAACTGTATCTCTGCTTTTGTGTGAGATGTTGGTTAATTATCAACGAAAAACCTATTCGAAAACAATTTTCTGTCACCTAACAATCACCTCCTTTTCCCCTATAAATTCCCATCTTGTTCAACCCATTTCCATGTCCATTTCTTGTTCATCGTCCATGGCAGACTCCAAATCTAAGAGGTCCTCAAACCTTTTCTTTTTTCGTTCAGCTCCTTCCACTTATTTTTTCCCATTTTCGCTGTACTCCTTTCTTTTCTTTCCTTGTTATTGCAGGTACGCAGTTGTTACTGGATCAAACAAAGGCATTGGATATGCCATATGCAAGCTTTTGGCTTCCAAAGGGATTGTGGTGGTATTGACCGCAAGAGATGAGAAGAGAGGACTTGAAGCTGTGGAGAAGCTTAAACTAGAGTCTGGCCTCTCTAAACATGTCTTCTTCCACCAACTCGATGTCTCCAATCCTGCCA
The DNA here is from genome assembly GCF_020921035.1 of Rhodamnia argentea. Taxonomy (NCBI): domain Eukaryota; kingdom Viridiplantae; phylum Streptophyta; class Magnoliopsida; order Myrtales; family Myrtaceae; genus Rhodamnia; species Rhodamnia argentea. Next base: position 5,823,179 of record NC_063158.1, read on the forward strand.
GCGTTTCATCTCTGGCAGACTTTGTTAAGCACCAATTTGGAAAGCTCGATATTCTGGTACGTCCCTAGTAATAATAAGACTGGCCTCGGTGTTTCTTTTAGAACCAACGAAGATACATGAATGTTGTATCCCCAACACCTATGCAGAGTAAATGGCATATTTCAGATAATCTTACGGTAGTACTATTAACATTTTATCATACTATTAAGAGTGCATTAGCGCAAGTGCGTGAAAAGTGTAATATAGAGAAGAGAATTCTTGATGTACCTGGAACTGGGGAATAGATTGACATATGAGTTTAAGGGTTGGGATGCCGTCACATAGCTGTGACTAGTGATGACTATGAGACCAGCCCACAGCTCTAATTTGGACACCAACACCATACTCTTACCAGGAATATGTTCGCATTTTCCTTATCTGAGGCACATTTGTTTTTCTAAAGAGTGATGTGATTGACTAGGGGGATTTCGTTGTTTAATTTGACATGCAAGAGAATTCCCTATATTCATGAAATCTGAGGCACAGTACTCAAAATCACCAACTTGTGCTTCTCTACGTATTGTATAGAACATATAGTTTCGATCCATGCATAGGACATATAGGATACATCACGACATCGTATTACATCCATCCATGTGTTCTGTAATACAAGGATGTACACATGGCTTATATACAGATGACAAATGTTTCACCTCATTTTTTAACCTTCAATCTAGTCAGTTTAAGATGGAGTCTAGTCAGTTAATGATTGAGTTTGTTGGCCATATTTGAATGAGGACTTATGAGAATATTACAGGGCAAAAGCCTAGCGCTTTTGCACACTGCTTTTAGATTGGCCTTGTGCTTTTATTGCAGAAGAAAGACTTGGTGATAAAATTTGTTTTCCAGGTGAACAATGCTGCTGTCTTGGGATGCATTGTAGATGCTGATGCTTTAAGAGCGTCCGGAATTGGAAAGGTATGGTTTCCGTTTCTCTGATCATGGTGTTCAGATATAAACTTAATTGAACTATCAATTGTCTCGATCCCGAAAGTGGCGCTAGTTATCCACTTGAAGGTCATGGCAAAAAGACCTCTGCGATATTTGTTGTCGTCTATTCAGTCTTGTGGAATTATTACAAGGGATTCTTTCATGAGAGCCTGATTGCGACTGAAGTTGTGACACGTTGTCTTAATAAGATCTTCCTGGTTAGGAATAAAAGTCGCAAAAAGAAGAAGCACTCAAGAATCAGCCGGCGTGAATTAGCATTGTGATCCAAACGCAATGTACCTTGATCTTTTTTCTTGTAGCTAACTCCTACTATAAGATGACATGATGAGCTCCTGGAATTTTAAGATGCAGATTCCGTGTTGGACCATGCCAAATCTGTGACCTCTGACTGTCCTTCCTAACATTCTCTGTGGAATGATGCAGGAGCAACTTAAGTGGAGTGAAATCTCGACGACGACATACGAGTTAACTGAAGAGTGCATTGACATCAACTATTACGGTGCCAAAAGGATGGTTGATGCACTTATTGGCCTCCTCCAACTATCAGACTCGCCGAGGATTGTTAATGTCTCCTCCGGTGCCGGGAAGCTTGCGGTAAGAAGTGTCATAGTACGTTATTCCAGAGTTAATTCCCCTTAACTAAAGAACGAAAATTCACCCTTGAGTTATCACATCGAGCAAACCCCATTTTTGCAAGAGAATACAAAGATATCACTTCAAGATCTTCTCTTGAAATCGAATTTCACGAAGCTTTACGTTAAGCTAGACTAGTTTTTCTATAGAATGAATACCATTTCAATCATCTTCTAACCTTGTGATCAGTCTTTCCCGGATGGATGGGCTAAGAACGTCCTTAGCGATGCCGAATGCCTCACCGAAGAAAAGGTGGATGAGGTATTGAAGGTGTTTCTAAGAGATTTTATGCAAGGTTCTCTGGAGACCAAAGGCTGGCCTGCTTCTCATTCTGCTTATGTAGTTTCTAAAGCGGCGTTAAATGCTTACACAAGGATTTTAGCAGCCAAGTACCCCAAGTTTCGTGCAAATTGCGTCTGCCCTGGATTCGTCAAGACGGATATATTGCACCAGACCGGTTTCTCGACTCCGGAAGAAGGCGCGGAGGGTCCCGTGAGTCTGTCCTTGCTGCCCAATGACGGTCCATCTGGCCGATTCTTTCAAGGGATGAAAGAATCGTCCTTCCTTTCGTATGAAGATATTGTCCTTGCAAATGGCGAAAAAATTATGATTCCTAATTTTACCTGAAGGTGTTTCAATTTCAAATGAAGGAATGTATACATTTGCGGTATATTGCCCCTCCCACTCGCACGGGTTCTTCTATTGAATGAAGAGGTTGCCCATTTTATTTTTGTGAGATGTAGACGAGTGGAATAGCGACTGATAGATAAGAGAGAATAGTTAAGGGATAACAGCAAAACAAGAATTTTGATTTCCACTCTAATAAGGATTTAAAATAAGTTATTGTATTATTGGCGGAATTGTGAAGTCTGATAGAGAAAAGTAATATACAAAGCTTTTAGTGCTAACGGCGTACATGTGATTTCTATGATCACTATATATGCGCTAAACTCATGCTATATATTGGGGAAACATCTTTTGTATTTATAATGCCGAAGCTTGAAACAGTGAAACTTGTAATTTTGATACTGATATTGTTAATGGAGAGATTACCTAATGCGGTACATTGACTGTTCTCCATCTAATTTTGAAAGGGTTTTGCGCGTAAACAATATTTGCTTATTATTTTTTCTCTTCAAAGGTTCGCGTTCCTAATAGTAAGGTTTACACTATTGATTGTATGAACCTCTCTATATTGATTTCCTACTCTCAAATGGAGATCGTGCCTAAAAATTGTGATTAGTCAACTAACTGTTAAGATTCAAGATGCGCAAACATTAAATCAAATCGAGAGACATATCATGGAGTCAATCTCTAGATTGTAACCAAAAAAGTATCAAGTTTTTTTTTTTTCTTTCTTTTTTGAGGTTTTGCTTGGTTATGTTTTGGACATAGCTAAAATTAAAAAGTCGCTCAGAAAAAGAGATACTTGCTTCACATTATTTGAATGCGAGTCTTTCGGTGAGTTGTCTGGTTGCCGCTAAGCTATAATAACCATGTCAAAGCTTGTGCCGTCCTCAGATGATGAATAGACTTATTTGAAATAAAATCCACAATTTTTTATTCATGATCTTTCAAGGTTCCAAGAACTTTTTTTTTCTTTTTTGGTCGAAAGGTTATGCAGCTGTTTATTATATATTAGAATGTCATCCATCGCGGGGAATGCATTAGACCAATAAAGAAAGTCTTGTTATCTCCTTGTTGTAAAACATCAAATTATATGTCTAATGAAGAGCAAATCCGTCCTATGTCTTTCGCATTTTAATTTGAGCAAAATAAAGTGTACATAAGTGAACCGTAAGAAAAATATTATTTGCAATCATTTTTATGTTGATAATTTTAACGTGACATGTGAAAAATAAAACTGTATTCAATTGTTTAAGTTGGATTTTTTACTTAATTTCACATGTATGTCATTTTTCTTTGCTTTTTTTTTTTTTATGTCAAGAAGGGTCACCAGCGACCCTCGCCGACTGCAAAGCCCTCACTCATACTAGGCAAGGCGGCATTCACCCGCGGCCGGTAGCACTGCGAAGGCCTCTCATAGAGTTATTGTGGCCTCGTTGGCCACAGGCGAGGGCATGCAAGCCCTTGCTAGATTTAGGTGAAGCCACCTTGCTCGTGGCCGGTAGTGTTAGAATACACAAGTGAGTTATGTTAGAAAGTCCCACATCAGAGAAATAATATAGTGTTGAGCAATTAATATATCTTAGTTAGCTCATAACTCATCAATTTAAGCTTTTGAGTGAATGTTGATCTAACTGGATATGTTGACGGGTTCGAACTTGAGCTTTCTCTTAGCGATCTCCCCACCGATCTCCTTGGGTGAAGGTAACAAATGGTATATCGATGTTTTTAATTTATGACACTCAATTGGAAACAGATTGATATTTCTTGTGCTGACTATCTTTAGATGTTCTCCTTGAGTTCGGTCTTACATTATCTCATCTTGATTTTTAAACAGATTGATGTTTCTTATGCTGACCATCTTTAGACGTTCTCCTTGAGTTCGGTCTTACATTATCCCATCTTGATTTTTCTTTCGTACCGTGAATGCCCACCCTCTCTCTCTCTCTCTCTACTGAGCCTACACAGGAACTGCGTCATTGCATACCTCATCCGTGATATTTTCCTGCACCACTCGTTACTTGTGGTCAGGAGAAAGAACAAGCACCAGTGACTTGCACAAGATAAGCTGCGAGTCCATGACCTTGCACCTTGTGTTGTGTGTGAGTAAACAAGCAAAAGTAACAGTGAAAACTTCCCAGTAGCTACAGTTTGGAATCAAAATGGCAGAGTCAACAAAGAGGTATACTCTAATTCTCTCGTGTTGAATCCCGTTTCTTCTTCCTCTTGCGTGCAGGGACTTTCTTATCCTTCTATTTTCGGTATTTAGCTCCGCAGTCGTTGCAGAGAATTCCTCATTCATCAAAAGAAAACAGGGGAAAATTAGGACAGAAACAAGAAAGGCCTTACCTTTGCATGTGCAAGATAAAGAATTTATGTTTAACGTTGTTTTCCTATGGAGAAAAGACTGTCTGGGTTTTGAAAATCTCTTCAGATTTTGTCTTCACTGAAAAAGAAAATGAAGACCGTTCCCACTTTTCATTGTTCTGTTTTCTTGGGTATATGAAATGCAGAATTTCTTTTTGAAATTGAAACTAGAAGAACATGTTGGTTTGTTGCCCCATCATAGAAAAACTTCTTGAAACAAACGGTCCCTGAAGATGCGGACGGAAAAAGACATTACTAGCCATCGCTCTAGTCCGATGGCCGGGACTCTCGCCGGATATTGGGTGAGGGCCTGCCCTCGCTGCATTCGAAAAACATGCAACTATTATTAAGAATTATTCATGTCAGCGTTAGCCGGTCAAATGGACTGAGTTGGCATAATTGCAAAATGTTAGGACTAAATTGGCACAATTGTAATAGAATTAAGGCTTTTTTTGGTAATTTTCCTATTCGACCCATTTCCATATCTATTTCAAGTTAATCATCAGTTGCAAACTCCACATCTAAGAGATAACAAACCCATTAACCCTCAAACCTTTTTCTTCTTTGAATTCCTTCCAATTTCGTTTTTTCCCCATTTCCACTGTACTCCTTTTATTCTATTTTATTGTTGCAGGTATGCAGTTGTAACAGGATCAAACAAAGGCATTGGATTTGCCATATGCAAGCTCTTGGCTTCCAAGGGGATTGTGGTGGTATTGACTGCAAGAGATGAGAAGAGAGGACTGGAAGCTGTGGAGAAGCTCAAACTAGAGCCTGGCCTCTCTGACCATGTCTTCTTCCACCAGCTTGATGTCTCTGATCCTGCCAGCGTTTCATCTCTTGCGGACTTCGTTAAGTGCCAATTTGGAAAGCTCGATATTCTGGTATGTCCACTAGGACTCATAATACTCGCCCTCGGTATTTCTTTCAGAACAAAGAAAGATACGGAGTGTTGTGTCTCCAGCATCTATGTAGAGTTGATGATGTATTGCAGATGAGCTTACTGTAGTACCATGAAAACTTTATCAGTACTATTAAGAGTGCATTAATGTAGGTGCAAGAAAAGTGCAATATCGAGAAGAGAATTCTTACCCTTCAATCTAGTCAGTCTAAGATTGATTTTAATGGCCAGATTGGAATGCTGTCCTATGAGAATATTAGAGGGCAAAATTTGTCTTCTCTAGCACTTTTTGCACTGTGTTTTACGATTGGCCTTGTGCTTGTGATGATAGAATTTCTTTTCCAGGTGAACAACGCTGCTATATTGGGATGCATTGTTGATGCCGATGCTTTAAGAGCAGCCGGCATCGGAAAGGTATGGGTTTTGTTTATCTGATCACTGAGAGGGGTGCTTGTTATCCACTTGAAGGTCACGGCAAATACTGCTCTGTGACGTCTACTGTCATCTATTCAGCCTTGTGGAGTGATTGCAAGGGATTCTTTCATAAGAGCATGACGCGAATTATTGCACTGAGGTCGTGACACTTTCGCTGTTTTAATAAGTTTTACCGGGTTAAGAAAGAAAGCCGTGGAAAGAAGCATTCAAGAATCAGCCGGTTTGAACTAGCTTTGTGCTCCAAACACAATGTACCTTGATATGATTTCTTGCAGCTAACTCCTTCTATAAGACGACATGATGAGCCCCTGGAATTTTAAGATGCATATTCCGTGTTGGACCATGCCAATTCCGTGACCTCTAACTGTCCTTCGTAACATTCTCTGTGGAATGATGCAGGAGCAACTTAAGTGGAGTGAAATCTCGACAACGACATACGAGTTAACTGAAGAGTGCATTAACATCAACTATTGCGGTGCCAAAAGGATGGTTGATGCATTCATTGGCCTCCTCCAACTATCTGACTCGCCAAGGATTGTTAATGTTTCCTCTGGCGCCGGGAAGCTCGCGGTAAGAAATGTCGAAGCACATTATTTCAGAGTTAGTTCCCAGTAACTATAGAATGGAAATTGACTATTGAGTTATCACAACGCAAAACGCATTTTTGCAAGAGAATACATAGATATCACTTCGAGGTCTTTTCTTGAAATCGAATTACATGGCTAGTTTCCCTAGAGAATGAATAAATTTTCAATCATCTTTCTAACGTTGTGATCAGCTCTTCCCGGATGGCTGGGCTAAGAACGTCTTCAGCGATGCCAAATGCCTCACGGAAGACAAGGTTGACGAGGTATTGAAGGAGTTTCTAAAAGATTTTAGGCAAGGTACTCTGGGGACCAATGGCTGGCCAGCTTCTCATTCTGCTTATATAGTTTCTAAAGCGGCGTTAAACGCTTACACGAGGATTTTAGCAGCCAAGTACCCCAAGTTTTGTGCAAATTGCGTCTGCCCTGGATTCGTCAAGACGGATATATTGCACCGGACCGGTTTCTTGACTCCGGAAGAAGGGGCGGAAGGTCCCGTGAGTCTGTCCTTGCTGCCCGATGACGGCCCATCTGGCCGATTCTTTGAAGGGACGAAAGAATCGTCCTTCGTCTCGTATGAGGATGATTATTATCTTCCAAATGGCGAAAAGTTTATCCTTCCTAATTTTAATTGAAGATGTTTCGTCTTCAAATGAGGGAATGTAGGCATTTGCAATACGTTGTCTTTGTATTAATTTCTGCTTTCAAATAAAAATCATGCCTGAAAGTTCTAATTGCTCAAATAACTATAAGATTTGAGGTGCGCAAGTGTCAAATCTAAGCAAGAGACATGCAAATCATGGAGTCAATCTGTAGATTGTAACCAAAAAACTGCCTTGTTTGGTTTTGAGGTTTTGCTTGGTTTAATTTTCGACGTAACTACAATCATATAAGATACTAAGAAAAGTGATAGTTGCTTCACAATGTGTTTGCCAGTAGCATTAATAGTATCATGAGATTTTGATTGCACTTCACTAATGTTATCTGTCATACATCATCAACCCTGAATAGATTTAATGGATTTTTTTTTTTAAGGGAAAGAGGACAAAACCAAAACTCATCTTTCTTGAAAGGTGGAAGAAAATAAAGCCGCTTCATTAAGAAATTAAAAAATTAGATTAGAAAAGGGCCCGCTATGAATAAAAAAAAAAAAGGAAAAAAGGCTGGAATCTACACATTGGTTCTTTTTTTTTTTTTTTTGCAATTTTTGTTGAACCGTATGCATCAAAAGGTGCATGTACGGCTATTAAGAGATACAAATTTTATCCTAATCAACCGACTTTATCGAGAAAGATTACTTTTTTAGGCCAAGAGGTTGATAGCGAGATTTCAAATCAACTTATTGGTCTTACAGTATATCTCATTATAGAGAATGATAACAAGGATCTGTATTTATTTATAAACTCTCATGGCGGATGGGTAACTCTTGAAATAGCTATTTATGATACTATGCAATTTGTGCAACCTGATGTGCATACAATATGCATGGGATAAGCCGCTTCAATGGGATCTTTTATTCTGGTTGGCGGAGAGATTGCCAAACGTCTAGCATTTCCTCACGCTTAGCGCCAATGAGTTTTTTAAGAACAAAAAAAAAGGCTATGCCTTCGCCATAATAAATAGGAATATTAAGTAATAATAGCATGGCAATTCGAATTCGATATGAGAAATTTTTTGTTTCAAAACATTAGATTATATTTTGAAAGAGTAGTATGAAATTAGTATAAAAATAAAGGGTATTCTCGATTTTATCTTATTTATCGGTGACCGTTACCATTTTGGCGTCACAAACATTTTTGTTTTCACAACAGAAAACTTTTAACAATATTTATGTTTTTGTTATGAATGGGTACACAAAAAAACTTTGGGATTGCTAATCACAGATGAGATAAATATATAAAAAGCAATGGAGCCATCTTAGTATTTTTTTTAACTGCTCCGAAAGGAAGGATGGTAATTGGATCATTTGCCGATCCGAATCAGATAAACCCCGTATCTAATCTATATATTTTTCTCTTTCTTCGATCGAAATGGAAGGTAAAGTGAATTCTATTGTATAGTGTATGCAATGCACAAAGGATACCTATATAGTTGCTCAATTCTATCTTTCTTTTTTTTATTATTCTTTATATCTTCTTCTCACCTCATCATGCGCGATAGAAGAACCATTTGTTATATTATCGGGATAATGATACATCAACCTACGAGTTCTTTTATGAGGCACAAATGGGAGAAAATATCTCCTTTAATAAGGAGCTGGTCAATGATACTCGAACATGTACTTATTTTGAGTGCTTATTTATTTTCTATTGGTATCTATGGATTGATCACGAGTCAATATATGATTAGAGTCCTTATGTGTCTTGAACTTATCCTCAATGCGGTTAATATAAATTTCGTAACATTTTCAGGTTTTTTGGATAGTCGACAATTAAAAGGAGATAGTTTCTCCACTTTTGTTATAGCTATTGCAACGGCCGAAGCAGCTATTGGATTAGCTATCGTTTCGTCAATTTATCGTAACAGAAAATCAACTCATATCAATCAATCAAATTTGTTGAATAAATGAACAAATAAGTAGTATTAATTATATATTATTAATTGTAGAAATCAGAATATTCATCAATTCAAATTAGCATGTACAATACGTAGGTTTGAGAAAAACATAAGAAATCAAAGTATCTTGGGCCGATCTCATGACTCAATCCGGAATTCGATTGATTAGAAAATTATGGTAAAATCCATTGAATCGTCGAGTGTCTAAATATATGATACATTTACAAGTTTACTAGATCGAAAATTGATGATATTAAAAAACTTATAGATCCGATGTCACATTCGGTAAAGATTTAGGATATATGTATAGGATAAAGCTAAGCAAATTGCTTCTGCTCCAAGAACAGAGGACTGTGTTGGTTGTAAGAGATGTGAATCCGCCTGTCCAATGGATTTTTTTAGCACTCAAGTTTATTTGTGCCATGAAACAGCTCGAAGCATGGGTCTAGCATATTAATGTTCCATAAAAAATACGTAAATACATTTTGAATTCAATTGATTTTTTTTACCAACAAAAACCCATTCTCGAAAATAGATAATATATTATTCTTTTTTCTTTATTGAGTATGGATTTTTTTTGTCCAAGTGCATCTTGTCTTTACCACGAATTATTTTCCTTGGTTAACAATAATTTGTACTTTTGCCGATATTCGCAAGTTCTTTAATTTTCGTTCTACCTCATAGAGGAAATAAGGTAATAAGGTGGTATACTATATGTATATGCTTATTAGAACTCCTTTTAATTACCTATACATTTTTTTTTATCATTTTCAATTGAATGATCCATTAACCCAACTAAAAGAGGATCATAAATGGATTCATTTTTTTTATTTTTACCAGAGATTGGGAATAAATGGACTTTCTATAGGACCTATTTTACTGACATGATTTATCACCACTTTAGCTACTTTAATGGCTCGGCCGATTACTCAAGATTCCCGATTATTCCATTTTCTGATGTTAGCAATGCACAACAGTCAAATAGGGTCATTTTCTTCTCGAGACCTTTTACTTTTTTTCATCATGTGGGAGTTAGAATTAATTCTCGTTTATCTACTTCTATTGATTTTTTTTGAGGGAGGGAGGGAAGAGACGTCTGCATTCCGATGCAAAATTTATTTTGTACACTACGGGGGGTTCCATTTTTCTATTAATAGAGGTTTTGGGTATTGGTTTATGTGGTTCCAACAAACCAGCATTAAATTTGGAAACATTAGCTAATCAATCATATCTGGTGGCACTGGAAATACTATTCTATATTGGATTTCTTATTGTTTTTGCTGTTACATTACTGATTATACCCTTACATACATGGTTACCAGACACGGCCGGTTCGGTGGAACCGCCGGTTCCGGGCCGGTTCCGGTTCCGCTTCGGAACCGCCGGTTCATTCCGATTCATTTTTAATAATAATTTTTAAAATAATAAATAATAAAATAAATATAATAAATTATAAATTATAAAATACAATTAAATTGTACATTGTAATAAAATATGGGCAAAAAAAAAAAAAGGAATGGGCTTGAACTTAATGAATTATCATTAAGCGCCTACATATATTCTTGGGGATAGAAGAATCAAAGCTCATGTAGTTCTTTTACCTTTGAGAACCCCAACTTACCTCATCGTCAATCGTCGCTACCCGTTGTGGTACCCGTGGCGGTGGTATCTCCAACATCATCACTAAAAAATTCGTGTTCACAATCTAACTCTTGGTGTCGATATTTCGCCCTCGTCCAATCGCCGACACAAGCTTGAGCTTCCACAGAGTCCGAGCTTAATCTTGAACGGCGAGCGTCCAAAATTAATCCTCCAGCACTAAATGCTTGTTCAACTGCAACCGTTAAAGAAGGGGTTGCTAATATTTGACGAGCGATGAGGGCGAGAATTGGATACTCGATTTGGTGACTCTTCCACCACTTCGAGATTTCGAAATCTGTACTATGTTCTGCATCACGAAACTCAAATTGAGTGGTTAAATATTTTTCTAATTCAGAAATACTACCTGTTGCCCCCTTTTTTTTTTTTTTTTGCCTACTCTTAAGCATATTATACCCTCTACTAAGTGAACTACCACCTTCGCTACGTGAGGCAGTAGATTGTAAAGATCCGTAATCACTTAAACCATATCTACTACAAAATTCTCCATATAATGCTACTATAGATTCTTTAACATGTCCTAATATATTTGAAATATCTATTGAATCTTCCAAATGTAAACAATCATGATAATACACATTCAAATAATCTTGTAAACCTTCTAATTTAATACGTGGATCAAAAACAATACCATCTAAATAGACAAGAGGAATTTGCAAATAATAATGCAACCATTTTTCTCGCATTACTAAAATAGTTCGACCTAATTCGGTATCATTTTCATATTCACTAAAAACACTACCAATATTAACACACTCTATTAAAAATAAATGCGTTGTAGAATAATAAATATCAGATAAAGTCTTAGTAGCATCATTAAAAATTTTCAAAATATCTAAAATTTTCTTGCAAACGTCCCAATGTTGAGGAAGTAAAGTAGTTTCGGGAATATTTTGTGAAATAAACATACATAATAAATCTTTATATTCAAAAGTTTGCCGAAGCAACTCGCACGTAGAATTCCAACGAGTCGGAATATCTTTTGGAAATCTTCTTGCCCTTCTCCCATTTTGTTTACAAAATTTTCCCCATGATTTCATACATTGGAGACGACTCCATAAAAATTTAATTGCACTTTTTATTGGGGCGAGAGAAGTGTCAAGAGTTCGTAAACCATCTTGTTCACATAAATTTAAAACATGACAAGCACATCTAATGTGAAAAAATTGTCCGCCAAAAGTGGGTTTGCAAATATTTTCTAATTTGGGAATAGAAGCGGTATTTGCGGCGGCATTATCAAAACCAATTGAAAATACTGTATTTATTAAATTATATTCTTCTAAAACTTGCATAATTATTCTATAAATATTATGAGCCGAATGGCTTTCATCAAAAACTCGGAATGCAATAAGTCTTTTTTGAATCATCCAATTGTCATCTATCCAATGACACGTGACACCCATATAAGAATGAATTTGCCAAGGATCACTCCAAATATCGCTACCTATATGCACACGTCCATTGAATTCCGCAAAAAATTTTGCTAAAGATTTTTTTCCTTTTTTATAAAGATGAAAAACTTCGCGTTTAAGAGTATTTTTTGGAATAGTTGGCGCTATGAACCAACGCAAGTATTTATCAAATATTTCATATTAAAATTTTCACCAGTATTAAATGGAGCATGATCAAGGGCAACATATTCACCTAATGTTTGTTTATAAAGTGCTTCGGTGAAACGAAATAAAGGATGAGGATTAGAAGTGGCGTACCCAAAAATTTGTTGTTGCGTATTGTCGATCCCCGCTTGCGTTGGATGTTTTTTCGTCAAATGCCGACGGAATGTTCCGTAACTGTCTCCTTTCGTAAATTTATATGTTTGCGAACAATATTTACATTTTACATTATACTTACCTTCGACTTCATCACGTACCTTGTCGAAGTGTAGCCACAAGTCCGATATATTATCTCGGCCCTTCCGTTCCGGCTCATTTGCCGTTGACGTTTCTTCGACACCGGTGGGAGGATGAAGACTTTCTTGTGTTGGGATGTGCTCGACGTTCGGAATCGGGACATAGTTGATATTATCGTCGTCGTCTTCCCAACTTGCATACTCACGAGGATCATATTCGGGAATGGGATACTCGGAATCTCCCATAATCATCTTGCCCATGTCGGTATTTCTGCTTCCACTTGCCATTTTTGAGAGAATTGATCGGAAATCCGATTGAGAGAATTGAGTCGGGATTGAGAGAATTGGGAGAATTTGAGCAATTTGAGAGGATTTCAGAGAGAATTCGAGAGATTGTTCGGAGAATTTGTGACAAAAATGAAAGGGGAAGCATATGTATTTATAGGCAAGAATTATTTTTAATTCTTTTTTTTTAATTATAAAGCAACGGCCCAAAGAAGAGAGGAGAGGGGGGGGAGGGGGGGTAGTGCGGGCCCGGGGGCCGAGACCCCAACGGCTCTCCGCCCTCGGGGCCTTTTTTTTTTTTTTCGCGGTTCCGAACCGGCCCGGAACCGCCGGTTCCGGGCCGGTTTCGGGTTGGAACCGTGGGCCCGATCAACGGGCCGGTTCCGGGCCCAAATGGCCCCCTCTAATGGTTACCATACACCCATGGAGAGGCACATTATGGTACCTGTATGCTTCTAGCCGGAATTTTATTAAAATGGGAGCAAAATTAGGAAATTCTCTAGAAGAAATATGGGGTTCTGCTATGAAAATTAAAAAAAAAAAAAAAAAAAAACAAGGCGAGTGTCATGAGTTCTCGACGCGCACTAAAATATCAAGCTTAAAACTGAATTGGCCATCTCACAATAAATTTAGTACTAAATTGACACAACTAAAAGGTTTATAACTGAATTGACCGTTGTAAAACATGTTTAGGGTTTTTTGGACAATTTCGCAGCTAAAACAAAAAAGTTACTAAGAAAAGCGAGCCTTGGTTTACAATATTTGAAACCGAGTCTCTCGGTAAGTTATATGATTTCCTACTAAAACAGTAACAACAATGTCAAAGCTTCCGGCTTCGTCAAATAATCATTAGATTGATGCATAAAATACCAAATTGTGTGGTGTGAAAATGAAAAGAAGAACGTTACATACATTTGTTGGAAATATGGGACAAATTGAAGGGTGAATGAATGAGAAATTGATGCTCAAAGAACACCCTTGAGTTGGAAGTGGGAAGTGGAAAAACACTAGTCCCACATTGAAAAGAAAGAAGACTTTAGAGTGCTTTATAGATAGTTACCCTCTTTTTGAGTGGTAACTGTCACAACACAAGTACTATGCCTCGCGCACGGGCGCAGGGGATGCAAATCCCAGGCCCCGACGGAGGCCCAACGAGCTGAAACTTGGGCGCGAGCGCACGACCTGCGTACACGAATACAAGACCGAGAGGTGGGCCTCGCGAAAAGCCCAATTTTGCCTTTCGATTTATTTTCCAACTCAAATTGTTACAATTTTTTTGTAACGGTTGCCGAAATTAATATTATAACGGCAGATTAATGGCATTGCCGTTACGAAATCAATATCATAACGGCAGACTTAATCAGCCGTTATAATTCATTAGCAAATTAATGTTGTAACAACCGTTGAATTAATTCTGTTGTTACATAATTAATATTATAACGGCAGATTTAATCAGCCGTTATAATTCATTTTTCCGAAACGCCCCCCATCTCGCTGTTATAATTCTATCTTTTGCGATCGGAAAGACTTCACTTTTTCCTTGATTTCTTTGAATTCCAGCATTACCTTTTACGATAGTGTTCGTTCTTGTTTGGTTCAAGTTCGCCGAGAGCTTTGAAGCGTTGTGCTACCTTCTTTCTTGTCGACCGTTGTATCTTGGAAAACAGACGTTCACGAGACCTTAAGCACACACCAAAGGGGGCGAATCTATTTTAAGGAAACCGTGCCTAGCACAGGCCTCGGTATTTGTTTGTATCGAATCTATTCCCTTTCATTTCAGTTGTTCTGCTGCTATAGTCTTCATTTTTGCGATCATTTCCTCAATTTGTTTATGTATGATTATTTTCGCCAATTTGTATATTGTGCATAGCGTACACTAATGCCATATTGAATTGCTACAATCTTAAAACAGATTTCGATCTCGACTCGTACTTGAAATTCAAATGGCTACTGGAAACGAAGTTGTTGATGTGCTCGCCGACAACATCAACCAAAGCACTGTCTCTACCTTAGCTGTCCAACTGCCTGGATCATCCTCTGCCCCTGCTGCGGTTTTTGTCCACCATGGTGAGAAACCTGAAAAGTTCAACGGATCGAACTTTAAAAGGTGGCAGTAAAAGATGATGTTTTACTTAACAACCTTGAATCTTGCGAGATTCTTGACTAAGGAAGCTCCTAAGCTATCCGAGGGACAAACGGATAAGCAAGCCTTCAACGCTGTTGAGACCGGGAAGCACTCTGACTTCCTATGTAGGAACTATGTCATGAACGATTTACATGACTCGTTGTACATTGTCTAATTGTGCAATAAAAACAGCAAAGGAGTTATGGGAATCCTTGGATCGGAAATATAAAACAGAGGATGTCGGAGCAAAGAAATTTGTTGTCGGTCGATTCCTTGATTATAAGATGGTGGATTCTAAGATCGTGATCAGTCAAGTGCAAGAAATTCAAGTGATCTTGCATGAGATTCAGGCTGAAGGCATGATCTTGAGTGAAACCTTCCAAGTAGCTTCTATTATTGAGAAGCTACCTCCCGGGTGGAAGGATTTTAAGAACTACCTCAAGCACAAGCGAAAGGAAATGAACCTAGAGGAGCTGATTGTTAGACTTCGAATCGAAGAAGATAACAGAGGTTCCGAACGCAGAGAGTTCAATCCTACTACGGCTAAAGCAAATGTTGTGGAGCATAGGCATAGCCCCAAGAACAAGAAGATTGCCAAGCCAAAGTTTGGACCAAAAGGAGGAGTTTCCAAGAACAAGTTTCAAGGAAAGTGCTTCAACCGTAGCAAGATGGGTCATAGATCTGTGGATTGTAGACTTCCAAAGAAGAAGAATTATGAGACAAATATGATGAATGACATGGCTCGAGACGTGTCAAACATAAACCTTTCTACAATGGTTTATGAAGTGAACTTAGTTGGGTCCAATCCGAAGGAGTGGTGGATTGACACGGGTGCCACTAGGCACGTATGCTCCAATAAGGACTTGTTCACAACTTTCGAACCAATTATTAGGGAGAAAGTTTTCATGGGAAACTCTGCCTCTTCTGCTGTCAAAGGCCGATGGAAGGAACCGCTAAAGATGACATCCGGAAAAGAGCTCACTCTGAACAATGTCTTATATGTGCGGGAAATTCGAAAGAACCTAGTTTCTGGGTCGCCGTTGAACAAGCATGGATTTCGTATGGTGTTCGAGTCGGACAAAGTTATTTTGTCTAAATCTGGAATGTATGTGGGGAAGGGATATGTAATTGATAGGCTTTTTAAGCTCAATGTAATGACAATTATCAATAAAGATAATAAGTCTTCCATTTATTTGATTGAGTCTTCCAATTTATAGCATGGTAGACTAGGACACGTTAATTATGATACATTGCGTAGATTAATTAACTTGGAACATATACCCTCATTCCAAATTGATTCAAAACATAAATGTGAAATTTGTGTTGAGGCAAAATTAACCAGATCATCATTTCAAACAATTGAAAGAAACACCGAACCCCTTGAATTAATTCATAGTGATGTTTGCAATTTGAAATTCATGCAAACAAGAGGTGGTAATAAATACTTTATTACTTTTATCGATGATAGAACGAAATACTGCTATGTGTATTTGCTTAAAAGCAAAGATGAAGCCTTAGAGAAATTTGTTCTATATAAGAATGAAGTTGAAAATCAACTTAACAAGAAAATTAAAAGATTAAGAAGTGATAGAGGTGGTGAGTATGAAGTACCAATTGGTGAATTCTGTGCACAACACGGAATTATACATAAAGTAACTGCGCCTTATTCACCTCAATCAAATGGTGTTGCTGAACGTAAAAATCGCACATTGAAAGAAATGATGAATGCGTTATTACCGAGTTCGGGTTTACCTCAAAATATGTGGGGTAAAGCTATTTTGTCAAGCAATTACCTTTTAAATAAGGTACCTCGAAAGAAAGAGGATAAAACCCCTTATGAGTTATGGAAAGGTAGGAGACCATCCTACAAATACTTACGAGTGTGGGGGTGTCTTGCAAAAGTGGTTGTTCCAACACCAAAAAAAATAAAGATTGGTCCTAAAACGATGGACTGTATCTTTATAGGCTATGCACGTAATGATAATGCATATCAATTTCTTGTACATGAATCGAAAATTTCAGATATACACAAGAATACGATCATGGAATCTAGGAATGCATCATTCTTGGAAGATGTATTTCCTTGCAAATCCAATGATGGATCAAGTTCGTCTAAACGAACGAATGAAACTATGAATGGAAAAAGTCATGATTCAGATCATGAACTAGAGCCCGGACGTGGCAAAAGAGCAAGAGTGGAAAAATCATTTGGAAATGATTTTCTAACTTATTTGTTAGAAAATGAACCATTAAACTATGCAGAAGCTATGAATTCTTCTAAGGGACCTCTATGGAAAGAAGCAATAAAAAGTGAAGTTGATTCTATTTTGCAGAATCATACTTGGGAGTTAGTGGATCTTCCTCCTAGTTGTAAACCTTTAGGGTCTAAATGGATCTTTAAAAGGAAAATGAAACCAGATGGCTCCATTGATAAGTATAAAGCCGGACTTGTAATCAAAGGATACGGACAACGAGAAGGCTTAGATTACTTTGATACTTATTCTCCAGTGACGAGAATAAACTCCATCGGGATGATACTTGCAATTGCAGCATTGCGAAATATAGAAGTACATCAAATGGATGTAAAAACAGCTTTGCTAAATGGTGATTTGGATGAAGAAATCTACACGGAACAACCCGAGGGTTTTATAGTTCCAGGACAAGAAAGGAAAGTCCGTAAATTGGTGAAATCATTGTATGGCCTAAAACGAGCGCCAAAGCAGTGGCATGAAAAGTTTGATTATGCAATGATTACTAATGGATTTAAGATTAATGAATGTGATAAATGTGTCTACACTAAAGAGACAGAAAATGGCTATGTCATTTTGTGTCTTTACGTAGATGACATACTCATTATTGGTAGTGATGACAAAACAATCAAATCTACCAAGAATATGTTGAATTTAAGATTTGACATGAAAGATATGGGACTTGCCGACGTGATTTTAGGAATTAAAATCATAAGAACGTCAGAAGGTCTTATTTTAAACCGATCACACTATGTGGACAAGATTCTTGGAAAATTCAACATGAATGATTACGGTATTGCTAGAACACCATTAGACAATAATCTTCATCTGTCCAAGAATAGAGGAGAGAGTATTTCTCAAGTAGAGTACTCTAGAGTTATTGGAAGTCTAATGTACTTAATGAGTTGTACTAGACCGGATATTGCCTATACGGTTAGTAGATTGAGTAGATATACGAGCAATCCGAGTTCTGATCACTGGAAAGCAATAGTGAGAGTACTTAGGTACTTACGGTATACTCGGAATCATGGCTCGCATTATACCGGATACCCAGCTGTTTTAGAAGGATATAGTGATGTGAACTGGATATCCGATATAAAAGACTCAAAATCTACTAGTGGATATGTATTCACATTAGCGAGTGCTGCTGTATCTTGGAAATCCTATAAACAAATCGTTATAGCCGGATCCACAATGGAATCTGAATTTATAGCTTTGGATAAATGTGGTGAAGAGGCTAAATGGCTACGCCATTTCTTAGAGGATATTCCAAAATGGCAAAAACCCGTGCCACCAATCTGTATACATTGTGACAATCAATCTGCGATTGGAAGAGCACAGAGTAACATGTATAATAGTAAGTCTAGACATATACGTCGTAAACATAATACCATTAGACAACTACTCTCAACTGGAATTATCTCTATTGACTACGTAAAGTCAAAGGATAATATTGCGGATCCGCTAACCAAAAGGTTAAATAGAGAGTTAGTTGAAAAATTGACAAGAGGAATGGGACTGAAGCCCATAAAAGAATAAGTTGATATAAAGGAAACCCAACCTAATTGATTGGAGATCCCAAGATCTAGGTTCAAAGGGACAACCTAATTATATGAACTTAGTGATGTCACTTGTGGGGTTTATCCCTAAAACCATTCCTATAAAATATCGGTGATATTGTAAGGAAAAGGATAGCAATTTTTGCTTTAATGATTCTTAAGTGGAGTAAACAAATTACTCAAAAAAATTAGTAATCACCTATGTGAGAGAGAAGTGGGGCCGCTTCAAAGGAGAATTATTTAGGGCTAAATTCTTTAGAAACTCTTGCGTAACCAGGTTGATGTTCATGGCCAAAACAAACATAATCATGAGAACCGAACCGACGTTTGAATGATTCCTATGTGAAGTGTATGGTTCATTTACATAAGAAAGCAGGGCGGTTCAAGGACATCATATCTACTGGACAGCTAGTAAAGTAAATACACTTTCATAAGGGAAGGTTCAAAGGGTAACACCTACCTATCTTATGCAGGTTTCAATTGTTGAACACTATCACAGAGTCAAAACTAAAACAATTTTCATTCATGTGGGGGATTGTTGGAAATATGGGACAAATTGAAAGGTGAATGAATGAGAAATTGATGCTCAAAGAACACCCTTGAGTTGGAAATGGGAAGTGGAAAAATACTAGTCCCACATTGAAAAGAAAGAAGACTTTAGAATGCTTTATAAATAGTTACCCTCTTTTTGAGTGATAACTATCACAACACAAATACTATGCCTCACGCACGGGCGCAGGGGGTGCAAATCTCGAGCCCCAACAGAGGCCCAACGAGCTGAAACTTGGGCGCGAGCGCACGACCTGCGTACACGAATGCAAGACCGAGAGGTGGGCCTCGCGAAAAGCCCAATTTTGCCTTTCGATTTATTTTCCAACTCAAATTGTTACAATTTTTTTGTAACGGTTGTCGAAATTAATATTATAACGGCAGATTAATGGCATTGCTATTACGAAATCAATATCATAACGGTAGACTTAATCAGCCGTTATAATTCATTAGCAAATTAATGTTGTAACAACTGTTGAATTAATTCTGCTGTTACATAATTAATATTATAACGGCAGATTTAATCAGCCATTATAATTCATTTTTCCAAAACGCCCCCCATCTTGCTATTATAATTCTATCTTTTGCGACCGGAAAGACTTCACTTTTTCCTCAATTTCTTTGAATTCCAGCATTACCTTTTACGATAGTGTTCGTTCTCGTTTGGTTCAAGTTCGCCGAGAGCTTTGAAGCGTTGTGCTACCTTCTTTGTTGCCGACCGTTGTATCCCGGGAAACAGACGTTCACAAGACCTTAAGCACACACCGGAGGAGGCGAATCTGTTTTAAGGAAACCGTGCCTAGCACAGGCCTCGGTATTTGTTTGTATCGAATCTATTCCCTTTCATTTCAGTTGTTCTGCTGTTATAGTCTTCATTTTTGCGATCATTTCCTCAATTTGTTTATGTATGATTATTTTCGCCAATTTGTATACTGTGCATAGGGTACACTAATGCCATATTGAATTGCTACACTAATGCCATATTGAATTGCTACAACATTATTCCGCAAGTGACAAGTGACAACCTACATGGGTACCATCCACTCATAGCTCATTACCAAAGCAATCTTTTACTTTATCAGACAAGGTAGTAGAAAATTTCAGGAATCACTCATTGCCTAACTGCTGTTGGATAATACCCGTTTCTAGATTCAAAAACACCCAGTTGAAAATTTCTGTTAAATCTCATAGTTCAAAGTAACACGTGCATGGGGTAGTTGATCGCTTTCTCATCGCGAGTTGCACGTGATATTTACCTAATAGAGTGTCTTGTTGCGCACCTCCGCGATCTGGCTGAGGAGTATTTATGCAACCATAAAAGATGTGCAACTATAAGAAAGTTTTGAAAGCAGCGCACAGATTTTTTATCTCCCTTTGCAAGGAGGAGGATGGAAGATGAGAAAGGTCCAATGTTGGACCATTTCCACCAACTTAGGCGAAGCAGGGCAAATGAACAGCTTTGCTGGTGCTGAGCTGACCAATCTGGTTCCAAGGTCACAGGCACAGAGTGATGGGGCCTGTTCAATCTGTGGTGGTTCTTTTGACACGTTTCAGTTTCTCTCCCCAAGAAAAGATTTTGGAGATAATTAACCATGAAAATGGTGGGTCCATGATCTTGTTCTTCACCTTAGAGGCCTGAAAAAACAAAAATGAAATCTTGGAGTTGATATTGGGATCTGCAGATGGGCCCATCAGACTTCCTCCACCGTCTTGGGTCTTTTGATTGTACAGCTCTTTTACAGCAAAATCTTCATTTTTCTTGGTTCCCTCTTTCTTCATTCGGCTGAGAGAAGCATGGTCATCATAAAGCTGCAAAATTTCAGCTTCCCTCATACAAATAGGCACGTGATTCAAGTGGAAGGACGTTTTAATTTGGAGTTTTGAATGCATTGTATTATTCACAGCAGCGAAGAAATCTTTTGATAAGCTAGTTTGGAGAGAAATGTAATCTCTTCCTTATTTCTTTGCTCGAATGTTATCGAGATCTATGAAGACTACCTATCGAGCTTCATGCTACATCAGTGAATTCTCGGCGAACTTTGGTCGGAGCCCCAACGAATTGACATGGAATTCCACAGGTGATGTTGCCGATCTGCCGTCGTGAAACGATTATCTTCTCCTATATTAGTAAGTGATTCTAGAAACGTACTTTGCTTCTGGTAAAAGGGAAATGAGTTTCCCAATGAATAAAACTTGGATTGAGGGCAACAACAGAGCTATCTGAATGACACAGAGGGCTGGTAACATGACTTTGTACCCAAGTCACATCCAAGGACTCGTGGCACAGCCTCACATCTTCCCTATTTTGACAGATAATCTACCATTTTTGACCAAATACATCCTCGTGATTTCACAGCAATATAACCACATTTAGGCAAAGTTTCCAGTTTGGGATTTGACTGAAAACTCCATTTCCTTGCCTATTCAACACAACCTCTCATCGTCAATGGAAGATACAGCAAGAAGGTAATTACTCATGACTCTGCTTCAAGCTCAACCCCACATGTCCATCACTTGCTCTTCTTCTGCTGTTACAGGTTAGCAGTTGTGACAGGAGCAAACAAAGGGATTGGATTGGAGACAGTGAAGCAGCTGGCTGCTAATGGGCTCAGAGTGATTTTAACATCCAGAGATGAGAAAAGGGGTCTCGAGGCTTTGGATAAGCTGAAGGAATTTGATGGCTCGTTGTCTAAGCTGGTGGTTTTTCATCAGCTTGATGTCACAGACCCGGCTAGTGTAACTTCTTTGGCCGATTTTGTCGGGACAAATTTTGGTAAACTCGATATCCTGGTATGCCCCAAAGTCGGCCTCAACACCATTCTGTCTTTGAGTAGTGGAGAAACGTCAGAATTTAGACAGTTCGACTCATTCTTTTGTGCATTTCTTATGTGTTTGCTCCCGAGTGAATAATAAGAAAGCTGAACTGTCAGTGCAGGTGAATAATGCAGGGATTGTTGGAGTCAGGGTAGATACTGATGCTGTGTATGCAGTAAGTAATCTTAATGAACCTGAGTGACCTATCCTCTAGGATAAGCAAAGAAAAGCGCTACATAACATGCACAAATGAAAAAAAATGTACACAACAGTAGCAAAATAGAATATACCCTTGTCTACTTAGGACTATTTAGTCCTAGAACCAGTTCATGTTCTTGTTGTCTCGGACATTGGCCGACTTGTGAGGGATCTTTTCTTCCTGATGCAGAATGGAGCGAGGACCCACTGGACGAAACTGAAGACCGAAACATATGATTTAGCTGTGGATTGTATAGCGACGAATTACTATGGTGCTAAAAGAACTGCTGAAGCACTCGTGCCTTTCCTGCAGTTATCCAACTCGCCGAGAATTGTGAATGTTTCCTCCTTCATGGGAAAGCTAGAGGTATGAACGGTTGGCTACTTGAAGAGCGTTTTCTACACCTCGTACAGTCCAGGAAAATTGTCTGTAGTCTCGATTTTCCACAATTAACGTTCATGGGACATCATTTACTGACCAAGAAAAACTGTCTAATCTACTAAGCTTCAATGTGTAATGGTGCCACATTTACGTGGATAAACCATCAGTAAGCTGCCTTATACTAGCGGGTTTGCGAAGACCGAAAGTGCAGCTGATCGATTCATAGCATTTGATGACCAAAGTTTCCCAGAGATGATACTGCTTCGTCTATTTTTTGTTTCAGAATATTCGGAATGGATGGGCCAATGGCGTATTAAGTGATGCTGGAAGCCTAACAGAAGAGCAAATAGATGAGGTCCTGAACCAATTCCTGAGAGACTTCAAGGAAGGGTCATTACATGCCAAAGGATGGCCAATGTTTCTCTCGGCCAACGCCATCTCAAAAGCAGCCCTGAACGCCTTCACAAGGATCCTTGCAAGGAAAAATCCGAGTTTCTGCATCAATTCTGTATGTCCTGGCTTTGTCCAAACCGACATAAACTACAACAGCGGCATTTTAACAGTGGAAGAAGGTGCCAAAAGCCCAGTGAGGTTGGCACTCCTGCCCAACGGCAGTCCTTCAGGTCTCTTCTACATAAGAAGTGAATTGTCAACGTTCTGATAAAGAGGTCCTCCAATTCTTTCCTCATTTGGCAATCCGGATACTTTCGATGTCTTGTTTTTGTGTCTTTCAGATGTGTGAAAGTCTAATTTTCTCAACTGGGGAGACAGAACGATCCGAGTTATGGTCTTCAGATCACAATGTTGATAACTGTGAGTCATGTTCAATGGATGCTTAGCTAGAAAGCGCAAAGTTTCCATTTTGTTTGCCTCGTGAGTGATTCCTTTAGCTGGCAATATTTGACATGGCCTTCCTTCTTGATCCTAGCTCCTAATACGCAATATGCTGAGAGGCGCATTCATTTCAAACCGTCGCTCATTCAAGGCCTTATTTTAAGAATGTAACAAACAATAGTAGGACGACTTAAAAATAATTGCGCTGTAGGATCCATCGAGATTCAAGTACGAGTACTAAAAAGCAACATTAACATCACAAAATCTAATGTACTATGAATGCTATCCTGTCAGTCTGCCAGAGCCAGTGTGATGATCAGGGCGTCGCCAGAAATAGTCCGGCCAATGTCCCATATTCGATGACTGGATTCTGCCAGTGCATATCTTTTCCTAAGCAAAAGCGTCAGCGTTACTGGGTTGATGCTGTGGCGGATACCAACAGTTGGATCCTTGGGTTCACCTTGCCGAGCAATTGCTTCAACATCTAAGACCAGAAGAAACGTGAAAAAAAAAAAAAAAAAAAAAATTAGAAACCTGTTTGTGCAATTGCGCCAGTAACGTCAAGATTGGATCATACATGCAAATTCTCACTTCAGATTCGTTCCGGTGGAGGAGGAAAAACAAGAAAGGATTACCCGGAATTCTTGTGGCAATCCGCATGGCTTTGGACCAAGACCTGCTCTTCTCGGTGTCGCCATGCTGGTTCAGAGGGAACTTACTGACCACCTTCTGCTGCAATTAATCCAGAACACATCAGTCACTTTGCTTGCAGATGACATGATCAAGAAAATGTGAAGTGGAGACGAGGGCAATGAAAGTCGCTTACCTTCATTTCCAGTCTGTTGTCCCTTTCAAGAGTCAAAGAACATTTGATCAACGTTCCGACACTGAATTGATGGGCTGTTTTCTACGCTAGGAGAACAAAAACAGTGTGATCATCTATTACCGCATGGCAAGGGATTCCTAGTTTGGATCAAACACTACGTTTGCTCGTCCGGATAAAAGTTGAGATTTATGCTATTCTGGTTTTGGTAGCTGTCAAGAAAAGAATAAATCGGAGATAACCCAAATAAAAAAAATATATACACTAAGAAGAAGAGTGAGGTAAATTCGGATAGGATTTCTCTTGTCCATAATATAAAATTCTACGTCTTCCGAGATAGATTATTTCATTCGGTTCATAGGCAAAACTCATCTCACATGATTCGTTTCGTTCATGAAAACAGCGACAGTCAAAACTGTCTCTTATGCGCAGTAGCTCTAATCTGACGAATTCAAGTTCCATGTCCAGTGAGTTGGAGCTTCAATCCGCGAAATCTTCGTCATTCCAGCTTGTGTCTTCGATTTCCTGAACTTTTTTTTTTTTTTATAGCCTCGGATTCGCTCATTCGTAGCCTTCGAATCTCATATACAACTCATTCGTAGCCTCGGATTACAACGTTAGCTCATTAACCAGGTTAGATCGAATCTCATGTGGGGGGGAAAAAAAGTTGTTCTCGTTTTTTATGATAAGGGAACGAACGACTGTCGTTTCGAGCTTAAAAGCATGGAAGTTATGGGCAGTTTTATGGGCCACGTGGTTGGGCTTTGCACTATAAGAGTTTTTTCTGGTCCCGGCCTTCTTCAAGAACAGAGTCTTCGACTGCAGAGGCAGCACAAGCGGCACTAGCAGTCCCAGCCATGGCGACCGACGGCGACGCGACGGCTGAAAGGCGTAGGTTCTTCGTCGCAGTCCACGTCGGCGCTGGCTATCATTCGCCTTCCAACGAGAAGTCCCTCCGGCTCGCCATGAAACGCGCCTGCCTCGCTGCCGCTTCTCTTCTCCGCGAGGTCTGTCTTCTCTATTGATTAAGCTATTTGAACTTCCTTGGTTAGTACTTTTCCTGAATGCTGCATCGTTTGGCGCCTAGAGATGAGGTGATACTTTTATTAACGGTTTCATTTCTTGTGTGGCGTCACGGTTGTAGGGTTCTGGTGGATGTCTGGACGCTGTTTCAGCTGCCATTCAAGTGCTTGAGGTAGGGCACATCTTTAGTCCTCGCGTAAAAATGAATACTTTACCACAAGATTTCATCTTTTGTTTACCTTTCGAAAGATTGAATTCCGTGGCGTGGGGAATTACTTGTGATGCAATGGATGAAAGCTGAGTTGATAAGAGAATTTACTTGTTTCCAAGCCAAAGAGGGTAAAGAACAGATAGAGGGTAATTTTGAAGCAGAAAGTAGCAACTTTGATGAGTTAAACATCTCTTTCAAACATAACAGTCATGGCAAGAAAGAATCGGATGCTTTGTTACTCTTCATTCTGTGAAATTTATGATGAGTTGCACTGTCATGGAAATAGCCATGGCAAGAAAGAATCGGATTCTTGGTTACTCTTCATTCTGTGAAATTTATGATGAGTTGCACTGTAATGAAATTAACATTCCAATCTGCACTCACAATATTGGTTCTAAGCCAATGATGTACTATGTTTTCAAGTGACCTAATACCAAAACCTCCAACTTTAGCTCTTGTCCTAGTTCTACTTTTTGTCTCATAAAAAACCTCCAAATTTAGGTCAAGTCCCAAATCTATCCTAAACTTTTTTCTCATCTCATGAAAACCACAAATTTTTGCTTTGTCACAAACCTGTCCCCATTGACCCTCCCTCTAAAATTTCGCGTTGACAAATGAGAAATGAAAAACTCACAAGCACAAGCTATTCAAGCATCCGGAGCAACAACTCTCTGACCGCGAGAGGTGGAACATTCCCAAGCACAAGAGATCGTAAATTGATGGTAAAATCACTAAGGAGGATTTTGACGGATGGTTAACGGATGCAGATTTAGGACTCAAACAAAAATTTGTGATCTTTTATGAGAAAAAAATTAGAGTAAAATAGAAGCTGGACCTAAAGCTGGGATTTTTTTATGAAACAAAGAAAAAAAAGTTTAGGGTAGAACAGGTCTTGGACCTAAAGTTGAGGGTTTTTTTTAGACTAAAAAAAAGAAAGCTTAGGGTAAAGTTGAGACTAGACCTAAAGTTTGGGGTTTCTTATGGGACAAAAAGAAATATGGGTAAAATTTGGACTACATCTAAAGTTTGAACTTTTTTTATGAAACAAAAGGTAGAATTGAGACAAGAGCTAAAGTTGGAGGTTTTTTAGGATATTAGGCCATTTTCAAGTGATAGTCGTTGAAACAATCCCATCTTTGTCATTTTAGGAACGATAAGATAGGTTACTGAAGCATATCTCCTATAATGGCAATTCTTGTCATTGACATACTCATTTGTTTAGACTATCTCATATGAAAACTTTGAAAAATAAAATTGTAATTGTTTTAACTTGAAGGATGATCCTATCACAAATGCGGGACGTGGGTCCAACTTGACAGAGGATGGTCACGTTGAATGTGATGCCAGCATAATGGATGGTGCTTCTGGGGCATTTGGAGCTGTAGGAGCGGTGCCTGGTACTCACTGTCCTATTGCTCTTACTTATCAGATTTCTAATTGAGTTGGTCCTTTTCAAAGTATATCGGTTTCACCAGATCTCTTTAAAATACTCATGATGTTTCTGAGATATATCTCTTTGCTATAGACTAGGTGTCCGAAGTGCTATTCAGATTGCTACTTTACTAGCCAAGGAGCAGATGCTGGAGTCCTCTTTATTGGGTCGGCTACATCCCATGTAAGATTAACTTCCCTTCATTTGATTTTGGTTTTCAATGGTTGTGGACAACAGCCACCACTCAACCTAAGTAATCACCCATGGAAGGAGGAAAGCAATCATTTTGAGGCATTTCTGGATGCAGACCTCTAATATTACCCCTGAAACAACAGTAGTAACTGTTCTCTCCTGTCATAATATCTAGTTTCTAGTTGTTAAATATGGAACTTGGTAAAAACTGGAGAAACTGCCAGACGTCTATTGCGCTTTAAATCTATCGTTTATGTTCTAAGCTATGTGGTAATGAAAATATTTATGAGTCTGGCAAACTTGTGCCGTCTTTACTGTAGATTAACCAAAAGACTTTGAGGCCATTCTAATAGTATGCCAGATCATAAGGCATCTATGTCGTTCCATCCTTTTCTATTCAAAATGCTTGTGTTGATTTTTTTAATTTTATTTTTGCATAGTGAATAAATTGCTGTACGAATTCAAAATTTATCTTGTAGATTGAGTTTACCATAGCAACTGCCATCAATGATGAGAAAAGTTGCTGAAAAAGTGTCAGCAGGGCTTTCTGGTACTTGTATATTGGTCTGCTGTGGGTATGCTATTGGATCGCTCAATGTCCTTTGAGGTCCCTTTTTCGTAACACTGTGGAGTTATGTTTCCTTCTCACAGGTTTTTGGTTGGTGAAGGTGCTCGCAAATGGGCAAAGGGCAAGGGTATTGCTCTGCCTGTGACTGTAGCTGAAGCTGAAGAGGTCCCGGTGCTTGATTTCTTCCTTTTAATATCAGTTGATTGTGTATTTGACTGTAATCATACTTTTCGAGTGTGCCAACTAAAACTATGCATAATGCACAATTTAAACCAACAGTGGCTGGTGACAGAAAGGACAAAAACACAATGGGAGAAATATAAAGAAATGGTTAATGATGCTAAAGCTGAGAAAAAGACCATTACCGAGCAACCTATGCTCCAAGAGCCAGTTGATGTGTTAGGTATGTGTCCCTAAGAGGCTAAAAAGTATGCATTTCTAGACGGACTAGACTAAGTATGCATTTCTAGACAGACTAGACTAACTGTTGTGCTATATCTTCTTATTGACAAAGACGATATCATCATGGACACTGTTGGAGTTATTTGCATCGACAATGAAGGACACATAGCATCTGGCGCTTCAAGTGGTGGTATTGCATTGAAGGTAATTGGTCTATTTTGAAAACACTTTAAGTCACCATAATTGTCGTCATGATACTGATTCCTGTAAGAATGACAGATTAGTGGCCGTGTCGGATTGGCTGCAATGTACGGCGCGGGTTGTTGGGCATCTTCAAAGGGTCCATTTGGGGCTCCTTTTATTGCTGGCAGTTGTGTCTCTGGTGCAGGGGAGTTATTAATGAAGGGTTTTGCAGCTCGTGAGTGCTGCGTCTCATCATCAATGTATGATTTATCCTATTCAAATATCTATCAACGAGGCTGTTTCTTTACGAGACACGAAAGAATTTATGTAACTGCAGTTATGGTGTTCTGTTTTTGGGCAAGTATGTGATGCTCCTTTTGTTAATCTGATCAACTTTTTGAAAGCAATGTTTGGGGCTGTATAATTTGACTTAATAATTACATGGCCATCATAGAATAATGATGTGCCTTCCTTCACCATACTGATAGATGAAAATGAATTGAAGAAAGTATGCCCTTTGAAAATTGTGATAACTTCCTAGTGAAGATTTCTCTCCCGATTATCACATTCTTTGGTAGATAGCTTTTGCTTCTGCTTGCTGGTGGAGGCTTAATGTTACTATAGACCAGCTCATGTAAATAACTGTTTTTATGGCGTAGTTCACAGGCAGGTCCTGCCTCTGCTTGCATGAAAGTTATACGTTCCATACTCCAGGAGAGCAGTCAACATGGTATTGATGGAACTGCCGGTATTTTATCAGTACAAGCTGATGCTTCTATGCCAGTACGGACGAGTTAAACTTTGTGCCAGTTCCATCGTAGAGATTATCTTGGCATTAATTTCTAATTTTTTGTCATTGTAATTATTCTAGGTACCAGGATCTTTACCGAAGCTGAGGGCCGTAGAGATTGCTGCTGCTTTCTCTTCATCGTCGTTTGGTATTGGATACTTTGGAAGCTCAATGGAACGGCCGAAGGTATCACAAGATTAAAGTCTGGATCTTTGGTTTTTATCTTTAATAATTCTTTAGGAATGGCTTGTTATTCTTTCATTACTACCCAGAAAGACAATGCACAGCTTGTTTCTATTGAATAAAGCCTGCAAAATTCAATTTTAGTGAACTTGCACTGTCCGAGATCACGATGTTGACATGCAGTTTAGATTCTTAGCAATGTTAAAAGGTTGTAGTATGATATAAGGCATTCTGAATGCCTGATCAAGAAAACAAAGTGCGCGTGACCATCAACTCCTTTTTCTGTTAGAGGATGATGCCGTGGCTAGAATTTAGAATTTAATGGTGTAGCCTTACGGCTTTGAGCCTGAAGCCTGGAGTGTCTAGGGTTGTCGGTGATCCATAATTCATGTGATAGTCTTTGCTTTAATTTCTTGATGCAAAGAGGCCTGTTCTGAAATGGTTTGTCTGGCTTTAGTGTTATGGGATTTTGGCCAATGCATGCTTTTCAGATAACCTAATGGCTATTGGTAAAGCCCATGGTGATTTCTTCTACCTCTTGGATGATACTTTTGTTATCGCCTATCGTTGTTCTAACATTTGCTCTCTGTGTCTTTCAGGTTTCAATCCTTAGGAGTACAAAACAGCAGAAGATAACTAGGATTGATCATTTTGAAGCTCGGATTGATCTTTCTACACACGAAGTGCTGTGATTGCTCATGCTTACGTGACAAGCACTCGCATCCAGAATAACTTCAAGCGCCAGAGAGATGAAAGATTTGTATACTATGGTCATGATTTATCTACCTATCAAATTATGAATACCTAGCATGTCTCGGAGTCTATTCCTTGCAACAACTGAGTTTTCCAGAATAAACAAAAGGATAAAGAGAAGCCTTAGGGATTACTGGAGTTTTGATGTGGCAATAAGGGATAAGGAGGATCACATCAATTAAATATTCAAGGAGGATTAACTCCAATGTATCATAGCAATAAGAAATTGAAATACTAATGATGATTGCTGTTGAAGTTTTTTATGTAGGAAGCGTGATGCTTTTGGATTGCTTGTCATTTAATTACCCTTATGCATGTTATTTCTTCTCTTGATTGGGTGAATCTTACAAGAATTTTTCCTTTATCCGCGTCTAAGTGAAAATATACTGCGTTAAAATTGCCTCCACAAGATTATATAGTCCTCGAGATGAAGACAAGAAAAGAGAAGAGGACATAGATAGGGACTAATCGGCTTCAGGATGAGGAAATCGGCTTATGAGATCATAATTTGAGCATAATACAATGAAGCAAACACAGGAAGAATCAAACTTGGAACAATCATACAAGAAATTTCAATCTTTCGCCCCCCAAAAAAACCGAAAACAGATGACCAGCTAACCAAGTTGCAGAAAACTATCAAGGAGCGCTACGCAGACGGCAAGACTATTCTTGCATCTCATTGTTAGCTTCTGTCACCAGCTCGGCAGGCTCGGGCGGTGGGGTACCAGAGGAGCCAGAGGAGGCATTTCTCCTGTGCGTGGCAGAGTCGAGCACATGCTTGTAGTCGCCCTTCTCCATGAACAGCCGCGCGAAATGGTGTCGGCAGTAGAGAACTCCATCGAGGGCAGCATAAGAGGAGTGTGTCAAGGGGCATCCTCCATGCGCGCATCTGAAGCATGTCTTGTGGTAACACTCTCCCTCCATCGTCACCTATGTACAGTAACAAACCATCAGGACGTAACTGAAAGCTCTACCCCGATCCAAATGGTCCTCGGAAACAGTCTTGTATCAACACAGGCACTAGCATACAATCACAACAACGCCATGAAACACATGAAACCTCTAGGACCGATAAATTCTGATTGCCAAATGGAGAAAAGCTTTACGAACCTTTTCCAAGGGGTAAACGGTTTTGTTGCAGGTGGAACACTTGTCTAGGGTTCCACTGAACAAGGAAGAAAGCTTGCTGGGGGTTCTTGTCTGTAACAGGTTGTTAGGGTTAGCCCCTAAAAATCAGGTAAAAGACAACAACATAGAAAGGGGCACTATGAATGATGCTTTTGATTGCCTGAATTAGACATAACCTCAACCATCCCAAGGATTCAAAACAGTGGACTTCGTCCAGGATTAAATCCAAAGGATGACGCGTTTGAGGTCAGAGATAATTTTATGATGACAAAAAGAAATTCTCAAAAGAGCATGCTAAGATCGGTGACGAAGTTTACCAGCTCATTTGGCTTGTCAGACTTGGCTGCCGCAGCATATCATAGGCAAGATATTGTCAAGAGAAGAATAGTTAGTTCGAGATCTGGTGAAACCACCACTAAAGAGCAGAATACGGCACGGAAAATGTACCTGATTGGAAATTCTTCCTGAAGTCGCCGGATTCCTTGAAGAGTTGCTCAAAATGTGTCTTACAGTAGAGAACACCATCCATTGAGGAATAGTTGCTCATCTACCAAGCAATGTGCATCAGTACAGGTTTTGATATGAAAAGTATTGCTTTGTCACGTAAAAGCCAATTCCGAAAATCTTTCCTTCACATTGAGAACCCAAAATGGAAGGTGATGCACATAACATTAGCATCCAGAAAAATGCAGAAACATAACATACCACAAGTGTCCCATTGCAGTGGCTGCATCTGAAGCAGGTTTTGTGATAGGGAATGCCTTCAAGAGTCATCATATCGACAACATGAACAGTCTTGTCGCAAACCTTACATTTATCCACGGTTCCAGTGAAGGCCATCTTTCCCGTTTCCTTGAGCAGATTGAAAAATCCGTGCTTTGTATCTGATCGTCCGGCGAGGGTCAAAGAAAATTCAGCAAGAAAAACTATCAAACCCTTTTCTTGCTACCCCACCTCAGACAAGTCAGATTGGACAAAAAGTCTTGGATTTGTGTGAAAAAACTTCAACGGATCACACATTATAATGGGTCTTCCCCTTTCCTTGGAATGGTGGGAAACGGCATTCCAGCTTTCTTGGACACTTGAATGGATGTCCATGCTGTGAGCTAAAAATGGACGATCCTCCTCAGAATGCATATACATTGCCAGGGTAGGGGAATGAAAAGAGGGCATGCGTGTTTGACCTTTTCAAAAGTAGACATTGAGCTGAGGCCAGCCAATTTCACTTGGCAATTTAGGTTTCTGTCTTTGTCCAAAATGTTTTTGACTCGGAGGTGATTCATAAGTCAATGACCTCATATGTAAATCGATCCAGAGTGTCAGGTGTAGACGAAATTGATTTTGTAGGTTGCATTTCTTGAACTAGTTAAGAGATTACTAAATGAATCGATTGGGTAGTAAATATGCCAGCTCCTCCTTCAATGCCTCACCCTCTTTCCCCATCATGAACAGTCTAGTCGCCACCTCCGGTGACGGCGACGACACCAAAGACATCCCGCAGCCATCTCTCCACCACCTATTCGCCGCCCGCTGCTCTTCTCCTAACAAAACTTCTTTTTTATTGGACTTGCATCTTGAATCCCGTTTTCTTTAATTTAACCCTTTCCCTAATCAATGCAATCCACCGATGATTGGGAACTGTCCACAATGCGATCTTAAAAATGAAGCTATTGAGAGTTTCTCGAATGGTTTTCATGTATATTCCGACCTTCTAATCCTATCAAAAATAGATGCAACATTTCAAATCTGTTTCAAAACTATCACAAACCATTTAGCACCATTTCTGAGAGAAAATATTTCGTTAGGTTTCTTTCTAAATTTTGATTGTGTTTCAATTTTTAATTCTTGTACTTTGTGTGATTTTTTGGCTTTATGTCATGCCATATTTTGTATTATTTTTTCAAATTAAAAATTAAAAGATTAGATTTTTTTTTTTAAAGAAATTATGACCTTAGTAGGATAAAAAAAAAGGAAATTAAATAATGGTTTTGGTTGGTATATAATCTTATTGATAGACTTGATAGGACTTTAAAAGATGGAGGCCTTATCATTGATGACCTAATAAGGTGGGGGAAAAGATTGAAAAATGGAAAAAAGGTAAGGACTTCTACCGCAGTTTTGCCTTAAAAAAATTTGCCAGGAAAAGCCATAAGCCTACTTTTGAGATAAACGGAAAAATTACCAGAAAAGTTCTAAACATATTATAATTATATCAATTCAGTACTAAACATTTCGCATTTGTGTCAATTCGGTTCTTCCGACCAATTTTGACCAATCGGCACTAACGTAGACGTTGACCCGTATCGATGTAGGCGTTCATACTGACGTGGATAATTTTTAATAATATTTTAATTTTTTGTTTCCTTTTTTATTTTAGTTTTCTTCTCCACTTTCCTCCGCCAACCGGCTAGAGCTGGTGAGGGCTGCGAGGTCGTCATCGCAGGGGCACCGCCATCATGTCAATAACTATAGAAATCAAATGAAATTGTTGAGAAATACATGTACTTCAAAGCAAGAATTATTTCTTCAAAAAATATGGCTCGGTAAAAGTTCGATCAATAGAAGAAATCTCGACGGTCCTCGCAAAGCAAGACCCGTGGATCAATGGCTGGGCGAGCTTGAGGTCTCGATGTTGACAGGCTCGAGAAAAAAATGGCAGAAGAGCACCGGTGCCAAGCTCTGCGCCTCTACTCCAACAACTGCGGCTTCTTCGGAAGCCCCTGCGACGATGCCGGGCGACGATGGCGAGGCTCAGCATGGGAGAGGCCAACCTCACCCTCGCCTGCTCTAGCCGATCACCAGATCGGCAACCAGCCGAAGGAAAGTGGAGAAGAAAACAAAAAGAAAAAGAAAAAAAATTAAAAAAAAATTAAAAAAATGAAAAAAATGCTGACTTCTTGGTCGATAAAAGAAAACTAATAAACCAAATAGAAACGAAAATACAAATAATTAGATTTTTTTGGTCGATAAAAGAAAAAATATCTATCAAGAAAAAGAAAGAAAAAGGATTATGGTTTTTATGTAAATATAAATAATTAGATTAAGTGCTGACTTCTTGTTATTTGATGAATGTAGCTACTAAAAAGGCAATTTCCATAACAAAAAGGTCAAATAAAAGTATTATGGTTTTTATTTCATTTTCGTTAAGAACTTAGATGAAAAGATGAATATATAATTGGGAAAGCTGTCGGAAAAATCTTAAACTTTTTGCGTTTTTGTCAATTCAGTTCTAAACTTTTTAAGATTACCGATTTATCCCTAAAACATTTTCACCTTTTACTAATTTAGTTTTATCGGCCAGAAATCACCAAGGTGAACGTCCTATGTGATACCACCGGCACCGATGTAGACAATTATTACTACTATGAAATTATTTATTTAATTTTCACTTATTTCTTTTTTCTGTGTTTCTTTTCCTTTTTTCTTTTTTCCTTTTTCCTTTTTTGTTTCCCTCGCCTGAGGCCGGCGGAGGCTGAGGCCGGATGGCGGCCAGAGAGAAAAAGAAAGGAAAAAAGAAAGGGGAAAAAGGATGAAGGAAAACAGAAAAAAAAAAAAGGGAAAAAGAAAAAGGAAAAAGGAAGATGCAACACACCAAAACCAGTACTGTGAAGCATCAAGGAAGGAGATTTATCTGTCAAGAATCCCAGGTTAGGCGCGTTTTCCAATCACTGGTTCGGAGTCATTATCCGTTGTGGCATTCTTTTTAGATGCCCCAAATACAAATACTGTGTTACCTTATCCTTATGAGTGCCCATTCACATCATTTCATGCACTTTGGGAAGTTGGAGCAGATTGTTCATTGATGCTTTGCTCATGAGTTTTTGCCATGAGATCTCTGTTTCTGGGTTTTTTTTTATGTCGTGAGAACTTGGCATGCCGTCTTCTTACTCTCCTTTTCCCATTTGAGGAGTTTGCTATTGAACTTTGGGATTGATAGCCCATCTTTTTCTCATCGTGATTGTTGCGTCGCATGCTTCAGATAGTACCGGTTCGATCTAAGGCAGCTATGTCCATCTGGGAAGCTAAACTTTTAAGTGCGTTCGGCTAGGAGCCACATTCAGGACATTCCTGCTTTTTTTTCTTTTCCTTTTTTGATGTCAAACTTGTGTTTCTACTAAGGTGCTTCCATAGTGTGAAGCCTAATTGACAGGAGCAGAGAATGATGTTCATCTAGAATAGGCTTCAATTCAAACTGTATCGGGTCTCGTTTTCGATTTTAACTGGAGCTGGTTACAGCATAAGGACCAATGAGCTCTTCCTTCATGCGCCAAATCCACTTATGACGATGCAAATGCAGGGCCGAACTCTTGGTGAATCGAGCTCCATCGTTCTTTAAATAGGTCGATGAACTCCTTGTCTTAACTTGGAAGAAATGGCGGACGACAACGGTGAGGCAACTTTCAGGGCTTTGAATTTGGTTCATGTTCGGATAATGCTGCCAAGGAGCTCTCTGCTACTGATATGCTTAGAAGTTCATCAAGAGGTTCTTACAAGTATTGGTCTAAACTTTCTCAGTGGTTCTAGGAAACAACACCGGTTTACTGCGTTTTCGCAGAAGTAAACAAGGGTAGAGGAAGCATGAGTATCCCTGGCCTGATAAGCTTGATCCAAATATCCCCAGCAAATTATGATTTTGTATACAGACATATGGCTTTTGACGGAAGCTTTTTGGTAAGATTAATCGCATTTTGATTTGATCAATTTAATCCTCTATATTTTTTATTTTTTATTTTTTATTTTTTATTTTTGCGCAATCGAGTTAATAAACGTCACTTCAGCACATTAGCAAAATAGCACTGTTAATTAATGGAAAAGCTTGATTACACAAACCGTATAAATTAAATGAATTGAGTGTACAAAAGAAAGCATGGGATCAAATTGAACAAATCAATGATACTCACGGGACTCAAGAGTGTACTTTTTGGCCATTAAAAGTGTAATCATTCTCAATCGGAAATAAGTTGCTTCAATTAAAAATTAATCCATTAAATATTACTTAAATTTATATTAAAGGATCACTTGAATCGCTTATAAAAATAAATGACTGAAAAAAATATTTCCATAGTTCACAGATAAATTATTGGCTAATTATTTCAAGTAATACAAATAACCATTTTTTTAGTAAATATTTTTCAGATCATTCAATTTTTGCGAAATAAACTGATTATTACCCTCTCTCGAGCCTTCGTCATCAACACCGCATATCATCCGCAAAGCAAAATTTGGCTTGGTGGTTTTGCCCCATTGGTATTAACATATTCATCGACACAAGCAGAACTTTGGGGTTTGTGATTGGGACTCAACTTCACAAAATAACTTGGTTTTCATAAATTATCATCATTGAGATGGACTCTAAAGACATGATATTGTTAGTCAGAACTTATAATTGATAATGATGGCCCTATTTTGCTTAAAGATATTAGAAGAATGTTGCGCTCTTACTTTGAGTTTCAAGTGCAACATAATTTTCAAGAAGAAAATCGCTTTGCGGACTGACTTGTTAATCTTGAATCGATGAGCGCTTCGATATTAGATTCCTTTCATTATCTCCTATAAATTTATTTCATGTTTTATTGTGTAATAAAATAGGGATGGTAGATTTACGACTTTAAATTTTTATATTTGGCTTCAGCCCTTAATCATACAAAAAAAAGTTATCAAACGTACTTAATTAGGTTATCGAACGCACCCAATTAAACAGAATTCTTCATTTGAACTTTCTCAAACTCAAGCATTAACTGAAGATGATACTTTCAAGCTGGAATTCACTCTTCTTCTTCTTTTTTAATTAAGGAGAATTCTAATTATAAGGGAGATTGACGAAGTGATTCTTAACTTATTGCACAGATGCTAATTCAGTCATAAACTTTCTACTTTTGCCAATTTAGTCCTAACACTTTGCATGAAGTTTCAATGCGGTCATTTCAACTAATTTTTTTTTCGAAAATGTGGCGGTATGCCATGAAGGACGATAGGAGATAATTGAACTATCATGTCCGCAGTTTTCACTGAAAATCGACCGAGAGAACTACGTTGAAATTTCACACAAAAAATTATGACTAAATTAACAAAAGTGAAAAGTTTAGGACTAAAATAGCATTCGTACAATAAATTCATAGCTGATTGGATAACTTTCCCGCAAATAATACGGAATCAAGTTAGAGTTTCCCTAGTTTAAAAATATCATGTCCTCATTTCGTGCATAAGAATTTTATTTATCTGTGGGAATACACATTATAAGCATGGATTAAGATTTATGAGCCACTTAAGCATTGGGAAGTTCGAGTTCAGCTTTACTAGATACTAGTTCTCGAGTAAACTTGACCTCATTGGAAGTCATCTATTGCGTTAAATTTTCGACCAAAAAGAAAAACACACCCTATTGCGTTAATTAGCCGTGTGAGCAGAATAAATAAAGTGCTATCAATCTCAAGTTCGCCTGACGCTAAGATTTGAAGTAGACTAAAACTCAGATTTGAATTTATAAGCCTGAGGATTGGACAAAACGAAAATTGGACTGGTTGCCAGTGGACCCGCGAATCGCAGGGTCGGTTCTTAGCCTGGAACCAACTCACCCGGGAATCTATCACCTCTAACTAGTGGTACAAAATACCTAGTAGCATTCATTGTCCTCAAAATCCTTTTCATTGCCCTCACGTGACATGAACTAAATTGTATATAACTTTGGCCGATTCCATCTAGCTGGCCAACTTTTACAAATTACCAAAAAAGATCTCAACATATTGCAATTGTATCAATTCAATCCTAAACTTTTTGCAATTGTATCGATTCAGTCCATCCAACCTATTTTGGTCGACTAGTGCTGAAGTGGCAATTTTTAATACTATCGGAATATTTTTCAATTTTTTTTAATCAAATCTCCCCATGTTGGATTCGAACCTACAACCGATCAGTTAAAGGCCGATCACTCTACCACTGAGATACTAAGGAACAACAGGAGATTTGATCTCATAGAGTTCAATTCTAGTTCTCAACTCATAACCAATATGGGCTTTTATTTTTCATTTTTTTATTTTATTTTATTTTATTTTTTATTCTTCTTCTTTCTCCAGCTGGTTGCCAATACTAGAGGGATGAGGGCATGATCGGCCTCGTCGTCACCGTCGCTCGCGTCTAGTCGACTGGAAGAAGAAGGAGAAAAAAGAAAGAAAAGAAAAAATAAAAAAATAGTTTAGAAAGTATTATTACAAATTATCCATGTCAATGTCGGTTTCCATATCATAGCTGGCTTTCAAAGTTGGTCAAATTGATTGAATTGACATAAATGCAAAAGGTTTATAACTCAATTATTTAAAAAAAATTATTTATGACTGAATTGGTATAATTGCAATAAATTTAAGACTTTTTCGATAACTTTTCCGAGTCAATTGTCCCATTAAAATTTAGGTATTTTAGACTTCTCTAAGTTAGATGGCTATATCAAATTGTTATTTCATATCAAGGAGAAGATTGTTGCTGCTGCTTTGGATGCAAAAAGAAACGCAAGAAAAGGCAAAACTAGAGAGGGGTTTGGAGTCCTCGAGACCGATAATGGCAGATGTGATTGGCCTTTTCAGAAGCTTGAATCCTGGATTGAGTTTGCCTTCGGTCATTCTTAACCCGAGTTTTCCAAGGTACCAGCCCACCGTTGAAGCCTGCGAAACTTTTGGACACTTCAGATGCTAGAGTCGGTCTTAAAAACGAAAGCGTCCGCGTCTTGACGAGTCTCCCGCGCACCGCAATGGAATGAAATACCTGGATGCTCGAATCGTGTCGGGCACAGGATCACGGACGATGCCGACCCCGTGACTAGTCGACGCACTAACGAGAACTTCTCGCCGGGGGTTACTTCTTCATGAAGTATAGGATCGCGAGGAAAAGTGCCGTTCCATGAGGATTGTTGAACTGCGAAAAATGGGAAGGTGGCGTTTCTTTCTTGTATATAATTATGCTGCTTTATTCTGTGTTTTGGCTGTCTTCCTCCCTTCCTTCCTGGTAAAGACTTTGCATGTATTGCCCTGAAAGAGACCCTGAAAGAGATTGTTTCAGCCCTGCCTTTTCCTTTTCACCTTTTGCCCATGGCCTTCCATTGGAAGGTTTTCCCAAATGGCGCACTGCTGACTCTGATCATTATATACTAGAATAAAAATTTCAAATAAGGGTCCAAAGAGATTCATTTTTTTAAATAAGGGGCTAAAATAGATTTCATTTCAAATAAAGACCTGAAGTGCCCTCTTTGTCTCAATTAAAGGCACGAAGTGGATATTATTTCAAATAAAAATTCAAAGTGGCCATATCAATCTCAAATAAAGGCCTGACGGGCATCTTAGTTTTTTACTTTTTTGGGCTAAAGTACACTACAAGTGTCAAAATTTGTGTACGGCCCTCATTTTAGTGCCAAAACTTTCAAAACGATTACTTAAATATCAACTTTTTTTTTTTAAACAATTACTTGATTGCCAACTCCAATTTAAGCTAACATGGTTGATCGGAAATCTGATATGGCCTATTTTTTTTATTAGTATTTGAGCTGACGTGATCGCCAAAGTTGGCACTTGAAGTGAGTATTTTTAAAAAATTTGACATATAAGTGATCGTTTTTAAAAATAATTGATATTTAAGTGCTCATTTTAAAAGTTTTGGCACTAAAATGGGCGCCGTACATAAGTTTTAGCACTTGTAGTGTACTTTTTGGAATATTCTTTTCCTTTTTCTTCATTTTTCCGTTTTTTTCTTTCTTTTTACCGGTGGCCTGGCCATCAATGTTGCCTGGATGAGACTAGGCAAGGGCCAACCTCACTAATGACGATGAGGGCAGCCCTCGCCAATTCTAGGCAAGTCTCACCCATACACGGCAGGCTAGGGCCTATATTTCTTTTCTTCGCCTCAAGTCGATGGGGTCATCGGCAGAGGTGCTAGGGAACCCAGTCTGTATTCTTTTTTTATTATTATTTTTAAAATTTTTAATTTAATTTAATTAAAAAGTATGTTTAAATTGCATCCGGTCTGCCTAGGGAAGGTTAGGCCTTTATTTGAAACAGTCATGACCACTTCAAACTCTATTTTTTAAACAAGATCTACTTCATGCTCTTATTTAAATTTGAAATTCTTCCCGAATTAAAATAAAATTGTCATATTAAACACTTTCTCTATTTTAGCTATTCCCCATCTTAAAAGCCTAAAAAATCATCTTGCCCCAACCACAATTTTCGAAATTTCCCATATCATGTATGCATCATCTATGTTCGTGTGGATGTGACCCCACTGAAACAAGAAAGAAATGAAAATACACTTCTTTATCTTCCTTTTTGGAAATTAATTTTCTGTTTCAGATTATACTCAATCTTTCTGAAAGCGAATTATTTGAATAACATTATCCTAAACAATGATTGTTTATATCTCTTACAAATATGAATAAGAACGAAAAATATTTTCATCGTCCATAAAAATATTCAGACATGTAATTATCGATAATGAAAACGTTTTCTTGACTAATTATTTTGAACGGCCATTTTTAAGAAAATATTTATCGGAGCGGCTCTAAAAGCATCGGGATTGAACTTTCTAAACGTATCGAGCGTATTCGAGCAAGATTTAATCCATCCATTTTATAAACAACCGGTAGAAGTGTTTCATGCGGATGGACTATATTAATCTCTACTTTTTTTTTTTTTTTGGTATGCTGCGTGCAAACGTACCATAACGTTATTTCCTATTGGCACAACGCGTTTTAAATGCACTTAGACATATTTGCGCACGAGAGCTCATAATTTTTTGGAAATGTGCTGAAGCATGTTGTATCTTGACATGTTTAATAATGACGTCCCGATCGAATGTCAAGTCCAGAACAATAGTAGTGAACAAATTGCGCTCGACTTGAATTCGACCCATAGAGATTGTGACACGATACGATTATGACTATACAATTAGAAATTGCGCGTCCAATTCTACTCGATGTAGCAATGGACGCAACTTTTAACTTGCAAACCGGTTAACTGAAGTAAATCCAAGGAGAAGATGATAAATGATTATTAAAATATTTTATTTTTCAAAAAATATCACTTGAAATAATTAATCAAGTCCGATAAAAAAAAAAAGAGATAATCAATGAAAAATGTTTTTAATATCGACAATAATTTATATTTGTATATGATGAAAATATATTTCTTTCATTCATCTTATAAACGACACAAGCGATCATTTTTAAGAAAATATTTTTCAAAATTATTCATTTTTTACGAAATAAATGGAGCATTTATCTCGTAGAAATTCCGGGTAAAAATCCTTCTTGCGTGGTAAAGGAACCTCATTGAAAATCTTGGACCGCCATTTTAACAAGGCATTTTCAAAAGTATTTCAAGTCTCCAAGGATCTTCATGTCAAAGTTGAAGTTATTCGATTCAACATTCCCAAAAGGCCATTTGGAGCAAAGTTGTCATTTTTAAAGTTCCTTAATCCAATGTAACCCTCGCCCAGTATTTTCATTTCAGCATTTGCCGGAATCATATTTGATGAATTCTTTTTTTTTCCTCCTAACTTTGTCCTCACTAATACTTTCATATTCCAATTTTGCCCTCACAATCACCGTTCATCGTCTCCTTCTCCGAAATTGACTTTCCAGATCTAGATCCGCGTCGCTAATCTAACACAGCGCCGAGGGACGCGCAAGAGTCGTCGAGGATTGCCGATGATCGGTGATGGTTCGCCGATCCGGGTTGCCGAGGACCGGGATCGTGCAAGTCTAGTCCGCCCGAAACCGTGAGACTCATGCCATCGCATCGC
The DNA here is from genome assembly GCF_020921035.1 of Rhodamnia argentea. Lineage (NCBI taxonomy): Eukaryota > Viridiplantae > Streptophyta > Magnoliopsida > Myrtales > Myrtaceae > Rhodamnia > Rhodamnia argentea. Next base: position 5,865,245 of record NC_063158.1, read on the forward strand.
TTGGCCTCTTGATGGCTCGATCCTTGCCCGGCTCCGATTACTTTCATCAAGTTCGCTTCGAGGTTGGTTCGATGCTTTCCATTCTATGATAGGCATGCCCTTTTTTTTTTCTTTTTCTTTTTACTTCAAAACTACTTTGCAAAAAATACACTAAAAGTTATTTAATCAAACAATATTTACTTATATAGCAAGTGCACCTTCCAGTCGATTTGCATTTTCCCAAAGCTCTCCCAAAATGCATTGAATTTTAATTTGACAAAGCTCGGGCTCGATCGAATTCGATCAGATGGAGTTGAAGCTCGAATTTCGGAATCCAAATATAAATTTATTCAGCTTTCTATCTGCATTATATTAAATTAGAACCGATTAATCTTATATTATGCTAAAGCCATTCCATGAGGAAATCTGAGCTGGAGCTCTACCAAATTTTTTTGTTTTTCAAATTGATTGGAGCTCAATTCAAACTAGAAAAAAGAAAGCTGTTCTCTATTCGCGAGGTCTCTCCAAAGTCGGTGCCGTTTTTATAAATACACGAGAAGTGAGGGACTTCTCCGCAATTTCATTCACACAATTTCCTCGACGCCCTAGGACAGAGGAGGAGGAGAAGAAGCGAAGCGAAAGGAACCACTCTCCTCCTCCCCCCCCACAATCCATCGTCATCTTCATCATCATCGTCATCGCATCGAGCTTCGCAGGCAAAAGGCCAGAAAGAAAGAGAGAAGGAGAAGGGGTAAAAAAAAATAAAAAAGCTCTCTCCAAGAGGAGATCATGAACAATCGCCCCAGCCGCAGCTCTCGCACGCTCTGATTCGCTCTCTTCTCATCGTGCTGCCATCATTCTCGCGTCGGTTCTCAAGCATTCGCCCTAGATCTGTATGTACAAATACTCCTTCTCTCGCTCTCTCGGAGCTTCTGAATCCCCGAACTCGAGTGTGTGATTCCCCCTCCTTCGTCGCGGGATCGTCCTAGGGTTTCCAATCGCTGTGGTCATTGGAAGTGGCAACCTCTTTTTGTACCCACGGTTTTCGCCTCCATTTGGCCGCGCTGCCGTCCCCAAACCCTAGAAGCTGACGGGCGCTTTCTCTTGTTGCTTTCGGCTTCCGTTTCGAATCTGTATAGAGCGCGGTCGTTCGGTTTAGCAGATTTTCCTGTTTTTTCACAGGCAGGGGAGCGTTAGGTGTAATCTTGGTTCGTTCGCAGTTTGTGTATACAAAAGGGGTAGTTGTTAGGTTTCTTTTTTAGTCGATTCGGTGTTAGCGATGATGAACAATAGAGCTAGGTATCCGCCGGGTATCGGTGCGGGCAGGGGCGTGAATGCGGGCCCTGCATTCCAGTCGAGGACGCCTCAGCCGCAGTATGTGCAGAGAGGCCAGTTAGGACAACCGCCACAGTATCAGCAGAATCACCACCACCAACAGCAGCAGCAGCATCAGCAGCAGCAGCATCAACAGTGGCTTAGGAGAACTCAATTAGGAGGTGCAGATTCGACAGTCGATGAGGTCGAGAAGACAGTGACAGTGCAGTCAGAGGCCATTGATTCGAGGTGCATTATACTTGATGCAATTGCGCATTTGCCCGTGTGTACAATTTCTGTGTGGTTAGTGTGTTTGTAGAGATTAAATTATGAGTGGAACATGTCAATTAGTTGTGTCGGTGCTGATTTTGCAGTTGAAAGTGAATGTCTTGCAACTTGTGTTTGGCTTTATTGACCTTGCCATGACATTGCTAGAGGTATTGACGCTCGTGTGTGCCACCACTTACTTATCCTGGGTGTCACGAATAGATACTTAAGTGATATGAAGTTGCTACCTTAATCTTTTTGATTTCCCAAATGTGGAGACTTTGAGAACTTCATTCCGAGAGTTTTTAAGTATTATATACGCCATCAGTCCGATATTTGTAGGAACTTCCCTTAATAACGAAGTTGAACTTGCAAAATCGAGGAAGTTATGAAAAAGTCGGTGACTTAATCAATTGAATATCGCGTCTAGGCACGCCTATTTCTTCATATTTTTAACTTCCATGAAGTTCCTTTCTGTGCTACAGTTGATAATGATAGAACAACCTGGAGTAATTTACGTACTATGCTTATCTTTACTCCTTTGTGTTTTAAGCTTCTCAGTTTTTCCTAATATTCCCAACAAAAATTTATTTGGTGTAACTACTTGAGCCGGATGAAAGGAAACTTTCACATCCGATTTTTAAGGGGGAAGATCCTATAGGATCCTATCCCAATTTTTCTTTTGCTAGGCCCATAGCTAAAAAACCTTCTTTCTTACGATTAAACTTTATTACTTAAAAGGAGTTAATCCTTTACCTCTCAACGAAGGATTCCATTTGCGTCTATTGAGAAAAGTCGTGCACGTGATGTATTTGAATGAGAGAGTGAAGTGGAGTTTTGGGAAGTTCATGAATTACCTATTTTGTTGGAGAGATTGTTATCTCATTGCTTACGTCACTTACTGCTACAAAAGGCTAGTCTCATCTTTGCATCTAACAAAATCTACTCTTTCGACTAATTTGGTGGAAGATATCTCTTCCTCATATGTTATTTCGGGAACTGCAAATTAGGACTACATAGCTTCTTCCGCATCTGTGGTCTGCGCAACTTCTTTTTTTCAAATTTGAGCTGAAAACATGATTTTCATGGAGATTTTGAGCTGGGAATATGTCTTTTGTGACACTTTCTATAGGAAGGGACAATGTGAAATTGGGTCTTTTTACAGGAAATTTATGATGATTTAACCCTATTTCTCTGAAGTTTCACTTTTAATCGAGTAGTTGAAGGTTATGTAGCCAATCTACAGAATTCTGCAGAGATGCTTATATTTATGCCAGTTTTGAAACTTCTCCCTGCCAATAGCACGAATGCTTCTTGTGTATGCATGCTCGTTCTTCTTTCATTGTTGGTGTTTTCATCTCAGGAGCTCATTGTACTGACATTTAATGCTTTTCCCTCTAGCTCACAAGATTGGAAGGCAAGGCTAAAGATACCACCACCTGATACGCGCTACAAGACAGAGGTATGAGGCGCATATCGGCGTGGGAATGGCAATTGTTTCAGTTTGTAAATATCAATATGTTTGAATCATCTTAGAAGCTGAAAATGACTAGGTATGAGAACTTTGAATGTTTGATCTCTTTTTATGTGCTCCAAGCATCGCGAGAGGAGAGCTCATTACGGTACTTGTGCTTGACAGATACTAGTGTTTGGCTCATAATATTAGCTAATATTTCCTCTGACTTTATTTTGTCCTAAAATTTGGTTGCCTGGCGTCTCTCTCTCTCTCTCTCTCTCACACACACACACACACACAAACACAACCCCCTGCCTCCCCACCCCCCCTTCTTCCCTGCACACCCACCATTTTACCGTAGCAGCGGCTTGAATTTTTCAGGGATACTGCAGCTTAAACATGAAGTTTGATATTGATGACAAATAGACTTTTTGCAGTTTTTGGGGATGGGAGGGAGCATAGTTACTCTATTGGGGCGAGCAATATGATACCCTCATTTGGTAGTTTTTAGTAGCTTTTATTGACAAACGATTTAAGGAGCTGTAATTTATTGTCTAAAGCTGATAGCAATACACCCTTCTGGCTTATTCTTTTTAGTTTATGCGGTGTCTCCTCATTTTTCTATCTAATGTCAACAAAGTTGGTACTAGTAATGGACCCTGAATACTTAGTTTTGATGTTTCTCTGACTTGTCCTTGTCAGTGAAATGGATGGATTGTTAGGAAATCTTTAACAGAAGCTGTTTTGCATTATTGATTTGGATATTTTAGATCTCATGTTGAAAGGCTCCATCTCTTAACTTTTGAATCTGACTCCAGGATGTTACAGCAACTAAAGGAAACGAATTCGAGGACTACTTTCTGAAGCGCGAGCTCCTTATGGGTATTTATGAGAAAGGATTTGAAAGACCTTCTCCTATCCAGGAAGAAAGCATTCCAATTGCTCTAACTGGTAGTGACATTCTTGCTAGAGCTAAAAATGGAACTGGAAAAACCGCTGCATTCTGCATTCCTGCCTTGGAAAAGATTGATCAAGATAACAATGTTATTCAAGGTTTGTGTTGTGTCTTGTCTTATATTATTTTGGGTAGTATGCGAAACTTGTTATGCTGCTTTCAGTTGATATATAGGAATTAGCCTCTGCCTTAAACTGAGAAGAATAAGCCAGAAGAGTTGCTTAGATATATTGGAATTAGCCTCTTGTCTTCTCTGAACTCCAAGTCCACCACGGAGGCAGAATCGTATTTCATGCCCTTAATGCTAGGGTCTAAGGATTTTAGGCAGTGCCTTGGGCTCTTTTGACTTGATGAGCTTTGCTTCTGCCAGTACCTAAAAGCCTATCTTTTATGTTGTGTGATCGGCAAATTTAGGTGGACTCCAAGCTCATTAGAGCTCAGCTTAAATTGTTGATTCTTTTTGCAGTTGTCTCTAACATATGCTATAGCTATAGCGCCTAAAACTTTGAGCTTAGCTTAGCTTTTTGGCAATCATGCTGCACAATGCCCTTGAATTGAAATGATACAAAATTTATTAAGAGATCTTGCTTCACTTGAGCTTCTTTCAGTCTGTACCATTAGCATTTTTCATCATTGCAACTATACTCCATAGGTGAATTCGGTGTGAAAACAAAAAAAGTTAGTGACGCTGAAATAATAAGTTGGCATACTGTTGTCGGTAAGTCGTCTAGTGACTCGTTTTACTTGATGCAGTTGCTTGTGACTTATGTGATAACTCTTTAATTTGATGTAGTTGTCATACTTGTTCCAACCCGAGAATTGGCTCTTCAGACGTCACAAGTATGTAAGGAGCTTGGGAAGCACTTGCAAATTCAAGTGATGGTGACCACTGGTGGAACCAGCTTAAAGGATGATATTATGCGTTTGTATCAACCTGTTCATTTACTTGTTGGAACACCCGGGAGAATCTTGGATCTTTCAAAGAAGGGAGTGTGCATATTGAAAGATTGTTCAATGCTTGTTATGGATGAGGTAATAATCTGAACGGATCTAAATTGGTGATTTTGTTGCCGTTACGGTTTAGATTACAGTTCTGTTTGATGAAAGTTCCATTCGTGGGATACTATATTCTTTGCACGACTATTTTTTTAGTGCCAATTGTGCGGCTCAAGCTGCTAAGCTATGTGTGCTCTTGTTCTCAACTAATTTATTTGTATGTGTTGGGGAGGAGATAAATCTGGAAGGTTGTTCTTCTTCTTCTTCATTTTCATTCATTCATTATTCCTTCTTAAATTAAAATGGAATCCTTGGTTGTTGCTACACTATGCAAATTTTCACCTATAGAAATTGAATTCCAATTCCAAATATCTAATGTATGCGCATCTATGTATTTCAGGCTGATAAGCTCTTGTCACCAGAATTTCAACCATCGGTGGAGCAGCTGATTCGATTTTTGCCAGGCAATCGTCAAATCTTGATGTATTCAGCCACATTTCCTGTTACTGTGAAGGATTTCAAGGATAGATATCTGCAGAAACCTTATGTTATTAACCTTATGGACGAGCTCACGCTGAAAGGTATTACCCAATATTATGCTTTTGTTGAAGAACGGCAGAAGGTGCATTGTCTCAACACACTGTTCTCAAAGGTTTGTTTTGATAGATGATTCGTGAAATTTTCCATCTTATGATTTGGATCATTTGTGACAAAGACGTTCTATCTCCAGCTTCAAATCAACCAATCAATCATTTTTTGCAACTCGGTCAATCGGGTGGAGCTTTTAGCCAAGAAAATAACTGAACTTGGCTACTCTTGTTTCTACATTCATGCCAAGATGCTGCAAGACCATCGGAACAGAGTTTTTCACGACTTCCGCAATGGTGCCTGCAGGAATCTTGTTTGTACTGGTATGTTATTGGTGTGTCCTGTTGGGTACTTTGTACTACTTTTACTATGGATGTGCAAGCTGGTGCGTTTGTACTTGAAATGCAAATTGTTGCAGAGTGAATCTCTCTGTCCATTTTTTCTCCAATTTCATCACGATTATAGTGGCATAAGCATCTTCAGCTTTAACTGGCTTTAGGTTTTTTCTCTCTCGATTGTTTTGAGCGGGGTATTGGGTGGAAATTGTTATTTGCTTACTGTAGGTTTTTAGGATTTAGCTAGCAGTTTGTGATTTGATGTTAATACTAGAGTTGTGGTAGGCTGCTAGGAATCTGATTACAGCATAGTTTCTGTATGTCCAAGGCATTATACGCTCTTAGAGGCAACAAATCGAGAGAGATGTCCCTTTTGATGGTTAATTTACACTGCTCTTCTTTGGTGGTTCTTGGGAGGTTGTGATTGTGTGGTGGCATCGATTTGTGTACTCATTGAAATTATTGCGTGCATATTCTTTTACTTCGCTAGTCGGATATGATGAACTTTTTGCTTTTTATTTGGTAACATTGCAGATCTATTCACTAGGGGTATTGACATTCAAGCTGTGAATGTCGTTATTAACTTTGATTTCCCCAAGAACGCTGAAACTTACTTGCACAGGGTAATGGGAGACTCTCTCTCTCTCTCTCTCTCTCTCTCTCTCTCTCTCTCTCTCTCTCTCTCTCCGTTAATGTGAAGCATCACAAGTTCTCTTGGTTTCATGTGCAGGTTGGTCGTTCAGGAAGATTTGGCCACCTAGGTTTAGCTGTCAATCTTATCACATATGAGGATCGCTTCAACTTGTATGCATTTCATTCCCTCATCTGTCTGGAATTGCTAGCCAATCAGTTACTAATGATTTGCCTAAATTGTTCCTACAGGTATAGGATTGAGCAAGAACTTGGAACTGAGATTAAACAGATTCCTCCACATATTGATCAGGCAATTTATTGTCGGTGATATATGGGAGAAATCTTGGTGCAGTACTGAAGTGGAAATGGTGAGTGATGGCACGTGGGGCTACTGTTTTTTATTTTTTTTTTGGGTCGTTGGTTTTGGTTTGGGGGTGGGGGGTGGGTTGTTGGGGTGGGGTGGGGTGGGGTGGGGAGGGTGGGGAATGGGTGTGTTAATGGTGTGTAGAGTTGGATTCTTTCTTGCTATAGTCTAAGTAACTGTCAAGATTTATGGCTTTTTCTTTCTGATGTTTTTTTTAACGAGCATTTATTGATAGAAGAATTGTCAAGATTCATGCTTTTCATCTGTTACCGAGGCCACGATACCTGCTCTTCTTGTAGCGGGTATTATCATGTGAATTATTTTGGCAGTGATGTCGATGTAAAATTTTGGAGACATTGCTTGATATTTTTTTATTGTGTAGCTAATTTTTATTTTGCTATAACTGTGGTCTGAAGGTGCCTTCGTTCATTACTTGTATGAATGAGGTTCTGTGTACAAAGCGGAAGAGTTATCATTGATCATTGGTTGGTAGTCTGTGGAATGAGCTCTAATGACTGCATCTTCTTCTTACAGCACAGTGAATGGTTTTCTATCCATTATGTTTTTCTCTCTTAACATTCTTTACAGGATTTGTGAAGTATCAATTTGTAACCTCAATTTTGACGAGTAGTAGCTGCATGGGATCATATATTCGTTGGACAATAAAAGTGTTATGGTGACGGAGATATACATGTGCCTTTCTTATGTATAAGCACGAATTGGACTAATCCAAATAAGATTGTGAGGTATGCTTGATTCAATTGCTATTAACAGGTTGCTAATATTTCCTCTCCTGCTTTCAGGGATCGATGAAGCTGCCTGATTCAATAAGTGGGCATGGGCGGCTTGTGGAGCGTAAATTGTGAGGGATTAATATGATAAAAACTTTTTTGTGGACGCCCAAATAGGAGTGCTAAGAATGTTTTTAATGGTGTCTGGATTTGTGTAACCCGGATTATATCAGGAGATTGCTGAGAGTTGGTAGATGATCTACACAAGTCTCGGGAAAAAACGTATGGGTCCAATTTACCTTTGAATTTCCTCAAGAGACGTTTCTCTCTTGTTTTCGCCTATATTGTCTAGAATGCTTTTGTTCCCTCTGTTTTGGAAAGATTGATCACTGTTGACAGATGTTCCTTGGATCAAATCTCTTGCTGCTTCTCTTTTTCTTTTTTTCTTTTTACGGCTTTTGTTTCGACTTCTTTAACCTCCTGTCTCTCCCTCTTTTTCCTTTTTTTTTTTGTTTTAGATTTGACCGAGGTAGGTTTATTTCTATGCTTCATCTGTCTTCTATGCTCTTCCCAAAATGTCCTATTTCAGGAATCGTTGCAGTTAACTTACCAAATCATTTTGGTTTTCTGATGTCTAATGGGAATACTAGTAATTGGCCGTATTTTGGTAAACTCTGAATCACAATTCTCTTTCGAGTTTGTCACAAAGGAGATTGTGGTGCTGAATCACCTTTTGTTCCTGCCTCCAATAATGTCGGCGGATGAATCGAGGGCCTACCATGTTGCATAAAAATGATTGTAATGTGTCTACGACACTGGCTGGACTAGGATTAACAACTGTTCGTCCCTTCAACGACCGTGCTTTATAGCACGCACTGGGATTTCACTTGTACTTGACATGTTGTATATGAAGCGGTCGATCGATAGAGTTTGTGTACATGTCGTGCCAAAGGTTAGAGAAAATATGTTCTAAATGGTGAAGCGATCAAATTCATACACACGGATGAGAATGTAATGACATTTGGGGGATATATTGTACCGATGGTATAACTGTGGACGAGTGGACTGAGTCTATGGTGTCTCGTGGGCACTGTGCGTTCACCGATCCGTCATTGGATTGAAAAAAGGACTTATAATATCGCCGTTCATGCTGAAATCTGTAGAAGGTTTAACATCTGTTTCATTTAAACCTGGGGCGAAAGCCGCGGTGCCCGTATAACGACCGTAGATTGACCCGTACAGTACATGAGCGATTGTTTATTTTGTTTGCTTGTCTGCTAGTTTGTGGACCCTTCTTTGATATTTCCGAGTAGAGAAGAGATCAGAATGTAATCTGAAAACAGGAAGTGCAGAGAGACTCGGTGACTCAACCGAGCACGCAAACTCAGCTGAGTGATTCAAACAGACATGATGCGGAGGAGGAGCTTTCCTGTTCTGAGCTTCGTGGGCTTTGACCGCATTTATGATCTCCTTTTCCCCTGTTCCTTCACATCTCTTTCCCCCATTGAATCGTTTGATTCGTTTGTCGCTCTCGCAAACAAATCTGTGTTTTTTATTTTTTTAATCTAAACTCATCATACGAATTTCGCATTCCCGTGGAACGTTTGGTTTGAACCGCAACTATACTCATTATCTTAATGCGTTCGTAATCCGTCTCCGCCCTTACCCCCTCGTAAGTTCATTTCCCGCATTTTCAACGACTCATTATCTTAACGGATCCGTAATCCGTCTCTATCCCTACCGCCTTGTAAATTTATTTCCCACATTTTCATCGACAAAGTCGAACTACTGTGAGTGAATGCTAAGAAAGGCCGAAATGTTTCCCGACATAGTTCAATACACGTATCCTTAATATCTCCGCGTACTTATGATCATAGGTTCATATGGAATAATAAACCGTCCTCTAAATATATTGAATATGGCGTAATTCGATCATACTTAGTACAAGATAATGAGAAAAACCCAAAAAAAAAAGAAAACTGTAGAATTCATGTTTGTTTCTTGATCAGCATTGCACAAGATGGTTGCTAACAACATCCATCAACCGAATATACGTCGATTTATCGCACTGTGGCCAGCAGTTTTTTTTTTTTTTATAAATTTTTTGGTCGATAGCCAGCAGTTTATTAATGAAGGAATGGATAGCAGAGAGGAAGAGCGAGGAAGAGGTTGTCACCTCAGACCGTGTCCGTACCCGCCTCATTCATGTCATGTCACAGAGCCATAGCCATTAATGAAGAGACACACTCCGCCTCTCTCCTCTCCTGAGATCTCTCTCTCTCCCTCTCTCTCCCCCTCTATCTCGCTCTCTCTCTTCAAGACCATCCGCCATTAATGCAACCCTCTTGATTGTCACTTCACGGGGTTTCTCTCTCCTCCCTCCCTCCCTTCCCCCCTCAGTTGAAAACCTCTCAAAAGAGGGAGTGCCCGCTTTAAATGGCTTTCGTTTTCTGCACAAGGGCCTCAGAAACTTATGACCCCTCGAGTGATGATGATTCAAGATTCAGTCTTTCTTCTTCTTCTTCTTCCCGAATCCCTTCGTTTGCTCTTGGGGTACGAGCTCTACTGGTAGGGACCAATGGGATACATACACTTTGAATACGTGACACGTCGAACATTTAATGTCTCCTCCCAGCAAAAATACGTCCCATTTAATGCGCGCCACAGCTTAAAGCCCGCCGATCGTCCTTCCACTCCCACAAGTTGTGTCCAGTTTGGTTTCGATCCCTCCCCAGACGCAGTAAAATCGAAATGGGCATTTAGAGAACCCCTCACATATTACATGATCCTCCCGTCTCTCTGTCTCTGTCTCTGTCTCTCTCCAAGATAGTCTTTTTGACTACTTCTCTGTACTTCATTTGCTCCCTTTCACTCACAGGCTGAAGAAGAGCTTTAAAGGCGTTTCTTGGTTCTCTCAGGGTCTTCTGTTTTTGGATTATGTTGTGATAACTTTGTAAGTGGGAGAGAGAAAATGGGAAGGACACCATGCTGTGACAAGAAGGATTTGAAGAAAGGGCCGTGGACGGCCGAGGAAGATGAGATTCTTGTTGGGTATATCAGACAGAATGGCCATGGAAGCTGGCGTTCTCTCCCCAAGCTTGCAGGTGGGGTTCTACACTTCTCTTCTCTTCTTCTTCTTCTAAAGTTGTCCCCTTTTTGTTATTTTTTTCGGTTTACTGTATGTTTGATCACCACAAGGGCTCCTTTGAAACTTGTCTTATAAGAAGAATTAGTGTGGTTCTAAAGGCGAAGTTGCAATCTTTTTGCTTCGGAGAGTCCGAGAATGGGCAAAAGTAGAGTTCTTTTAGGTGGTGTTGTGCATCTTTGCGACAACATGGTACTGAAAAATAGTTTTGCCGCTGCTGCTTAATAGGTCTTCTTCGTTGCGGTAAGAGTTGCCGGCTAAGGTGGACGAACTATCTCAGGCCAGACATAAAACGTGGCCCTTTTACTCCCGAGGAGGAGAAGCTTGTCATTCAGTTTCATGGAATACTCGGTAACAGGTACCTATCTTACACTCTCCAAGACTCATGCCTGGTGCTTAGTCTGAACAACCGGTGGATATGGTTGGCTTAGCTGAGTAGAGATAATAAAACCTCTACTTGCATTTGGATCGTGAATAGCTAATAGAATGGAAGGTACCCTTTTGGAATTATATCAGTTACTGTTGTTTTATGGCACTTGACCTTTTTAGCTTTGGAAGATCTATAGTGGTTTGACACCTCAACATTTTGTTCTGCCTAAGCAAGTTGATGATCGGTACCATATTATCTTACTAGGTTCAGATTTGGACCAGAATAAAGATAATATACCTGATTATTAAATAATTTAGCTTCTGCTGTGAATTCCTAAGCTTGTGAAGGATGTGTTTGAATTCCAGATAGCATCATGAAGATGCATTTTTCTGCTCTTACTTACATTAGGCTGTTTATTTTGTAGCTATACAATGTTCCATACTCGCTTTAAGCATTGGCCACTTGATTTTCACTTGTTTTGTATCTTCTAATTTAAATCTAGCATGTGATTGAAAGTATCTTAGAACTGCTCTATTTATCAAAGATGATTAGGACTCCAACAGATTGTCATTGGAAACATAAGTGTAGGCCTTTGACTTGTTCTCTTCGTAATGCCAGGTGGGCTGCCATTGCTGCTCAACTTCCTGGAAGAACGGACAATGAGATCAAGAACCTGTGGAACACCCATCTAAAGAAGCGTCTTCTTTGCATGGGCCTCGACCCCCAGACTCATGAACCTTTCGTAACCCGAGGCCCTATCACAAACTCACCCACATCAACAATCACGCGTCACATGGCACAGTGGGAAAGTGCTCGGCTTGAAGCTGAAGCTCGGCTTTCTAGGGAGTCCTTCCTGTTTAATCCACTTCCAAAAACTGATGCTGACCATTTCCTCCGGCTGTGGAACTCAGAAGTTGGAGAATCTTTCAGAAAGACAAGCATGGAAATTGGAAGAAGCCCGGTTTCTCCGGCATCTTCATCTGTGAAGTGTGAATCCAATTCAGCCATCAGCACCGAAATGGGTCCCTGCGTGGGTGGTTCTGCTGCTGCCGCAAATGACGGAGACGAAGATGAGGAATACAAGAGGTGCAAATCCTACATTCCACTAATGGCTGCAGGGACAGAGTCCTCTGGCTCTAGTGCCTTAGAAGATTCATCAGATACAGCATTGCAGCTGCTGCTGGATTTTCCTATCAACAATGACATTAGCTTCTTAGGAGGAGATATTGATCAATATGCTTCATCTTCTGGTTTAATTTAGAAAGTTCTGAAATATTTGCAGTTATGAAACCCGGCTAAGCATTTACCTATTATGAGGCCTCTCCTGCTAGAGTTTTGAGCTTTTTCCATTAGCAAGAGGAGATGCGAACGTTAACATTTGACTCTATGGTAATGTCTTACTTGCTTAGTCTATTTTGCTTTGCTGTATCTAGAAATTTTCTTGTTCTGGAACCTATTAATGCATTACATGGATAGGTCTCATGTTCCGACATAACAGAGGGTTGTTAAATTTGCTCAGCAGTTGCTTCTAAGCATTTGGAGTTGGAATATGGTTAGAAAAAACCACAAGCAACCCTCTGTTATGGAAGAAAGGTGCTACATCTGAACCAGGAACCTAGACTAGACAATCCATTCTCTTCATAGGAATAACAGGTAAAGATCACTCACAAGTCACAACCATTTAAGTACTTAAGATATGACACGGCAAACAAGCCCTTCGTCATGGAAGCACAAAAAACAGACGGCAATCTTCCTTTTTCAGCGAGGTTCACGCGCCAACAGCATGAAACAACAGAAACATTATCGATGAGAGCTATTGTTCTTCCCTTCTGGTCAGGTCCAAGATCAACGATTTTCAGAAACACCCTAGGAACTTTTTCGGCATGTACCCAGCAGCACGATATTTTGCAGCCACTTCCCCTGCTTTGAGAATTTGTTCACTACGTTCTGCTTGGATTGTTGCCCTCTTTTCTTCTGCTTGCTTGTGAATCAATGCTACCTTGTTTTTCACTTTTTCCCCGTACTCTGCCTTTTTCTTCTCCAGCTTTTCCTGCATACCATGGACACGGAACTGAGAATAACCAAGAAAGAAGCACATGATGCAAGGAGAAACTTAGAAGCAGATCTTCAAAGCTGGAGAAAGAACGAAATGATAAGAAAAAAAGCAAGGAGGAAGCGGGTGTTTGCGGATGTTACCTCTGTTTTTCGCAAATCGGCTTCTTTAGCAGCCTTCTTGCTGTTTTCCCAAGAAGTAATTGTGGACATCTTTTTCTGTGCCCTGTTCATGCAAAAACCTTGCTTTGCTTGGACACACTATTATGAGCTAGCACTAAAACCTTATTTCTAAGTAGCTCAATGGCGTTTCGGACTCAGGAGGGCAAACAGAACAGGCCTAGCGGGACGACGGCGATGTGTAAGAGGGACTTGCTATTGACTCATTAAGATGTGAACACAACTTCTTTGGTCAAGTAACTAATAAAGCAGAGCATCCATCACTTGGGATTGAGCACTCTGTCATGAAGCATATATTGACGAACTATCTTTCCTCACGGTCGGAGCAAAAGTGAAGAGTTTGGTACTTCAGTAGCACACATTAGGTTGTTGGACGTAAAACGGTAGGGAAGATAGGAATAAGTATAATCATTTGGTTCGCGAGATTACAGGAATGTCGAGAGATTGATTCAGCAATGCACATTGGCAAGCCGATTGCGTATCAGCTGGAGGTTGGAAAACACTCCTCAAAGAAAACAAAGAACTCTTTCCCCCATGATCATACTTTCAGACCTCCGCTCATTCAAGCAAATTCATGCATTAAGCTAAGGCAACCCAATTCAAAACTCCAAGAAGATGTGTCGTGTGTATGGCTTACTTGTTGTCTGCCTTTGTCTTTTCACTTTCTTCCCATGCCTTAATGAATGTCAGTTTCTTTTCCTTCTCAACTTCTGCTAGCGCAAGGTCTGCAAAAAGCATTACACAGAAAAGCCGGGTCAATTGAGTTGGGAGGAAACTCCATCATGCATATAGGATCTTTAAAGAGAGAAACTCAACGATAAAACACACCAAAAAAAAAAAAAAAATAGATCTCGGATCATGACCGATGTAAGATGATTAGGACGGAAATTGAGAAATTCATTGTGTGGCTATACAATCAAATGGCATCATTATTAGGAACTATATAAAAGAAGTTTCGGTAAGATCAAATCTTTCTGGATGTGCAAGCACCTAGTAGGCTAGTACTCACCCCTGTCGACTGATCCACTTGAACCTTTATTCCGTGCTGTACCTGGTGCCTCTGTCAATAAGTATAAATTACATTGGAGTGAGACGGAATAATTACGGAATGTGTATCCTGGAGTAATTGTTCTTGGGCAAGTATTGACTACTGAAGTGCATCACAATGAAGTGAAAATCCACAGCATTTTTCCAACTGCTAACACATTCTCAACATATTTGTACTTCTATGTCCATCCCTCAATGCTAATTTTAATTTCTAGAGGATGAGAGGAGATTGAGTGATCTGTGTCATACGCTAAGTCGCAGCTAACATCTTCACTTCTGTAAATGAAAGTGCTTTAGTTAGCGGTCTCCATGTTTTGTGCAAAGCCAATTAAGAGAAGAACGTGCCCATGATTGGCATAACAACTATGGTCCAGTTCCTTGCACTTAGGACCGAAAATAGTCTCAACAAGAAACTGATTATTCTCGAGGTCTTAGTTCAAGCAACAGAATTTGCTTGAGATGATGAGCATTAGGAACCCGTCTGTTTGAAGTCTTCGCCAAATTCACGTGAAGGCAATGAGCGAAGTCCGTTGAGAGCTATACTCGCTATATGCCTAATGACGTCTAGAGCTCAAATATCAACGACGACTCAACTTGACCGGGTTTAACCTGGTTCTAAACTGGGGTATTCTCTTAGATCGTGTTGGTTCAGAACTCATCAGAAGGCAATCTGAAGCAATAGAAGATAAGAACAGGTCATTTGCACTTCCTATCACCTCAGGAAAGTGCCCTATTTTTCCTTTGTTATTTTATTAAAGGGAAAGGGAATTCTAAGAATAATGAAAGCATAGTGGAGTACCCAAATTTGGAATTGATAAGACAGACATCAAGCATAGTGCAACGAAAGCAAGCATTTTTAATATGCCGATCCCCGAGTTCAGCTTTGAGAAACTTGGGATCCAATTCCATCTCTTTACATATGTGAAGACACAATGAAATCCACATACTTTATTCAGCCTCATTTGTACACTAATGGGAGTTCTTTTCTCAAACTAGGTCCGTGTTAAGAACGTCACAAGTTTTACCAAGAATGAACGTAGAGGACTGAGGCGACCCTTGAGCTTGGGACAGCTTCCAAAGACAAGAAAAGACAGGGTATAATTCACTTGAAGTAGGAAGATCAGATGATTCATAACCTTTCTCTCTGTGATCAGAGCTAGTTATAAGAAAGAATGACCAAGCAACGAGCGCGATATAACTCTATCATTTCGTTAACTTCGAGCATAGACATGAATGTAGCATCTACTCAATACTCACCCATTATTCTCGCCATCCAAAGAGAGAGAAAAGAGAAGAATGAAGCACAAAGGAGGCTGGAGAAGAGAGGGCGATTTTTACTTGGTGCAGCAACGAGAGCTATGGACTCGTCGCTCTTCCCTTCTGGTGGTGTGACTGTCATCTCTCGCCTCATGCCTTAACTATCAACTTCTAAGTGCTTGGACTCCAAACCGTTCTGATGATTTGCAAGTGAATATAGTGCAGTGGGTTTGTATAGAAGGGGTCCATATATCAGCCATAGGCGGGCATTTTTATTTTTGCCAAACAAAGAGTAAGAGAGCGAAAACTAGCTCGCCGGTCGTCGTTCTGCTCAGCTGTGCTTCTTGACCCGTCTCATTTCGAACGAAATGGGTTGGGAATAAAGTTGATGAACAGAAAGGTAAGGTCGTCGTTTCAGCATAAGGAATAGATGCAATGCAAGGCTGTCATGAATAAAGAGTTAAGCTCAAAGAAAAGGAGGCACAGTAACGCACACACCGATCGGTAATAGAATCGCGATCTTCAGTTTGGATATATATATTTGCTGTATTGCCGCCGGTAGTACCTCCGCCCTCCGGATCACTAAAAGGATGAGAACATAGAGGGGAGACATCTTTAATGGGCTGTCGTAGGCGGGTTCGGCTGGACCTACTGTAATATCCAAGGCCTTGTGGCGCGTCGGGGCGAGCCCTCGAGTCGAGCTTGAGAGACCATGCCCAAGCATGCCACCTATGACTTCGGAAGAGTGCGAAAATTTCCCAACTTTTCTCAATTCGTGTGTGTACTTTCTCCGATCCACATAAGCACTGAAATCCCGTCGGCTCTTCCATTAACAAAGATGTTGTTACATGTAGAATGTTGGGCTCTATCCTAAATCAAAACCCGAAGCACTATCCTCGAGACTTGACGTGCACGATTCGAGTCGGATCGTTACAATCACCGTACCGATAAATCTAAAAGAGCTCTGACGTTGTCTTGGTTTGTCGCATTTCCCTTGAATTTGATAGTAGTCGTCCATGCACGCATATCATGTGTAGAACTTGATGACTTTTGTTTTTTGCCCACTTGTTTTGCCCGGAATTGACTGGTTAAATGAGCCAACTTTACTGCTTCCCTCCTGGATTCGGAGCCGTCTTTTCCGTTTTAAGTACAAGATGGACGATAGAATACGCATATGGAGGCATTTAATCGTGAAGAGGACAGATGATTTTCATGAAGAAAACGAAACTGCCCTCGATTATTCGATGCTGTACTCGTCCGTTTAAACTCGCAAAGCCGGCAAGAAGAGCGCTCATCCCGGCATGCGTCGTGGCCTGTGTAATGTCTCGCAAAACATGAGACTCCAGCTAAAGAACGGGACTCACGCAGTGTTTCACGACCCTTCAATTATCATGTGTATGTGGGGAGTCTTCCATTGTTAAATGTTACATCAGTGTACGATGTGGTTCCGATGTTTAACTGCTAGAGAGACGATCAAAGACTAGATGAAGATGATTATCAGTGAGAAGTATATGGGCATGTCTGGTCATGGAATTCATAAGCAAACCCCGGCCGGAGCACGGTGGAGGCAGCTGAAGAAGCGGAGCCCAACCGCGACTCTGGTTATCGTCTTCTTCCTCTTCCTTTTGGTCGGCGCTCTGGTTTTCGCCGTTTGGATCAAAGCAGTAAGTAGACATGACAGGCCCGCATTTGACGCAACCCGTCACTGCATACCGAATTTCGTTTCAATTAGGAGATGATTAGTACTCTTTACCGAAATATGGAACAGTGCGATTTTCCTAGATCCGATGGAAGCCACGTTAATTACATTCCTTTTGCATTTCCAGTTTCAATCACTCTTTTCAGGTGCTTATCCAAGATCAATCTTCACAACTTCAAAAGTACCAAAGAAACCAGAATTCCCACTACAATGCACAAACCATAACCTCGCCCAGACATGTCCAAGAAACTACCCGACCACTCGAAACCTCACCAAGCAATCTCAAAACCATGCATCAACGAGTCAATGCCCGTCATACTTCGTATGGATCCACGAAGATCTGCGGCCTTGGAAGGAGACCGGGATCACGAGGGACATGGTCGAGAGAGCGCGCAAGACAGCGCATTTCCGGCTCGTGATCCTCGACGGGAGGGCCTACGTCGAGAAGTATAGGCCGGCGCTACAAACTAGGGACTTGTTCACCTTGTGGGGCATACTGCAACTCCTTAGGCGGTACCCCGGAAGATTGCCTGATTTGGAGCTGATGTTCGACTGCGACGATCGTCCGCTCATCCTAATGAAGGACTATCGACGCCCCCGATCGGGACCGCCACCATTATTCCGTTACTGCGGGGATGGGAAGACGTTCGACATAGTTTTTCCAGATTGGTCTTTTTGGGGATGGTGATTAGATTCAACTTTCACTCACTCTATAAGAACATAGCAAATAACTCTCAATTTTTAAATGAGTCATTCTGATGAGAATGATGTGCTTGGTACATATATGTAGGGTGGAGACAAACATCAAACCATGGGCACATGTGCTGAAGGACATACAAGAAGGTAATAAGAGGATTAAGTGGGAAGATAGATTGCCCTATGCTTACTGGAGAGGGAACCCTAATGTGGCCCCCACCAGAAGAGACCTCCTCAAATGCAATGTCACAGATAAATATGACTGGAATACCCGATTATTTATTCAGGTAAACATCCTTTGATTTATATGTCAAAGCACAAGAGGAAAGGAAATTGTATATGCCGTGTCGACTTTGATGAACATCGCGTGTGAAATCCACGTACTATATATGAACTTATGCGAACTCGGTACTCGTATGGTCTATTAGGCCTCTAACACATGTTAGGAGTATCAATCTCTTATGGCAGGATTGGGAGGAACAATCCAAACAAGGGTACAATCAATCCAATCTAGAGGACCAATGCACACATCGGTACGCATTATAGAGTTGATTAGTTGCTCGCTTTTGCTTTTCCTCGGTAAGACAGCTTTCACGAGCGTCTGTTCTTGTCGGATTTCGGCAGCTACAAGATATACATTGACGGGTGGGCGTGGTCCGTAAGCGAGAAGTATATCCTGGCATGCGATTCTATGACTCTGTTAGTACGTCCAGATTACTATGATTTCTTCACCAGAGGAATGGTCCCCTTGCAACACTACTGGCCAATTAGGCCCAACTCCAAATGCACCTCCCTCAAGTTTGCCGTGGAATGGGGCAACAATCACACCGGCAAGGTCTCTCTCTCTCTCTCTCTCTCTTAACCGTCGATCCCTATTCACGTGCCAAATTTAGGTCGTCGACTCGCGTCTATTGTTATAACTTATGGAATGATCAATGATCAAAATTTGTTAAATGTACCGATTGTTTGATCAAATCCAAATCAATGTTAAACCGAATCATCTTAGACCGTATCTTTTTGTGCCAGGCAAAGAACATAGGAAATGGTGGGAGCCAATTCGTATTCAATGAGCTGAAGATGGAGTATGTGTACGACTACATGTACCATGTGCTGAGCGAGTATGCAAGGCTACTGACATACAAGCCGAGCATACCGCCGAAGGCAGTCGACTTATGCTCCGAGGCAATGGCATGCCCGTCGAATAGGACATACAGGAGGTACATGGAGGAGTCCATGGTGATGTCCCCAAGCGAAGGAGCCCCATGCACTCTCCCTCCTCCATTCGACACTCCTTCGCTCCAAGCCTTCAGCGAGAAGAAGGCTCATTCCACTTGGCAAGTTGAGATGATGGAGAATGACTATTGGCAAAAAGTCAACAGCAAGGACAAGGACAAGAACAAGAACAAGAACAAGAACAAGAACAAGAACAAGAACAAGAACAAGAGCATGAACACAAGCCTCCTCTAGGGGGTAAAATTCCCTTTTGATAGTTTGACTTTGTTTTGACATTTTCTAGTGGTTGAGTTGTTTGGGTCGGGGCCAACAAGAAAGTTGAGGGGCACTTGTTTGAGATTCTATAATTTCCCTTTTGAGGGTCGGTCATTGTTGAGCTTCTAGTGAAAACTTAAAGCAATTCCTAAAGATTGTGGAAACGTGGATAAGGGTTTGAGCCTGATCTCTCTCTCTCTCTTGCTCGCTCTGGCCAAGTGCCAACAATGTATATACACTCTCCTTGAGACTGAGAAGGAATGACGAAATTATTCTTTAAATCCAAATAACCCACAAAGAACATACAGAAGAAGCAAAATTTGCTGCTCACTGGGATACATAGAAAGATTATTAGCTCATAAAATCAAGGGTATTCATTCGTTCAGAGAGCTCGCGCTTTGATGATGTCCATGCTCATCTCGCTGGGGTCAGTAGCTTGCAACTCCACTTGAATGCCATCTAATTCCCTCTTGAATCTGTCTTTAGAGCTCGCATATAGCATCTTACTCCTCACTCTCGATGTGTCTGGCGACCTGTCCATCCCCCACCAAAAGAACCCAAAAACAATTGTTAAGCGAATATCTGAATAGTACGAACCGCTCCGAAGCAAGGCCAGATATAATTTGATCCTTGTGAGCAAATAGATCACATTATGAGGTGGGTTCATTAAGTCACATTTCACAGATATAAACGAGTCAATGACTAAGAATAACGACACAAAATAATCATGCTGTGGTTATATCCAAGCATGTAGAATATGCCTATGTCAATATCATGGTTGTCGTGACCCTTCATCTTATTTGCCATCCCAATTTGTCATGGCCAGAAAGTTATGTCTTTATAGTCAAGATTGCACTAAATTTCTTCATAATTGGTGATGACGACATCATAACGATGCAGCAAGTGGGAATAGGAGCTGGTTATACACAAACATACGCAACATGACACGAACGCATGCTCGGAATTGAGAGTTTTCCCGTTACCAGGCGATGAAGAAGATCTTGCTCTTTTGACAGTTCTCGTCGGTGGTGAAGTCGAAGTCAAAAACAGCGTATCGGCACTCATCGGGTGGCATACATGCGGTGAAATCGTCGTAGGTCTCCTCGGGACTCCCGACCTTCTCCACGGCAACTTGTTGGATCTTCTCATCGATCTTGAACACGATGAACCGGTGATTCCTCTTTGCTTTTAGCTCCAAGAACTTCAGCTTGCACTCGTCGTGCACCGCCATTCCCGATGCCGAGTTTGCCTGCAAATTTTCGTCTCACTAACTTGCGAAAGCCAAAGGTTTATATGATTGTTTCTAGAGTGATGATACAAATGGGCCAGACGGAACACATTTTCCGCATGAATGTGAACCAATTGTTCTTCGCCATTCAGCATTTTGATAGACTATATGTGCAAGTAACTCTCTCCTAAGTAGAAATTATCCGAGTTAACAATCGACGATGGCAACTAGATCGCACATTTCTTTGTATCTTCATGCACGGGTGCGCTCGGGTATGCCGAGGAATCAAATGAAACAGGCCGCGTTTCTCGCAAAGCGAGGCAAGAAAATCTCGGCCATACAAAGTCCTAGCTAATCCGCCTATCAATATGTTCGCCGGCCGAGCCATGCTCTCGGGCGAAACAACGAGCACCTACATCGACCAAATTTCGAATGCCATCCGGCAAATATGGAATAATTGGACGAATTGATATTGATCATGGGATTTCTAGCCTCTACATCTCCTGAAGAAGCAAATCATCGAAACAAAAAAAAAAAAAGTGGGCGTTGCGAGGGACATACCATTCTGTGCACCAGACAGGAGGAGAGAAGTCCTTAGAGAGGAAGATGAAAGCAATACGAGGGTAAATGTATCAAGAATGAGATCAGATCCAACCCTAGAAGAAGGAGGAGGAGAAAGAGAGACCCGTGATTTTGGAGATGGGACATGAACAAGGCTTTGAGTTTTGAGGGAGGAAGAAAGAGATTGGAGGGGAGATTTTCTTGGGACAAAACAAGGGTTGCTATTCATTCCGGCCTCCCTAACCAACCATTGCCCTCGGTCATCACATTCCCTTGTTGATGTTGCCACGTTGTTTTGTTTATTTATTTTTTGCAAATGGAGGGGGAGATTTATTTTTGGGCTTTTTCTTAAATTTAGAGTGTGATTGTTTTAGGCTCTCTCCCCTTTTCTTGTGTCCATGCTTATCAAGATTTCCCAGTTGTAATTCTTTTCTGCACGAACTTCGCTGGGTCGTTAAATTTAAGCTCTTGTTTGACGTGGAAGACGATCATGTTTGCCATAATTATGCCATGCTTATCCAATCCCCGACCATGAAGGGAAAATTTCAAACAAAGGACCCGAAGCGCAATCATCTTCTCAAAAAAAAGGAGGGGTGGGGGGTTGGTAATAGACTTTGTGTCAAATAAGAGCCTGAAGTGACCAAGTTAGCATCATATTAGGTCTGAGCTCGCTAGCCCAGTCGAGTTGCACCGCTTGATGGCCTCAAGAACTTCCCTATCGTTTCTCGGCTCGTTGATCTGACTGAGGTCAGCTCCTCAGGTCCCGGTCTCCATGGTCCATGTACCTTTCTATACATGATTGAGAGGGAGAATCGAAGAGCGAACCTGGGAAAGGAGGAGAAAATCAACGAAAAAAACCTAAGTGAAATTCAATTTGGAGCCTTCGGTTCTTAAGATTTTACCCTTTTTTCACCTAGTTGCAATGTGGATAGAATTGCCCATGCTTCGCAGGAGTGAGGAGTTGGCCAGCTGGCCGGCGAGCTCAGACTTGACTAACTTGGCAGCTTCAGACACTCCTCTAAGACAACGTCTACTTAAAACCATTATTTCATTTTTTTAAAAGCAGCTCTACTTAAAACGCTTATTTTAAATTTTTCCCAGAATAGACCAACGTTATACGTTAAGTAAAGAAAGATTTTTTTTTTCAATCTAAATATCGAGTGTTTTTTTTTCTAATAGTAAGATATCCTCAATCGTAAGGTAACATGAACATGAAAAACACAATGGGTTTTCTTTTCCCAAAGTACGAAGTCTTGCACAATTTGTGCTTAAATGGACAATGTGCATGCTCTCGTGACATGTCAAAATTACTAATCCACCCACCCTAACTAATTCCATGTACCATCATATCCAAATTATGCCCCTCGACTTTGATAAATTAAATCTTATGATCTCTATGGCTAGGAAAAAAAAATTGGTAAAGAAGCTAGAAAAATTTGATGTCTAGAGTCATTCAAAATTTCGTGCGCCCATCATTAAAAAAAAAATTAGGAATAACTACATCAAAAGTCTTAAAATTTATTGCGAAAATGCAATCAGAATCCCAAATGGAATCAAGTTTTCAAGACTCGAAACACTTAACGAGGAAGAGAGGGAGATGTATACAAAGCACAAATTGGACAGATGTATACAAGCAACTTTCCTCTTCAACTACCTTCTTGAAAATAAAAACAGTTTTTTCTTTAAGCCACGGGCAGGTCTCAGCAAGTACTTTGAAGCTTGAAGTCCTCTTTAGCCTGTCCAAACTCGATCATTAGTCAAGCCCCAGAAAGAGTTTTAAACATTTGATTATCACATGATCCAATGGGACTAAGCCTGCGTTTAATTCGATTTTTGAGGAAATGCGAAGGAGTTTACGCGAAAAGATTTTTCCACGATGCAAATAGCGTATGTTTAAGTTGTAGCTTAAAACATATTGAAAACAGCTTTTACTTAAATGCAATTTGGAAAGGATAAAAAAAACTACACTTGCAAAGGACTTTCGCTAGTTTTTTTTTTTTTAACAAAGAATCTCAAACCTTTGTTGACGAGCCCAAATTTGGGTAGCCAGTGGCCTGAGCCCTTTGCAGGGAACATCGCATAAAGCGAGAGCGTTTCCCAAAATGTGAAAGTTTATCGAGGGTAAAATTGAAATAGAATATATATATAAACATTTCAGTAATGCTCAAAGCTCAAAACTCCTTTGAACCGACCTTGGGCTAAAAGCATTTAGAAGCATTTGAAAATACAATTGAATCTACCCAAAACTCTCCAAAAAAATTTGTCCAACAGTACTGCATTTGCCCAAAGGGATTTGACAAAGTCTTGCCGAACTCATCCTTAAAGGATTCCTATTAGTGTTGAGCCCTAGTCCAAAGTAAGTTGCATTGAGATATGTTTAGTCTTCGACGACCCAACCTTAGACCGAACAAAACAAAGTTAGGCTGCATAGTTTGGCATTAGTTAATCAATTCCCAAAACAACCTACTCCCTGTTGTCCTAAATATCAGCTTTCTATTATAAACAAGAATTTGTTTGAAGAAAAAAACTTCGCGAGAGGAATAATTTACCCACTAGTCTAAAAAATCCTAAACTTATTGCGCTTTTGCTAGTTCAATCTTAGATATTTTAATTTTGTCAATCAAGTTTCAAACCTTCACAAATTTTGTCAATTAAGTCCATCCGGCCAATTTTGATCGAAAATAGTTGACATGGACACCGTGGCGCGGTCGGCGCTGACATAAATAATTTTAATAATATTATCCTATTTTTTTAATTTTTAATTTTTCCTATTTTATTTTTTCTTGTATTGTTTCCTTTTTATTTTTTCCTCTGCTGACCATCGTCGGGTCTCATCGATGGTCGGCGGACGTCGTTGGGTGAGCATGGGCGGCTCTCACCCGATCTAGCGATGGGCTACCCTTGCCGATCCCTAGTGAGGGCCATCCTTGCTCGCCTAGGCGAGGCTGGCTGAGGGGAAAGAAAAGGAAAAGGAAAAAAAAGAATAAAGGGTAAAAAAGGATAACAAGAAAAAGAGAAAAAAGGAAAATAAATAAAATAATGAATATAAATTCGAAAGAGCATTAAAATATTAATAAAAATTATCCACGTCAACGTCGGTAGTGCCACGTAGGATGATCGGCATCCACATCAGCAAATTCCAGTCAAAATCAATCGGATGAACTCAATTGGCAAAACGTCAAAATGTTTAGGATTCAACCAGTAAAATTAAAAGGTTTATCATCGAATTAACAAAAGTGCAATAGATTTAAGACTTTTTGGACAATTTTCCTGCTTCCTTGATAAGTGACATTTAACATAATTCGGTAACTGGTCATAGTCGTCATAAAATAGGAGGGAGACCACCGAGCTCAGCTCAAACCTAACGATAGTACTTATGGCAATTTAAACCCTAAGTCAAGTTCAACAGGCAATCGGTTGCTTGATTGGCACCTTCCAACCTCTCACCTTAATAAATTACAAAAAAAAATAATAATAATAAAGTTCTTGATGTACCCATTTATAATTTTAATGTGTTTATAGCGATTAATCAAAATTTGGTAGAATATTCAAAGGGTAGAGAATGGAAATAAACAACAGCATGGAGTCTAAAAGAAGAATATCCTTCGGTATAAAACTGTCTACTCTTCAGCAACTGAGCTTTCAGCCAGCCTTATCACTAAAGGACGGTGGGCATCATCTCAGAGCTGATATTTTGAAATAGTTATCGAGTGTCAAAACAGTGTTCGTGCAAAAAAAAATTATGGATCACTTATTTTTTGATCATTTATCAATATCTTATCGTACTAAATTATCAACTCTTTGTTGACACCTAAATTTTGACTTTCCTTTTTTGTTATTTTTGCATAAAAGTTAGAGCTAATTTTAGTTCTAAACAAAAAAAAAAACCAAATCAATTTTTTTTATGCATTGCATTAGTACTCATTTGCGCGAATTGCAAAAAAAATAAAAAAAAAATCATAAAGGCCAAGAAAAGGTAATATGAGACAAATATATTCTTGGGCAAGACAAAAAGGAAACATGGGCATGAAGGAATTCAAATCACAAGGGAAATCGGCGCAATATTGAGCCAATATTATACGTGCTGCTGAAGAAGGAAGAGGGCTAAAAAAAAAAGGTAAAAAAAGGAGAGAAGCGATATCATGACAAAAGGACAATATCCTGGTGTATATTCGGCTAAGTGCAGCTTGCAATAAGGAAGATATACATTTGCATGGTTGAATAATAGTGGAGAATCCACTTGTAATATTCATTGGGAGAAAAGATACGAAGGAAATGATGGTTTGACTATTCAACCCTTTTTCTTATAACCCTAACTTCATCCTATAAAAGGAGGACTCTCAGAAAATTAAGAGCGAGAAAAGGAGAGAGTGATCAAAGAGGTGCTCGACCAAGGAACACCCCATCCGACGACTTGCGCTACCACCCACGCATCACTGAAGCTCTATTCATTATCCACCGCCAAGCACTACATTTCTTTGCCTCAGTTCACCATTCCGCCCGGCCGTGGAGTCCCGAAGCACGATTCGAATCGATCTCGAGGCATTATTGATACAACATTTTGTTGTCCAGCCCCTGTTCACACTCAAATCAGCCTTATTTGGGTGGTAAAACAGCTCGTTCTTTTGTCGTTACTTGAGTCTAACAAAGCTACGACTGGTGGTGGAATCTTGGCTATTTAGGAGTTTGATTTGCTGAAAATTTGAGCTAAAAAAGCAGCTATTTTGGACAGATTACGCAGCGCAGATTTTTAGCTTGGAAAAGGTAACATGTTGCAACTTTAGATTGTGGATTTTATGCTTATTCAGTTGATAACTTGCACTTATACTATTGTATCTTGCTAAACATGCATCAATTTGTAATTAAAAGTTGATAGAGCAAACCCTTTCGATCATAAAAGAATGAACTTTTAATTGACTGTCAAAGGACTTTTGAGACGTTACTTTGCTGCATCACCTTCAATCAACCTTGGCTTTTGCATTTTATGTCCTTATGCATATTTATTTATTCATGCGATTGATTGTTTGTTAAAATTTGCACTTAAATAAACAATCTTGCCCATAACACATGCTCCCTATTTGTGCCTTGTCTCTCGGAAAACGTACATTAAAGGCAACATATGATTTTGATCTCGAAGTATGATCGTGCCCGTACGTGTGAATTAGATATCAAATCCTCGATCTCGAGGAGCGGATCGCTAATTCCTAAATAGAATTTCAAAGTTTGCCCTATGTATATAGGGACGACGGTAATTCTATACTATATTCACTTGCTAACCCTAATCTCGGGGGATGTTATGAATAAAAATTGGAATTTCGGATTTAAAGGTGTTTTATGGGCAATATTGTTTATTTTTGTTCAAATTTTACTGTTTTCATGGTTTAAATAAATTCCTAAAAAATCCCAAAAAAGATGTCACGTTTTCTTAAGCTAAATCACATTTCTCTTTTTGCATGAAAATAATAAAATTAGGACTTTGAGAAATCAATTTCTTAAGTTAAATTAGATGTTACTTCACGTTAGGGTAGTTTTTACCTTTATTTTTTCATGAACCCGAAAATACACAAAAATATACCAAAAAATACCATCAACGTTGCATAGCATTATAGTTTAGTTTGCATTATTATATTTTCTTTGTCATGCATATTTGCCACGTCATTATGCCATGTCACGTATTTTTGCCATGTCATTACATCTCACATGTCATATAGGTAGATTGCATTAGCATTGCATTTAATAAAAGAAAACCCCAAAAAAAAATTAATTCAAATCATCAAACTAAGGTTTTTTCATGAAAATCGGGTACCGAAAGGGCATTAATTGAAAAGTTAATGTAACCAAGTCCCCGAATCCATTTAATCTCTGGTTCGTATGAAATAAAGTATTTTCTCCCGAATACTTTATTTAGGTTTCTAATCTACCTACTATAAAAGATTAGTGGCGGCTCCAATTTAAAATCTTGGCGTGTAATTGAACCTAAGTTGCGATTCGGTAGGACTTGGGAGAGTCCGAATTAGGTTAGTTAATCTAATTAACCTAATAATCCGTTAACCAAAAAAAAAAAAACTAATTTTTAGGTCGCGACACTCTTTATTAATATTTGCAAATTACCAATGTTTTTTTTTCTAATTTCTGCGAGGCGAACGGTTCTGAATTTAACAATTTTGCCTCGAGCAATTTGCAAATTTTCTCCCGTTCAAGTTCCTTATCGATGTTTGTTTTGTTGAAGTTATTGTTGCTGTCTTACATCAGTTGTGAATCATTCCGTCTTACCCAGCGTTACTACCTTCTCATGTTATGAATCATTCCATTATATACTTTTTTAGCCAGTGTTATTCCTTTTCGAGTATGTGGGCCTACCCTCATTAATCAATTTTCACGTGTCACTCGTAATCGGGTTTGCTTGTGAGAGGGGGTGTTGAAGTTATTATTATTGTCCCATATCAATTGTGAATGGGTCATGTATGCTATTTATATTCATGTGATCTCTCTCCACCTATTAGTTTAAGCTTTTAGATTTGACGTTCTAATATATTTGACTTCTTTTTTACTTTACTAGTATTGTTTGTCAATTTCAATTTGTTTTCTTTACGAATACGAAGTTATATTCATCCTGCGTGACAAACCATTTTGTCTCTCATTAAATTGCTGACTTTCACTTGAGTTGCTTATTAAGTTTTATATCGAGCAACATTTATTGGTCTAATGTACTAACTCGATAAATTTACGACAGACTTTTTTTTTTTTTGGCAATCATCAATCTTAAAATAGAGCGAATCTATCCTAACTTTCTGACGCCTACTAACACTTCTATCCTTCGGACAAATCCTGACCACCCAAAAGAGATCGCTTTAATGTAAATATCTCATCCTTTGGCGCAAATATTGCATAGATTTTAGACTTCGGGGTGCCTAGGCCTCAAGTATCTTTAGTTTATAAATAATCTTTTTAGTGCAATTTGACCATGTCAGAAGTAAGAGAGAAGATGTCCATCGACAATTCGACCGTCAAGAAAGACAACTTTAGGGTCTTCGATTATAATATCCTCTTTGAATTGTTTAGTTTACACCTTCAAGAAATAAACATAGTTGTGCTCTTAATTTGAGAAAATTATTTTAAACCATGTGAAAAATTGTCCAAAAACAATCAAAAATTTACCGTACGAATGTCGATTCAATCGTACACTCTTCAATTTTGCAAATTTAGTCATAAATCTTTACATTGAATTTCAATATAATCTTTCCGCTTAATTTTCATTGAAAATTGTCGTGTCAATAATTTGTGACAAAAATTGACCGGAACCACTACATGGAAATTTCGAGGGAAGGTACAACACTAAATTGACGAAATGAAAAAAGTTTATGGAAGGTTATTTTCCATAAACCCCGAGCAGCATCAAGTTGCCTCTAACATTGGTATTCTCCCTACATAAGTGAAGAGATCAATGCTAATTAAGAAAGAAATCTTATTAGCCGTCTTAACTTGTGCAAATAGAATAGAGTCTATGCTCTTCTTCGATTTTGAAGACCGTCGCACTAACTTCCTTCCGTTTGAAAACCACGTCTTATCTTTCGTGATATATATAACATGAGTGAACGTGCATACCAATCTTTTGGCAAGTTGTTTAGTAATTAATTAATTAAACATATATATGTATGATTATGTCTATGATGATGATGACCCATGCTTTTTGTTCGTTTTGGTCAAATCCCACAGGAACATGCTTAGAAACCCTAATGGCTTGATTAAGAGCTAAGCATTCTTTGATTAGAAATGCGCACTCACTGAGGTTCACGCCAATGACGACCTTCCTCTTCAAGAGTCAAAGCCGGCACGTTTGCTTAGGAACATAACGGTTCTCAAGATATCATTCTCCTTGTTAGGGTTTCGAGGGAAAACAAAGTTATTTCGCTTTTTGGCATTGGAAATCTCGCTTCTTGAAACAACAACGGTAACATGCCTTGCATTCCTAGGATCGAGCGTGTTTGCAGCAAGATTTTCGGGAGCATTGGTCGCCTGTTGAAAGAATTCTCCGCACCTTATTATCGGTGAAAACAAAGGAGATCAAAATGTTGAAAAGGAATAAGCGTGTAGAAAATTTTAAAACTTGTAATGAAAGTGCAATTAAGTTTTAAAATTTATAAAAAATTCAATCAAATTCTAAAATTTGTCAAATCGATGTACCAAACCCTTCCATTAACTCCGTCCAACTCGACAAATGAAAAATGTTAACAAATTTTAAGATTTTATTGCATTAACTTGACGAGTTTTAGGACTCGATTATACCGACTTAATAAGTTTTAGGGTTCGATTGCACTTTTTCAAAGTTTTGATATTCAATTATATTTTCGAGACTTCCGATGCGCTTATCCATTTTTAATAATAGTGCTATATCTTTCTTCTTTTGCTTTCATTCGATTGTGGAGATGATGTTAGATTGCTTTATTTCACACGCGGTTCGCACTCTCATGTGGACCACATGATATCTACCTTCTTTATACCGACTAAACAAAGAGAAGAGATGAGGACGTGCTTTACAGGTAGCGTTCATGTCTTCTGGTGCTAAAGCTTTGCTAATTGCGATTTAATTAAGGCAAAGTCGTTCCTGTCTTCTCCGGCTTCATGCTAAGTGGTGCTGGAGGTCGGGCGAGTACAGAACGATAGGCGTGTGAAAAATGTGTTGATAATACAGTTTTATCGAACCTTTTTCCGACCACAGAAGGATCAAACCATCCGTGAAATGGGCTCCACGCGTGAATTGACTTGATGGCTTGCGTGGGGTCAATGCCCTAATGCAATTTGTCCGAGGAAAAAGTTGCAAAGTCACGTGTCATTTCAACATGATGTGTCCTTGCTCGGCAAATAAAAGTTCGTGTCTTTCCAAAAATAAAAAACAGAAAATAGAAGTTTATGTTCGCAATGTGATTTTTAGCAATAACTTCTTCAACAAAAGCTGAACCCTATGATCTGTTTTTTGTATGGTAGTATATGTTTGCATTCTTGTCTTTTCTGAGTTAAATTCCAGTTGAGGAAGCCCTTTTAGGTGAATTATTATATAAATAAATTGAGATAAATTTGGAAAGAAGAGGTATTACTTTAATTCAATATGCAAAGTCGTCTTTGTATTTTTCATTTGTTCGATGTAGCCATTGAACTATCGACAAGTGTTTAATCTTATCCATAAATAACATGAATATGTACATGCTCTTATTGAACGTTTATTGATAATTTTCTTTTGTCAAAATGTATTAATAGTTTTTAGAGGTAATTTATGACATTTTTTCTAAATAATAATTGGGATCTAAATAAGTCCTTAAGCTGCTTTGCATGAACTTTGGGACGTAAAATATTTGGAGGTATTTTCTTAAGATGAAGGGAAGAAAAAATATTCTCTTAACTTGGATGGGTGATGGTGGGAAAGGTAAAATTTACTTCTGCTTCGAATAGCTATCACCGAATAGGGTTGTATAGTAGCGACCCACAACTAAAGTGAATCGTTGGAATTTCGGCTTCTGTGTTGTCAA
The DNA here is from genome assembly GCF_020921035.1 of Rhodamnia argentea. Classification (NCBI taxonomy): domain Eukaryota; kingdom Viridiplantae; phylum Streptophyta; class Magnoliopsida; order Myrtales; family Myrtaceae; genus Rhodamnia; species Rhodamnia argentea. Next base: position 5,896,110 of record NC_063158.1, read on the forward strand.
TGACTACATTGAATGTTTCATCGATGATTTTTTTTGTCAAAACATATTAACATTTTTTAGAGGTAATTTATGACATTTTTTTTCTAAATAATAATTGGGATCTAAATAAGTCCTTAAGCTGCTTTGCCTGAATTTTGGGACGTAAAAAAATTTGGAGGGTATTTTCTTAAGGTAAAGGGAAGAAAAAATGTTCTCTCAACTTGGATGGGTGGCGATGGGGAATGTAGACTTTACTCCGTCTTCGGATGGCTATCACCAAATATGGTTGTATAGTAGTGACTCGCGACTAGAGTGAATCGTCGGAATATCGGTTTCTACGTTGTTGATGACTACATTGAATGTTTACTGATAATTTTTTTTGTCAAAACATATTAATAGTTTTTAGAGGTAATTTATGTCATCTCCCCTAAATAATCGTTGAATGCGTGGACCCCATTCGATGGACAGTTTGTTTAGAGCTGAAAAACTTGGGCTTTTTTTATTGGGCATGCGCCTAATAAATGATAGGAAAAACTATAAAGTATAATGTTATTTCAATGGAAATTGTGAAATTGAGAAAAAATTCAATTATTAAAAAAAAAAAAACGGGGGAGAAAAATCCCCAAATGAACGGTGCCTTGGGCGCGTCTCAGGAACTACAGTGGAATACGTAAATGTGTTCATCGCACAACAAAACAACAACCAGAAGAAGCCAACGAAGGAACAGACGACGACTTCATTCTTCTTCGTCCTCCGCCATTTCGGACTCGTTTTCGACGACTCTCTCCTTCTTCTTCTTCTTCTTCTTCTCTCTCTCTCTCCCCTCCTTCTGCGAACCATCACGGAAACGTTCTTGAGTTATGACGCTTGTATAAGTCTCTGTGTGCATCGGAGGAGTCAGTCGAGGTTGCAAACATCCCGAGTTTGCTCGTTTCGTCTCTCGAGAGCTCGAGTATTCAAATTTGTCAAGCTTTCAACCTTGAGAAAGGTGAGTTTCCGTTTATTAAATGGGAATTTCCATTTGGGTCCTGTTTGATTATTCCCTATGTGCCGATACTGGGCTTATGTCCATCTGGGTCTTCTTCTGATCATTGTTTTACGATAGTCGAGATTAGCAACTTTCGTAAAAATTCAAGCTTTGTGCTTTATTCTTGCTTTGCTTGTAGCAATTCGTGGGATTGGTGATCGTCTCCACAGATAAGAATCTCTTCTTTCATCTGGCTTTTGGTGCTTCTTTTCATGCTGTCTGGATCTTTAAAAGGAAGTGACTTTGTAGATCATAAGCGTCGTTGACCTCATCTTTTCTGAGGCAAATTGTTTCGGAAGCAATTTTTGTCGGATACAAGGAAGCGGTGTTTGCTCTGTTTAAGTTACCTGAAACTCTGGTGAATATACGCTGATAAAGTTCACGCTCTGTTTTTTTTCATCAGAGAAAACTGAGGGCCAAATTTGTAAAACTGATTCTTGGTTGGTTGAAGATACCAAATATTCTTAGTGCCTTTACTCTTTGGTTTCCCAGAAAGATTACGGGAGGAACTTGTATGCTTGATGGGTTTCGGAATCTGAATTGAATCCGCTCGTCCTTCCCTCATCCAAATTATTAGCAAAACCTTTTCTTTTTCGATCTTTGACTTAATTTTCCCCTGTTTTTTTTTTTTTTATGTTTCATGGTAACCTTTCATTCATGGAGGTGTCTAGATGTTTAAGTTTGAATTGGACAAGTAAAAAGCAAGTTTAAATGGAGAATCAAGCCACAACCATATGGAGCAAATTCATATTGCATTTGCTTTCCGATTGGATGCTTAAGACTTTTCTCATACCTTGCTTTGTGTTTAATTGAAGGGTTTGGCTTTCTGTGCATCTCATGCCTGCGTATTAAGATATTGTACTCTTCTTTCTGTCACATTTCTTATTCTCTACTAGAGAAGATAAATTGTCTGTCTCACCGATTTACGGAGCCTTTTTGTGTTAAGTTGTTTTGATTTGAGGAGTAAGCCAAGGTTTTTGAGACGTGAAGTGCACGTCATGATTTTTGTTGGCTCATTGATTTGCCGCTTGTTTATTGAGCAATGGTTCTTTCAAGAGAAAGTTGTTCCTCCCACTCTTTCCTTTAATGTTCTTTTTTCCCCCCTTTTATCTTTTCCGCAATCTTTACTTTGATTATGACGGCCATCAATTTTTGCTGGTTTGTTAATCCCTCACAGGTATAAGTTGTATTCTGCTAGCTGCAGTAAGTAATTTTTGCTTCAATCAAGTTCTAAGTTTGCCTAGATCCCATGAGTAATCTCAAGCTTGGCGTGGAGGTCGTGAGTGCGCATGATCTTGTTCCCAAAGACGGGCAAGACTCTTCCGGTGTTTATGTGGAGCTCCAATTTGAGGGTCAAAAATTTCGCACCACTCTGAAAGAGAAAGATCTCAGTCCAGTCTGGAATGAAAGCTTCTACTTCAACGTCACCAACCCTAGCAACCTCCGCGACCTTACCCTTAATGCCTACGTCTACAGCCTCAATAAAGCCACCGACAAGAAGTCCTTCCTTGGAAAAGTTTCCCTTACTGGGACATCATTCGTGCCATACTCGGATGCTGTCGTCCTCCATTACCCCCTTGAAAAACAAAGAATTTGGTCACGGGTGAAGGGAGAGCTCGGTTTGAAAGTTTTCATAACAGATGATTCTTACATGAGCTCCTCAAATCCAATGCAGACAATGCAATCCACCATGAATGTCGACCCACGTTCAGCTGAACCAATTCCAAACCCCTTCTCCGATGGAAGAGCCGAGTCAAGGCGGACTTTCCGTCACCTTCCAAATCCGGACCGCCGAAAACAAAATGACGACGCTTCTGCTGCAGGCTCCCTGCCAAAACCAAACTTGGGGTCTTACGAGATGAGATCCGGACCACAGCCTCCAAATGTAGTCCACACTTATGGGGGCCCATCGCCAATGCAACCAGGGGAATATTCATTGAAAGAAACAAGCCCCCATCTTGGCGGTGGCCGAATTGTTGGAGGGCGAGTAATACCTGCTGAGAGGCCGAACAATACCTATGATCTTGTTGAAAAGATGCAATACCTCTTTGTTCGAGTCGTGAAAGCCCGTGATCTTCCTACTAAGGACGTAACGGGAAGCCTCGATCCATATGTGGAAGTTAGAGTGGGGAACTATAAAGGAACTACAAAGTATTTTGAAAAGAATAAAAACCCAGAGTGGAATGAGGTGTTTGCATTTGCCAAGGATCAGGTTCAGACATCTGCGCTCGAGGTTGTGGTCAAGGACAAAGATCTTGTAATGGATGACTTCGTGGGTTTGGTTCGCTTGGATCTTTACGATATTCCCACTAGAGTTCCACCTGACAGCCCGTTGGCTCCTGAATGGTATAGGCTTGAAGAGATGAATGGGGAGAAGAGGAAGAAAGGGGAACTGATGCTTGCTGTTTGGTATGGCACACAGGCAGATGAAGCTTTCCCTGATGCTTGGCACTCAGACGCTACTTCTGCAACTGATCCTTCTTCAGCTATTTATGGCCATACTCGTGGCAAGGTCTACCACTCGCCTAAATTGTGGTACGTGCGTGTTGTCGTACTTGAGGCACAAGATCTGCTTGTGTCAGACAAGAGCCGGTTCCCTGATGCATATGTTAGGGTACAGATAGGTAATCAGGTGTTCAAGACAAAACCGGTTCATTCTCGGAATATGAATCCTGTATGGAGGGAGGAAATGCTGTTTGTTGCTGCTGAGCCCTTTGAAGATCATTTGATTCTTTCAGTTGAAGACCGTTTAGCTCCCAATAAGGAGGAAACCATTGGGAAAGTTATTGTACCACTGAGCCAAGTCTACAGGCGTGCCGATGACAAGATTGTGCGTAGCCGCTGGTTCAACCTTGAAAAGTCAACATCGGCTGCTATGGATGTGGATGCAGGAAAGAAGGACAAGTTCTACAGCAGATTGCATCTGCAAGTCTGCCTTGAAGGAGGGTATCATGTGCTTGATGAGTCCACATATTACAGCACTGACCTCAGACCGACTGCAAAGCCACTGTGGAAGAATTCCATAGGGGTCTTGGAACTTGGGATTATCAATGCCGAGGGACTCCACCCGATGAAGACGAAAGACGGTAAGGGTACATCAGACACTTATTGTGTAGCAAAGTACGGCCAAAAGTGGGTGCGAACTAGGACTATAATCGACAGCCTGAGTCCCAAATACAATGAGCAGTACACATGGGAAGTTTATGATCCAGCAACTGTTCTAGTTGTGGGAGTGTTCGACAATAGTCAGATAAATGGAGGCTCAAGCAGTAACAAAGATGTTAAGATTGGGAAGGTTCGGATTCGGCTATCTACTCTCGAGACTGGTCGTGTGTATACACACTCCTATCCGCTTCTGGCACTTCACTCTTCTGGGGTAAAAAAAATGGGTGAGGTACATTTGGCGATAAGATTTTCTTGCACGTCACTCATCAATATGATGTACATATACTCTCGGCCACTTCTACCGAAGATGCACTATGTAAGGCCGTTGACCCCAATGCAGCAGGACTTATTGCGTCACCAAGCGGTCAACTTGGTGGCGGCTCGTCTTAGTCGGGCTGAGCCTCCCCTCAAGAGAGAAGTAGTTGAATACATGTCTGATGCACACTCTCATTTATGGAGCATGAGACGGAGCAAGGCAAACTTTTTTAGGCTGATGTCAGTTTTCTCAGGATTATTTGCTTTCGGGAAATGGTTTGGGGAGGTGTGCAAATGGAAAAGCCCTGTGACAACCATCCTTGCGCATGTTCTCTTTGGGATGCTCGTGCTGTTTCCAGAGTTGATCTTGCCGACTGTTTTCTTGTACATGTTCGTAATAGGTCTTTGGAATTACCGGTATCGGCCTAGATATCCCCCTCATATGAACACTAGAATATCTTATGCGGATGCTGTTCATCCAGATGAGCTCGACGAAGAATTTGACACGTTTCCGACCACTCGCAGCCCGGACACAGTTCGATACCGCTATGATCGTTTGAGGAGTGTCGCAGGAAAGGTTCAGTCGGTTGTAGGTGATCTTGCAAGCCAAGGCGAGCGAATCCAAGCCCTGTTGAGCTGGCGAGACCCACGCGCCACAGTCATCTTCATTCTATTTTGTCTTGTGGCTGCAATCGTGTCGTATGCAACACCTTTTCAGGTTGTGGCTCTTAGTATTGGGGCTTATGTCATGAGGCACCCTAAGTTACGACATAAAGTGCCCTCTGCGCCTACCAATTTCTTCAAGCGACTGCCTGCTCAGACAGACAGTATGTTGTAAATAGATGCTTGATCTTTGACTCTGAGATCTTGTCTTCCGTTGGGACGACTGTTCTGCTCAGTTTTTCCTCCCAAATTATGCAGTACTGTGTAAGTGTTTCTTGTGTTTCTGTGAATTATTGTTCGATTGTTCTAGCTTTGTAATCTTATACTGGCATTGTGTAAGTCAATTATAACTTGTTCATATGGCTTACCCTGAAGTAGCCTTCTGTTCCCTCCGATCTCCTCTACTATGTTCTGTTGATGTAATTTTTAGTCGACAAAATAGCAGAACTTACTTGTATTTATATTCTGGATCCAAGGGCTCGCTCCTGGAAGAAGTTGATTTTTATCTTCTTGACCAAGGAAACGGAAGAGTTGGATTGGTCAATGTATTCCTCTCTTGTCCTTTCATGGTCAATGCATTAAGTATATCAGGACCACAAACCTTACGGAGCACGTAAGGTTTTCCCTCCCAAATAGAAGATCTGTTATAACACTGAAACAAGCTTGTCCTTTCATGGTCAATTTGTTCCTCTCTTCATGTTCTGAGACTGATGGTTTGGTGTGAAGTAGTTACTTTGGTGGTAAGCCTTATATACAAATGAAGCAGTGAATAGCTGTATTTTACAGTGAATTTTGCAGAAACATCGCTATGCCTTTTGCTATAAGCATGGAGCCAGGTAAATGTGATAAGTTAATCGTCAGAGCAAGCTACTGACAAATCAGAGTTCAGAGAATCTTTGATGATTCCACCATGCTCTTACCTTCACCCGTCTCTTGGATTTATTTGATGAAGACGACAGTTGATTCTCCAGTTAGATGTCTTTTACCTAACGCATTTGCCTCGCTCCAAGCTGATAGTAAAAGACAGAACGATGTTTCTGCAAAATTCACTGTAAAATGCAGTTATTCATTGCTTCATCTCTATGTGAAGCTCACCACCAAAGTAACTACTGCACACCAAACCATCAGTCTCAGAACACGAAGAGAGGAATACATTTGATCATGAAAGGACAAGCTTATTTCAGAGGTATCACCAAAAACCAAAAAAAAAAAAGGTGATATGGTGATGGAGAAGAGGTGAATCCTGCTTGAGATTTTCTTCTGATAGAAGACTCATTTCTTTCCCCCTCCACCTTTCACTTCCACTAGATTTCTAAGTCGCTACGAATATAATGAGACGAGCTTTTGATTTTAACCCTTTTTTTTTTTGGGAAATTTTTTAACCCTTTAATCTGTAACTTTGTGAATCACTTCAATTCATCAATCAATATGAATTTTTTGTTGTTGTTGTGGTTGTTGTTGTTGTCGTCGTCTGTGAGACTCCATCGGCACTGCAGTACAATCATAAACTTGACATTTTAATAAATAAATAATTAATTAACCATAGTAAGTGAGTTTGAGAGAAACCAAGACAAGAAAACAAGATTGCAATGGATACAAATGCACGGCATCATCTTCCGGCAAACCGTGGACGTCAATAACCCCAAAAGGGCTGGTGGAAAGGTCGGTAATCATGAGCCGGATCGCGTCCCGTAGTAGAATCACACTCATCCACAACCATGGCATCGACGCTTATTCCGGAAGCGTCGATAGTAATATTCAGCACCTGTGCATTCGGTTGAACCACCCCGTCGACAGCACCGCCACAAGATTATTGTCAGAATGGCATAATGAACGCAATGACCAAATCCTCGACTTCAATTTTCAAAAGAGATGAGAAGAAACTGTGCTTCTTTTCAAGATTCAGCCTTTAGCGTTAAACTTATGCAGGGTTATATACACGTCAATGAGAAAAAGACCAAATGAGCCAGTCCTTGCATCTGTGGGCGGAAATCGTCGAGAAACATCAGTAAGGCAAAGTCATGGTAATGTGACACTGTCATTTCTCAAAAAGATGACAAGAAGGGTCATTTGCAAGAGCACTGAGCTTAAGGCCAGAACTGAAGCTGCAATTTTAGCTGGATATGATTCAACAATTCCATATATAAGAGAACATTAAGAACTTAAACATGAGATGTGTTAAATTATGTCTCGAGTTTTTAAACTATTTATAGAATCGCTTCGAATCTGTTAAGAAATAAATCCGGGAATTTGAATTGGGATTAGATTTTATATGCATGGAGATTTGTTTCTGTTGGAAGAAGATTCACCTCGTGCACTGGACGAGTTCTATCGCAGATGGGCATCTTGAGCGACTGCAAGGGACGTCCACAAGAAAAGGAATGTTAGTCACTATAAGACAAAAAGGGTTTTGCTTATTTTATTATATATTTAAATTCATGGTCAAACTTTGAGAAGAAAGTCTGACTCTCTCCTTTTTTTTTCTGGTCGTACGAAGAAACTTGTGTGCCCCAGCAGTAATTAGAGGAAAGTAAAAAGCAAGGGTTTTGCTTCCATGGTCTTCTTATACCTGCCATATCCGTACAAAAAAAATAAGTCTTCTTTCGCAGAGAGACGAGCTGCACAAGAAAAAAAACAGTGACGGAGCCGCGCACAGTCACCTTCGTGAAAAGGACGAGCGGAAGGAGACGTTCTTCCGATCGCGCGAAGAAGTCTGAAGAGAGAAGACTTGTTCATGAGTTTTCATATATCCAATTGGATTGTTTATTGTAAACACTTTAGGTTTAGGTATAATTTAGGTGCGGGAAACACGAGCGCATTAAGCGATTGTAACTGCGATTCTCGGATTATAGTGGATTGTTCTTTTTGTTGCCCGTGGATGTAGGTACCGATATTCGGACCGAACCACGTAATTTCTGGCGTTCTTTATCGTTCATCATTATTTTTCCGAGTTTTTCGCATTGACTTATTTGTAAGATCCTGATTAGTTTTCGCGCGTTAATATTACAACAGGATGCTTTTCACCAAGCGACTTGATGCAATATTACGTCCTCTTACTTGAGCTCAGCTCTTTGACTTTGGCGGGGTTCGTCGACACATGTTTTATTAATATTTTGTACATTGAATACGTTTGAATCACCTTGTTTTACGGGAGAAGAGTCGAAGATTATTAGAAGCGCTCGGCAGAAGTTCAATGCCTTCACTCAAGAGAACATCAAGAGGGAGCCCAAATCCGAGCATGTTAATATATCTAATTGGACTCACCTTCACTCAAAACTTAAGTTAGTGAGTTATAGATCAACTATGATATATTAACTACTTAACACCACATCAATCTCCAATGTGAAATTTCTCTAACACAACTCACACGTGCATCTCGATAAAGATTATGCGCCTACATTGACATTCTTTTATCTTACCTCATAAAACAAAGTGAAGGGCTAAAACAGCAAAGGAAGATGTAAATACGAGAAACAGCAGAGGAAGATGTAAATATGAGAAACAGCGGAGGAAGCGGAAACCTCTTATTGCTGATTTCATGTCCTAGAAAGTTGGAGATATGCTAAAACAACGAGGAAGTAAACACTCCTGATCTGGAGAGGAAAGATTTGCATTGAAATTGCATTGAAGAAAGTATGACCAGCTTACAACTTATGTGAAGTTTAATATCTCTTCTGAAGATTTCCAATTGAATGGCTGGTGAACTGTTTAAATTGCCGTTGATTTGGAAATCCCATGTAGACGTCATCTATGTACATTCGTGAGAACTGGAAAGTACACATGAATTGATGACAAGAATCTCAAGTCACTTGTTATATTAAAGGCAACTTCAAATAGTTAGTGTAAGAAATTATTGAAAATATATTTTGAATATGATCCCATCAAGAAAAGCCGACCCGAGTAAATGTTTACAATCCAGATAGGTTTTTTGTTTTGATCCCAACAAACAAGAAACCAATAATGTAGGGACCGCATTCCTAGTTTGAATAGGTTACCTAATATGAGTTGGCTAAATGGGATTTCCTAGTGTTGATCCTAATGTTACAAGTATCCATTAGTGAGCACAGGAGCTTTCGAATGTAACAACCAATCGCGCAGTATGTTCATGAATATTATGAAGAAATTACGTTTTGAAGCTAATAATTAATAAATTGCTCATTGTATCGTTTGATTAAAATCCAATCCTGTCTTGCTCTCCTCGTAGAGTAAGTGAGGCCGACCGAGCCACTTAAATCGGATGTTCAATTCATTTTCTCACTTTGTTTATTGTATCATTCAATTGCTCGTTTTCACCACAGTTATGCTCCCATGCTTTCTTCTTTCTTTCTACATAATATTTAGCTCATTCAAAAGTAGCCTGTTTTCTGCTCGTTTAGACATGTTAATTCAAAGAGTTAAGGGCTTCCAAGGCCTCCAAATAGTAATAAAAAGATTGCCCTTTGCCAGTCGAATCTGATGTACTTCCCAAGTTCCCATTCTTATTCCTAGGTTTAGCTGACCAACATTTATAGATACTGTAAATAAAGCTGTAAACAATTAGAAAGGGAAATATCTCATTACAGTTATTACCTTTTCTTCTTCTTTACTTAGGATTATTCAATCATCAGTTTGAGTTTTGAGTAAAACCGAGAACAGGGAAGAACATGATAGGAAAGAAAACGGCTATCCACCAGATGGATGATGGATCATAACGCCTCTGCACTGCATGGCGTGTATCGAGTGCCCTTTCAAATGGCGCTCAGGCATCTGACCAGTAAATGTCAAGCTCACCCACATGGGTTGGCACTCCTAGAGCTTTCCAAACAGCTTTAGAGGCGTCCACAGTGTGGTTGTGACACGGAAGTTGGAAATCATGGTCAGAATCGCAGCCCATGGTGGAGTCCCGCTCATCCACAACCATGGCGTTGACCTCCCTCCCATTGCCGTAGATAGTAATATTCTTCAAGCACCTGCTCCGGTGGTTGAACCACCCGCTCGACAGGTGCCGTCCGAGTGGGACCGGTTGTCGCGCTCGGACGGCGCACCCCCGCACCGGCCTTCTCGAAGCTGTTGACTGTTAGGGTAGCTTACGTTCAACGTGAAACAGGCGGGGAACACTCGGTCGGGTAGAGAACGCCTTGTTTGCAGCATTCGGATTGATTCTCGGGGTTGCATTGTTTCGGAGGCGGCTTTCTCCCCCTTATTCTCCCACTGGGGTTGCAGGATTGAGCTTCGGCACTTGGACAAGTTGAACCAACGAGTAGAATGAGTATAAGAATGAGAAAACTCGAAAGGGCTTGTTTCTTCATCTCCAACAAGTTGTGTTTCCTCTAAACTGAATCGTAGTTGGCAACTGATTCCAGGGAAGGTGATGTTACGTTGATGGACTTTATATAGAGATTGAAGCGCTTAAATTGCTGCCTTTACCTATGTCATGACATAATAACGAGACATATCGTCATTTAAAAAAGCATAAAGTGACAACATACTGTACAAAAAGATTCTCGGTGATTTCACCATGCTCCTTAGTCCTTATTAGATCTCACTTTATAATCAATTGGCCTGCTTAATCTTTGCTGGATTCCCTTGGTTAACTCGTTTTAAAGATTCTCGATTCTCGATTCTTGTTGGAATCTTGGCTCTATTTGTTTTGGAAAAAAAACATTTTCTTGAGAAACATATTTTTCTCATTTTCCCGCATTTGGATTGCTTAGAAAAATTAGCCAACGAAAAATTAGGAACAATCAATGGAGACGTATGCTTGAATTCAGGAAAATAATTTCATCTTTTGGAAATCGAAAATCATTCATTCAAAATATAACTAGATTTCGGCTCTTAGACCACAAATTCTGTGTTTGGGCATGGAAACCCGTAAGCTCGTTCACGAGTCCCCAGCACCCGAGCCCAAGTCCAACGAGGCTGGGCCAGAGGCCTTGTGCCCCGTGCTCGATGCGCTAGCACTCGGCCCAAGGTCCACAAAGGTTGTGCCCGAGACCCCGGCTTCCGGGCTTGGGACATCGATTCTCGGGCTCGGGTCCCCGGTGCCCGTGCTCGGATCCACGTGCCAGAGTGTGGGTCCATTGAAGCCGAGCCCCAACACTCTGATGACCGTGCATGGGTCCATCAAAACCGAAACCCTTGCCCCCGAGCCCGAGTTTATCAATGTTGAGGCCTGGGACTTTGATGCCCCGAGCCCAAGTCCATCGACCGGACCCGGGTTCACCGACGCCAGGCTGGGGCTCGTTGAGGTTGGGCCCGGGTCCATCGAGGCCAAGGCCCAGGACCTTGAACGGGTCCATAAAAACAGTTCCGGGGACCCCAGTGTCCAAGCTCGAAACCCCGGTGCCTATGCCCGGATCTCCCATTCTCGAGCCCGGGTCCATCGAGGCCAAGGCTCGAGATCTCGATGTTCTTGCGCAAGTCACTAGCGCCCAAATAATGTATGTGTATTCAGAAAAATCAAATCCGATTTCCTTTTACGAACGACGAAATATATTTTTGGGTTCTTTTTTATTTCATCAGATTTCAGCCAAATACCGGAAAGTTTTTTCATTTTCCTGAAAAATGATTTTCCGAGAAACATTTTCTCAGTGTAACATTTTCAGTAAAATAAACAAGAGGCAACATTCCGACCAAAAAAAAGAGGCAACATTTTTGGAATGCAAGACCAATCTTGACGTGCATATAAGAGAAGCGAGCTCAATAAAACTGTGGACAACATATGTTTGTCTCAATTCACTTTGTATGGGATTGGCTTTTTTCTAGGGTAATTTTTCTGCTGAGACAATTTGTCTTGGTTCTTCATCAAATGGTTTTGGTATAGCAGATTAAGTGTGAATTCTCTGAATATGAAGTGAAAGACCTTTTTCTCTTTTTGATTCTGAAGCTTACAGCATCAAGGTTATCGTAGACGTAAAGATTCTGCCACCTTTCCTTGCTCGTCTTATCTGTGAAACAACCAAGGCGTCCAACAAAATCTTCCTCAGCATCAATCACGAAGATACGATGCCCGAGCAAGACAAGTCCTGATACTGTGACATTGTTGTCTCCTCAAAACTGGCAACAATAAAATGGATTGTTTGGTTTCTAATATCCCTCCAAAGATCATCTAGACGAAGAACACAGCTGGAAGCAAAAGCCAAAGATGCATCTTCGTCGGATATGGTAAGGTTTCTTCCCTGCACCGATTCATAATCCTGTTGTATGGCTAAAATTGATGAAGTTGCGTCGATTCAAAGTAAAGAACAGTGACACCGACCTGTAAATCCGTAATCTTATGAAGTCGGCGACCTTCACCTATCATTCAGCAAATGGAAGGTCGCCGGAGAAATTTTCTCAAGAGGTACATCATCCGGTGAAACTTGAACATTGTTGCTCTAACATGCAGTGAGAACGAGAATGCATACTGATTTGGAAGGGCCGCGTGTATTTCACCGGATGTGTATTTACAAATCCTTATGAGTTAGTCACGGTGAATATTCGGTGTAATATCTTGGGCTTAACAGACAAATTTACTACTGAAAGCCTAAGCCCATGTACAAACTGGCCACAACTCATCCCACTTTCACTTGTTCTTCATCAAGAGGTGCGCGTGAGCGTAAAAGGGAAAGGAATACGGCGACAAAAACAAGGAAAGAAGAAGAAGCCCGTCCATGAAGAGGGGAAAAGGGGAAAAGAGACGAGAGGGAAAAATTTCGGGCAGTCGAATCAACTATGCGAGTTTTGAGCTGCGAAATCTGATCATGGAGTTTCTAAGCTGTAGATTCATATGAAAATGATAGTTTAGGGCGTCGTGGAACTATAGGATTTGACGAAAGTTGATTTGGAAGTACCGTTTGATTGAAATGAAATTTTGAAGTTTTGCATACGAGTTATGCATAACAGGCAATACTTGTGACGGGCAAAGATGAATTTTTCAATATAAACGAGTTTCTTCGTCAGCATAGGAGTCCATGAATCGACTATTAAGCGTAGTTAGCCAAGTCGTTCGTTAGGGTAGTTTATTATTTGTATTTTGATATCATTTTACTATTAATTGATAGGAATACGAGTGCATTGGGTGGCTCGAATAACATTCGTAGATTAGTTTATCAACATTTCCAGGTAAGTGGTATTATATCTTCTTTGAGTTTATAAACTCATATTTTGAAAACATTATGGATCTCATATATCATGAGTTAAGAAATTTTGACCGCATAAAATTGGATCGAGCATTTAATACCATTTAGTCTATTTGAAATGGCAATCTATCTCTAATTACAGTTTGAGTTGATTGCTTGTAAATGGTTTGTGCAATTTTGTCGTGAAAAAATCACAAAAAGTTCATGATTTATGAAAGGTACTTTAATATATATTGGATTGTGAAAAGTTACATGATGCAGTTAGTAAACTAGAGTTTTGATTTGGTTTTTAGTTTTGATTGTTGGTTATTGGAGATTAAGATTGGCGGATTACACTCATGTCGCTATGGTTAAAGCCCATTGAGGGGGGTAAGTATGTATACAGTTATCATGAATAACCTTTTGGGCCGAACTACCAGCGGAAATTGGTGGAGACCTAGCTAGAGGGAACTTGGTCACCTTTGTCGCAAGCTTTAGGCATGACCATAGTTAGATATTGAGCATTAAATTGGTCAATGAGATAGACCACTAATGTATGATTTGACAGAGATGGATCAATAGAATGGACCATTAATAGTTGAATTGTTACTGATGATTTGATATTGTTGATTGTTTGATATGTAAAAAGTACTATTGAAAAGATATTACCCACTTTTGATAATTTACGTATATATCATATACTGGGTCCGGGATTAATCAGTTATGACATATGTTTATAAAGATTAAAGTGCATGTTCGATCTGCTAATAAGAAATGTATTACTCACTAGTTTGTGGTTGCTCATTCCATTCATCCTACTTGCTTTTCAAATTATTTAGGGCGTGTATGGCAACACTTTTACTCTAGAAATCAATTTCTAATCAGAAGCTGATTTTTTTACTTTTTGATAGAATTAATATATTTTTTTTAACTTCTTCAAGTTGCTCCAAGACTACTTTTGAAGCAAAAAAAATGCTCTAGAAGTAGAAAAATAAAATTGCGTAACCCAACGGATTTCTGCTCCAAAAGTATTGTCCTACACGCCTAGCTAGCCATAAGACAAGAGCATTTGCATAATCAGAATGACATTTTGATAACGAGATTTTATTAGTATAAGTCGTTTATATTTGAAATGAACTTGTTAGTTTAGTTGCCAAATGAAAATGTACATATCTTTTTTAAACTCTGACACTGTATACAGGCTACTATTTTATCAAATATATATTGATGTGTATATTTTCATAATAAGTTGATGATGGTTATATTTGAGAATGCGCCCTTGGAGTGAAAGGGTGATTATGTCATTACCCCTATATTTGTAGAGTTCGATTGTGACATTTGATGTCACATATGTAGAGGATTACTATGCTAGTGGCTGAAGACTTCCAATAAAACAATCCAGAGATGTGTCAATGGACAAGTCAACCTCAAATGGACAGATGGCTGTGTTAGTCAAGGAAGATATTCAAGCCATGAAACGACAAGGATGTTGGAGAACCTTATTGAGTACGCCGTAAGGCCTTCTACTGTGTGATCTTCTTCCATTTATCTAGATTATTCTAGTGACTTTTTTCAAGCTTTCTTGTGGTTACGTAGTACTTAGATTACTACGGCTGGAATATTATTTTTTTTTTATTACTTTTCCTTCTTCTTTTTTCTTTATTCTCTGATTTTTCTTTCTTTACTTTTTTTTTTTTTTTCCTTTTTCTCTTCTTTTCTCTTCTTCCCTTCTACCGTCCGCCGGCCATCGATGAGGTAAGGGCTGCCCTCGGGCCAGGGACACCCGGGCCTGGGTTGGCAAGGGAAAAAAGGGCAAAAAAAGAAGAAGAGAAAAGTAAGATAGAAAAAGAAGAAAAAATAAAAGAGTTCATAAATAAATTGAAAAAATAAAATATTATTAAAAATTATCAATATCAACGCCGATCGTACCACGTAGGATATAGTATTCAATTGGCATAATTAAAAGATGAAAAAGATAGCGTTTATGGCTAGATGAACTCAATTGGCAAAATGTAAAAAAGTTTGTCACTTCATGCTACAATTAAATTGTTTAGAACTGAATTGCCAAAAGTATAGTACGTTTCTAACTTTTGGGACAATTTTCCAACTTTTGGATGCCGGTTTGAATCCGAGGAATATTTTAATTATCTCTTTGACACTTCTATATATGTTCACCGACACTCGATCGTAGATTTCACCGCCGAATTTCCAAAGACAATCATGTATGTATGTAGAACTAAAGAGAAAAACTCAAAGCAGCGATATGGTATGACAGGTTTCACTTATTCTTTTGGTTGAAATCTCAGACTGAGGACATCACAAGCTTCTTCTTTATGTCCTTGTCCAGTGATTTTGCTGACTGCCACTCATGCATCAGACCAGGAAACCTCAAGTTCGCCCCAGTCGTTTCGCGGCACTCCGAGAGCCTCCCAAACGGCTTCCGAGGCATCGACGAGGTTGGTAATCATGGCCGGCATCGCAGCCCTCTGTCGAGTCGCACTCGTCAACAACCATGGCTTTGACACTCCTTCCATTGCCATAGATGGTAATATGCTTCAAGCACCTGCTGCGGTGGTTGAACCACCCTGTTGATAAGGCCACCACCAGGGTGTCGTCCGAGTGTAACTTATTGTCGTACTCGGATGGTGCGCCGCCGTCACCGCCCTTCTCGAAGCTGTTGAGGGTTAAGGTGGCCTTCGTTTGACGCGAAGTCGGTGGCGAACACCTGTAGGTAGTGTAGACTCGGCCTTCTCGGCAACAATCAGAGTCATCTTCAGTGTTGCACTGTCCTGGAGGCGGCTTTCGTCCCCTAATCCTTCCACTTGGCTTGCAAGACTGAGCTTCAACGCTTGGATAAGCCGAAGCAAGGCACAGAATGAGAATGAGAACGAGAACGACAGAGCGTGAACTGACTTGCTTCTTCATCTTTAATGTGTTCGTTCGTATTTCCTCTCCAACGTGCGTGGCAACAACAATGGTTCGGTGCGAATGTGTGTTGCTGGTGGCAGACTACATATACAGATCAGACGGTTAATAGCTGCCTGTCTTGTAATGTGGATATACAGAATTAATTAATCTTGTCTTTTATTACTGTCGGTGTCAGCAACAAACAATACAATTGGCCTGGCAAGAAGTGAATACTAGATGAATTACAGCAACCTGCCGAGTAATGACAGGAGTAAAGGGAACTCCTGGTGATTTCACAGTGCATCAACCATAGTGTTCGGCTTTATTTCATGAACATCTTTGGTGGACGGCCTAATCCCTAAAAAATCTCAACTTTTAGTAGAGTCCCAATTTTATCCCGAAATTTTTTTATCTAAAAAATACTAGTCCAGTCCAAATATGCCCCGAATTTTTATGTGTCTAAAAAAAACTGTAACTTTAGATCCAATTCCAGGTATGTCCCAAACTTTTTATTTTTGTCTAGAAGAAACATCACTAATTTTTACTAAAGTTCCAAATCTGCCTCCATCAGCCCTCAGTCCAAAAAATCGCTGTTAGTCGCATTTAATTTTCATATCCTGGAGCGGTTTCATTTTGGAGGTAATTTTCCATCACATTGTTGATGTGGATTTGTTATCGACGTGGAAATGCCATGTCAAGCTGGGACTGGGCCGCACAAGGGTAGGTTTGAGAGTAGATTGAAAACTAGTAATATTTTTAGACAAAATAAAATTTGGGGCAGATTTGGGACTGGATCTAAAGTTAGTATTTCTTTTTTTTTTTTTAGACAAAAAAAAAGTTCGAGGCAAATTTGAGATTAGACCTAAAATTTAGAGTCTTTTTCGAGAGAAAAAAAGTTTGGGACAGAATAGGGACTAGACCTAGGGCCTGCATGGTAAGGATTATAGTTCTCCGATTCTATTCCTCGAAACAAAAAAAGATGAGAATCATGTTTGGTAACGTAAGTGAATCCGATTCGATCTTGATCCCTGTTCCTAGCAACAATTTTAGAACAAAAAAAAAAGTTGATTCCGGAAGAAAGAACCACTTTTGAGAATCACAAAACAGAATGAAATCCCACATCTTTTACTTTTCCCTGATTTAAAACAAAACATGGTCTCATTTTCAAAAAATAAAAAATAAAAAAAATCGAAAAAAATTGGAAAAGTTCTACAAAATCAGAAGAATTTTAGAAAATCTCTAAAAATAGAAGAACCTTAGATTAGGCTAGTTTGACCATATTTTCATAAATTTGGACATAGATTCCCCAAATTTCATAGATTTTGTTCTTTTTTAGGAACATCATAAATACTTTTGAAATTAAATCCGAACCACATTTCTCTAAGCGCTTCATTAGGATTTTATTATATGATTTATCAATGTCATGATTCCTTAATTGCACACTCAATTTCATTGATTGTGATTTGCCTTGGTTTAGGTACTAAAGACTTAGTCTAATTTTAAAAATTTTGAAAAAAGACAAAAAAAAAACATGCGTGACCACTTAGCATTGGCTTACCTCATAAGTTTAAAAACGAATTGAATTTGCATGAAACACGTTTTTTTAAAAACACTCAACTTCGGTGCCGAAATGACATCGGTGAAAACACCGACGTAACCAAGTCCCAGCACCCTAGATTTCTTTGGTTGTGTATCTCTGGTTACGTAGAATCGAACGATTTCCATCGATTGCTCGATAAGATTTCCAGTCTATCTTTCTCAAAGACTTGTGGCAGCTTCATTTGCATGTACGGATGCATATGCTACCGATCACACTAAGATCGAATCCGATATTTCCTCGTTGCGCTTTGATATAGGCCTAGGGGGGCTCGAGCTAATCCGAAATCACACACTAACGCAACATAATCTCTCCTTTTTTAAGCTTAAAACGACTCGTTATGACACGACGATTAGACAAAATAGCACAAAAAAATGTTACATGCAATATGTAATATGTTATATAAAAGAATTGATATGAAATAATCTTCAATTAATTCGAAATGTATGATGAAATTTCAGAAAATAACCACTTAATTATTTGACTTAAATGATAAAAAATTGGGAAATAAATTATTCTCGAGAACAAAAATTTTGTGCGGTTACCAAACGCTTTTACGTTTCGGGAATAGAAATTTTGTGCGGTTACTAAACACGTTATGATTTTCCAAAACACATCCAGGGAATAGAATCATAAAAAATATATTATAATCAGAATTACTTTTTCGGATCAAAACCATTGCCATGCCGGCGCCTAATGTTGAGGAGGGTGTTTTTTAGGGAATTAGGCGAAGAGTAAAAAAGAGTACTCTTGGTGATTTTACTGTGCATCAAAAATTTGATGTACATCTTCTGTGGAGTCCACTTAGTGATTGTCTACCTATGGCGCGGTAAAGAATATCTGAAAACTAGTTTGGTTAAGGCATTCTTCTCTTGTTTGCATTTACCAATTTGAGATCTGTCAAGGTTGTTAAGTTAAATGTTTAGCTTAGCTTCCTGAAAGCCTATGATTTTTCGCGGGCGAAGACGGTCCAACGTGGAGTACCCGATGAACCCAACAGATATCATCTTATCCTCGCGCTAAAGAGTTCTTCGCTGCAACTTCAATCTGTGAAGATACCCTACTCCAAACAAGTTTCTAACTTTCCCACCATTAAGGTAGTTTTCCTTGAATTAAGGCAGTGGAAGAAAGATGGTCGCTAATAGGAAGAGAGAGATGCTGATTGCTGACTCCTTTTGCAACAATATCATTTGAACTTTGTCATTACAAGCAACAGAATACAGAGCGCATCTTGTAGATCTATAACCAATCACAAGGCCCCAAAGGGGCCGACCTCGAATCAATTGGGCAGGCTCAAGCCAGGCCTCGGAACGCTCTGTTCAGTCATTTTTCCCTAGCAGACAGCTCAGAAACTGGAACCGAAATGTTTTAAATTCCCTGCTCTTAGAAAGTTAACGGTCATGTTAGGTAACAAGCATAGGTCCATTCGTAGGTTCCGGCTATATAAAACACAGAAGCACAGACTTTTTTTAGAGCCAATCATAGATTGTACACAAAACAGCAGCCAGAAAATGAAAACCGGAAAGAATACGGAAAACTTTTCAAGTTAAGGCTACAAAAAAGTACCGGTATCTCACCGGTTCGCGAATCAATGTGTCACGACATGCACATTAAGACTAGGTCAGCTGCTATACCATCATAATCGAAGAGGTCATGTCTTTGCAACACCAGAAGAGCAAGATATATACACCATCAATGTGCCTATACCCCTTAAAACTGTCATCCCCGCATCAGATCAATGTCCACATGATCATGAATGTCCAGTGGCTGCGAATCCGGCCAAACCCCCATGGAAACTGGAGTTAGGTTTTGACTTGGTGGTGGCGTTGATGTCGTGTTCATGGCACGAGCTTTTGAACCTTCCCCTTTCCGGTGCTTGGTTCTCGAACTTCCCCATGAAAAGCTCCCCACTATTACCTGCAGCTAACAGCTATCAGTCAAGTAGAGGACATTATTTCTGAGTCAGGCACAACCAGACGGACAAAATTCAGTACATTCGAAGTCCAGATGACTCTTATAGAAGATCCCGCATGATTGGATTACTAAAATAGTCGCCATAGTTCCCATTCTAAAATTATAGCTTTAAGAAAGCATTGCCAATACTGTTGAGAGAAGTGATTGGCCTTTCATATCAATTTGGTAATATCAACCTCAGTCTAAACCAAGTCCAAGAACTGTGGTATAGAAAATATCAACAAAGCACGTGGGCGATACATGAAGTAAGCAGAAGTTTTACCTGAACAGGACTTGCAGCTATGAGCATTCCCCCGACTCCTCCACCAATGACACGACCATCGGGACTGGCAAGAGAGATGCTAAGACCACCCATTCTATTTCGAGAACCACTATCCTCTGCAAGCAAGAACGAGCCAGAAAGACACAAAATTTCTAAACGGCCCTGCAGATGTCAGACAGCATATATTAGCTGCATTTTTATAAACTAACTTCATGTTCTGGATCCTTCTATCAGAAAGAAAGAAAGAATATGAATAGCTGCTCAAACCTCATATGTGATGGTGCCACCAGAACTAGAAGGTTGACGTAGAGTTACAGTATTTACAGCACCATTGGCAGACAAGACGCATACAGCTTTTGACCCTTGCTGTGAAAAAGATGTTATTTTCGCAGCTACGTCCTACCAAAGAATAAGGGAACTTACTAAACAAACGTCTCATAAAGGGAAATGGCAAGCTTCAGTAGCCAATACAAATGGCAACAGTTATATTCTAATAGAATTCAATGCTATAGATGCAAAGAGAATGACAACACAGTGAAGTTTTAAAGCATAACACGGATGCTCATTGCCCTTGACTTTGTATTCAATTTGAGAAAATACTTCTTTACCAAGAAAAGGAAAACTGAAAACATGATAGCTCACTTTCATGCTCATGAAGGGAAGCTGTTCATGAAATGGAGTACGCATTTAACATATGGCAAATAACATTTCTTTAATATTTTGAAAGATTCGATATTTTTCCATTGAATGTTTAAATTCCCGAGTCATGATTTTTCCAATTCTAGAAGAACTTGCATAGAAGAACGTTGTGCACAAAGCACAGTGCCATAAAAAGCAAAGCAAGTTAAGGACTCAACAGTGTAATATTTGCTTTCCCATAATTCTATGTGAAATTATAAACAGCATTGGCGTGGTAGTTACAAGCTGCAATTCCTTGGAGATTCTTTTTATGTAAATTGCGGCATAGTGATTCCAAAAATGCCTCATATTCCAACTAACTACATACCAGACCTTGCCAGCAACAAAATACAAAGAAAAAATTGTATATACTCTAACCTGAGATATATAGTTTGGCTATAAATTACATGTTAATGAGAGAGAATAGAGATTTGCTAAAGCAGATCACATACTTCTCCCACTGCGACATTGATTATATGGGGAGTAAAACCCATTCCAGCTGAACCAGACAGTAGTTCACCTGGCAAAAAGATCATTACAAAGTCAATCATTGAAAAAAATTTAAATTGACAGAAGCAAAACTAACATGAAACAGTGAGCCTAACTTAGCTTCTCCCATATAACAGAAGGCAGACATCCTTATGTCGGATGGAAAAATTGATCAAAATGAACAGGTTAGCAATTGAACTAGAGAAAACACTAAAGCTCCGAACTAAGGCTCAAAAGATATTGGCTTCTCTCACACTCTCCTCTCACTTAACAGATGGAAACGCTAAGATTCTGAACTAGGTCTCTAAACAAATTGGCTTCACTCATCCTCTCCCTCTCACTTAACGGATCAGGCATCTCAAACACCAACCCCAGTCCAAAATATAACAATGAGAAATAAGACTGACATTAGACCTTAATCGGGCTTGACAACTAAAATAATGTCATGAAATGACCATTCAGAAGACAAGTAGTGTAACATTAGAGAAAAGGCATTGCCAAGATAGACTAGATATGGCCTAATTGTCTGAGAGTAAAATATGAAAACCAAACCGATTACATGTTCAGACATCAACCAGTGTCCCAGTTCATTGTCAAAGACTCTTATTAAGTTAAACTTTCCCCCTCCAATACAGATTACTCCTATTTTACGTTAGCTTTATAAAACTTATCAGAGCTTTCATTTCAAGCTCTTATCTTTAGGAAGAACGGTTGTTTCCCAAATTGAGCCAATCAAATTTTCATACAGAAGACAGTTAATCATTCAAATTCAATCCAAGGCAGAATAAGAACACATACGTTGACTTAAGGCAGCAAGAAATCAAGTAACAAAATTGACCTTTTCACTTCCCAAAATCACTTAGACCCAGAAAACTCACCTGCGGAAGCTAACTGTTGCTTCCTGCCAGAACCCGGAGGCCGCCCTCTGCCACGCCTTGGTGTGGATGTTGGTCCTGGGGGAGAGACCGACGTGGACGACAATGCCAAAGACACGGTCCCTTCAGGACCATACTTCCTTGGCCGGCCACGCTTCCTTTTCACCGGCTCACCTGGTGGAGCTGCCGCGACTGCCGGCGGCCCAACACTAACTTCATGAGTCTGAATTGCCGACGAAGTCTCCACAGACAATGGCGATCCCAAAGAACCGCCTCCAAAATTGCTCGGAAAAGGCATACTTGCACTTGTCAACGGGTGAATTCCATGTGAACCATGGAAGAATGACTGTGCTCCGGAACCAGTTCCAGATGCACCTCTTTGACTGTAATAAGAGGCTGACATTGCACCTCTCCGATCCATGCATCTACTTTGGTAATGTACAATTGAGGGCACTCAGGCACGCAATTTCACTCTTTTTCTTCCCCCAATAAAACGCACTAGACTTTCTTGTTAGCTCCAATAACACTTGAAGGCACACTAGGCCAAAACATGAAGAATTCTTGAAACCAAGCTTCAAATCTTAAAAGTTACTGGCGATGCAAAAAAGGAAGCAGCATTAGGTATGAGAGTATGAACTTCGTATATCTTCAAAACAAGCACAAGCTCTTGCAAGACTCTGAATTCCCACTATAGAGAAGCATTGACAAAGTGAACAGATGAATAGTAGATCAAGATCACAGAAATAAATAAACGAGCAACCAAGGGTATGAAAGAAGGAAAGGAAGCGAGGTACAATTGGACGAGGGGGGAAAAAGGTTTTGAGGATCAAAAAGGCCTAGAACAGAAAGACAAAAAGGTGTGGATGTGTTAACAGCTTACCAAACAAAAAGAAACCACAAAAAAGTCTTCATGAGCAAGATAAAAAAGGAAGAGAGACTCAAACAGGTCCACACTCTCACCAACTATTCTACAATCTTTAGCACCAAGCATCCCCAAGGCCAGCTAAGACAAACCCAGAAATCATCAAGACAAAAGCAATGCAAATTCAACAACAAACCCAGGTCAACGCCACGGAAAAGCTTGAAACCCTCACTGGTAAAAGATGGAACTTTGAGAAGATGAGAGAGAGAGAGAGAGAGACAAATGTAGCTTGTGAGTGGAGCTTAAAGACCTGCTGAGAGGAGTGAAGAAGAAGAAGCCACTGTTGAACGACGACCACCCTCCTACTGCTAAAGCAGGTCCTCATGACAATGCAAATTTCTAGGACACCAGAGCTCGATCTTTCTCTATCCCTATCCCTATCTCTGCCCCCCCCAAAGCAGATTTATCACCTTCTCTCTCATCCGGGGTGAGTGATGATGCTTTGTTCAAATCAAGACCCGGCTCTGAGGGAGAGAGACAAGAGAGAGAGAGAGAGAGAGAGAGAGAGAGAGAAACAAGAAAACTTGAACAGAAAAAAGCGCTGCTGCTCCTGGTGTACTAATAGATATGCATCGTCTTTTCCAGCTTGAAAACACGTATGAATGTGTGACTCTGTTTTCAAGCTGATCCAATGGCATGCCGAGTCCCCCATCCCCACGCGCGTCAAGGGGCGCGTGAGCAATGTCGACATCGGTCAACGCTGCGATCAAGGAACATTATTGAAATGGCACTTTGCGCCAAACAGAGGATTAACAAATTATTTCTCGAGGTCAACCAGGTGTCGGAACTCATCTCTCTCAACATCCAATATTTACCTGAAAACTTACCAATAAAAATGCTTCATTTACATAGTAAATACATCCATATAGTTTCAATCTAATTTTTTCAATTAGATTTGGCTGAGTACATTTTTCGCTTCGTCAAAATCTATTTCGCTAACCACCGGCAATTCAAAAAAGAAAAACAAACTTCCAATTTTTGTAATTAACTGCTATTGATCAAGATTTTGTATTTAACTAGCGCAGCATCAATTTTCTTCCTTTTTCGAAACCCATCTCTAATTATCATCCAATTTCATGACTTCACCCTTAATGCATTTATTATAATCGTAGCAGAGCAAGAAATTCTTCGAGCATAAAGAACAAGATCGGGGAAGTGCTTCCTCTATATCATTAGTTAACAAGAGCAATTCCATGAAACAAAGCGAATAGAATGAAATTATTATGATAAAGTTCAGATACCAATAGTATAAATTTGTGCTACCAACAAATTCAAAAGAAAAAGGAGAAATGCTAGTAATATGGGTCGAATCCCTTCAAAAATACCAATTTTAGGTCGTTTTTCAATTTTGACTCGCATTCTTTTTATCTCATAAAAAGTATCGATTTTAGGGTGGGTTTCAACTCTGGCCATAATTTTCTTTTGTCCCATAGAAAAAAAAATCGGCATACAATTCTCACCCCTGTCAAGCTTATGTCTAATGGTACCATTAAAAATGCAACATATCTCTCTCTCTCTCTCTCTCTTTCGATCTTTGCCTATACATGGAATGACGCATCGAAACTTTCGACAAAAACTTCACGGTAGCAAGATTTGGAACCTACCGAAAATTGATGTTTTATTGAGATCAACCCAATGTAGATGCTTTTTAGTCACGAAAAAAAATATTCATGTCAGAATTAAGGCCCGACTGCAAGATTTTGTTTTTAAGGGAATTGACGAGGAGATCGTGTGCTTGATCGCTTTGATTAATTAGAAGAGGCGAGTGGGACTCACGCGGTGTCGGTAAACGCGTGGCGCAGAACGAAAGTCGTCAGAAACGTGACCCCACTTGGATAGCCCAGCCTTGAATGGATTGACAGAAGTTCAATTTTTCTTCTCCTTTTTTAACCGATTTTTGCATGTGACTGTGTTGATGCCAGTTTCTTCTTTTATTTACCATGTAATTCTTGGTAACATTGTAGCGAAAGGCGAAAGCTTCCGCTTTGTGTGTAAAGCTATCTCGAGGAGACCGTCCACATTCGCCCGTGAGAAAAATCTTCGGTCCAGCGAATATGTTCTTGTCAATTTGCCAAAGCGCTCCACATTCTCCATCCCCACTTCACTAGTGGAACTGGAAAAGATGGCCATACCACACACTTTCTCCTCTTGGGGTCCGAACAGAACCACAGCTTCCAGCTTGAACCCTAAAACGATCTTCTTCTCTTGATAGATGACAGTGATGAAGATGGTTTTGCGTGCTTCGTGGGTCACGAGGCCTTCTCGCTTATGGGGTTCGGTTCTATGATCTATCAACCCACATGGGTTTTCCGTCTCTCCGACCCAGAAACACTACCTGATATATTCGACCATCTGTTTGGTAAGCATCTTCAAAACCAGCAAGATGCACATTGCATAATCTATATCTAAGAATGAATATACCAGAAGGTAATGAAGCCACTACAACAGATTTTACTATCTACAAAACAAGCTCTATGATGATGACGAATGGGATAAGATGAGAAGTTTTCGATCATCCTCTGGACTATGATTAGGAAAGTACAAAAGTATGCAAATCTCAGGCAGCTCTGCTTTCACCCCTGAACATCCTCGAGTAAATCCTCCATTTGGTTCTTCGCCTTATTCAACGCCCATTCCTCCTGAACAATGTCCATCAATCTAAAGGCCTTTTGCTTAAACCCAACTCCAAGAATCTTTTTACACAGATCGTCCATGATCTTTCTGCGTAATATGACTGTTGCAAGCCAAGGAACTAGCAGCAGTAGAATTCCTTCCATCATATGAGCTTCAAACTAATGGGTACTTAATTCACCAAAGTTTTTTGGGCACAAGGTGAAATCCTAACAAGAATGCCCACAATGTAACTTTATCGAATTAAACCTGATGGCATGTGAGCACGAGTTCATCCGAAGGTTGGACGTAATCTTCCAAGTAAAGAGGGTCATCAATTAATGTACAAAGAGCCAAAGACACCAAGACCTCAGTTCAGATGACAGATGCAAGAAGTGTTTTTAGCCATGAAGCCAACTAAAGTAAAGCATTGAACCTCAGTTCAGATAATCATATCCAGCGCGTGCCACGCCTTAAACAGACCAAACTGGGTTCTCACTCCAACGAAGACACAAACATTCAGTTGAAGCACATAATGTGCACTGCAGATTCTCAATCTAAAAAGGCTGTTCTCGAATGTTCAGGCTCCCCTCGTGACTATCTACTTATTAATCACTAAGAACCATTATCATGATAATCATGAACAAGGACCAAAAGAAGCTACCTTCCACTATAAATTAAACCGTGAAGTTAAGAATTACATTTAGCCACTGAAGTGTCAATTTTCCCAAGAAAATAAAAACTCACACTACAATGGAATTTGTCATCCCCAACTCACAAGACCAAACCTCATTTGTCCAGCTCCATTGCCTGTGCCGCCTTAGCGTTTACCAAAGCAGTTAACTTCGTCTTCACCTTTCTCTTCCCAACTTGGAATCCACTCTCACCCTTCTTCTTGCTGCTACCATCAACCTGCAGGAATAAGTAGTTTAGCACAAGTCTACTTATATTTCCAGATAAATCCTCCATCTATTCCCATTTTCTCCTGAATAAATAGTATAACAAATTACCGACGATCGACCCATTTGAGTTCGGATCAATCACCCATTGACAACACCAAAAGAACAGTGATCAGGCATCAGAATGTTGATCAATCCTACGCAACTGTCGATTCAATGGGTATTCCATTGAACGTTCGAATTCAAGATAACCAGTAAGCAACCAAAAAGCATACAAATACAGGAAACCATTACCCTTTTGCTCTCCCAAAAGCACCTTACACAGGGAGGCAACGAAAGATCTAAGTCTACTATTAAAGCCGCAATCCGAAAAATCATGATCCAAAGGTCGAGATAAGTGGATAGGAAGCAACTTACCTTCATCTTGTTTTTCTTAGCTTGAAGCTTCTTCGCCTTCTTCTCTTTCTCCGCTTTCTCTCCTGCTCAACAGCCATAAAAATCAATACTTTCCAGCATACAAGACAAGCGTAGAGCGAAAGCAGACGAACAGAACAAAGGGTTGTGCGGCAGAAATTCAAAAGAACAAAAAAATCATAGAAACAAACAGAACGACACGAATTTGCACGCAGAGAGAGAGAGAGAGAGAGAGAGAGAGAGTACTTCGAAGATCAAACTCGTACTGCTTCTTCCTACGGGATAAGCTGTTCTTCTTCGACATTTTTCTGGTACCTCGACGGAAATTGGTTTTGCCCTCTTCTCAAAAGTCGCAGTGGCGATCCAAGAGCAGAGCTAGGGTTTTCTTCTCTCCCTCACTCTCTCTCTCTCTCTCCCGAACGGTTCTCCTGTCGGTCTTATTTTCTTATTTGCTTTCCTTCTATCATTAGGAATTTGTTTATCTTTACATATTCATCCTCAGCCGCCTTTATTTTCTTTTTCAGTGTCTGTGTATGATCTTTAATTTTTACTCGTTAATTATTTACTATAGGTTAGGATTATGAACTGCTCCGTCTAGACTTGATCCTAAACCTCGGGTTCTTTAAGACGTAAAAATGATTAAAGGGTATTTCTCGTCATCAAGGAAGAAAAAGAAATGAATGGCAACGAAGGATGCAATGCGTGCGAGCACCGACACCTTGAAATAAAAAAGTCATCTGTAGAGCCACCGTCAGTTATGGATCATACTTGAGGCCTATTGAGAAGAATGTTAATTGATGACTCAGTCAATTGAGCACGGCCCGCTCCCGAGCCCAGTAGAGTTTATTCATTAGCTTCCTCGTACACTCCTGTGTGCTTGTTGGTTGCTGACGTCGTTAAGGTCGAGGTTGAGGATCGAGCAACCCGAATCTGGCCCTTCAGCTGTGGTCGCTAAGGTTGTGCGACCTCGACATCACCTCACCTGGCGTCGTGCATCCTCGACGGCCCGTGCCTGGGTTGCACCCGCAATGGAAGAGCCATATCTAAGTCGTCCCGAGAGCGTGCAGCCTCGACGACGGGCTGTCGCCTCTTTTAGATTCGCCTGAGCCACTGTCTTTTCGTTGATATGTGCTTTCACTTTCATTTTTTCTCTCAGAAAATTTTAAATCCTAAGGAACCTCGATTTCCACTTTATGCATTAAGCAGGCAGAACTCGTCAACTTGTTTCAGAAAACAAAATGGAAGAATTAGCTCAAACATCACATTGTGCCGAAAACATAAAGTCAGATTCTGAATGATCCTTGTGAAGATAAATCAACTACAACATATACAGAATGATCGCCAGATAAATCTCCTTGGCAATGATACATCGAGGCGTTACGCGATTGCTTTTGATCTCCCAAGATGAGAAAGAGAGAGACCCAGTTACAATCCTTGAACATTCATTTGAGCAGCTCGGAATGATTCCTTAGTCACGCCATAATAAACCGGTTCGTTACCCGGGAAGGTGAAGAAATTCCAGCCAAAAGCAGATGCACCAACAATGAATTTACCGTCATCATCAGGTCGCTGCTTCTCGGATGCAAACCCTGATTGAAAAGGCTTGTTGTCGGATGGTTTCGAGGATCTTTGCTCTGGGTGCTCTTTCGACTTGAAATCTGGAGCCTTTTGACCATTCCGGTTTTCTGCTGCGGAAGGCTGGACTTCCAGAACGCTATTTCCAGTAATCTGAGTATACAGATCCATCAGAAGCCTAACCTCTGCAAGAAAGAACACCAAAGATTAAAATATGCAAACAAAATGTAAACCTCATATGAAAGCAAGGTAAACTTTGGCAAGTTAAAAGTATTGCTCGGGAGTGTCTGAAATAATGCTCTTTTTCATGCTGCTCTTGCTTTCGAAAACATCAGACCGATGTTTTTGTTATTTCTCATTTGAGGTATACATTCTCAAAAAGTTCAGGAAATACCATCCAGAATGTGCAGCTACTATAGCATGCCACTAGAGTAGTAAACTATAAATGACTCAACCAACACTATTCTACTTAGCGAAAATAGTTATGATATCACAATTCACCAAGCATTAAAATAAGTGATACTAGTTCTTCTTTTTGTACCAAAAATAAAGTTTTGACTACAAGTTTCAGAGTACACTTCCAAAAGACTCAACCAAGTATTCACTTCGAGTATGTTAAGGCCCTGGACTACTCAAGACAGAAGCGGGCAACCGCATCCATTTGGTACATTGATGCAAATTTGAACTGGAATAGCTTTAGGTGAAACAGCAGCAAGAGTTGAAACGGGATGTTCTCTCTTCTTTTGACTAAGAAAAGAGAAATCCCTTCCCTTAAAGCACCAAAACATCAGTCAAGTGTATAATTTAATAAAACAACTAGATCACAGTACCCCTCATAAGAGGCTTTCCTAACAAAACTGATCTGGCAAATTGATCGTCTAGTATGGTGGTGAACACTGAAAACTACTCTTGCAATACATCTACTTTATGAAACCAGGACAGGGATACGGTGATCAGACACTTACGTTTTCTGATTTCTTCAGCTGAATTGCAGTTCCGAAAATCTGGGGTCCGAAGCACCTTCAAAAGGTATCGAAAAGGAAAAGGGTTAGGTCCAAGGTTACACAAGGTTTTCTTCCGCCCTCCTTTGATAAGCCAGCGTTCAACATAAATCCAAAAGCATGCCCAAATAATCCTTCACGAGTTGGAGGGAGGAAAAACAACATGCTTGATAATTGATCTAGTTGCTAAACCAGTAGTACAGAATCCTGGCAATAAGTTTCAGATCGACTCCTGAAATTGGCCACAAAAATGACCAAGAGTCGGAACTACTGCAACCCAATCCCAACGTGCGATCACAGCTACTCACCCTGTCCAAACATATGCATGGGCAATTGCAATAGCATGATTAACCGAAAGCTAAAAATTAGCCAATTAACAATGGAACCATCAAAATTTAGCCAAAAAGAACAATGAATTAGCTAGACAGGACAGCCTCGGTTAGTTACAGGCATCTGTTCTTGAATCCTTCCGTTCCCATCAACAGCGGACTACACATAACCGGCTCACGACGCGCTATTACATACAAAGAGACAAACTTTCAACCTGGGTATGTCCAGAAACGCATCAAGCAAAAAGATCCGGAACAGAGATAAATAAATTTAAAAAATTCAGACAGTTAAAGCTCCCAAAAATTCAAAACCAAACTTGTCGACTGATAAAGTTGCGATTTTTTTTTTTTCAAGGGGAACTCGTAATTCCATCTAAACGAATTTATACCTCAACGAAATGGGGACGGAGGTCGCTCAGCACGGCGCGCATCTTGAAGTACTTGGAGTTCTGAACGGAGGAGGCATTGGCGTCCCGCGGTCGCTTCTTGCTCTGCGGTGGAAGAGGTGGTTGACCGGGAGGAGTTTGGGCTGTCGGGTCCGGAGCCGGTTTCGGGTCTTCCATGGATTGCTTGTGGCTCTGAAATGGGTCCGATGGAGATGGTGGAAGAAGAAGCGGTGGCGTTCGGCTACGAGTTTAATGGGGGAAGGTAGGGCGGATTGCTTTGCCTTTGCGGGTTCACGGGACCGTGGGTGTGAGCTTTTGCTTCTATGGAAGAAGGAAAGCGCAGATGGAAAGTGGGTAAATGGAGGAGGAGACATTCAGGCTGCAATTCTTTTTTTTTTTTTTTTTGGATTTCTTATTGACATTTGTTTTTTTTTTTTGTTCAAGAACTTTTTTTTCCTCGTTTAGCTAGCAGGGATGTTTATCAAAAGGTGAATTCCATTTGGATTTACTCAAATTTAGTAGATTTTCAGATCCATTCATGAAATTTGATATCATTACTCCATCCGTTTAATTTTCAATTCCGTAATATCAATACACTTTGAGAAGAATTTATGCAATTTTTCGACAAATTATTGACATGACAAACATATGATTAATTTTTGAAAAATTATGCCGTTATCATGAAAAATATAAACCCTTGCTTGAGACCCAACGTAAAATTTTTGGTCTTTTCTTAACAACACCGATCGAATTGTAGTCAGAAACTAAATTAGGATACGTTTGTTTCACTGAAAATTCCATGAAAAAGGAAAATGATTTTCGGAGAAATGATTTTCTAGGAAAATAGTTTATTTTTCTTTGTTTAGTGATATATGATCGAAGACCTTTTTTGGTGTTTTTTTCTCATTTAGAAAACGATTTCAATGAAATGACTTTATTTTTGGAGCAAAAAATTTGAATTTTTAAGTTATATTTTTATATTTCATGTTTTATCCCCTCTTTTTTTTTGGGGGGTGGGGTGAGGGGAGAGCCCAAGGCTCCCTAGGACCAGGTGAGCTTGAGGTTCGCCGGCCCCAACCGAGCTCAGTCTGGTCGACTGACCACCGTCGTCGAGGCCCTACAAGTGGCAAAGGTAGAAGCAAAAAGAAAAAAAGGGAAGGGAAGAAAGAACAAGAAAGTAAAAAACAAAATTACATAGATTCAAAATATTATATATTAAAAAAAATACAAAAATTAAAATTTTGCTATGAGCAATTTTAAAAAATGTTTTCACCTATTTAGATATATGAAATTTACTTTCTTAATTTTGTATGTGAAATTTTCATCTACCGGAAAGTATTTTCGTTGATTAAATCATTTTCGACGAACCAAACAATTGAAAGTTCGAAAAAATCAATGTCCAAAAATCATGTTCACTCAAACAAATAAATCCTTATTCTAACCAAAAAGAAAAAAAACAAATTGCATCCTTAAACCTGTATAAAACTCAAGATACTTGATTATTAAAAACACCGACTATAAGGACAAATCTTACCTAAGATGCTATAAAAATATACATTTTGCACTTTTGACCTAACAAATCGATGGTGACAAAAAAAGAGGGTGGTATAAAAAAGTGTAGTAGCAATTATAAATCAGTACGTTTTCTTATAGTCTAAATCACTTTATTCACCTTCCCAGCACCTTCTTCTTCCTTGTACTTCTCCACTCTGCTCGTCCTCTTCTCGACAGACGGTTCACGGAGCACGAGGCGGTTTCAACACGAAGACGATGAACCCCAGGACGGACAAGCTCGTGAGGAGGACAACCATGGTGGCGACCATCACCGCCTCCTATTTTCTCTTAACCGCTGACTACGGCCCCGAACCTAATGCTCTCGATCCCGTCAGTCCCTTCTTCTTCCTCTCGTCTTCTTAGTCTCTTCCTCTCTTTTGTTGGGTTTTGTTTCGTTTCTCCATGAATTTCCGTTTCTTGTTGGGTGCCCAAGGAGAGTGGGATGTGAAAGTTGTCGACTTTGCAAAGAGCTCTATGAAATTTCTGAAATTGTGATGGTACATGAATGATTTTGGGGGAACTTAAGTTTCACAAGGTTGAATTACTGGCTGGGATCGGACACTATGACTATTTGATCCATTAAGCTAGTTGATTGATTTCTGCACTCGCAACGTTATCATCGGCGGCTGTTTCTTGTGTCTGAGGTGAGGGGGATGAATGTCTTTGGAGCTTAGATTCTGATTCGTGTTCTGTCCCCGAAGCAGAAGCTCATTGCTGGGAACTTTTGATGCAATTCAAGGTTCCAACTTGATGTTTGTCTATCTCAAGCAAATCTTGCTTATTCCTTCACTGTTGTCTGTCCGAAATTTATGGCATGTGGCGGTATTGGGATATCCTTCTTCTGCTGCTTGTGCTTTGACATAGAAATTGTTGATGTCCTTTGTCCTTGTACCTTATTCTGAATTGATTACATGGTGATTGATCCAAGGTGTCTTCATTCGCAGATTAAGAAGGCGATACTATCGGCCGAGAATCGTGTGAAAGGTTTTGTTTTTGGATCGAGCGAGAAACCTCGAGAGAGCCACTTGGGGAACTTGGGGGGCTCCAGGGATTCACCAAAAGAACAACCATGATCCTGTTGTCTTGTTCACTTCGTGCCGAAGAACGTCTGTCTTGACTCTTAGAGCTGCTTAGCCTTTGGTTCGGTTTGAGCAGGATATCACAGTTTTTGTATGGTCTGTGGTTAGTGTGATGTATATACCATGGGAGACCAGTTCAGTTTTTGCGAATGTAAGTAACCTCGACTGTGGAATTAGACAGAAGTGTTTTAATTGAGTTTCTTCGACTCAGTGCG
Source organism: Rhodamnia argentea (assembly GCF_020921035.1). Taxonomy (NCBI): domain Eukaryota; kingdom Viridiplantae; phylum Streptophyta; class Magnoliopsida; order Myrtales; family Myrtaceae; genus Rhodamnia; species Rhodamnia argentea. Next base: position 5,929,043 of record NC_063158.1, read on the forward strand.
ATCCTATTTCCCGCTCTGGATGAATAAACATGGGTTTTTTTATTTTGTGCGCTATGCGCTTTTGTGCTATTGCTAATCTTTCTCGAGCATTTGCTCAAGGAGTCGTAGCTCAGGAACGAGCATTTTGATTTTACATGCATTGAATCTTTAAGTAGGAAAAGTGAGTAGCAATTAGCATGGCAATGGTTCGAGCTCCGTATGGAACTTGCTGCTGTTTGTGGTGGAACCTTCCTGTGTCATTCGAACTTTTCTGATCCAAATAACTGGAATCTTGTTTAACTGTTTGGTCGAAGATTGGGAAAGATTCAAAGCATTTCCTGATCATGGAAGAGCTCCCTGAGACTTATAAAGTCAGATACAAGTCTCTTCATCTATCTTACCCCAAAAAGAAAGCTGCCATAAAAATCCATTTCCGAATTTTACATTTCAGTTACAAAGATAAGAGCAAGAGACATAATAATTCTCAGGGGCGAAGCAAATGTCAATGTTTATTTCAATGCACAGCATCTTCCACAAGGTTACACGTTATATGGTTAATTTGCCGTTCTGCTAAAGATGACCCTCCAATATAATGCTCCTATCAAAGATCTTGGGTTGCAAGTTCTTCATTTTGCGTACTTCGGCCACATTCAATGGAAAACTTGCATTTCTATCATTTCTTTCACACCATAGAGGCAATATTTCGACCAAAACCTTCTGCAGCATATTCTGCTCAACACTCTCCTTGACAAGCTCTTCGAAGTCATATGCATTCCCTGTGAAGTCTAACAAGACACTGCATAGACCTTGACGTTTACAATAGTCCAAGATGGCGTTCATATTTATCTGATCTAAAATAACTGTCTCGACTCCTTGGAGTGACGCTTTTGATTCCACACCACTCTCTTTGTCTGTGAAGATTATAAGCTTGGAATTAACTCCTGCAGTGAGACCTGGGACTTCAAGCTTGGCATTGGAACCTCTTGCTATTACTATCTGAAGAGGTTGATTAGCACCAGGTTCTCGGGAAGTGGGAAGTGACAATTTATCAGATAATGAGGTTGAAGAGAGTATGACTGCATCATATTCCTGCAGTAACTTGGAGTAGTATCCACCAGAGTCAGTGGCTCCTTCACCAAGATGATCTGAGATTTGACCGTTAAGGGAGATGGAGTACCTAATGTTATACAAAGGGTATTTAGTCAAATCAACTTGTGCAGTCGAAACTATTGCTTGATTCAAACAGTCAATTACAATACAGATTCTCCCCTGTGCATGTCAATTGGTGCATCTTCAATTCTGATGACATACATGAACAAAAATTTGTGTTTACCGATGCAACCACCTGAGAGAAAGAAGAGGCTTCCCAGTGAGCATCAGATGTATAAAGGCCTCATTGAGATTCTTGCATAGTGCTTCCTCCACACGAACAGTCACCTCAATCCCCGCAGCTCTTAATCTATCAATACCTTTCGAAGCCACAAGTGGATTAGGATCTACCATCCCAACTACCACCTTTCTCACTTTGGCTTTGATCAGTGCTTCTGTACACGGTGGAGTCCTTCCAAAATGGTTACATGGTTCCAAGCTCACGTAAGCAGTTGCATTCTCCGCCAAATTTCCAGCATCTCTCAAAGCAAACACCTGCACATGGGTATTGTGATCCAACTAGTTTATAAGACAAGAAGATAAGACTTTGAAATTTCAGAACCTAAATCATGGATTCACAATTTTCGTTATTCCATAGAATACTAAGGAAAGATACAAAAATACTTAGAATATTCTGCAGGAACTTATTTAAGTTTCTTCTCAGTACTAGCAGGCAAACTGGAACCCTGTCACTGTTCAAGTTTAGAACAGCAACAGAGAATTGTCATCATCAATTACAATGTGAACAAGCAGCGTCACTATCTCTAGTTCCTCAGTGTGACCTAGGTGAAGTCACGGGAGAGCTAACTGCGGCCCGAGGGGAACTTCCCTATGTTACCATCATCTACTTGGAAGGTAGGGGGTTGAAGCTCCAAGCCTAGTGGTCACATTAGCACTGCCCCCACACTATCTTCTCTAGCCAGCGGAAGAAACCAACCAAAACACAATGCAATGTCCTCCAGAAGGAGGATAAGTGAAGGTTTATTCCACCTAGTTATTTAGCAACTAAAGATAAGAGGTGAAACCTTAACATGAGCTAATGTAACTGACCTCAGCATGAGGCTGACCAGCTTTAGGATGGAATCCTTCACCGACAATCTTCCCATCCTTGACAATCACACATCCCACCAAAGGATTGGGACTTGTACGGCCAATTGCTGTCCTTGCAAGCTCCACACACCTCCTCATGTAAAAACTGTCATCATGGTCTGCCATTCCACAATGAACTCTAACCGAATGGGTGCTTTTTCCCAAACTAATGAGTGGCCGAGAGAAATTTCCAAATGATGTGTACAATCTAGGAACCGAACCTGAGTTGTATCCAAGTTTGATGGGTTGATGCCACGGTAAAATACAAGTTGAGAAATGAGCAGAAGGTCGCGAATTGGATGGAGTGAGAGGATTAGGAAAAGAAAGTTCTAAGAAGTGCATTTTATTTTTCTTCCTCTGAATATGCCAAAGATGAGAAAGGCAAACTTTAGAGCCAGTCTAGGGGAATAAAGTTAACATAGCATCACAAATTAGTGTCTTCTTTGTTGGACTTTTCTAAAGAAGCTGTATGCAAATATAGAAGCTTTGATCAGAAGCAGATACAGCCCGGTAAATTAGGCTTGGATATGGACCAACTCAGATAAACCACCACCCATGATTTAAGCCCAACCAAACCTGTATAAGATAGCATGACACTGCTGTAAGTGCTAGATTATGTTGTCATGATAATAGTGCAGGATTAAGGAGACTCACCGATCCAAACAGTTGAAAGAGTATTTGGTAACATGCTGTTTTCAAAATTTCGACGATAATAAAAAAAAATAGAACTGAAAGAGCTAATCCAGGAGGATGCTGTTAGATGTGGGAATATTAAGAAAGCAAAACATTTTGCTAGCTTTCACTAAGCAAATTTTCCTATATGAACCAAGAAAAACTATGCAAGAATGCAAGTAAAAGCTATACATTGTAACGTGCAATAACTAAGTTTCTCTTTTCACTTTTCCAACCTGTATGATAGGCAAATATGAAAATGTGTGCATGTACCTGACCCATATACCCGAACACATTAATTACTAGAAAAACCGATACCAACCCATTTAACAGTTCTTCACCGGTATATACAACTTGGATAAAAACTTCACATCAGATTAAAAAAGTAAACTAAACAATAAAAAACTAGCAAATAAAATAAAGAACATATAAATTAAAATACTCATAAAGAACTCATGAGAAGAGAGTCTGATTAGCTAACCATTGACATGAAAATAACATTTGCTTATAAAAACTCTTCTAACATGCACCAAGCTAAGCTCATTGTCCACGAAACGAAATCAAGCAACTCTACGTCTCTCGGATTGTTTTGCAGTTGAATATTCTTCTTCATCATGAGAAAAAGTGAATTAGAGCAAGTGGTAAATACTGAGAGAAAAGATAACATGTAATACTTCTACCGAACATTAAATCAAACACTTGCCAAAACTCGGTGGGACTTTGTCCAGTGCATCATACAAAACGTCAATTTTCACACCCACATCCGCAGTCTCACCAAACCTCTCAGAAGAGTTCTTGAGCTCTTCCTCGGTCAAGCTAGTTGAATATCTTTCTACTCCTAAGCTAAGTAATTTTCTAGCCGAATCATTTAAAGCAATAAAAGGTAATGCATGCGGATACAGTACTTAGCAACTTGGTGCGAAACAACGTATTCTAGACTGTCATTCGACTTGAATTCAATCACAAGAAGAGAAAAAGAACACTGCGACATTTTCACTTCTCAGCGATTACCTGGCGCCCTTATCTCACACTAAAACCTCAATCATCTCCAGACATTTTACAACATGCAAAACGCAGACCTCTCAAATCAACGAAAGCAAGTTCAAAGAAGACAAAGCTATCTATAGCCTTTCTCCAATGTCCTGCAAATTACAAGCACGTCGAATAAACTCCAAGAAGATTCACGACCCTAAAAGGAGGAAAAAGAGAGGAGGGAGGAGGGAACCTGAGAAGATAAACTGAAACCATTATCAGACACAGAACTCCGAACCCATCATCATTACCCTCAAATCCCAAATCTTGCCTCGTTCGAAAACAAATTCTAGGGACAATCGTCAACACACCGGGCAATCCCCCCTCGATTAAAAAAAAAAAGGAAGAAGAGAGAGGGGGAGAGAAGCAACTACCGAATGGAAGAGGAAGGTCGCGAGAGTACCTGGAGGAGCAAGCGAAAGTGGAGCGGAAGAAAGCGAAGCAGACGAAGAAGAGGAAGAGGGAAGTTCAAGCCAGAAGAGCTCCGTCGCGGTAGCCACGACGGCGGCGCTGGAACTTACCGATTTTTCGTCCCTCTTATCTCAAAGCTCACTGTCATGGTGAGAGAGTTTTTTTTTTTTTTAATAATTATTTAATTTGATCACTTGACAATATATATCAAGTTTCCTTATTTACTATATCAAAGAATTTATCTTTTTTTCCTTAATAAATTAGTGAGTTATTTTTATACAGGGCATGAAAAACGTTAGAGGAAAATGTAGGAATACACTTTAAAGTATTACGCTCAATAAAGTATTTAGATATTTTTTCATAAATAGTTTATAGATTATCTCAATTTTCGTGAATCCAAAGTAACGATATTTCGCTGGAACTTTGGGCGAACAAATTCTTACTTTGTACAGCTTAGCCGTTTATTCATAAATTCAATGAACAATGAAGAAAAGAATTAGATTTCTTGAAAAACAAAACGAATTCTTATGAAAGTAATATCGCACATTAATAAAAAAAAGCAGCGACTTTGATAAAAATAAACTAAAATTACAATAAACAAAAATTAAACATATGAAATTTTTAATTCTGATAAGTAGATCCTACATAAATAGAAAAAACAAAAAAAAGGAAATTTAATAAATATGGGGATCGCCAATTTAAATTGCAATTTGAAAGATATAGAACAATTTTATCTTTTTGGTGGAAATTTAGTGAAATTAGCGCCACAAAAAAAAATTATAAATATATTATAACCATGTCAATTTAGTCTTCTTTTTTAACAAATTAAGTCTTAAATTCGTTGCATTTGTGCTAATTCGGTCCATTCGATCAATTTTGGTTGGAAAACTTTCACGTCGACGTCGGTCATCCTACACGGTGCGGTTGGCGCTTATATGGACAACGATCGACTAGAGAAAAGGAAAAGTAAAAAAAAAAAGAAAGAGAAAGAAAAGAAAAGCAAATTCAAAAAAATATTAAATATTGTCTACGTCACCGCCGGTGGCGCCACGTACGTCAACGATTTTAGCCAAAATTGGTTTGATAAATTGAGTTGGCACAAATACAAAAGGTTTCGAATTCAATTGGTAAAAAAAAATGTTTATGACTGAGTAGTCGTAAGTTTAATTTTTTTATATATAATTATCTCCTTATTTCTCGGTTTGGGTTGGCAGCAAGTTTATTACTTAACCCTCGACGGTTTCTCTTGCCATTTGCTAATCGGGTTTAAAATTGTGGAAATTAGAAATATCAAAATAGGAATAACAATATTTTTTTCTTGGTCTTTTTCTTTGAAACCCATTTTAACCCACATTTTAAGTTTAAAATGACCACTTTTTTTTTTCATAATATATGAGCAAATGTATAAATTTGTGACCCATTTTGATAGTCCTGATCACAACTTTGGAGAAGCATGTATTCAAGCTAAGGATTAATTTTTTTAACATAAAAAATTTATTGATTTGCGTTGGCAAACTGTATATCATTCACTAAAGAATGTTCCGTAAAATAACAAATTTAGCTTGTGCATTGTTGCTTGTTGAATGAGTACATTACCCGACCCCAAAAATATTGAGTGGGGAGGACATTACCGATGGTACGTCTGAATTTAGATTCTCATCTATAAAGTAATAAAAATTTCTAGAGACTGGAAGTTAAATTGAATAATTGAGTCCATGAGTTTTGACTAACGAACTAAATTCTAGACCACTGATCAACTACCATGGTGGTAAGTAAGTTAAATAGGTTAGATGCATAATACAAAGTCGGTAAATCTAAGCAGAGTGTAAACAATTAACTAGAGCATACAACTCCATGCATTTTAAGCTACATGGTAAAAAGACAATGAATGTGGATCGAGTCAAACCACTTATTAACACTGTAATAAGGTACTTGCGAGTAATTCGAACTTGCTAGAGTATTTCTTTTTTTTCTGCTGATTTCAAGCCAAGCTCGATCTATTTAAATATCTCGTGAAGTCATGCTAGAGTTCATTAATAACCAGTTCGATAGGCTCGCAAACATGAAAGGAATTTTCTTTCTATATTCTTAAAACAAATACAAAGATCCGTAAAATTACATAATGTGCCTTATATATATAATGTGTATCGTATATAAATACTCTAAGAGAAAATATTCGAGTTTATTAAGCATGAATTAGAGCTTCGAATTCAAGCTTGATTAAATGGAATTGGATTAGGAAATTTGAATCTTTACTTAAGCTCGACTGAATTCCAAACACTGAAAATGCATCGGTTCGAGCCAGCTCGAGTACAAACCGTCTTTAGATCCAAGCCCAAAAAAGGGCTCGACCCGAACCGACCCGACCCGAAATGAGCCCATCCAATCTGTGCCGGATCTTCTGGTTCTCTCAGCGCTGACTGACCGGCGAGAGTGCCGCCATATCTGTCCCCAAGTTTCAAACTTTCGAGCTTCGATCGGAGATTCAGAAGCTCAAGAGCGCCCCCAGAAGCCTCTCCAATCTAGTCCCTCTTTACCCAAGCCAATTTCTTCCATCCCATGGCGATGAACAGCGTTCAAACCCTGGGAGCTCCCGCGTCCACTGAAATCCCCGAAGATGCCGAAATAGGGAACGCATCGGAGGAGGAAATCGAGAGACTGGAGTCGGATGTGTCGCAGATGGCCGAGAAGATCCTCCGTTACCGCACGAATCTCCCCGATCAGCTCAAGCAGGCCCTCGATTTGCTAAAATCCGCCGAGAGATTCGACGTCACCAGCTCCCGACCCGGAACTTCGGGGGATTCTGACCAAGGTATGTATGCGCGTTTCCATTCTGGATGTCCGTCTTTTCTCAGGACGCCATGTGACTTTGATTGGGGTTGAGCTGAGAAGGCTACGATTGTGCAGTCCCAAAGCAATGCATAAGAAGCAGAAGATCTCATGCGGTGGGGGAAACTTCGATTTTGCTTTTTTCCATCCGTGGGTGTTTGAACTTAGCGTCTCAAATGCACGCTATTCTCAGTGCCCGTGAAAACTCTTCTGCTGTGCTTTTTCTTTCCCCTGTACCGCTTGATTATATCGTATTAAAACTTGAAAAATGCTGTTTAAACAAAGATGCTTCTAGTTTATGTGATGCTGGGCAAGGTTTCTTTGTGGAGTTTGAGTAGGCTTGCTGATTGTTGTTGTTGTTAAGTTTTTGCTCATTGTTATGTTGTTAATTCACTGTGTCTGAAGCATATAGAGGAGACCAAACGGTCACATGCAATGCGGAATGTCTTATGTCGTATGCTATTAGTATCTGTAGAATATGTATGAGGAAGATGATCTTCTGGTGTCAAACATTTGGATGTGTAGGGTTATTTATGGTTTTGGAGGGGCATGGAAAACCTTTTTCTCACGCCTGTCATGATGCTGAAGCCTTGGGTGAGATGCGATTCCTTGTCAGTAGAATCATGGCCGAGCCCTAGCGTTTGTTTATCTTCCTCATTTAGTCGACTTTGCTTGGCGTAGCAACGGCAGCAATCGAGTGTAGTAAGAGCTATTTGGTGGTATGAAGGGAAAAACGGTGACCTGAATGTTCTTCGTTGGTCAGCCGGCTCAGTTTGTTTTCTAGAGAATTGTGCATGTGATGGAGTGAGTCGCAAAAGAGAACCTGCAAGCATGTTCAAAAAATCGAATTACTTGCTGTTGGGCGGAAGTTATCCACGGAGACATTAGGTTTTGGAGTAATACTTCTTAACTTGTTCATAACAGGGAATTTACCATGAACTGACTAGAATTCTACTCCTGACTTGGTGCTTTTCTCACAAACTAACAATATATTAATGGAGCAAACTGTTCACAATTTTGTTATATTCAGAGCAAAGCTTGAGCATGCTCAATGAGCAAACTGTTTTTAAATGTTCCGTTATGCTGCATCAACCTCGTGTTGTATCAGTGTCTTCTCTGCATTACTTCAACTGGAGTCAGCATTGATTCCGAGAATTTTATAGGTGCAGGAGAAATGTCAGCAGCGGTTGCAAGAGATGCAGAGATGTCGAAGAAGGTCCAGTTGCTTAGAGAGAAAACAGCAGCGAATGCCTCCATGGCGCCCATTCTCTTGAAGAGAATGAAAGACTGCGTTTCGTTGATCGACAATCTGAGCACGCAGGAGGACAGCACCATTCGCATTCACTCCACATTTAACAGAAAGGGATCGATCAGCTGATGTAGTAGTAGCTAGCTAATTGATTTCGCGGTGGCGCTGCTTTACACAGCTAGCGTCAATGTGTCGATTCCTCTTTGGGTTGTGTGACCATAGCTTAATGGATTGCTTTTCTACAAACCGTTACCGGTGAGTAGAAGTTTTCCTTTTCTGTTTTCACAATTTTTCGACTTGTCGCCCTTTGCTGCATCCAAGTAGAGGTTAACTTGTAGCAGAAATGGATTTTGACTTGTCGAGTGGTTTAAAGTGGAAGATATTGTGCAGGCAAGCGCCATTACATGTTTCCTCTCCCTGTGCAGTTCTTCAGACCTCATAACATCTCTCGGTCGGACTCTTGTCAGCTCCTCTCTTTACTGGTAACACTTCATCTTTTGACCCGACAAGAACTGTCCTCATCTGACCTGACTTACACCATGAATGTTCAGCGTGAAGCGCTCACGCCAAGGATGACCAAAACATGTCGGAATTCATCTGATTCAATCGCGGGATGGTGCACGACACCGAAGGAGATGGAGAATCGTCTTTCTGGGTCGGGTCGGACGTTTATTTAGTTTGCTGGGCCTTTGGTGGGATCTTCTGGGCCAAATTCAGTTCGACACGCATGAGCAAAGTTGGGCCTTAATCGGAGCCCCATCCGGAACTTGTAGATCCGAACGTGCTCATCTGGCGATCTCCAGACCCACATGTCTGACAACATTTTGTCGTATTCTTCGTAAAGTAATTTCGTTTTGTTGTCCTAATTGAACGTGCTACGCAGACTGAACAACCGCACACGCCAACTCCTCCTGCGTTCAATGCTGACGTCCCATGTGACACGAACGTAACTATTCTTACGGACAACCTGAGTACATAAATGCACAATTTTGTAGAGCCACCTTCAGAGATGTATTATGGGTTCACTAATTACGCTTATCGATCGTTAATTCTTTTGTTCGATATAGATGATTTTGGTCGGTCGTATTCTTCGTCGACTTTTGATTAAATGTCTCCGAAATATGTTTTCATTATTTCTTTTATGTGAGAATCACATGTCATACCGATACCATACATATGTACTTTAAATAAAAGAACTTAATTAAGACTAATGCAAAACAGGTTTATGGTTCCGAGTCAAGCTCGATAGAGGTGAGTGCGGGTTCCATTTAGAATTTGAAATCTATCCATAAGAATAAGTTTATTGTTTTTTGGAATCTGGAATCTATCATGCATATCTTGGATTACGTAACATATTCCGTTACAAGTTTTAGGTCTTCCTAGGTTCTACATGTATTTGAAAAATAATAATTGGACAAACATTCATCTTTTCTCCGAGATTATTCCTTGTCAACAAGAGATCGGGTTCAAAACTAACAGGTGGAAGCAAAGTGCTTTTCAATCGGTAGGTGCACTTTGACTTTGATTTTTGTATCTATTTTCAACCATTCTGATTAGAACTCCATAATAAAGTCCAACCGTAACGACCGAATTTATTATCTTCGTGCATAAAGATACTCGATTACCTAATAAAAAAGATTTCAAAATCATCACAAATATCTTTTTTTCTTTTCTATTTCGATTTCTTTTCTGAATTATGATATGATGATTTTTTTAACTTTTCATACATAGAAATAGAAAGATATAGACTAGAAACGATATCTCTTACGTCCATGACACCACTCATCTCCGGGACGAATAGGAATTTAACTATTGCAATGAATTGCCGCATTTAATGACAACCACTTATCGCTATAATCCACTGGTCACAACTTATATTCAAACGCACAAATAAATATGAGACATTAAAAAATAATAAAAATCTCAGTTATAAATATTGCCGAAAAATGGAAGCTCATGCTAGTGGTTTCATCTTTACACACTCATTATCGGATATCGTGAAGTACAAGGGGATCACATGAAAACATATACTAAGAGAAACACAAAAAATTGTTACGGGTTTCGGGTTTCACCTACCTGGAGCTTGGAACTCACCCGTTGGAATAAGTTCTCCAATTTTGAAATCCGAAACCTACCCCGCGTAATTTGAAATCTGGAACCGGACGGGTTCCCCAACGATTTTAGGTTCGGGTTCTACCCCGAAATCATGTTCATCCGTGGGGCTCGAGCATCTGACCAACGCACGTGCGTGCCAAGGTCAGTGAAGGAGGATTCCGACTGAAAACGATGTCGTATTGATGCCCCGGCTGCGCGAATGAACCCTCACGCTAATCAATTAATTATTTTAAAGCACGGGGTTTGTCCTCATCCCCATAAATAACACTTATGACAGCCCCCCCCACGCACAATTAATATAGGATTTCGTCTGCGTGCCTGCAGAGAACAACGATGAGAGTCGGTGTGTTTGGGTTGGTGGTATCCGTACTCGAATGCCTCGGAGAAGATGTATGGCGTTTTTTATAACGTTCACGTTGTTTTCATGATCATTCCCAGCAGCTTCCTTGGTAGTGACAAAATCAAATATTTTCTTTTTACATCTCCTTGGTTAAAGAAATCGTGTAAATAACTGTGGAGTGGACCTACCAAAAGTGCGGCATCTTACGGAAGTGGAATTTTCATTTTCATTTTCTTTTTCTTTTTTATCGTAAGAAAAATTTGAGTGTTATGACTTTTCTTTCCGACCATTTTGAATGTCATGAAAATTTTTAACCGATCATTTGAATGTTATAACTTGTAAAAATAAGTGACATGTTATGTCGGATTTTCGACACTTAAATGAATTTTTTTTTTAAGTCACGACACTTAAATAATCGATCCAAGGTTATAGCATCAAAGCGCACGTTTTTCAAAAATTATGGTAGCCAAGTGATCGACAAAAAAAAAATTATGATATTATAAAAGTTATAACACTTGTGATGTCCTTAATCGAGGATTATCTATCTAAATACTCGTTAAGCACATTACTAATTCAATCTTCAAAATTATTGCTTATACGAGTATCACAACAGAAAGCCGGTATGTGGGAATTACACTAGCTTTCTTCCCCGACCGCTTAATAAGTATCTCCAAGATGCTAGCTCATTGCGAGGTATGGTTTCGTTTCGGTTCGTCCGACCCGGTAAACCGGCGGAACATGTTAATCGTAGTTGCGCGCTCTCGATAAAACCCTAGATTTCCGTGACTTGCTTGCCTTGTAAATCTCTCCGACCTCATGCAATGCCTCAACGAGGGAGGGGACTGACATCCAAAGATATATTTAGCAAGCCCGTAGCAACCCGACGGCACATGATCCAAACTTCTTCGTATAACTCGGTGTTGTTTCCTCGTTATTCAAGAGGAGAAAAATGCGGGGACGGCAACCAATCAATTCTCGACCTGGCGCAGTAGTCACGGGGCTCCCATTGGGAATGAGAACGTGTGTTCTTGGCGAGACAAGCGCATGGATTCCAAATCGGCCAATCGCTTCTCGATCACGCCATGTGATGTTGTTGGGGGTGGTCGATCTCCTGTTTGGCCCTCTGTAGTTTTTTCCGTCGTCTGATTCTGTCCGCCCGAGAGGGAAGCTACAACGAGCAAAACAGCCTCCGTGGACTACCCAACAAAAGCTTCGCGAGTGCGCAAATATCTTATCAGCAAGAGCCTCTCCGTCCAGTCGATCAGAAATGCCGCCGAGCACAAAGAGCGTGAACTAATTTCAATCGCGTCATGTTGGTCAAGATCACCATGATGCTTCATCATGTCGATATTTTTAATTTCCGAGAGAGCGTCGATAGTGTAAGATGGTGATGGCTCTCACCGTTTCCTTCTTGGACGGACATTGATCCGCACAGTACGCCGCGCCGTTCTTTAACGGCTTCCAAAAAAAAAAAAAAAAAGTTTGAAGTCGTGGAATGATTCACCAGGGGTTTTCATATATATTCGGAACGTCCGGGAAACACGGCATCGAGCGAGCACACACGTCGCGAGAACGACCCGATGGAGTCATGCAGCTCTCCAAACGCGAGAAATTGCTAGTAAAAATAAGGAAAACTACAACATACGATATGATTATTCTCCACCACACTAATTCATACCTTTATTAGCAAGACTTTTCTTTAACCTTGATCCCCCATCGATGTCGGTAGATAGATCCGATTCAACCGGTAGGAATTGTCGTAATACTAAGCTTTACGCAATCGAATTCATTAATCGGAATGAATACACCTGTTTTGATACAATACACATGAAATACTAAAGTAAAAACATGTAGATGAAATTCGAGTTCATGCGATCAGTTTTCCAAGCGTGATATGCTATGATCACCGTCAAATGCCGGATTTGAGGCCTTTGTTTAATTCTTAGTATTGCACGCGAAACGAGACGAGACCACTCGTGACTTCTTCATACGGTTCTCCACGACGAACATAATTGATGTGGTTGTGCTAGGGACCGCTAATAATTGGAGCGATCGCATCGAGAGTTCGACCAAAGCACTATTGATTATGTGCGCAAACTTTCGGTCACGTGACATGTGACTGAATTGATGGAGGAGGGGACAATTTAGCAGCAGGCTGAAAACCAGTGTCAATGATGCATCGGACAGATGAAAATCGCCCGCGTCCAAACAAGGTGAAGACAAGACAAAGCCCCAAGTTTTGTGCTGACACAAAAGCTGGGTGTACCATGAACAACTCATCACGTTCGCGTTCGCGTTCGTGTCGTCTAGCCTCCAGCTCGAAGCATGGATGGAGGAGAGAGAACCCCAGAAGGAGAGGGAAGACTCAAGAACTTGATAAAACCTAATCCAAGATGCGAGGTTGCAAGATTTCTGCGTGAAATCTCATATTCTAAGAATGTTTATTCGGTGAAAAAGATCACGTCAGACAACGGGTAGGTTCTTGTTCGGTCCGTGGTCGTCCCCGTCGCCCGCTTCTTTATGCTAGGAAATGGGTTCTTCGAGGATTTCTAAGCACCCGACACCTTTTGCACGCCGGATGATAATCCCCCGTTAGTTCGGTGATTATCGAACGCCCAAAACATTAACCTTTGAACTCAGATTGGGAATGTTCAGTCCACCCGGAACAAGTTTTCAAATGGGGGACGGGAGCTTCAGCTTTTTTTCACTTCTTTAGTCCTTCTTGCCTTTAGGGTTCTGTGAATGTGACTGGGTGATGGGCGGAAGACCACATGCCTTCTGGTGTGATGGAAAAACATCAGCTTTTAAGAAGACCCAAACAAGAAAAGTTATTACAATAGTGTTTGTCAATGCTGGTAACCTTTCAAAAATGGGCCCTCCTCTTTTATTTTTCTTTTGTTCTGTTTTTTTTTTAATCCTTTTGCCATGACATAAATTCTCTCTCTCTCTCTCTCTCTCTCTCTCTCTCTCTCTCTTGATTCAAAACCCACCTTCTTGTCTTGGCTTCCTCCACAGGATCGACTTGCAAAGATTGGTGCTTTTACGAAGATGCACGCAGCCCAAAAAAAAAAAAAGGCATAACATACGCTACGTGTACTTGCACGTCATCTCTACGTTATATGTATGTATGCGTCGCGTAGATTTTGTCTCCTGAATTTGATTTTTTTTTTCTTTCAAATTTTTTGGTTGCCTGAAAATGTGATCCCCACCACTGAAAATGATTACCGTCTCTTTCTATGCCAACGCACGAGAATTAGGATAATGAAAAGCGGGGAGCACAAACAGTAAACTTGACTACTGTAGAAGTTTTGTTGATCACTAGTTTGACTGTAATAACTCACTCCAGAAGAAGAAAAGAAGAGATCATCAGAGGTTAACTCTCATGAAATTATGGAAAGGAACAGCTCTGTCCTTTATATTCTTGTCAGATCCTCAGTTCAGTTGGGGTCCCTTCAGCATCCATTGTTTATAGTTTCTCTCCTTTTCTCTTGTCCATGGAATCCAATTTAATAGAGTCCAACCGAATCTTGCTCAAGAGAATTACGAGTTACAGAAAACAGTGGTTACCTTTTCCGGGTCCTGTCTGGACATCTGCTGAGCGCTGAGAGAGAGAGAGAGAGAGAGAGTTAAAAGGGCTGTAAAAGATTCAAGCTTTCTACCCAGAGAGGAGAACCCACTTCTTCTTTTTATCACAAATGGGTTCTTAAATCTTGTGACTGTGCAATTTAATCTTTAGAGCAGAACATAAAGAGAAAAAAGAGAAGCTTTTCAAATGGCTACTGGCGAGGAAGGCAATGAAGGTGTACCAGCAAACCTGAGAAAGCAGCTTGCTGTGGCTGTGAGGAGTATCCAATGGAGCTACGCAATTTTCTGGTCGCTATCTGCTACCAAACAAGGGTATGTGATATCTTTCTCAATAGTCAATTTGTGTTGCTTACTAGATCTCCCAAGTTTTCCTCTTTCAGAGTTGCTTCTAATTTGGTGGTTCTTCTTAAAGGGAGTTAACTTTTCCTTCGATTAGGAAAATGTCCTGGTCAAAGTCAGGTTTCTTAATGCAGTTGATTCATCCATACGCAGTACGGCTCTTTAAATGTCTGGTGAATATATCTTAAGCTGCCATTTTCAGGGATGATTGATTGTTTTTCTGGTTTGATATGGCTTTTTCTGCACACTACAAAAGCAGCTTTATACTTGCTCAAGAGCTCGGTTTCTCAGTTTATTAATACTGGTTAGCATTTGGCTTTAGGGTCATTGAGTGTTAGGATTCTTGATTCTGCTTGGTTTGTTTAGTAACGGGGAGAGTTGAATCTGGTTTGTTCATATGGAGCAGACAGCAGAGTAAACACTGAACAGTGTCTTCATTCCCCAGATGCACTTGAATTTAGCTCTCATTGAAACCAAAGTTGCCCTTCAAGAGGAATCCTTGTCTTCGAAGAAAAATAGAGCTGCAGTTGAAATTTGTGTGCACGAAAGTAATCAAAAGTAGCATTTAGAACTTAGAAAGAAAATGCCCTCTTCTTGAGTAGCTACATTTGAAAACAGTTTCCTCGAATATCTCCTTTCTGTTAATATGAGAGGAAAAAGGTTGCGTCAAATCCATGTTCTGTTTTCTCTTTCCAAATTAGAGATATGTCCTGTGGTGCACAAGAAGAAACCTACATGTATATTTTTCAAAGTTGCTGTCACAGAAAATTTCTCATCTGGCAATAATATTTATTTTGCTTTGTCATTCTCAGATGACCCATTGCTTATCCAGGACTCCTAAGAGTTTCTTACATGTTTTGCCGCCTTCATTACTTGTACATTACAGTAGAATTACTATTGAACTTAGGTAATAGTTCATTCCTCTCAGTTGTTTTCTTGTCTTTAATGAAGCGTACTGCGATGGGGCGATGGCTACTACAATGGGGACATCAAGACCAGGAAGACGGTCCAAGCCGTGGAGCTTAAACCTGATAAGATCGGCTTACAGAGGAGCGAGCAATTGAGAGATCTTTATGAGTCCCTACTTGAAGGGGAAACTGATGCACAAAACAAGAGGCCCTCCGCTGCATTATCTCCAGAGGATCTCACTGATGAAGAGTGGTATTACTTGGTCTGCATGTCCTTTGTCTTCAATCCTGGCGAAGGGTAGTTTTTCTCTTGTGTATTTTTTTTAGAGATTTTTACTCCATTGGTGCCATATTGACAATGATAGTTTTAATGTGTCTAGTCTTCCTGGGAGAGCGCTAGCGGATGGCGAAACGATCTGGTTATGCAATGCCCAATATGCAGATAGCAAAGTGTTTTCTCGCTCATTACTTGCAAAGGTTGGGATTTAGGGGCTGAAAAGCCTTTAACTTGTTTTGCAATTGCCTTTATTTTAGCTGATGCTCTAGTTAAGTTGCACGGTTTGCCTAGCAAGAACTAATTTTGTGTTTTCTGTGTGAATTTTCTCTGGACTGGGTTCAATCAATGCATAGAGTGCATCTATTCAGGTACACCTCTCTTTCTCTCTCACGCACCATGGTGCGCCTTGCTTTCACAGGCTTGGTCGATGGTGTGTGCACCTTGTGTGCATGTGCATTGTGTGTAAAAGATTCTAGACTGTTAAATGCTTGCACTTGAATTACTTCCATTTACTTAAACAAACTAAATAGTTCGATGTTCTTGTCGAATGCTTGCACTTCATTTTGTTCCTTTTGCCTTCGGCAACAAAAAGAAGTGGGTCTTTTGCCGGTATGAGTAAGTTCAAAATCGCTGGGAAAAAGAGAGAGATTCACTTGGTCAAGTATTTGCCCTTGTCGTACCATTTAGCTTAGGAAACAAAACGTCAACCTCCATATCACATTTTACTATGTAACACTCTCTCATGGTTCTACGAAACAGCGAAAATTTAATTCCGCCTAGAGTTAAAGTGACACAAAAAGAAAGAAAGGTCCCCATATTTCCTTAACAAAAAATTTGTAATATGGTCAAGTGCAAGACCTCCGGCAGCAAGGACATCACAGGCTTGAATTGTCTGGTCTATCTAGTTAATTTCACAATCTCTGTAGACATTAACAGCGTAAATGATTCCATTGCTTCTGACATCATGATATAGTTCTGTTGCTCTGATTTCCAGACCGTGGTATGTTTTCCCTATCTCGGAGGCGTGATTGAGCTTGGTGTGACTGAGCTGGTAAGTTGTGCTGCTGGAGTGGATTACTTTATATTCTAGACCTATATCTGCAGCATTGACATAAATTCTATTTTATTCTCGTTCTATGGATGTCTTGCATTTAGGTCCCGGAGGACCCCAGTCTCCTCCAACATATCAAAGTTTCTTTACTAGATTTCTCAAAGCCAATTTGTTCTGAGAAATCTGCCTCTATACAACGCAACGGAGAAGCTGATGAAGAGCCTATGTGTGCCAAGGTCGACTGTGACATAGTGGATGAATTGGTTTTGGAGAACCTATATTCACCCGCTCAAGAAATCAAATTTGACCCGGAGAACATAAGGGAATTGCGTGAAAGTATCCCGAAAGAACTGGACATGGACTCGCTTGATGAGTGTTCGAATGGGTGTGAACACAATTACCAAACAGAAGATTCGTTTATGGTTGACGGTATGAACGGAGGGGCATCACAAGTTCAAAGTTGGCATTTTGTTGATGATGACTTCAGTTATGGTGTTCAAGGTTCAATAAATTCCAGTGATTGTATATCCGAAGCTATTGTGAACCAAGACAAGCACAAATCATCTCCAGAGCGAGAAAATGCCAAGAAAGCCCACTTGGAAGAACTTCAAGAATGCAACCACTCAAAATTAAGCTCCCTGGATCTTGGAGCTGACGACATCACGAATTACAGAAGAACAATTTCTGCTGTTCTAAGGAACTCTGATCAATTGCCTGAGACACGTTGTATCTGCAGCTGTGGATGCAAATCCAGCTTTGTGAGGTGGAGGATGGTTGAGGCTCACAAACCGCGAGCACACCAGGAAACTCTGAAGAAGATTTTGTTCAAAGTTCCACTGATGCACCGTGGTCAAGCTCTTAAATCTGAGCAAGAGAATGGCGCGAAATCATTGCTGGGAGATGTTGATTTTTGTGCTGGCCACATATTGTCTACCAAGAAAAAAGAACATGAGAAGTTTCTGGTTCTCAGGTCCATGATTCCTTCCATCGAGGAGGTAAATTTCTCTTTTTTTTTTTCAGTTTTTCCCTATGAGCATATATTTGCCATGAATGATAATCATATCGATGGCATTTTCATTTGAAAGTATCAGCATTATGTCTTTCCTGACTCCAGGACGTGGCTTTAGGATTTTTCATAGCTTGATTATGCTTTTATGCAGATAGATAAAGCATCCATCCTAGATGACACAATTCTGTACCTAAGAGAGCTTGAAGCAAGAGTGGAAGAACTAGAATCTGGCATGGACTCAACAGACTTTGAGGGGAAAGTTACCAGGAAAAAGCTTCCGGACATGATAGAGCAGACATCGGATAACTGCAAAAAACGTTGGATAAACAAGAGGAAGGCCTCTGACATTGATGAAACCGATGCCGAACTTGATAGAAATGCTCAAGGAGATGGGCTTCAGTCGGATGTCAAAGTCAATGTAAAGGAGCAGGAAGTATTGATTGAGATGAAATGTCCCTATCGGGAGTACTTGTTGCTTGATATACTGGAGGCAGTAAACAACCTGCACTTGGATACTCATTCAATTCAGTCATCTACACTTGATGGTGTTCTCACATTAACCCTCAAGTCTAAGGTCAGTACCCCAGGTTCGATAACATAGCACATCGATTGTGAGTTTGTTCTCGACATTTCATCCTAACAATGACCCGTTCTTGAATTTAATCTCAGTTTCGAGGTGCAGCATTATCTCCAGCTGGGATGATCAGACAAGTCCTTAGGAAGATTACTTGGAAGTATTGAGAAGTGTAGTTATCACTGATTGTGTGCTCGGTTATTCAAGTGGGTAGGCGATCTCTTTATGTTTCTGTAAGTGCATGGTTCAGCTACTTTCAAAACCAGTTCTTGCTAGATGTTCAGCTTTTAGGATTTATAAGAATTTCCTCGTACTAGTAATAAAGAACCCTGCTGTTGTATTGAAGTAATTCTGCAAGTGGCTCCTGATTCAAATTTCATTGCCAATGAGACATGACCTACAGAAATCGAAGCCGCTGTTCATCTACCTCGTTCCTTGTAGTTTCGGCTGTGAAAATCGAGAAACCTATCGGTTCGCTCTTTGGAGAATCAATCTGCACAAAAGGGTGATGTAGAATTTCATCTTGTAGAATGATTCCCAGATGCAGTCCAATGGAGGAGCCGCATATCTGTGTAGTGCTATCCTTTTAATACTAGAAGTGCCACAATCTAATCTTCATTTTGCCACTTTAAAGTGAAGGCAATCTTATGTGACCCAAGCAATCTGTGCTTTTCTTCTACTTGTTTTGCTAGGCCACAAACAACAGGAGATTTCCATCCTTAAAAAAATCAACAAAGAAACCAAGTAAATCAAAATATTTGAGAAAGGAGAGGTGTGACTTTAAAGATAGAATGGGTGGTTTCGAAGTTGGAATCGTTCATTTGCGAATCGCGATCGTAGCATATATGCTGCAATCTGCGAGTCCATTTAGGGGTGTTTCTATTAGTTAGCTCAAAAGCTCTTAATAAATTATTGCATCCATCTATCTCACCCGCGCGCACATACGCACACAATATATGTTAATTGTTCATAGTTTTGCACAAACTTGGGCACTTTCCCCCAAAGGAGCAAAATTTCTAACTGGGTCATAAGAACAAGAGCAACGATGTCAGAACTCACCCCTGCAGACAAAATGTTCTTGCAGAAATTAAGGATCTTCCAGAATGTGTGTTTTGACTTAACGCATATCTCACATGGATGAACCATTATTTTACAGAAAGCCGACTCTTGTATTCTTGCACGTGAAGGGAGATGACCATTTGCAGTTCTCCTATTTCCATTGCCTCTGTCTCTGCAGATCAAATGACTATGCAACAGCACGGCAAACGGGAGAGATTATTCAATTGCAAAATGCAGCGACAGAACGCACAAGTTGCGTGAGTGCCAACTTCATGCATTAATTGTTAAAGGAAGTCCTGGCGACATGAAACTTTGATCAGAGAAGAGAGGAGCATGAACATGGACTCAGACAAAAGCTAAGTGTACCTTTCAATACAGTAGGACCTCCATTTCTTTATGCGCAAAATTCGGTAAAACCCTGAGCTAAGAAAACCACATGTGCCTGCGTGTTGCTGGATCCACCTATGAATCAGACATATATTAATGCTTACGCTAAATACGATCATGTTCGAATATTGTATGATCACGAGAAAGGGAAAAGCAGAAATGCAGCATTATTACTTATGGACTTCAATTCTAGAAGGATTCCTGGCTCCTTCAAATGGTTACTTAGAAATGTACACATCGAGAGATTTTAACGAACCGGAAATGACAACAAATCTCACAAAAAAATTAAATCGAGGGGAAATCGTAACTCAATTTATTGAAAAGCTTTTACCAGAGGTACTCTGATATGACTTCACATTTAACAGCTTCATTGGACTAGGGAGAAAAGGCCATAGAGGGTACAAGGTGATTCGTTTATCAGCGTAAGCTTGGACTAGAACTAGGATTCTTTTCAGCCTCCTCCTTCAATCCTCCCAGCGAATCCTTTAACCGTGAAGCCAACCTTCTCGAACTTCCCGCGCTCCGTGCTTTCCCTGAACTTGACATAATCCGAGCTCACAAAAGGCTTGTACATCCTCACATGTCCTTCTACCACATCATCAGGTGCTGAGATCACTTTCTCATCCTCGAAGGACCAAAAGAAAGCTAGAGAAAAGCGCTGCGCTGGCTGCTTCAGGACTACTCTGTGCTCCGATGAAACTAACTTGTCGTTACTCCAAGCTTGCAGCATATCTCCTATGTTCACCACGAGAATACCCTCTCGAGGGCTTATGTCCAGCCATTTTCCGTCTTTCGACCTCACTTGAAGTCCCCCTATGTCATCTTGATACACGATGGTTATGCAGCTCATATCAGCGTGCATCCCAAGTCCTTCAACCTCATTTTCTAGACTCTCAGGAGGACAGTAGTTGTTTATTCTCAAGTACCCGTGACAATTCTTGAAATCGGATTCGTAATATTTCTTGTTGAGACCTTCTCCCAAGATCATCAACATGACTTCTATGATTTTGTTCGACAAGTCCGACATCTTCCTTCCATATTCTTCCAATACCTCGCTGCAGAGAAGGAAAAAAGAACATCAGAATATATGGGGGAAAACAAACAAGTGTTTAGACAAAGAAACAAGCTGTGACAAGAGAATCTCGGCGTTACCAGAATTCTTGCTTTTGTTGATCAAGGATAATATCTGCAGAGCTCTGCGCTGAGGCGAGAAAATCTGGTCCGGACACACGGAGGCTTTCGAAGAAAGGAGAGGCTATGAAATGAGGAGTGTAAGTCTTGGCGGAAGAGAATGGACCTAGCTTGAGTTTCTCGTCGGGAGGGAGGCTGAAGAATTGCTTGCAGAGAGTATAGAGCTTGTCGTAGAGAACTTTAGCGATCCCGTGGTTGGCGATGAGGAAAAAACCCCATTCTTTACAGGCATCGGCTATCGGAGACAGAGAGGATGGCTGAATCGGCTGAGAAATGTCTAGGACTGGAAGCTCCAAGGAAGTCTGTGAATCAGACATCTTTTCCAGGGCATAACACATCAAGGTTTGGTGTTTACCTTTGCATTAGACCCGAACAAACATAAGTAAGAAAGTGTTCACCAATCTGACAGGAGCAACTGAAGCAACAAGACGGAGTTCAGAGAAGCAGCATGAAAACACTGCCTGACAAACATCAACAACTTAGATTTTGGTGGAGGACAAAGCCTATAATTTTGCGCCTGTCGTTGTATTTTGTCATGTAAATATATATACATGGGGAACGGCAACTGAACTGAGATATGAACAATTTAAAAAAAGAGCTCTCAATTGGGCCAAAAGGGGTCGGATAAAGAAATGCCACCTTCTTAGTTTGACACATGACATTGGATGTTCATGTGAAGCAAGTCACACATGCAAAAGAAAAAAATTTGCAGTTATATGGATCAATGGACAGGCTGGTTAGAAGGTATTTTAAGTCCTCGTGGGACTTTGTTAATCTCGGTCGAGTGATTCCGTCAGCCTTGGATTCTTCTGGAGAAAGTTTCTCCCAAAAGCCAAAAATGCTTGTTTGCCAAGCATGCATTGAATGTCTCTCAAGGCGCGAAGGGCAACCATTCTCTTCCCAGGCTCTATTTCTAGCCAGAAATAGAATTTTTCTATTTTTATTTTCTGGATGAATTTCCGAGTAGAGACACGCGTTTGATCACGACACAATTTCAGTGAGCCGCACGTTTTTATATTTAAAAGTAGTAGCAACTAAAGGTTCAGAGTCTCATAATTCTCTCTTTACAATGATCCCATACTTGAAAAGATCAGTTCTTATTACCTGCGGACTGGTGGAGCTTCATCAACATGCATACTAAGAAACTACTTGAGTTCTGCATTAATTTGAACTTACAACCTGTTAGATTCTCATCTGGCGCTGATTATTTCCAAGAACTTCAATTATTAAGCTCTTGAACATATGGAAGAACCAGCTACTCCCATTAGACTTTTAAGTTCATGATTAGCTGGAAACTTTGACTAGTTGATAGACAGGAGAATTTTCATTCTGGGGATTGTGGGGCTAACTCCCAGTTGCCCTATAATCAGACTGACTTCTCTAATAGGAGTTTAGAGTTAAATTTAATGTACCACGACTTCGAAGCACGTTGAGAGAATATTATCAATTTCTAGGAATTATGATGGAAATAATCTATTTACTTGAATTGACAAAAAAATGAGGTTCTATTATTAGCTTTTGTGGTGATCCACATAAAGTGCATTACAAAAAGATGAGGGAGATTTCACCTCCAAAATCTCACAATTAGTGTATAAAAAACATTTCCTTCCTCTCTATTGAACACAATGATCTTAGTGCGGCCGTTGTGATGCAGATTGGACTTTCATTCTATCAATAGTAATAGGCTTTGGACTGAGGGCCTCATTCCATAGTACTGTTGGGCCTTCAGGCTATGCTTCAGCAAACATGGCCAATGCCCAAGAGCTTTCTTCCACAGAGTACTGCCGTGACATGGTCACATTGGAAAAAAATATATAATTATAGAAAAAAAAAAGGAAAAAGAATGAGCTTCTGCTTAGTTACTCTGACTTTCAATGGAAGTTCTGCAACAGTTATCTTCCTTTTGGCCATTCAGCAAAGTGTTCCCCTTTCATTCATTAGCACATGCTGTGATATTTGGGGACTAAACTAGCAAAATTCAAGTGCTGTTGATGAATGGTGAAAGGCGTGTGATACATGTTTCTTCTCATTTGAAGCTCTGAAAAATGTATGATTCAACCCCTGAGAAAATAGTCATTTATTATCTTCATCAGGAAACTTAAACTGATGCCGGTTAGCAAAAGAGAGAGATTAATATGTAATAATGCAGTGCTTATGTAACTTACATTCAATCTTCATTTACGGAGAAAAGGGTTCGTGATTGGAGCTGTTACTAACTTAAAATAATCTCTTTCAGAATACTTGGATGCTCACTTCTTTCAGATACTCATGACAGAAGGAATTCTTGAAGTGCTTCTTGTAAATGCTGAAGGCATTCAGCACCCACATCTCATTTGTATATCTCTCTCTCTCTCTCTCTCTGTTCCAATACAATTTGCATCACAAAGTTTATGTCTGTTTTTGCAAATGTGATTGCAGGGAAGCCGACATATTACCTAATTGCGGAATGTGGTGCTCACGTGCATAGAACCAAAATTTCATCAGGTTTAATTCCAGCTGACTTTTTTCCCCTTGCTAAATGGAATCCTAATGCTACCTTGTTCACCGAATTCTTCTTTCTTGTTCCGCCTGTGAAGGTAAAGATGATAAGGCTTGGTGGAATGAAAAATTCGCATTTGAACTTCAACCATCTGATTTTAGAAATTCCACCCATTTGAAGATCAGAATCAAGAAGTCAGGATTCTTCAGCCAGGGCACATTTGCTGGAGAAACCATGTATATGATCTAAATTGCGTAATCTTATTTTGTTTTAGTCTTTCCCGGTGTGCACAGACCAATGCATTGTAACTGTAATTGATGTCAGTTATGATTATTAAGCTTAAATCTCTTCAACTTTATCTAGTTTTTTTTTCCCCTTTTGCAACTCAGAATTTACCTCGGTGGAATTTTTAGTGAGGGACTTGACAGAGGATCATTAGAAGTTGAACCAGCTCCATACAATGTAGTTCTTGAAGACAACACCTACAGAGGGCAAATAACACTTGGTCTCAAATTCATCGCGAATGTATGCACGAATCTGAAATGATTTCAACTCAGATATGTCTTTAACTATACTTTAGTCGTTGTACATAATTTGTCTAATACAAATCATGTCTTACTTATACAGAAAGAATTGCATAGAGAGACGAGAGAATGCTTCCTCCAGGACCAGGAGAGAGAGCCAAAGACTTCAATTTCCAGGTCCATCATGAGTCTCTGGAAGATTTCCTGGTGGAAGTTCTTTTCCAAGTGCAGCCACAGAAGTTACAAAATAAAAAATAGTTAGGATCGAAAATGATCGCTCGCAGCCACATAAACGAATCTTTAATCGGGTTCCATTGGAACGACAGATTCCTACTATGTTTTTCGTCAAATTATTCCTCTGCTTCACAGAGTTATCTGCATTGTGCTGATATACTTACCCTTTGAGAGGACGATTTCAGAGAAAAACAAAAGCACGGTTTCGAATCCATACTTGGTCACCACAAAATCTTCGTCGAGTGAAGCTGACAATAAAATCGTACTTCCTATGAAATTTATCAGTCTGCAATAGAATCTGCTAAGAAAATCCTAGTAGCCATAGTGCCATTTTGACACAATACCCATCCTAGACTGAGGGAATGAATGTCCGTGCAAATACAAGATGGGCCAAGCCCTCAAACATTAAGCATTGGATCTGCACATAAAAATGAAAAATCCCAAGATAGGTACGCCGTTAATGTAACTGTTTGATCTCATTAGGAAATTTTTACGGGCAATAAGACTTAGGGCTGAACATAATGGAGTGACCGAATCAGGAACCGCTTGGGCCGGATGGAACCGGCCAATTGGTTCGGTTCTCGAGAGCTCCGGTTCGGTTCCCTATTCTAGAGGGGAACCGTACCAACTAGACTAGACCGAATGATAATTTTTTTAAAAAAAAATCTAAGTGTAAACTAAACCTAAACCTAAATGCTTAGGATGTTTAGTATGATTTTTGGGTTTAGTGACAATGTTATGCAATTAATGAGAGGTGATCCGATGAATATGTCGTTAAAGAGAAAAAAATTCAATGACAAATCTTAAAAAAAAAAAAATACGACCGGTCCAATGATTGGACTGCCCGGTAACTAGTCCTCCCGGTCCAATTCCATATTTCAAGATGGGACCGGACCGAAGTGAGAACCGATCACCCACCTAGCAATTTTTCCCATTTCTTTTGTTTCTCTCTTCGTCCTAGGCTCCTAAGTCCTAATCATTCTATGGGCCAGAGAACTGCAGTCAGACCCAATGCTCTTCCTAAACATTCCGGTGAAAATCGTGCATGGCCTGCAAAGAAACATTTAAAATGCCGGCAACCTCGTAGTCAGGTTCAAGCATGTGGTGGGGGGACAAAACGTTTAATAAGCTTTTGACTTTAACTGAATATGTTTTTTCTTTTGAACTGTGGCACGTCTATTGCAACGGAGGCATGAACAGGAGTCTTAAAAGCTGAGAAATGGGCAGCACGTCTTTGATGCCTGTCTCGAAACAACAGTCACTCATCTCTTTTTTTTTCCCCTTCGTTCTATGCCTAATTGGTCAATAATGTCAAGAATCACATGCATTATAAGCTAACCCCCGACCAAGCTGACTACTTAACTCATACTTAAGTCCCATTATGCAACTCAAATCTCCTACTTTCTTGTAGCCCTTAGAAGTTTAAGCTATCATTTTCCCCCTCTTATTTTCCACCCAAACGAAAGTTGAGAGTCTCAATTTCTCTTAAATCATATGTTCTTCCACATTGGTCAATATTCTAAGAGTCGGAATAGTCTTCGTCCTCTAATTTGATTTCAAGTCCTAGATGTTGGATACACTTCATCTGATATGCCATTTTCCCTAGCAGGAGTCTTAGCATGAATTACATAAGGATTGGCTATATTTGCTATATCGATCGGTCTATCTGTTTTCGATGAACACGACATCTTCATTTTTCCCTCTTCGTTGATGCTCGAGTAATGAAATACAACTTTTCCGGAAAAAGTAATAGAATTCTCACCCTTTTATGGAATGCGCGATTAATTTAATCATGTCGTATGGATTTTGTAATTTAGGTTTTAAAATTAATGTGAATTGATAGGAATAAGATATTAGGAGCACCAAGACAAGCTGCTAATGACAAAAAAACCCTTAAAATCCGGTGCCCATAGCACTAAAATGCAATGTCAGCAACTAAGACAAGACTTAATCTGCTTGACATTTTTTATGGAATGTTAGAAGTTTCTGAAGTCCCGACACCTATCCCATCAAATCATGCCAAAAAAGCAAATTTGAGACACTTTCCTGTGCTGAAACATACACTCATGGGTCACCTCCCCATGCAAAAACCCGGAAAATAAGATGGTAGAAAAACCTTAAAAAAAAGAAAAGGTGGGGACAACAAATCAGAGGGGTCTGAACACAGAACCAGTTTTGCCGTCTTGTAATTATTGGAAATAGACAATAGCTTTTTTGCCCACGATTATCAGGTACGGTATGTTGGTTAGCCACGAATGATTCGAGATTATTCTACGCCAACCGCAGCAGTGCTTGTAATTTATGCAGCGGTTATTGATGGGTCAACTCGTTGCACGTCTGAGAGATGCTTGAATCCTAGAATTTCTCTGTAAATAAGTCTCTCGAACTGTTCTTTACACCATCGTATAATGTGCTGCTCCTATTTAAGCCAAGACCCGTCTCCCACCTTCTCCTATCCTCGTTCAACACATAAAAAAGATCGCTACTTTCTGAGTTTTCGCAGTTGCTTTCCACGAATCTTCTCCGAGAAGTGCAATATCTGATGACGGGTATCTGTTTTTCGATCATATAAAGAGACGGATTGGATCATGCATTTGTAAACCATGTGATTGCATTTCAAAAGAGAAAGAGAGAGAGAGAGGGAGAATGCTTAGGAGGGAACTGTTTCAAAAACGGTTCTGAAGTAGCCAGTTGCGAGTTGTGACACCCAGCAGGTTCAAATTCGAATGCGGAAGCAACAAAAGGTAACGTAAAGAACATGTTAGACCATTGCTTTTGTTCTTTGTTGTTGTTGGGTTAGCCCTTTGCTTTAGTTTTTCAAATTTCATGTTTTTTCCAGCTCTATAATATTTGTTCAAACATTGCTTTATCAGCAATGCTCTTTGCTACTGCAAATTTTTCCAGTGAATAATTCAGATTCCTGCTAACAAAAACGACCCGTGAAAGACCCCTTTCGCTTTTTTGTAGCTCAAAAGAAAAGCAATGATGTTTCTTTTCTTTTCTTTTTCGATGTTTCTTGATCTTTCTTGCCTTCAGGAACTGCATGAATTTCTCTGTTTATATAAGACAAGTTAATGTGCTTCCATTGTGATCCTGAAGTTCTGGGTTTGATTCAAGACCCCCACCAAACTCCCAGTAAATGAGGCTTTTCATGATGATGTGCAGAGTTGAGGAGGACTCCACCAGCTCGACTATCTCAGCGATGGAAAAGTTGTCGGTTTCGGATGAAAATTCTGAACCGGGTTACCGAGCTTCACCTCCTTCGGCCGATAGCAAAGACCAGTCCACCACCGAGACTGAGACCCCGACGAGCGCGGACTCTTTCATGTTTTGCCGCACTAACTCTGAGGCCTCGACAAGTTCGGAGCAGACAGACGATAACTGCTCCTCTAGCGAGCCTTCCCCTTTGTGCTGGCCGAGTGTCAAGTCCGGACGCCATAACCAAATCACATTCGACGGACTCGGTTTGAAGCAGCAAAAGCAGTTTCTAGATGAGAAGCTGTACAATCTTGAATCAATGGATTCAGGTAAGCAATTTTGAGGCCTTTTTTTTTTTTTTTTGCCACTTCAACTTCCATTGGATTTCTTTTGGAACTCGACCAGAAAAAAAGAAAGAATATCGATTAGTCCGAGAGCGTATTAATTTTTGTAGCTGCTGTAGCGCTTGAGACGATGAAGGAGAGATTCGCAAAGCTTTTGTTAGGAGAGGACATGTCTGGGAGTGGGAAAGGAGTCTGCACTGCTGTGACAATCTCTAATGCCATAACCAATCTTTATGGTAATCTCTGGTGATTTTGACCTTGTGTAAAATCCAACATATCAGTGAATTATGAATGTTGATATGGTTTGACTTATATCTCTCCATGTTACAATATGCAGCTACAGTATTTGGGCAAAATTTAAGGTTGGAGCCTCTGAACCCCGAGAAGAAGGCGATGTGGAAGAGAGAAATGAACTGCCTTTTGTCAGTCTGCAACTACATCGTCGAATTTGCCCCCACCTTACAGACTTTACCGGATGACACGATGGTCGAGGTGAATTCTTGAGCTTGTGCCATCCTCTAGAACACCTTTTTAAATGGTGGCATGCCGTTTTTTGTGTTGTCTGCTTTTAACATGACGTTCTGTGGCCCTCCAGGTGATGACAAGCAGGCCGAGATCGGACATATTCATCAACCTCCCCGCATTGAGGAAGCTCGACGCAATGCTCCTGGTGAGCACCCGCATGTTCCGTACATAGATGTAATCGGCATGTCTGATTCCTCTTCTTCGCATTATGAGAAGTTGGATTTTGGTTTGGTCAGGAAATTTTGGACAGCTTCCAGAAGACAGAATTCTGGTACGCCGAGCACGGGAGCGTGACACCGAGCTCCACTTGTAGGGGATCGTTCAGGAGAGTTATCGCGCAGCGCAAAGAAGAGAAATGGTGGTTGCCTGTTCCGTGCGTAAGTCCTGGGGGCCTATCGGAGAAGGCGAGGAAGCATCTGCAGCAGAAACGCGACTGTGCAACTCAAATTCACAAAGCGGCTATGGCAATCAACAGCAGTATCCTAGACGAGATGGATATCCCAGATTCTTACATGACATCTCTTCCAAAGGTTGGGTTCGACCCTTATTTTTACTTTTCCATTGTCTAGTGTTACGCTTCTCTGAGTACTAATTAAGTTACGCCAAATTGTCTATTCTCCCTTTCTTTTTTAGAGTGGAAGAGCGAGTGTCGGAGACACAATATACAGATATATGCACGCAGCAGACAAATTCTCTCCAGATCATCTGCTGGACTGCCTTAACATATCGTCAGAGCACGAAGCGCTCGATCTTGCAGACAGAGTGGAAGCTTCGATGTATACATGGAGAAGGAAGGCGTGTATTGGTAATTCGAAACCATCATGGACCATGGTTAAGGATTTCATGCTGGAGACCGGCCGAAGCGACAAAAACTACATGTTAGCAGAGAGAGCAGAGAGCTTACTGCTTTCCCTGAAGCAGAGGTATCCCGAGCTCTCTCAGACAAGCTTGGACATATGCAAGATCCAATACAACAGGGTGAGCGAAACTTCCTGCTGACATTTTTTCGAAGCTAATCGTTTAAATTCGCTGAAGTCTCACTCAAAAGCACATCATAACGATAATCTGATAGAAAGAACCTCATATCTTTGGGATCCATGTCCTTGCTTTTCTGTGATAGTAGTTGATGGGTGTGCTGAACTAGAAACACATCTTGCAGGATGTGGGACAAGCAATACTAGAGAGCTACTCAAGAGTCCTGGAAGGTCTAGCATTCAACATCGTCGCTTGGATCGAAGATGTGCTCTTCGTAGATACATCCATGAGGAACCAAGATCAGTAGGAAACAGAAGGCCTGGTCAGCATGATAGCTCATGGATTCTTAAGTTTCAAGCATGAACCTGAGCATAAATCTGTAAACAAACTTTCTTGGTAGTGTATAGCTCAATTCGATAAGCAGTTCGCTCTTTTCGGCTGAAATATCAGATGGTTCATCATGACGGCGTACAATTTCGTAGCGAATATAGCTACCTTGCATTAAGTTACTTCCTACTCCTGTAGTCTGTTTTTCTATCATCCACTGTCTGTCTATGAGGTAATAGACAATTGCTTCGCCAAAATAGAAAGGGAAGAATATGAGTTAAATGTCATGGCCTTGAGGAGAAATGGAGTAGCAAAGTGATTAAATGTATGCAATCTGTACAATAAAACCCGCTCAATTCCAAGATTAGTCGCGCATGTGCTCCCACAGCGGGCTTTCTTGAAACCGCACACTTATGATATGTTGGTGTATGGTTGCATCGCGTAACAACGGACAAAACGAGAATGAAGGATGACAATTTCGGCAATCTGAAGCACGTTAATCACAACTTGTACAGTACTTACAGCATTCTTCTTGTGTAGTCCTAGTTTCCCTTCTATACAAACACATCTAAGAAAGAAAAGTCACGACCATCATCACCACTCCAAACTCGGCAATTGCAATAGCAACGCCAGGGACACGAAGAACAAAGGAAAAGGTGAACCGAAAGATCAAACCTGAAACGATGTCGGGAAAAGTCTGGAAAGGGAAAATGAAAATGACACACACACAAAAAAGCAAAAAAAAAGAGGCTATAAGAACCCTAACCTTTACAGTATGGCAAGAAAAATGCATATGGCCGCAGTGACTAGATGGACCAGCATTAAGAGTTGAGAACCATCATCAGCATTGGAACAACATGGAGAACATGTTCCTTGCAAAAACCAGTCATCGTCTGTACATAAACAGACACCATGGACGACCGGCCTCAGACGCTTCTTGCGTTGGTTGAACTAGCTCAAGTTAAAACACGGAACTAGGAAAAAGCTAGAGAGAGTCGTGTCATTTGTGCTTAAGAAGACTGATCCAAACCCCTCCGTCAAGCAAAGCTAATAATGACTTGATAAGACTTTTCTTGGAACTCACCGGGTCAATCACTTGTCATGCTGTAAAAAGACATAGGTCAATGAAGCTGATGCTGTGGTCATTTTCAAAATCCCATCCAACCCGAAACAATATACAATTCCTCAACTGTCCTCCATGCAGCAGTCGATTGTCTCGTCAATTAGTTCATCAAAAATAGTGTCACCCATCTCAAACCCAATGCTTTCAGAATCAAAACGTAGGTCCATCCACTTCCCAGATTTCACCAAGTCTTTTCTAACAATCTGTTCCAAGTTACTAGGTGGAGAGAGTGGGAGGAGGTGCCAGTGAACTCCTTCCCACACCTCGTGGATTGTACTTCTTATGTCAAGGACTGGCTTAGTGCTTGGCTTCACAAATGAAACCCAAGGAGAACAACCAAAGTAATGCTCATAGACCTCGAGAAGGACCTCATTTATGCAATCAAACACAAGTTTTTGGTCAAAATGAAGTTGGTCATAGAAGAAATCCACTTCATCAAACACTGATGACTCAATAAGCTGGTCTGAAAGTTCTGATCTCAAATAAAATTCCTGCCCGCGCAGGCCAGAGGCATGCAGAACAGCTTCTACGTACCCCAACAATGTTTCCTTGCCCTCCACAGATGTTTTTATAAGAATACCATGCTTGGGAGTATGGGGCATTTCATCCTCGAACTCGATCTTCAGTGGTTGTATTGATGGTTCTACAGAAAAATTATTGAACAACAAAAGTAAGCCCATGATCATGAGCATTCCATTACATACATATATTTTATTTTCACAAGATGCCCAGGCCTACCAGATCGAGATGCGGTTCTTGCAGGACTTATGTCATCCTCCATGAACAGTGGCTCAAGAACAGATACAGGGCTTTGTCTCTCAGGTTTGTCGACAGCAATTTCTAAATCCACACGCTTCTGCGTTGTTGAAGAGCTTGATGGGGAAGCAAATGGAGATGCATGTAGCTCATCATTGCAGTGAGGCTCCTGTTCATGGAGAAATGCGATTTTATACTGGTATTCACACAATGAAATGAAGCAGATAGCAACAGATAGGAAAGATGATGAATACAAGCAAAATCTTTCTGCTGTTGCAAATGCACTTATCAGTTACCACAAGATCTATACTCTGCTCTCATTATTCCATTTGACATCAGATGGCTATATATATAGGCCAGTGCTATTTCCACAACAGAAACTGCTGCAGAGAAAGCTAATTAATGAGAATTCCATACTAACCTCCCAAGATAGGTAAGTTTGACCATAAATTTGTTGTTTCCTGTTGTTTCCATTCATTAACCGAACCAATCAGCAACCTTTTCTCTCACATTACGTTTGCTTTTCTTCTCTATTCCTTTCCAGTTCAAAGAGATTCACTTTGAAAAGAATTCTCTATACCACTCATATGTTGAATGACATCTCCCCCTTTAAGGTCACACTTAATTAATTCGCTATTCCAACCACACAAACGCATCGGCCGAGGACGGCCTAACAATAATAGCCCCAGATCCTCACCAATTACTCCAATTGACTTTATGTACATTAGCCACTGAAAAGGAGACAGCAATTGAAATAATTATAATGAGTCACACGATCTTTCGATTTTAAAGTCATTACTTTGTAAATGAAAGAAATATATGTGCTTCAACAGGCGAGGGGTGTCTATAAGCACAGTTCTCTTTTCCCGAGAAAAAATGTATACACAAATGTCCATTGCAACTTCTGTTTCTGCCTTCAACCTCGACAGACTGGGGCTGAAGTTTGAAGCCTCCAGTAAGTCACAGAGCTTGATTGGTGTTATTGAAAATGATCTATAAGGGCAGAGCACAAAACACCAACAACGAAGTATCGATGACACAAATATTCAAGAACGTAGAATATTGATCAAAAAACTATTGATCTTTGATTCTCTCTCTTTTTTCTTTTCTTTGCCAACTTTGATCTTAGGTTCTAGAGTGGCCTTATCTGAGGGATAAACCTCTTCTTTTTAGTGGAGCTCCCCCCTGACGTCATAGGATGGTCAGTGAAGCTCATGACTCTTAGAGAGGCAATGCACATGGGAAACGAAATCACCCTGAGACTGGTTTTCCTCGGAGATGGAGAAGAGTTACATGCACACGAAGGCAGAAGCATTATTCATAGAGGGTTCAACGACAAGGACTCTTGGAGAGAGGATGAGGGATTGAAATTGTCGAAGAGGAGAAATCCACTCTGAAAACACATTGCAGTTTCCTGTTGTGTGAGGGCATTCTAGTCAAACTGACTCTTAGTTATTAATACTACAATGTTTGGAAGATTTAACTTGACAAAAGACGGCAGTGCATTGATTTGTTATCCAAAACAAAAAGCTATCAACTTTGTTCCAGTAGTAATGATCCATTCTATGTATGGGATTTATAGTATCTTATTTCTAACTGACAAGATATGTTTGACTTAGAGATACAACTTATTTATGCATCTTTTGAGGAGTTATTTCTTCTTTTCCTTTATTTAGTAATTATAAATCACCTAAAACTTTTCTTTCTGTTAAAAGACTATACCAATATAAAAGTAAAATTAAATAAGTAGCCCTTATTTACCAATAGAACTCAAACTACAATATTACATAATGGATGAACTTTCCTCATGAAATTCAGTTTTACATCATGATATTTCTTTTCACTTCATCAATTCATCATTTGGCATCTAGAGGGTATGACTTGCTCTCTAAATCACGGAGTATGCATTGTTGAAATTCTTTTACCTCTTTCTTATGATCAGGCTCAGTACAATCATCATCAATATCTTCAGCCAAATGATCCTCTGTACCACATTGGAGGCTGGCTGGACTAGCACTGCCGGTGGAAGTATCCTTGGAGACATGCTCTTCATTGACTGTTTCATCAACTGCTATAAGAATTTCAGTGTTACCTGCAAAATAATGCACGTGAGATATGATTTGATTTGGACAAAAACAATTGACTTCCACTTGCTGCAACAATCAATTGTTGGGTGCGAAGGGGGGGGTCGATTACCTTTGGGACTCAGGTGCGGACTACAGGTCTCTTCCACCTCATTATTGGAAAGAGGTTCATCTGATAGAGTTCGATTTTTGTCGGATGTTTGGATTTTATTATCACAACTTTCCAGAATGCACAACTCACTTTCTGTACTTGGAGCTGAAGGACCTTGATGGCTATCATTTGCTTCTTCTATTCTCTCCTTATTTTCATCAACCCTCGGAGACCTGAGATGGGCAGCAAATCTTAACTGTGCAGTTACCAAGCTGTTTTCCGATATCTTTCCTGGACTAGCAAGAGGGGAGTTGTATTCAGGAAGGGAGAGAATTCTCCCGAGAGATTTTGGCAACTGCCCACTTGAAAAGTCTGTCACTTCATCTGCATTGCTCAGCATTTCCGAAAGGTGCTTCTTGGCCTCAATGTAGATGTTAGACACTCTTGTCTTGGACTCATTAACATTTTCATATTCTTTGTTTGCTTCAGAGTCTCTAGGCTTTACATTCTTTTCTCCTCTTTTTTTCACAACAGGTCTAGCAATTTTCTCTATGTAAAAGTGCTCTTTGCCCGGAGAATTCATCCCATTATTTTCTCCCATGACATCAGGAAGTCTTTTCATAATACCACCAGGAGATCTGCCATGGTGCTCCTTTCCCATCACATTTTTCCATCTTTTCCTAATCTCCGAAATAAAAAAGAGCCTACTTGCTTTCTCAGCCTGCCCTTTATGGGCAACATTCGCCGCATGCCCTAGAAGTGTGTCGGTGCTGTCCAGAGCTGTAGAGTTTTTCAATTCTGCTGGCCCAGGCTTCAAAATAACAATTCTATTAGAAGTTTGAGGATTCTCAATCTCCCTGAGTGTCTTTGTTTCATGAGACTTGACATTTCTTCTAAAGAACTTGTAAGACTTATGATTAACCACCTCTGGTGATTCATTGGATTTGTCATGCTTCTCTTTTGATAAATTAGAATCTGCAAATGACTCTGACAAAGTGTCTCTCCTCAAATGAGCATCCTGCAAGCTTTGCATGTATTTAACCAAGATTGATTCTGGATCTTCCAGGAGTTTCGAAAATGATTCCTCATTTAAGTTCGGAATCTGAAGCGCATTAGCCACTTCTTTAGAGAAGGGAGTCCTTCCATGCTCTGTGAGATGCTTCCCACTTTTGAGTTGTTGACTTAACAACTCCTTGATTGCTTCGCACAATTTTTCTTTGAGATCAGCATCTTTCGAGTTTACCTGAATCTGTACTTCGGCATCATTGTGGTGCTTTCCATTATTTATAGTTTCCTGACAGATCTCACCACAAATGTTCTCCGCTATAGTACTTTCATTATGGCCATTTGTGCGGTCCTGGTTCACATCGAGATCAGCCCGTCTGGATGCCAAGCTTTCAGTGGCATTCAAAAGATCAGCATCCATGTCGTAGCTTCCCCTTGAAGACTTCTTACTTCTTCGGTTTTTCTTTCTGCAATCTTCATCTCCCAAATCAGATTGTTTGGACACTAGTTTGGAATCTTTCACTTGACTATCTGCATCATGCTCGCCTACCATTTCTTCTTCCATGAGTATCTTCACACTGGGTCTTCCCCCATCAGCTGCAACTGTTGAGCTCTCTTTACCATCCTGAAAAATCTTTTTCAGTTAGTCGCAGCTAAAAAAATGGATATCCTTCTCAATCAATGCCTTGCAATCACCGAATGGGGAAACTTAACAACCCAACTTTTTATGCCTTACGATCATCCCATGGGAAAACTTAAGAACCATACTGTCTATGCTATCGAATCTTACCGGGGTGACTTCAAGTTTCTCATCCAGATTGGTCAACACTTCAAACTTATTCACTGAATGTTGCACATCTGCAGGATAGAAGAGAACTCGAACAATAAAATGACCACCAACTTTACCAATCCACAAATTTCAATGACCAAAAAATCATGTTTATCTAGAAAATAAATGCCCACACAAAATCATAAGAACAAAGACATACAAAGTAAAATACAAGTGCACTACTTCACATACAAAAAGTGTGGTGATAGGTAGCAGGAAAACCACCATGTGTCATGAGCAGTAATTCTTTCAATCTGAAAAAGACTTGCGTGCATGTAAATCTCGCTAATCAATTACGGGGTCTTACCACCAGCATGGCTGCTTCCTCGCCTTCTATCTGATAATAGCCTCCGAGTGGATCTACTACTATGGCGAAAATCCAAAACACTAATGAAACTCCACATGCAGCCTAACTGATCCCTTTCATGCCTCACCGCACGCCTTTTTGACCTCTTTGTCATATTGAAGGTATATCCAATCCAATTTCCGCAAGTTGATTCAAAATTTTGACACCTGCTGCAAAAGGTTTAGTAAACAATGTCAAAGAGGCCTAGTAAAGAATAATCAAATATGCTGGCTGAATCAGACAAGAAGACTCTGAAATCGCATAATAATCTCATGTTTTTTGTCTTAATTAAAGCAACCTCGACACTTAAAACACTATAGTTCCGCTATCACATCCTTCAAAGTTCCAAAAATTAGTTCACTGCCAAATCAATTAACAGGAAATTCGTCATCTTTTTCCATGCCCCAGGAGAACAACTTATTATGAGGTTTTGCAGAGAACTGCTCAGTGCTCACACACACACAAGCACACATGTATCCCAATTGAACCAAAAATTCAATCTGCAGGATTTGAAACATATATCAGAAAATCATCATCCGTTAATCAAGGACTGTGCTCGATCTGATAACTTTAAAGATGTAGAAACACATGGCATGTATCAGAAAATACCTCAAAGTTGAAATTGTAGAGTTCGATTTTGTCCCGAGGAAGCTAAAATATAGCTCCCTCAGAATCTCTGTGACTTCCTATTTTAGCTCCACAGGTTTCCGTTCTGCAGAAGTAAAGCCCAACATGGTATTCTAAGCAGGGCAGGGTATGGAAGCCTTCTTCTTTCCTTTTCATCCCAAAATAAAGCCTTAATGTCTGGTCACACGCATTCCTTCACAAACTTTTGAGTTATGATGGCGGCACACCATCCCTTGACAGAAATCACAGAGTGAGGCAAACATGCTAAGATTGACTCTCGAAATATGAATGGGCAATAATCAAACTCAACTTCAATAAACCAAGTAACGAAATTCACATTTGATGATCCCAACGCTTGGTTATCGAACTCAATCTTCCACTGGAGCAATCCAATGTCCCTCATGAAAATCAAAGTATATGCAATCCAAAGTCACCCTGCAAATTCCAGCTCATAAAGAACAAAACCAATGCTTCGAAGCCTCTTCCAAATGCCAAAGGACTCGACGTCAAAACCGAGAACTTTTGACAGCCTCACTCTTCAATACCAAAACCATGATACACCAAGGGGATCTGCTCTTTCTCACCAATCACGAAACAAAAAAGGGAAAAAAAAAAGAAAAACTCTAGACTTCCCAAGAAAAAACACAAATCAGATTCTTCAGGCGAATTCTGACAAACACCACAAAAGCATCAAAGGCTTTGCCTTCTTTCTCATATAATCTATGGTGGCATCTTTGACAGCCATAAAGAAGGGCCCAAATGCTCATCTAGCACCGACCCTTTACTTTTTGCGGAGGAATTGCATACGGGCAGCCATTAAAGACTGAAAAAAGTGGAAGAGGGGGAAGAGTGAAGGAGAGAGAGAGAGAGAGAGAGAGAGAGAGAGAGAGAGAAGGGTTGAGAAAGTGAAAGGCGAGAGCTTTGACAATGCAGTTGTTGGGGGATAGGAGGAGAAAAATAAGTGACAGTTGTGGGAGTGGACATGGGGCCCCATTTTGAAGAGAGAGAGAGAGAGAGAGATACGTATGGAAATGGGGTGTCTCCATTTTCTCAACCTCCGCGTTCCCCCATTATATCTCTCTCTCTCTCTAAACTCTCTCTCTCTCGTCATTGGAAAGAGTATGACGAAGAAAAATGCATGAGAGTGGCTTGTATTGCACCTTTTCCAGTTTCAGACACAGCATAAAAAGCCATGCTTGACATCGAGGAGAACGAAATGTCCTCGTTTGTCTTCTCCTCTACAAATTGCCAAACTGGAGAAACCGAACAACGACATGTGAAATAAGATGCCTCTCTAATGTCGTAAAGCAAATGCAA
Organism: Rhodamnia argentea; assembly: GCF_020921035.1. Lineage (NCBI taxonomy): Eukaryota > Viridiplantae > Streptophyta > Magnoliopsida > Myrtales > Myrtaceae > Rhodamnia > Rhodamnia argentea. The sequence continues at coordinate 5,967,072 of NC_063158.1, forward strand.
AGCATTCTGTAGTGTTAGATTTCTACCCGAAAACTCCAATCAAGCCAATGCCTGAAATAGGGTGATTGATCCAGGCACATAACTTAATTATTGCAAAACAGACATTTTAAAAGGTAAATACAACTCCATTTTATCTTGAGGTGAATTATCAAAAAAGTTATAATCCTGTTACAACTACGCCGGTTCGGTCCTAATTTTTTTTTTTTTTGCCAATTCAGTCCTAAACATTTTATATTTGAGTCAATTCAGTCCATTGGCCGTTCGGCACTAACATCGCCAATTCTAACTAACATTTTAATATTTTTACAAAAATTTTCATTTTTTATTTTTCCTTTTTTTTTTATTTTTTTTCCCTTCCTTCTTCCTATTGCCCACTGTTGAGCTTGGCGTGACCTCGCTAGCCACAAGTGAGGCCGACCTCGCCATGGTTGGACAAGGTGCGACTTCAATGTCACTAGGCGAAATTGAGCCTCACCATGGTTGGGCAAAGCCGACCTTGCCCACGACGACGAGATCGTGCCCTCCACCTCCGGTTGGTCGGAAGAAGGAAGAAAAAAATAATAAAAAAAGTAACAATAAATAAATAAGTTAGAAAAATACTAAGATATTATTAAAAATTGGCAACATTAGTGGTGGCAGAGGGTCAATGCCGACCGGTCAAATGGACTGAATTGACACGGATACAAAAGATTTATGACTTAATTGGCAAAAAAAAAAAAAACAGATTTACAATTGAATTGGCAAAATTGCAATAGGTTGAAGATTTTTTTGGTACTTTTCCATTTTATCGTAAGTTCCAAATTAAATTAGATTGTTTATATCCTACATCAATTTAGCTTGATTTTTTAAAAGTCATCAAATTTTTTTCACAAATATTTGAATGTGTTCTCTGCTAATTATAATAAGCTGTACACCCTATTGGATCAGGACAAACCCAACACACCCTGAATTTTAATAAGGGAAATATGGACTTGGCACATAGACAAATTTAGTATTTGTTTCACTTGCTTGAAGAAAAATAATAATGTAAAGAACTTGGCCCATAGATTTCCCCCTGAACTTTTGTTTTTTCCCCCTTTTCTTTCCTCGTGGACTCCTGCAGCTGATAAAAATATTGGCAATTATGTCAATTCACTTAAGACAAGAATGCCATTTATTTTCTAGTACTATTTTTTGAATTTTTTCGCTTGGTGAAGATTTCTCAATCGACATCAGAAATGGCCGTCGGTATGAAATTTACGTCACGGATAGGCTAGATAAGAAAACATTGATGCATTTTCAAGGTTGTCAATGAAAGAACCTAACATACTTGTGAAGATGAAATTCTGACCAGGCTGACTAACGTACCACAAGAAAAGAGGCAGCTAAAGCACACTACAAATGCCAAAGCTTGTGTACAACATTTACTTTAGTGCCAAAACTTTCAAAATGATCAATTAAGTGTCAAATTTTTTAAAAAACGCTCACTTCAATACCAATTTTGACTTGAGCTGATGTGGCTCGCTGGAAATCCGATGTGGCCTATTTTTTTTATTAATATTTGAGCTAGCGTGGCTTGCCGGAGTTGTCATTGAAGTGATCGTTTTTCAAAAAATTTGGCACTTGAGTGATTATTTTGAAAGTTTTGGCACTGAAATTATTGTTTTTCAAAAAAATTAGCACTTAGATGATTGTCTTGATAGTTTTGACACTAAAATGAACGTTATGCACAAATTTTGGCACATATAGTGAATTTAAGCCGAAATAAGACCTTCAAATGTACGGAGGAAAGGCCAATGGGTTTACAGATGTATGATCTCCTGATGGTTTTACTGAGAAAGTCTTTTTAACTTATCACATGACATTTTGACTATGCTGAATTCAAATGAATTGCCTTAGTGACATTTCATCAATAGAAAAATCCTGTACGATTTTTACATCACCCAATATGATATATTCTGTCCAATAATTAATATGAAGATGAGAACAAAGAAATAAATGTGCAAATCGGCTTATTGACGAACGGATTATGCTTATTTCTCTCTTTACATTGTGCTTGTGCAGTGAAAACAGATACATCAAGGGAGATTTTACCGGGGCATTAAATTAATTTTTTGGTTAGTAGTGATTAGTGTAACATAATTAGATCTAGAAGAGGCCATTTCTTCCCCTCCTCCTTTCACTCATTGAAACAACCTTTAGGAAAGCCACAATGATGGCAATCATGGCTGTCGAGTTTTGAGTTTGAACGGGCCTCTTCCTTGAAAGAGGCTCCGAAGCAAGAATCATTGAAGAAATTTGAGGGTTCGCCAAAATTGAAAATTATCATTAATGCATTAGCTTCCCGCCATCAAATTGGGGTTTTCGGGTCATTGCGTTATCATTAATGCATTGGCAAAGTTCAAACTTCAAAGGGTACTGCTCATCATTATCTTTCATGATGAAAATGATTAAAGGTCACGTTGAAGAAGCCAAGAAAATTACATTTTTTTTCATATGGGTATGTGAAAATTTCGCTCGACCGGTTCTCACCAATGCACATGAACCATACCGGTCAAGTGCATGATCTCGTGCTCCATTGATAGAATGATAGCGTGATCGACCCCCTAAGTTTAAGCCCGAATTAAGTTTGAGCGAATGACATGAATGGAGAAAAACATTCATAAGCATCCTTTTTTTAATGACTATGGCAAAATTAATTAAGAAGAAACATAATTCTGTGTTATATACCAAACCTAACATTGTGGGCTGTCGGGTCGGTTAAGATTCGATATCCAATACAATTTTAGGAAGCTAGATCATGAGTTCGGGTCACTTTGAAAGACAACTCCTTCGAGGCAATGCCGCAGGTTTCATTATTGTTACGAGAAGCGAGAATTGTTATGATGGAGGCCCGTCTCGCCCCGATAATATGAAATGTATGTACGATTTGTTGACTAGTGACTCTAGACTCTATATAATCTAAGTGATAAGTATACTAAAAGTACTAAAGCATATTGCAAAAACTGCAATTGAATCTTGAAACTTACAAAAAGTACGATCAAGTCCTAAAAGTTATCAAATTGGTGCAATCAAATCATTCCGTTAACTTCGTCCAATTTGGCTAACGAAAATGCCTATGACTTTTTTTTATATTATTTTTCTATCCTACGTGGCATTAATATAGCTAAAATATAAACAATAACGCCAAAACGATGTCGTTTTGGTCTTGATATGATTTTCTAATCTAAATATTACTTAAATTAGCTTATACAATAAATTTTTCTTTTAGAGGAAGGAAGGTAAAACAAACTCTCACTATTGCTGCCCCACCATCGTCGGGAAGGACTGGCTAAGATCGCCGGGGCTCGGCCAATGGCCAGCGACCCTTGCGGACCGCATACGACACAAGAAAAATAGGTACTTTGGCTTTCGCCGACTTTTCTTATTTGATTACTTATCAAGCGGCTATGGCACTCTTTAACCAAATTCACATTTAAATGAAAAAAAAAATTACTGTAAAAGTAAATGGGGGTAAATTTACTCCTTTCAGGCAATAAAGTCCCTTTCATCCACTTCATTGAAGTTGTTCCCATCTGCACAGAATTCCATAGCACAGATGCAGTGAGAGAGCTTCCGAGGTTAGACAATTTGCAGGCATGGGTTTGTCTTGGGAAGAAGAAAGAAGGCACAACTCAACTCAACGACTGCTACCTCACGATCAGGCACGACATCATGCCAGTAGAGCTAACACCTTTGAAAAAAGGAAAAAAAAAAAAAAACCCCTCAATTATAGTTGTAATTCCAATTTTGCCCCAAACTTTTTTTTTTCCTAGGAAAATCTCAAACCTTTACTCCGCTCCAGATCGCCCACACGTTTAAAAACCGAACGATTTCTTCAAAATTATCAATATCGGGGCTAATTGAAGGTGCATTCATTATCAGAACTTGTGATTTTTATTGATACCCTCATCTTCGTATGGAGCACCCTTATGTCGTCGACAAACTTTAAGATTTCTTTTCAGATAAAAAGGAAATTCTGGGCAGAATCAGAATTTGATCTAAATCTAGCGTTTCTTTTAAGGAGTTAGGCGTATCCAACCATGAAAAGAACCTTTTTTTTTATTTATTGTCCACCATTGATGCGACGTGACGCTGAGTTGGGCCTGCACAGGGTCCTCTTGGGCCCATTAGAGGACCACGTGCGGGCCCGCCGCAATGATTACCGACTGTAATGGCGATTAATTGCCTAATGACGAGGCCCATGTGAGACAAGAGCTAGTCATTGCCTGTTTGCTTTACCTTGAAGATACCCAACGGTCCCGATTCCGAAAGAACCGCGGCCTTCCGTTGGATTTTATAGTTTATGCTCATTAACTTTTCTATAAGCAAGACATTATTAGTAAACTCTCTTCCAGCTAATGTCTAAATAATAAAACACAACCGGCTCTCTCTCTCTCTCTCTCTCTCTCTCTCTTGTATAATTCCTATTTTCGAATTGCTTACTTTATTTGCAATTGTCATGTTTAGTAACCTTAACGCACTCAGCAATTTACTGGGATGCATGATTTGCGGTACGTCAGAAGCTAGGTCGTAGTACTCTCACCGAGTGATGTAACCACACGAATATCCGATATCGACGAACAATTGACATAAACACCATTATGGGGCCCTAAGAAATTTCGCAGCTGCGGCTGCGCTTTTCACGCGACTTGAATAAATCTCGATACGGATTATTTCGGCAACGAGAATGTGGATTTTCATCGTGGCAATAGATCTTGTTTTCCCTTTAGATATGCAAAAGTCGAGTGATTCAGCTCGCCGAACTGGAACATCTACTGCCCAACCTGAAGCCGAGACTTTTTGGTTGTTTCCTACAATTAGTTAGGATTAGATTGTCGAATCAGCTGACGAGCGGAACCGACGGTGGGTGTTAGCTTTTGCGACGATGGGGTCCATGTTTGCTGGCCCGTTATCATGTAAAGATCGTACCAAACATTCCTTCCTTCCTCCCACCCCCCCAACGTGACAATCACAACCAGTTCATCGATCATCAACGACGCCCTTGTCGTCTCGCTTAAGTATTTAGTCTCGTTGCTGCATTTGTTTGCGTTTGCTGAGTTAGGTGAAACCGGGGGGAAAACGATTTTTAGGGTTTGGCATCATTCGATTCAATTTTAAATCCGACCCTTGATAACAGTAATGATAATGCTTGGTGTGCATGATTTCACGTGAGGAAGATAACGTGGCGTTTCTTCTTTTGTTCCCGCCACTAAGAATCAGATACGTGGATTTTTCTGGGGTGGGGTGGGGGGTGGGGGGGGGGGTTGCGGGGTGGTGAAATCTCGCTTTTTATCGTGCCCGTGCAGGAGGAGAATCATGATGTCTCCTACGGGAACGGGATCATGAATCGGTGCATGGAAGACGAACCCTAGGACCACCCCCACTTAAGCCCCATATGCTCTCTCTCTCTCTCTCTCTCTCTCTCTCTCTCGTTTGGCTTATGCAGTTCTCCTCCTCAAAACGTGGTCCTTCCTTGCGTGATATGAACAATGTTTTGAATACTCTTCTCTCAACACCGCCACTGATGCCCCATGCTCTCTCTCTCTCTCTCTCTCTCTCTCTCTCTCTCTCTCTCTCTCTTCTGAGCGATAGCAAGAAGCTGAACTTGAGCTTTCACTGACTCCCAGAGAGAGTCTAACGTAAGATCAAAGACTTAGTAGATGAGAATTTCCTGCGGGTTCAACAAGATCTTACACTTACGATTTGCATAGATGGATGCGAATGTGCAGACACTTAGTAAGCTGCAATTAGGACATCTCATTATTAAGCTCCGTTTGTTTCGTAAAAAATGAATAATTTGAAAAATATTTTCCTAAAAAAAATCATTTGTAACTCTTGCAAAATGAATGAACGGAATATATCTACTTAATCAACAAAAAAGTCTAGACATTAATAACAATTATGAAAGCATTTTTCCCTAATTAATTGTTTCAAGCATACAAACGCGCATTTTTAAGAAAATGTTTTACGAGTCGAAACAAATGAAGCTTAAATCGTGGAATTCCCTGATATCTTTGAAGCGATGCCGACGACTAATTGGATTCCATGACAAATTGGGCAAAAGGTATGGTCCGGTGAGCAACAGTTCGAGAATGGATAATTAGTCAGAAGAATGGAAATCACTAAGCAGAAAGGACTGGCTTGGTCAGATGTCGAGTGCCCCTTTGGGACTATCGAAAAGGATGGATCCGTTAACCCCTCCTACTTCCCTTCACATTTCCAAGACATCATTAATTTCTTCGCCGACTAGATGAGAAAACAAGCTCTATTCCACTTATCTAACATTTAGGTTCCTAGCAAAAATTTGAGATGGCATCGTGTGATTTACCGAGAGGTCACGAGGGAAATTTTCCAAACTAATTGTTATGCGGAATAAGAATAGTAAAATAAAAGTGATGAGTCATCCGTTTATAAAAAGTCATCCGTTTACAAAATAAAACGGACGCACCATATCTTTTAAAGTGGATTCGGGTAATATATAAAGCGGTCGTTATGAAAAAGTACAAAAGAAATTTTTGAGAAAATACTTATGTGATTAATTATTCGACAAATTAGCTGGTCATCTAGTAAGATAAACAGGCATAAAATTTATTTGAGATGGATTCATGTGATATGGAAAGACGTCAGTTGGGTGAAAAACTACAAAATAGTGGCAAAAATACAACTTTTTTTTGGAAGTTGGAGCAACGGGGATGGCCCGAAAGGGAGGGAATGGTCAAGCAGAGGGGCGTCATGGAACTATTTCGGGATGTACATGGTGCTAGTGGCATGCGTTGTGCTAGAGATAACATTCCACTACCAAATGCCAGAAATTCATCTCATAACCCAGCTGATCGCTCCACTTTTTTGTTATCTTAAGTGAAAGTCTGATAGACAACTTCATTCTTGAGTATATCAATCGTCAAAGATATCCAGCATGTACATCTTAGTGGATTCTTCTTCTTCTTCTTTTTATGAGAGGTAGATGAAAGAAAACAACTAGGTAAATGTCCGCAACATAGTTACACCGGATTTACATGTATGATCAATGATTACAGCACTTCACAACACTCAGTCAGATAAGAGGATACCTTATCGTGGTTATTCAGCAGAACTGAATCTGTTTTTCCCGAGGCTTGTCTCCTCTCTGAATTGAGCCTTATTGGCGACACCAAGCCATGGAAGAAGCATTGGCCTATCCAAGAATTACCCAGTGAGAATGAGATAGGCATTACAAACAAATACCACTACATTACCAGATGTAATTGCATCTGCCATGCATTTTGTTCTTCCTAAGTTGAAGCAAAAGGCTCTCTAGAGGCAGGAACTGCTATATGTGCAACATCTCATATGCAAAAGGAGTTACAGACCTTCAATTAATAACTATAGTTTTGGAAGACCTCCACTTCCGTTTCCTTGCTTTCCTTAGAATACGTGCAGTCTCTACCTTGACTTCATCTGTTATGGAGCTTCCCCTATCTGTCCAAGGAATTTTGATAAGGGATAGTGCTTCTTTGGGAACATCTATATAGCTACAGAAAATTGGAGTTATTTTTAAGATTAATCCATTTGGCATTTACGAGCTTTCATGGATACTTATCAGGTTTGTGGCAAATGATAATATTTCTACATGTCAAACTTAAGCGGAGCTAATGGATTAAAATCATGCTCCGGAATGGCTTTGTGAATCTGGAGATACTTCCATTTGTTTCCCCACCATTAGCAGCTGACAATCACCCCATAACGAAAAGATATTCATTTTACCTGTCTCCCTCTCATCAAGCAAGCAAGGAAATCCACTGTCAATCTCCTCATCCGACTCAATCACAAGTCGACATTCTATTTCATCCACCCTGACCTGATGACAGTGCCACGAGTAAGATGAGGAATTCAGTACAACTTGTACCAATCCTTCGTTGAAGAATTGACAAGCATCTCCTACAAGATTTTTTATTGCCAGGTGAGCAAAAGGAAACTTGAAAAGGCAGAAACACCTTTCTGTTTGATAACACATCTTTTTGCTTGTGCTTCATAGTTGGCAAATTAGGAGCAAAAGTTGTTTTTTCTGACTTCACTGACGTCCACCCTCCTAGTTCAGTCTTTGGTACCAAACTGGTTTGCAGACGCTCTGCTGAATTTGCAGCTGAACTGAAGCCAACACTTTGATATTTCAAAATGCTTGGGAACATGGGACAGACGAAAATCAGGACAAGCAAGACATAAGTAGGCAAGTAAGCAGGAAGCTTGTTTACTAATCAAAACACACATTCAACCCCAGATCAGACACAGGTAACAATCCAGCAACAGAAATATCCATCCTAAGCCCAGCTAATGGCGATTGATGTTGAGTTAGATTGTGTTCTTTTGTTGTGTTTGTTTCACAAACAAAAGCACATACCCACACACAAAGACAGTTAAGAGTAATTTGACCAGCCAATAAATTCTATCTTACAAGTTTTAATAAATCATAGAAACACCCTTCTGAAAGGGTAATTAGATTCTCAGCATGGAAATTCTTGCTTTTACAAAATATTATGTCAGCGCGTCTCAGCTTTGACAGAGAAGAATAAAACCTGCATATTATTGTTAGTAAGTGCCTCTGGCTACCCAAATAGGCTTTTAAAACTCGAGTGCATATTTTGATGTTTACGATTTGTCAGTTATATTGATCTCACACGAAACATTCACTTCTAATAGTCTGATCAGAAAAAATGAGGAATCCAGGCTTGACACCTCTGAGCGACGAACTACTTAACCTTGCTAACAGGGCTGTGATGATCTATTTCTCTTATTCAGCAAAGCAATCGCCAAAGACAAGATGAGATACCTTTCTAATTGTTGTGCTTTCCTTTGTGGGATAGCAGAAATGCTGGTACCCTGCAAGGTTGCAAAATAATTGCTTCATTTCCTATAGAGCAATCAACAAGTCCATGTGATCTTTAAGAGAGTATCAAATTACCTTCACTGGAAGAACAGCACGTGCTGCTGATTTTTGGTCCTGCGGGATGTATCGTGTTGCCTGGAATTAATCAAGGCTTGGAATGTAATTCATCTCATAAAAACACAAAAAGGATCGAAAAAGAAAAAGTGCAAAGTAAATGATCTATCTGAAACACAAGGAAATTCTCTTCGTGATGGGAACGAACATACCTTGAGTACCATTTGTTTTCACCTTTAAGAAGGTTACCAGAAATTAAGCAAAACATCAAATCAGATTTTGAGTTGTATAGCCATGTACCTCCATTTCTTTGGTGAAGGTATTATGAAGCTGATCTTGTAGCTTCAGCATTAGTCCTTCTACCTTCCCCGGTAATGCTGAAAGTGCTGAAAAGACTTCCTGCAATTGGTCCTCGTTTTTGTGTTTAACGAGTTGTTCAGATATAGATTTGAAACAACCATCAAGGCTAGCTTTGATATCTTCTTGTCCTTTGCTCTAATTCAGCATGTCATGAGAGTGATAAATCGTCATGCATGACAATCATGTGATGTGAACACTTGAACAGGACCACAAAATTAAAGAAGGTATTTGATGTGTCACCATTTGCTGCAGTGAGTTATCCTGGGTCATCAACTTCTGCTGTATGCTTTCCACTGCAAACAACAATCAGAAGAACACAGACGGCGACTGGTTCATTTGCAGTACTCACTGAAAGACCATATCATGCAATGACATCATATATAGATGACTGCAACATACAAAGCAAAATCAATTCATCACAGTGGAAATGCATGTAATTCCACATGGTATATGTGACGAATTTGTCATAATTCTAGGTAGTGAGACTATTGACATTTTTCTTCCATTGGATTGGCAGTTATTGGCATATAGATTAAGAAGAATTCATTGATATACTTAGTTCTTTAATATTGGATTAGTGACGCCCATATGCCCGAAGGTAATTGGTGGCTATAAAATGTATAACAATAACACTGCTAAAATGATCTCATATTGCGAATTTGTTACAAATACATTGGATAGAGAATATACCTTCTAGGGATAATTCTTTTGTTCTTTTGTTTACTTGCATGACATCACTCTGGACAGAATCCACTACTATCCCAAACCTGCTCAATGAAGCTTCCATCAATCCAATTCTGCGCTCAAGTTCTTCTGTCATCTGACCTGCAAAAGTAAGGATAATGCTCCTCGAAGCTTTGGAAACTTATTATAGTGCAAATATGGATCAAATAGTCATACATCTACTAAGGATAATGCTCCTCAAAGCTTTGGAAACTTATTATAGTGCAAATATGGATCAAATAGTCATACATCTACTAAGGATAATGCTCCTCGAAGCTTTGGAAACTTATTATAGTGCAAATATGGATCAAATAGTCATACATCTACTAAGGATAATGCTCCTCGAAGCTTTGGAAACTTATTGTAGTGCCAATATGGATCAAATAGTCATACAACCCTTAAAAAAAGGTCAACAGGTGAAATTCAGTAAGCCCCATTATATGTAACATCATAAACAGTGATTAGTGAAATAAGTTAATATTAAACCAGGAACTTCTGTGTCAAGGACCATTATGAATAGCTAGTACTTAAGAAATTTTCATCTGGCCGTTGATAGTTTCTGTAGCTTACTTCCACCATCTAATGAGGAATTGGCGCTCCACTTCCGGATAACTTTGGTGGAATTTCTTGAGATTGGCATTTGACTCTCTTCTCGTGTATGATTGACCCGAGCTAAGGAAGGAATGTTCCTTTTAGAGTTCTCTCGTTCTCCAGAGCTATATCTCTGCAAGTAAATTGTGTGAAACTGATGTTGAAATCAATGTATTAAAATGCTCGTTATATAGAAGGATGAAATCACAATCACCTCAATGTTAAAGAAGAAACATTACATACATATGAATTTATTCACCATTTATTATCCAAACACCAAGTGAAAATATGATACTTGAGCAGCATGATAAAAGGTAAATAGAGTTTGCAGGATCCTATTCTCGTCACCGCGAATAATGTCATCCATCAAGAAAATATGTTCCTACCTATAGAAAGAAAACTTGAGTCTAAGTTTGAACTGAAAGAGTTATACTTAGGTAATCAACGAGAAGAATATTCAGAAGTGGCAGGCAATTGTCAGTTACTTTTGTATAATCTATTGGTAGATACAATCATGTTGCGGCAAATTTATCCAAAGATACATCAAAATGTTGCGCAAGTTTGACATAGATTTCATCTCAAAACTTGTCAAGAGCGATGATGGACCACCTCAGCTGAACTTCCGACAAGTTTCATTGACCTAAAGAATCTCCCGAAACATCAAAGGGGGTGAATAGCTAAGGAATTATGTTTGCATCTCATTAAGCAATTATACCATGTCAATGTCACAAACCAATACAGTTGAGACGCTTCAGATTTATGACACAAAAAGTTGGTCCTTTTATAGTCAAAGTACAATTCCTTTTTAAAAAAAAGCAATTAACTAGTTTCAACACGTGAGTGCACTCTATATGATACATTCTGACCAGATAATATGAGCCATAGTTCCTCACTTGCACACCAGAGATGACATGTGGAATTCAATTTAAACCTTCTAAACCTCATTTCCTAGTGAAAGCATTCTATGAGAATTAACAAGCCTGAGTGCTGAGTGCAAATTTTTCTGTTCATATGTTGATAGTCAAAGTAAACAAGGCTAGACCAGATCATTTGCTAATACTTCATCCAGAGAAGTCTGAGAGAACTGAGAGAATAGCCCATGCTGAGATGAAAGTCCCTGAGAAAATGATTGTTGCGAATGTTGCTGCGTTTGAAGCTGTGATGCTTGTCCTACAGCTTGTAGAGTAGTTGGTCTCCTGTACATCATTACCAAACAGCAGTTAGCTTTGATCTTCACTTTACAGCATAGAAGCTAAGCTCCGCCTTCATAAGAAGGCGAAACCACTTTGATCTTCATTATCTCTACAAGAAGAGCAGATGACTACACAGTTTTAGCACGAAATGTGTAACATGGAGGACTGAAAATGTCATAGGTAATTCAGTATGTTGCTCGTTACTTTGTGTATTAGACAATCACTATTGTTGTGTATTGCGAGATTTCCCTAGAACTGAAAGACAAATGAGGAAATTAATATGGCAGCCAAACTCCTATTTTCACATCATCTCACAGGCATAATCTCTTCCAAGTCACTTCCGAAAAAAGGTTAACCAAAAGAGAGACCATCACGATGATGCCACACCTAATTGCAGATTTTCCAAATTCAAAGCCTCCTTATCTCTGTTGAAACTTCAGGTAAAAGTTAGAAGTGATCTCAGATTCGATCCTTCAATAGAACCAGCAACGCACAACTTACAAGCTCCAATTCACCTTATAAAGTCATCATCGTCTAATCACAATCATTCCGTGCAGTTTTCGCCACAACAGACAGTTCAGAAGCAGCAAATTGCCCGAAACTGGAAGATTCACACCGTCATCCGCTCGTCACTCACGAGAACTGAAGCAAACCAGAATGGGAATGCCAATAGACACGAACGAACGTTGAAGAGTACTTACTTAAAGCTGCGGAATTAAGGATTTCTCGAAACGAATCAAGTGGACGATCACACAAAAGGAGGAGAGAGAGAGAGAGAGAGAGAGAGAGTGCACGCGCCGAACCTGGCGTGAGGAGGGAGGACGGAGATGGAGCTGAGGTCGCAGGCTCGGTTGATCTTCATCTTCATCGCTCAATCCTCTTCGCTCAATAGATGAGGTTCACTTCACTCTAACAGAGAGAGGTGGAAGCTAACGGATCACGGAAAGAGACATATGGACGTTGGCGGGATTTGGGAAGACTATTTATAGGAGGGAAATGGAATTGCTTCGATCCGAGTCGGAGGGTCGGGTCGAATCATACGATTTCTCGGGCCTACCCACTCGGGTCGGGTAGGATCCCTTTTGGATCGGCGTGCATTTGGGCCTTTGTCTTTCGTTTTGGCAGCTCCTTCATCTGGGATTTGGCATTTCCTTTAATAAAGTTTCATTACCCACTTTCTGTTGTACAGATAATTTGTTTTGTCTACATATTACTTATTTAAAAACATGTAGCAAACATTAAGTGATATTAACGAAAAATACACAATTTACAAAGGAACGATCCAAATAAATTTAAATCTGAAATTTCTTTAGGAAGGTTGTCGTGGGATCGAAAAGATTCGTCCGTGTCTAAATTTTTTAAGCCGAAAGTGTTTTTCGTAGCCACTTATTTCTTTTCTAATTTACCCTTTTGATCCCAACAATACCGAATTATTGACTGGGTCACCAGCATTTTTCCCAAACACAACCACCATTTTCTCGGAGTTTTCGCAAGCGCCGGCGTCTTTCCTAACACTTTGCCACGGTGAAAAATAGAAATACTACCGTCATTTTTCAAGTTCATATGTATTTATATGTGCATCAGCTACTCATCTTTTCATTACAATGATGGTCAAGGAAACAGATTTGACAAGCACGATTTAACATAAGATCTCCAAATGGTTGTGTACATGCGTAGCGCGCAAGCATGACAACTTGTTATTATATAAAGTAAAGAAGACCTTTTACGTTTAGAAATTCCAATAATTTTGTTCTTCCCCAAATATCATCCTCGGACAATCCTTAAACTAATAATTCTAATATCCTCGCATGCTCTCATATTAAAATTTAAATCTTTCCTACTCCGTAATAACATTCATCTAAGAAAATCAAATCTCAATTCATATCGTGTATTTTTATCACTTATTTATACAATTAACGATCCTAAAACTAACTTTTATAATTAAATACTCATTGAATTTTAAAACAAACGAGAGATATCAATTATCACATACGCTATCGGGATCGTCGTGCCATGTCATTCCTTAATTCCTTTACACTCCGCCATAAGAAACACGACATTACATCCAACGATACATAAGTAAAAGTATTTTCAATGCCGACGATTTTTTCAAATGACGATTGTCGAGGTGTCGTGATTGAATTTCATCGAGTTTCTTGATAATCGGAAGAGAAGTACATATCGAGATCGCATCCGCGAAACAAAGTTCACCGATCCTATTAAGATGTTTATTTATCAATAAGTAGAGATAATTTAGGAGTTTCCAATAATCCGACGTGGACTTCAATGGCATTTATTGGAAAAATATTTTGTCCCAAAAAGCAAAGATGCCCATAGAAGAACTCCAAATTATTTCGTCCATCAAGGGAATGGCAGTGCGTGTGGACCCCCACACTTCTCGAGCACGATGATGGCCTTTTCCCAGTCCGTTTCCCGGAAAATTCTTGCTTTCCCGGCAGTTGCTTTTAGCCATTGACTTCACAAAGACTTGGGAAACGACAAACGAGAAAACGACAAGAAACAAATGCCTTCCCTCGGAAGTTAGCCGCTTTTTCCCTCCTCGACTGTGTACACAGAGAGAGAGAGGTGAAAGAGACAGCCATACTTTGGCACCTTGGCTAGTTGGCTTGCCATGATTGGCTCCTGAAGCTGATTGGACATTTCCCTCCTGTGCGCGAACACAAACACAGACGCCAGTCTAGTATATAAGCGAACGAATCCAAAAGAAACTGATCTGGGTCATCACTGATCAGTGTCTCTCGCAAGGTAAAGTTGCTCTGTTCGCTCGGTTCTTCTTCCATTCTGTTTCGAGTTTGAGCGGCGGCTGTGATGGAGGTCAGTGACGGTCAATCGCCGGCGGAGGAGGTCAACAACAGAGTCTACGTGGCGGTGGGGAGGGACGTGCGGGAAAGCAAGTCGACCCTTTCGTGGGCATTGGAGAATTTCGGAGGCGACTTTCGCATCATTCACGTTCATCAGCCTCGTCAGCTGAATCCATCTCGTAAGTGATCGTGTTCAAAAGTGATGGCTTTGCCAATTTAATCCATCTTATACGTCGTTCTTTTTCCAGTCATTGATTGTCAGAAGTGTGGAGTTGAACAGTGTCATGGCGTGGCTTTCCAATAGATTGTAACCCACAATGTTTTCTTTTTGACCTTTTCAGTTTGCTGTGTATTGGCAAGGAGACACAGGACCATGTACTTGTAATGTTGTGAATTTCCATATGGCTCATTTCATGGCGGCTTGAGTTTGCTTTTATGAGTTTTAGGGTCTCCTTCTAGGCTCAGTTATGTTCCCGCAATGTTTGATACTTTGCTCAGTGGAAGCTTTCAAGCACACATATAATCTGCTCGAGATTTTACTACTCTTTTATTGTCGAAGGGATGACCATGTTTGGCAATCATTATGCTAATGACTTAATGAGATTGCAGATTGCTGTGTCAATCTCATTAATATCATCTCTTGGTCAGCTGTATCCATGTGGCACATGTTGAAAGAGATTGCTTCGTCGTTAGTCAATTCCCTCAAAGGCGAGAGTACGATTTAGTCGATGTGAAATCCTGTTGAGCGAACTAAGAAGTGGAGAATTGGTAGTTTTTTATTAGCTTCATGGCCTTATTATTATTATTATTTTTTTTTTTTTTGAAATTTGGGTGCACCTGCACTCTATCAGCAAGAAGATCTCCAATGACTGCAGATGATAGTTTTGTGGGACTGCTTTGAAGGAAGTTCATCTCTACCCAAGCACATTATTGGACTTTATCGATAGATGGGTCATTCGTCGATTTTGGGTGTAAAAATAGCTCACCGTGAATCTTATATTTCCCCTAATATGTGTTATGACTGCGTGGTTGAATCTTCACTAGTTTACTACTTAGTATCATTGTCTGAAGTTGCGAAATGGTTCAGGAGATAAGTTTTCTCTGCCTCCTGGGAATGACCCACTCCAGAAAAATAGTATTTGAATGCGAGCGAATTGCCAGCATTCCTTTCAAGTTCTAGTTTAGTGTAGTTTTCCTCTGCTATAGTTCTGTAACAATAGTTTCCTTTATGCGGTTGAACTCTGCTCTGCAGCACGCTTGTCTTATGGTAGTGGATCCAGGAATCCTCAAGAACTTGCAAGGCAAGAGATGGAAAGCATTCTGGATGAGTACATTCACATGTGTATCCAAGCAGAGGTTAGTACCTTCCTTCTATAGTACACATTTGTTGCTTCTAAAAATGACTATTGATTGCACAAAACTCTCTATTCTTTGTAAGTAATTTGACCTTCATCGCAGGTGAATCTCTCATATCACAGTTATTTATTTTTACCTGAAGCAAAATTGCTGGAAGACTAGAACTACTGCAGCCAAATAAAAAGTTTCAGAGTGTATTTACGTGTGCAAACTGCCGTTTCTTTCTTCAGGTTCCTGCTCAGAAAAGATACGTTGAGACGCAAGATATAGGGAAAGGAATTGTGGAACTCATTGAGCACCATGCCATTACGAAACTTGTCATGGGAGCAGCTGCAAACAGACGCTATTTTGAGTACGGCCTAATCATGACTCAGGATTGTATCTTTAATTAAATTACAGTACTTGGGCAATACAAGCTAATCGGATATTTACCCCATCCTGGTCCTAGAATAAGGGCCCAACAGTAGTCAGTCTTTGCTTAATGAGCTAGCATAGTTACTTATCTGAGCGACTGCCTAGGATTATCTTGACAGACTAAACCTAGAATCTTGTATGTAATGAGGCGGCCAATTGTAATGATCGGACTTAGGTTGAGCTGTTTGCTTGGTATTGTATTTTAAGTTGACAAGTACATGTCTAAAAATTCGTGTCCTTTTCCTTTTTCATTTGTATTCTCAAAATTGCTTGCTCATCTGCTTTTCACGTTGCAGGGGGATGCAACTCACATCCACGAAAGCGAAATTTGTAAACCAGCATGCACATTCATCTTGTCACATCTGGTTTGTCTGCAATGGGCACCAAATCTACTCAAGGTACGCGTGATCATTTTATTTAGGTGTAATTGTGGCAAGCATGAAGATGATAAATCTCAGGGAACAAATTTTCAATGATTCCAAATGACTTTAGAAGTTTATATGTATTGATTATCAAAGGCTTTGGGTGTTCATTGTTAAATAAAAGTCTAACCCAAATGCTGAAAACTAAATAAGTATAAGAAAAAGAAAGTCACTCCAAAGAAACCCTAAGTTTTCCAAGGTCCCTATCTCCATTTGCTGATGGAACCCATGCACATTCACTTCTTGAGGCTTTGGTTGAGGCTTTTTATGTACAGGAGTATATTGGAGATTGGTGCTTAAGCTTTTTCTAAAACTCATCTCAAGCTTTACTTGAACACAACCTTATCTCAGTTGATGTGACCTACCAAATCTTTACAGGGAAGGTGATTTAAACACTTTCGATATGGACATCACCCCATCAGTATTACCAGGTAGTTCTGGTGTTGAATCTGGACTACAAAATGTAAGGAGTCCTCTTGGTTCAGTTCATTCAGGATCCAACTCTAGTGAAGTCGAAGACGATCTATCTTCGGTCCGGTATGAAAGGGTTGAGAGGAGTAATTATATTTCTGGACCAAATTCCCTGCGTGAATATGAAGGCTACAGTCAAAACCAAAGTTATACTGGAATGGTGAGAACCCTCTTTTCTTTTTAGACTGTATCCAATCATAATTTCAAGTTCCGGTGAAGATACTATAGCCAGTGTTTAGATAAATTACAAGGAAAGTTGAGAAAACTGCAAATGGGGTTACCCGCAAAGTAAAGTCCTTGCTATGAGACCCTATTTGGATGTCAGTACTAAATTTATTGTTTTAATGTAGCATGAAATGTTTTGATAAAATTATTCCTAGAGAATTTCAAACATCATTATGCTATCTGCCGATATTTTTGCCTATTTGCAGCTTAAAGCACTTGAAGATATATACAATGAGCAGCTAAGAGTGAGGAAAGATCTTGAGGAATCGCTAGTGATAGAAAAAGAAGCATTTGAAGAGCTTAGGAATCGACATCAGGAACTAGAGATGCTGTACGAAGATGCTCTGGAAGCTAACTCTGAACTCTTGGCTAACCGTATGAGTGAACCCTCCGGTCCACATGGACAGGGCTTCGTTTCTGAGTTTTCTTGGTACGAACTAGAGGAAGCTACCGACAGTTTTAATCGATCATTAAAGATTGAGGAAGGGGAGTATGGGAGCACTTATAAAGGTTCGCTTCATCACACGCAAGTGGCCATAAAGATGATGCGCCCCTGTTATTACCATCAGGAGGTAAGGTGGTTCTGTATTGTTGGAATTTCCTGGAAGGCTCACAAAACAATTTAAATGAAAGATTATTAGGGAAATGGCATTATGAAGTTGTCTATGGAACCGGGAAAAGGTCAAGTGACTGCAAAAAACTTAAGAAGCACAATTTACGTAAAGATTGATAATGCAGTCTAAATCTTAGAACTTATTGGAGATCTGATTATCGTTTTATTTCGGACAAGTCTGATAAATGAATGATCAAGATGTTATTTTTTTATTATGGTAATTTAGCGATCTTTATCTTGTTCGCCGGGGTAGTGTTGTGGGCTCTCTCGCATACTTGACGGTTCTGTTTCAGGTTCAACTTGTGACCAAGTCGAGGCATCCTAATTTGGTAACCCTCATCGGAGTCTCCCCTGATGCTACGGCTCTCATTTATGAGTACCTCCCGAATGGCAGCCTTGAAGACCAACTCAGCACCAGGGACACCAGCAACCATCTATCTTGGCAAACTCGAATACGTATTTGTGCAGATATATGTGCTGCGCTCATGTTTCTTCACTCTTGCTATGGTATAGTACATGGCGATCTGAAACCAGGAAATATTCTTCTTGACTCCAACTTTGCGGCCAAAGTAACGAACTTTGGATTGCGTTCTGCCCCGTCTCATTCCCCAACGACGGGAGAGTTATCTTTTGCCTCTGATGTATATTCATTTGGTAATGTGTTACTGCGGCTAGTTACTGGGAGATCGGCCCTGAATTTAGATGAAGTGATGCAAAATGCATTAGATGTAGGGAATCTAAGTGCTGTCTTGGATCCTACAGCAGGGCACTGGCCATTCGAGCAAGCCACGGAGCTGGCTCACCTGGCATTAAGTTGCCGTGACATCGATAGCGATAATCGACCAGATCTCGGGTCACAGGTGTGGCCGGTACTTGAACGGATGCGAACCCATTGTGAAGCCTCTTTATCCGGTCAATCCAGTCCAGAAGAGCCCAGCCAGCCTCCACCTCATTTCATTTGTCCAATCTCCAGAGTGAGTCAGCTTATCATTTCTTCTCAGCATAGATATCATTCACTGCCTAAACCAGGTATCCGTATGTTGGCCTGAATACGTTGATCATTGATTAATGTACTTGATTTCGACCGCCCGTGTAGGACATCATGCGAGATCCTCATGTGGCGGCAGATGGTTTCACTTACGAAGCGGAGGAAATAAGGCGCTGGCTCAGTGGCAACAACACTTCACCCATGACGAACTGTCCGCTCTCAACCCTCGATCTTTTCCCAAATCAGGTTCTCCGTTCCATGATTCAAGAGTGGCCGCAAAGCCGTTGAACCTTATAGTTTTGGCATGGAAGTGTACATAGCCTGCGAAAATGTTGTTGAAAACTGCATGGAATCTGTTTCAACTGCATCTCTGTATCCTGTAAGTGAGATAACACCGTTGAAACTTTACATCTCATCTCCACCGAAATGCTCTGCTTTGGCAAATCTTCTGTCCTTAGTTGGTATTTCCTTGGGTAAGCTCTCATTGCTCTTTCCCTTCTTCAAGTGATTTGTTTGCATTTTGCATTTTGCTTATAACAAAAGGAGAATGATATAAATAGTTCCTGAATTTTGGCCCAACATGCAAGGCTATTCTTGAATTTTTAATTTGTTTAATGTGGTCCATGGACTAAATTGAACATATAACAAAAGTTTCAGGGATCACATTGAACAATTTAAAAGTTTGGGGACGACATCGCACATTAAGGACAAAGTAAATTGAGCATGTACAAAAAAATTCAGAGACGATGTCACACATTGAGATAAAATGCAAGGGCTATATTGAACAAATTAAAAGTTCATGGACGACATTGCACATTTAGTCAAAGTTAATGACCATTTATGCAATTACCCTCTAAAAAGACACACCGATTTCAATGTTGTTGCTCATGGATTTGCACGCGCAACACATGTATGCAAAAAACTCAGTGCTTGAAAAACTAAGCAAAACCATTTCATCACCAAATGCTTGAAACAGTAATGAAAAGAGATTGTTAATAAAATGATCCACAATTTTCAAAGGAATGGTATAAATTGGTGCAAAATCCGAACGACTCTTATTTGAAATCCTTCGAGGCACATTGTCGTAGAATCGAAAAAGTTCGTATGTACCTGTAAATGTAAGCCAACAATGTCTTTTTCCCTTGTTGCTTTCCAAATTTACCCTTGCAATCACAATACCTATTTAAATGATTATTTTTTTAATACCTAATTATTCATTGATTAATCACCCACTTTTTCCCTAAGCATAATCACCATTTCGTCCTTTTTATTTTGGAATATTACCATTTACAATGACGTCACTAAACAAAATTTGACAGACAAAATTTCCAGTATTATCTCCCAAACAGTAGTGTATGAGCATAAACCAATAATTCCAATATCTCTCTCATTTTTTCAAAAATTAATAAAATCCTTTTCTACCCAAAATGACATTCCTAAATATATCAAATCTTAATATACTTTTCTCTGTCCACACACATTTATGCAATTTCCTCATATTGATCCTTTTATCAATTATTAATTTAATGGTTCAGATATTTCATATAACGAGGTGATTTTGTTAAAAATTTTGAATGCCAATTTATGGCATATATTTAAAAATTGTGAAAAAGAAGTATATGTAATTATTATTATTATTATTTTTTGTCTGTCATATCTCTAATTCTCCTCTCTCTGACTTTTGACGGGAGTCGAATCCCGCACCTATGATACTGGCATTCTCACCCTCTCCCAATTCCCTTTACCAGTAGGGCCGCATGCCTATAAGCATTGTATGTAATTATTAACTTACACATCTTTTCCTAGATTGATAGTTGTACCATAAATAGTTGAGGACATTTGGAAAGGAAAAATTCGATTGAGATTTGTTAGCTTTTCGATAGATATGTTAGTATTCCACACTGGTATTTTATTGAATTTGCAAGAATAAATCCCATCCTCTTAGAGCTTGTTTGTTTAGACTTTGTTTTTCGCATTCCCGCCGACTTTTTAGAATATTATTCAAATTTCAAAAGTTTACGTAACAATATCTGTGAATCTATGTGGCAAAAATTTGTACACTGTAAAAGTTTTGAGTACTGTCTAAGTGCGGCCGCCACGGTATTTAGAATAAGACAAAAAAGAGAGTAAAGTATATAATCTTGAGGAATTCCTTTCGTAAAAACAGAAATGCTTTCTCTCATGCACAATTTTTTTTTTTTTGTCAAAAGCAAATTTTCATTTCAACTCGAAAGAGAGATACATCGCTTTAAGATAAAGATGGAAATCAAATAAAACAAGTAAATTTGAACGATGAATCAACTTGGTACAGTCCGTAGAAACTCACTCATTCCACCGCAAAGACAGGTCCGTTATAAAATCAAAGCTCAACCGACGGCCGATCACCGAACCCGGCATCAATGGTGAGCACACGCCAAGATATCCTTCAATCTATTGGTGTTGTTGTTATCTCTTTTTCGTGATGGTGCTGGGGACATTAAACCTAGGCATCTCTCATCCACAGTTGATGGATCCAAATTTTTGCATTTTCTAGTGGAATTCCATTACTTGGTGATAGCATCAGGCACAAGACCAATTTCATATTGTGTGTTTGCTTAGTCTTTTGACTGACAACTTCTTGCACATACGCAAAGCGCACACGCATCCGCCAACACACTGTAAATGAAATTTATGAAAATATCCTATCGCGACATCAAGTCTTACAACCACACACACTAATCTTCATTTCATTTTCATTCGCATCTTACTAAACAAAAGGCTCCAGAATCGTCATTTTATGTCGTTCCCTAATTCAATTCTATTCAGCCATTTACCCGAACACAACATTAGAAACAATGGTGCGTTTGTAAAGTATCTTCGGTGCGGACGATTTTTCGAAAGGACGACTATCGAAATGTCGCGATTGAATTTTCCATGGAATTATATGGTTCATTGGAAGAAGAGAAATATCAAAGAATAAATGTGGGGAACAAAGGTAAAAAGCAAAGAGAACACATAAAGGAGATGGTATATGCTGGCCATTTTCCCCTCCGTTTCCCCGCGAGCTCTGGCTTTCGACTCTGCTTTCTTTTGGCCATTGACTTCACGAAGACTTTGGAAACAATGAAGAGAAAACAAAAAGGAAACAAACGCCTTCCTTTGGAAGTTAAAGGACACGGCAATCCTTTGACGCCTTGGCTCTTTGGCTCGCCACAGTGGCCCTCTCGAAGCTGATTGGACATTTCTGTCCAGTGCGCGAGCACAAAAGCGGACACCAGTCGATTATGACCAAACGAATCGCGAAAGCTCATCTGGGTCGTCACTGATCGGTGTCTCTCGCCAGGTAAAGTTGCTCTGTCCGCTTGGTTCTTCCCCTGTTCCGAGTTGGGCGGCGGCGACGATGGAAGTCAGTGACGGTCAATCGCCGGCGAGGGTGTTCAACGAAAGAGTCTACGTCGCGGTGGGGAGGGACGTGACGGAAAGCAAGTCGGCCCTTTTGTGGGCATTGTATAATTTCGGAGGCGACTTTGGCATCATTCATGTTCACCAACATCATCGTGCCGGGTTAAGAGGTGATGGCTTTGCCATGTTAGTTCGTCTTATGCATTGTTCATTTACAAACATTGATTATCAGAACTGTGGAGTTGAACAGTGTCATGGCATGACTTTCCAGTAGGTTTTGACCCACCAATTTTTTTTTTCTGCCTTTCTTTTCAGTTTGCTGTGTATTGCAAGGAGACACGGAATCATATACTCGAAATGTTGTGAATTTTCATATGGTTCATTTCCTGTCGGCTTGAATTTGCTTTTATGAGTTTTAGGGTCTCCTTGTAGGCTCAATCATGTTCCTGCAATGTTTGATACTTTGCTCAGAAGAAGCTTTCAAGCACACACGATAATCTGCTGGAGATTTTACTGCTCTTTGGTTGTCAAAGGGTTGACTTTGCTCTTTCGTAGTAACCATTATGGTAATAACTTAACGAGATTGCTTTGTCAATCTCATTAATATCATCTCTTGGTCAGCTGAATCCATGTGGCATATGTTGAAAGAGATTGCTTCTTGTTTGTCAATTCCCTCAAAGGCGACAATACATTTACTTCAAATATGAAAATCCTGTTGAGTGATCCAAGAAGTGGAGACATGCTTGCTTTTGGTTAGTTTCATGGCCATCTTTTTTCTTTTTTCTGTAAAATTGGGTGCACCTGCACGCTAT
Source organism: Rhodamnia argentea (assembly GCF_020921035.1). Lineage (NCBI taxonomy): Eukaryota > Viridiplantae > Streptophyta > Magnoliopsida > Myrtales > Myrtaceae > Rhodamnia > Rhodamnia argentea. The sequence goes on from NC_063158.1 coordinate 5,990,381, forward strand.
CAGCAAGGGGATCTCCGATGATTGTTTCGTGGGACTAATTGAAGGAAGTTTATCTGTACCCAAGCACATTATTGGACTTCATTCATAGATGGGTTGTTCGTCGATTTTGGGCGTAGAAATTGCCCACTGCGGATCTTATATTTCCGGGAATATGTCTTATGATGGCGGGTTTGAATCTTGATTTATTTTGATACTTAGTATGACTGTACGAAGGATGATGCATCTGCAAAATGGTTTGGGACATAAATTTTCTCTGGCTCCTGAGAATGACCCACTCTCGAGATATAGTATTTGAATGCAAGTGAATTGCCAGGATTTCTTTCAAGTTCTACTTAAAGTACTTTTCCTCTGCTATAGTTCTGTAACGATAGTTTCCTTTATGTGGTTGAAGGTGGCTTAGCAGAACGCCCGTTTTATGATAGTTCCTCCAGGAATCCCGAAGAACTCGCAAGGCAAGAGATGGAAAGCATTCTGGATGAGTACATTCACATATGTGACCAAGCAAGGGTTAGTACCTTCCTTCTATAGTGCACATTTGTTGCTTCTAAAAATTATTATTGATTGCAAAAATTCTCTGTTCTTTGTAAATAATTTGACCTACATGGTGGGTGAATCTCTCATATCATGGTTATTTGTTTTTACCTGAAGCAAAATTGTGAGAAGACTAGAACTACTGCAGCCAAATAAAAAGTTCCAGAGGGTATTTATGTGTGCAAACGGCCGTTTCTTTCTTCAGGTTCAGGCCAGGAAAAGATACATTGAGATGCAAGATATAGGAAAAGGGATTGTGGAACTCATCGAGCAGCATGCCATCACGAAGCTTGTCATGGGAGCAGCTGCAGACAGACACTATTTGGAGTACGACCTAACCATGATGTATGATTGTATCTTTAATTAAATTACAGTATTTGGGCAGTACAAGCTAATCTGATATTTACCCTGTCCTGGTCCTAGATTAAGGGTAATGAACTAGCATAGTTACTTATCTGAGCGACCTACTAGGATTATCTTGGCAGACTAAACCTAGAATCCTGTGTGTAATGAAGCAGCCAATTGTAATGATCGGACTTAGGTTGAGCTGTTTGCTTGGTATTGTATTTTAAATTGACAAGTACATGTCTAAAAATTCGTGTCCTTTTCCTTTTTCATTTGTATTCTCAAAATTGCTTGCTCATCTGCTTTTGACGTTGCAGGGGGATGCAACTCACATCCATGAAAGCCAAATTTGTAAACCAGCATGCGCATCCATCTTGTCATATTTGGTTTGTCTGCAATGGGCTCCTAATTTGCTCAAGGTACATGTGACCACTTTTATTGAGGTGTAATTATGGAAAGCATGAAGATGATAAATCTCAGGGAACATATTTGCAATAATTGTAAATGACTTTAAAAGTTCACTTGGATTGATTTTCAAAGACTTTTGAGTTTTCATTGTTCAATGAAAGTCAAAGTCACTCCAAAGGGACCCTAAGTTTCCCAGATTCCCATCTCCATTTGCTGATGGAAACCATGGACATCCACTTCTTGAGGTTTCGGTTAAGGCTTTTTATGTTCGTGAGTATATTTGTGATTGCTGCTTAAGCTTTTTCTAAAATTTATTTCGAGCTTTAGTTAAATACGACCTTATCTCACTAGATGTGACATCCAAATCTTTACAGGGAAGGTGATTTGAATACTTACGATATGGACGTCACACCAACATTACCAGGTAGTTTTGTTGTTGAATCTGGACTACAAAATATAAGGAGTCCTCCTCTTAGTTCGCTTCATTCAAGATCCAACTCTAGTGAAGTCGAAGATGATCTAGCTTTGGTTCGGTATGAAACGGGTGAGGGGAGCAACCATATGACTGAATCAAGTTCAGTGCGTGCACATGAAGGCTACAGTCAAAATCAAAGTTATACTGGAATGGTGTGAATTTTCTTTTCCATTTTAGACTGTACGTGTCTGTAATTTATATGCTGCAGCTGGTGTTAGACAAATTACTGGGAGGGTAGATCTTTCTTATGAATGCGACCATGATTATCTTCTCTCAGGAAGGAAGTTATAGCGAGGATCTCTACGAGCAACTTGACCAAGCAAGGAAAGAAGTTGAACGTGCAAAACGGGAGGCACTGGAAGAGTTGATCCGGCGTCAGAAAGCTGAGAAAACAGCAAATGAGGCTTCCCGCAAGGTAAAGTACTTGTTATGAGGCCTTACTGAATTGTCCGTTATATTGTTTTGATGCAGCATGAATTATTTGGATAGAGTAGTTCTGAAACAAGTTTCAAGCATTATCATGCGATCTGCTGATTTCGTTGCTTATTTGCAGCTTAAAACACTTGAAAATGTTTACAATGAGCAGCTGAGATGGAGGAAAGATCTTGAGGAATTGCTACCAAAAGAAAAGGAAGCATTCGAAGTGCTGAAGAAACAGCATGAGGAACTGCAGATGCTGAATGAGGAACTATTGGCTAGCCAAACAAGCGAACCCTCCAGTGCACGTAGAGAGGAGTTCATTTCTGTGTTTTCGTTCTCCGATATAGAGGAAGCTACCCAGAGTTTTGATCCATCATTAATGATTGAGGAAGGGGAGTATGGGAGCACATACAAAGGTTCGCTTCATCACACGCAAGTGGCCATAAAGATGCTGCACCTCTCCAACTACCATCATGAGGTAAGGTGGTTGTGCCTCATGATGTTGTCTAGGGAACCAGGAAAAGGTCAAGTGGCTGCAAAACCTTAAGAAAGCACGCCGGTGACTCTAATTTTCTTAAAGATTAACAATGCAATCTAAATCTAAAAATTACTGGAGATCTGTCTATTGTTTTATATAGGGACAAGTCTGATATATGAATGATCGAGATATTTTTTTACTATGGTAATCTAGTAATCTTTATCTTGTTAGCTGGGGTCGTGTTGGGGTCACTCTCCCATATTTGTTGGTTCTGTTTCAGATTCAAGTTGCGACTAAGTCAAGGCATCCTAATTTGGTAAGCCTCATTGGCGTCTGCCCCGATATTTCTGCTGCCATTTATGAGTACCTCCCAAATGGCAGCCTTGAAGACCAACTCAGAGCCAGGGACAGCAGCAACCATCTATCTTGGCAAACTCGAATACATATTTGTGCAGATACATGTGCTGCGCTTATGTTTCTTCATTCTTGCTATGGTCTGGTACATGGCGATCTGAAACCGGGAAATATTCTTCTTGACTCCAACTTCGTGGCCAAAATAACTAACTTTGGATTGCATTCTGCTTCGTCTCATTCCCCCACGACAGGAGAATTGTCTTTTGCCTCTGATGTTTATTCATTTGGTGATGTGTTACTGCGTTTACTGACTGGGAGAGCGGCCCTGAACTTAGATGAAGTGATGCAAAATGCCTTAGATGTAGGGCATTTAAGTGCCCTGTTGGATCCTACAGCAGGGCAGTGGCCATTCGAGCAAGCCAAGGAGCTGGCTCACCTGGCATTAAGTTGCCGTGACATTGATAGCACTAATCGACCATGTCTTAGGTCACAGGTGTGGCCAGTACTTGAAAGGATGCGAACCTGTTGTGAAGCCTCATTATCCAGTCGGTCTGGTCCAGAAGAGCCTGGCCAGCCTCCTCAATATTTCACTTGTCCCATCTCCCATGTGAGTCGGCTTATCAGTTCATCTCAGCATATACTATTCGCTGTTTAAATCGAATTTCCATTTGTTGGCTTGAATATGTTGATCATGATTTATGTACTTCATTTGACTTTGCGTTTAGGAAATTATGCAAGATCCTCATGTGGCAGCAGATGGTTTTACTTATGAAGCAGAGGCAATAAGGTTCTGGCTTAGCGGCCATGATACTTCGCCCATGACGAATCTTCAGCTTCCAAACTGTGAGCTCTTCCCGAATCAGACTCTCCGTTCAATGATTCAAGAGTGGCTGCAAAACCATTGAACCTTTAACTTTGGCATCGAATTGTATCATAGGCGTTTCAGTGTCTAGGTCTTGGGTATCGGTTTGACCACCTCGCACTTACGGTCTGTACATACCATGAGTGGATTTCTTAAGTGTGCATATGCTACGAAATGTGTTTAAAATTGCATGAAATCTATTTCAACTGCATCTCTATATCATGGAATTTAACCACAATCTGGTTATCCTTCTTTGCCCTCTTGATTAGCAACTCTGCAGTTGCTAGTTTTGTGCAGTTTCAGACAGCTTGCTTATCTTCGTGATGGTTCAATGGTAGCGCACCTTATTGCTGACAGAATCCAAGTCACTGTGACTATTTCACTTATACCTGCAATAATCTCTTATTGTTTCTTTGTTGGTGTGTACTTTTCACTTAAAGAAACTGTCAATGGGTTATTACCATAAGGAGTAAATTATCTTCTGCCCGAACTCTTAGGACTGGCTTTGGTTTCTGAGCAGCGGAGACTGCTCACAATCGCTTGGTTGGTTTGAGTAAGTCCACTTTCATCCTTGAATATGGGAAAAAGTGTCAAGAAAGTCTTAAATATTTTATATTGGTGTCAATTCAGTACTAAACTTTCCAATTATGCTAATTTAATTCTAAACTTTTTGTATTTATGCCAATTGAGTTTATCCGGCCAATTTTGATAGGAAATCGTTGATGTGGATGCCGATCGGCCTATGTGGTACGACTAGCAACCAGCTAGTAGAGGTTGTAGGTGGCCGAGAGCCTCCTATAGGTTCAAACCCTAACAATAAAAAAAAAGGAAAAAAAGAAGAAGAAAAATATTAAAAATTGCCACATTAGCGTTAACTAGTCAAATGGTCTAAGTTGGCACAATTGCAAAAGGTTTATAACTCAATTGGTAAAAAAAATTTAGACCGAATCAATACAGTTGAAATAACTTTAAGACTTTTTTAGGTAATTTTTTTCCAAAGAATTAGCATCGCAACTAGATGAGAATGTTCTTGTCTTTTCGGTCAGGACTGTTGATCTCCTTACATGAAGAATTCTTCATCACTGGTCTCTATTTTTCCAGTTTCTACTTGTGAAATAAATAATTTTTCAGTCGTCAATTCCTTTTTTCCATTATGGTTGAATTGAAACCATGGTAATCAAATCCCACCCATTCTTCTTCCCGAGCACTGGGAATCCGATTGGCTTTCGGATCTCATGGAGTCTAGGAGGCCAGGACAGGGTCGAGCCCATCTTAATTTGGGCTTAAAAAGTGACTTGGGCCCAATCCTCTTGCAATTACTGACCTGAAAATTTTTTATTGCTCTTTCTTCCTTATATATATAGCTGGGTAAGATTGTACAAAATTTACATAAGCTCTTCACCTTGCCAATAGTCCGCACGACTTCATCACCTGGACAAATACAAATGGCTAGAATGCCAGCTCAGCAAATTTTTAAACTTATTCTGGGCAACTTAGTGTAATAAAATCTAATTTAAGGAATCTAATGGCACTTACCGGATCATAACGTGAAAGATCGTGTTTTCCTCGAATTACTATGGAAGGAATGTCCCTCCAATCGATTACTAATTGCTGGTAACAGACAAAAACATCACTAGATCTCCAGTTCCAGTAGATTTACACCGATCGTTCTCTTGACGGAAGAGTTACGGATATGAAAATCACGCACGTTGCCTTGATGTGCCATATGGATAACCCATGAATAAAAAATCTGATGCGAGAAAGTTTTCCCTAATTAGGGATGGAGGGATACTACTACCTAAGAAAATCCTTACATGTGCGCTGAGATTAGCTTAGTATTGATCATAGCTGAATGAATGCCCACAAGTTGAATTGCTACCACGGGAATATGTCTATCCAAAATTATGGGCTGCTTTTGTTTCACGGAAAATATTTTCCTGAAAATCGGTTTTTTCTCAATTTCTAGTGCTTGGAGTCAAAATATATGGTCAAAGAAAATATTTTTCGGTCAATAGAAAAATTCTTTCTGAAACTGTGGGAAATGATTTCCACTTGTAAAAGCAAGGAAATCATTTTCCAATATCTTTCTCCCTAGGCTTGTGCCCTCTCGCCCTCGCATCTTCTCTTCCATTTCCCCCTCTTTCTCGCGGGGTTTCCTTCTCTCTCTAGAGTTTCTCCTTTCCCCCCCATCTTTCTCGCGCAACCAGAAGGGCCACTCCTCTCTCCAGAGTTTCTTCGTCTCATCCCCCTTGTCTCTAGAGCTGCTCGTCCTCCTCCTGCCGCCTCGCTCTTCCCTCCACATCATCACCCTCCCCGAGATCGTCGCCATCATCTCCCTCATCTCCTCCTTCATCAACCTCCTCGGCTTCTTCAGCGAGCTCGACGCCTTGCATTAGGTTGGTGAGTCACGGCGAGCTCAAGGCCACGCGAGTCGGCGGTGAGCGACTCATTAGATTTGGCAAGCTTAAGGCCTCACAAGTAGTGACAAGCCCGAAGCTCGCCGATCTAGCGAGGCGCGAGCTCGCTTGTGGCCAATCCATGGTCGACGACTAGCCAAAGAAGAAGGAAAAAGCAAATAAATAAATAAACAAAAATAATTAAATTTTGATTTTTTAATTTAAAAAAAAATGAAAATGAAAAATTATTTAAAAAGAATGCATAAAGGAAAATCCATTCCATACCAAACGCGCGAAAAATATAGTCGTATTCATTTTCAAGTTTCTACCAAACACCGTAAAATACTGTCATTTTCTTGGAAATCAAATTTTTGAGAATTTTTTTTTTAAATGTCTCATTTTTCGCGAAACAAAATGAGCCTTAACTTGAATAATCACATCCACTACTTTAGAGAATATGTGCCTCAATACTATGCGCCATTCTCGGGATAGAATTTGTTTCTCCTATGCGTATGATGCTTACATTAGAAATAGAATAAATGATAAATTTTATTTAATGGCCCATTAATAATTGTCTTAATCATATAATGAGGATGTGACATTAAATGAATGAACATGTCACGAAGTTCATCGGATGTTCCAACAAGAAAGAAACGACCAAAGAAAAGGTGGCCGAGAGCAAACATTAAAGTGTGTAAAACCCGAACAACTATGTGTTTTTTTGTTTTTTTGGTCAGAACCAACAATGTGTTAGCTGTCTATGAAACTCGACACTTGAAAATAAATTATATTAATTATTTGTTGCGATTCTAACTATATAATATTATTACTTTTTCAGAGGGAAAAAAACAATAAAATAACCCTAACCCTAGATTTAACATAGTCTAATGTCTTGGAAAAAGGTTTACTGGCCTCGACACAAGGAATAAAGTTGCTTGGTTCGATTCGAGATTGAGTGGGTTCGGAATGTTGCAAGCGAGACTTGTTTTATTTCTCATTTTTCCGAAGCGACATTGCAAAAGCTTATTGAATGTCTATAGACACCAGTGTCGGAAAATTAGTAAAATAGTAAACTCTTGGGAAACTTATTCGGAGATCGGAGAATAGTCTGTTGTTAGGAATATTGGATGTCCTATAAATCCGAAGAGGAGAGGGGAAAAATCATCCCTGGAGTTGATCGCTCGGGCGTGCTGGAAGGCGTAACTATTAACCTTCTTCCAAAACAAATACATACTGCATCTTCTTAAAATGACATTGGTATTGTAGGTCTGCTATTTTTCAAGTATATATCGACTTAATTTATCGGAAGAAAAACAATAGTAGTCATATGTTTTGTTTAGTTTAATCAGTATCTATTTACACTACTTTGAAGTGCAAATGTTTATTAGTCAACCAAACGAAAGTAATCGCTAAAAAAACGAATATTTATGCCAACTATAATTTCCTTCACCCAAAGAAACTGAGAACAATAGTTAGTTACAAAATTAATGTACGATTCCATTAAGGAATGCCAGAAGGGTATCGGTTAAGGAATTAATTACAAACGAGGTGTTGTTAACGAGCATCCCCAAAACACTGGTAAACATACTTACTAAAGCTCCGAAACCAGGATTCTCGTCCCACATCATGGTTTCTTCTCTGGTTAGTGTAGTTTACATTTCAACACAATTCCGAAATATGTCAACAGGCGCATCGTGTGTTTCTCAACCTCAAGATCTCGTCAAGAATCGCGCAACGTAAAGAGAAATACTCGATCTTTGAAGTATTGACTATATGTATAACGATCGATGCACGGACTACATCTTATATTAGCTTCTTCTTCTTCTTTTTTATGGTTTTGATGCGCGGATAGTTTTCTCGTGCGTGATCGATATTCTAAAAGCTCAACTATTTCAAACCGATTAACATGTTTCTTCTGGAATAAAAAAAGGGAGAGGCTCCACGTGTCGAAAGATGGGGATGTGGGGGCGGCATGATATTCAGTGCAGTTAACGGTTAAAGTTAAAAACATTCGTTCCGGCAGGAGATGAGGGAAAAAACAGAAGGTGGTTAGGGATTGCAACTTTTCTTGCCTCACCCCATGCAAAGGTGGCAAGAACCAGACACTTCACGTGTAAAGATTCATATCTCAATTTCATCATCACCATCATAATAATAATAATAATAATAATAATAATAATAATAATAATGTCATTAGGGTTTGGTATTAGGTAAACCCAATCCACCCATGACACACCCACTGAGATCTGCTCATTCATTAATTTCCTAGAGCAGATTCGGAGGCTCCGACATGGAATCCTATGCTAAAAGTGTTAATCCTCTCCAGAGAGAGGGGGAGAGAGACAGATTTTGATCTACATTTTTCTTATTGATTTTGTCACATCCAACGTTTTCCTACTTCTGAAACCTTCGAACGCTAAATGATCGATCGAATAATCAAGTCATTCAGCCAAATGAAACTAGTTATGTATGTCGAGTTGTTCGCCCGACTAGTTGTGTAGGTCGAGCTATTCATCCGATATCGACTCATATAATGAAACCCATCTTTTTTAGTTATAAACGAAAGATCCGAACTTAAGGCTTCCTCTGGAATATATTTTCCTAAAAATGATCGCTTGTATCGCTTGCAAATAATTAGTCAATGAAAAATGTATTCATTATCAATAATAATTTATGTTTGAGCATATAGAAATATTTTTTGTTTGCTTGTTTTTCTTAGGGATATAAGCGGTCATTTTTTGTAAAATACTTTTCAAATCACTCACAAACGAAGCCTAAAGATCACAAAGTACGTCACGTGAAGATTAATTGAGTATTCGAAGAACTTCAATCACCCCATTATTATCTACATAACATCTTCGCGAGGCCGTCGTTCATCGAACTAAAAGTTTAAGTAATTATGTGAAGGAAAGATTAAGTATTTATTCTAGTTGACTGCTAAGATGACTGCTTGTTGCATGCATCTAAACACATGTGAAGATCTTGCTTAGTTTATTGTCACCCTTGCGGGTCTTGTCATACTAGTCTTTAGGTTTCAAGACTTGTGAGGAGAGTAGTTGAACGGAAACGATTTTCTATTACATTAGCGGCCGTACCTACGCCGAACACATATGATTATTTCTTTCACCAAATCGACTGTCACTGGATAAACACTCTGAGAATTACCGCAGATAAAATTAGATGTTATTAATTGATGGGCAGGTCTTAGTTGGTACTAGGTTAATAAAGAAAGCATTTACATCCGAAGCTGCGGGCAATTCATTTCCGGGACATAAAAAAGTACGTCTGACTTTGAAAATATTAGGGCATTCGATAATTTCGATTTTGCTTGTAACGCACTATTTATCGTAACCCTTTGCCAATCATATATGGCTATTTCGTTCACATGTCGTAAGTGTAGCTAGGAACGGCAATTCGGTCTCTGTCTCGATAGGAAGGAAGGTGCGAAATATCTTGTGACTCTACAAGGAGAGTGAATAAAAATCATTATTACGAGTTATGTAGGAAATTCATCGTGTAATTAATCCCTCGATCAATTTATTAGTAGGATCGTGTTAATAGGGGAATATATGCTACCATATTTAAGCAACATATATTAGTGTAATTAATTAATTAACAGAAATGCTTACGAGACCATCTTTAATCTATTACGAGAATAACAACATGTTTTAGGCCACAAAAAAATAACATATAACAAATAATTATATTTTGTTGCGGGATCTACTCTTCGAGAATTTGTGGCTGACAACATTCTTGTTACTCTCAAAGTACAATAGCCTTAAGACCGTTATGCTAACAAAGTTCGTTGATTAATCTATTAATCAAGTGCCCGATGTGGCAATCAATAATTCTTATAGCATTTCTTCCTTGCATGGACCGTTTAACCTAATTTAGATTCGTACTAAGGATATTAAAAGAATAAACCCACAGCTGCACAATACCAATCTTTTTTTTTTTTTTTCAAGCTGGTGAATCCCAAGTTCCCGAAGCTAAAAGGCTAGAAAACCATGTAACGTCAAATCGCAAATCTCGTGATCATGGGCGAACCCTAATTGGAAAGAAATAAAGAAGCTGCAAGGAAAAAGCTGAAAAGCAAGAATGCTTGTAATAAATTTTTTAATTATTATCAGTCTGATCTGAGGTTTAGTGAGGGAGTGATGTGCCCCGGCAAGCAAGCAACCTTTTTCTGACAACAAATCCAGGTCATCATCTCTCTCTCTCTCTCTCTCTCTCTCTCGGAGACTTCTTTTTATACGCAACCTCGAGATCACACCGCAGCGTCAAGACTCTCCAGCCATGAGAACGTCTCTCTCTCCATCTCCCTCCACCATGCCTCCAGATCTGGACCTGCCCAAGATCAGAGTACCCACTTCCTCGGTGGGCGCCGCTGTCGACGACGACGAGGCATCGGGCCGCGGCGGCAATGCGGGCGCAGTCCAGATCGCGAGCGACAGCGAGTGCAGGACCCCGACATCGAGGGAGCACAGGATCCAGGCGGCTGCGACCTGCCCACCGGCCCCGCGGAAGCCCCAAGCCACGCCCTCGCGGAAGAGGCACGGGTTCTTCTTCGACGCGGCGAACAGCGGCGAGGTGGAGGGTTTCTTCCGGAGCTGCGAGCTGGCTGTGCGCTCGAGAGGCGAGGCTCGCGGTGCGGTCGTGAAGAGGAGGTACCTGAGTAGCGGCGTCGTGGTCGCAATTCTCTGATCAATTCTTTTATCCTTTCTCTCTGGGCCAAATTGTTATTATTTCCTCGTGATTCCAATTTGTTCATATCGAATATCAAACGTGTAATCTCGTTACCAGATGTTGCTGAATGTAAGTATATAGAGATCCGTAAAACTCTACTCTCTCTATCTGATCTAGGTTTCTACGTACAATGTGTGTCTGTTAAAATGTTCTTGTTCTTTGCTTTTTTGGTTTGTGTGAACTTGGTTTTGCTGTGAAGTTCTGCTTACAGAATGAATCTTCATTTCGATCTTTGTCGCGCGTTAAGCTCGAATTTCGCCATTGGTTTCGAGCTAGGAAATCTGACATTTTCAGCTTTATTTACACTGAATAATTCAGGAGGAAATAAGCATTTGAGCTGGTCATAATGATGATGATGATTTGATACTAGTCCTGAAAATGGCATCAACAAGCCTGTCATCAATACACACTTGCCATCCATCCCCGTAGCTTGATAATGTCTTCTTCTTTTTTTTTTTTTTTTTTTTTTGAGATATTTCTTGCGAATATCGTCTGCTAGATCATAGCCGAGGGAGTGAAATTATAAGATTCATAATACAAAGCCCTAATCTAATCGACCACCCAACATATCGAGAGCTGTAGTTTTAAAACATGTAATTTGTGTTGTTTAACAGCATGATTACCGCACAAAAAATAGTTACAGTGCAGCTACATTTATATCAAAATGGATAGTTATTACTCCAGCTCGAAAGCATAATTGGGGACCCAAACATCTAGATGTCATTTTTGTGAAATTGACCTAGCTCTCCTAGACCTTTACAATTTGTACAACCATGTCTTAAATATTTATCCGAAAGTGCAATCACGAGTCCTTAACCTTTCAATCGGCGCAACCAAATCCTAAGCATCAATTCAAGTGCAATCCAGCCCTAAATTCACACCGAAAATTGCAATTTCAAGCTATCGGGTCCCCGTGGGCAATTTTGGTGCCATGTAAATGTATAAACATTAATATTAACCGAAAGAACTTGATCTCACTTTTTCAAAGGGTCAATGACTTAAATTCATCAATTAAAAGGTTTGAAGCTCTATCTTAAAGGAGAAAATTGCAAAAAAAAAGTCAGAAACTTATTGTTGCGATGTCAATTTAGTCCTAAAAATTTTGACCAATTTAATCCTACACATTTTGACGATTTGCCAATGTTTCGGCCGAAATTCGCTGATGTAGACACTGGTCATCCTACGTGGCACAATAAGCACCAACATAGATAATTTTTTGCATCTTTTTCAATTTTTTCTGAGTTCTCTATAAATATTTTGATTTCTTTCTTTTCTTTCTTTTTTTTCCTTCTTCCTTTGCGACCGGCCACATGCGGGAGCTCGGGAGGTTGAACCTTGCCAAAAAAATTATAAAAATTTCAAAAAAATTTAAATAAGCCCAAAAAATTAACCACATCAGCATCATCGGCTTCCATGTCGGTGATTTCCGGCCAAAAAGTATTTGAAAGGGTTACATCGGCAAATCATCAAAAAGTTTAGGAATAAATTGATTAAATTAAAAAGTTTAGAATAAAATTAACCGTACAATAGGTTTGGATTTAGTACTTTTTTTTTTTGTGATTCTCTCGTCTTATAGTGCACTTTTTCTTTGTAATGATAAGATGCCCCCTAGATTTGTTAGAGGGGTATCTAGGTCCCTTCACTATGGATTTTTTTTTTTCGGAGATGTAAATATTGAGTTTCAAAACTGGTGGAGCAAATCAAGATGAAGATAAAAATAAATAGAGATGGTTTTTAAAATTCCCCCTTATTTTTAATTAGGCTACAATTTCCTTCAACCAAAGATGTCGGGAAACATAACCCTATTAAATAAGTTATGACAATATCCATGTCCAAAGTCCACCAATTCCTTAATAGTAGGAAGTCTTCTTCAACCAAGGATGGAGAAAAGAATCAAAAGGGAAGAGTTATCAAATTTTACATCTACTGGAAAAAAATGTTTGTAAACTTTGAATTTAGGTGATTAGTACACCTATCTAATTTACTGTCTTAAAAGGTCGACAATATTGCGTACAATACATTTAATGAAAAAATCGATTATATAATTTCGAAAAATTAGTCAACAAAAAATATATTGACAATAATTTATGCCTAACTATTTTCATGTATGATGAAATTATTTTTCATTCATTCATTCTTGTAAGCGATACATACAATCATTTTTCAGAAAATATTTTCCAAATTTTGAATTTTTCGTAAAACAAACGCATCATAATTTCTCTTCTCTCTCCATCACCCCCCCCCCAAGTTTCCCAACCATCGGTCTCCATCTTTAGCAATAAGTCTAAGCTAGCACCGCGTTTAGTAACCCCACCGTCATGTGCATCTGCGAAGACTAGTGAAACCGAAAGGTTTTGATATCCTGTATTATGAGAAACGTTTCAGCCTGTAAATTACGCACATAAATTGAGGAATTACAGATGAACATCTCATTGAGTCACTTTTTCTTTGGGCATTGAACACACCTAATATTAGAGATACTAAGACTTCTTACACGTTTACGAAATGGTGTGTCCAAATTTGAATTTGTTTTTCGATTGAGTCAAGTATAAAATACATGGGTCCCACTAATTGAAACACCCAATCAAAACTTTCCACTTCATTTTGCAAATATTGTGTATAATAAGAAATCTTAGTTTATCCTTATTCATAAATAAGGAGATCTCCAGTAGAGGTAACCTCTTTTACGTTGGACTCCCATAATTCAAGTGCTATTGACACTATATTATAGTAAATTAGTAATCGTATTGTATAGTAGACGATATTTCTTGAACTTTAAAATTCCATCAATTCTTTCACGGCGGTGAATTCAACAAAAGAAAGAGAGCAAATTTATTATGTGAAATTTAAAAAAAAAAAGAACAAAAAAGGTTTACCAAAAAAAGAAAAGAAAAATTTTGAAGTATGGAAGAAGCATGACCATCGACCTCTCTTCCCTTCCTTTACACGGCTCTGTTCCCTCCTATTTCTTCATTCTCCTTTCTCGCTCCTCGTGCAAGCGGAAGCTGTCCGTGCTGGATTTCTTCGATGTTGTGAACCGCCCTGAGGTTGACACTTCATTTGAACTGGCCGCCGCCGCTGCCGCCGCCGCCGCCGCTGGAGTTTTCGAAAGGAGACTGCCTCTACTCTACAAGGACGGTGGCTCAAATATCAAAATTCATTGGTCAGCTGTATTTATCACACACTCTGCAATGTACACCACCACATCCCCGTTATTCCCTTTGACAATTCAGTGTTGAGTGTTAACCCCGGCTTTGGGATCGATTACCACGCATTATTTTAATAAATTATCATTACTATTCTTGTTTTACTTGTTAGAGAGAGATAAAGAGAGATAGCCTCTTAATTTAAGCCCAAAATAGGGGAAACGCTTTTATGACGATCCGACAAGATCGTCGGTTATTTCTGATTATAAATCCATATACCATCACTGCATGTTTTGCATAAAACACTCGTTAATTGAAAAATTATAATGTTATAAACAACGACAATACTGTCAGATTGTCATGGTAGTAGCTCCTCCGGAATAGATGTAATGTGCAACATCATGTTAATTCGTGACATAAAACCAATTAGACCACTCCGATCCCCAGACCTTGATCTAATTAAAATAAGTTCACCCACCAAACTTAATTTGCGGACCCTATGTGATAATCACTCCACGTCAACGCTAACAAATGGAAAATCAAAATAATTGTAATCGGCCCTATTCTAAACTCATTCAATGCTACGAAATCTTGAAATATTATACGTCCACGATCACTAACCCACAGAGCTCTCATTACGTTTAAAAGAAGCCGGAAAACTGAATTTCTTTACAATTAGGTAAAGTTCTTTCTTTCTTTCTTTTTGTTGGTATTATGGCCAAGGCGATCCACATGTTAATTACATATAATCGCACATTGCTCGGATACGTAGTTACAGTATGAATCGCATATGTATATATATTCTCCACCAAATAATTGACTTGAGATTTCGAATTGGACCTTCTACTGCTAAACATGAAAAATGCAATAAAAAAAAAACACTTTGCCATAAACTTCCATAAAAACCAATTCATACTCGTCATATCGATGTGCATGTTCGTGGGATTGTCCAACATGGACTAGAGAATTAAGTTGCCCTCGCTCTGGCTTCAATTCCACGTATCGGATCTCTGCTTTTAAGTCCTTTTAGACCACAATGGGATGAAGGGTAGAGTAGCTAAACGAAGACGGGTCGTAGGTAATTAAGCGCACTAAATCATCGTCTAATGACCGATTCAACTCTCCAAAAAGGAAGAAGATTGTGGCGAGCTTAAGGAGTACTCATCTTAAGCGTATCTTAACTTTAACCGGAATAAAGAGCATCGTCACCACCTTGACACCTTCTTCCTCGTAAAGCTGTGAGTTACCATGAGAGAGAGAGAGAGAGAGAGAGAGAGAGAAAGATGCTTTTGCCGATAGAGGAGTCGATGTCACGGAAAGCATCCAACATGAAGATCGGCGAGATGCGGGTACGAGGAAAACTGCCTTCACGGTCCACAAAAAAGGGGGACTAGTGTTATCCCTTCTTACACAAGTCACATGTGGGAGCTTAATGAAAACATCTCATTTAGTTTTTTTTGTCGGTCATCGGCCGAGCCGGCCCTCATGTCTAACGTGGAATCTGAGCTCACCGTAGCGAAGGAGTACGTGTTTTCGGGCTAACCCGGGTTTTGATGTAGTGTACTTAGGGATTAATGTATGTTTCTATATCGCAGAAATATTATAAACCCTTTTCTGTATGTATGTGCCTCGGGAAAAAGCTTGTGCTACATTTCCGTCGTAGTGTCACTTTCTTGGTTTCCATATCTGCAAAGGAATCTTACTGTTACTATTCCCATCGGTAAAATGATCACCTGCAGATCCACTTCTCTTGATTTTCCATTGCTTTCCGGCATGATGATGAATTGACATGGGATGCTCGTGCGGCGCTTAATGTCATCGAATCATAAGTTGTGACGGACGAAATATAAATTTAGGGAGAGAGAGAGAGGGTAGTATCGCAAGTGATCGACGAAGATGCGACGACTCTTGCTCGGCAATAGGGATCCAATGTCCCCCTTCCGGAGAGAGAGAGAGAGAGAGAGAGAGAGAGATCATTGACATGACACTCATCTTGGCAAGGGCTGCGACTCTTTGTCGTCGGCTGTGGCCACGGTCCTAGTTCCCTTCTCTTGCTATCTAAGTTTCTCCGGGCCCTTGTTGGGGGTCGCCGGAACTCTTCGAGCGACAATAAAGCAATCACAACCCTAGCCCTCTCACTGGAATTTCGGACATGGCACCGCATCAACGTGACATGTTATATTCTCACCATGTCGAGTCTTCATGTCATTTAATTTGACTGTATCTCCATGGTGGATGATAGAAAAGGCTTGACTGCACTGGACCAAAAAAGAGCAAGGACTCCGTTGCATGATAAATAAGATAAAAAGACCAAAACCGATCGAACAGGAAAAAAAAAAAAAAAAAGCGACCCTAAAGGACTAATTGCACTTAGCCTTGCAAAAAAAACATTAAGTTAGTGATAATTATTCGCTAAAAAACAAGGGCGGGAGGGGAAGGCCACCCGTAATTGCCTTAGGGCTTATGCCACAACAAGAACGGTTATAAACATGAGAAAACTCGGGGGAAAATTCAAATAAGGGCTTTAAATGCTCTTATTTTCTCAAATAAAGGCCTAAAGTGGACATTGTTTCAAGTAAAAGCATAAAACACCCTCATTGTTTCAAAAAAGAATCTGGTCAAAGGATATTTTCATCATTTACTTTTTTAATTATTTTTATTTTTTTCTTTTTTCTTTCTACCCTTCCCCTACCCTAGCCATTGCCAAGCCACTGGCATCGGGCGAGGGCGAGGGCGAGGGCGAGGGTTGCTCTCGCCGAATCTTACGAAGGTCCCCTCTCCCAACGCCGGCCCAGGCAAGGCCTCAACATTGGTTTTACTGGCCACTTTCTTTAATCGGCCCGTGGTGAAGTGTGATTCAAGTGTGTCTTTAGCGGGCAGGGGGCCCCTCGTGCTACGTATCTCCGTGACTCTGTTGTTCTTAGCGTTGCTGTTGTTGGTCTTGGGGCTCTTGTTCAGACATGGCATTGACCACATGGTGGGCATGGTTGTTCGTCTCAGAGGATGAGACGAAGAAGACAACGTGGGAGACTCTTGAGACGGGAGAAGAAGATAGAGGGGGTTGGGGGTTCTCAGCTGGGCTGGGCGAGCGACCCTCACCCGATGCTGGCGACTCTCGCTTGACGCCAGTGGCCCGATGATGGCCAAAGTCAGGAGAGAGAAAAAAGGAAAGAAAGGAAAAAAAATCGAAAAAATTAAATAACAAAAATGTCATTCGTTCATGCTCTTCTTTGAAACAAGGTCCATTTTATGCCTTTATTTGATAAAATGATAGCACTTCAAGCACTTATTTGAAACTTTCTCGAAAACTCGCAGCACTCACTCCAAGACAAATAATTGGTCCATGTTAGAGGAAATTCTCTTTTATATAGTTTTGCTGGGAAAAGTATCAAAATAGTCATAAACATATTGCATTGGTACTAATTCAGTCATGAACCTTTTAATTTGATCAATTTAGTTCTAAATATATTTGAATTGATACCAATTGAATTCATCCAATCAATTTTGGTCGAAAATCGCCGACAAGGTCGCCAAGCATCTTACATGGCATGATCGGCGCTAACGCTCGGATCAGTTGCCTTGCCTAGCTCGGGGGCAAGGGCTTTGCTGCATTAAACTTATTAAAAAGTCCACGCAAACACCGGCCGTGTCACATAGAACGACCGATGTTCACGTCAACGATTTCCGACCAATTTTGACCAGATGGAATCAATCGGTACCAATGCAAAAATATTTAGGACTGAATTGATCTAATTAAAATGTTTATGATCGAATTAGTACCAATGCAATAGGCTTATGAATTTTTTTGGTACTTTTTCCTAGTTTTTCATCAAAGTTGTCCGAAACATCGAAAGGAACAGTTTTCAATACTATGCAAACCCTAGGTGACGAGAAAACCGGAAAACATCCCTAAGCAATGAAGAAGTCTGGGAAAATAAACAAGAGCCTGAAACGACGGGAAGCATGGAGATAAAAATTGAAAAGTGCCCCCAAAATTACTGCAAATGAGGATTTGGAGGCTCTGAATGAACTTTTTCGAATTGGTATTTTGGAGTCCGTAGCTTTTCTTGGGTCCAAACCGATTGGCCGTCTTCTTATGCGTCGTTCAAACTTTTATCTTCGGCTCACCTATTAGATTTCTGCCTATTTGAACGCCCTAGGAGAATCATCGGCAATCTTGTCTGTGTCCACTTACCTTAGGGACTTCGTGCCTACCATACTATGTTCGGCTTGCGGATCCTCCAAGATGTTGCATCATCCCAAGCGGACCACTGTACCACCGATCCCTAAAGAGATGTTCTCGAGATGCGTTAGGCCGTCCTTCCGAAGTACCAATTGGGTACGAGCGACCTTTAGTGTGGGGTTGGCTCAAAGTTTAATTCCCGAGCTTGCAGTATGTGAACCTCTGACCATCTTAAAGGGAAACCATCTTAAGCCCTCGTCGAGTTGAACTTCTACCTTGGTAGCAAAGTTTATAGTCGAGAGGAAACCGCCACGCACATAAAATCACCGTAAGTCCCATGAGGCGGGGCCAAGTTTAGGGGTATTGCCCAAATGCGGGCCAAATGGCCATCGATTCAGGTGCAGGCTCTCTCAAGCTCATGCCTCGCGTAACATTGGATTTTCGTTTAAAGTTCTTTTAAGCATAAGCATTTCTAGAAGTTGATACCGGTCGAGATGCGAGAGTGTCGTTTCGATTCATACACATGCCAAAGATTCTAAGTACAGGAATTTGATTATGCTAAACATCTAATTAGTGCCCTTTCGGTACCTCTAATTAATTAGCTGTTTACCTAAATGATCATGCAATCTTGATTTGTCAATTGATCCTAAAGGTATCAAAGCCGATTCTAAATTGTCATGCGGGTGTTAGGTTGTTTTCCTTAATGTGTAAACAAGTCCTAATCTAATCTAGAAAATATATTAACACGTAATTTATTGAAAAGCGGTGCAATTAAGTAAACACTCAAGCTATTGAAAGCAACTAGCTAAAAGCGAAGAAGTAGAAACCCAATACGACGCTCTAATTTAACTAGAACCGCCCTGGACCATCACGGGACTTCGAGTTCTTGGCACCATCTCGATGTCGATTTCATTTGACATTCAACATACATTCAATAAAGTAGACAATCGGTGAAGTTCATTCAATCAAACAAGAACTCGATTCGAGAAGCCAAGTTAACTTATGCAATTCGATCAACCCCACGACCATATAATTCATCTAACAGTTCGTTAATTAATGTTGACCACAACTGGCCTCCCCTTGCGTGCATAAGGCAGCAAACTAGTAATGTTAACCCATAATTAAATTCTAACCACTCTCCTAATCTACTCATCGAAAGGTAGGCATCGAGTCCTAACATTCATCTAGCGATCACATGCAAATCTCACTAAGTCATACAAATTAGGTTTGGGAGGTTCGATACAATGCAAAAGACCCATTCACTATCTCTTCAAAGGCTTCCCCTTCTGTACCTACTCCACAAGATCTCTCTCCTTTCACTCCCTCTTCAACAGGATATGATCCTTTTATATAGAAAGCAACCAACAATCAATCAAATAAAAGCAGTAATTAGACTAAATTTTCTTATTTTTAATTTTCGATTATTTTATTAATCTTTACAGAATTAATTCAACCTATTTTAGAACCAGACCCGGGTCGGGTTCTCGGACCCGGATGGGGTCCTTGGAGAGAGAGACCGACCCGGACCTGATCCTTCTATCTAGGGCCCATTTCTACTTAAACCCACAATCAAATCTAAGCCCACTATTTCGTCCAGCCCAATAACCAAAGCCTCCTGAAGCCCTAAACTAAACTAAGCCCAATCTCAAATTTGGCCCGAACTGAAAATCAAAGCCCCCAAGCCATGAACCCAACCTTCAATCTCAGCTCCTCCGCTACTGGACCGAGGTTCCTTCAAGCCGATCATGAACCAACGATGCCCGGCCGAGTCTCCGCCAGGCCCCTATGAAACCGACGACAGCATCCCCACCTGACCAGGCTCGATCTCCGGCGGGGTAACGCTCGAAGGGACGGAGTTGACGCACGCTCACCCCCTCTTGCTCGGCCTCCCTTTCACCTCCAGTCTCTCCTTCTCTGTCTGTGGCCTCGCACCCTCAATGGCGTCCGCCTTTTTCTGTTTGTGAGCTCCTCGGCTGGACGTGGCACATTCAGGGAGACGGGCTGGGCCGGGAAAAATGTGGGTAGGGAGCTGGGCTGGACGAGGCATGGGGAAATGAGGGAGTTGGCCCAGGGGAATGGGAGCTGGGCCCGGAGAATGGCTGAGAAGGGGGGCTGTACTGAGGAAATATGTGTGCCCGACTTGTTGGCATAATTCATGTGTCACTGTTACAATGTACAGTTTACATTTGTCTAGTCCAACCGTCTTGTAAGCGCTTGGGGAATGTCTAAAAAATCTCAATCGAATTTTAAGTTCTCTAAGTAGAAAATTATCCAGAAAGCCCTAAACTTATTGTACGGTGGACCAATTTAGTATTAAACCTTTGATTGCGTAGTTTTAGTTCCAAACATTGTCACGATGTGCCAATTTAGTCGATTTGCCAATTTAGTTATTCCGGCCAATTTTAACTAGAAATCGCTAAAGTGGACGTTGATCATCCTACGTGACACAATTGGTATTGATGTTGATAATTTTTTACATTTTTTAAAATTTTCTAAATTTTTTAAAATTTTTTTTATTTTGTTTACCTTTTTCCTCTGTCGGTCATCGATGAGTCGGCAAACCACCATAGGCAAGGGCTGGCAAGGTCAACGACTTTGCTGGGTCTGGTGAAGCTCAACGCCATCCAGCTTGCCAAAGGCTGGCAACAATAGAGGAAGAAGATAAGAAAAAAAAGGAAGAAAATTAAAAAAATTAATACTTATAAATATATATGTAATTCAGAAAACTTATAAAAAATGAGAAAAAATTGTCCACTTAAAGACCCGCAATCACGTAGGACGACTAGAGCTAACTAGACCACCATGTCAACGATTTTCGGCCAAATTGGCCAAGATGACCGTTAAAAGATTTATAACTAAATTGACACAATTGAGAGGTTCTGGATTAAATTGGCCGTTGTACACTAAATTTAGAACTTTTTGAACAATTTTCACCATCCTTTTTATGACTTACTCATCGATAATCAACTAAGGTTTTCTTTGTCATAGAAAACATTTTCCTCGCTTTTTGGCGTTTGGATCTCTTAGGAAAATGAGCCAATGAAAAATGTTACCCTAGTCAACGGAAAAGATTTCCTACCAAAGCTGAAGTTTAGGAAAATGATTTCCTCTTTAAAAAACGAAAATCATTTTTCGGGGTTCTTGGCACCCATGCCTTAGTCCATCTAGGCCGAGGCCCAAACCCTAGCACCCATGCCCAAGTTGCCGACTTTTTAGCCCTGGAACGGGATTCTGAAAATTTTTTATAAGAAAATGTTTTTTAATATTTGTTATGTTAGTTTGTATTTTCTTTTCTTTTCTTTATTTTTCCTTTCCTTCTTCCTTCACCGATTGCCACGCTAGCCAACATCGCCATATTCAAAGAGCTCAAGTCTTGCCCGAGGCCAGCGTGGTTGACCCTTGCGTATGGTTGATCGTTGAGGCTCGGCGACCTGCCACAGGCACCGGCCAACCTTGCCAAATCACCGGGCTCAAGCCTTGCTCGAGGCTAGTGAGGTCGACCCTCGCCTGTGGTTAGTCCTAGACCATCGTCAAGGCCTGGTTACTTAAGGAGGAAGAAGGAAAAATAAAAAGAAAGAAAAAAAATTGAAGAAAAAGTTTTGAAGCAATTTCTTCACAAAGAAACAACACTAGGATGTGATTCAACGAAGAAAACCATTGAAATAATTAATGGTGGAAGCAATTTACATTATAGTTGTGTATGTAATAGTTATTTTAGCGGATGTTGGATATTCAAATATTACAGTTTATTTGGTACCATACAAAGGAATTGGATATCATTTGATGGAGTTTCGACGAAGTCTACATCTACAGGTTATTAAGAAGTGTTTAACCCTACCCATTCCTAGTTATTATCGGAAATTGAGCGAGTCTTTGGCATGTTTAAAAAGAAGTGGACTTAAAGAATATGTCAAGTTATACACATGAAAAGCAAGTGGAAATAATGAGAGCGGTAATGATATTGTACAATTATTTGCGAAGAAATCTCGTGAATGATACTCATTTTGCGAAAGCTTATTTTAGATCTCAATTATGGATGTATATTTCACCTTGAGGATGTAAATGAGGGGCTGGTGCTATAAATGATAATACATTTCTTACACGGCACATTTACTTGGTTAAATAGACATGAGTTTAGAAAACATATAAGAATGCTTGCAATTTTTCAGGACAACGTATTTTTTTTTCTCGGATCATATATGACCGTACTTTACCATAATGAAATTACGATCTTCTTTATTGAGAAAAAGAGTCCAGTAATTCTTTTCCATTTGATTTTTTTTTTGCAGCTAAAACAGAAAATTTCGTTTTCCCTTCAATTTGCGAAATTCATTAGTACATTATTTGTACATTGTTCTCAACATTGGGACCGTACAAGTCACGGGTCATTGCCCTTTTTAAGTTCGAAACAAACAAATAATAATAATAAAAATAAAAGAAAGAGAGGTTTTAATTCGTCATAACACACGACCTCCTAAAATTCGTTTCTATCGAAACTTTGTCAATTGCGATTTTACCAACATATCGAAACCGTTCGGATTTTTTACTCAAAGGTCTTTCCGGGACGCTCTCTCGAATGTTAGCCTTAAAAGAAAGCACGATCATGAAAATGACAAAAGAGAATAAAATCGGGACCCGTTGGTCTCCCTCTCCCACTTTTCTGTGACCTTAAAGGCAAAAGGACACGTTACACGAGAGGTTCATTCATCCCACCCATATTCCGATCAGTCGAATCAATCTAAATCTATCTTTTATCCTTGTACCCATATATATATATTAATCGTAAGTTACAAAATCGCATATTCTTCTCTGGGCACGCATGATAATGATACCACTTTCGGTGTTTAGGAATTAATTTCTGATCGGAAGTTGATTTTTTCGCTTTTTCTTAGAAGCAGAAGTTGATTTATCTGCTTCTACTCCAGAAGTTATTTCTGATCAAAGAAATTAGTTTGGTAACGGTTGAAAATTTTTACATCTTAAATATTAT
Source organism: Rhodamnia argentea (assembly GCF_020921035.1). Taxonomy (NCBI): domain Eukaryota; kingdom Viridiplantae; phylum Streptophyta; class Magnoliopsida; order Myrtales; family Myrtaceae; genus Rhodamnia; species Rhodamnia argentea. The sequence continues at coordinate 6,013,715 of NC_063158.1, forward strand.
TAATGCAAAATATTATATGAGAAATTATTATCGGCGGCCGAAAATTTCTACTTTATTAAAAAAAAAAATTAAATTTCTTTTAAATATAATTTTTATTGGTAAAATATTATTTAATTTTTTAAAATAAAAAATTATTATTTATTTTTTTACTCCATTTGCCGTCGCTGCGATCACGGCGAAGATAAGCGGTTAGCGGCGATCATGACCGGCGAAGATTGGCGGTGGGCGGCGGTTGGCGTAGGTCGGCGGTGGTTAGCGACGGCGGTGATCGATGGTCACGGGAAGTGATGGCTTGTGGCCAGCAGAGGTCGATGGTGGCGGCTGGCTCACCGGGGAGGTCGGAAGGTGGCGGCCAACGGAGGTGTGCGGTGGGCAAGGGCGGACTATGGTCGTAGGTTGGTGGTGGTCGTGGGCGGCGGCCGGTGGAGGTCGGTGACGGTTCGCGGCGGCGGAGGTTGCAGAGGTGGGTGTGATCGAAAAGGGGGCGATGACGCAATAAAAAAAAGGATGATGCGAGAAGTACTTCTTGAGTTGGAGAAGTTATTTTTTTTTTAACTTATCAAATTGGGGAAAAAAAATAACTTTAAAAATGGAAATTTCTTTCAGAAGTAAATTTTTTTACCAAATGGATTTTTGTTTCAAAAGTTATATTATCAAACGGATTTCTACTCCAGAAGTACTTACGGAGCAGAAATCCACTTACGTAAGTGTTGTCATGCGCATCCTTAATTATTCAATTTTACTAAAATTCAAACATCAATATAAGAAATATGATTATAAGATAATATTTTTATCTATCGTCAAATTGACGGCACGATGTGAGTCATAAAAAAATAAATAATAAATAATTACAAATTATTGTTGGATCCACTCGTTTAGAAATTTGTGATTCATAATTGTTCTTACGGTATTACGCTAGTAAAGTCCGAGAATTTTGCGAGAAGGGAACTCCCAAATACGTGCGTGAACTCATGAGACGGAGAACCTTCCAACAACTTAGAAGTGGAGGGAACAGTAAAAATCTGCAAATGGCCGCCATTGACTCCGCCAAGACTTTTGCCAAAAGAGAAAAAAAGAGAGAATGAAGTCTTTTTCCCGAGCTCTTTTTCATTGGACCTTCCTTCACAAGTTGCCTCTGGGAGAGAGAGATACATCATCGGAAGCCCACGCGTTCTTCGTTACCGGGCTCTTCACATTCCACTCGGTACGCACAGAGACGCGCGCGCCTTTGTCTCTGGTCGAGCTCTCGACCGGCGTGTGGGAATCAGCAGTGCGCGATCACGGTCCGAGCTCGAAGCGGCTCAGCCACGACGATGACGAGCAGGGACGTGGGGTCGCCGTCGTCGGGAGCGGTCTTGGGGAACGTGTACGTCGCGGTGGGGAGCGATGCCGCGGAGAGCGAGACGACTCTCTTGTGGGCACTTCAAAACTTCGGAGGGGAGTTCAAATATTGCGTCCTGCATGTCCGTCAGCCTGGTAATTTCTGTGTCCCGTGAGCTGAAAAAGATGCTTCCTTTGGAAAATTTTACTTTCGTCTCTGTTTCTGTTGTTGGGTCTCTTCTGGGTGAGTGGAAATTGCGGGGTTCTGTGAATAGCGGCAAAGTTCAGGTGTCGTGGATGAAATAAATTTACAGGGCAAGTATTGGTCAATTTTGCATTAGCTGGTGACCTTGACCCCCGAGCTTTTGTTCCTTTCTATTTACATTATTGACGACACGAAACTGTCAAGTCAATTTCATTCTCGGAATGCGTATTGCTTGAATAAGTACTCGCTACACATAACAGCATTTGGAGATATGTAGGAGTTGGAGACTGCTGGAATATGGACTCTATTGTAGCATACTTGGGCTGCACTTGATCTTTTTGTGAATATAACTTTCTTGCTTACTTAGCAACAGAAAAAAACAGAGTAATGGGATAGTAGATATGGATATGGCAGTTTGGAGGTTGATCTCTCTGCACTTTCTCGTGGCAGATGTCTGCTGGTTGCAGGGATAATCTTGCACTGTGGAAGAATTTTGTTCAAGTCTCTTGCATATAATAGTGACTGCAGGTTTTTTATTATATGCGCACACTATTAGACCTCATTAAAAAAGATGGGTGGTCATACAATTTTGAATGTGACGATAACAGATGGCATCATGTTACTCTTCATCTCAAATGCGGTCTTTTTGGCGCGCTATCAAAATGATTCATGAGATAAATATGCTTTGCTCTATGCCTAGACTGACCACCTATCGCTCTCTTTAAGAAAACGAGAATGGCTTTTTCATTGTGATTTGCATTGCTAGTAGTTTTTCTAGTTAGTACCTCTTTCCTTCTGCGGCAATTATTCAACAGAATTTTTTCTTTGTTTGCAATTGGTGAAATCTCCTCCAGAATTTGCAATGCAGACTGTAAATGAGATTCTGGATGTGTACGTTCAGATGTGTAACCAAGCAAAGGTTCGTTTCTTCCAGTTCATGTGTTTGTTGATCGATTTATAAGAATAGATTAATCTTTCGCTACATTTGAAAGAAGACGGTTGCTTTCAGGAAGCAATTATGTGTAGTGTTTTCTTTTGGTTTGCAAGAAAGTTGAAAAGGAGGGATAAGTGCACCAGAAATCCAAAAGCTTGTCCCAAAAGTGAAATTGAAAATTTTCAAATGGTGCAATCAAGTTCTAAAATTTATCAAATTGGTGCAATCAAGTCGTCTGTTTAATCTGTTCAATTTAGTTTATGAAAAATGTTGACGTGGCTTTTTTTTTGGTTACTTTCCGTGACGCCCATCAAGCGCCACATCAGAAAATTCTTGAAAATTTAAAAGATAAATGATAAAAAGGATAAGAAATTTAAAAAAAAAAGAAAGGAGGTAAAAGATAAAAGAAACAGATTCCAAAGATCTTTCATCCCTTGTATACTACAAAGGATAGAGCATTTTGATGAAGGCCAAGGTTTCAACCATAGCAGCTATAGAACCCCACATTGTCCTCGCAAACTAGAAAGCCATGATTATCTCTACAAAGAACTCCAGTGGCACCTAGGAAGATTCGCCCAAGACAAGCCCCATCAATATTCACCTTTAAAATGTTAATCAGTGGACCTATCTGTAAGCAAAATTCGATTCTCTTACCGAGTACAATTTCCGTTGGGACTGACGGGGCTCAAACCCGCAGCTTCCGCCTTGACAGGGCGGGGCTCAAACCAATTGAACTTCAATCCTCAGTAAGTAAAAGTGTAGAGTATCAGCTGTCTGCCTAAACTAGAGGCAGTTATAGATGCTGTCTTTCCGAAAAACCATCCCTCTGTCTCTAAGTCTTTAGACATACCATAACACTGCAATGACTAAATCAACAAATGTTGAATCATCTTTGCTTTTCTGATCTCCACCACCCTGCTAGTTAATGGGTGACCCTCACCAGTGAAGCCGAGGACGGCGCAGCTGGGGCTAAAACTTTAGGCCATATAAATACAAAAGATTTTTTCCCACTTTCTTGAAGATTATTTTTCTTCCTGTTTTATCATATTGTCATATGATTTCTATTTCTCAGGGAAAGAGTTTGAATGGTTTGAGAATGAACTTGGGTTGCATTAAGCCTTTTTTACTTTTAATTGCACTTAATTAAGGTTTGAGAAAAGAAAAGGTAAAATTAGGAGAGAACTAACGGTCACGTAGTAAAGAGAAATAGGTGACCTTAGCTTTTTCCGTTAGCCAAATCAGATAGAGTTAACAGAGGGACTTCATTGCATCAATTTGACAAGTTTTAAGACTTGATGGCATTATATGAAAGTTTTATGACTCAATTGCACTTTTGTAACAAGTGTTTGTACTTCCAGTTGACTTATCCCCAAGGAAAGAAAATAGTAAACTCTCACTCTATTGAGTTATATGAAAGATGAGACGGTTTCTTTTGATCTTGAAATGATTGTCTTGAGTGGGGGACCCCATTACCATTGGTTCCTTTTGGGTTTAGAAAATTCAAATTAGTGAGGTGGAGTGATTTCTGTTGGCGCTCTCTGTAGATCAGAACTTTTTGATATTGAGAAGGTTAGCAGTCATATCTAATTGAAAATTGTGAACAATTATATATTGACAAATCCTGATGAGAGTCCATCATTGGAAAGTTTCTGAAAAAAATCTTTGCCTAGAATATTTTCCTTCCAGATTGTCATTGCGTATGATGCCATCATGAAAGGAATATTGAGAAGAATACAATCAAACCATCGGAAACATCATTTTTGTTACTTAGTCCTGATTCTTGTAACTTGTGCTTCCCAAATGCTGCTTCCTTTGCCAGGTTTCTTCGATGAAAATATATGCTGAGATGCAGGATGTAGGACAAGGGATTGTCGAACTTATCGAGCAGCATTGCATCGGGAAGCTCGTTATGGGTGCAGCAGCGAATTGTCACTATATTGAGTAATAACTTATGGTCTATCTTTATTCGCAATAGTGGACTGATTAATAATGCTCATTGAATTATGGACTTAATGGGGGGTTTTGTTTTGGGATGCAATGTTTTCTTCACTTGACTGTTGTCACTGATGCTGTAACGCGTGCACAATCTTGGACAATGCTACATAGGTTCTCCTATTCTGCTAAATGAGTCAGTGAATGAGCAGAAACCATTGCATTGAAAATTGTGACCACCCCTAAATTCATAATGACAAATATGGCTAACAAAGTGGCCAGAAAGAGATCTATTTATGAGTTCTTTTACCCATTGAGTGGATAGTTTGGCTTGTTGTTTGTTTATTGATCCTTTTTCTTGCTACTGCTTGTGGTAAAAGTCTGCCTATTTTAGATGATCGCTACTTAGCTCAAGCTCTTGTGTTACTTGATGTAATTATGGAGTTGACAGCAAAAAGTTTTACTGAGATGAATGCTGTATTGTCACTCGTTTATTGACATAAATATTGAACCTGTAGGGGCATGGCACAGCTTAAATCTACAAAAGCAATGTTTGTGAACGAGCATGCTCATCCATCCTGTGAAATTTGGTTTATCTGCAGAGGGAATCCAGTTTACTTGAGGTATGCATACCATGCTGAACTTTAACTGCCACACATTTAGATATCTTGTAGAGTTGAGCAGTCAAGCTGTTCCCATTTTCTTTCAACACATTTGGTTGCGGTGCTTTATTATTAATCTTTTGACATAATGTCCAACATGGTATCAGAAATTGGGTTTTCGAGCCCCATTTCCAGTCCAATTGGCTTATGGGGATGAATTCAGGGCTTAGAATCCATCTGTGTTCTTGGGTGGGCTAAGATCGATTTCATGTTATTGACCAAACATCATGAGTTTTAAGTTTTTTCCAGAAGAAACTTATGAGTCGACTTGGTAAATAAATTTAGCACCTGGCTCTAAGTAAGGCTTCCCCATGTAGGATTATTATATTAGAGATAGTTGCTTGAGTTTATTCTACAAATTCTGACTGACTCAAAGTGAATATGTTATGAAGCTAATGCAAATTGCCAAACCTGAATGTCAGGGAAAGTAGGTCAGGCACCTCTTATTCGGATATTGTGACATCATCACAACCAGTGAGCTCCCATGTTCAATCTGGACAGAGTACTCCAGGTTCAGATAATTCTGCATCTGACTCTAGCGAAGTTGTAGATAATCTAGGCTTGGTTCAGTTTGACGGTATTGAAAGGAGCGACCATAGCTCAGAAACAAATCAGGTGCCTGCTGTTCATCAGCCTCCATCTAGTGCAGCCGTAAGGAAAAAAAAACCCTCTACTCTTTTATTCGGCTATTCTTCTATTCAGGTTAATTAGCTGGTTTCATAAGTGGCGTAACCCAAATATATTTATTTCCCAACAGGAAAGAAGTAACAGTGGGAAACTCTGTGAACAACTTGACAGAGCAATGTCAGAGGTCACAAAGGCAAAAACGGAGGCACTTGAAGAGTTGATTTGCCGTCATAAAGCTGAAAAAGCTGCAATTGAGGCTAAGCGCAAAGTAAACTTCTTGATATGAAATCTGGGGATGATTCCTATGTTTAAACATGTTAACACAACTAGGCACCGTGAGTTCTTTTAATGTCTTTTTCAATTTCGTGGCTGGTGCTTGCCATGGCTATGTCATAAATAGGGAGCAGTATATATGCGTGAAAATCTGGGAGTTTTTCCTAAGGGTGAGTAAATCGGACCACCTGAACCGAGACCGCCGGGACCGGACCGGGACCGCCCGGACCGGACCAGGACTGGCGGTCCGGTTCCCTGTTCTAGGGGCATAAAACCGGACCGGACCGGGAACCGGACCGCTGCCCTCTAGATGCCAATGACATTGCTCTAGCCATGAAATTTCTGGATGCTCTTCACCACCAATTCATTACCGGTCCATGTTCTTCTTTAGATCAAAATCCATGTTATATGGCTTCGCCTTGGGATAAAGTTATCACTTGGCAAAATTGATCTTGTACAGGAAAAGTTGGCGTTACTCAACCAAGTGGAAGCAGCAAAACCTGAGCTCGAGGTTGAGAAGTTGAAGTGCAGATCGAGAGACATAAACTAATGACGAAAGGTGCCATATTAGGTTGAAGTTGAACAAACATCTAAGTGTGGAATTTTGATGGTTGATGCATCAGTAGCTGAGAATATAAATCGGTTTATGAGCGATCTGACATTGATAGCTGAATGAACTCACAGAAGAGATAGTTTCACATGACGGTGGTTTTCAAGAGAGAAGCTTCATGTTACTAGTTCCTTAGAATCGCCTGGAAACCGGACCGGACCGGACCGACGGTCCGGTCCCCGGTTCCAAAAAATGGGAACTGGGACTACCGGTCCGGTTTTCGGTTCTTGAAGGGAACCGGACCGGACCGAGAACCGATCACCCCTAGTTTTTCCTAGTGCATGGGATAGTGAATTTTAGTTTTATTGTTACTGTCAGTCCAAGTGTGGATTGGGAAACCTTGAATCTGGATTACGGAGTGCAGAATGTTGGACAATGAATTAAACTCATTTGGCAGATTAATTAACCTTTCGATTCCTTTCAGTTGGAACTTTAAAAGCAGCATTATCATTATTTCCACCATTTGAGCGGAGTTATCCTTTATGCTGATTCTTTTTTGTCAAGGATTAATTTATATGGTTTGAAGTTATTGAAGCATCAACTTCGTTCTCAACAATCTTATAACTTGCACAAAATTTTTGAATGCAGTATTGGAAGTGTTACTTATTTTCTTGAATTTTTCCAATGTCACTGCCTATTTACAGGTTGCTGCACTTGAAAACTTACATGCCGAGGAGTTAAGTCGGAGGATTAATCTTGAGGAGATGCTAGAGAAAGAAAGGGAGAGACGCGAAATGATCGAGAATGAGAAAAATGACTTACAAATGCTGTTCGAAAATGCACTTAAAGCTAATGAGGAGCTCTCAGCAAACCAAGCAAGTGAACCCTCAAGTTCGAACCGGCAGGACCAGGAAATCATTACCAAGTTTTCTTTCTCAGAAATTCAGGAAGCTACAGAAAATTTCGATCCCTCCTCAAAAATAGAGGAAGGGGATTACGGTAGCACTTATGAAGGTTTTCTTCGTCATACCCGAGTGGCCATAAAGATGGTGTGTTCTGATAGCTCGCAGGGCCCATCACAGTATCATCAGGAGGTGAGGTAGTCGTAGTTTAATTGTATCTCCTCAATAATTGAATCCCCGCTACTTTGATTGAGATTATCTCTGGATGATGGTGCTAAAAGGCTGTCTAAGAAATCGTGGAAGGCCACCTCGTACGTAGCAAGGACTGCGCATATGCATGCCTTTGCGACTGCTTGAAACTTTTTGAAACATGTGACCTAAGTTGTAAATTTGCTAGGACATTTGCGTTTTGTTGTTTTATTCAAGCAGAAGTGGAATTGATTAAAGATCAGGTGAATGTGACTCACATTTCTATTGCTCAGGCTTTCTCAATTTTCTGTTTTATTTACTGAGATATTGAAGTAAGGCACTCATGTCATTCTGGGCTGCTGTTTCAGGTTCACATTGCGAGCATGTTGAGGCATCCAAATTTGGTCAGCCTCATTGGGGTTTGCCCGGAAGCTTGGGCTCTCATCTACGAGTATCTCCCAAATGGTAACCTCGAAGACCGGCTAAGCTGTAGAGATAACGCTGCGCCCCTATCATGGCAAACAAGGATACAGATATGTAGAGATACATGTGCTGCACTTATTTTTTTGCACTCCTTTGAACCTCATGGTATATCTCATGGTGATCTGACACCTCGAAACATCCTTCTCGACGCCAACTTTGCGGCTAAACTGAGCGACTTTGGATCACATGATACACCTTTTAGTTCCTGTACAACAGGAGACTTTTCTGCTGAGTTGGATATTTATTCATTTGGGGTTGTACTATTGCGGTTACTTACTGGTCAAGCAGCATTGAATTTGGACGAGATTGTGCAAAATTCGTTGGACGAAGATGAGTTAGATGCTGTGTTGGATCAAACAGCAGGGCAATGGCCACTTGAGCAGGTCAAAGACCTGGCACGCCTAGCTTTGAGTTGCTGTGAGATAGATGTTAGCAACCGACCAGATCTTCGGTCAGAGGTGTGGCCACTGCTTGAACAAATCCAAACACTATGTGCACAAGCGTCGTCAACCGATCATTCTTCTCCTGAAGAGCCTACTCGGCAATCCTCGTCATCTGATCATTCTCCTGGCGAAGAGCATGCCCAGCCTCCTTCGTATTTCTTTTGTCCGATAAAACATGTGAGTTATTACTTTCATTCTGAACTAGTCATTTGACAATGCCCATCTTCATATGCTGAACGCAGCTGGAAAGTATGGGCTTGCCTATCTTACAGGGGAATGTGCGACGGAACTCGTCGTACCAGTTCAGTTTCTGATACATCAGTAACAGAACTTGTCCTGGCACCTTGTGATCCAATTCATACATAGTGGCACTGTTTCAACATGGCCACTCTGCCTGTCTCGAATTCTTAAAACAGACTTTTAAGTCGACAATGCCTTTTGCAGGAGCTTATGGATGACCCTCTTGTGGCAGCGGATGGCTATACGTACGAAGCGGAAGCGATAAGGGAGTGGCTGAACGGCCACAGCACTTCGCCCATGACAAATCTTCGGCTCGAGAACTTAAATCTCGTGTCGAATAGGATTGTTCGGTCAGCTATTCAAGAATGGGTTCAGAGCAATGGAAGCTAATGTGGTCTGTCAAACAGCAAAATCTCTGTACAGTTGTGCTGCTCCGGTGGGCTTTTGTCGTACTTATAACACATTGCGGGAGCAGGAGTGACATACGTAAGACCATACGCGCGAGTAAAAACTTTCATGGCCCTGTTTGTTTACCCTTAGAAAAAAAAGCAGAAGGTAATGTTATTTCACTTTTCTGTTGAAATTTGAAATATCATTTAAAATTCCAAAAATCACGAGATGAATTTTAATTGTGCGCTGCTCTATGTGTTGATATTTGAATATTATGGATCGAGGGGCTTCGGATTTCGACAAAGCCATCGAACTCTACGAAACCTTACGATAGGATACGTGCAATGCGATTGCATGAGACCCAGCAAATTGGCGTTGTCGATGTTTTGTCATGTGGCAGAGCGCAGCATGAGGCTTGACAAATGGGATTGGCTTGTCGTCCTCAATATCGATATCATCAATAAGAAAATCTTTAGGCTTGTTATCAAGCAACTTATACGGAAATATTATAATGGAAGGAACGTAGAAGTTTGTTTCTATATCTTTTTTATGAAATGGATTGAATCGGTATAAGATGGACATCTGAACCAACAATTCTCCTTTTTTTTTTAATCATCAATCGTTGGTTTGCCACGTGGCATTTGAGCTGGCGTGGATGACATTGTTCTGTTTTTTCTTTTTTAAATCTCCCCTTTCCTTAACCTTTTGTGATTAACTAATTCAGAACTATTGAAAAAAAAAATCAGTTCTTTTGGACGCACTTGAGCCCAAACTGGATAAGAGCCCAACACGTACGAGCCCCTCCCCACCCACACGTGCGACGCCCCGACCTCTCCCCCTTGCGTTTGCACGTGCGAATAGCCGTTTCTGGGTGGGCCCCCGCCATCTACTGCTTTCAACTCCCCGTATGCTTCTCAAAGACTGGGCCTAATTATCCCCTGCTGCCGAGTCCACGGAGGGCCGGTGGCGTATCGCGAAGCGAGAAGCCCGGCCGAGGAGGAAGTCAAACGGAGGGAGTGAGGGGATCGGTTGACTCTGACTCGTGGCGGTCATTCCCGCCGGCTTGCTTATCCGTACGGCCCTATACGGGGCGCTTTTGACTTGCTGAGGGAGTAGCCGGTCACCTCTGGGAAGAAGATGGGCCTCATCTTCTACTTGGGGGTCGGTACGGACGGTGACTTGGCATTCTATTATTGCCAAGAAGTGGTGTCGAAGGTAGATTTACTTTGGCTTAAATTATTTTTTACTATCAGTTCGAGTGATTGTTTCTCCGATCCATTCCTTCACATTCATGTCTAATAAGCTGCATACTTTATATATATATACACACACGCGCGCGTGCGCATGTGAGTTAATATGATGAAAAATCTCAAATTAGTATATTTATAAAAAAATTATCAGAAATTAATTTTTTACCATAAAAAATACTAAACTTGTACACTTGCGATAAATTTACTCTTCGTTAAATTTTACTGTCAAATTGCTGAGTCGAATGACTTGTGGCAGTCAATAGGTGTACTAGTTTGGGGTTTATACCTTTTGTTTGTCACAAGTCTACAAATTTGGGGGTTTTCATGGTATTAACCAAATTTAATGGAAACTAATGTAGGGTAAATTTTTCATAAATGTAACAGTTTGGAGTTTTTGATTGCCAAAAAGTTAATTTTGAGTAAATTTGTCGTAAGTGTCCCGATTTGGAGTTTTTCATAATATTAATCCTAACTCGTCGATATTTTGTAAAAGTTGATAGAAAAATGGTAATCTGTTTTGTTTTTGTTGATGTTGACGGCAAATAATTCAAGAGTTTCACTTGAAGCGTTTCTTTTAATTAGTGATTTTCTGATTTTATCCTCAAGAGAACAAGTTACCTGCTGCAAGCTACTCTTGTTGATGGCGGTGGTCGATAATTTTATTTTTGGAGATTGGTTTTCCGCGGACATAGAAGCCAAATTAACGAACTTAGCAAGCATCTGTTATTTGATCGACGATAATCAACTCAATAGAACGCATGCTTCTGTACGTGTAAATCGAGACCTAAGCAGCAGGGGAAAAGGAAGAAATGGTGCCGATGATTCTCTCGGTGATGTGGTCAGGTAGCGACGTCGGGTATGCTGAGATTAATATGCAAAATCAGCACGCGAAGCCGATGCAACGGACCGAACACGAGCCTATAACGATGATTCAAGAGTGGGCTGCAAAAGCGAGTGCATAGGTTGCGAAATGTGTTTGGAATTGCATGAAATCTATTTCTACTGCATCTCTATATCGTGTAATTCGCCCACAGTCTAGCTATCCTTCGTTGCCCTCTTGATTAGCAACTCTGCAGTTGCTAGTTTCGTACAGCTTCAAATAGCCCGATTATCTTTGTGATGGTTCAATGGTGGCGCACCTCGGTGCTCATAGAATTCAAGTGCATTGTGACTGTCCACTTACACTTCCAAACGTTTGACTCATAAGCTCACGTTGTATATTTCTTCATGTGTACTTTCCGCTCGAGAAACTGTCAATGGTTTATGCGGAAAAATTATCAAAAAAAATCTTAAACCTATTGCAATTATGCTAGTTCAATCCTAAATTTTTATTTTTTGGCCAATTGAGTTCTGAACTTTTTGCATTTGTACCAATTCAGTTCTTTTGGCCGACCGGCTCTGATGTTGATAATTTTTAACAATTTTTTTTCTTTTTCTTTTTCCTTTTATTATTTCTCTTTCTTTTTGTGTTTTATTTCCACTGGCCGGCGAGATGTGGCTGGTGAGGGTTGCCGGGGCTCGCCGACCACTAGGTGAGGGCCACGACGTGGCCAACGACGCCACGTCAATGCCGGCCTACTAAAAGAATTGAATTGACACAAATACAAAAGGCTTATCATTACATTGGCATGATTGCAATAAGTTTATAATTCTTTTGGAAATTTCCCCAAGTTTATTCCCACAAATAGTAAATTATCTACTCTTGAACTCTTTGGACTAGCTTCGATCTACGATCAGCGGAGACCTAACACGGTTCCTTGAACACACTTTTAAATTTTTCGGAGCGTATTGGAATTGTTGTATGTTGATGTGAGGGGAATGACCTTTCTTCTGAATATTTCATTTGTGGAGCAAAATGCATATGCACGCTATACCATCTTATTGTTAGGATTTGATTCACAATCACAACGAAATATAATGTAAAAGCGAGAAAAAAATCGAGACATAAAGTTTATCTTGGTTCACTCTTAAATTAGGGCTACATTAAATAGATGATTTAACTATAATTAGCATATCGTACCTCTTTGTTACATCACTCAATTATAAACGAAAGAGATAATACACAATAGTAGCTATTCATGTGTCTAAGCCTAAACTACCCATAAAAGGAAAATGATACAAACGATCTTTGACCTTTGGCCCCGCGTGCAATGTCATCTCTGGATATTTAAGTTGTTCAATGTGATTCTGAACTTTTAATACATGTTTAATATTGTCTGTGAACTTTTAATTTATTCAACGTAGTCCCTCGGCTTTTGGTACATGTTTAATCTAGTTCTTAAACTATATGAAAATCCATTAATTCATGTTCGGGGGCATATTGAACATTTCAAATACAATCTAGGAACAACATTGAACTTCTATCAAAGTTGATGGATCACATTGAACAAAATTAAAAGTTCAAAGATAACATTGAACATGTACCAAAAGTTTAGAAATCGCATTGTCGATTTTTTTTCTCTTTTCAATGTCTCGTACCGATTGATCTATGTCCATAAACTTTATAACTTTCGTAAGATACGTCAAAAGCGTTTTGTTTTGGACATATCGATTTGTTCGCTATTTCTTTCACAAAACTGGTTTAGTAACTGGTGCTTTTTTTTATTTTCTGCATTTGTTTTGGCTGCTTTAGGAACATTTCATCGCCAGGAATGTGAGCATATCCTTGATAATGACAAATTTATGACCCTTCACTCCTAATTCCTAGGGGTGAGCATGGTTCTAGGGTAAAACCGAGAACTTGGAACCGGAACCCGTAGGATCTGCTCTGGTTCCGGGTTTCAAAGTATGCGGGGTAGGTTCCGGGTTCCAAAAATTAAAGAATCTGTTCTAACGGGTAGGTTCCAAGTTCCACTACCTATAACCTGGAACCCGAAACCTGGACCCTAGATTCTGAAATAAATTTTTATATTTTTCTTGGTATATATTTTTGCACAATCATACAACGTTATATGGCATCCGATGATGAGTGTATAATTTGGAGTCAAACAATTTTTTATATTTCAGGTTCCAAAAAATGATAAATGTATTCCAATAGATTGGTTTCGGGTTCTAAATGTAATCTGTACATAGCCTAAAATCACTCACATCTACTTTCTCTTAGATGTTGTAGTGTTCACTTTCATTTTGCTTAACTAAAAATGAAAAATAAAATAAAATAAAATAAATTGATAGGTTCTCGGGTACCCTGGAACCGACCTTAGAACCTGTGACGGGATAGGTTCCGGGTTCCAAGGTGTGACTGGTAGGTTCCAGGTCCCAAAAAATGAGGAACCTATTTGGACGGGTAGGTTCCAGGTTCCAAGGTGTGACGGGTAGGTTCCAGGTCCCAAAAAATGAGGAACCTATTTGGACGGGTAGGTTCCGGGTTCCGGGTGGGACTTGTAAGGAACCTAAAACCGCTCACCCCTACTAATTCCAGATCAAGCAACACCCACATTTGGAGGCATCTCAAATTCTCCTTCATCCTGACAACGCCCCCCCCCAAAAAAAAATCTCCTTCATCATCTTCCTCTAGTTGCTTTGATTTCTCTTTTGGTCAACAGTCAAAGATTTATACTTCTTTTAAGGGGTTATTATTCGTGCTTGGTTTTAATGGTTTGTTGTTCTCTCTTTCCTACCATTTCTTTCCATGTTCATTCATATTTATGCAATTGAATCATAGGTAATTTCATTTTTTTTTTTGCCTCTCAAATTAAGTCGTGTTCATTTTACTAGAAAACGACAAGTTCATCAAAGGAAGAGGCACATTTGAGCCCCGAAGATGCAGAATATTTTTGTAATTCGAGCATCGAATAAATCGAAATACACAATCGTCCCGGAAACAATGAAAGGGATGAACAGATAGTCATGCTTAACAAGTTCCGAGAAAAAAGGGCAAAAAGTATGATAGAACTCGAATGAAATGTAAGTGTGACAGTCATAAGGAAGAGTGGAAAAAATCGGAAGCAATTGCTTCACAAGGAAACAGGAGATGGGAATCAAAGAAGAAGGCCATTGATTCGGGTGATGAATGGTGGAAGCACTTTACGTTATATTTGTGTTGGTAATTATTTTTTCATAGATGCTAGATATTCAAAGCCATAGTTTGTTTGGGGCCATACAAAGGAGTTAAATATCATTTGATAGAGTTTCGCCGAAGTCTACATCTACAGGTTATGAATAAGTGTTCAACCCTACTTATTCCTCGTTACGATCACAAATTGAACGAGTCTTTGACGTATTAAAAAAGAAGCGGAAGTCAAGAACATGTCAAGTTATCGGCATGAAAAGCAAATGAAAATAATGATAGCAGTAATGACTTTGCATAATTATATAGGCAGAAACACCATAAACAATACTTATTTTGCGAAAGCATATGAATACACGGTTTACCCTGATGATTTAAATTAGGGGCTATTGCTTTAAATGATAGTGCATTTCTTATGTTACTTTGTCGAAGAGTCATGAGTTTAGGAAACATCCAAGAATGCTTGTAATTTTTTAGGATGACTATATTTCATATAATGAAATCACTACCTTCTTCATTGAGAAAAGTGCCCACTAACTATTTTTCCATTTGATTTGGTTGTAGCCAAAAGAGAAAATGTGTGTTTTTTTTTATATATAATTTATAAATTTGTCAATACATTGTTTTTACATCGTTCTCAATATTCAAATTGTAAAAGTTGCGGGTCATTGTATTTTTCAATTCTAAACAAATTTCAAATAATAAAAACATTAATTGGTCACAACAAATGACTTTTCAAAATAGGTCAATGCACTTTTCAATTACAATTTACTAAACAATATTTACTTTCCATTGAAATTATTAAGCTGAAATTCTTTGCATTTACTCGGGGTTTTCCGGTGCAATTCTCCGAAAATGCAGCCTAAAAAGCAACGACCATGAAAATAACAAAAGAGAATAGAATAGGGACCCATATTCTACTTCTTTGTGATCCAATAAAAGGAGAAAGATCATATTAGAGGATCGAAACGTGAGAGGTTGGTCCATCCACATTACTATTAATCAAATCAATCTAATATACTTTTACGCTGGTACCCACATTTATATATAAAAAAAATTGTTCGCATTTCCATCAAAATATTGTCTTTATCATGTAACTTTTCATAAACTACTCTTAAGTTACAAAATTACAAATTATCCGTATTGTTAACAAAAGAATTGTCCACATCATATGACTCTTCATAAACTACTCTTAAGTTATAAAATCACAAATCGTCCGTATTGTTAACGAAAAATTTGTCCATATATCATATGACTCTTCATAAACTCCCCTTTACAAAATCACATTTTATTCTTAATTATTCAATTTTACTACAATTCAACTTATTAGAACAATTTCGCGGGAACTACCAAAGACGTGCTTAGCCCCGCGTGGTGGAGGTGGAGGACCTTCCGACACGTCAAACAATTGGAGAAAGACAAAATTATGCAAGTTGTCCGAGACTTTTCAGAACTGAGGGGGCGAGCTCGAATATTGCATCCTGCATGTCCGTCGGCCTGGCCGTCAGCTCGACCCACCTGGTAATTTCTCTGTCCCGTGAGCTGAAAAGATGCTTCCTTGGAAGTTTTAGCTTCGTCTCTCTGTTTCTGCTGTGGGGTCTCCTATGCTGGATCAGTCGAAATTGCGAGGGTTCACAGTAAAAATTTACACTATTGACTAGACGAAGCCGTCAAGGCTTTGGAGACACGTGGGAGTTATGGAGACTGCTGTAAAATTGACTCTACTGCTGCTTACTTGGGCTGCGTTTGATCATCTTTCTGAATACGTCTTTCTTGCTTACTTAGCAAAAAGGAAGTAATGAGATGATAGAACTTTGGAGGTTGATCTATCTGCAGTTTCTCATGGCAGATGTCTGCTGGTACCAGTGATAATCCTGAATTGGCGAAGAACTTTGTTCGAGTCTCTTGCGCATAAAAGCGATCGCGGGTTTTTCTGATTATATGCGCAAACTATTAGACCTCATTAAAAGATGGGAAGTCATGCGATTTCGAATGCGAGGATAACAAATGGGGTCTTTTCGGCACGCTTCCAAAATGATTCACGAGAGATAAATATGCTTTGCTGTATGTCTAGACTGACCACCTATTGCTCTCTTTAAGAAAATGAGAACAGCAGTTTCATTGTGATTTGCATTGCTAGTGGTCTTTCTAGTTAGTACTTTTTTCCTTCTGCAGTGATCATTTAGCAGAATTCGTTCTTTGTTTGCAGTTGGTGAAATCTCCTCCAGAATTTACAAGGCAGATGGACGGGATTCTGGATTCATACATTCAGCTGTGTAACCAAGCAAAGGTTCGTGTCTTGCACTTTATCTTTTCATCGACATATTTGTTAGAACAGATTAATCTTTCGCGACATTTTAAAAAAGATGTGGCTTTTAGGATGCAATTATGTGTAGGGATCTCTTCTCGATTGCAATAAATTTGAAAAGGAGGGATACGTGCATCACAAATCCAAAAAATTGTCGTAAAAATGCATTTGAAAATTCTCAAATAGTGCAATCAAATCCTAAAATTTGTCAAATTAGCGCAATCAAGTCTGTCTGTTAAATCCGTCCAACTTAGTTAAGCACGTCAATCGCACCAATGTGACAAGTTTTAGGTTTTTATTGCACTATTTGAAAGTTTTAAGGCTTAATTGCACTTTTTTGATAAGTTTTTCAACTCCCGGTCCACTTATCCCTAGAAAAAGAATAGCAAACTCTCATTTTATTGAGTTTCGAACTGATTGTCTCGACTTATCGGCGGACTCCATTACAATTGGTTCCTTTTGGATTAAATGGTTCAGAAAATTCAAGCTAGTGAAGTAGAGGGATTTCTGTCAGCACTTTCCGTAGATAAGAACATTCTGATAATGAGAAGGTTCCAGTCATCTCTAATTGGAAATTGTCGACAATTTATACGTTGACAAATCCTAATGAGAATCCACCATTGGGAAGTTTCTGAAAGCAAATCCTTTGCCTATCATATTTTCCTTCCATTGTCATTACGTATTATGCCAACATGAAAGGAATCTTGAGAATGGAATGCAATCAAACCATCGGAAGCACGATTTTTGTTTATTAGTCCTGATTCTTGTTACTTGTGCTTCCCAAATGCTGCTTCCTTTGCCAAGTTTCCACGACGGAATATATATACTGAGATGCAGGATGTAGGACAAGGGATTGTGGAACTTGAAGAGCAGCATTGCATCAGGAAGCTCGTAATGGAAGCAGCAGCAAATAGTCACTACATTGAGTAATAACTTAAGGTTTATCTTTATTAGCAATAGCGGACCGTTTAATGCTCATTGACAAAATGCTGCATAGGTTCTCACGTTCTGTTAAATGAGTCGGTGAATGAGCAGAAACCAGTGCATTGAAAATTTTCGCCCCCCCTAGATTCACAATGGCTAATATGTCTAACCAAATGGCCAGAAAGAGATCTACTTACGAGTTCTTTTATCCATTGAGTAGATAGTTTGGCTACTCGTTTGTCTATTGATCCTTTTTCTTGCTACTGCTTATGGTAAAATACTGCCCATTTTAGATAATGGCTACTTAGCTCAAGCTCTTGTGTTACTAGATGTAATCATGGAGTCGACTGCAAAATGCTTTACTGAGACGAATGCTGTATTGTCACTCCTTTATTGAAATAAATATTGAACCCGTAGGGCCGTGGCGCAGCTTAAATCTACAAAAGCAATGCTTGTGAACCAGCATGTGTTAGCGGTCCGCCCTAGGAACTAATCAACGTTGATGCTCTAACATTAGTTGTGGATTAGGTTGTGTCGAAAAACGACATTCACTATACTTAGGTAGTCATAATATGTTGCTAGAGACCGCTTATGACTTGTGGGCCAAAAGGGTTTTGGGCACACTGCTAATGTCTAGTGAACCTACAGAGTCGCACACAATAGCGAAGCGAGTTTATATTTTCTACGTGCCTTAATCTACTTAAGAAGTAGATTTTAATTTATTCTTTTATTCTAAATATCTAGGCGATCGTGCGTGTTATGAGATAACGATGAAACGCACGATTGGAGATAGACGGTTTGGCGGGCCCGAGCCGCCCAGCCCCACTTCTTTTATTACGCATAAATATTGACACATATATAAAGACGTGGAAAAACCCTAGAGAGGTGGATGAGAATAAAAACGCAGAGAGCCATTCTCTGTTGTGAGATCTTTGAGAGAGTCTCGGAGATTAAAAAGGCAATCAAAGAGGAGAAGTTCCAAGATACGTAAGCTAGCACTTGGATCGTTGGAGACTTCAATTCGCGTGTGTGGATCCTGGTAGAGGCGCAACACTTGGGGCGCTAATCCGCACGCAACAATTCGTCAATTTAACTTTGATCCGCAAAAGGTACGCCTTGAACTTCGATTGATTTCAATATACGCATGGATCCTATCTAGGGTTTCGGTTTAGACTTATATTCCGCTGCGTTTTGACAATCCCGAAACCCTATCAGCATGCTCATCCATCCTGTGAAATTTGGTCTATCTGCAGAGGCAATCTAGTTTACTTGAGGTATGCATAACTATGCTGAACTTTCACCGGCAGATATTTATCCTGGTAGGCAATCTGGCGTACTTGAGGTATGCATGACTTAGCGTGGAGTTGAGCAGTCAAGCTGTTCACATTTTCCTTCAATGCGTTTGATTGTGGTGCATCGTTATTAATTTCATGGCGTAATGTCCAACATGTATCGAAAATTGGGTTTTCGAGCCCCATTTCCCGTCCAATTGGCTTGTGGCGATGAATTGAGGGCTTAGAATTCATTTGTGTATCTTGGAAGTACTAAGATCGATCTCACATTACTTCATTGAGTTTTAAATTTTTTCCAGAAGAAACTTGTGAGTCGACTTGGTATATGAATTTAGCACCTGGCTCTAAGTAGGGCCTCCCCATGTAGGATTATATCAGAGATAGCTGCTTAAGTTTATTCTACAATTTCGGACCGACTTAAATTGAATATGTTATGAAGCTAATGCGAATCGCTAAACCTGAATGTCAGGGAAAGGAGGTCAAGCACCTCTTATCCTTATATTGCGACATCGCCACAACCAGTGAGCTCCGATGTTCAATCTGACTCTAGCGAAGTTGCAGACAATCTAGCCTCGGCTCCATTTGAAGGTCATGAAAGGAGCACTCGTAGCTCAGAAACAAATCTGGTGCTTGCTGTTCATCAGCCTCCATCTAGTGCAGCGGTAAGGGAAAAAGAAAAAGAAAAACCTCTCTACTCTTTTATTCGGCTATTCCTCTATTCAAGTCAGTTGGCTGGTTTCGTAGGCAGGCGTAACCCGAATATATTTATTTCCCAGCAGGAATGAAGTAACAGTGAGGAACTCTGCGAACAACTTGACAGAGCAATGTCACAGGTCACAATGGCAAAAACGGAGGCACTTGAAGAGTTGATTCGCCATCATACAGCTGAAAAAGCTGCAATTGAGGCTAACCGCAAAGTAAACTCCTTGATATGAATTCTTAGGATGATGCCTATGTTTAGATATGTTAACACAACTAGGCACCGTGATTTCTTATTTTTGGATATCAACAACGGAGGTGTCACTTAGTTTCTTGGATTTTTCCAGTGTCACTGCCTATTTACAGGTTGGTGCACTTGAGAAATTACATGCCGAGGAATTAAGTCAGAGGGTTAATCTTGAGGAGATGCTGGGAAAAGAAAGGGAGAGACGCAAAATGATCGAGAACGAGAAAATGACTTATGAATGCTGTTCGAAAATGCACTTAAGCTGATTAGGAGCTCTCTGCAGACCAAGCAAGCGAACCCTCAAGTTCGAACTGGCAGGATCAGGAATTCGATACCGAGTTTGCTTTCTCAGAAATTCAGGAAGCTACGGAGAATTTCCATCCTTCCTCAAAATTAGAGGAACCGGATTATGGAAGCACTTACAAAGGTTTTCTTCGCCATGCCTGAGTGGCCCTAAACATGATGCACTCCGATGCTCACAGGGCCCATCACAGTACCATTAGGAGGCAAGGTAGTCACAGTTTAATTGTACATCCTCAAAAATTGCTTCCCCGCCAATTTGACCGAGATTATCTCCGGATGATGGCGCCAAAAAGTTGTCTAAGAAATCGTTGAAGGCCACCTCGTAGTAAGGACTGCGCGCATGAATGCCCATGTGATTGCTTGAAACTTTTCAAAACATGCAACCTGAATTGTAAATTTGCTAGGACATCAGCTTTTTGTTGTTCTGTTCAACCAGAAGTTGAAGAGATTAAGGATCAGGCGAATATGACTACATTTCCTAAAGTAGGCACTCTGTGTTATTCTGGGCCGCGGTTTCAGGTTCAAATTACGAGCATGTTGAGGCATCCGAATTTGGTCAACCTCATCGGGGTTTGCCCGGAAGCTTGGGCTCTCGTCTACGAGTATCTCCCAAATGGTAACCTCGAAGACCAGCTAAGATGCAGAGATAAGGATACAGATATGTAGAGATACATGTGCTGCACTTATTTTTTCGCACTCCTTTGAACCTCGTGGTATATCTCACGGTGATCTGACACCCCCGGAACATTCTTCTCGACGCCAACTTCGTGGCTAAACTGAGCGGCTTTGGATCGCACGACACGCCTTTTAGTTCCCGTACAACAGGAGACTTTTCTGCTGAGTCAGATGTTTTTTCATTCGGGGTTGTACTATTGCGGTTACTTACTGGTCGAGCGGCATTGAATTTAGACGAGACTGGGCCATGAGCTCTAGGACTGCACTGAGATGCCAGGATTGTGCAAAATGCTTTGGAGGATGACGCGTTAGATGCCGCAATGGATCAAACAGCAGGGCAATGGCCACTTGAGCAGGCCACAGAGCTGGCACTCCTAGCTTTGAGTTGCTGTGACTCTGAGGTAGATGTTAGCAACCGACCGGATCTTCGGTCAGAGGTGTGGCCACTGCTTGAACAGATGCGAACACTATGCGAACAAGCATCATCATCTGATCGTTCTTCTCCTGGAGAGCCAACTCGGCAATCAGCGTCATCTGATCATTCTCCTGGCGAAGAGCGTACCCAGCCTCCTTCGCATTTCCTTTGTCTGATAAGCCTTGTAAGTTGCTACTTCTTCCATTCTGACGTAGACATCAACGCAGCTGGAAAATACGTGCTCGCCTTAATCATCTTACAGGAGAAAATGCGACGGAACTTGTCATGACAGTTCAGTTTGTGATACATCAGTAACAGAAGCTTGTCCTGGCACCTTGTGATCCAATTCATATACAGTGGCAACACGTTCAGCGCGAATTCACCGTTTCGAATTCTTAAAAATTGCTTTTTGATTCGACAATGCCCCTTTTGCAGGAAATTATGGATGACCCTCTTGTGGCCGCGGAAGGCCATACGTACGAAGCGGAGGCGATGACGGAGTGCCTGAACGGCCACGACACTTCGCCCATGACGAACCTTCAGCTCGAACACTTAAAATCTCGGGCCGAACAGGATTGTCCGGTCAGCTATTCAAGAATGGCTTCAGAGCAACGGAAGCTAATGTGGTCCGTGTCAGTCAAGCAGCAAAAATCTCTGTGCAGTTGTGCTGCTCCGGTGGGCTTTTCTTGTGCATGTACGCATTCCAGCAGCAGGAGTGATATGCGTAAGAAGAGGATCCGCGCGTGGGGTAAAGCTCGAGGTTACGGTTGTAATTTCCCGTGACCGAGCATGTTTTGTTTTACACTTGGGCAAAAAGCAAAACGTAATTTTTCATTTCTGACGTCATAATTCAAAATGTCTTCTGCATTTCGACAAAGCCATCGAACTCCACAAAAAAAAAACCTGGCTATCGTACACGTGTCACGCAACCGCACGTGACCCGACAAATTGACTGGTTCCTTGATTTTCCACGTGGTGGCAGCATGAGGCCTGACGCTTGTCGACGGCTTGCCACGTGGCATTCGAGCTGTCGTCGATGGCATTATTTTGTGATTAAATAATTCTGACGTATAAAAAGAAAATCAGCTCCTTTTGGACGCACTTGAGCCCAAATTGGATGCGAGCCCAACGTACCTAACCAAAAAAAAACAAAAAAGAAAAGGGTAATTATCTCGTCCTGCGAGTGCGAACTCTTTCATCAACAAAAGTAGGCCCACACGTACGAGCCCCTCCCCCCTCCCACACGTGCGACGCACCTCCGCCCCACGCACGTTGCATGTGTGAATCAGCGGACCCGAGCTTCCGCGTGGGCCCCCCGCCATCTCAGCTTCCCAATTCCTTATGCTTCTCAAAGACTGGCCTGATTTTCACCTGCTGCCGAGTCCACGCCGCGCCGTTGACGTGTCGCGACTCGAGAAGTCCGGCCCAGGAGGAAGTCAAACGGAACGGGGAGGGGGACCGATTGACTGGCGGTTGACAGTTGTCGCGAGCGGGCTCACGCTGCGTGGTGGATCTGAGAAGCACTGGATCTTCGCTGGGAGACATTATTTATTCCCGCCGGGATTATCTGTACGGCCTATACGGGCACTTTTGACCTGCTGAGGGCGTGGCCGGTCACCTCTGGGAAGAAGATGAGGCCCACCCTCACGCGCTGTTGGGGGTCGGTGCGGTCGGTGACTTGGTATTCCATTTTTGGTGAGGAGTGGAGTCCAAGTGAGTTTTTTTTTTTTTTCCGATCTTATCATATTCTACTATACAATTCACATTACGTACGCTATGTGCTGTATGCAGATTGCGAAACCTTACGCGTCCCCACCCAATGAGATTTACTTTGCTTTAATTAGTTGTTATTATCAATTCGAGTAATTGTTTCTCCGATCCATTCTTTTACATTCATGTCTAATAAGGTGCATCTTCCGAATTTATTGTATATATACACACACGACCAACTGTTGATAATTCATAAAAATTGATAGAAATTTAATAATTTTTACAATTAGATCGCTTTGTTCTTGTCGACGGCAAATAATTCAAGATTTTTCGCTCGAAGCGATATCTCTTAATTATTGACTATCGAATTTTATCCGTATGTGAATACGTTGCCTCCTACAAGCTGCTCTCGTTGATGGCGGTGGTCAATAATTTTGTTTTTTCGAGATCGACTTCCCGTCGATGTAAAAGACAAATTAACAAACTTAACACACGGCTATTATCGGATCGGCGATAATAGGCTTAACAGTAACGCATGCTTCGTACGTGTAAATCGAGACTTAAGTAGCATGGAAGAGACAAATAAAAGGTGCGAATGATTCGCTCGACGATGTTTTCTTTTGTTTGCATAGCACCATTGGGTAATCCGAGATTTATATGCAAAATCAGCACACAAATCGGTGTAACGTCGCACATGAGCCTTTCAATAATTATTCAATGAACCACATTTAATGTACAATACGAATTTGTCGCACCATTTTATAAACACTTTGTAATATCGGTATACTATACGACACATTATTATTTTCCTTTATTCTAGTGTCATTATTGATCATAGTGTTACGAATTCATCTGTTGGTCGATATGATTCACCTAATTAACTTACCTAAAAATGATTATTGTTCCTCCCACCAAGTCCGACGAGGCAAGAAAGTGCACCTTTTGGCTTATCCAATGGACTTTTGAAAATTGCAATTCGTCTAATGTATTCTGCTAAATAATAAGATATTAATTAAAGTTCCCCGTCCATTCATGATAATTATGGGTACACATGGTAGTACTTTTAGTCTAAAAATTAACTTCCGATCGGAAGTTAATTTTTCTACTTCTACTTTTAAATGGAAGTTGATTTTTCTATTTCTAAAGAGAAGTACAATTTTCACTTCTTCCAGTAACTTTAAAATTACTTTTGGAGTAAAAAATGCTCTAAAAATAGAAAAATAAAGTTACGTAATTAAATAGATTTCTGTTTCAGAAGTGCTTTTACAGTAAAAATTTCACTTCAAAAGTGTCGTCGTACGCTACCAACGATTCCCGTTTATTCTCCTTTGGCCGTGGGAATGTGCGAACCTCGTTGGCCGGTGTGGCACACGCGCTGGTCGCGCGTACCTTCTCCGGTGGGGAAAAAGCAAGTGGTGAAAAATGTGAGGGAAACCGGTTGAACAAAAGCGCAGCGGTTACATCCCGGCGCCACTCTCACGTCCTTCGCTAAAACGACACTTTTTTTTTTTTGGTCAGACTAAAACGACAATTTAGACAGCACAAATAAAAATTTAATTTTTTTTTAAAAAGGCACAGAGTTTCGAGTACACGATATATTTCTCTCTCTCTCTCTCTCTCTCTCTAGAAACTGTGTCTATCTCCACGGCCCTCTGAGCCTGAGCTCTGATCTCTGGCGAGCGAGCTTCGTTTCCTCGCGCTTTTTTATGCTCTGGATTCGAACGATGAAGGGGAAGCAGCTGATAATCGGTGTGGCGTGGCTTCTGATGGTGAGCTCTGGTCCCCGTTCGGTGCTCTCCGGCGATATAGTACACCAAGACGATGTTGCGCCGAAGAGGCCTGGTTGCGAGAACAACTTCGTCCTGGTAACTTCTAACCCTAGCTTCCTTGCTCAAGTTGAGGATTCCGCTTCCGTGATTTTCTTTTCTTTTTCTGTTTTTTTTTTTGGCCATTTCGTTGCGGTCCGTTGCAGTATTCTGTTGGTTTTTTTTTTTTAACTTGATTGGCGGTTTCGCGGTCGTTTGGCGTTGAAAATGGAGGAGAGGAGGAAGAAGCCAGCCGGTGAGTCTGTGGCTTAGGCGGTTAGCTTTGGTTGGAGCTGAATTGAGCATGATCGTTGCGGTATTGTCGTATTGAGGATTCCGTCGAGGTTTCTGCTGTCGTTTATTAGATTAATTGGCGGTTTCGTGGTCGGTTGGTGTTGAAAATGGAGGAGAGGAGGAAGAAGCGAGCTGGTGAGTCTGTGGCTTAGGCGGTTAGCTTTGGTTGGAGCTGAATTGAGCATGAACGTTGTGGTAGTGTCGTAGTGATAATTCGGTCAAGGTTGCTGCTGCCGTTTATTAGATTGATGATTGGTTCGTTCGATGTTTTGATCTAACTGCTGGGGAAATGAGGGGATAGAGAAGCAGAAAAGGAAGGGAGAGGAAAGACTTTTGGTTCAGATACATGTCTTAGAGTATTTGCACAGGCTTGTTTGAGATGACGTGGTGGATTAGTTTTGAAAGGTGATGTCGAGTGGAGGCAATTAGTGCTTTGAGTCGAGATATTGTGCTGAGTTTGCTTGATGCTGCTCTCGGTGAATTGACTTAGGATTTCTCTAATAGTGCTCAGAACTTTTGCCTAGTGCTAAGAGTGAAGTAACTTAGTCATTTTAATTCCTTATGCTTGATAAATTACTAGAGTTGACTTCAAGGAGTTTCTTGGGATGCTTTCTCCCCCTAATTGCATTTTTGGTGATGAGAGTCTTCTTGGTTAAATTCATTGTGGATAGATATATTTCCCCGTACTTTGTGATTGAGGATGATATCCTCTGAATGGATTAGCATTTTTGGACATCATTCTGATATCTTCAATGCTTAGTTGGGCTCACTGAGGTTGTTGAGGGTTAAATATATTCTCAATTCAAGCCAAGAGTAATTAGTTGCACTTGTATGACAGTATGTAGATGACTAGAATAGGATGAATCTATTTTTCCCCTACGTTCGCCTTAGATGTTTTCTATGCACCTGTAGTTGTTGTAGGGGCTGATAGATCACACAATTTGTTTCATGGATTCACATAAACTAACAAGCTTTATGAGTTTCTTTTTCTTTTTCTAGTGTCCCTCCTACATTTGTTGGCTTTTAGCCTTTCTATATCAGCACATGGACTAGGTTAATGATCTTTTGACTATCTATTTGTAAAAGATTTGCTTTCTTTATTATTTTCATGCTATGAAAAGGAAGCTGAACATTTAGATGCCATGTCATGTTTTGTTCCTTACACTTAGGGGTTTATGGTATTCACTGTGGAACCGGTGATCATCACATAGCATAGTTTATATAGTCATCGAGGATAAATAATTGAGAATAATAAGTTTTCGATTGTTTTTTTATTCTGCCTAGAGTTCATTGGGCTTGATAATGGCGTCATGGTCTTCATGTTGGCCATCGATACGGTTATATAAACTGACGTTTACCTCCATGTTGCGATGATAGGTGAAAGTTCCTACTTGGGTGAATGGTGTTGAAGACATCGAGTATGTTGGTGTTGGTGCTCGATTCGGCGTTACACTAGAATCAAAAGAGAAACATGCCAACAATACTAGAATTATAATCGCAGATCCTCCTGATTTTTGTAGCATGCCCAAGGAAAAGGTTCACTACTTTGCTGCGAACTATGGGTCATTGATTATCTAATGTGAATGCTTTCACTGATTTTCATTTACGTAAATTCTTTCTTAGCTTAACGGGGAGGTCGTTGTGGTGCATAGAGGTAATTGCAGTTTCACAACTAAGTCAAATATTGCTGAAAATGCTGGTGCAACTGCAATACTCATTATAAACAGCTGTACAGGTATTTCTGTTAACTTTTAGTTTTTGGGGTGTAATGTCTATGCATCACTAGTTGCTTATTTATACTGAGCTTGCCATGTCATTAATGATTAACTATGGAAAAAGGGATGTGCTCAACTAAACTCTTTGGCAGTCTAGAAACCACCTCTTGGGGGGCATTTTAGCTAATCCTTTGTACAATGTGCATGGAAAGCTGAAGAAGGATACTACCTGTCAAGTATTGTCATAAATTCCTTTTCTGATAAACAACGGTTCAAAAATTAGGTTGTCCTGCTTGAAGTGATGAGATTGCAATTTTGAAAGATGCTCATCATATTCATCAATTGATTTAATGTTTTCACTTCAAACATTCAGGAATTCAAGTGTCTCCCCCTTTGCTACAGAAATAAATAAGTTTAATGAGCAAAAGTTCATCGAGAATCCCCTTTTCTCCCTCCTTTAACTCCTTGTCATACTTCAAGATAGACTGTCATTGGATGAATTGACTCGGGAACTCATTCGGTATGAGTGCTCAATATTGTGGTGATTGTCGATATATACTTATCTGCATAATCAAGGAAAATGAGTGCAGTTATTATGGTTCCAGTCACATGAACTTGCTTCTGCCTAGTGAAAAGAAGAAAAGAGAATGGAATCTAATGTTCTATTGATGTTGGCCATGATGTGCAGAACTCTTCAAGATGGTTTGCGAAACGAACCAAACAGATGTTGAGATTGGCATTCCAGCTGTCATGCTTCCACAAGATGCCGGCGCAAGCTTGGAGAAGCTTATAAGCATGCATACGAATGGTGTGTAATTTGTGTGTCTTGTCTAGTGAAAGTGAAATACATGTCTAGAGGAGCTTATACCCTAAGTTATATTCCTTGAGAGCACGTACTTAGGCAGAAAAGTTTGGACTAACCGGAATCTTCTTTTTAGAGAATGAATTCATGCAACAAATCTCCATTTTGTATTGTGGTGTCTTCAGCATTTTGTCTTTCTTGCAACAGCAAACATGATGTGCTTTATTTTTTCAGTCTCAGTGCAGTTATACTCTCCACAGCGTCCATTAGTGGATGTTGCAGAAGTGTTCTTATGGCTTATGGCCGTTGGGACCATCTTATGTGCTTCTTATTGGTCTGCAAGGAGTGCTAGAGAAGCAGCTATCGAGCATGAGAAATTGCTGAAGGTTACATTACATTTTTTTTAGCTCAATTTTAATTGTTCTGGCCTTGCGTTTCAAGAACAAAAGGACCTATGTCTCTGTAATTTCTTATTTCATATTGATATAGGGTTTAACAATGGCAGGATGCCTCTGACGAGTTGGTAGGAATTGAAGGCATGGGTTCCAGTGGTGTTGTGGACATAAACACGATGTCTGCCGTTCTCTTTGTTGTAGTTGCTTCTTGCTTCTTGGTCATGCTGTACAAACTGATGTCTTACTGGTTTATCGAGGTTCTGGTGGTTCTGTTTTGCATTGGTGGAGTAGAGGTGCGCTTTCTGTTCTCATGTGCATTGGCATTTTTTTTTTTCCTGTTTATGCTTAGCATTTCCCAGGAAAGAAACATAATAGCTGGCTTGGGAATTTTCATAAACTTGGCTGTTTTTTGGTAGGAAATAGTAATAAGAACCTGTCCTCTGATACGTGTCCCTTGCATGCGGTACGTGTCGCTTGTCAAGCACCGTGTCCTTTGGCAATAACCATGGATATAAGAGCATGAATTCTCAGAAGTTGGGATGTTCGCATTCCTTGGGAAATTTCTGTCGTCTTGGTGCATAGAATGACTTAGAGATGTGCATTTTACTGCCTGTTTGCTGAACGTATTCGATTCTAAGACATTGAGCATGGACGTATGGACCATAGTACATGCATTAACATTCTCCGTGTGTTGTTTAGATCTAGAACAGTGTACATCAGTTGAGGATCCGGGTGTTTGCAGTCTAGCTGTGACTGACTGTTTGACAACTTGCTTGCCTGTTAGCAAGTCCTTCAAAAAATGGTCACAGATAGAACCTCGAACTTTTTAAGCTTGCATTTGCCTCTTACTCATTTTATGTGAGAAGGTTTAACCTTGTAATGTGTTATTGGTTGCAGGGTCTGCAAACTTGTTTGGTGGCTTTACTTTCGTGGTATGTAATTTTTCAGATTTTGAAATTACATATGTGCTTATATCATCATCAATCAGTTTTAAGTGATAAGATATCTTCATACATGAAACCTTTCTATTACTCCTACTCTTCAAAGACAAGTGCACTTTTCTTGTTGATGCTTGCACAATGTTTTGCTAAGTTATGAATAGCTGCGATGCCCAGCCAAAAAGAAAACGATATATAAATGGTACCTATTTTGCTCTTCTTTCATGAAAGTTTTGCTTTCTATATATTATTCAGAAGAGTACACGTCATTTAGGGTTTGAGAAATAAAATTTGCATGGTTATGTGATGAGAAGATAGAAATTCAAATTTGGGATGTAAGGTATGCACAGGATTGCTTAACACTTATTGTCGATCATTTATGGGTATATTATTATGCTTCATCTAATTAGAAGGCATGGATTTTAACGAAATTTATGGGTAACAGTTTGAGATTGAAATGAGTCGTTAAGTTTGCTTCCTATATAATAGAATTTGTCTCTAACGACAAATAATACCCTAATATTCTGAATTCATAAAAGTAAGTGACTACCCTTTTTTTTGGTAAAAAATAAGTCACCACCTCAAGGCTATCGATTTGTTTGCGCTAATGAGTGAGCAGTAATGAGTGATCATTAAAACGAGCACTACTTGTTGAGATGTCCTCTAGGATCAATGTGAAATAGTGGTGAATTGTGCTTTTTTTAGACATATCTCTTTTCCCCTATGAATATAAAAGCTGAAATAAAGTATGATGAACGTCAACTTTTTAGTATTTTGATCACTTTTATCGAAACATCTTTTTCTGCCTTCTGTTTCTTTTATCATGTCGAAAAGCACTTTGGACCAATTTTTTCTATATTACGAGACTGACCTCAAAAAAATTTAGTTTCAGATGGTTTGAGATTTCAGCACAATCGTTCGTGAAGTTACCCATCTTTGGAGCAGTTTCACACCTAACCTTGGCTGTTTCTCCATTCTGCATAGCCTTTGCTGTCGTTTGGGCTGTTTTCCGCCGTGTTTCCTTTGCATGGATAGGTCAAGATATACTCGTAAGAAAATTGCGGTCACCTTGCTGTTTTCTTTTGCTTCCTTTTATTGCCTCGATAGCTTCTGTTGTTACAGCAATTTTTTAGTTATTTATGTACTTTGGGCTTTTGACCTATTCGTAGAAATTTCTTACCGTTGCTTTTATGTGGTGTTTGTGCTGGTCATAATTATCTTTCCTTATTATCTGACATCTATAGTCACGATGAAGTATGGATGAGGTCCATATCTGAGGGCATAACTTAGAAGTCCGAAAGAATAGGATCTATTTTCAAGGAAATCATGGCAATTTATGGAATCAAAAGAACTAATAAGATGTTGCAGACAGCTGTCAAAATCCGTGAATGCATGAGATCATGCTTGTTAAGCAGGAGTAGTCAAAAGCTTGTGAATGTATTAGCTAAAAAGTATTCAGGGTGTCTTCCAGAAAGGTTTTAGAATGATGATTTGTCGAGTAAAAGTTGGTGAATGATAGGGGAAGAAGCATCTAAGGTTCTTTTTCCTCTAAGCGCTGAATGTGTTTTCGTCAAGGTAACTTGTTACATGACTGCCATGGACCCAGGCGTCATTTGCCATACAATTGATATAGCATGTTCTCATCCCCGTCTTTCTTAGGAGACCTATGGCAGCTTTTGTTTATAAGGGTGAATCCTTTAGTCATTTGAATCCTGAAGAATTAAGATTGTTGCAATTGCTGCTTGTTGATTTTCCCTGTTGAGATGTAATCTAATCGTCGTTATGCTTTTCTCTTTTTGCCTAGTTTATTTTAGTTACTTCTGATTGACATGAGATATAATACCTTGCCTTTTCTTTTATCTTCGTTTTCTTTTTATTTAAAAAGAGACATTATTTTTTATCCAGATTAAAGAGACCACCTAATGTTGCCTTTTCCTTGTTTGAATTAGGGAATTACTTTGATAATCACGGTTCTTCAGATTGTTCGCATACCAAATCTCAAGGTGATCACTGGAAGCTATTGTCGATGAGTATATAACTGTCAGAACTTCGTATAATTTGAGAGGTTCACTGATAATTGAAATATTTTTTGTTGAGATTTTCTTTTTCTTCTAAACCTATCTGGAATATCGCTGCCTTTTATTTCATATCCTCTGCTAGGAAAGGCCTTTCCCATAATCACAGGATGCACAAAGTGTTACATTGAGGTTGGCAGACAAGCATGAGAAAGCTCTGCTGTCAATATAGAAGGATGTCTATGAAGATTCATAAAAACATCGTGCTTTTATGCATCCAAGAAAATGCAGATGAATGTGCTTAGTGATCTCTTGCTCTTTTATTGAACAGGTTGGAACAGTGCTTCTCAGCTGTGCTTTCTTGTATGACATCTTCTGGGTATTTGTTTCCAAATGGTGGTTCGATGAGAGTGTCATGATAGTGGTAAGCAACTCTTTCTGAAGCTCATATGCTCGTTTGAGATCGCTTTTCCCATAGCCCTTATGAGAAAGCTAAGATTGCTTTGAACCAAGTGAAGTACATGAACCTATTTTACAAGAAACCTGCTAATCCGGTCACATCTCTAGCTGGAGGGAGTTTTCTTTACATGCTTGGCTCAGGCTAATGGGATTGTTAACTTCAGGGCAGGCCAGCAATCTTTGATGAGATGGAATAGGCAATTTTCTGAAATACAAGTTCGCAAATTTCTTTTTCTTCTCATGATTCCCACTGAATGTAAATCCACTAAAAGACATCTTAATCAAGTATGGTCTGGGCTAACTGCTCATCACAAAATTAAGCTTCACTTCACGTGAAGCAAGTTTGAGTATGACAAGTAATTCCCCCTCCTTGGGCTGATGGAAATTAACTTTCGAAAATTCCTGTATCCAGTAGTAGACAAGATACATATATCCTAGGGTAGAGTGACACTCAGAAATTTGTTATTTGAAGCCAAATTATGAGCTTCCGTGTTGTTCTGTCTTCTTGTCCAGCACACAGATTCCAACTCCTTCACCACTGTGGACCAGCCATCAGGACAAACCAATTTTCCATAGTGCTTGACTGGCTTGAAGAGAAATCCCATTAATTCTTACGTGTTTCCATTTCTCTTTCGATGCAGTCTAATGCCAATCTAGCTGCCATCGCTTCCACTTAAACTGCGTTATGCAATTTCAGTTTTTCCCTTCATGAGATGACTCAATTCGGTTGACTGGATGACTTCTTTTTACTCATGTGCAGGTTGCACGTGGCGATAAGAGTGGAGAGGATGGGATCCCCATGTTACTAAAAATTCCACGACTTTTTGATCCTTGGGGTGGCTATAGCATCATTGGATTTGGAGATATCATCTTACCCGGTCTGCTAGTGGTGTTCTCATTAAGGTTTGATTATCAACTTCACAAGCTGAGCTTGAATCTTATTGCATCTAGTTGCTGTATGTTTATAGTAATCCCTGTTTCTTTATAACTATTGCTAACTTGTGTGTCTCCAATCTTTCTCACAGTCCTGCTTTAAAGTGAACCAACTAGCTTGTACTGATTCTGACTCTAATTAAATGGAATCTGGTGTTGCCTTCTTCCTTTTTCGCAGGTATGATATGTTGGCAAAGAAGAAGATTCAAGAAGGATACTTCTTGTGGGCAGTGATTGCTTATGGTCTAGGTATGAGAAGCCCTGGACATCAATTCCAAATTTCGGTCTTAATGCAATAGCAATATTCCATTTCTCCAAGATCCACACTTTTTTCAGAGGGACTTGTCAGTTGGCACTTGATGCCTCTTTCTGGCTCCCTCGTAAATGCCATTGATGCGCAATTTCTGGACTGTATGCAGGACTGCTCGTCACTTATGTGGCTTTGAATTTGATGGATGGACATGGGCAACCTGCTTTGCTTTATATTGTTCCCTTCACACTGGGTGAGCACATTCAAATGAACTCTGTACTCGGTCAATTGGGTAGTTGCCGGTGTATCCAGAGAAGACTTTTCGGGAAGTATTCGAGGCTTGTAATTGGGTTTCACATGAAAGATCTTTCGAATTAGATTTGAATTTCCATGGGCAATCTGAACGAAAGCTGTCACCATTTACTCTCCTGGGGTTGTGGCTGCAGGTACCCTTTTGACATTGGGACAACAGAGAGGCGATCTCAAAACTTTGTGGACAAGAGGCGAGCCAGAGAGTCCGTGCCCGCACATCCGACTTCAGCCCTCTCAATGAGGAACTAATCAACCCTAATGTAATTGCATACTAGTCTTTTACCCTCATGTTTAGTTCCGAGTCGCTTTGACAAGCGAGAGGCTTGTACTTTGGACGTTAGACGCACCCACCGTAGAACTGTATAAAATTTTAGTTTTTCACTAGCCTATAAGCAAAACTAGACTGTAATACTGAAGGACGACATCTGAATCGAAGGGAGATATCAACATGCTCTTTCTGCTTTCATCGAAGTGAAAAAAGTAATGGCACATACATCTATTAGAAGAAAAGTGTTTTTTCCACTTTTTTGTTCCTCCAAGTAAACTCAACGAATGAAGTGATCCATAGTCCTCTGAAAACCCTCTAAATGTAGCTAGAATAAAGCCGATTGTGCTGGACCGTCCCACTATTTTGCTGATGATGGCTGTTCATCGGATCTTTGCCTGTCAATTTGAATTGCACGTTGGGGGACGATATGATAAGGACCTACAGCGAATGAAATCTGGCGGTTGCTTGTGTCATTTCTTCGATAAAATTGATCCAACCCGAAATAAATTTCAGTGACCGTTTGATTGAACTCGACATGAAAATCTCCTCGACTGGTTGCTGGAGGAGATGCTGGAGGGAATCGTCGGTCGAGGGTC
Organism: Rhodamnia argentea; assembly: GCF_020921035.1. Taxonomy (NCBI): domain Eukaryota; kingdom Viridiplantae; phylum Streptophyta; class Magnoliopsida; order Myrtales; family Myrtaceae; genus Rhodamnia; species Rhodamnia argentea. Next base: position 6,047,479 of record NC_063158.1, read on the forward strand.
ACGAGCTACACACAGAAGTTGTTAGGGGATGTTCTAGGGTTTAAACGGACTATAGCTTGACAAGGAAGGATGAGTACACGTTGCTAAGAGGGTTGATCGAGTTTCCGTACGATGCTAAAGAAGGTCGATTCTTTTATGGGGTTTCTTTAGGAACGTGTACGGCGAAGAATGCTAAGTATCGCACCAGATGTTCCTGTCGTATTTACCAGTTCGATATTTATGGTCAATCAGTGTCGATTGTAAAACTCATTAGTTGTCTTTGTTTCAATAATTTGGATGGCCCAATTTATTGTTTTTCGAGGAGGAGGATCCTGAGAAGAACCTACCGCCAAGACGCGCCTCTAGATTCTCTCGGCTGAAATTCCAAGACTACCCCTATCTTCCGAGCTTTATCACCGTCCTGTCCCTCGGCCGAACGCCGCCCCGTAACCGCTGCGGTCCACAACAGAAGGGAGGGGGCAAACACACGGGGAGAGTCTCGCGAAGAGGATGAACTGCCACGTGTCGAGCCCTCGGCCCATCTCCTCGGTGGATCCACGAAGGCCACTCGGGCGTCTCCCGCTTTTTCAAACGTCTCGTCACAAAGCCCAAATGGTTTTTATTACTGTCGTTTCGTTTGTCCCCCCATCTCTTGTTTTTAGAAAAAAAAAGGGGAAATTGCTTCTCTTCCTGTTTATCCTCTCGAGTCTCGACCTCACAGCGGGAGTCGCTTCTCTTCCCTCCATCGCATTCCTTTCGAAGTGCTGCGTCAGCCTTCCGATTTCGGAAAGATATTGAAATGGAGTGATTCGGTTCCGTAGCTTCAGTTGGAGAGAGACTGCGTTGGAGCGATGGCCATCGGGGCTCTGATTTCCAACCGCAACTTCGGCGCTTTCGTCGGCTCAGGTACTCAGTTTCGCCGATACATTCCCCGTTTCCGCCGCGAATTCCGGCGGGTTGCGTCGTCTGAGCTCTTCACTGGTTGCGATTGTTGAGTTGGAGTGGGAACTCGAGTTTGAGCTGAGCAGGTTATCTCGTGAAGACGTTGTTTTTGGGCGCTTCGGTCGGACTTGCGTGCCGTTCTCGCGCCTTTTCTTTTTAAAGTTGCATGCAGCTCTTGTATTGAACCGAATTGGCTCGCTAGAAATGTCGATGTGATTGAAGTCCGACACTGTCGCATTCAGTGGCGGACTGTCCTGTAGATAGTAACTTCATCACCGGTTTTATCTTCTTCCCGTATGAAATTTAGTAATGCCAAGTTTAATAGATTCTTTGGAATAAGCGCACCACCGTGGAATTTGCGCATCACCGGCTTTTCCGCCATGAGTAGCAGTCTGAATAGAGGTTTGCTTTGCTGCAACTTGTTCGCGTTTCTCTATCCTCTGGCAGTGGCCCTGGTGGTTTGCGAAACCGATTTAGTTAGTTCGGGATGGATTTTGAAATGTTGCTAACGAAAAGGGTTAGCTTCTTCTGATTCTAGTGCTTCTTATTTGACGCAATGGTGACTAGTTTATCGTTTCCAGGACTCCTAACCTTTTCGGTTCTGTCACTTTGATGTACTTATCCTCTTGTCATCTTTAGGAGGGCGAAAAAGGTTTTCTTATTTCAGTGCTGTACCAATCGGGAAAATTTTGAGCTTTTACATTCTGAGGCTAACTACTGTCGGCATTGGCAGGCAAGTTATGTGAAGCGGGGAGAGGAACTTCCCCTCGTCGAGGATGTTGTGTGGCTACATCTGCGGCTCTGTTTCCTGGGAGCATTTTGCATCCAAATTTGTGCAGACACAGGACTTACTTATATACATCCAATCACTCAAGTTGTGCTCTCTTTGTCACTGTTCCCTTTGACAGAGGAATCTCCAGAAGCGCGGGTACTTTGCCTGAGGATAGTAATTGTAGCACTCTCACACGGTATAGAAGGAGAGGAAGATGTTACTGCTGTACTTCCTCAAGTTCTTGTCATGGCAGCTGGTCTAGACTCCATGGACCACTGGTTCTTGGTACCAAAAATGGACTGGTCAGGCAATCTGAGCTTGTTAAGGTCAACAGAACTCGTGCTTGTTACAAGTCAGACGAGTATGAAATTTCAGAAGCAAGGTTGGAAGCGCTGACTGTCCCAGAAGGGTCAAGTGATGCTCTTTTCGTTGAGGGAAGCGCGCAAGAAACATCTCTGTGGTGGGAGCAGTTTCCAAAGCGCTGGGTGATTGTTCTGCTCTGTTTCACGGCATTTCTACTATGCAACATGGACAGGGTATGTAAATTTTCTTGTTCCACTTTCTGAATATACATGAAAAACCTTGGCCAGAGTTTTCTGGCATGTTGGTTTCCTATGGCAAGCAAGATTTATATCATAGGAAGTGAGGAATCGGGGAGCTCTCATATGCAGTCCATATTAGTATGCTACAGCATATTCTAACCTGTTTCACTGTGCATTTAGGTCAACATGAGCATTGCAATACTTCCAATGTCACAAGAGTTTGGCTGGAATAGTGCGACGGTGGGGTTAATTCAATCCTCTTTCTTCTGGGGCTATCTACTTACTCAGGTTTGACGTGAAGTAGAAATGTTTTCTGTATTATCATTGAGTAGTACAAGTTCAATGATTTGTTTATGCCTGGGTATGAATCCATAGTAAAAATAAAATCATGTAAAATTTTGCAGGTGTATGTATGATTAATCATTATACACTCTCACACGTGTATGTATGATTAATCATTATACTTTTTCCTGATGAATGCATCATAGATGCATGGTCCTCATCTAACTGCTTTTTATCTTATGTTTCCTGTGCATAGATTGTTGGAGGTATATGGGCTGATAAAATTGGAGGGAAGTTGGTGTTGGGTTTTGGAGTTGTTTGGTGGTCAGTAGCAACGGTTTTGACACCTATTGCAGCAAAACTTGGGCTTCCCTTTTTGCTAATTATGCGTGCTTTTATGGGGATCGGTGAGGTTGGCCCTTTCTCTTTCTTTGTTTCATTTGATTGTCTGACGATAACCTTCCCTACCGCGGTCTCACATAAGTAACTATAATTCATATTACCACAGCGAACCCCTAATTTGTAATTTCCACATTGTTCCATCCGCATAAGCTACTACTCTGTCGGCATACTTGTTACCATCAACCTTTTCTCTCAGATGGTATCAAAGTATCAGACATTGCACTTATGTTGCTCTTCTATACAGGGTGTAGCTATGCCTGCTATGAACAACATACTTTCAAAGTGGATTCCAGTTTCAGAGAGAAGCAGATCTCTGGCTCTAGTCTATAGTGGGATGTATCTTGGTTCTGTGGCAGGGTTGGCCTTCTCACCCGCTTTGATCCACAAATTCGGCTGGCCATCTGTTTTCTACTCGTTTGGCTCCCTCGGAAGCATATGGTTTGCACTGTGGCTGAGAAAAGTATGAGTCAGTTTCCATCCATTAATTGTGGCGCAGACATAAACGTTCAATCAATGAAGAAGTCTTGAAGTTTTGGTTCTTGGAAGCAGAAAATATAACTTCATGATTCGATTTCTGTCAGAAAATTTTTGTGCCAATGAATTGAAGTTTGAATGGTTGCTTGTTTGATGAGATCATATTGCTTCGACCCTCTTATCTTCCTGCCACTTTAGTAATTTTTCACCCAAAATAGGTGAAGGCAAAAAACTTTAATTAAAGTGGTGACTTGTAAGCAAGATTCCGGTATGGGGATTACAGTTGGGATTGGAGAATTGATTCAATGCATCTATTTCTTGGATGTCCTGCATGGAAAACTTAACATTGTCTTTTCCACCCATTGGTTGGTTTGTTTACAGGCGTATAGTTCACCCAAGGAGGACCCAGGGCTCACTGCGAATGAAAAACGGCTAATCTTAAGTGGCAGCATGTCAAGGGAACCTATATCTGCCATTCCGTGGAAACTAATTTTATCGAAAGCGCCTGTTTGGGCTCTAATAATCTCGCACTTCTGCCATAATTGGGGAACTTTCATTCTTCTAACATGGATGCCCACATACTACAACCAGGTATTTGAGTTCAACTCCCAAAGTTGTAATATGCACTCTCTTTATTGGCTTTGATCATTATGTAATTGTTGACTTTTGCGGCTGATTTGCACACTCTTTGCTCTTACAACATCAAAGCTTTGAACAGCTATATATTACCCAGCCTCCTTGTTGCCTCTATTACATCTTCCAACTATATGACTTACAAATTTTACAGGCAAATGCCCTGATCTTTTCCTTTACTACTGCATATTCTAATGACTTGCGGTTTTTAGGCATTATATTTGGTTAGATCACGAATGTCGGTGGAACTTTAATCACGTCTACGATAGTATGATGACCTGGTATGCTTTTCCAGGTTTTGAAGTTCAACCTCACCGAATCTGGCCTCTTATGTGTCTTGCCATGGTTAACCATGGCCATATTTGCAAACGTAGGAGGATGGATTGCAGATACACTTGTCAGCAAAGGTGTCTCAATCACCAATGTCCGGAAGGCAAGTACTAATAACTCCGCTGTCTTCAAAATGTATATCCTGTTCGGTGAAACATATGGACGATATTGCTGCAATCTACTTTTTGTTATAGAATGGGTTTTGCTTTTAAATTTCTATGATTCATGGGATTGATTGTATATAGAACCTGATTGCGTCAAGTATCACCTGCTCCATTAGAGGGTCAAATTCCTAGCAAAGTCAAGAAATCAGCATTTCTTCGGTTGGTCACGCGCGTTCCCCGACACTTATGTTCCCTACATAAGAGTAACTAATCCTTTTACTGAACCTCTAATATTGCAGATCATGCAGTCGATTGGGTTTCTGGGCCCAGCCTTCTTTCTAACACAGCTGAGCCACGTGAAGACACCTGCTCTTGCAGTGCTGTGTATGGCATGCAGTCAGGTATGATTTTACATAATTTCTGATTATGTACACCGTATAGAAAACGACACTCCTATGAAGTGATATCGGAATCATCATTATACTTGGAAAAAGACCTACATTGCACACGCTCAACTACATGATTTGAAAGTACTTCCATTTTGAGATATTAGCTGTAATGAGGAAGCTGCTGAAAACTATCTAGGAAAAGACAGCCAAGGAAGCATCCTCATGAGCCCTTTAGTGAGCTGTTAGTGAGAAAAGTTAAAAGAGGGAAGAAACCATACAATTATCTTCCAGTTAACTGATGTATGAAGTAGTGGCCTAGAAGGGTTGATATGGCCAACCACATGAATGTTCAGTAGATGTTGTATTCTTGCCCTTGCGCTTTATTGTGCCAAAGGGAGTTTCAGTAGTGCAAATCCCAGAACTGAAGTTGCTATTGTAATAGGGATCTCAATGACCAGAGGGGACCCTGTATCTCTTAATCTCTGTAACCACAATTCTGTACAAAGAACAGCCTTTTCAGAGTAGGCTTTCCATGAAATTTGTAAGTTCAGAACAACTCAACATCTGGCATTAACATTGGTTTGTATGACAGGGATCTGATGCATTCTCGCAGTCTGGTCTCTATTCCAATCACCAAGACATTGGGCCACGCTATGCTGTGAGTTATTGCTCCTTACGTTGCGATGTTGCAAAAAGTAAATCCACTTTAAATGCAAAATCAATGCGATCAATCGACTTAAGTTTCCCTTTAGGTTATGGAATCTCCTTTGGCCTCTTCATTACTACCCTTTGAATCTTTTCCATCTATGCACCTATTGGCCCTGCATGCTTATCTTTCAATTTGTTAAAGTTTAGATATATCTATCACAGGGAGTACTGCTAGGTCTCTCAAATACCGCAGGAGTGCTTGCTGGGGTTTTTGGTACAGCCGCAACAGGATACATACTTCAACGAGGTATAGCATGACCTCATGCATAATCAGTCCTGTTTGATGGTGGTACCACTGTTTCGTTTAAGTTCAGGCTCTTTAATCAACTTCACTGTGTTGCAGGTTCTTGGGATGATGTGTTTAAGGTGGCTGTTGCACTATACCTTATCGGCACTTTAGTATGGAACTTATTTTCAACTGGAGAGAAAGTTATTGACTGAGAAATGACCATCAGGAGAAATGACAATATGCTGCTCGAATAACTTGAAGGCATCGAGTTAGTGAGTTACACAGAGCACAAGGAAAATAGTGAAACGAGCTACTCAAACTCAGGCAGGGGGAAGACCTTATAACACGCGGTTACTTTTGGTTAGTGATTCACAATTCATCTCACCGATTTGAGGCCCCTCAGATGCTACTGGATCCTGACGACTTTGCCAGCTCTGAGCAAATTCTCTCCACAGGTTCTTTGATTTTGTATGGGAAGCTACAAGGTTTATACAGTGCCGGGGTGAAGTTGGAACCACCCCCAGACACTCCGGTTGACCAGTATAGTGCACCTCATTTATCAGGGACTCAAAATCATTTTCCAGAGAACTCTGATAAATTTGCCCTCATGTCAGTTTACCTGATGTCATTTATATGTAGACACTTGCATGTGATATGTAACTCTCAGGGCTGGTGCCTGCTTGAGAGTCCGTTCAAATGGTCGATGTGTCGCATATTCCCCTACGAGCCAATTTCCTGAGTTGTGGGATCATCTTTTGAAAGTTAGCATTAAAACAGAGAACTAGCTTCGAGATATAGTTGAGTTTGAATGGATAGGAGTTGACTAGTCCAACTTCTGTATCTTCAATTTGGACAAGCGCATGATAAATTCCGCTCACAAAACTGAAACTCTTCCAAGGCAGAGTAGAGTTTTTCCTTTTTACAGCGAACAACGTTATTTCTAACGAAAAGACCGAACAAGAAACCAATAAACAAATAAATTGAACGGAAGCTCAAACGTTGTACGTACACAAGGTGGTGGAAAATGAAGAAGAAGAAGAAGAATGAATTCAAGGCATTCTCTAGGGTGCAGCCAAACAAAGCCTTCCCAGACCAAAACCAAACCAATCGTATCCTTTTAAACACACAGACACCATTCTTTTCGTGGTGGCGAAATCAATCAGATCAAGATCAAGTAAACAAATTGAAAGGTGGGTTTTCTCCCTTGGGGATCAAGTTGCAAAAGCTCTCTCTGTACCAGCCAATTAATGAATATCTCCCCCAATTCAAAATTCATCAAAACCCAACCACCATGTCGCCACCGCCGTTAACACTCGCCATTCAATCCCATGCCCACTTCCCCGCTTCTCTCTCTCCTAATGCTCTCCGAAATTGGCCCCAACTCCCTCCTGAGCACGTCCACTTTGAGCCCGTACTTCATGAACAGCGTCAGCGACATCTTCTGCACCACCCTATGCCCTGAAGCCACCCTCAGCTTGTGCCTCAGCAAAACCGCCGCGGCGATCGACTTCATCTGCAGGTATGCCAAGTCCTTCCCCAGGCAAATCCTGGGCCCTGCGTTGAACGCCACGAACTTGAACGCGTCCTGCGCGATGAACTTCCGGCCGTCCGGCGACAGCCACCTCTCGGGCCGGAACTCCAGGCAATCCTCCCCCCACGTGGACCTCATCCTCCCCGCCGAGTATATGGAATACGTGACCGATGATCCGGCCGGCACGATGGTCCCGTCGGGCAACACGTCGTCCTCCACCACGTGCTTCGAGTCCTCGGGGACCGAGGGGTAGAGTCGCAGTGTCTCCGATAGTGCCGCCTTCAGGTACACCAGCTTGTCCACCTCCTCGAACCCCAGGGGCTCGTCGACCCACGTTGCCGCGTCGTAGCCGCGCGACTCGGCCAGAACCGTGCATATTTCGCGGACGATTTTGTCCTCCACGGGTGGGTTTTGGATGACCAGCCAGAAGAACCAGCTCAGCGCCACCGACGACGTGTCGCGCCCGGCCAGGATGAAGTTCAGCGCTACGTGCTGGAGGAAGGTATCCGAGTAGGACTCCTTTTTCTTCATGAACCTCGAGAGCAGGTCGTCATGGGGGTGCTCATCCTTCTGCTGCTGCTGGCTCAGCAGCTCGAGCTTACGCGCCGCGATCACTTTGGACAAGTGCTCATCGATGTTCACGAGGCTGCGGCTCAAGCTGACCTCCATCCCGAGCCGGAGCCACTTCTTGAACCTCCACAGTACCTCAGGCAATATGAACCGCTGGAGCGAGGCTTCCGTGGCCCGGTCGAAGGCCGCAGCGAAGCCGTTCTCGGGGAGCCCGGGCGCGCAGGTCCCCGGATCCTTCCCAAAAGCCAACCCGCATATGTTGTCGAACGTGAGCCGGAGCAGCAAGTCCTGCAGATCGACCGGCTCGGCGCTTAGCTCGGCCGCTTTCAGGATGGAGCAGAACCGCAGCTTGATGGCTCGGTTGAGCCACCGAGCCATGGCCTGGCGCAGCGTCCGGGTGGTGAACTCCAGCGCGGCGGTCTTCCGCTGGAACAGCCACGTGTCGCCGTCGGAGTTGAAGATCCCCTCGCCGAGGAGGTCGTGGAACACGGCCTGCCAGGTCGGGCCTTTGGGGTAGTTGTCGAAGCGGGCCTTGAGGATGTGCTCGAGGTTCTTCGGGTCGCACGTGACGGTCACGAGGCCCTGCTTCCGGGCCAGGAAAGGCACCGCGCAGATGCAGGTCTGGTACGTGCCGCCGCAGGCGAGGAGGTTGTCGGCGATCCAGTCGTGCATGCGGTCGCAGTTCTCGATCAGGCCCGGCAGGCTGCCCAAGAGGGGCCAGACACGTGGGCCCTTCAGCGACCGTGAGATGAACGTGAACCAGATCAGGTAGGCCGTTATTGCCGTTAATACCAGTAGAGCTGTCGCTACGTCCATTTCCCGTCTTTCTTCCTCCCCTCTGGTTTTCTTCCTCCTGTAGCAAAAACTCTCTCCTACTCTTCTTCCCGGAAAATGCTAGCTACTTCCGGGAGAAGGAAAACCCAAGTTTTCTAGGGAAAATCTCCAGACCCTAGTTACACGTACGGCGCAATAGACTTTGTATGTGTCTGGAAAGCAAGAAAAGCAAAACAAAAGAAAACGGGAGACGGAGAAGAAGATGCAGAGAGAGGGAGTGTGGTACGTACAATGAGTAACGAGCAAAGAGAGAGCAAGATAATTTATAGGTGAAGAGATAAAGCAGAGCAATAATGGAGGACAGACTGTTGCCTGAAATGTACCATGCCTCTCTCTCTCTCTCTTCCTCTCACACGCTATGAATCTGAATCACTCCGGTCTGACTCATACAATGAGGAGACTCGTACTATAATCGTAATGGCGTGCCTTAAATGCTACGGGGAGGTCGTTGAGAAGCTCTTAAAAACGCTAGCTAGGCTCCCTCTTCTCTTCTCCAACTCCAACTCCAAATCAATCATCCAGTGTATAATATAAGCCGCTCTCGCAAGAACCCCATGTCAGTCAAGCATCTCTCTCTCTCTCTCTCTCTAAGAGTAAAGAGAGATCACACACACATGCATGTGACACCTAATTCTGCAGAGAAAATGGGAAAGGGTCATAAATTGATGGAGTATTGAATGAAGGAGGGAGCTTTAATGGGATTAGTTGAGGAAGCAGGGACAGATCAAACGAAAAAGAAACGCCAAGGAGAGACTCTGTATGATGAGATACAGGGCAGGGGGGAAAGAAAAACAATGGGGGGTCACACAGTTTAGGCTCGTTTTGAGCAACTGCTTGTGCTTTCAATCTTCAAGATCTCTCCTCCCCTCTCTCTCTCTCTTTTCTTTTCCATAGAAGAAAAACTCAGAATTTTTTTTCTTTTGGGTGGATAACATTTTTGAAGATTCTTATGATGCAGAGCCATGCAAATGTTGTCTTAAATGAAAATGGGTTGTTCATGTGGGCTTTGGTTAGGGGTCGGTGAGCGAACTACCAACACTTCATAGCGTTTACTTTGTGGGGAAGAAGTGATCTTCCTCTTCTCTTTTCATCTTTATCCACCTCTGCTTCTGTTCCCTTCACCCACCTTGCAATCTATTGACAAAAAGAAGAAACATGCTCTGAGCCTGAGGCTGAGGATTGTGTTCTTTCCATCGTCATCATCCTCATCATCATCACACAGCTTCGTTTGACCTTTGCATGGGAAATTTAATGTCTTTCATCTGTTAACACGAACGCCAGGCGCAGAGGGGCAAACATGGGAGGGATCTTTTGAGGGTCAAACTTGCAGGTGGTGCCGCCTGAAAGTTAACAGCCTTGCTCCATCGGCACTGTCAAAACTTTGATTTTTTTTTTTTTTTCTGATCATCTAATCCATGCCAGGCCCCACTTTCCAATGTTTTTTTGTTTTTTTGGGGTTCTTTGCTTTCCGTGTGATGTCAACTTTTGGAAAGAAAATTTGGACATGCTAGGCGAACTCTAATCATCAAATCTACCCTAGAAGATAAACAAACTCATACAGACTGTTCTTGAGGCCTATTCCGTCTTAAGCATCCGATTTTCGGGTTTTGATACAATCCGAACTTCATCCCCGAAAGTGTTGGCATCGAGCGACACTATCCCGTGTGTCGTATGGAATGGTAAACCCGGAAAATTCTTGTCCAGTTTCAGGTGAGTTAGCTGATCGATTAGTGTCGGGGAACATTGGGTCAAATGTGTACTTGAGGCAATAGAATAGAGGGAGATTGGATCAGCAGAGAGGGCCAGGCGGTGTAGCTAGCTTGTGACTTTGTGAGCAGAGGAGAAGCATAAAAGTGGGTTGGGGCAGCTAAATCTATCTAATTATGTTTGCAAGCAAGAGTGGGAATTGTTGTTTGCTCCAACCATGCCACCGCCCTCCACAACCAACGGACAGCGCAATTAGTTCCCTTTTGGTTGGCCGCTCCGCATTACACGTTTGAACAAGAAAATGAAAGAAAGGAGGAAAGAAAGAAACCAGAGAGAATCGTCCTCGTCCTCACGGACGATGTGTACGGCGAATAAAGTCGATCACGATGCAGAATCACATAAGAATTTGCATTCTTTTAAGAAATTAATGCGAATCACACAAGAATTAGCTTATAAACTAATACGAAAATGTTCAATGTTATCTCCGAACTTGAATTAATGGAAGGACCACGTTGAACGTTTTCATATAGTTCCCGAACGAAATTGAACATGTATAAAAAGTCCATGGATCCCAAATTGAACAATTGAAAAATCCGGAAATGGTATCGCTCATTGGGCCAGGTCGTTATTACGAATGTATGATCTCTCTCTCTCCCTTTTTATCTTTGATTTTCTAGTTTATATTTGGATTTTCATAGGCGTTGACTTGAGTTGGACATGGGATTTATGAGGGTCATGTTTGTGCTCAAACTCACCCGACTCGCTTTCAATGCACCCATCTGCAAACTGACCTCTCTCTCTCTCTCTCTCTCTCTCTCTCTCTCTCTCTCTCTCCACATTTAAATTCGCACCATATCATCACAACTGGGTGCCAAGGAAAGGGGGAATCTCGAGTCGTCGAACATAACGTCCAAACGGGGTTGATCATCAATCCAAGAAAGTGCGAAGACCCATGCAATGCGATGCAAATTTTGTGTTCTAAGTACCAATCCTTCACGGAATTCTCCTTCCACCTGCAAATGGCAAACTTCTAGGCCGTGACTTATTCTCCGTCCCGACCCAATTCTCTCAAAACCCCACGGAAAGTGTCCGTAGAAGAAAGAATTTACCAGACAAGGGATTTCTTGTTGCTCATCATTCTTCACATCACAACGTGTCGATCATATGCTATATGCGGGAAAAGTGTCAAAAAAAATCCTAAACTTATTGCATTAGTGTCAATTCAGTCATAAGCTTTTTATTGGTGCCAATTCGGTCCTTTTGCATTTGTGCCAATTCGGTCTTGAATCTTGTGTATTTATGCCAATTGAGTCAATTCAGCCAATTTTGGCTGGAAATCGCTGGTATGAACGTCAATTGTCCTATGTGGCACGACTAGTGCTAACGTGAATATTTTTTTAATATTTTTTGATATTTTAAATAAATTTTAAAAATATTTTTTAAATTTTTTTTAAAATATTAGAATATTATGAAAAAAAATGTCCAAGTCAATGCCCATGCTGCCACATAGGACAATCGACGTCCACGTTCGGCCGAAATTGGCCGGATTAACTTAATTTGCATAAATACAAAAATTTAGGACTAAATTGATATCAATGCAAAATGTTTAGGATTGAATTTGCACCAATAAAAGATTTAGGACTTAATTGGCACCAATACAAAAGGTTTAGAACCGAATTAGCACCAAAAAAAGGTTTAGGGCTTAGTTGACACTAATGCAATAAGTTTATGACTTTTTTTACTAAGATGCGAATAGAGTAATCCTACTAAGGAATGCATCATCTAGAAGTTGCTGGGACTGACTCGGATTTCATTAGCTTACTCTTTTATGCAGAATCGACTAGAAACACATTTAAATAAGGGCAATCCTAGATATTCAAAGTGATCGCGAAGACTAGGACTACGTCATTCGGTACGTCGAATATTGCTCAAGAAGAGCATATAGCATATACCCAAGGGATGAGATTTCGAAGATTCAAGCTGGTTGAAGCTTTCTCGAGTTGTTCTTGATTTCTAGAAGAAGCACCCTTGCTTTCCATCTTAGGTGGTCAACTTAGAGGTTGTAGTCACCGGTTCAATGTTTTAATGGACTTGATGAGGAGATAGAAAGTGGCTATGAAAAAAGAAGGCAATGCACAAATGGTTCAACTACCGTTACGATAACGTGGCTTCTGATTTTGGGGTAACCTTCCAAGTGAGTGTGTGTGCTCATTGGTGGGAAATATTGTACAAAAAGTTCTAAACCTATTGTACTTTTACCGATTCGATCCTAAACTTTTTGATTTTGCCAATTAAGCTCTAAATATTTTCATGTTTTGCTAATTGAGTTCAACTTGTCAATATCGACCGGAACTTGCTCACATGTATGCCGGCCAATTTATGTGACACCGTAGGCATTGAAACAGATAATTTTCAATAATATTTTAATATTTTGAAGGATATTTTTCTTAATATATTTTTCTTTTTTCTTTTTTCTTTTTTTCTTTTCTTCTCTTTTTTTTCTTAATTTTTCTTTACTAGCTGGCGAGGGTCGCAAAATCAAGAAAACATTAAAATCTTTTTAAGAATTATCTACATCGGTGCCGGCGTTGTCACATAAGATGGTCGGCGTCTATATCAACGATTTTTTGGCTAAAATTGACTGATTGACTCAATTGACAAAAAATGAAAAGATTTAGGACTCAATTGATAAAATTAAAAGCAGTTAGGGCTTTTTGGATAAGTTTCCTTTGTCGGTGGACCGACTCGTGGTGTTTGAACTCCGAGCCCACCGTCTTTTTCTCTTTGGGGCACCATGTTTTGGCAAGTCTTGCCACCCACAGAATCCTCATTTGCTGCTGATACCAGTGTTGTGATTCGATGTCCAGTTCCAGAAATCTTAGGGCTTTAAGTCCCCAATTCAAACCAATAGCAAAAGATGCCGACTCAGCTTTGGGTTGCCAACTCACACGGACAGTCACAGAACCGACACCCACCATTACGGCTTTTCCTTGAGTGCAGGAGGTTACTTGCACGCCATGGCACTGTGAGCCAACGGGCAAAAGACCGGCCAAAATGCCCATGTTCCTCTGAGATCAGTTTCATCAAGCGGAACTTGTTTAAGCTAATCATCTCACGATGGATGTAGGCACACGACAGTGCATATGCAGGAGCCTTAATGATATACTAAGGTTCTGGGATTTAGAGATCACGGGTTCGAGTCACTCAAATAGCCTCCAGGCAAAAGCAGAGACTGCATGGAGAGTCCTATAGACCCCACAACTAAGAGCCTTGGCCAACCTGTGGGGTCTTTTTATTGTAGACGCAACACAAAACATGCGAAAGAAATGTACAGGGATAAAACAACCGAATATAACATTTTCGAAGGCATAAAAATCTTGAAACGACTGGCGATCCAACATTAGAGTCTCTTTGCCGTCGCTGTGCAACTTTTGCTTTAAAACACTCGCGCGATTGACATTTTAACATATCACACTGCTACTATGATTTCATGGTATGACAAAAAAGCCTCATCGTAGTGTGGTAGAATGTTGTGCTTCTGCCATAAAAAAGTCCATCCACACAAATCCAGATGCAGGGTGTGTGTGATCCAGCATGCTTTCTTTTTTCACCAAGCAAAGCAGGCAAACTACTAAAGCCACCGTGTCACAGAAACTTTGCCTATAACACCTTAAGTCCAGTTTGGGCAGAACCAACTATTGTCAAGCAAATCACTGTACAATGGAATACACTAACATAAAATTGTCACCTCTGTCACCACGACATGAATTAAATAATACAAGCGTAACTCGGTCATCGGAATGATACCCGCAGCACGATACAACAACATACTAAAATCTCTCACTCTCTTTCTCTCTCTCCGTCCATGTTTTTCGTCATCATCTTAGTTCTCACTCGATGAACTGCCCTTAATAAAGGAACCGCGTCGGTGGCCGCCTACTATCACATCTTTGAATCGATATAAGGGACCCAGCAGCCGGCCCATCTTCTGTCAGAAAGAAGTTCAAGAAATAATCAGTTACAGCACCAGTATGAAGAAGCTTAGAAAAACACCATAGTGATTCGACCAAAATTTTAGACTCGTTTTCATTCAAGAACATAAGCCAAAACCCAAAGCAGTAACTTGGCAGATTACACCTATCTCATCTTCATATAAGGATGCCAGACAAGTCACTTTCCTATCCTTACTCAACTCGCATATAATTAGGCTAAAATAGAACACCAACTTCACACTGGGTAAAAGTTAAAACAGAACAAATGCAATCGTAGGTGGTTCCCACATTGTACCACCGACCCAGCCAGTTACCTTGAGGCACTTCTCCAATCCTACTACTTAAGCCAGATAATGTTTAATAATGATGATCCCATCCTGAAGTGTTCTTACACTTATTATGCCCTCTACATAAAGGCCTCAACTCACACAGAATGGACCACTATGCAATAAACCAACACATTACCATCCTAAGATAGGATGACCTGGAATTTCAAAACAATAACGCTACAGCAGAGTCACCAAACTTGCCCCCAGTTGAGGCAGTTTATTTCGGTCCAAGGCAGACGATAAAGTGGCATATCTTCATCTCACTGTTCAAACAAGAAAAGTAATCGGACAAATCTTATGATTGCTCCCCCTCACACATAAAATCGCTTATTTTCCAGTGATAATCTCTTCCTATCCAATGATAAATCTCCTCTTTCACTCTAAAGTTCCTCTGAAGAAAATAGCATTTAGTGCTTATTGTGTGCTAGGACAACTGACACACAAAACTAATCATTGGCCGTTTGCATGGACAAATAAAATGTCAGTCAATGGAAATCACAATCTTGCACTGCCGGATTGAAAAGGAGTGCATGCACTATCAGCAAGCATGGCCAGAGTCCAACTGGTTGTGTCTCCCTTTACCAACAAATCGTGAGAGCAAAAGGCATACCTCATCATTGACGGCCATATGCCATTTAAGTTGAAGAACTTGCCATCTTTCTTGCTGCCACCTCTGCCCAAGAATTACAAGGCCCATGACAGCTGCAGCAACAAAAATAGACCAAAAATTATTTGCCTCCTTTGCATGTGTATAAAAAGAAGCCGCGCGTTTCTTCCACCAAGCTCCACAAGGAAGGTCAGTCTCATAATAATCGTGATCTTTAGTGGACTTGGATGACCTTGATAACTCCTCGGGGGAATCTAAGACATGCTCATGTTCGGTTAACTCAGTGCTTGTGTTGTCGACATATGTACTTGGATTGGGGCCACCAAGAGCAATTTCACCGTGAAAAGAACTTAAAGTAGCATCAACATAGGGTGTATCCAGCCCTTGCAGACTCATGCCTTCCTCAAACTCCTTATCCTGAATAAACTGTCTGCCGCCTGTCTCATCAAAACACTCTATCCCAGGAAACTCATCATGTGTCGTCCTGAAACTCGTATCTTTCTGGTCCTTTCTGGTAGATCTTCCCCCTTCTGTTTCCAGCTCTGCAAGATCATCTTGGTGTTTTTCTTCTTCAGATTGATCTTTCTCAGGCTCCATAGGAAGATTTTCATGTTGGCTGGGTGGAAAGACAAAGTGACCGGACATGAACATCGCACGAGATATTTCTGCATCATCAACTTCATATGCACTACCCTTGTCATCGGTTTTCAGTTCAACATCTGGCCCAGGAGCAGCCGCATATGCTGACGCTGTAAGTGAGACAACTTCCCATTCATTTCTGCGAGTACTAGTTTCCTCTCCCTCGTCCTTATCTGCCATTGTTCGGCTCATCCTTGTGAACAAAAATCGCCAAGAAAATATCATAATATAGAACAGAAGATAAAAAAAAATTGGCCCCTTAAATGCAACAAAAGATGTATGTTGACAGAAACCAACAACTGTCTGTGAATTTAGGAACTCGTCAATTCAAAAAAATTAACAGAAAATGCAACAGGACAATTCTGCCATGCTGGTAAAAGCAGTTACTATGTTGAGAGAGACACCGAGGTCTCATAGGAAGCCACACAGTAAGAGTAGGATTTGGCAGTATCTTTGGCAGGAGTTGATGCACTATTGAGCTCACTGTCAAAATCTTAAGTAGATTCATGTTGACACGCTGACTAAATTTCTAAAATACAGGGTTTGCCTAGAGGTAGATACTTGCACTAGTACGAGGCCAAGGAGAGAAGAAGTTAGTAGAATTCCACCCTTAATACTATAACAAGACAATCCATTTTACATAAAACAGCGCCAAAGTTCCAAAGCAAGTAATACTTTCTAGGGGACAGAGACCATGAAATCAACTAAAAAGCATGAGTTCACTATCACCTAAAAGGGATTTCCTCAAATAAACAAAAACAAGTGGAAAGCATGAACTTTTCATATAACAAACTAAGAGGAATTTCTATTATTTCAAACCAAGGTAGTTTAGGTATCTCTAAATCCCAAGGGGAAAAACAAGAAAAACATCTGCTTAGAGCTTCAGAGGCAAAATCTGTCACAGGAATTACACAGAATGATCCCGAACAGATAGATAATTGTATAAAACCAAACTTTCATGTGACCCAATCTCCTTATTCAACAACTACTTCCTTCTTAATTTATCTCCTTCTTTGTGTTTATCTTGTTTCACAAAAGCAAAAGGGTGTTGCTGAACAAATCAATTGGCAATCAACACAACCTGCACACCACCAATTCCACGAATTATCTCTCTTCTGGGCTTCTGCGCGGACCGACTACTAAGTCCAAAAGGAAAAATAATTGCTTAAAAAATGCCAGCTAGGTCTCACGTGTGAAAACTTAGAGTATGCTGCCAAAAGAATCAAAGTTCACACTTCATACAGGCATAGAATTGAAACCACAGCTTAGGATCAATCCCAAGCTCAAGAAATAGGGCGACAGAATCAAACTAGTTTCAAAATCTATATGAAGGAACCAGAATTCAACAGAAACTTCAGGTAATCAGCTCTAAACCCACGCAATCGAAAACCACGTCGGATGCACGGACACCAAACTACAAGCGAACAGGCCTTTACACCTTATCCAGTCTACACCTACGCCCAGCAGATCTCATCTCAATAGCAACAAAATTCCATCGTCAAATCAGGTCGCCAATGGATCAGCTAACAACACGAGGAAAAGGCAACAGAGCCAGCCAGCGATGAACTGCAGGTAGAGAGTGAAGATTGCGAGCGGAGGATTCTTACAGGTGAGTAGCGAGCACTCGGAGGAGATCGAGAGGATCGGAGATGGCAAGAATTGAAATCTCTGCGTAGAATATTGATTGTAAGAAACTGTCTCGAGAAGTGCAGAGAGAAAAAGGGCGAGAGCCTCCTTTTATATGCCCGATTTCTCCGGTCACATTCACCAAAAAAAAAAAAGGGTAAACGGGCTGGTCCGGTAAAGGGTGTCAACAAAGAAATTGATGGCATTGGCCGACTGATTTGCGCTCTCGCTTATTGAAAAAAATTCGTCAGTTTTGCATCCAAATAATGATTGGAAAAAAGTGCAATCAAGTCTCAAGCTCGCCCCCGGCGAATTTCCGACACCATAAATATTACGTGTCTTCCACTTGGCCTTTTTTTGAATGACACATGGCCACGGGCTCGAGAGCCACATAGATTTTTCGGCGTCGGAAATCTGTTGACGGCAAGTTCGGGTCTCGATTGTACCCTTTTTTAGAAAGTTTGGGGGTTAATTGACAAAAATGGATAGCCATTGAGTTAGATTGACTGATGGCCCTAACATTAAGGGTTGATCGACACCTATCTTAAGTATATTATTTTTTGAAAAACTAAATTAGGACATCTTTCTTTTTCTTTTTTTCTTTTTTGCTAAGAAAGCATCACCGGTCAATATATAAGTAGTCCGTATAACAATCAGGTAAGGCCCGATTACAATATCATAGCCGTATCGTGTCATATCAACGGGGTATCGTGATTTCGTGATCCGAACATAATATCTAGATCAAAATAACTAAAGAAAATCACGTGCTTGACCCGTTTAAAATTGAATTCTTGTGTGTAAATGTGAAAGTAAAAACCACGTTTAAATGATATATAATCAAACATTTTACGTATAATATGCGAACTTATTCATCAATTGTGTTGAATGAAACGAGGTTTCGTACACGACAAGTTATTAATTGTCCGTGAATCTAATTAAATCATCGGTTAGTAATAATTTCTGCCAAGCTAGTCAATGAAATTAAAAGTGGACTAAACGAATATCATTATGAACAAATCACGGTTAATTGCTTGTTAATGAAAATAAAATAAAATAATAATAAAATTAAAAATAAAACTCCTTAGACAATATGTGAGAATCTTATCAGCAAAACGAAATGGAGTAACAGATGCTACCTTTGACCCCCCCACCCAAAAAAAAATAGATGCTACCGGCTGGGCCGGTCTCCGTTGTCCCGTAGCGCGGGATAGGCTAGCGGCTAGCGTTGCATGCTTCGGTTTTGTGGAGCTGCACCGGAGACGATCCGGTAAAAAGCCGTTTTCTTTGGGCTTGCGTGCGAGCGGAGACAGGCATGAAATTCTTGTCCCGATATCATTAAACAAATCCGAATCGGATTAGCCGGGTCAATTGGATATTAACCGGGGCATTACTTACCAATCCGATTATAAATTTCTTGGTCTCGTTGTCATCAGATAAATGGTGTTATTGGGTGGGTATAATTTTGATGATTTCCCAATCGATTAAACAAAGTTAAATACACGAGATTCTTTGTAGCGTGCGTCGTGGTGGCTCGATCTTATGGAGGGCGATTGGGATTGTACAACGGATCCGTCTTATAGGAAGGAGCTTCGTGGGATTTGAGAAATGACAAACACGTCGGGTTTTAGACATATAAATGGATTCTAGGTATGAAGTCGCTCTGTGATATTTGTAGACACTCACCCATCTCCTTCCGAGATGGCCAGAGCGGGTGATTGTGAGCTGAATGAGAATCGGAACTTTGGGGTCTTCCAGGAATTTTATCTGAAGATATAGTATTTCGTATTTAGGTGGCTTGAACCTCCCTTAGCCTCCAAAGAGGAAGATTGTAATTTTTGGGATGGTATTCGAAGAGGATCTTTCTCTATTAAGTCAGCACAAGAATCTTGTAGTACATGGTCCATTGTTAAAAGTGGGAGGGACCTCAATGTTTTAGAATTTTTTTTTTGTGGCTAGCCGTTCACAAGCAATTATTGATTGGTGAATTGAAGAAGTCTCACGATTTGGGGGAAGCCCATGTTGCTTGAGATATGAGTCTTTGTGGAAACAACTTTGCATGTTCCAAGAGTTGTCCAATTGTTCGTAGGATATGACTTGAGTTTGTCCCATAACATTGTTTGGAAGAAATATTCTCAATGAATTGTCTCAACTGTTGAATTCAAATCTTGATAGTAAAAGGAAATCAAATTTTCATCACGATTGGAGTTAGGGGTGTGCCTCGGTCGGGTCCAATAAAAAATCGTAAGACTAAACCGATCGGTTCTGGGTGGTTCCCGCTTCCACATAAGGAACCGAACCGACAAACCGGCCCATATGACTTAATTTTTTTTTTACTTTTTAATTCTGAAGCAAATCCTAAATTAGTACATTAGGTTTCAATTTTCACTAAGATAGAGTAATGACTTCCATATATACAGAAGCAAACCTATGCATTCCTCCATAATTATGTATGTCTGTACATGGTTGTACAAACACATATAAGCATTCTTTTATTATTTAACACATGTTGATAAGATGCCACGTAATAGAGTAATGAATTGAAAATTAAGTGGACAACTAGTGCATCCTCAATTAGCGCCCCACCCCCATCATGTAAATTTTTTTTCAACGAATAAACGAAATAATGCTCTCTTTTTTCTTATAAAGCTAGGGACTCCCACTTGCTAGGGACTCTCAATTAGCGCCCCACCCCCATCATGCCAATTCCGGGACCGGCCCTAGAATCAGCTTAGGTCGGTCCGATTTTAGGACCGGGTGGGCTGGTCCTTAGTACCACAAACAGGAAAATGGCCTTACTTGATCCGGTTCCAAGTTTCAAAGTTAGAACCGACCCACTCTAGAATCAATCACACCTAATTGGAACATAATTTTTGCATTAAGTGTATGGCTTTTTAGCAATGGAGAAACAAGTCACACTTCTAGGACAATTTTGTTATCACTCCGAATCCAAAATAAGTAATTCCGTCACACGTGAGAGAAATCAAGACTTCGCATGTGAATAATTTGATGTTAAGTGGATCAAGCACTCCTTCGATTTTGGTCGGTTGAGATCCTTCACCTTGAGGGCGGATTAAGCTGCATATTGATGGAGCCTCTAACGGCAACTCTCGACTTGCACGGGCAAGGGGACTAATAAAAAGTACATGGAATGACTTGTTTGGTGGTTTTGCCACTTTTGTTGGAATTGTTCTCGTGATAAACAGGACTTCACACTGTGGTAAGGACTCAAATTTACAAAACGACTTGATTTTCGCGGCATCATCATTGGGATTGATTCTACAGACATAGCTGATTTTTTTTATTCGGAGCTTATGATTGATAATGCCGGCATTGCTTTTTGTGTAAGGATATTAGAAAACTGTTGAACTCTCACTTTGAGTTCAAAGTGCAACATAACTTTCGGGAAAGAAACCGTCTTGTCGAATACTTGCTAATTTAGAGATCGACAAGTGCTCGGATAACAGGCTCTTTTCAAAGCTTCCTCGAAAGTTACTCCGCGTTTTATGAGGAAATAAAATAGTGATAGCAGATTCTCAACGCTAATTTTTTGTACTTGGCTTCTACCCTTTTTCATAATTAAAAAAAAAACACATCCTTTTTAATTGCGAAAACTACACAGGTTATGTGATGCTTTGCTCATCCCATGATTTTTCAGTCACGTAAACTAATCTTCCTCATTAGTGATTAATATAGTCGGTGAGGACCCAAAATAAAATAATCACTTTCTTGAAAACGTTTGCATAAAGAATGACCAAATGAAATTGCGCATTATCCTACCAATGAAAGCAATTCAGATTGAATCCACAGATTTCCATTAAGTGGACATAAGTTTTGTACATAAAGGAGTCTCAGAGTCATCTCTTCCAAGCGTAGCACAGTTGCAGCAGAGTTGGTGCTTCTCAGCCATGGCTGCTCCGAGAACTTCCCTAAGAAGGTCAATGTGCAATGATGGGGAGATTCTTCTCCACCATGGTTGAATGTTCGTCCCATTGCACAATGCTTCAGCATATGCGCGGCTCGAACGTCAAGAAAGACGCTTCTCGGGCCGTTTCTCTCTCTCTTTTAACTCCTAAAAGGGAGTTCATCATGTTAATCTAATCACGATTTCATGATCTGCCTTTATTCGAAAAAATTGGTATGGTCGGTTCAGATGAAGAACAGGAGTTCCTTCTTTTGTTCGTTCTTGTTTCTGTTTTGCTGATTTCTTTCTTCTGAATTTATTGGCAAGCATATAAAACTCTCACCTTGTCGGTCTCATTTCATCACATCAAGATATGGTACAGTTTCGGGCGATATCAGGGACAGTTGGGGACTAGGTGGCTCAATATTTAGGCGAAAATGACAATTCTCTTGCAAGTGTCTCCAGGAAATAGGAAGCAGGACACAGAAATGATGTCGCAGCAAGCTGTTGGCGAGTGGAAGGAGAGCAGCTACCATCAGAACGTCTGAGGAAAAAACCCTTCAAGAAAATGCTTACTTTCACCCAGCAAGAGGGACTCAACTAAATCAATTTCAGGAGTACTAACCATGTCTCTTTTAGGCTTCTCGATCCGATCGACTGTTGAATTAAAATGCTTATGATCAAATGGATGTCTGACCGCCAGCAGACTTCGAGGGCTTAATACAATGCATGACTTTGTGGCCGTTAAGCAAGAAATGATGCAACCCAGTGCCAGCATCAAAGACAGGTATCTTTCGAACACACGACGACTTTCTCGTTTGTGTATGCCTTTGCCAATTCATTATCGAAACAATACCGCGTCATTGCATTTCATAACACGATGAATTTGTGCGGGTTATTGTTCGCTGGTGTATCTTGGCAGCCCTCCCTAGGCTATGATCCTTGATGAGGAGAAGGGACAAATTTAACCAGTCCTGGAAATGAATTGAGCTTTGATCTGTCCTTGTTCATAAGCACTGATCATTATTCATGAGCTAAGTTCTATTCAGGTGATGTGACAATTCCTATTTGTGTTTTGTTAGACAACACTGATAGAGCCGGCTTCAGGGAACATAGGGGATTAGAAGCATGGCGTTTATGGCGGCCATGAAAGGATACAAAATTAATCCCAGTACGCCGCCTTACATGTGCTTGGAGAGAAGGGCGACGATGGAGAGCATTTGGCGCCGATTTAGTCCTCACCAATCTGACCAAAGGCATGGGACGAACGGAGAAGAAGGCTGATGAACTTCTAGATTCCACACCAGAAACTTTCATGCTACAACCATTCTCGAACGCAGACAAAACTCGGCACTCGGGTAGTGATCAAGCTCCCATATTTTTCAACTCACATCTGTCCATAACCCTTTCCCTAGAGAAGGGCACAGCGAGAAGATTGAGGAGGTAAGCCACGTCCTCATAAACTCAACCTACACATAAGAAGGTACAGAAGCAGGAAAGCATGATCAAACAGGAAATTCTTCCGAAAACGTGTCCGTTTAAACACAGACACCCTGATACCATCAATTGTTCTAGCTGTACGTATCGAGATAAAAACTCATGCTCTTCATCCGACCACCAGTTTTACCGCAATGCTCGAACTTCTCTTGCCATATGAATGCATTTGATTCGCACTCTATAGAAGTCTCCTGATCGACAAGTCCTATTGTCTTGCACTAGTGTTCCAGAGAGTTTCTTGTCATTGATAGAGTTGCTTGACATGATTAAAAAAAATTGCATGTTACAATTTCAAGCACCGAAACCAGGATCAATCCTCAGTAGTCAGCACAAATGAAAATTCTCCAATGTTTGATTTATGGTAATCTTAAGAAGAGACGAGTGGATCATTCTATCCGATTCATCAACGCACAACAGAAACTAATGTCATACCTTCTTTCGATTATTACTAGCTTCAAAAAGACAGACAGACAGGTCATGAATTAACAGTTGACTCCTTCTCATTGACCATCTCAAATAATTATATAATAAAATAATTGATCGATACGGACAAGAACCGGCTTTAGCTCAGTTGGTAGAGCGGAGGACTGTAGTCGTCTAAAGCTGTCATCCTTAGGTCGCTGGTTCGAATCCGGCAAGCCGGACTTTCTTTTTCTGAAAATCAATTTTTTTTTTGTTTGTATTTACCCTCTTTTTTTTCTCGTCTTTCACTCCAACGCTTAGGTTTGGTATTGCATGTGGCCATAGTCCTTTCATAATTTGTTTTTTCCAATTTTTGTGGAAAAGCCTAAAATAGTTTGAACGAGAGCTTTTAAGAAAGAGTGATGCTATTATGTGTACCAAAATTGGGATTCTAAATTGGTTAGGTAATTTGGCTGATTGTTATTAGCTTTCCGAACAAGCGAGCACAGTTAACGTTTAATAAGACTGTCGTATCACTTAGTAAATTAATTTTGTAAAATAGGTCTTGATATAACCGTCATTATTTCCCAAATCAAAATAAGTTATGAATCATTCTCAAAAGACAGATCAACTTTATCTATATACGCATGTAGACCCATTTTTGCTTAGCAAAATGGGCACGATTTTCCAAATCCACCTATAGTGAGAAGGTAAGCGGTGGAGAATTATTGGCATTCTCTCAAGGTCGAACAAATCAAAAGAGGTTATCTACGAATTTCGAGTTGATAGAGGTCGCTCATTGTGCAAAATAGTTCTCGTGGTTAGACCGTCACAAGTATTTAGTGCAAATTAATAATATAACCGTTCTTATTGTTCAACCTCGAGAATGCTTTTAGATATTTTGAATAGCCACAGAAAAATCACAAATTTTGAAAGGACTAGATTAATCAATTTTCCAATGACCAAAGATTGGGGCAAATGTTTCTAATTATTTTTTAAGCGACATACATAAACCGCATCTATTCCTAAAATGAAAGAAAATTTAGACAATATTGAAAACAATTGAGCGATTTCATTTTTTTTTCTATCCTATTAAATCGCGTCCTTTTGTCCTATTACCACGAAGAAATATAATTTTCAATATTTTCTTTCTTTCTTTCTCTAGTTGGTTGGCGAGTCTTGACGATGCCCGGCAACGCTCATCCTCGCGGGATCTAGCCAAGGTCGAGGCTCGGTCAACACAAGGCAAGGTCAACCTCACCAGATAGAGCCTCGATCTCGCCATCGCTACATGAGGTCGGTCTCTCCTTGCCATTGGCAAGGCTCAACCCCGGCCTAGCCACAAGAGAGGCTGATATCTCCTTATCATTAGTGAGGCTTGACTCCGTTGTTGGACCAGGTCGATCTTGTAGGCTTTTACCTTTGGACGGTCATCGGCCCTCACCGAGGCTCGGCACCCGACAAGGGAAGAAAGAAAGGAAAAAGAAAATTTTGAAAATTACATTTATTCACGTCGGCAATTTCTGAACAAAATTGATTGGAAAGACTAAATTGGCAATTCTTTAAAAAGTTTGAGTTAAATTGGTAAATCATCAAAAGGTTTAAGACTAAATTGGAATATTGAAAGATTTAATACTAAATTGGCAAATTATTAAAAGGTTTAGTGCTAAATTGAAAAAATTAAAAAGTTTAGGGTTGTATTGACTAGGTTTATGACTTTTTGGATAATTTTTGCATTTTCCCAATATCGCAATTTACTAATTCATCTTTACACATGAAGTCCTATAACTTGTCATGAAATTGAGTCCTAAAACTTATAAAAAAAATGCAATTAAGTCCTAAAACTTATCAAATTAGTGAAATCAAGTCATTTTGTTAACTACATCCATTTATACTAGTAGAAATTCTTGACATGACCTTCTTTTTAATTTTTGTTTCTCTTACATGGCGATGATGTGGTTAAAACATAAGAATTAAAGTGAAACACAGTCATTGGTCTAAATTTTTTTTTCACTCAAACCTTAATTAAGTAAAATAAAAAAGTTTTTTTTAAACAAATAAGGAAAAGAAAAAGAGGCAAGGGTAAGGACCGTAGGCCCTTGCCACCGCCACCCCCGTCGCCATAAAGGGTCATCGGGGTCTCAACGAGGACTTGACGAGCCTTGCCCCGAGGTCGTGGCCCTTCATCTAGATTGTTGGCCCTCGCCCAAATCTAGGTAGAGGTCTGCGACCCTCGCTTAGAGTGAGGGTCACGGACCCTTAATGAGTCCTTGCCGATCCTTGTTGGCACTTGTCAAGCTCCTATCGGCCCTTTCCGACAACGGGGGTGGCAACGGCCCTTGCCTTTTTGTCTTCTTCCTTTTTTGTGTTTTAAAAAAAGCCTTTTCTATTTCTTAATTGTATTGAAGTAACATTTTGATTAAAAATATAAATTTTTTGTTGTTTTTGCCTTATACTTCATGTTTTAATCACATCATCGTCATGTTATAGAGAGAAAATATTAAAACAAAAGTCATGTTAGCATTTTCTATTAATCTAAATGGATTGAGTTAACGGAAGAACCGTGATGCACAAATTTGATAATTTTCAGGATTTTATTATACTTTTTGTAATTTTTAGGACTAAATACAAACATACGTGGTGGAACCCCATGGAGGGGGGCAGTGCTGTGGTACACGTGGCGTGACAGGATTGGGGGTGCACTCGTGGAAAAGGATCCTGCGATTGGAGGAGGGGTTACACGTTACGGTGGTTCTTTCGTAATTTAGCACGAGTTTGAAGGCTTATATTTCAGAACGGGCCTCCCTCCTCCTCTCTCTCTCTCTCTCTCTCTCTCTCTATTCAGAAAATCAGCTTACAAAGAAAACAAGAGAAAATCGAGAAAAAGGAAGAAAACAAATCCCTAGGGTTCCAACTTTGACTGCGAGACGCCATCCTTTGTGAGAGAGAAACCCCACAGAGTGTTGAGTGTGTGTGTGCGTGTCTGTGCGGGCGAGAGGGAGAGCGCGCGCTTTGCTTTGCTTTCGCCAATTCTCTCTCTCTCTTCTCTCCTCTCTTACTGACAGAGGAGATTCGGAATGCCCCCGTAAATATCGCCTTTTTCGAATTTTTTTTTCCCCTTGCGTGAGGGAAATAATTGAGGAGGTGGAGAGAGAAAAAGTGGGTGCAGAGAGAAGCTGTTGGGTCTCGAACGTTGGGATCGGGGCTTGAGTGGGGTTGTCGCATGCGTTTTTGGAGGGATTTGAGCATTCTGGGGGGAGGGTTTTGTTCAATTTTTCGCCTTTTTTTTTTTTTTCCTTTTTGCTTTCGCTTTCGTAGAAGTCGTATGGGAATTCCGGGTTTTAGCTTTTGAATTGCCGGGAATTGTGCATGCAACAACCGATTGGCGGAGGCGGCGGGCCCGGCCGGGGCGCGGCTGGGCGGGCGCCGTCCACGTCAGCTGCCGGGTCGCCGTCGTCTTCTTCTTCGGCCGTGTCCGCTTCGCATTTGGGATTTGATTCAGCGGCGCAGCAGCAGCAGCAGCAGCCGCCTAGACAAGTATGGGCGTTTTTTTTTTTTTTTTAATCGTGGTCGTTATAACGGGTGCTTGTAAAACGGTGTTGAGTTTGCATATGAATGCTCTAATTGGAAGGAGGGAGCGTCTTGTCGTGTTATGAATCGAGTGTCTGAACATGGATTTTGTTGGAGAATAGGGAAAACTACGTGGTGTTTGGTGAGTGGGATGTTGTGTGCGATTGGATTGGGCAATTAAGACACTTCCTTTGTTTCTGATGGCATAAAGTGTAGCTGTTGGTTTTATCAGTTCAGTAGGTTATTTAAATCTCTGATGATCAAGTGCACTAAGGAACTGCTTTATATAAAATCGTCTTTAATTGTTATGTCTTCATTGAGGAGAAATGGCATATGCAAGAACCCTTTGTATGTTTTGCTGTCGTTTGCCACTTGGTAGATATTGATGACATTGTATACTTCATACTTTCGGGTATTTGCTCCCTTTCTATTTTGCACTCCTGGATTTTGAGAATCTTCTGTGTATGGACCAAATGAGACGATGGGGTATGTAGCTCTCAGAGCCTTGCAATTTGTTGATGGGGAAATTGTGCTTTGTGTTAGATATCTTAATGATCTTGGAACTTTTTATTCCTTGTTGGTCGCCAGGAGGAACTCTTTGTTTTAAAGTATCTGTTAAGGTTTTTCAATCACTTTTAGACAGTGTATGCTGCATGATTCTGTTTTCTTTAATGGGAGACTTATTTATGCACACAAAACTTGGTGTTATGTGCATTATGCCTTTTCCTGTGTTATTGGGCCTTTTACTTTTTTAAGCTGCAGCACACTCTGCGTTGGAAGTTTCAGTATGATGATAAAAAATATTGATTCTTAAACTCTGAAAAGAACATTTTGTTATAGTTTTGTTTTTGGTTCTCTTGAATTTCTCTTTGCTTGAAAAGTAAGAGCTATATTCTGGATCTGTAACTGCTAGCTGAAAAAACAGGTTTTCAATTTCTGGGTAGTAGCTTTTTCTACTGTTGTTGTAAATGTCTACCGCACGCTGAATATGTATTTTACTTCTTTGCTATGTTTCATTATGTTTGCAGTTATTACAGCAGCAGTTCGTGCGAAGACCTGAAGGGAATGAAGTCCTTCTAGCATATCAAACAGGTGGACTCCAAGGAACTGGGGGAGGTAGCATGTTTTCTCCATCGCCAGGCTCCATGCAATTTCCTCAACAATCTAGAAAGTTCGTAGATTTGGCACAGCAACATGGTTCCTCCCAGGCTGGACAGAATAAAAAGCAGGGTGTTGAGCAGCAAGTCATCAATCCAGTTCATCAAGCTTATCTTCAATATGGTTTTCATGATCCGCAAAAGTCTGCTTTAATGATGCAAGCAGCACAACAAGCTAAACTGGAGATGATGGGGCATGGATCAGGGAAGGATCAAGACATGCGGATGGGCAACATGAAAATGCAGGAGCTTATGTCTGCTCAGGCATCTAAACAGGCTCAGGCATCATCCTCCAAGAATTTGTCTGAACATTTTGCTTCTGGTGAAAAGCGCCTGGGACAAGTGTTTCAGCCAGGCTCTGAACAGAGGCTTGAGCCAAGGCCACTTAGCCAGCCAACTGCAACAGGACAGTTACCACATGCAAGTACTGCAAGACCTTTACAAGCACTGCAGACTCAACAAAGCTCGCAAAACGTGCCTATCCAGCTGATGGCTTCCCCGATGCAAGCAGTGCAGGCATGGGCAATGGAGAATAACATTGATCTTTCACTACCTGGAAATGCCAACATGATGGCACAGCTCTTACCGCTCATGCAGGCTAGGATGGCTGCCCAGCAGAAAGCAAACGAAAATAACCTTGGTGCACAATCATCAAGCACACCTGTCTCAAAACCACAAGCTGCTTCTCCATCAGTCGTAAGTGAGAATTCTTCCCATGCTAATTCTCCCAATGAAGTATCTGGTCAACCTGGCTCAGCAAAAGCCAAGCAGAACATTCCTGCTGGTCCTTCTGGCCCTGGGGCAGTCAGTAACAGTAATAACATCATGATGCAGCAATTTCCTACTCATGGAAGGGAGAACCAAGTGTCTTCAGGAAAATCTCCTGTCTTTGAGAATGGAATGCTCCCTATGCGTCCCCCTCAAATATCTGCAAGTGCAGTTCAGGGCGTGGATTCATCCTTACAGAATAAGAAGTCATTCAGTGGCCAAGAATCCTTGCAGATGCAATATCTTAAACAGATAAATAGGTCATCACCACAGTCTCCGGTTCCTTCAAACAGTGGGGCCCCAAATAGCCATCCTTCCTCCCAAGGTGGAGTAGCTGTGCAGATGTCACAACAACATTGTGCTTTTACGAAACAGCAACTGCATGTGCTTAAAGCTCAGATATTGGCATTTAGGCGGCTGAAAGTACTTCTCTCCTCTCTCTCTCTCTCTCTCTCTCTCTCTCTCTCTCACACACACACACACACACACACACACACACACACACTCAACACAAGTGAAATGTCAGAAGACGTTAGAAGCATATGTTTTTTTCTTATATGTACCAACTTGTATGTATCTCTTGTAGAAAGGAGAAGGAACTTTACCACAAGAACTACTCCGAGCTATTGTCCCACCTCCCCTTGAGTTACAGTTGCAGCAGCAAATCCTCCCTACTGGAGGGAACGGTGTGGAAAAGGCTGCTACAAAGGTTGTAGAAGATGGTGTGAGGTCTTCACATATGGGTGAAAAAGATGCTCGGCCTGTGCCACCACCTAGTGCACAAATTTCTTTAAGAGAGCAGGCTGCTACAGTGGAGGAGAAGGCAACTGTTTCAGCAGTTCACTTCCAAGGTCCACCTCCTGGTTTGAAGGATCATCCTCCATCTGTATCTGCTGTCAAGGACGATCAGCAAACTGCTGTCCTCTCAGTCAAGGTGGAGCAAGATGCCGACCGTGTGGCTCAGAAAACTCCTGCTGGAAATGATCTTCCTATTGATAAAGGAAAGGGTGTTGCAGGCCAAATCTCTGAGGCAGTGCAGGGTAAGAAACCTGTGCAAGCGAGTGCATTGACTCAACCAAAAGATGCAGGCTCTGCCAGAAAGTATCATGGACCACTTTTTGATTTCCCCTTCTTCACAAGGAAATATGACTCTTTTGGGTCGGCACCAGTGCTTAACAGCAATAACAATCTCACGCTGGCATACGATATCAAGGACCTGCTTCTTGAGGAAGGGCTTGAAGTGCTCAACAAGAAGAGGACAGAAAATCTGAAGAAGATTGGCGGTTTACTGGCTGTGAATCTGGAGAGGAAAAGGATCAGGCCTGATCTTGTACTTCGCTTGCAAATTGAAGAGAAGAAGCTTCGCCTTTTAGATCTACAGGCACGCTTGAGGGATGAAGTTGATCAGCAGCAACAGGAAATAATGCAGATGCCTGATAGGCCATATCGAAAATTTGTTCGCCTGTGTGAGCGTCAAAGGATGGAGCTTACTCGTCAAGTGCAAGCTTCTCAAAAAGCTTTTCGTGAGAAGCAACTCAAATCAATCTTTCAATGGCGTAAGAAGCTTCTTGAGGCTCATTGGGCCATCCGTGATGCACGGACTGCACGTAACAGAGGCGTTGCCAAATATCATGAGAGAATGTTGAGGGAATTTTCTAAAAGAAAGGATGATGATAGGAATAGAAGGATGGAGGCATTGAAGAATAATGATGTGGAAAGATACAGAGAGATGTTGCTGGAGCAGCAGACCACCATTCCAGGTGAAGCTGCTGAGAGGTATGCTGTTCTGTCATCATTTTTGACTCAGACGGAAGAATATCTTCAGAAGCTTGGAAATAAAATAACAGCCGCCAAGAACCAGCAGGAAGTAGAAGAGGCTGCAAATGCTGCTGCAGCAGCCGCAAGGTTGCAGGTATTTTGTCCCTTCTTTATTTGTCAATTTTTTCTTTTGCCTTGTTTAATCTACTAAGCTTTGTTCTTCCTTTTGCAACAAAGTCATATTGTTCAATTGTGGCTATGCTCTCGATAACTGATCTTTGTTAATCTACTGAATAAAGGGACTCTCTGAAGAAGAAGTGAGGACAGCAGCATCTTGTGCTGGCGAAGAAGTAATGATACGAAATCGTTTCATGGAAATGAATGCACCTAAGGATGCTTCATCTGTGAGCAAGTAAGGCGTTCAACTAAATCATGCTTCAGCTTTCACTCTTCAGAAGTTATGATCATTTGTAGACTATATTGTTCTTTATACTACGGGTTTAATGGGTTCATAGCTTTAGGAACATAAAAGCCTTTTGCCAGCAGTAGATTGGAATGTATTAGTGTATACCGTATATTTGTCATTGTCCGATTGATCACCCTGCTCAATTTGGAGCTCTTTTTATAGATTTCTTGGGTAATTTTTGTATCTCACTGTTGTTAACAGGTATTATTCCCTTGCACATGCTGTGAATGAAAGGGTTGTGAGGCAACCGTCAATGTTGCGGGCTGGAACTTTACGAGATTATCAACTTGTATGTCTAAACCTGAAATCCGACATGTTGGTTTTTTTATTTTATTTTATTTTAAATTAGCATGTAGCTGTAGTGTTCACATTTGAGGCCAAGTCTTTGATGACCATCTCTGAGCTTTGCAGGTTGGTTTGCAGTGGATGCTTTCTTTGTACAACAACAAGCTAAATGGAATCTTGGCAGATGAGATGGGTCTTGGAAAAACTGTGCAGGTGAACTTTTAGGTCATTAAAGCTGAAATATAGCCGTGCTCATTTTTACTTTAATTTTTTAATCTTAGATTGCGGTACGATAGATACTTGGGAACCAATCAAAATTTTTCAGTTGTTTGATTAGCTTGTGTTGTGGGAGCAGGTAATGGCGCTGATTGCTTATCTAATGGAGTTTAAGAGTAACTATGGACCTCATCTTATTATAGTACCCAACGCTGTCTTGGTGAACTGGAAGGTTGGTATCATTTGGTCGATCATATGGTGGTTTAGTTTAGCATAAAGGAGTATTACCTTTGTCCTTCTATCCTGTTCTCAAGTGTGCTTAATAATAGCTTCTTCTTTTTTCCAGAGTGAATTCTATAATTGGTTGCCATCAGCTTCATGCATTTTTTACGTGGGTGGAAAGGACCAAAGGTCGAAATTGTTTTCTCAGGTGAGTTTTGCTATCTTTTTAAATTTATTTTTTTGAATTGCTTCATTGAGTTTAATTATGGGAATTGTGATACAGGAGGTGTGTGCCATGAAATTCAATGTTCTTGTGACTACTTATGAGTTTATTATGTATGACCGGTCAAAACTTTCAAAAGTTGATTGGAAATATATCATAATTGATGAGGCTCAAAGAATGAAGGACAGAGAATCAGTTTTAGCACGGGATCTTGACAGATATCGTTGCCAGAGGCGTCTGCTTCTCACAGGAACTCCATTACAGGTATGTCAAGATATAAAGTAGATGACGTCACTGCTATGGGGTTTTTGAATTACTTCAAGTTTTTATTGAAAATGTCACTTCTGCTGTTGGGCTGGTTATATTTGGTCATATTCCCTTACATTTTTATTTTGATGCATGGACATAGTTGGCAGATGGCATAATGATATAGGCTTTCTGTAGCAAAGAAAATCGTCTGTTGTTTTCTTTGACCAACAATAGAAGTAATGTGGCTTATTGGTTATAATATGATTGGGTGAAGAAACACTGCGAGGTTCTTTTGTTTGGCATCCTTCTTTTTGACAACCTCCTTGTATGTTTCTTGTATACTACTGTCCCTTAGGTTTATTGAAGCATGATAGCTAGCTAGTTCTTGGGAAATAGAAGTTAGTGAACTCCCAATACTTAGAACTTGTACTTTTGCTTTGAGAGCAAGGACGCCTTTGTCATTCTCGCATTTTGTATAGTTTAGCAATCAGATTTGCTACTTCGTGGGAAGGAGTTTGCAGTTGATTTGATAAAGCCTTAATCAGTTAGTCACTATTTGGTAACATTTGAAAAGAGTTGTCAGAAAATAACGGAAGAAGGGCAATTGCTCATCTTAAATAAACAGATTTTGGCAATTTTTCATATATATAAGCTCCTGCTTGTCTTATGCTTGAAGTTGCACTATTCCTTTTTAGTGTTTTAACATGATATATCTTTGTTGCAGAATGATTTGAAGGAACTTTGGTCACTTCTGAATCTACTTCTTCCTGAGGTTTTTGATAATCGAAAAGTGTTCCATGATTGGTTTTCGAAACCCTTCCAAAAGGAAGGCCCTCCTCAAAATGCTGAGGATGACTGGCTCGAGACTGAAAAGAAAGTCATCATCATCCATCGACTTCATCAAATTCTGGAGCCATTTATGCTTAGGCGTCGTGTTGAAGATGTGGAAGGTTCACTTCCTCCAAAGGTACGGGATGATCACAAGTGGGTTTTATTTGATAATGTTTAGATCGTTTTTTGGTGGCCTTTAACTGATAGCACCATTGGTTGCAGGTGTCCATGGTCCTAAGATGCAGAATGTCTTCTATTCAGAGTGCCATCTATGATTGGATCAAATCTACTGGTACTCTTCGAGTAGACCCTGAAGATGAGCAACGCAGAGTCCAGAAGAATCCGATTTATCAAGCTAGGATTTTTAGAACTTTAAATAATAGATGTATGGAACTTCGAAAAGCTTGCAATCATCCTTTGCTGAACTACCCTTACTTTAACGATTTTTCAAAGGACTTCCTTGTAAGATCATGTGGCAAATTGTGGATCTTAGATAGGATCCTTATTAAGCTGCAGAGAACTGGGCACCGGGTACTACTCTTTAGTACCATGACCAAGTTGCTCGATATACTAGAGGAGTACTTGCAGTGGAGGAGACTTCTCTATAGGCGAATTGATGGAACAACAAGCTTAGAAGATCGTGAATCAGCCATCGTGGACTTCAATAGCCCTGATTCAGATTGCTTCATATTTCTGTTGAGCATTCGTGCAGCTGGTCGGGGTCTTAATCTTCAGTCTGCTGATACAGTTGTTATATATGATCCCGATCCTAACCCCAAAAATGAAGAGCAGGCTGTTGCGAGAGCCCACCGCATTGGGCAGAAGAGAGAAGTCAAAGTTATTTATATGGAAGCAGTTGTTGACAAAATTCCGAGTCATCAGAAGGAGGATGAACTAAGGAGTGTCGGTACCATTGATATGGAAGATGATCTAGCAGGTAAGGATCGGTACATGGGGTCCATTGAGAGCCTGATCAGGAATAACATTCAGCAGTACAAAATTGACATGGCTGATGAGGTGATCAATGCTGGTCGCTTTGACCAGAGAACAACACATGAAGAGAGACGGTTGACTCTAGAAACCTTATTACATGATGAGGAAAGGTATCAAGAAACTCTGCATGATGTTCCCTCTCTGCAGGAGGTAAATCGAATGATTGCTAGGAGTGAAGAAGAAGTCGAGCTATTTGATCAGATGGATGAAGAACTGGATTGGACAGAGGAGATGACTAACTATGAACAAGTGCCAAAATGGCTTCGGGCAAGTACAAAAGAGGTCAATGCTGCTATTGCCACTTTATCAAAGAAACCATTGAAAAACACTTTGCTTGCTGGGACAATAACGGAACCCAATGAACCGGGATCTGAATTAGTGAGAAAGAGGGGGCGGCCCAAGAGTAAAAAGCATCCTAATTACAAGGAACTAGATGATGACAATGAAGAATATACTGAAGCAAGTTCGGATGAGGGAAATCGGTATTCTACACGTGAAGAGGAGGGCGAGATTGAGGAGTTTGAGGAGGACACTTACAGTGGTGCTCCTGGAGCACTACCAATCAACAAAGACCAGTCTGATGAGGATGTTCCGGCTGAAGAAGGTGATGAGTATCCATGGACAACAGAGAGGACTAGGAACAATCATTTGCCTGATGAAGCCGGTTTCTCAGGATCATCGGCAGACAGTCAGAGAGGAATCAGGATGGCATCTCCTTCTGTCTCTTCACAGAAATTTGGATCTTTGTCTGCATTAGAGTCCAGGCCAAGTTCTCTTTCAAGAAGGATGGTCTGTGCTGTTTCCCAGATTTTTTTTTTTTCTTTTGATTGTCGTATTTTTTAAGAAATTTGTTTTGGTTTACTTCTATTTTCAATCTGTCAATGTTTGCCAGCCTGATGAACTTGAAGAGGGAGAAATTGCTCTGTCTGGAGATTCTCACGTGGATCATCAACAATCTGAAAGTTGGGTTCATGAACGTGAAGAAGGTGAAGATGAACAGGTCTTGCAGCCCAAGATCAAGAGGAAGCGTAGTCTCAGGATGCGCCCTCGTCACACTATGGAAAGGCCAGAGGAAAAGTCTAGCAATGGGGCTCTACCTGTACAATGTGGAGATTCTGCTTTCTTGCCACTCCAAATGGATCACAAGTATCAACCCCAGTCAAAGACTGCATCTGAGACTTGTCCATTTGGAGAACCTACTGCTCCCAAGCATGGCCATGGTGGTCCATCCATGAAAAGTAGGAGACAAACATCTCTAAGGAGAATAAGTGATCCATCAAAGCTACATCCCTTGCCAAAATCTAGCAGATCAAATCACATTTCTTCATCAGATGCTGCTGCGGAACGCTCGAGAGAAAACTGGAATGGCAGAGTTGCAAATCCCTCGGGAAATTCAGGTGTTGGTGCCGGTTTATCCGAAATCATTCAGAGAAAGGTATTTAGTTAGTGTCTTCTATTTCTTCGTGTTTCTCTCTTTTCCTTTCTGGGTACTGGTGGGCAGTTGTTTTGTCATGGTCTTGAGCTTCCCAATCTGGCCTTGCCCTAGCCCTATGATTCTATACTGGGAAAATCTCGTGTCATGTGGATCTACAAGCGATGGATATATTGAGCTTTTCTTACAAATGCATGCGACACCTGGAACTTTTTGACTTATTGGTTCTCGCCGTTTGATTTACTCATCTTCCTGTGTGTTGATTCAACATATTTATATTTTTAGTGCAAGAATGTAGTAAGCAAGCTCCAGAGGAGGATAGATAAGGAAGGGCATCAGATTGTTCCGCTGCTAACTGATCTTTGGAAGAGGATGGGAAGTCCTGGTCATATGGGTGTTGTTGGAATTAACCTTTTGGATTTGCGGAAAATTGATCAGCGCGTTGGGAAATTGGAGTACGATGATGTGATGGATCTTGTGCTTGACGTGCAACTGATGTTAAAAGGTGCCATGCAGTTCTATGGGTTTTCTCATGAGGTATGGTGTATAAATGTGTAGATCTGATGTATTTAACAAATAATCCTGATCTTGCTAAACTTGATAATGATTTGAGCTTCATTTATGCCTTTGAGATTGCTGGGGTACTTGCTGGAGGGTGCAATTAATTTGGATTGAAGATTTTGTTTAATATAGGTGGAGTTGAGTCACGGATTTTGAACTTGCACCTTTTTTTTTTTTTTTTTGGCTAAAGGGATTTTGATCTTGCACTTTATGTAGACATTGCTTCAAACAATTGATTACCAGAAATTTTGTGTCACCCATGCACCTTTAAAGTATAGACTTCATCTTAGACTTAGTTCAGTGGCTATTTATCAGCTCCATATGAACTTATCAGTAGTGTGGAAGTAACGATAATAGTGATCAATACTTCAAGTTATGGGAAATCAGTACTCAGATCTCAAGCTTTCTAAAGCTAAATTTTTCAACTTTTATGTGGTCAATTCTTTTGTGAATACTGACTCATGCACCTGTATTAGTCTTCAATTGGATGCTACTTGTAGATTCTTTTATTTGCTACGAACAGAATCTCAGGTTTTCATTACATATTTGCAGGTTAGATCTGAAGCGAGAAAAGTTCATGATCTCTTCTTTGACATATTGAAGATTGCATTTCCAGACACAGATTTTGAAGAAGCGAGAAACGCTCTCTCTTTCTCGGGCCCTGGTGCTGCATCCCAATCTGCTCCATCACCAAAACAGCCATCCGCTGGCCAAAGCAAGAGACACAGGGTGATAAATGAGGTCGATGCTGATAAAGACCCTCCCCTTAAGCCAGTGCGACGCGGGGAAGACACTAGGATCAGAGTCAGCTTGCATCCAAAGGAAACTGGCACGGTGAGTGGAAACTTCAACACCCGGGAACAGTCTCAGCGGGATGATTCTCCACTGCTTGCTCATCCAGGGGACTTGGTCATCTGCAAGAAGAAGAGGAAGGACCGAGAGAAAGTAGTGGTGAAGTCAAGGACTGCGTCATCGGTTCCTGTTTCACCTG
Organism: Rhodamnia argentea; assembly: GCF_020921035.1. Classification (NCBI taxonomy): domain Eukaryota; kingdom Viridiplantae; phylum Streptophyta; class Magnoliopsida; order Myrtales; family Myrtaceae; genus Rhodamnia; species Rhodamnia argentea. The sequence continues at coordinate 6,084,622 of NC_063158.1, forward strand.
CTGCGGTGGCTCGTGGTATTAGAAGTCCCGGTCCATCATCTCTTAAGGATGCAAAATCAACTCAACAGACCCTCCATCAGCAAGGGTGGATCAATAACTCGGGCCAGCCGTCTAATAGCAGTGGTGGGGACGTCGGTTGGGCCAATCCGGTGAAGAGGTTGAGAACTGATTCTGGCAGAAGGCGGCCGAGCCATTTGTGATTTTTTGCGCTATTTTATGGTATGGTAGAAAATCTGCAGCCATTGTTCTTCAACCCATGCGAGAGAGGTGACCGCATATGGATAGCATAGTGTAGGCATTTGATCCTTCAGTTATGTTTTCTCGTAAGCAGATGCGTTAAAGAAGGGGCAGAATAGAGTGGGAAGATTTATCTCCCTTTTGTATGTACACCTGATAGGAAGTCCACTTCCCTGACTCATTGACTGCGTTGGACGGACAGCCATGTCTGTAAGAAATCTGTACATGAGTTAAGAGATTACATTGCATAGAACAACTCCTCAGTCTTTTATATGCCATTGTTAATACAATGCCTTTGCATACTTTGTGACTTTAAGTGCATTTGGTTCAGCTTTTCCAAGCGGCTTTAAGCCTTCACAGCCTCTTGGGAAAAATGAGGTGTTTGGCAATAGTTTTTGAGACTCCCTTGGCCAAATACTGGCATTGGGAAAGGTAAACGACAAGTGGGGATCTGTTTTAGGCTTTCGGCATTGTTGGAATGTTGAATCATTAATAATGAAATTTTCTCGGTCGCTTGTTTTGTCCTCCAAGTTTATTGAAAGTCCATTTTTGTCCTTTCATAAAATCCCTGAACTTCTCTCGACTCTCTTTCCATCTCTGCTCACTTGTATCTCATTCTTGCTTTGCCCTCTCTTGGTCCTGCTCGACTGCTCCTTGTTGCTTTGCTCCCCCTTGCTCATGCTCAATTGATCCTTGTTGCTTTGCTCGCCTTCAATCTTTGCGGCTGGTTCTTCTCTCTCTCTCTACCTGGTGGATTTGCTTTCGATTGTTGAGATTTGTGCTTAGATTTGTGCCAAATTTGATGATTACGAGTCGGGAATGTTGGCAATTTCATGTTGCTGAGATTTGTTTCTATTTTTTCTTTCGGCTTTGAGTTGGCGATTGCGAGTTGGGAATGTCATCTCGCCATTGCTTCGTGCAAGACATGGCTGTGTTTTTGCTTCTATTGCCCTCTATAATCTCTTTGTTTTGTAGTTCCTTTAATACGACTTGCCCCTGTTACCTTATTAGAGAGGAATGAAATTTTGCTGTTAGAAAGGGGGAGAAAGGGTCTCTCAGTTCCAATATTTGGGCATAATTAGTGTTCACTGTTTAGAACATATGAATCTGCAAAATTAGTGTGGGTTCTCTGTGCGAAAGAGGAAGCTTTATGGGTTTTCTTTTTCTTTGGGTGGATTATTATGATGTGCTCAAAATAAAAAAAAATCAACGTGATTAGACATGTTAACATTCTGGTGTTGCTCTCGCCATAGTAGTTTTTCATTGAATGCGTAAGCAGTGAGTTTTTTAGATTATGGTGTTGCTCTCGCAATAGTAGTTTTTAGTACCTGTAGTTTTTTAAATTCTCTTGCAATGTTGATCACCAAGAATTTGTTTATGTCACTTTACTAGTAGATGGCAAGTTCATCAAAGGAGAATGCATTTTAGAGCTCAGAAGATGTTGAAGCTTTTGTAAGTTGTGAATTGACAAATTGAAAAAGGCCATCGTCTTGCAAACAACAAAAGGGATGGATAGATAATCATAATAACAAGTTTGAGGAGCGAATAAGCAAAAACTGTGATTATAAAAATCAAATAAAGAGTAAGTGGGATAATCTTAAAAAAGAATGGAAAAGATAGAGGTCATTACTTTATGATGGAAGAGGACTAGGATGTGATTCCAGGAAGAAAACCTTTGATGCGAGTGTGAGAAAAATTCAGGTTTTTACCACTTTCTCTTTTACTTTTTTTGTTTAGTCCACCTTCAACGAGATAACTTATCCAAATACTCTATTATAACATGCCAACCCTAAGTTTATGATTTTTGGGACGAAAGGCATACCTCATGATCTTGAATTTTTGTTAGGTATGATGTTCAGAGCATAGTTGGTATTAGAGGAATTACATCAAATCTTGCTCAAGGTTTATGAATTAATAAGGATGTTGAGGCCATACAACCTGGTATCGAAGAAGGTAAAGGATCTGCTCATGAAAATTTGGAGTGTCATGACAACTTACTTAACTACTCTATTATAACAAGCCAACCCCAAGTTTAAGGTTTTTGGGACGAAAGCCATACCTCATGATCTTGAAGTTTTGTTAGGTATGATGTTCAAAGACATAGGAGTAATCACATGGAATCCTACATAAGGTTTATGCATTAATAAGGATGTTGAGGCCACACAATCTGTTATCGATGATGTTGGAGGATCTACCGATGAAAATTGGGGTGTCATGTGGATGAAACCATGGTGGAACCAATTGGAACTCAAAGCCATAAAAGAGTGTCGCATACTTCACCGAGGCAAGCTCGGGGAAAGAAAGATAAGAAATTGATGAGTGCAAGACAAGGGCTTGGAGCACAACTTAGTAGGCTTGTGATAGCTGTTGAAAGTAGGAGTGCTGCCATTGCTGCACCTCAAGCACATGAAGTAGTCGGTCCTTACAAGGACTTTGTAGATTTGTTGGATACCACACGTGAGATTGTGCAAGATGAAGAGAATTATTTTAATGTGAGAGTTGTTTCTACTTGGTGTTCTTTTTACATAGTTGAGTTTGTAAATGTATGATGGTTGATATATTACTTCTCTTGATCGATGATTAAGATTATTCATTCCTTCTCTATATTTTTGTTACTTTAATTAGTTATGAATGACGCACATGCCAGGAAATATCGTGAAAAAGGAGGAAAAAGAATATTGGGGTCTTATCACAATCAGTCAAGCTTCAATTTTTTACGAGGCAATGTACCTTTGCAAACATCCTTGCATGACCTAATCATATACAGGATATGAGTGGTTAAGAGAATTGACAGAGAAAGATACTAGTATGATAATGTGCTATTATATGTTTAGAATGCATAAGGATGCATTTAATAATTTGACGCATGACTTAGTAATACTCTATGGTTTTCAAGAATTTAGGAATATTAATGTTGCAAAAATGGTTGGCATGTTTATTCATATTTCTATGGGTTAGATATTCCTAAATCTGGATTACATATCCAAATTAAACTTACAATGATTTAGGAATGTGGGTTAATATCACGAAAAATCTCAAATTAGTACACCTCTGACAAATTTACCCCAAGCTATTTTTTTACCATAAAAAATCTTAAATTGGTACACATGTGATTAATTACCCTAAACTATTTTTTTGACCACAAAAAATCTCAAATTGATACATCTGTGATAAATTTTTCCTAAACTAATTATTTTCATCACTAAAAACCTCAAATTGATACGCATGTGATAAATTTACCATCTGTTAGTTTTCGTTAAATTGGATTAATACCATGAAAAATCTTAAATTGATACACCCACGTTCGACAAAAAAAAAAAATACACTTGTGACAAACAGAGGGTAAAAACCCTAAACGTGCACATTCGGCAATTGCCACGTGTCATCTAAATCAACAATTTGACGATAAAATTTAACAAAAACTAACAAGGGGTAGATTTGTCACAAGTGTACCCGTTTTGGGTAAATTTGATAGAAGTGTACTAATTTAGGGTTTTTAGTGGTTAAAAAAAATAGTTTTGGGTAAATTTAGCACAAGTATATCGGTTTTGGATTTTTCATGGTATTAACCCTAGGAAATTGATGTTGCAGAAATGGTTGGTATGTTTCTTCATATAAAGAACTTTAAATGTCATTTGCTAGAGTTTTGACGAGGACCTTCACTTATGGGTTGTCGAGAAGTGTTTAACAATGTCCATTCCTCGCTATACTCAGAAATTGAGCGAGCTTTTGGTGCATTAAAGCGGAAGTGGAGGATTCCAACTCATATGCCGATTTTTCCGTATGAAAAACAAGTGCAATTGTCATAGCGACCATGGCTTTGCACAACTATATACAAAGAAATGTCGTGATTAATATGGATTTTGAAATATCAGAACTGGATCCCGATTACATATATTCAATTGATCATGATGATGTAAATGAGAGGGTTGGTGCTTTGAATAATAATGCATCATTTGACATGGCACGTTTCCATGATGAAATAGCGATGGGTTTACAAATTCGTTAAGGAGGTTTGTAATATTTAAGGTTGACGTATTTATTTTCTAGGGACATATTTGATCGTGCTTATTATGATGAAATGGCTCTTTATGGTCAAATTTGTATGAGACAATCTATCTTTGGTCGTCACTTCCTTGCACAGCATGGCTGCGAGTGTTTCTTTCTTATTTCTGGATGATGTTCTATCAACACCAATGTTGTCAATGGATTAAACAAAAAGCGAGAGAGTTATTGCTCGACCGTGATCTGGATATTAGGATGAAGATCCCTTTGTCGATAACCAAGACTTCAGACTCTTTGCTTTGTTACGGCATTATGAGAAAAATGGAAAACTTTCTGTGTGACAATGGCTGGGGATCTTGAAGTGGAAGCCAATGCAGCTTCACGAAAAACTGCTTTATTGTGTTCACGAATTTTAGCTAGCTTGGCACGTTTCAATGATTGCTTGTCATTTATTAATCTTTCACCAAATATATATGTGAGAAAAAAACATCTAGTAGATGTTATTAATATTTGGCAAGACCCTAATAGTTATTAATTATATTTTATTAAAAGAATTTTTTTTGTTGAATATTAAAAGAATTAAGTGATTGATGATATAACGTCTTTCAATTGTTAAGAGATGAAGTGAATAGTGGTTTAGTGATGTTAAGAATGAACGAAAAAGTCTTGGTCACACGAAAGGTCTTTCCAAATATATGTTTGCCAAACACTTCTTGCATTTCTTCGAAGCTCTTTCCAATTACAGTTACCAAACAATTTTGTATTTCTCCAAATCTGTTTAGGCTAAAAGCCTTTGCATTTGGCCAAAGGCTTTTCCCAAAAGTTGAACCAAACGCAGGTACGATGACATTCATCTAGTTGTCGTATCTGAACTTACATCGTCTCAAGCCAAATTGCCTTCTTTGTAGCACTTGTTAGACTAAAGGGGCAAAAAAATAAAATAAAAGACTACAACGTTACATTTGCCGCGATTGAATGGAATTAGAATTTCTTATTTGGTGTATATTTTCATACGTGTATATTTTCATACGAAGGATTCAGACAGAATTTAGTTTGGACTTTCAAACTTGCATTGTTGCTACAATGTAATTTTCATTAAATAAAAAAAAACCTAAAAACGCATTTGTTAAGGCATAATAATAAGTAAGAAAAAGTTGAAACTCATATTAGTTAGTTCATCTAAATTTATAATGATACTTTCAATGTCATATAACAGTTTAATTACACTGAATTAAGAAACTGTTGAGTTGTAAATAGTTATATTTTCTGGTTGTAAATACAAAGGAAAATTGACTAATTGTTAGGAGTGGATTTTTTTCCTATTTAGAAAATTTTTTATTCCAGTCAAATCCCAAAAATCGTGGGATTGTAATTGCTTTCCTATTTAAGCTTTGTTTCCTTATTTGCTAGGATTTCTACGTGTATTAGCCTATAAATGTAACAATGTAAAGCAGCAGAAAGTATGAATGGGAATGAGAATTTCTCTCCATCAAATTCTCACACGGTATCGGAACACTACGCTAGATTTCTAGATTTCAAATTGCAGCCTTCATTGCTGCATTTTTCAACCTTCATTGATGTCTATTATTCTCCAAAAAAAAAATTCCTCTATTTATAGCCTTCATAGCTGCATTAATGCTCTTGTTTTCTTCATAATCTTCTCTCTCCAAAATGACAACATTCGAAACCACACCAAAAGCCACAGATTCTTCCTCCCCTACCATGAGCCAATCGGAGGAGGTCGTCTCAACACACATGACAGGTGATCTCTAGAATATTAGGCCAACCTATAGACTGAGTGAGAAAACCTATCTCAAGTGATCACAATTTGTCAAGATGTACCTGAAGGGCAAATGAAAACTCAACAATCTACTTGGGACATGATCCAAGCAAGGATATCCTGCTTTAGATGCGTGGGATGAGGCAAATTCCATGATCGTGTTATAGCTATGGAATTCCATGGAACTAGCCATAAACGATATTTGTATGTTTCTACCAATAACAAAGGGGATCTAGGATCCCATCCAATAGACGTAAAGGCCCGTGATGTAGCCCAGGTGTATAAAATTAAGGTGAAAACTAATGGGACAAAGCAAGAAGGTAACACTGTTACTGAGTATGATAATTCTCTATAGAATTTATGGCAAGAACTCGATCATTATCGGGTATTCCAGATGCGGTGTCCAGAGGATGCAGCCATTCTGAAGAATTTTATTGAGAATGATCGAGTCTACGATTTCTTAGCTAGGCTTAATTCTAAATTTGACCAAGTCAAAATTCAAATATTTGGAAAGGAGGAAGTGCCATCATTGGAGGAAACAATTTCCTTGGTCCAAGAAGAAGAAAGCCGTCGATCAGTTTTGCTTGAACCACAATCAATAGAAGGATCAGCCTTGACAATCAAAAAGGTTGATGGAAAGGGTGACCTACCAAGGAAAGACAACCGAGACAACTTGAAGTGTGCCTATTGCAAGAAGCCGAGACATACTAAGGAGCAATGCTGGAAATTGAATGGCAAATCAACTACTTTAGGCCGAGAGTGGATGAACCGGGCAACACAGCCAAGGCTTCGGGTCCACCTAACTAAGCAAGCTGGTTATGAAGAAGTTAAGGAGAAAGCAACCTTCAATAGTGAGGAATTGAGAATAAGAGGTTTGTTAGTATCTCTTAATAAATCCTCCGATACATGCTCACTAGCACTCTCGGGTAATTCTTGGGTTATTGATTCAAGGGCTATTGATCATATGACTCACATCTCATCACATTGTAGGACCTATGCACCTTGTCCTAGCAATAGGAAGGTTATTGTGGCAAATGGATCTCTTGCTACTGTTGCGGGAGTTGGAGATGTCTCTATCACACCTAATTTTGTTCTTAAAGATGTCATTCATGTCCCTAAACTTTCTTCCAATCTTATCTTTATACAAAAACTCACAAAAGATCTTTATTATCAAGTTATTTTTTATTCATCTTACTGTGTTTTTCAAGATTGGGGCTCGAAGAGGAGGATTAGACTTACAATAAGGAACGAAGTGGGCTGTACTACCTTGAGACGCCTCTCACCACAAGAAGAATCATAAATAATCTGTCTTCATCATTTCTTAGTACTTCGAATAAAAAAGCTATTTGGCTTCATCATTTTCGTTTTGGACATTCGTCCTTTCAAATCTTGAGTATTATTTTTCCATCCTTGTTTAAAGATTTAGATAGTAAAGATTTCCATTGTGATGTTTGCGAGTTAGCCAAGCATAATTGTGTACCATTTTCTATTAGCAATCATCGTAATTCTAACCCTTTTGGCTTGATACGCAGTGACATTTGGGAACCTTCCACGATTCCAAACATCTCTGGAGCTCGTTGGTTTGTCACTCGAATTGATGATTGCTCTAGGGTCACTTGGACTTTCTTATTCAAACATAAATATGATATGAGTAGCATTTTCCTTCCTTTCATTCCATGATTCAAACTCAAGATCAAGGTCTTTCGATCGGATAATCCTAGAGATTACTTTAATAAAGTATTGTACCCTAATTTTCAAAAGGAATGCATTATCCATGAGTCATCTTGTGTGCATACACCGCAACAAAATGGAATTGATGAAAGCAAAAACGGTCATCTCCTTAACTCAACCCGTGCCTTGTTGTTTCACGGGCAGGTTCCTAAAACATATTGGGGGGAAGATGTTCTTACGGCTACATACATGATCAATAGATTGCCATCACGTATATTAGACCACAAGACCACTGTGGAGGTTCTTTCTCAGTTCTATCCTCACTTTTGTACATCTAATGGCCTTATATCTCGAGTCTTTGGTTGTACTTCCCTTGTCCACATTCATCATCATCAACGAGGAAAGCTAGATCCTCGTGCAATCAAATGTGTGTTTCTTGGTTACTCAAAAATACATAAGGGTTATAAATGTTACCATCCCCCTTCCAAAAAATTCTCTCTACAGATGTCACTTTTGTTGATTTTTCAAAACCTTATCTTCATGGGGAGATTTCACTCGGGGAAGATGAGGACCTTGGGGTTATTGATAACCTAGATTTATTGTCCAATATCCTTGTCAATCCAAACTCGTCCACTATAGGTCATGAACCTATCTTGAATTCTATCTCTTGTCCACCACATTCTAAGACACACCGACCAGTTTATGTTCCTATTCCTGCTAGTCCATCTCGTATTCATGATTCTATGAGATTTTCTCAAGTGTATTCAAGGAGGACAACCGTTCCAACACAAGAGTATGTCCAAAATACCAATCCGGATACTGCCAATGAGAGCATGGTAAGTCCCGAACCTCCTGTGAATGAACAACTTAGTGATACACCTTAGATTGATCTTGATTTACCTATTGCTGTTAGAAAAAGGACTAGAGAGTGTCTTGAGACACCAGTTTATCCACTATCAAATTATGTGTCTCTTGATAGTTTATCATCACCATACCGAAACTTTTTTGTGAGTTTAAACACTATTGTTGTCCCCAACACTTTGTCCGAAGCGCTATCAAAAGAGGAATGGAGGAATGCCATGAAAGAAGAAATGAAGGCACTGGAAAAAATAAAACATGGGAAATTGTTAACGGGCCAAAAGGGAAAAAATTTAGTTGGCTGCAAGTGGTCACCGTGATGTATAAGGCAGATGGTTCTCTAAAGAGGTACAAAGCAAGATTGGTTGCGAAGGGTTACACTCAAATATATGGAGTGGGTTACCAAGAGACATTTGTACCAGTGGCTAAAATGAACACCGTAAGAATTCTACTGTCTTTAGTTGCTCATTTTGATTGGAAACTTCAACAGTATGACGTAAAGAATTCATTTTCACATAGAGATTTGGAAGAAGAAATCTACATGAACATATGAGGAAATAGTGGAAAGGGTTTGTAGACTAAAGGAAGCACTATACGGACTCAAGCAATCATCTAAAGCCTAGTTTAGACGATCTGCTAGTCATGAAGGCATCCGGGTACAAACAAAGCTAGAGAGATCATACACTGTTCATAAAACACTCGGATGCACGAGGAGTTACAGCATTGTTGGTGTATGTTGATGACGTAATTGTTACTAGCAATGATAAAAGGGGGAAATTGTGGTTGAAATAGTGCTTGATTAAGGAGTTTGAAATAAAGGAGTTAGCCAAGTCACAATATTTTCTAGGAATTGAGATTTCATACTTAAAGCAATGGATCTTTATTTCACAACAAAAATATGTGACAGCTTTTTTGAAAGAAATCGGGTAGCTTGATTGCAAACCAGTAATTACTCCGATAGGGCTGAACCGGAGATTAAGCGAAGCAAAAGAGGAGGCGGCAGTGGATCGAAAAATGTATCATCGATTAGTGGAAAAGCTGATTTACCGTGCTCATATTCGACCAGATATCTCCTGTGCAGTAAGCTTGATTAGTGAATTCATGCATAATCCAAAGGAGTCAAATCTACAGGCTACTCATCGAGTCCTACACTACTTGAAATGGAGCCCAAGAAATGGAGTACTATATGGGAAGAGTCCTGATCTCAAGCTTGAGGCTTGTACAGATGTGGATTCTGATGGATCAATGGTAAACAAGAGGTCTACAACTGGTTATTGTACCTTCCTTGGAGGTAACTTGGAAAAGTAAAAAACAGAATATGGTGATAAGATCTAGTGTATAATCTGAGTTTAGGGCAGCAGCTCAAGGAATATGTGAGCTATTGTAGCTTGAGATCATTCTTGATGACTTGAAGGTTGAGTGGCAGAGTTCTATGAAGCTGTATTGTGACAATAAATCTGCAATTAATATTGCTCATAATCATGTACGGCGTGACAGAACGAAGCATATTGAAATTGATACACACTTCATCAAGGAGAAACTTGAAGGACTGATTTGCTTGTCTTATGTCCCGTCAAGACAACAAATGGCAGATGTCTTGACCACAGGCTAATTATCAAGCTGGGAATGGAAGACACTTATTCACCAACTTGAGTAGTGTTGAGCTGTAAATCTAATTGTTAGGAATAGATTTTTTCCTATTTAGAAGATTTTTTATTCTGGTCAAATCCCATAAATGGGATTGTAATTGCTCCCCTATTTAGGCTTTGTTCCCTTTTTGTTTGCTCGGATTTCTCTGTGTATTACCTATAAATGTAACACTGTACAGCAACAGAAAATATGAATGAGAATAAAAATTTCTCTCCATCAAATTCTCACAGAAACCACATAATAAACATGGAACGATAGCTACAAGCTAGACGCATAAAAACGCCGATACGAAGCAATTCCGAATAGTGCATGTATTTTACTGAAATCAAACATTTGCAATGAGGATTCACTTGCTTCCATATCATCTAGCTAGGACCAGAGAGAAAGCGAACAAGTATATTGAAAGAAAGAAGAAACAGGAGACCCGTTTCCGGTGTTGTTAGTCATGAGAAATCAACAGGAAGTATACCTTCAAGAGTTGTATGCCTGAAAAACAAAATGACTCGACTGCAACGTAACTTCTTGCGCTATACAGCTTATACCGTATATCAATGCTTCACATTTTTTTCTCTCTATCAGAGCTAAGCATGATTATCCTGTAATATTACACTATAGCTATGACCCAAAAACAGAGTTTTTGCCGAGGCACTGAACTGCAGAAGAACGACCAGATCGGCAGCTCTCGGCAAAGTCTACGCTTCAGAAGAAACTTAGCATCATCTACACCTAGAATGTGGCTTCGTTGGCGAATAAAAAATGGAGCCTGACGACCTGATCTCTTGGTGGCCAACAACACGAACAACAGAACCAGGTTCCCACTCATCGTCATCGCTATCAATGTTAAGGGGAGTGAAACTGTTCTGATTTCTCCTTCGTAGCATGAGAAAGACATTAAAGTAGTAGCTAACCAATTCAACCCTGCTTTTGGAAGGAAGATCCTTGAACATTTGATCCCAGAAACACTTACCTTGAGAAGGGGGATTCAACCTCACTATGGCAGCAAATTTCTCCTGTTCTTGACTTGTCCAGGAATGTTTGACTTCTTCGCCCATTTTGTCAAACTTGAAAATGTGGAAAGCTGGGCCAAGTTCCAGGTTCAATCTTTTGCTTTTCTCGGCAATGTGAAATCTAACACATTCAGCAGAACCTCGAACTTGACATCCACATGAATCTTGCCTTCCCTTTCCCATAGGTTCCCTTTCAATTATAGATCTTCTCTGTGTATTTTTCAAAGGCCAAATTGGGGTTCCCAGCCATTTAGAGTCACTTTCAAAAGTTACCCCAGACCACTCTGGCACTTCAGCTTGAAATTCAGAACCCAGAGGAACTTCCTCTTGTCCCTGATTGTCAAATAGAGAACCTGCAGATGAGGAACTGGAGTCTCCATTCTTGATAGTGTTATCAATGTGTTCTTCAGTACCATGACATCCTGACAAGAAAGTATCCGAAACGTTTTTCACCTTCTTGCTTGAAGCTTTGAGGAGAAAACTCTCCTCAAACTGTCTCTCTCTCAGTTTATAACCAGAGCCATCGCGATCTTCATACATGCTTGGGTGCATCTTCTGATTTTTCTACAAAATAAAACACCAATTATACTTATATGATGTATGAGATTGAGATTGAGATTAAAATTCCTAACTTCATGACAATCTTTCTTTGTACAAACCTATAACTTGGGCCTACAATATTCCAGTTGCTTGAAAATTGATTGATTCACCACTGTAAACTGAAAACATCAGTGCATTACACCACTTCCGAATTTACCATCACATGACCAGGTTTGAGTACCAAATCTAAAAGAGATAATCCCATAAAAAGTTCCTAACCCTTTTCTCATGAAACACCAATACAAATTATTATTTTCATCTCACCAATATCCTAAATTGGTACTGGTAACCCAAAAGTACCTCTGTAAGACTTCTGCCCGTAATTACCATTAAAAATCCGATGCGGCAGCATTTGTTGACAACACCAGACAAACGGATCTGACATGGCAATGGACCCATGCTACCATGTCGACCAAGAGAGTAGGCACAACAGATTTTTCACAGCTATATACGCTGCCCCGTCGTATATTGACGGCCCTATGGAAGGCATTTTTGGATGATTGGTATATGTTTGGGGGATTGCTGAGACATCAAAAAGTTGGGTTATTGGCGTCTCACGAGGAAAAAATTTGGGACTTTTTGTGCAATTATCCCTATTTAAAATTGGATATCACATAACGGTACTTCTATGCCAATACAAACTAATTCTTGTATTGCGGTCGTGTGATCGTATTGCATAGAAGTGCTACATGTAGAACCCTTTATCTATAATCACACCACCACTCGATAAAGATGACACATTCATATGCTTTCTTCAGTAAACAGGTTTAATATTAATAGTTAATGGCTAGTACCCCATGTAACATGTTCTTCTTAGTTTACATGTGCCTATGCCATGGAACATAGCTCTAGACATTAAACTGGATGTTAGGACAGAACATGAATGATTCACGACGAAACAATAGTAGCGCATAAACGACAAAGTCTTTATATGTGGAATATACATGCTGAGATACAGCTTATGACGACAATTTGGGAATTCCCCTCTCCTCTCACTAGTAACTAACACCCCACACAAAGGAATATAGGGAATAGTTAGGGACACAATATATGGGAACTGATTCCACATATCACCAATGATCAACAATCCCTTATTCATAATATGCATGCATCTAACCCATCCGTGAAGTCACTGGAAGAACACTATTTGCCCGAGTGTCGAAGTGGACCCACTTAAGGTGGAATTCTTTGCCATTTAACAGTAAGCGAACAACTCTTGATGAGGTGAGCCCAAAAAAAAAAAAAAATTCCCTCAATCAAATCTTGACAAGTCCAGAGCAAATTCTGTTCATGGACGCAACAAGAAATCAAGTGTAAGGAGAAGAATGGGGAATAATAAGAATAGCAAACATAATTTGTAACATAGGAAAAACAAAGGCTAGAAGAGGTTTTCAACCACAACTATTTTAGATAAAACTCCATAAAAGCCAGCCTAAATTGTTAAAATGAAAATTTATCATTCCTCACTAAACAATGAACACAATTATTTGGTAGGTGAGATAATTATAGGGTCATCCTCAATCTCTCACTTTCCCAAATCTTATCATTATTTAAATCTTTCTGTAATTATAATGTCTTAAATTCACATTCTTTCACAATAGACTAAATTTAAAAAGGTGATCTTTTTCTTTACTTACTTAGGCTTCTATTTTACCATTTACCTTCACACGCAACATTTATGCCATTTTGCTAATTAAGACCAAAAAAAGTATGCCCTAAAATGGAGCTCATTATTTTAATTAGTCAGAATAGGATCGATTTTAATGGCAGAAGAAGAGGTCAAACGATGAAACTGGACCTGACAAAGAACTCTGGAAACTTAGTCAAGGTATTTACCAAGCCTTTTTCTTATCTTTTGTTTTTTTGGCCGAATAGAACCATTTACCAAGCTGGAGAAATGGAAAAGAGAGAGATCTCAAAGTGCTAAATCCAACTAAAAGTATATCAAAGAACTGAGTCAAGAATGGGAACAACATAAGATTTCAAGCTCCATTATCCACAATGTAGTATTACAACAGACAACTAAGCCTTATCTCATTGATTGACGTCACCTATTTAACACCATTGCACTCATCCTCCAATCAGATTTCAGAAGAAGTGATCGATATCTTTTCCAATCATCTCCTACAACATTTTTTACATTTTTCTCCACGTTTTTTGACCCAACTCCCCATGCCATAATCATATGTTCTCACTGGAACACCCAAAAGCCTTTGTTTCACATGTTCAAACTACCTCAAACGAGCTCCTCTCATTTAATCTTCCCTCAGGTGTTGCCTCACTTTCCCTTGAATAGTTCATTTTTATCCTATCTTTCCTCGAGTGTCCCCACATACATCATCCAACTAAGTATTCTCATGTTTGCTACACTCATTTTATGCAGAATATTTATAACTTAGTTTCGGGTTGATCTTAGAGGATGTTTCCAATTTTAAAGATTACAATAAAAACAATTTGCTTTTTCAACATTCTATTTTCTTGAAAATGCATTTGATAAATGACATTTAAAAATCTCTTTGAGTTAAAACGTTCCGGTTTGATCTCAGAGGATGTTTACAATTTCTTTATGCGTAAACATTACAATAAAAACCATTTGCTTTTTCATTAATCAATTCTCTCGGAAATGCATTTGACAATGACAATTAAAACACTCTTTCAGTTAAAAAATTCAGAAATCATGTTGGTTGTGGTATTTTCTCTTGTATCTCAATTAACATGATAGAAGTTACAGTATCGACAACTATTATATTTTATATGAAATTTAGACAAAAAATCTCTTCCATAAATAATTGCAATGCGTAATGTATTCATTGAAATAGCACCTTAATATGTCAAACACCAAAAGTACTAAATAACATGATGCATCATATGCCGCTATATACTATACAATCCTACAGAAGCCATGTACAATTTCTAGTTCTACCCACGTAATAAGCCTGTGCAAAGATAAACATTAATATCAGCCAACCCAATTCAGAAATAAAAGAGCAAAGACCAATGCTTTTTGTTTAGTAAAATAGCATTGAGATTTGGCAACCAAATACCTGCCAGACTAATCTTTTGGCACTCAGAGTTCTGTGTCTTTCCAATAAGAGAGCCTCCCGAGACAACAAAACCTGTTTCCACAATTTGTCGCTTCCATAGACATTCCATTTGGACAGGTCCGGTAAAGAACCAATTTCTGGATCACGTGGGTCTTTTGCAATCCCATTGAGCCAGTTAAGCATCGCCCATAGTGGAGTCTTGTCCACAACACAAGCAGATTCCTCTCCAGACACTTCCGGATCCAGAATTATGAAATCACCCTGACTGCTATATATGTTGCCTCCATCTGATTCAGCAGCTATGCCAATTGACTCATAATCCTGTTGCCCTACAGGACTCTTCTTTTTCCAATTCGACCCCACTGAATCTTCTTCGTAAATACTGTCACGAGCTCGTTTTAAAGAAGCTCTGGTTTTCTTATTCACTGCATCTCCCTCCACTACTTCACTTTCCGTATCGACTTCATTACGTGCTCCGCCACCTGCAGAACACGCTGCGCTTTCCTTCGAGTCTGAAATCATCAAGTCTTCATCCTCGACACTGATCTTGCTTCCATTGGATTCTAGCTCCATGCTCTTGGTCTCGTCCACATTCCCCATGCCATCGTCATCTCCAGAGTTGATCTTGAACGTCAATACAGAGGGCATGCATTCCTCATCATTCTTCTTTTGATTCAAGGTCTCCATGAAATGTCCTCTAAGATCCTTGTCCACCACCATTATTAACCCACCCGAAAATATCTAAACTGAAATTGATATGAGAACTCTGAAGCTGAGACGACAAGTTTTGAACAGAGCACTCCAAATTTAGCCACCAAATCACGCAACCCAATCTCCAGAAAGGCAATATAAAGATCCTTCTCGGCACACTGTAATGAAGAGCTTAAACCATCTACGATAGCTCCGAACCAACATAATGTATCTGTCCAAGCATTCGAGGCCAAGACGTGTCAAGACCATTAGACCAGTGGGAGATCTCCTGGAAAAAACCACGAAACCAATTGAAGAAACTCGTCGAACTTGCCTTCTGTCGGTTTGTTCCGGAGATGACCTGAAACCGGATCTAAATGGTCGCGAAACTCGTTCACCCCGACCTTATCTATTTCAGCGCAATCTGGAACCCCATCAGCTATCATCAACCACCCTGCCATTGAATTCCGAAATCACTCAAAAACCCTAGAAGCTCACAAAAGGTTCGACACTGTCGCATTCTCTTCGCCACTCCAAACACACACACCAAAAAAAAAAAAAAACCTTAAACAAAAGACGAACAAAAAAGAAAGAAGAAAAAATAAAAAAGGACCCGGAACGCAAAGAAAGCGAAAGCGGAAATTAGAAACAAACGCGTCATGTGTCAAAATCAAAGATCCAGGGTACCGACTCGAAGATGAGACCCACTCATGCGTGCTTGTGTTGGTGCGTTTGGCGGGAGAAGTGAGCTCGGTTGAAGTTTCGGGTCGCGCTCATTTCTCGCACTTCTTTTCGTGGATTGCAGACATTTAAGAATGGAGAGACAAAGGAAATGATATAACAGGACAGAAGGACATGTTTGGGGAAAAGAAAAAACAAAGGGAAGGTCTTTCCAACAGATTCAGACACCCATTAATCAGAACTTTGCCTATATACAATGCAAATACTAGTATTAGAGAGAGAAAATGTATATGAACTAGAGAGAGAATCTAGAGAGAGATTGTATTGTACCAGTGAGAAGTAGAAAGAATGTTGTCTGTGTGTGTTTTGGGGCTTACAATTCACCTTCTTGTTGACCTCATCTGCCCTACAATTCCCCTACCCACATCATCTCTCTCCCTCTCTCTTTTGTGACCCCTTCTCTTGGAAGAGGTGGCTAGTGTGAGAGAAGAGTATTTTGCACAGGGTGTGCTTTGTGTAGGTATGTGAGGATTTTAAGGGCCATCTCTCACACCCCCACCCTACATCATCATTTTTATAGTGGAAAAATCATTGGCTAACCTTGGTTAATAAATGACTGGTCATGGTGGTTGAGTTAAGGCTGGGGTTAGGTTTGAAATTTTCGAATTATCGCTTTTCTTTTCTTTTCCTTTCCTCTTTTTTCTTTTCCCGATATGTCTCAAAATATCTTTTTGATCATGACGCGCGATTATTGGATTTAGAATGTAATGAGAATATCTCGTAAAAGCCGATAAATAGATTTCAAATTATAGTGAAAGATAAACCTTCAATAGAATAAAAAATTAAGATTTTTTAAAATAGGTAACTAATGAACTTTCCTAAATGAATTTCGACCGAAGGTCATGGCATTTATTTTTAATATTGAGGAAGAGATCACCTTTCGGTGCTCGTCCTTCTAAAATCATTATTTTTTGGATTAATATCGCAAAAATTCCTAAATTGATACACCTATTACAAATTTACTCCAAACTAATTTTGATCATCATAAACCCCAAATCGATACACCAATGATAAATTTACCAAAAATTAATTTTTAACTATAAAAAATTTCAAATTGGTACACTTATGATAAATTTACCCTTTGTTAATTTCCATTAAATTGAGTTAATACTATGAAAAATCTCAAACTGGTACACACATGACAAACGAAAGGTAGAAATCTCAAATCGATACACCCGTCAATTGCCACGTGTCATCCGACTTAACAATTTGACAATAAAATTAACAGAAAGTAAATTTATCACATGTGCACTCATTTGAAATTTTTTGTGGCCAAAAAATTAGTTTGGGGCAAATTTGTCATTGATGTACCAGTTTGGTATTTTTCATGATATTTGTGCTTATTTTTTTAATTTGTTAGTAGAAAAAGCTTCCATTATTCTGCTATTTCAGTAACCACCGCCCACTACTTCTTAAATCTATACATGTATCTATGAAAATAATTACTTACATAGCAACTGCTATAGTGAAATTGACATGTGTCTAGTGTGAAATGATGAAAATAATCTTTTAAAAGGAGGACAAATTATATCTAATTTGTATGTATGTCAGCTTGATATATATATATATATGGCGGAGCTCTAGCACATTAGAAGTTGAAGGGTCAAAGGAGGAGGATGATGGAGATAATGGGTGACCCAAGAAAAAAAATCGTTGTTCTGTAGCAACTTGTAATATTAGCCTTTAAACAAATTACATATATCCATACATTGAAACTGAATTTTTTTCTAATGTACGATATATGGAGTGAAACAATTTTCCTCCATGATGACCCTTCATCTACTTTTCACTTTACACTATTCATCTGTCAACAACCAAAAAAAAAGTACCCTATATTCGAAATTTAATAATGAAGTTCTATATAAAACAAATTAGAGACACTTTTTAACAAAATCTTTATGTGTACACACTCATCACAAAATCTTTTGGGCCACTAAGTGGATCTTGAGCTAATACCATTTTGATTTGTGGACATGTGTAGCTATTGACATTGCTGGATGAGTTAATGGGCTCATTGCAGCCTATCCAAGAGGATCACTATCACCCCCAATCGCATGCATTTCATCATCTTACATGCAAAATATGTTATACTGCATTTGGTCATCCGAATTTCTAGTTAGGATAGGACTGAATAGGATATGATAAGAAATCCATGGATTTAATCATATCCTATTTGTCTTTTGATGAACCACGGATTTAAAGTAGGATATCTTTATATCATATCCTATTCATTGTTTGATAGAAACTCGATATCAATATAATGATTCTTGACTTGTATCATTCGGAGGCTTTTCTCCGGAGCCGACTCGACTAATCTCCAATCACTTGCCGAGATCGTCGGGTCGGAGCTTGGGGGGACGATCGCTAGAAGCTACCGCAATAGGGACGAGAGGCTGCGGTAGGCCAACGAGTCATTGAGAAACATCATGTACTTGAATTGTTGGGTCAGAGCTGAAATGTTGAAATTTTTCCATGGAAGTGATATGATCAATTTGTGGAGATGCAAGAATGAAAAGAGAAGCCCAAAAGATGAAAAAAATGAAACGGGAAGACTCTGAGTTGACTTGAGATTGACCGAATTTGAGTGGTTGGAATGTTTGGCAGATGACGATAGACATGGCCAAATGGAACCGTGGGCCCGGAACCGGCCCGTTGACCTGGCCCATGGTTCCAAACCGGAACCGGTCCGGAACCGCCAGTTTCGGGCCGGTTCCAACCCGTTTTTTTTTTTTTTTAAAGGAAGAGGCTTGGGGGAAAAGAGCAATTTGGGCCTAGGAACCGGCGGTTCCACCAAACCGGCCACCTCTAGATGACGAGACAATGAAACATTCAAACTTGTTGGATTGTGGGAAGGGAAGAAGATAGATCAAATAACCAAGTGGTGGTTGTGAATTTGTGGTTGATGCAAAATCACGGATCAAAATTGAGCATTAAATCATAATTTGTGTTGGCCTGCCTATCAATGAAGAACTGGCCGTAAAGGGTGAAGGATACAACAAGTGCTATTCTTGCTCTTTCCCCTTTCGGGATTATATTCTGATTCATGATTTGTCACAAATTGTTGCATCAAGACGTAATTCAACACCTGATGGTGTAAGCATTTTTATATAACCAGGGACAATGATGCTGAACGAGGCAGACATAGAAAAAAGCATCAGCTTCAAGGACGCGAAGATGAGATTTTTTATAAGCTATAATTTTCACAATGTTATCATTCCAGGAAATTTGCGGTTAGTAGCAAATAATTGGATCAACAAGCAAAATATCTAGAGCTGATGATCATGCCAGAAGTCAAAATTTATTGACCCATGATGCATTTTTTGCTAAATGACTGTAGTTCCTATTTGTGGGCTTTTGACTTCTTTTTTCATCGGCTGAGCTCACAAGCTAGCTCGGGACCATCATCATCAGCCTCGCCTCCATCGGAGAAGCTGTACGCCTCCGTCAGAGAGGTGGTCCGCCGCAATCGGCGAGACGACTAGGCGTGGCGGAGAGGCGAAAGAGGCGTGGCGGAGAGGCAAATGAGGCGTAGAGGAGAGGGGTGGCTTGAGCGATGGATAAAAGAAATCGTATCATGCTCTATCTCACCTCGTCCACTAGGATTATTTTATCTTGGCTATATACCCCTTTATCCTGTCCTTGACACCTATCAAATATAAGATATGATAAAACATATCATATCTTATATGGACGACCAAATGAAATCAAAAGCCTTATACTTGGTTGGATTGGTGGTTACATATGTAGAAGGTATAATGTTCCTTGTGATAAGTATGGTGATGTGCATGTGAATAAGGCAGTTCTACAAACGCATGCATTTTGTAAACTGAAAAATGATTAAATTATCAAAAAAGTCCTAAATCTATTACAATTGTGGCAATTCAGTCCTAAATTTAATTATTTTTTGCTCATTGAGTCCTAAACCTTCTGCATTTGTGCCAATTTAGTTCATTTGGGTGGTCGACGCCGACGTGAATAATTTTTAAAAATATTTTAAAATTTTTAAATAACATTAGTATCTTCTCTTTTTCTTTTTCTTTTTCTTTTTCCTCTTCCTCTTCCCCACTATGGCTAGTGAGGGTCATTAGAGCTAATTGGCCATTGGACAAGGCCGCGAAACCCTCGCGCTGGCCGAGGGAGGTCACCTTCACCAATGGCCGGCGAGGATGCCTTCGCTTAGATCCGGGCGTGGTTATCCGTGGTCGCCATGGCCTCACCCAACTTGGGCGAGGGCGGATGAGGTCGAGTGAGGGCTTGGCTGTCCTCGCCTAGTGGCCGATGAGCTTCGACGACCCTCGCCGACTACAGTGGAGGAAGAAAATAAAAGGAAGAAAAGAAAAATTAGAAAAAAATAGAAAAATTAAAAATTTTAAGATATTATTAAAAAAAAATTTCCATGTCATTATTGGCAAGCTAAATGGACTGAATTGGCACAAATGCAAAAGGTTTAGGACTTAATTGGCAAAAAAATAAGTTTAAGACTGAATTGGCTTAATTACTATAGGTTTAGGGATTTTTTGGTAATTTTTCCACCGAAATGCATTTGGCAATGATTCTAATCCAAAAAAATCAATTCTATTCAAAATTGATTTTTCTTATTCTGCTCTCTGGATGAGTTTTAGAGAATCAGAACGTGTATGGTAATCGCATAAAATTTCTATTCCCGGAATGTAAATGCGTTTGATAAATGTACAAAATTTCTGTTTCTGGATCAATTTATCTTCCCAATTTTTTTTTTCATTTAAGTCAAATAATTACGTCTTGTCATTCTAAAACCAATCTATATAACATCATTAACAAAATGAATATAAATCATGCATAATTCATAATTAGTCTATTTATTTCGTGGAGTATAAAGACAAATGCAAGATCCTTAAGAAAGAACATAAGCTTAATAGGTAATTTGCACTTAAATTTTTGCCACAAATTTGCACTAAGTTAGCTTATGAAAGAAGTTTGAATAATCCCTAGGATGCTCCATGATGGTGCTAATAATGTAGAGACGAATTGAACATAAGTTCAATGGTATTGCTCCACAAAGTTTATCGTTAAATTGCTTGCTAAGATTAATATAAAGATCGCAAAAATTTTTTAAAAAAAATAGTACAAAAGTCGAAAACACAAAGTCGTGAACTTGAAGACGAGTAAAGGTGTCAAACAGATGAGTTAGATCCAAATATGGTCATACCTATATTGAACCATTTGATCCGTTTTGACCCATTTTTATGCAGTAAAAATCTAACAATCCATACCCAATCGAATCGATACCCAACCCGCACCCATACCCAACCCGTATTACTTAAACAATTCTATATTTAACAAAATCATTGAATACTTGTTTCTTATAATTTGTTAAGAAAAATGATATAGCTAAAATATTGTCATACAAATGCAAATCTAGTGAATTTTTTTTCATTTTTCTAATTTTTTTAAAATTTAATTTTTAAAATTATTTTTATATTTTAAAAAAAATTGTTTTTTATTTTTGTAAAAGTGCACTTTTATTTTAAATTTTTTTATATTTTCTTTTCCTTTTTCTTCAATGGACAGGGCGACGGTGGTCCGCAACTACGACGGTGGTGGAGCCGGCTAGTAGAGTGACAGGAGTGGCGGACAAGCTAGGGGAGCTAGCTGGTCGAGCGTTCTTTTCTGAGGCTTCGTTCTTTTTTTTGGGTCAAGAGAACAAAGTAAGAGTCTTCCCTGGAACAGAAGAAGAACCTTTGAACCTACCCTAAGTCTCCATTAACGAGTTAGAGTCATTCTTAACAAGAGAAAATGGTTACACCTCATACAGTTGTCACGAACTCATGACAAAGCCAATAAGGATAGAGAAGAAAAGAGAAATGACAACAGACCAAGGGAAAACTAATTGATTGCGAAGTAAATACTTAGTGCGGGCTCTCCAAGCTCATACCAATCGCAAATTTGATGATTTAATTAAATCATTTAAATATGCAATTTAATCATGTTAGAGTCACCAATAATTTTTTATGGGTTGATTGAAAACCCAAGTAAAATGTAGGGGAATATTTTACTTATGCGAGCTAGAGATTTCATGGATACATGGAGTAGGGATTTGATTACCCTAGATAAATATATAGCCCTTTTGGTAACTTTTCTCTTTATTTCAAAAATATTTTACAAGCTACATTGGCCAATTTTAATCTTAAATCAGTAACATGGGATAGGTGATCATGCAAATGCACAAACAAGAATTTAACAGTCAATTAATTGAAGCAATTGATAAATTGCTTAGCGAGATAGAAAACCTTAATGCGCCAAGAAAATCAAAACCAAAGCTTCGTTATTGTCCGACACATCAATTGTTTTGCAAAACATTAACTAGAGAATCAATAATGTAAGCATGACATAAACATAATTTCTAAATGCAATGATGATTAGTTCTTTTCGGGTTTTTTCTTAACATGCATTAATAGACTATGTAAACTTCTAAATGACATGCACATTGTGACATCCCGAATTTTTCCCCATTAAAAATAATTAAAAATTAAAATAAATCTTCTTGACACTTTCTTAAAGAAACTTTTAGAAGAAGCTATTCCGTAACTTTTCGAGAAAGTTATTTCGAAATTTCTCAAGGAAGCTATTACTAGACTTATTTAGGAAGTTTTCCTGAAAAATTCGTATTAGAAAATATGATACAAAGAAATAATTCTTGAATTGGTATATAATCAAATAGAATAAGGAATTTAATGCTAAATCAATTAAGTCAACGCCAAATCAATTTCCAAAATATAGGAATAATGTCATTTTCGAAAAGTCAATGCCAAGTCAAAATAGAATAAATGTCATTTTCAATAAGTCAATACAAAGTCAAGAGGTACATGACAAATAGAAATGTCATTTTCAAGCATTTAATGATAGGATAAGGTCAATGTCGCTTTCGAGTAATTGATGATAGGATAAAATCAATGTCGCTTTCAAGTAATGATAAGATAAGATCAATGTCGCTTTCAACGACAAATTCAAGAAAATATAAATGAATTCACATTATAGGATATAAAATTCAATATGTTATAAATGCATTCACATTTGTAGAAAAACTTAACGTGCAAGGTCTAATAATGAAACTTGGGAAAGGAGTTGGAAAAGTCAAGATGTTATAAATTATTTACATTTGAAGAAAAACCTAACGTGCAAGGTCATTAATAATGAAACTTCAAAAAGAAGTTGTAAAAGTCGAGATTTTATAAATACATTCACATTTGTAGAAAAACTCAACGAGCAAGTTCATTAATGAAGAAACTTAGGGAAGAAGTTGGAAAACTACTATAAATAGGAATGCAATTTTTTCAATTCTCATAACCACCAATCCTCCCTCTTTTTCTCTCTCTCACACTACTCTCTCTCCCACGCCGTTGCTTGCTGCGTCGCCACCGCTGTCACGCCGCCTCTCGTCTTGTTTTCTTTATCGCACGACGTTGGATACCGTAATTCGGGTACCGGGAAAATGAGATTACTAGATCTAACGCAGCAACGTCCGTTTGTTAGTTAAATGAAATATTGCATTAGATTGACATGAATTGTATGCATTTTTTTTGCGAGACGAGTGTTATTACATTAAGCCATGATGATATTTTCTTGCATTAAAATGATATGTTTACCGTTTGGTAACGTTGAACCCACGAATGAGCGTTCTCGGGATACGACTTCCTAACTATGGCTTGAATCTGTTTGTGGTGACATAAGCCCCTTCCTATGCAATTATTTATGGCTCGAATAGGTAATGATTTATGGCTCGGATAGGCACAAATCGATGAGCCAAGAGTGGCCATTTGATGTAAATTGAATGAATTGATGTATTCATGGCATTTGAACAAAAGTTATGTGGTGGACTCCATGCATTTGACGATTTACAAATGAAGATTTGTGCTCATTTTACAATGCATAACATGATAGCTTTGTTGAGTATAAAGCTGACATCTCTGCCTTGGGCCTAGTAAATTCATTTATCGGGCTATTCGCTCATCCCTTTATTTTTTAAGAAACTAATATGGATCCTCCTTGTGCCCTGCTGTTTGAATTGCCAACTCACATGGAATATTCTCGGTGGGAAGTCATGAATGTAGAAACTAGAGTCAAAAAGTAGGTGGAAAAATGTTCATGAGTCCTCTGCGTAATTTCAATGGACCATCGGGTTTCCAAAGTAGAGTGACACCTTAGGAGGGTACCCAAGTCAAGATGAAGAAGATGTCCTAATTGTTTAGTAAGAGTATGGAGGGGCAGAGTAGCCATAGTCGAAGGTAACCTTTCAAATTTTGATTGTAGATAGTTAGGGAGATTAGTGTATATTGTAAAATATACTTGAGCCAAATGTGTAAAACTAAGTATGTTTATAAATATCTTGAAAGTTGTTATGTTTGTTAAATTAGGTTAGCTACTAACGTTTTCACAAATAAAAAATAAAGGTTGGCAAAAAATAATAAATAAATTAGATAAGAGGAAGAATAACAGGATATAGTTCCTGAGTCATTATATCCCCGTTCAAGTAGTATCAAAGCAAAGGTTTTGAATTGGAGTGATAAGGAGATCTTTTAGAATGAAAAGCCTAGGTTTTGAATTGGAGTGTTAAGGAAACCTTTTAGTTTAAAAGGTTCAGCATCCGGTCTAGGAAACAATGTGTCAAAATCCGAGAAAAGTTTTAGGGAAATTCATGTGGGGATGGCAATACCAAGCGGGCGGATTATCCGTAAGTTGTTGCGTTTATTTGCATGAGTTAATAGTTGTTGATTTGTGTTAATTGATTGATTTGATTTGTGCATGAAACGTCAGTCACAATACTACAAAGAATAAGTATCTGTTTACCCTTACGATAGTTAATATAATAATAATAAAAAGATAACGTTTCCCCTTGCCAACAGGGAATGAAGTGGTCCGAAAGCGACCAGGGTTCGATCCCCGGGAACGCTATTGTAAAAGAAAGTATAATAATAAAAAAAAATTTGCTTGAGATTAAGAAGAATATTTATGCTAATCATTGGTAATTATTGTGGTGCCGAAGATTCAGTAACTCATGATATTGAGCTAAGGTGACGAATGTCATATATAAGGACAAATTGGATGATTTCTGAAGTTGAAATCACCCGTGGTCATCGGAGATAGCAATCCAGAGGAAATATTGGGTATGTAAATTGTGGCGATGATTTACTTTTAGGCTTGAATGATTGGAGATTAGTAGTTACTTTAGTACAACTGATTGTGGCCAATCACTTCGTCGAGGGTAATTGAGGATTATAGGATTGAATTCATGTCGGCATGTTGATGTCTAGATAATTGATTTTCATTGATAGGCCTTGAAAACACATGAGATGATTACAATAAAGTGAGTGATGGATATAAGTCATAGGCTTGAATTTATGGCTGTGTATTGAGGTTTAGCTATTTATTTTCATTGACAGGCCCCCGAATACATATAAGATGGTTGCACTGAAGTGTGTGATGGATATAGGTCATAGGCTTGAACTTGTAGTTGTGCATTGAGGTCTAGATATTGATCTTGGACGATGGGTTGGAAAGACGGTGTGAAATGAATGATATGATGAATTGATATCGGATGATATTGAAACTTGAGTAAACATCGATCAAGAAAGAATAATGTAGATTCTAGGCAATTGATCTCGAGATTTGATGGTTGTCTAATGATTTTATAATGTTAAGTTTAAGATAAGGATCGATAATTTGAAAATTTATTGGTACTTGAATTGGTTGGTGATTAATTTAGTACCACGGACGTTGGATGTTGGGTTTGTGATGAAAAAAGTGACAATCGAGGATTACGGAGATGATTTCGTGTTGGCATGTTGAGGGTTAGCTGTCGATCTTTATCAATAGGCTCTGAACAACTTTGTGAGGTTTGCAAGGAAGCGAGTGGCAGTCACAAACTATAGAATGAACTTGTAGTGGTGTATGGAGGATTAGATGTTAATAATTGTTGATAGACTTGAATGGTCTTGAATCTAGTTTAGGCAGTGATCAAGAAAGATCGATGTGGATTGGTAGTGATGAACCCTTATAAGTTGGAATTGATGTCGACTAATGGTTCTATGTTGTTGAATTTAAACCAAGAATTGATGTTTTGGATATTGATTTGCAAATAGTTTGAGCTATGAGGTTATACATGCATTGCATGTGTTTATTGCATTAAAATAGCTGAGTTTTGAAAACGTGCATGCATTACACACGTCATTATATATTTGCACCGGACTTAATAAACCGTGAAGTTTGGTATGGGACAAGCTAAACGGAATACCTAACAACCATAAGACTTGGTATGGGGCTTGTCGAACAAGACTCCCTACATGAGTGTGTAACTTGGGGACGAACCAAGCGAAGGCCGATGAACCCGCAACGTTTCGATCCGATGAGGGCAGGAAGTGATTGCCAAGGCAACAAGGCCCGGACAAAGAGCAGCTCCCGGCAGGCTTCTAGGATAAAGATGAGAGCAGGAATAAACCAAGTCATACATTGAAGGAGGTGAGTATAGGTATTGTGCTAAGTCCGAACTGTTTTCAAAATCTAAATCATTTACAGAGTTGAAACCGATTTTAAAGAAAGTCAAAAATGTTTTCAAAGTAAAAAATGCCTCTATGATCCGAATCGCATGTTTTCAAAAATCGAGATGTATTTAACTTTGAACAAAATTGATTGCAAAGCTTCAGGCATCTCCAATTCTTCAAACTATGGTGATTACAAGTTTGAGGTGATTTATGCCTTTAAACTAAGCTGTTTTTCAAAGGCTGAGGTATTTTATACTTCTGAGATAAGCTAGTTTTGATGTTGGAAATATTTTATGAGCCAAGCGTTTTCAGCGACTAAGACATTTTTAAATCAGGATTTTCCTTTGAAAAGTTGAAACAGTTCTCAAAATGAGAAAAAGTTTTCGAGCTAAACAGTTTTCGAATTTTAGAATACCTTAAAAAATAGAGACATTACCCATTTTAAATTAAATTGCCCACACGATGTGTGGTTTTTGCACTTTTATCAACAAAATTATTTTCAAAGGGAAGCCACATTGTTTCAAAGGTTCAAAAATCGAATTGGAACTCCAAAATGGTTTTCGAAAATGGAGTTGCACCGTTTCCCAAGTTCAAGATGATTACAAGGTCCGGATTGAAATTCCAAAATTATTTTCAAAAGTGAAGTTAAATTGTATACAATGATCAAATGATTTTAAAGTTCAAGTGAAGTGCATAATATGCAATGATCAAATGATTTTAAAGTTCGAATTAGAACTCCCCAAATGATTTTCGAAAGTAAAGTTGTATCATTTCTAATGTTCAAAATGATTTCAAGGTTTGAAATTAAATTGAATAAAACAACATTGCGAGAATTTAGAAAGTTATACTGGTAAGATGCGATCCACTAGTTGGAATAGTTATTACGGATAATGACTGTATGGGAAGTTACAAAAGTTCTAAAGTGTTGTAAGTGTTATAACGATTGTTGAGATAAAAGTGAAGATGAATGTAGCAGTTTGTCCTTATAATATTTGATTCTCTAAGGTCAAGGAAAGCATAGGCATAAAATTATTTATCAGAGTGGCGCAACGGATACATGGCAAAGCGGTCAAAAGGAGCAAAGAATTAATGAAAGACAAGTATCCACGTCAATTATGGACCCAGGTATGTTCAAATTTCGAGAACGAAATTTCTTAAGGGGAAAGAGTTGTAACATCCTAAATTTTCCCCACATTAAAAATAATTAGAAAGTAAAATAAATCTTCTTGACATGTTCTTAAAGGAACTTTTAGAATAGGTTATTCCATAACTTTTCAAGAAAGTTATTTCGAAACTTCTCAAGGAAATTGTTACTATACTTATTTAATAAGTTTTCCTGAAAATTTTTTATTAGAAAATATGATACAAAGAAATAATTCTTGAATTGGTATATAATCAAATAGAATAAAGAAGTTAATGCTAAGTTAATTAAGTCAATGTCGAGTCAATTTTATAAAAGATAGGGATAATGTATGCATTCACATTCGTAGAAAAACCTAACGAGCAAGGTCAATAATAATGAAACTCGGGAAAAAAGTTCAAAAAGTCAAGATGTTATAAATGCATTTACATTTGTAAAAAAAACCCTAACAAGCAAGATCATTAATGATGAAACTTGAGAAAGAAGTTGGAAAAATCAAAATTTTATAAATGCATTCACATTTGTAGAAAAATCTAATGAGCAAGTTCATTAACGAAGAAAGTTGGGGAAGAAGTTGGAAAACTACTATAAATAGGGGTGCGGTTTCTTCAATTCCCATAACCACCAATTCTCTCTCTCTCTCTCTCTCTCTCTCTCTCTCTCTCTCTCTCGCCGTTACCGCCGTCACATCGCCTCTAGCCTTGTTTTCTTTGTTGCACTACGTTAGACACTCGTAATTCGGGTACAGGTCTAGATCTAACACAATAACATCTGTTTGTTATGTAAACGAAGTATTACATTAGATTGACATTAATTGTGTGCATTTAATGTGCGATACGGGTGTTATTGCATTAAGCCGCGATGATTTTTTCTTACATTAAAATGATTTGAATCATTACACAACGATATTTTCTTGCATTAAAATGATTTGATTCATGTACCAGCAAGAATGTGTTTGTGCAGATCATCCGAGAAACGATGTATGGCCTGGATAGACAATTATTTATGGCCTGGATAGGCAATTATTATGACCCGGATAGGTGAATGTTCCCTTAAAGTCTCAAGAGTTCGTATTATGGTTATATTAAACCGTCGTTCCCGTGAAAGTGATTATACGAGACAATTACCATTTGGTAACATTGAACCCACGAATGAGGGTTCCCGAGATACAACTTACTAACTATGGAATGGATTGGAAATTATTTATGGCCCAGATGAGCAATGATATATGGCCCGGATAGACACAAATCGACGAGCCAGAGTGGCCGTTTGATGTGAATTGAATAAATTGATATGTTCATAGCATTTGAACAAAAGTTATGTGGTGGACTCCACGAAGATTCATACTCATTTTACAATGCATCACATGATAGCTTTATTGAGTATAAAGCTGATATTCCTACCTTAGACCTAGTAAATTCATTTACCGGGTTGTTCACTCATCTCTTTATTTTTCTGGAAACTAAGATGGACTCGACTCATGCCCCGCTATTTGGATTGCCAACTCACTTCCTAGCAGGAAGTTGTAAATGTAGAAACTAGCGTAAAAAATTAGGTGGAAGAATGCTCATGGGTCATCTGCATAATTTCGATGAACTATTAGGTTTCCAAGGCGGAGTGACGCCTTAGGAGGGTACCCGAGTCGGGATGAGGAAGAGATCCTAACAATTTAGTAAGAGTATGGAGGGGCAGAGTAGCCATAGTCGAGGGTAACCTTCCAAATTTTGATTGTACATAGTAAAGGAGGTTAGTGTATATTGTAAAATATACTCGAGTCAAATGTGTAAAACTAAGTATGTTTATAAATATCTTGGAAGTTACTATATATGTTAAATTAGGTTAGCTACTAATGTTTTCGCAAATAAAGAATAAGGTTGGCAGAAAATAATAAATAAATCGGATAAGAGGAAGAATAACGGGATATAGTTCCTAGGTCATTACACACACTGTATTAACAACTTACATATAATCTATATGAAATTCTAATGATATGAATTGGGACTAACCATATACTGAACTTATTATTTAGATTTCGTGAGAGATTATTGTATTTTTCTTTTCTATAGAAAAAAAAGTAAATTCTAGGACACTAACATGACATACTGGTTTTTATTAATGATTACCTAACAAAACAATGCTTTTAATATTGGTATCTTCTTTTTATGATTTGATGTAAGAAACTGCATAAAAATGACTCTAGCCAATTAGTAAATAATATATGTCAAATCATAATTATGCACAACATGAAGTTCATGTTTTTCGTTAGTTGCTACATGATTCCTAATGCATCTAAGATATGCATTTCTAAATTAGGAAGTATGCATAAATGCAATCTAAACTAAATGCAATGCAATCTTTTTGACATTTATTTTATATGATGTATATGCCTAATCTAATGACATATAAAATCTAACATCTTACACGATTGAAATCAATATTATCACGTACAAATAAGAAAACAAACTTAATTGACGGTCTAATATTAGTCCCCAAAATCATATCCTCAATTATGAAAAAAAAAGAAAAACACACACACACACACACACAGAGATATATATATAACGACTCAAACAAAAAAATTGCCTATTCGATAAAGCTTAACAAATCAAATCTGATCGAGTTAGAATCAAATAATCTCAATTAGCCAGTTAAATTCAAATCAAGTGTAGTTTAGGAAACCACCTAAATTGGGATTTTTGAATCCAACGAAAATCGACGCCAAGGGAAAGACAGTGAAGCGGGTTCCAGGCATGGTAAGGAATGTGGTGTCTATCACGATGGGGGCTTCCAAGGCTAGTGTTCACTGTTGGGAGCGTAAGTCCGAACCCGTCAAACATATCTAATTAGATTCATATTCACTTAAAAGCTTAAGTCAATGAGGTATGACTCTATTAAGATATATTAGTCGCTCCACAAGACACTAAGTTTTCGATGTGAAATTTCTCTAATACAACTCACATTTGCATAACAACAATCTCCCCCTCACGTGTAAACTCAATGTCGGGTTTTAGTACCCCTTAATTTAGGTATTCTTCTGCATCAAGATATCTCCGCTTAGATTTTCATCAATGTCCAACTTCATCTATGGTCTTTTTCTCCATATCAAATCATGAAATCTGTCATTAGGCCCACGTTGCTACACCAAAATGCCCACCTCTCGAAAATTGCATTGGTCACTAGATTCTTTCATGAGATATCCACCAAACACCGGAATAGATTGAGGTCGGCCAAATCATTAACTCCGATACCATTTCTTTTCTTTTCTTTTCTTTTTCTACTTTCTTTTTCCCCTCCCCTCCCCTCCCCTCCCCTTGCCATCTCCCTCAGGGAGAAATTTAGCTCGGCCTCGGCCACAAAGCTGGCCTTCGGTCAATCTCAATTCCATCCTGGGTGAGTTATCCTGCAGGCTCAGCGTATGCAAATGAGTAGCTGAAATCTACGGCGCGGATCCTCCGGAGGACAAGTAAGCCCACCCATCAATCATCAGTTCTCTCATCCTCCTAGAGAGAACCTCGATTCGGGCCATGCCACCACGACACTTCAGCATGAGGGATTCGAGCACGTGACTGCCTGCGAAAACCGCCCTAAACACTTCAGCACGAGGGACTCGAGCACGGGACTGCCCGCGAAAACCGCCCTGATCTCGTCGGCCGTCAATTGCAAGTGCACCACAGACAGAACCCTGAGGAGGCCCAATTGATGGCGCCGCTCGATAACTCGAACCCCATTTGGTCGCCGCACAATCGAAGCTCCTCCAGCAAAGGGTTCATAGCACCGGAAAGAGTTGTCCGAAGCGCGCGAGCTTGAGGCGCAGGTCCTTGACACGGCATGCGGCGGCAAACGAAAGCCAAGACTCGAGCTTGGACACCAGATTGGAAGTGAGGCGGGGGAGATCAGGTGGAATTTTGCGACGTGGGTTGAGGAGCGGAGGTTGAAGACCGTGTCGACGAAGGAGCAGAATGCCGCCAATGTCAAGAGTGGTACGTCTCGGGAGAGAGAGAGAGCGAGTCGGGGACGGTGTCGCTGAGCGCGCACCACCTGGGCGACAGGGCGCGTGCCTTGAAGACGTCCCTCGTGGGCAAGAAGGAGAAGATGTGGTGGATGATGGAATCGGGAAAGAGGCTTATGTGATCATCTTCTTCTCTTTGCTGCTGTTGATCTAATTCTTCGCCTGTATCATCGCCTGCAATGGCCAAGGTTCTGTAAAGTGGAGTAAGACAGCCCGAACATGCACTGGCCGCCATGGATTCTGTGAACTTTTTCTTTTCTTTTTTTAAGAAAATGACGAAAAAGAAAGAAGAAAAAAGAAAAGAAAGAAAAGAAAAAGAGAAAAATTTTAAAAAAAATTAAAGAACGAAAATGCCGTTCGATCAGGTCCTTCTTTAAAACGATCTAAGCACTTCATGTCCTTATTTGAAATTTTTCCCTAAACTTAAAGGATGAGGACTTAGTGCTCTCCCGTGCATTGTTCTAAGCATGCATAAATTTATGATAAGTGTGCTCCACAAGGCTCGTGATACCCTTGGCATGGTTCTGCCTGACGGGAAGTGCTTAGCCAGGAAACGAGATTGCACGTGAAGTTAAAAAAAACAAACATTGGACCGACTTTTTTCTTCTTCTAGCTCTTCCACAATGACATCGGCTTAGGCCCATCCAGAACCCCACTTAATGTCACCCCAGCTTCATCCTAATCATGGATAGATCATCTAAGTTCGGGTCCAAGGCAATTCCGCCATGATCCCTTTGTTAATTGGAGGAAGAACGCACCTGAGTCGAACTTTTTGTCCAATTTTTTTTTTCTACCAAGAGAACTAATTGGATTATTCGAAGCGGAATGAAGGGGGCTCGAAAACAATGGACTGACTTTAGCCTTCTAGTCTCTTTGCATATGAGGTCCATATAGATTTTGGTTGGAAATACTAGCCGTTTAGGCCCCTCAATGGACTAGCAATCGACAGATAAACCACAAGAATCCACGACCTCAAAGCTGCTATGAAAATGGTTGTGAAGAGTTGAAAGCCTATCCTATGATGCTAATTACACTCCATGACTGAGAATAATCAGAGAAGGAAACAAAACTTGAGTAGATGCAACCACTCGCCAAACCATTTCACAACCATACAAAAGTTCCTGTTTGGACAATGAACCATGAGTGCCAGTGAGCAGTGAGTACCGGGCCGATGCTCTTCAGGAACTCGTTTCAGAGTTTCGGCCATGTACTAGGAATTTAACCATAAGATGATTGACTGCAAGAGAAGGATTAGAACTTTGATTTGCTTGGACTAGTTTATGTTCTGAAGTCACTGATCAATATCCAAGCGAAAAAAAAAACTCCATGCATCTTCTCTTCTGAATCTTGAAATATCAATCAGGAGGACAACACCTGAACTGCCACAGCAACTACGGCACCAGAGCAGGAGGCACAAAAACCTTGAATTCTTGACACTAATTTCAAACTTGCCGGTTAATTTGGTTAGTAGAAGATTCGGGTGATTCTACATTTGCTGGGGAAGAGACAACACCAAGAGGAGATTCAGATGCGGCACTAGATGCTTCCACATTGCCCCCGGAATAGCTACCAATTGTAGACATCCTAATACCAGAATGTTCCCTGATCCCTTGGAAAGATTCACCGGAAACGAGGGCTTGTATCAGCTTGGGTGGGGGCGGGACAGGTATTTCCACCACGCCTTCCAACATCTTTACCACCGTCCCCATTGTCGGCCGCGCGTCCTCCTCGTCCTGTATGCACCACACGGCCACCATTGCCAGCCGCTTTGCCTCTTCCATGTTGTATGCCCCGCAAAGCTGGTCATCCATAACTGCCGCCACATTCCCCTCCACAATTTGGCGGCCCGCCCACGGCGGGAAGAACCATTTCTCGCCAGCCCCACCCTCTCCACTTGCAGATGGCGGCGCCTCAACATTGCGGCGGCCACCAATCAATTCCAACAACGTCATCCCATAGCTGTAAACATCAGCCTTGGTCGTGATTCCCACGCCAGAGATCCACTCCGGTGCAACATAGCCCCACGTGCCTCTCATAGAGGCTAGAACTCGGCTAAAGTCCCGGCCAACCAGCTTAGCCAAGCCAAAATCTGACACCTTGGCTGAAAAATCGCCATCCAGTAGTATATTTTCTGGCTTGATATCGCAATGGAGGATACAGTCCCTACATTCTTCATGTAAATAAGCAATGCCTCTCGCAGTACAAATTGCTACTCTATACCTAACCTCCCAGCTCAAATTCGGACCGTCCCTGCGTAAATATGCACTCAAAGGACCATTTGGCATGTAATCGTAAACCAGAAGCCTGTGAGAGTTTTCTGAACAGAAACCTCTAAGCCTTACCAGATTGACATGCTGAATGTTTCCTATGGTGCGCACCTCGGCGCGGAATTCTTTCTCCCCACCACCTTGCCTTTCGAGGCGTTTGACGGCAACGGGAGTGGAATCAGGTAAAATTCCTTTGAAAACTCCGCCAAAACCACCATGTCCGAGTTTTTCAGAAAACCCTCTTGTGGCCATGTGAAGCTCCTTGTACGAAAAGACCCTCAAGTTGAGCAGCTGAAATTCTTCATCTCCATCTTTGCCTTTGTCCTTCTCCCTCCTATTCCGAGCAATTGACAATATCAATGCTGAGAACCCCAAAATCGCAATCGATCCGACAATGCTGGCCACTAAGACCATACTCTTTGATATGTTCTTCTTAACAATCCCTCCTCTCGGCACCCTCACATGTAGCACATCCTCAGAAGCAGCATCCGCACTCAAGTTCCTGAGATTCAACAGAGACCCATAAATGTTCTTGCACAAATTGGTCCTCTCATTGTGACACAAGCCAATGCAAGAACAATTGCCCAAACAAGACTTCTCACAGTGACTCCTACTCCCAGAAAATGAAACCACATCGCCTCCTTCAAACCCCATTACACCTACCTCTTCAAAAACATCATCTTTCCCACATTTTTGCTCACTCGCTCGGTGACAACCCGCAGAGTAATCCCTGGAATCCCAACCCTCACCATCCACAGGCCTAAACCCAGAGAGACACTCACAGGGCCTCAATGTCCTGCTACTGCAGAACCCCAAATTGCCACACAGCCCATAGACCCTGCACTGGCTCTCAGGGGCCGACCAGAATGTGTTCCAGTTCTCCGTCTGCGGCGTCCACGTGTACTGCCGGAGCTGGCCGTCGATGTCCACCTGGAACCGGGTCAGTGGTGGATCCGAAGCGCTGTCCACCGACCTCTCGGAGTACCCGAAAGAAGCTGTCGGCCTAAATGGGTTGGCGAAGTGGAACTGGTAAATGTACGGTATGGTCATCTCCGGCACGCCAGAGAATGCCCCCCGGTTCCAGTTCCCGGTGGACCAGTACACCTTCCCGGAGTCGTAGATCAGCTGGAACGCACCGTACTGATCTGGGTCGAGCCTCAGAGAGTACTGACCCGGTGACGGATCCGACAAGCTCCTCCAAGAAACCAGTACTCGGTCCTTGGTGAGGTTCATGCCCGGCAACCACGTGTCCGTCGGGTAATCGAAGCTCTGCCACGTGATCTTCTCTTCGCTCGACCACAAAATCAAGTTCCCACTGTCCGAAAACGTGACCTCCGACGACATTTCCGTGTTATCGCTTTGCCATAAGACGGAATCGCCTGATTCTCTCACCGCTAATCGACCCGTGTCAGTGAATTCTAGCGTCGACGACGTTAAATTCTTGGCCGCTTTGCCGCGATTGGCGACCCAAACGTAAGTCGGAGTTGGGATTGAGGCGTACCAGACTCCTAAGTACCAAGCCGAATCCCCGTTTGTGCTGAAAAATCCGAGCTTGAACGTGCCGTTCTCGCTCTGTAGTGTTGAATTCCCCCTCAAAATGACTCTGGTCGTCCTTAATTTCTTGCTACTGGGCAATGCATTTCGATTAGCTCCTGGTCCAACGGCGACGATCTTCTTCAGCTGATGACGGGTCTTGGCAGTCTGCTTCGCGGCAGTTGAGTGGACTTCAGGAGGCCCTTGGAGAGTTAGTCTAGCTCCGAGCTTGGTTTCCCTGTCAACGGCGAGACTTGAGGTGGTATTACTGATGTGATTTGCTTCAGAGCTTGAGAGTGGCGGGCCATTTCTGGTTAGTACTGGGAGTACCAGAAGGAGAGAAGCAAGAATGGCGATGGAAGCGATGGTGGATGGTGACATTGCTCATTCACTCGATTTCGCACATGCTTAGGTCGCGCAAGGACGTCACGTGCTCTTCGGCTAGCGGAAGCGTGAGTGTTTCAATGGAGCCCTCGAGTGAAAAGTGATGAAGAAGAAGCTCGGTCGGGAGAGGGAAGAGGAAGACAAAAGAGAGGAGCCATCTCTGAAGCTCCCACTCCCACCACCACCGACGCTCACGGACAGCTTAAAGAAGTCCTGCAAATTTTCCTTGTCGTTTTCTGTGAAAAGACACAAATAGCCTTTGTCGCTCGTAACTATCCGCCACTCCAAATTTTCGTAGGGAAAAACGAAAAGCCCTTCAGATTTTAAAAAAAAAAAAAAAACCACGGGGATGATATTCAACATTAACGTCAGTTAAGCTCACATGTACAGAGATTACCTAAGACTTGCCATGTATTAAAAATAAAATGAAGCTAAAAGGATTCACCAATCCAATTCTTAGCATCGCCGAGGCCCGACGACCCGGAGGAAAAAGGGAAAAGAAATCCAAAAAATTGTAAAGATTTCAGAAAAATACGAAAAGTGTAAAAATTTGTTCAAGTTTTAGAATTAAATTGGTCAAATTAAAAGGTTTATAACTGAATTGACATCCATGTAATAGATTTGACCTTTTATTAGTAATTTTGCTCATGTATACTTTACGTGGCAATTTACGTTGTTTCTATTGTATATTCCATGTTCAATAAAGAATTATTCTTATACATCATAGGCCCGTTGTTGCCAATTTTATGGGATATATACCACATAACTTGGGTCATAAATTAATGGGTATGGCCTTATTACATGTTTATAAGACATGACCAAGGTCACGAGACAGACAATTCAAGTATAGAAATTTTCTCTGCTGAAGGTTTTAAACTCGAAATCTCACAAATGCAAATGATGGCATCGGTGCTATTCATGGTTGTTGTACTTAGTCTCATGTCAAATGATGTCTTCTCTTTCCCACCGAATCATCTCCTTCGATGTTATCTTATTTGATGTCATTATCACCCCCTCTTCAATTTTGATTCTAGTCAAACAAGTGGCTCATGCATCGTGATTTATTAGTCAAATCAATAGAAAATGGCTATCTTATAATCGAGGATGGTGATTATTGAGTAAAACATACCTAACCCTTGTGTTTTCATTTTTTTTTTCTTCCTTTGGAGGGCGGTCGTCAAAGGGATTAGGCAACCCAACACAAAGTTGGGAAATATATGTCAGTTCAAAGCAATGATAACAAAAAAAAAAAAAAAAGGGAATAAGATAATTATTGTCGAGTTAACTATTTAACGGCGTAAACTCCACGTTAGCAAAATCCGCCACCAAATCGATGTGAAAGATGATCTATAACACTTTTTAGAAAAGTAAAGGGGCTATTTTGAATTTCAGGCTCTCGTATAAATATGGAGTAATAGATTTTTTTTTTTTGGTTAATAACATGAAAAATTTCAAACTAGTACGTGTACGACAAATTTATTTCAAATTATTTTTTTACCACGAAAAACTCTAAAATAGTATACCCGTGATAAATTTACCCTTCGTTAAATTGAGTTAATATCACGAAAAATCTCAAATTGATACACATGCGATAAATAGAGGATAAAAACCTTAAATTGATACATTCATGAACTGCCACGTACCATCTAACTCAATAATTTGACGATTAAATTTAACGAAAATTAACCGAGAGTAAATTTGTCACAGGTGTATCAATTTGAGATAAATTTATCACAAGTGTACTAGTTTAATATTTTTTGTGGTCAAAAAAATAATTTAGGATAAATTTATCACATGTGTACTAAATTAAGGTTTTTCGTGATATTAATACTTTTTTTTTACACTTCTGACCTAGATGAAAAGCTATTTTGTAGCGTTCAAGAGTTCTCGTAAGTTGAGATTTATCAATTAAGATATATTCGTTCCACGGGATCTCAAGAGAGATAAGGTGTTTTTTTTTTTTTTTCCGCTTGATTGAGACAAAATGGTGGAATCAAAAGAATGTTTTTGCATCTCGGGGAAATTCTGAATTTTTGTACACTTTCCACCCAAAATTTCTTTCCCGCCACACCCCGACTGCCTTTAACACATTTTTTTTTATCGACAGAGAAAAAAAAAGAGGTGATGGTGAGGGCATTTTCGTAAATCAAAAGAAAATGGCCGAGAGGAGGGATGGAGATTGAAATGGTTGCAGACAACCGTGGTGAAGTCCAACGTTGGATTCGACAAAAAAAAAAAAAAAGTCCAACGTTGGTCACGAGGCCACTAAACATTTTTGGGGAAAATCACAATAATAAAAATGTACTTTTTGAACCGAATTGAAAAAAAGGGAAATAGATTTTTTCGCCTCGGAAGTCCAATTAACAATTAAGAATATCTCCCCCACGCATGAGAATTAAAATCATTTTCTCCCGCTTTTCCTTTTTTTTAATAATCTTCTTTTTGGTTCAAAAAAAGTTACTGGGGCCCACGACGGACAATCGATGCGCATCGAATTTCAAAGACGCCGTTGCAGTCAAACAGCGGTCGGGACAGAGACCTCGGAGGCTTCAGACGATTGGACGAGCAAGTTGACCTTTGATCACCCACCAGCAGCCACATAAATAATTATAACCAATTAAAAAACATTTCAAACAGATAAGAAATGTATACCCTGAAACATATCATAGGATCTATCCAGATTTCACCTGTATTTTTTTAGTTGAATAACTGCAGCGAACCATTAATTTAATGATTGGTACTTGGTGCAGCCATTCACTGACCACAACTTCTACTTAGCCAAAAATTTCTTAATAAATAAGAGGCTGTTCGACAAGTAATGGCCGGTGGGGGCCAACGACCCTCGCCTTGATTTGGGAGAGGGTCGCAACCCTCTCCTAGTTCTGTCAGCCCTAGCCAAGGCATCAATGACCTCGTTAGTAGTGAGGTGACGACCATAGACTTTATTTTTTTTAACTTCATGTTCTTAATTTAGCTAAAGATTAGGTTAATTTTGACGAAAATGCCCTTGGCGGGTCGAAATATTTAACCATGATCGCCGAGGTCAGACTCTTATTTGAAACAACTATGATCACTTCAAACTCTTATTTGAGACAGTTATGGCACTTTACGTTCTTATTTGAAACAATACCCATTTCAGGCCCTTATTTGATGAAATGAAAGCATTTCAAGTCTTTATTTGGAATTTTTCCATGGAAATATTCAGACAGTGAAATTTTTTACAAGTTGGAGGCTTTGTTTTAGACATAGCCATGGGCCGTAAATCTCCGATTTCGGTTCGTGGCCATGCTTGAACTAGAACCGGCCCTTGAAGGGGCGGTTCCGGTTCGACCCAATTTTAGACCGTTGGGGGGAAAGAGCCATTTCCCCTTTCGTTTTTTTTTTTTTTTTTTGTTTTTTGTGGTTCAAAACTGGTTCGGGACCGGCTATTCGGAACCGCCGGTTCCAAATTTTTTTAAACCGTAACCGGCCCGTGAGAAACCGGGCTGATTCCTGTTACAATTATTTTATGGGTCGGTTTCGGGCCCAAATCTGCCCGTGGTCATATCTACTTTGTATACAAGGGTCGATATATCTTGTAATAATAATTTTCACTATTTTTTTTTTTCGGTCGAGCTTCTAGAATTGAAGCACACCTACCAAAGGGAAAACGACATTTATTTAGTTTACATTAGATGCCACGCGAATAAAAGGCAAAAAGATTGAGAAGCAGCAGCCTACGGCTCATTAGGTGGGGGCAAATCAGCTATCGGCTTCCCGCGAGTGATGTGAAGCCAAGCCCAAGGAGCCAAAAATAATACTTAGGATCGCATTTTCCTACGATGTTGTTTGCCAAGTCTACCGTAATGAACTGACGAAACGATTTAGGCAATTTCGTGATTATTTGAGATCATGTGATACATCTTTAATTACTCTCTACAACTAAATCGACTCGAAAGTGCGAAAATATCACTTAGTAAGAGATTACATCCTAACATTCGTGCAATGACAGGTGAGAGCTAGCCGACTATTTCATAGTTCTAATATTTCGTTGTTTGTTTTGGAATTTATATTGACAAAACGAGCGTAGCGACGTGGTGATATCTCAATAACTAAAATTTGGGTCGTTGGATTGGATAAGCCATATTAAACTCGACAAGTTCCCAGTGAAACTCAAGGTACGGAATATATGTCGGGTTCGAATTCAACGATCGCCGTGTTGTAGCTTCATGGTTATACTCCGGACCGGAACTATCGACGTATGAATGGGTCGGGGTCCGTACGCTACCCTACGAGGAGAAACTGGAATTCTTGCCTGAGCGCCTTTTCAACAACAGCCGTCGGATGCTTGCCATGCGCCGCACCCGCTCGATCTGCGCCGTCCATTTCGATCGGCTGCTGGCCTTGGCGCCAACTAATTCTGCAGCCCCCTCCGAGTCTCGGACCAGCCAAAATGCCCCGCAAAACGGCGGCGCCGAGGAGGCCTTATCTCCAAACTCCGAGTCGACTCGCTCCAACCACCCTCATGCCGACTCGACACGCGCCTTTTGCTCCAACGCCCTGAAGATCTCCGCGAAGTGTCGGCGCCTTCGCGAGGGAAAACAAGTGCATGCACGCGTGGTGAAGTCAGGGCTGTGTAGCTTTCTGTCCTTGCAGAATCAGGTCTTGGATGTTTACGTCAAATGTGGGCAGTACTGCGATGCCCGGACATTGTTCGACGAAATTCCCATGAAGAATGTCGTCACGTGGAACACATTGATCTGCGATGCCGCAGCTCGTGGCGCTGATACTGAGTTGTTCTCTGAGTTGGTTATTTATTTCAGGAGGATGTTGATGGAGTCGGTGAATCCGGACTTCCTGACATTTAATGGTCTCCTCCGATCTTGCCTAGAGTCTGATGACATTCAGGTCGGTAGGCAGTTGCATTGTTTTATAGTGAAATACGGGGTTGGTATGAATTGTTTTGTCAGCAATGGTCTTATTAGTTTATACGGGAAATGTGGTCGAGTGGAAGAGGCGAGGCAGTTTTTTGATGAAGTAGTTTATCGGGATTTAGCTGTTTGGAATGCGATGTTTTCTTGCTATGCTTCGACATTCTCAGCTGAAGAGGCTTTTGGGTTATTCAATTTAATGCAGTTGGCTGGAGTGAAAGGCGATGAGTTCACGTTTTCTAGTTTGCTTAGCTGTTGTGCCACTTCAGGACAATGGCTATTGATTGGGCAAATTCACGGTCTTGCGATTAGACTTTCTTTTGACGCAGATATTTTAGTGTCGAGTGTGCTTGTCGATGCATGTGGGAAGAATGGACGAATAGACGATGCTCACAAGGCTTTCCGCATGACGCCATCTAAGAATGTTGTTTCTTGGAACACTATCATTGTAGGATATGGAAGGGTTGCAGATGGATTGATGGCCATGAAGCTTCTTCAAGAAATGCTCCAGAAAGACTTCCACCCCGACGAATTGACTCTGGCTAGTGTTCTTAGCTCTTGCGGCAATACATCATCCTCATCTGAAATAATGCAAATCCATGCTCATACAATCAAAAGTGGGTTCGAATCTTTCTTGTCAGTTTTAAATTCTCTGATAAATGCGTATTCCAGATGTGGGCACATGGACAGTGCATCTAAATGTTTCAGCTCGGTAGATGAACCTGATCTTGTAACATGGAGTACAATCATCCGTGGATATGGATTTAAT
This sequence comes from Rhodamnia argentea, assembly GCF_020921035.1. Lineage (NCBI taxonomy): Eukaryota > Viridiplantae > Streptophyta > Magnoliopsida > Myrtales > Myrtaceae > Rhodamnia > Rhodamnia argentea. The sequence goes on from NC_063158.1 coordinate 6,126,435, forward strand.
GGTCTAGCTAAAGAAGCTACAGAAGATTTTGAGAAGATGTTATCTTGTGGCATATGGCCAGATAAAATTGCTTTTCTTGGGGTTATCTCTGCCTGTGCTCACGCTGGAATGGTAAGCAAGGGCCTTCATTACTTCTATTTGATGATCAATACATATCGGCTTGTGCCTGATGCGGAGCAATACGCGTCTCTAATCGATCTTGCTGCACGTGCTGGTCTTCTGGATGAGGCTTATGATTTGTTGACCAAACTGCCTGAACTACATGCAAAAATGCTACGAGCATTTATGGGGGCATGTAAAGTCTATGGCAACAAGAAGTTAGTGCATGAAGCTGCTGAGATGCTACTCTCTATAGAGCCGAATGAGACTGTCAATTACAGTCTTACGTCAAATATCTATGCTTCTGAAGGAAGGTGGACAGAAGTAGCAAGACTAAGGAAAAAGATGACAGACAGGTGTGACAATAAAGTTGCTGGTTGTAGCTGGATTCATCTTTCAGGTCACATTCGGGCATTTGTTTCGAGTGACAAGTCCCACCCACAAGCCTTTGAAATATATGCATTGCTCGGAATGTTGCTTAGGCAACTGGAGGAGGACAGTGATTCCCAATTCTGTTGTTAATTTGGATCGCAAAATGCACGCTTGATATATTGGATTGGCCCATCCTTCAGTACCCAGTCAAGAATGAAGTTGCAATCAGAGGTATCAACAGAGCTTTTCAGAGCTTCACTAAACTATTGCTCATAAATTTATGACGTCCAGATATATATATCATCAAGTAAGCTTCTCCAAGGAATCTCTCAGTGTGATTACTTGATGTGACTGGGAACATGTTAGTCAGAGATGGGAAATCAGAAGATGTACACTCGGGGCCAATTAATGGAACTTTCCTACTGGAGTGGACCATTGCCACGACACTGGAAAAGCCCGGCCATTGCTTCTCCAGAGAAAGATGGGATGGTTATGCGGACCATGATGGATGGCCAATAGCAAGGGCCTAAAGTTTCGTCTCTCAAAAGGAAGTCAAGGTTATCCTAAAAAAGGGATGGTAAATGAAAGAGTTCGTTTCTTCCTCAATTGGATTGAATGGTTCGTCCGTCTAATTGCAAATGACAAGCACAACGCATGTCATTGAAAGGAACTCCAATAAGAAGTGATTTTAAGCGAGCAATGTTTGCTTTTCCCCGAGAAGAATGGTTACTTCATATAATAGCAAACCGGATTGAGCCCGGGGTTGAGGTGCAGTTGATCAAGAGAAGCATTTTGTTCCCTTTGAGGACATTTTTCCCCATAGCCTCGAGCAAAGTTTGAGAGCTTTTCTCACTTATTCTTCTAATGCAGTCTGATTGAGCATGATTGGGCCGCACAAAGTGAAAACCACTATTACAGTGTCAAAGTGGCAGACGAAAAGAATTTCATCGAGAAAGATGAAGTTGCAGACAAAGTGGTGACTATTGCTTGTGTGGAGAATCTTGTAGGCAAGTCATACGTAGAACCCAAATAAAGAAAAACTGGTCAAGTTACTAGATAACGTAGATAAGTAGAAGATTGATCAGTACCATATGTGCACGAGCACAGCTCACAAGGCATACTCATATGCTACTTTTCTCCTCCCTTTGTCATATAATTTGTCTTCAGGAGATCTAATGCGCTCACCTAGATGCAAACTCTTTATTCGCACGACTGATGGGTAAAGAAGGTATTATGCAGACTTAAAAGATCAAGATGACCATACTATTAGATTAAGATGGCGGATCCAACATGAAATCTCATAGATGGTAGCACGGACCGTCGACACTTGTCACAGTCATATGGTATTTGTCATGCCGCACCTACCGGTCACCTTACGGTGAGCTTATTTATCACTAACTTCTATGTCGAGAAACAAGAAGAAAATCCAAAGGGTCATGGAAATCCATAAGAGAAAGAAAGTTTCCAAACTGGGGAGCATGGTGTTGTAATCTATGAAATGTCATGTACATTTTCATGTATCCCTAGATCTAGGGAATTGCGAATCTTTTTCCTTTCTTCAGCCCGCAGCCTAAGTTTCCGCTTCCGGTTTGGTATTAGGCTTAGCTTGTAATGGATCTGAAGATGTAACTGCCATTGGCAATAAAAGTAATTTCAGCCAAAGCTTTCTGACTGATGCAGTTATCACACGGGAAGGGCCTATGTTTGCACTGATAGTAACTGCACGTTCCTAACAACCCCGGATCGTCACTTGCCTTTTCCTCGTACCTCTGTCTCTCTCTCTCACTCTCTCTCTCTCTCCATCCTTTGTCCTTCAAGCTAATAACCAGCCCTTGGCTCTGTATAGAAAATTCGTTTCGGATTCGATTTGTTCATCGCAATCTGACAGACAAACGATGGCGCTTCAAATCCGTGCGGAGAAAATGGAGCTGCGTCAGCACTACAGGAACGTTTGGCACACGGATCTCATGAGCGCCAGCGCTGATTTCCCATGTAATCTGTTTTCATTATTTTTTATCTTGATCTTCTCCTCGTTTTGCTATCACTAGGTTCATTACTCAGGGATGTGTGGATGCGTGTAGATTTTTCTGGGTTGTGGTTTTCTTATTCTTACTGTCAATTGTTCGAAATGTTTCATTCTGATGAGATGAAATGACTGACCAGCTCCACTCCTTCTGTTTTAATGCGCAGATTGTTGCTTTGCAGCATTGTGGTACGACTTCTCTATCATATCTTTCATCTTTTCGAAACTTAGATTGTTCACTGATATAGTAGTGTTAATGTCACACTTTTTATCAAGTTCATGCATGTTACGTAATGTTTCACGCTGTTTTTATGCGCCATTCTGCAATATAAGACCAGGATCAATCTGAGCTATTTCTGTGGACCAGTTGTGTTTTAGGTTTTTCTTTACGAAGAGCATGTGTATACATTGTACCTTTTGAATGCTTATGATAGATAACCATGGATTAGTTGCATCTGATCAGCAATGGATCATGATTAGGATATGTGAAAATGGATCAATGTGATCTCAAAATCTCCACTTCGCAACCGGGATGACGGCATATCCCTGGACAGTCAAACTGGAACTGAAATAGAAAAAGAGGGTTCGAAAAGGAGACAAATTGAGCTGCTTCTCATCAACAAGCAGCATAAGTCTAAAGTGAAATTGTGAATGAGTAGTGAGAGGTGTATTAAGAAGGTTTACGAAATTTAAAATCCTGAATGATGCGGTATAATTTGAATGGTATGCTTGTGGAGTATCCGATGCAATTATGGCACATCACTTGGTATGTTGAGTCAGGTTTAAGAATTTAGGATCTCACACAGTTCTTGTACTGACATTGTTTTTAGTGACATTTATCATGAATAGTTGATTTTTTATCATGGCTTACTCATCAAGAGAGAGTTACAATCAGAACTCTGTATAATCATCGTCGCTATCATTCCTCTGAGCAGTGGTCCGTGTGCTTCATTCATGCTGCGCAAGCGAGCTCTTTACAATGATATGTCCAGGTAAATTATGGCACTAGAGCCTTTTTTCTGGCAGGAATTCTATTATGATAGATAGATACAGAGCCTCGTTCCCAACTCATCTATATGACAGGTATACATGCTGCGCTGGCTTTATGCCATGCAGTGGTAGGTGTGGAGAAAGCCGGTGCCCTGAATTTTGTCTTTGCACGGAGGTATGAGCTCGGTCTGATTGCAATCGACTCTTCCGGCTTCTTCGTTGATCTGTTTATGCACTTACACAGCTTCTGCTCGCTTTGTATATTACATGTCCGCTTAATTGTTAAATATCTACTAATGCTGTCGATGGCTTTTCTTTTTCACTTTTTGCTTTATTAAGGTTTTCTGTTTCTTCGCAAACTCAGTAGCCTCGACCCGGTTCCTTTTGCAAGACGAATTCAACATACAGACAACGCAGTGCGATAACTGCATCATCGTAATCTTTCGTGCTCCCTCATCTTTCCATCATGTCGGTTGGGCATGTCAACCTCTTACTTGACCAATTGCCTTCTCATGCAGGCGTTCATGTTCTGCCTCAACCAACTGGCGTGTATATGTTCCTTGGTTGCTTGTCTAACAGGAAGCGAGGAAATTGAAGAAGCTTCACAGTGCTTGTCTTGCTTATCCGACGTGGTTTATTGCACGTAAGAGACTTTCCCTCTACCCTTCTCAACAGCTTGAGTGTGATGAATCCGGTAGCGTTTTGCTGATTATTTGATCTGCATCATCTTGCAGGGTCTGTGCATGTATGCAGGTACGGTACTATCTACTATCAATCGCATACAAATGAATCAGGAAGTTATGCCTTTCTCTTTATGTCAGTTTCACTATAAATCAGATTATACTAGGAGGCTCTAGGAATGCTATCAACCACCCCATTTCATAATCTTTTTTCATTCTCGTTCTGACAAATAGTAGCTGAATCATCGGAAAGAAGTCTAAACATCTTGGTTCTGAATGACCATGTCATCTTTAGCGGCCATATATTACCATCCCAGTACTTTATACGTCGAGAACAATTCGCTAGAGAATTTGACTGCTTAGTTACTGACTTTTGGATCATATCCAGACCCAACATAAGATTGAAATGGACAAGAGAGACGGTAAGTTTGGGCAACAACCTGTCATGGTCGTGCCTCCGGTGCAGCAGATGTCGCGGATTGACCAGCCATTTCCTCCTCCAGCCGGACAGCTGCCGCCACCAGCTTTTGGGCCACCACCTTACGGATATCCCCCGCCTCCTCAAGTTCAAGGTTATCCACCTCCGGCTTATCCACCTGCTGCTTATCCTCCTCCTCCTCCACTCGCTGCTTATCCTCATCCAGGACATCCAAGATGAAGAATCAGTGCAGCTTTCCAGCGGATTACTATTCAACATGTGCATCTCATTATTTTAAGGAAGTGATCGTACAACAATAGCATTAACTAGTCGCATATCCCGAACTTTGGGTTCTATTGATGGAAGACATTAGCCGATGGATAACTATATACCAAGGTGCGTCTTTCCCTGACATGAAGTAAATGCTGTTATAGACAAACAATCTTCTTATCATCTAGCTCATAATGACTTCATTTTCCTTCTGTTTTGCCTTGGCGAGGTTTTGCCATTGCGTTGTGTAAGCTGTGTATAATTTACTTTTGGTCTGCTGTCCATGCTAAGGAGACATAATGCAACATACATCAAATGTCTAACAGTAAAGAAGACAGGTATAATGTTTATAACAAAGTTTCTCGATAACTTCCAGCGCGAGAATATTCCAACAGGACAAGAGTTTCGGGCTAGAGATGTGAGTCGTCATTGTGCTTGTCTTCTGCAGAAATTTGATTGTCGTCATCCTCTTCCAATACGCGGCAGTAAGGCTGCATGTCCGATAACTGCTGAGACTTCGGAGATGTTCTTTGTCTTCTCAGAACCCATTTCTGGGCATAAATAGCTAGTCCCAGTACAGCTCCTACAGAACATAGAACAAGAAAGAGCAACAGCAGCCCCTGCTTGTAGAAACACAGAACAAATCATATCATGACGTAATCGAGGCTAATGAAGAACATCGAACCAGAAAATAAAAAGCGAGCAAGACTCACGCTCGTGTCACTATCCCCGCCCCGCTGATCCGATCTGGTTGAAGATGTACTTTTATAAGAACCTGCAATTTAAGATATTTCATTTGACCGCAGATCATGCAAAATTATCGAAGAGGAAATAACGGCAAACCTACACAATGAGATCGGGCTAGACCTGTCGTGGAATTTGTTGGGAGAGAACAATCGGCACTTCCTCTCCAGCCAGAAGGACATTCGCAAGCCTCTCCCTCAACCAAGCATTCGGCCCCATGGAAGCAGAAGATCCCGCCACAACGTGCACCGGAATACTCGCAGCGCTCACCGGTGTACCCTGGAGGGCACTTGCATCTATATTCCTCGCCCTGCACGATCTCCTCGCATTTCCCTCCGTGCTCGCACCAAAATGAGTTTGTTCCATCGCACATCACCATCTCCTCATTGCAAAATTTTCCACTGTGATCCCGGCAGATAATGTCATGAATGCTACTTCAGCAATTCAGCTAAGTACTACTTATGTAGGAAATTCTTGCATGCCTCAATCGAAAAATTGTCACGTTACAATAGAGTTATGCCTCTAATATCATATGTGCAATCTTATTGGCAGCGAACACGGGAACGGAACAACATTGAAGTGCAAAACACAATGATAAATAATCACCCGAGAAAAGGCCGGTCGCCATCTAATATGGTCGAAGGATCAGGGAGCTTGCAGATGCAATCTCCATTGCTGTTGCAGGAACCCGTCCTGCACCGAGTGTCCTCGCACTGGAGAAAACTCGCATTGATCGATCCAAGAAACAGATAACATAGAACTAAGCGCCACCATGTTCTTGGCCTTGTGGCCATCTTCAGCAATCCTTCTGAATTATGCTGTGGAAAGAGGGGGAAGAGAGGCATAGAAATCAGTGAATCGTCTTCACATTTACGAGTCGTTGCCTTGAGATCAAACAAGAGTGTCTTAAGGCTAAAGCAAAGCTGTGAACTAAACGATGGGGTGAGTGAGAGCGTTGACTCTATTAACTTATTAAGCACCGAAAACACATTAGATTTTGACTTTTCTCATCCATTTTCATGCAAGGATGCTCGTTCCGTTGGAGAGCCAAATGATGGATTATTGAATCATGGGAGCCTTGAAGTTCATGAAGGTCAACTCATGGAATCCATGTAAAGTTTGATTTACCTAGATTGTCCTAAATTTCAGAGGAAAAAGGCAAATTCCCATGACAAATCTCCATGTTCACATCTGCCTACCAAAGGGTAGTTTGCAAGACCAAGTCTGGACATGAAGGAACCAGCAATTCGAGGGATCACATCAATAAAATTGTTGGGTATTTTAGTAATTTTGAAATATTTGAAGGTAACAACATTGATAGTAGTTAGAACCGACATGACAACCATCTCTGTGAATTTGCAACGGCAATATAACGATTTCTTAATAGCTTTCTTTCGTTTGAATATAAAATTAAACTTCAAACAACAATCCTGCAAGATACAAGATTCCTTTCTTTGCTGGGTTATACACATATCTTCTTCATGTTTCTTCTATTATTCCGTGCGAAATACAAAAAAAGGTGGTATATTGTATCTTGGGAGGATAATTATCTTTAAGGACGGTACTTGCACGCCTCAAATAATCAATCTAATTTTTCTCATCTTTTCCAATATTTTTTGAATAATTCTTTTTTTTTTAATGTTATCTATAATATTTTCAACGCAAACTAAAGTAGAAAAATCGCTGAAGAAAGTAGCAAACTTGGCTCAAAATTAGCAGCACTTTTACGGGACAAATACAAATTTTATTCTTTGATGTGATGTGACCTATCTGAGTAGCTAGAGCACGCTACTGGAATTTGAAAGTGGAGTATTTACGAGATCACTTCTCACGATCAATTCGTGGTCGGAGAGAGGACAATGATTGGATAGAAATCCATATCCCAACTACGACCTCATTCATCTTTCTAGCTCAGCCAGAATGTTTTGGTCAGACTATAACAAATTCATATCTAATGCCGAGCCAAACCGCTGACTTCCGATCGGGCAATAACCGTGTCAGGCTCGGGTCATGGAAGCTGCCTCAAGACGTGCTTCAGGCCCGGTCAAGCGTTGTGCCAAACCCGACCCGGCCGGTTGACACCCCAAAACTTTGTGCCATCTTTGGTCTAGACAATGCTGATTAAAGCATTGCGAATGCCATGGATTCGACATCGGCTGATGCGGGACACTCTATTTTTCTCCCTTTTTCTTGACGATACTTTTGGCTAGATGAAGGTTATGTGTGTCGTAGGACCAACGAAGAACAATAAGGGACATTTATTCGGTAATTCGAGTGCACACATTCTTAAGTACATCAACATATTCACGAGAAAAAACCCCTCGTGAATACATGGGAAGGGATGTGGGATCTGAAACTTGTAATTCCATTAATCCCACCTCATCCTATATGTCAAAATATAACGCGCGGAAACTAACCCGGATCTTGCAAATAAATCAATGCGAAAAGCACAGAAAAATTAACGATGAACAATAAAGGACACCGGAGATTACGTGGTTCGGTCCGAATATCGGTACCTACATCCACGGGAGAGCCAAAGAAAACAATCCACTATAATCGGAGAATCGGAATTACAATCGCTCAATACGCTCGTGTTTCCCGCACCTAGATTATACAAAAACCCAAAGTGTTAACAAATAAACAACTTAATTGGATATAGTAAAACTCACGCACAAATCTACTGTTGAGAACTCCTCCGCACGCAACCAGAGAAAAGAAATCACTGCGCGGTTTCTTGTGCTTCCTCACGTACGGCTTCTGCAGAGATGAGAAAAAGTAAAACTAGTCATTCTTTTATTTCCTTTCATCCACCACCGCTGGGCCCACAAACTTTTCTTTTGTACGCATAAAGAAAAAAAGTGAAGTATCTTTCTTTATGCTAGTCAAAGATATCCAAAACCATTTGACTTGGTCAAATCTTCTTGAAAAACACCAAATATAGATAAGCCCTTTCAACAGAAAATACAAGATCTTGATGTGCAACCAATCATGGATATTTATCCAAATTACTGAAAAACTCGGGACATAATTAACAATTCTCCACCTTGGCTCGATGTTTGAAGCCAAAGTCATAGTGCTCATCATCCATGCTGCTCTCCTAACGCCCCAATGGGCGATCATTCTTTACAGACGCTAATAGTGCTCAAGCAAAGCTTGAGCTTCACTAAAGGAACAGGCTTAGTCATCATGTCCGCAGGGCTCTCTGCTGTAGCTATCTTTTTCACAACAATCTTACCCTTCGCTAAGCCATCTCGGATAAAGTGGTACACGATATTGATATGCTATGTCCGCTCGTGATAAATCGGATTATATGCCGGATATATCGCACCTTGGTTATCACAGTGTATGTCAACATTTTTCTGTTCTAACCCAAAGTCCATGAGCAAACCTTGCAACCATATCGCCTCTTTCGCTATAAAGGTCGGCACCATGTACTCTGCCTCAGCCGACGACAAAGCTACGTGGTCCTGTAAGGACGCCTTCCAACTAATTGCACCACCTGTAAGCGTAAATACGTACCCGGCTAAAGACCCGCACTCATCCAAGTCACCTACATGATCAGAATCCACAAAACCGGTGATCTCATTGCCATTCTTGTTTCTCCGGTATATTATACCAACGTCTGATATCCCCTTCAAATATCTGAGGATCCATTTCACGACTTCCCAGTGAGTTTTACCCGGACGCTTCATATAACGACCGACTACGATGACAGCTTGTGAAATATCGGGCCTAGTGCATACCATAGCACACATAATACTACCCACGGCACTAGAATAAGGAACCCGGGACATATGTTCCTCTTCCTCCTTAATCTGCGGTGATAACTTAACCGAAAGTTTAAAATGCTTCGCTAATGGAGTACTCACAGACTTCGCCGATCGCATATTAAAACGTGCTACAATCTTCTCAATTTATTTCTTTTGAGACAGACGTAAAAATCTTGCGGTCCTGTCACGCAAAATCTCCATACCCAATATTTTTTTTAAAGCACCTAAATCTTTCATCTCAAACTCAGCACTCAACCGCCTTTTCAGCACATCAATATTAGACATATTTTTCGTTGTTATCAACATATCATCAACATATAATAGCAGATATATCAAAGACCCGTCCTCCAATCTCCTAAAATAAACACGGCTATCTATCTGACTCTTTGAATAGTTTTGACTAGCCATGAAAGCATCAAAACACTTATACCACTGCCTAGGAGATTGTTTCAGCTCATATAATGATTTCTTTAATAAGCAAACATGATCTTCCTTACCCGGAATAGCAAATCCTTCTGGTCGCCTCATGTAAATCTGCTCCTCCAACTCACCATGAAGAAACGCCGTTTTTATATCAAGTTGCTCCAACTCGAGATCATGTGCAGCAACTAAGGCAAGTAAAACACGAATAGAAGTATGCCTTAGTACGGGAGAAAACACCTCATTGTAGTCAATGCCCTCCTCTTGGGTATACCCCTTCGCAACAAGCCTCGCATTGTACCTTGCTGCCTTGACACCGAGAATGCCCTCTTTCCGTTTATAGACCCATTTACTTCCGACAATCTTCTGGCTCTTGGGTATTTTAACTAACTCCCATGTCTGATTTCGATGGAGTGATTCCATCTCTTCACTCATAGCTCCTAGCCAATGTGACGACTCGGAACTAGCCATCGCCTCAGAGTAAGATGAAGGTTCATCTGTCTCCACCTCGTCACCTACGGTCAAAGCATACGCAATATCTGTATAACCATAACGTATCGGTGGTTTAATTTGCATTCTCTGTCTGTCTGCGGCTATACTATGCTGCGGCCGTATTGGTTGTTCATTATCACCGTCTTCGGGAACTGCGGCCTCATCTGCAATCTCAATATCCGTTACCTCCGAGGTCTCCGGAGTATCCACCTGAAGCTCCACCTCACTACTAACACCATGATCTATATGCTCTGCTGGTTGTGTCTCAGAACTCCTCTGTTAAAGCATTGCAGTCTCATCGAAGATCACATCTCTGCTGATTAGAAAAGCGGATGATCGGGGATCGGTGCACCACAGCCGGTAGCCTTTCACCCCATGTGCATAACCCAGAAATATGCACTTTTTCGACCTCGGCTCAAGCTTACCATCACTCGCATGAGCATACGCCGAACATCCGAATATTCGTAATCCGGAGTAATCAACGGGTTTCCCCGACCATACTTCCTCCGGAGTATTCCACTCGATAGCGGATGATGGAGATCGATTAATCGGGTAACATGCCATGTTCACTGCTTCGGCCCAAAATTCCTTGCCTATTCCAGCATGCGAAAGCATGCTCCGAGCCCGCTCAAGTAAAGTTCTGTTCTTTCGTTCCGTCACTCCATTTTGCTGTGGTGTCCCGGGCACCGTGTGATGTTTCACAATCCCTTCTCTCTCGCTGAACTCGGTAAAATCTTTACCATAGAACTCCATGCCGTTATCGGTTCTCGGGCACTTGATCCGTTTATCCGATCGCTTCTCAATCAATGCCTTAAATTTCTTGAACCGATCAAACACAGTAGATTTGTGCTTCGGAAAGTATACCCATACCTTCCTAGAATAGTCGTCTATAAATGTCAGCATATAACGAGCACCTCCTTTAGAAAGAACAGGAGACGGGCCCCGCACATCCGAATGAATATATTCTACTGGTTGCTTGGTCGAATGAATACCTGTAGCAAACTTAATCTTGCGCCGCTTCCCAAAGATGCAGTGCTCACATAAGTCTAACTTACTTGTCTTCTGACCCTTTAACAACCCTCTATCACTCAGCATCGTCATACCCGCCTCACTCATGTGCCCTAGACGCATATGCCATAAACGAGTTAAATCGGAATCTGACTCACCCGATGAAACTGCAGTAGCTCCTGTCACGGTCTCTCCCAGTAGATGATAAAGAGAACTCAATTTCTTCCCTTTCATTACCGTTATAGCACCTCGAGAGATCTTCGGCACTCCACCTTCGGCGGTGTACTTACACCTGATATCATCAAGTGTCCCCGGAGAAATAAGGTTCTTCTTGAGCTCCGGTACATGCCTCACGCCTGTCAATGTGCACACCACGCCATCGTGCATCCGAATCCGAACTGTCCCTATCCCCACAACCTTGCGGGCTACTTTATTCCCCAACAGAACTCTACCACCATCCGCAGCCTGGTAAGTAGTAAACCAGTTCCTATGAGGCGTCATATGATAAGAACACCCCGAATCTGGCACCCATTCATCTCCCGACGAACCCGCAGTCACACACAAAAAAGTCTCTGCATCACTAGTGCTCTCTTCAAGAATGTTCGCCACACTGGTTGTGGCTTTCTGTTTATTACCTCTATTTCTCAACTTAGGACAACCTCTCCCGATGTGCCTCTCCTCGTGACACTCAAAGCACTTCACGCGTCCCTTGGACTTTCTATGGCGTGACTTAGATATGCTTTTACTTCTGCCGCCACTGGACCCTCGTTGTTGCTCTCTACCCCGAATCACTAGTTCTCGCGCTACATCCTGCGCTAGGCTGTCATCTCGCAACTTTCTCTGCCACTCTTTAGAAAGTAATGCGGATTTTACCTCTTTCGAGGTAATCGTAATACGCCATTGTAATAGTGAATCGGTAAAGTGCTCCCATGACTCTGATAGGGAAGCCAACAACATCATGCCCTGCTCTTCATCATCAAGTGTCTTACCGACATTCTTCAAATCCATCATGAGTTTATCAAATTCATCTAGATGGGTTCTGATAGACGTACCTTCGGTATAACCGAACCGGAACATCCTCTTCAACATATATAAGCGATTGTTCAAACCCTTCGTTACATAGAGCGCTTGAAGTTTTGCCCACAATGCTGCGGTATCCTTCTCCTCGCCTACCTCTATTAACACTTCATCCAATAAATTCAACAGGATTAAACTTCTAGCTTTCCTCATTACCACGTCCTTTTCAGCATCTGTCATCGTTTCGGGCAATTCGGCCTTGCCCTCTAATGCTTCTGCTAAACCTTGAGTTGTCAATAACGCCTCCATTTTGAGGCTCCATAACGCAAAATTGTTCCTCTCGTTAAACTTCTCAATTTCAGCTTTCACTCCGGACATAATTGTAATCACAGGATATCTAGATAATAATCGGACAAGCAAAAGCCCCAAATCACAATCTAGAATATCCGAACCCGGTGCTACGATACTAATTGTCGAAATATAACGCGCGGAAACTAACCCGGATCTTGCAAATAAATCAATGCGAAAAGCACAGAAAAATTAACGATGAACGATAAAGGACACCAGAGATTACGTGGTTCGGTCCGAATATCGGTACCTACATCCACGGGAGAGCCAGCAAAAACAATCCACTATAATCGAAGAATCGGAATTACAATCGCTCAATACGCTCTTGTTTCCCGCACCTAGATTATACAAAAACCCAAAGTGTTAACAAATAAACAACTTAATTAGATATAGTAAAACTCACGCACAAATCTACTGTTAAGAACTCCTCTGCACGCAACCAGAGAAAAGAAATCATTGCGCGGTTTCTTGTGCTTCCTCACGTACGGCTTCTGCAGAGATGAGAAAAAGCAAAACTAGTCCTTCTTTTATTTCCTTTCATCCACCACCGCTGGGCCCACAAACTTTTCTTTTGTACGCATAAAGAAAGAAAGTGAAGTATCTTTCTTTATGCTAGTCAAAGATATCCAAAACCATTTGACTTGGTCAAATCTTCTTGATAAACACCAAATATAGATAAGCCCTTTCAACAGAAAATACAAGATCTTGATGTGCAACCAATCATGGATATTTATCCAAATTACTGAAAAACTCGAGACATAATTAACACTATCTTTTCAGATTCTCAAATCATTCATGAGAGTGAGATCCATTCTTTTGACGAACACTTGGGTCGGGCAAGTATAAGCCGGATTAATCGTAGCTGCTGCTAATCCGAATCTCGTGTAAGTTCGACGAAATCGAATGACGAACAAATCTGATAGATGGACCCGGACTCAACGAGAATTTGTCGAACCTTTCACAAGTCGGGAATGATAGCTCCGGCACTCGAATTCATCATCCTAGGACATTATTGTCAATGTGTGTCGGCGTTTCTTTCTTCATGTTTATAGATAATTATTTAAGTTAATAACACGAAGAACCCCAAATTAGTAGATATGTAATAAATTTATCTCAAATTAATTTTTGGATTACGAAAAATTTCAAATTAGTAGACGCGTGACACATTTACTTTCTATTACTGTTAGCTCATATCAAGTTTTTTCGTGAAATTGCTGAGCCGAATGATATAAGATAATAAGTCAAATGATATGACAAATCCATACTCTCTCTCTGCCGAATGATATAAGATAATAAGTCAAATGATATGACAAATCCATACTCTCTCTCTCTGTGGCTGCGCTTTTCTTCGAACCAAGTCAAATGATATGACAAATCCATTCTCTCTCTCTCTCTCTCTCTCTCTCTCTCTCTCTCTCTCTGTGGCTGCGCTTTTCTTCGAACCGCTTTTAATTGAAGCCATTAAGCATCCTAATTTGGTGATTTCGTTGACTACACCATAAAAACCCAAAAAAAAAAAAACATCAACGGTGAGAAGATCACCAGAAATAAAAGTGTGCTTGAACGGATTTCGATGCGTAATCACGAAGAAGAAGTCAATGATGAAGGAGAAGATGTCCCAAGGTTTTTCGTGCTCTCACGCTGCACTTATCTTTGAACCACTTTCAATTGAAGCCATTGAGCATCCTAATTTGGTGATTTCGTTGAGTACGCCAAAAAAAGCTCGGAAAAAAAAAAATCAACGGTGAGAAGATCACCAGAGATAAAAGTGTGCTTGAACGAATTTCGATGCATAATCATGAAGAAGAAGTCAACAATGAAGGAGAAGACGTCCCAAAGTTTTTCGTGCTCAGAGAGAGAGAGAGAGAGAGAGAGAGAGAGAGTGTGAATCTACTTGTTCTCAAATTAGGTCTAATTGAAAAAATAAAGAGGGTAATGTTAGGATTCGATGCACAATAAAGCGTAAAAGCGAGAAAAAGAAATGGATATAAGGTTTATCCGAGTTCACCCTTAAACTAGGGTTATGTCCGGATCCAGCAGAGGATTCCACTATAATTAGCATTTCGCACCTCTCTGTTACATTCTTCTATTACAAGAGAAAGAGATAATATTTAACACTATCTATTTGTGTGCCCAAACCCAAATTACTAATGAAAAAGTAGTGCTAACGTGGTACCATTGGTGCCGATGTGGCAAATTTTTAATAATATTTTAAAATTTTATTTTTTTAATTATTTTTTTGTCTTTTTTTCTTTCATTTTTTTATTTAGGTCGACAACTGCGAGCCCTCATCGGCCCTCATCCGGTGGTCGGTAGCCTCCCGCCCGCCCAACCCAAAAAAAAAAATTATTAAAATTTTTTAAAAAATATTAAAATATTAGTAAAAAAATCTCACGTCAACACCGGCAGGCCAAATGGACTAAATTATCACAATTGCAAAAGATTTAGGATTGAATTTAAAAAAAAAAATAGTTTGTGATTGAATTGGCACAATTATAATAAATTTAAGACTCTTTTGATAATTTTCCCAAACAAAGAGGCGGCTATGAATTTTCACGTGTACTTGCCACGTTAATAAAGTTATTGCCATATGACACCTAGGTTAGTAATTTCACGGTAAAATTTGACGAAAGCCAACGGAAGGTAAATGTGTTACGCGTGTACCGATTTGAAATTTTTGATGATCCAAAAATTAGTTTAAGATAGGTATATCATTTTATTGTCATGGTGTGAACCCTAATTGTTTAGAGGACTCCAGACATGGATCATGCTCATGGACTCATCATGCAGAGCCTACAGTTTCCCTCCACAGTGTCATGACCGGAGTTTGGACGGGGAGTGATTCGTTTAGCTAACGTATGAAGTTCACCCGGAAAGTGACACAGGAGAAAATTTGCAGCCGCTTCATTTATCATAGGAAAAGTCTTGCCTAACTGCACAGGATAGTAAAGGTGTTAAGATTGCCATCAGTTTGTGGCTGGCATTTCATCGTACACTTCAAAGTCTTCTTTTTGTAGCCAAATGAGTTCCAAAGTCTTCCTTGTACCAAAAGTGCCGACTTTTTCCCAATAGCGAAAAAGACTTCAACATTGACAGCACAAACTCCATCATCACAACATGGACGCCGGAACAGCACTGACTAAATTATCACAACCATGTGGACGCCGGTCACTTATTGCTCGCGTTACAATAGTCAAAGAAAACTCACAACCTCGTCGCCGACGACAAGATCCGAACGAGTAGTTTCACGCTGCACATTGACCGACGGTCTTCACCAACCCGAGCCATTATCGTAGATCTAAGCTTATCGACATCGACTGCTATTTCGGAATATTTGGTTCTGAGCAAAAAGAGAGATTACCAATGAAAGAGTTCAACTCCAATTTTCAGTTTACAAGGGTAATGCGGGATCCGTAGGCTATCAAGAAATTTTTACCTCCGATTCTAGTGTGTCCTCTCAGAAGAGCTTGCGTGCAAGGAGGAAGCTTAAGTTTGATGCAAATGATTAAGATATTTGTTGTTTTATACTATTATCAATCCCATAAAGATGGACGGTCAAACCCATTTCTCAATTCCACGGAAGAACGAAGGGGTTCGTTTTGACTGTTATAGTAAATAACCTGATTTTTTTTTCCCATGTACTTGGGCGTTTATTCATCAGATCGCTCGAGCATTTTAGCAGCTGCTCAAGACTCGAAACTCATTGCAATGGCAACTAGGAGTGTGCAAAGGAATCGGAAACCGGTCGAACCACCTAAAATCAAACCCACACCGAACCCCAACTGCAACCCCAGCCAAGCCATGACCCAGACTCCTCCTCATCCGCCACCGCAACCACCCTACGCAGCCGCTGTCGCAGTCCACGCTCAAGGCCAGCGAGGCGAGCCTCGGCCTCACCGCCTCGAGCTCGCCGTCGCGGCGAAGTTCTCCAGATCACAGCTCCGTGTTGGAATCGAAATGGCGTGGGAGAGACAAAATGAGCAGCAGAGGTCGCGAGGAGAGGGAGGTGGGGAGGGGGAGGGAAAGATTCTATTTGATCTTCCTTTCACACGCACGCCAGAGAGAAGCGTGAACATAGGGAAAAATGATTTTCAGAGTTTTAGAAGAAAATTTTTCCTTGATCAAAAAAATATTTTTCGCCCCCAAACATTATAAATTAGAAAAAATATTTTTTAGAAAAACTTTTTCCGTGGAACGGACGGACGGAGGAGCCGTATTCGTTGCGTTGACTTCAACGAATACGGCTAAAGAGCCCCGTCTCCTTAAGCTTTGCCATTATCAAGGTTCTGACATGTCACCGCCACATGCAGCTGTTACTGTTAATCTAGAGATCTTATGCATGTAGTGGTGTAAAGTCAAGTTTATCTTTATATCCTCTCACATATATGAATATATGCGATTTGTAGGGATTGAGGGCCGGTTCCACGTAATGGTCATCGGAAACTGAACCGGCGGTTTCCAATCGATCCTTAGTGGGTGGAACCGGGAACCGCCCATCCGGACGGCGAGACCCCCCGCCCACACCTTCAGGGTTAATCATTTCCTATTGTAATCAAATCAATCGAAGCATCATTAACGCACAGACACAGGAGAGTGGCCACGAAGGAAAGCGATTCTTTTTTAAACTCCAAAGCCACGATTAATTTCTGTAACAGAAAGAAAAGATCTTCACACCGCAAATCTCAAACAAATTGGAGCCAAAAGGACTAATTGGTATATCGATACAAGCCATCGTTTTCGTTTCATAGTGGGAGTAACATCAAGAACAAGAAGTTGTACAAACTTTCTTCTTCTTCTTCTTCTTGGTTTGACTCTTATTCTTTATTCTTGGATCTGACTGACCCAATTTGCAATTTTGCACTTCATACATACAAGTTCACGGACCACCGCCAATGCCTAAACCGATCAGTCCTCACTGTAATTGTAAAGCTCAAGAACAATCCCTCCCAGCAGCAGAAGCAGAAGCAGCAGCAGCATCCCACAACCATTCCTGCATTCCCTTGGGCACGAACTGGGTCCTGCACAGGGGACACGTCCGCTGGTCGCAGCTCATCCAACGGTCCAAGCAGCTCCGGTGGAAAGCATGCTTGCAGCTCTTCAACTCCCTGATCTCCTCCCCGACCGCAAACTCACACATGCAAACTGTGCAGCTCTCTGGCGGGTCCGGCGACGATCCCCGGTACTTGATCAGGGGCAGGAACTCCCGGATCAGGACGGCGGACACGGGCGGGCAAACGGGTGGTCGGCTCTCGGGGGACGGAGGAGGGTCGGTCTCGAGGAAATCGGGGAAGCCCAGGAGGCGGAGGAGAGAGGCAATGATATTCCCGATGAGGCGGAGGGGCGGGATGGTCTGGAACAAGAGCTTCGGTAAGGAAATCTCGGTGTAAGCAGCTGGGAAGCCCATTGATTCCTTGTGTCTAAAGCAGATAAAGAGTGCGCTTTTCTCTGCGTGAGCGTGAGAGAGAGAGAGAGAGAGAGAGAGGGAAGAGTTCACAGGTTGAGCAATGAAGGAAGCAATGAATGGTGATATATAGAGGCACTGGCATGTGGCAGGCAACCAGAGGTGGCCAACCCAATGAAAGAGAAGTGTCAACAGAAAAAAAAACGACGACAAAAGCAACCGGTTCGCGTTGACCCATTTATTTGCGAAAACATGTAGATGTAGATGATCCGTACACAACCCAATTCAATCCGGACCCGACCCAATGTCACCCATGTAACCCGACCAAGTATAGAGAAAAAGGCCCAATAATTCTCTAGAATTAAATAAAAAATTATGACATAAATAATATATAAACTTTGATATAATGTGCAATGTGATTCCTAAACTTTTAATTTGTCCAGTTTAACCCTTTGGACTTTTGGTAGATGTTCAACTTTGTCCATAAACTATATGAAAATACTCAATGATATCTTTCTATTAATTTAAGTTCAAGAATCACATTGAACAAATTTAGAAGTTCGTGGATTATATTGTATATTGAGTTACAGTTTAGGAACCACATCATGAGCTTGGGTAGTTGAAGGGGAGGTAGCGATAGATATGGCTACGGGCCGGTTTGGGCCCGGAACCGGCCCGTGGAATAATCGGAACCGGCCCGTTGATTAGGATCGGCAATTTCGAATCGGAACCGGCTCGGCCCCTCACGGGCTGATTCCGGTTTTAAAAAATTAGAAACCGACCCAAAAAAAAGGGGGGGAAAGAGTTTTTTTCCCTTTTAAATTTCCTATAAATATCACTCCTCCCATTTCATTTTTTCTCACAATTTTTCTCAATTCTCAATTCTTTCAAATTCCCTCAATTCGCTCAATTCCGACTCAATTCTGTCAATTTTCTGAATCGGCTTTTCGCTCAATTTTCTAACAAAAATGGTAAGTGAAAGCGGAGGCGGTGATAGGAAAAAGAGCCCGATGTCGATGGGGATGGGAGAATCCAATTATCCTCAACCTCATGATCAATATGATCCTCGTGAGTTTACATATTGGGTAGACAATGATAATAATATCAACTATGTTTTTAACTTCAAGTACATTCCAACGTAAGAAAGTCTTCATCCTCCTCACGGCGTCGAAGAAACGTTGACCGCAAAGGAGCCGGAACGGCGGGCCCGAGAGAGTGCATTCAACTTATGGCAACACTTCGACAATGTACATGTAAGCGGAGACAAGTATAAGATAAACTGTAAATATTGTACGAAATCATACGATTTTAATAAAGGAGACGACTATGGAACATACCATCAGCATCTAACACAAAAACATGCAACACAAGCGGGGATCAACACCAGACAACAATAAATTTTCGAGTACGCCAATCTTAACACTTCTCCCTTATTTCGTTATAATGATGAACTTTATAAAGAAATGTTAGTTCAATATGTTGCCATTGAACATTTACCTTTTACTACTGGTGAAAATTTTGGTTTGAATTTTTTTATCAACACTGCATGTACTCCGCAAGCAAAACCTGTTCCGAGAACTACTCTTAAACGCGAACTTTTTAGGGTTTATAAAAAACAAAAAAAGACTTTGCAAAACTTTTTTACGGATTTCAATGGACGTGTGCATATAAATAGCGATATTTAGAGTGATCTTGGCAAATTCATTCTTATATGAGTATCACATGTCATTGGATAGATGACGATTGAAACATTCAAAAAAGAGTACTTGCATTTCGAGTGTTTGATGAAAGACATACGGCAAATAATATTTATAGAATAATTATGCAAGTTTTAGAAGAATATAATTTGATTAATAAAGTTTTTTCAGTTGATTTTGATAATGCCGCGTCAAATATCGCTTTCATTCTCGATTTAGAAAATATTTATAAACTCTCTTTTGGCAGACAATTTTTTCACATTAGATATGCTTATCATGTTTTAAATTTATGTGTACAAGGTGATTTACGAACTCTTGAGGCTTTTCTCACTTCAATAAAGAAAGCAATTAAATTTTTATGGAGCCGTCCCCAAGTTATGAAAGAATGAGGCCGATTTTGTAAATCACATGGACAAAAACCAAAAAAATTTCAAAAAGATGTTCCGACTCATTGGAATTCTACCTACGAGTTGGTTCATCAATCTTTTGCTTATAAAAATTTATTATGTACATTTATTTCAAATAATGTTTCCGAAATTACTTTACTCCTGCAAGATTGGGTTGTTTGCAAATAAAATTTAGATTTTTTGAAAGTTTTTAATGATACAACTTATACTTTATCTTATGTTTATTATCCTACTACGTATTCATTTTTAATAGAGTGTGTTAACATTGCTAGTACTTTTGTGAATATGAGCAAGATGTTCAAGTAGCTTCGACTATGATAGCGGTGAAAACAAAATGGCTGCATTATTATGCATGCATTCCTCTTATTTATTTGGTTGCTATTGTTTTCGATTCACGTACTAAATTAGATAGTTTGTATGATTATCCGAATGATTATTATTATGATTGTTTACATTTGAATGAAATAATAGATAATACAACTATACATGTAGAGGTTAAAAACGCTATAGTAGCATTATATAATGAATTTTGTAGTAGATAAGGTTTAGGTGGTAGTGGATCTTCTCAACCTAGTGCCTCACAAAGGGAGGATAGTGGTAGACTTAGTAGATGGTACAATCTGCTCATTAATAGATAAAAAAGACAAAAGAAAGCAACATGTAATATTTCCGAATTAGAAAATTATTTAACCATTACTTTTGAGTTTCGTGATTCAGAACACAAGACAGATTTCAAAATTCTGAAGTGATAGAAGACTCATTCAACCCAATTCCCAGTCCTCACTCTCATTGCAAGACGGATGTTAGCAACCCATTCTTCAACAATTGCGGTTGAACAAGCATTTAGCGTTGGAAGATTAATTTTGGACGACCGCCGTTCAAGATTAAATCCGGATGCTATAGAGGTTCAAGCTTATGTCCATGATTGGACAAAAGCTAAATTTCGACAACAAAAGTTAGATCGAGACGACGAATTCTTCAATGATGATAATAAAGATATCACCGCCACGAGTACTACAATAGGTGGCGACGATTGACGATGAGGTAAATTGAGGTTATCAAAGGTAAAAGAACTACATAAGCTTTGATTCTTTTATCTCCAAGAAGATATATAGGCGCTTAATGATGATTCATTAAGTTCAAGCCCATTTCCTCTCCCTTTTTTTTCCTCAAATTTGATTACAATGTACAATTTGATTGTAATTTATAATTGATAATTTATTTATTTATTTTTATTTTATAATTTGTTATTTAAAATTAAATTTTAAATTCGGAACCGGAACCGGGCCTTGAACCGCCTGTTCGAAAACCGGCTGTTCATTCGAACCGGAACCGCCCCTTCAAGGGCCGGTTCCGATTCCATCATAGCCACGAACCAGGACCGGCGGTTCACAGCCCGTGGCCACCCATAGGTAGCGGGGATTAAGGACAAAGAGTATGATGCCGCTAGACCAGACGTCGACCTTGGTGCCACCGTAACACCGCTTGGTGAGAATCTCCTACGCGACGTAGACCGGCATGCCATAGAGGGTGTGGAGGAGGCTGTCACCATGGACCTAGTCCCAGACGGCGCTGAGCCTGAAACCGGGATGCGTAGGCCCAATTCTCGTCCAAGTGGAGGTTCTCTTGCTTGAGGTCGCAGTAACAGATGCCGCGGGAGTGGCGGAAACACGATTCCCTTCGGAGGTTAGAGCTCTGAGAACCGGTTGCAGGTTATGACTATGGACTCGCTCTTATATTCGAATTTCTTGTATGCTTTCGGCCACCACAAGACGAGAGAAGTCTTCCCCGACCTCTTGCTCTTCTTTACGTCGCCCAGACTACGGATTTCAATTACCGACGAGGGAGCTCTATGACTTGCTTCCTCACTTCTGTGCCTTCTTGCTTCATCTAAGAACCGAAGAAAGCCAAAACTTGGTGAAATTAATCTGGAAGAGCAACTCCAGAAGACCCCAAGAGATGACGGAAAAACACAGATGTCACAAGAGGGCTTCATCCTCGAAGGCTTGACAGAGGTAATCCTTGCAGGTGGACGGCGAGAGAACAAGATTGATGAGAGACTAAAGCAAGAACCGTACGAAAATTACGACACTTCTAGCGCTTTTTCCCAATATTCACAAGTTGATGTGCATCAACTCATCAAATGATAGTGCCTGGCAGGTGGTTGTCTCACCCATCCATTTTGTGCTCTACAGATCAAAGTGGGAGATCACATGGAATGGCAAAGTCTGTATGTTGCTCCTCATGAAGCTACAGCATCTATGTAATGCTCTGTTTTACCACTAACAAAGAACACAACTTAAGTTTGTGGTTTCTCTGTTCTGACTACCTAAAGTAATTGATGTATCAGAAGAACATAAAGCTTAAAACGACTGAAACTAACCTATAGAGGGTAACTACACTATTCCAGCAGCAACTTGTTCCAAGCAAGTTCTACTTCTTATCCTGCTACAATCAGAATGCTCCTGACCTTTAATCTCCAATGGGATACATAATTGTCCCAAAGAAAATTGCGCTACACGGATCACTAGACAAAACAACACATTTACAAACATTCATCCACGTTGGCAAATCTAGCTGATTATCATTTTTCAAGAGAAATTGACAATCAGGGAATTCCAAATGTTTGAATGACGCATCCCTCTTTTAGGTCAGCTGATGCTCATGATTTGTTAGATATTCACGCAGAATTTCCCTTGTACAGGCTGCTGAAACTATATGTCAAAAGGAGTAGCACAACAGATGCATGCTATCAGTTCTTTCTTGCATTAATCATCAAGCATCTGCAAGGATCCCTTAAGGAAAAACATAACTATGACCGATGAAAAGTGACATTATGTATCTAGACATAAACAAAACATTTTGGAAGTGACAGTGCATACAACACCTCCCTACAGTAAGACAACCTCCAAGAAGGGAGAATTTATAAAGCTGATATAATAACAACAGAAGAACAGAATCCGAAAGCTCCAATCTCCCAAGTTGCAACAGGAATAAGAAGATAGTACTCCCCCATCCCCTCCATTTCTCAAATTGTTTTCATCCATGAACTCTTGACATATGGTTATGGAATCCCGGAAACTAGTAAAAGGGAAGGCCTACAACAAACTTCCATAGGTTTTGGAAACTAGCAAAAAAGTGCAGCAGGTTCTAATCTTTTTTGGTAAGTCCCAGCATTCTCTGCGATCTAATCTAGATATTCAGTAAAGGCACACAGATAGGAACGATTGCCAGGAAAAAGGAAAGAACAGCAGCTTCCATTGATCATTAAGTAACAGCAAGTCATCAGGACAAAATAGAGAAAACTCGCTGGATAAGCAATAACTACTATCTATAACATGCAAGCACCTTCTCGCTCATTAACTTGGCAAACTTCTATGTGATTAGTATTGCTTCATAGTGTTTTGAGATCAGGTAAAAGAATGAGATTATTGTGATACCAACTAGAAAGGCACGGACATCTATTTTCATATTTGTGAAGAACACTAACAATAAAACTTACAGGATAATTACAACGCATACACTCCAAGCTTACAGACCCTCTTACAGGTCCCAAACTACAACTCAATATAATAGAAGACACAGGAGCTGTTGCCTGCATCGACAGTATACTTTCACTAACAATCAACAACAGTTGACCCTCCACGACCAATTCCAAGCACATATTTTAAGACATGATTTATCTCAACTGTTGCTTGGCTTGTTTCAGGCTTAATTCTGTCATGTCTGTCGGCAACCTGGTCCATGCAACAGGGTGGCTTACCCCAGTTCTCCTCCTATGCATAACCACAGATATACTCAGTAGCAAACAAATTACAGCAACCAAAGGAACCAAAACGCCCATGTTTCCTCTTGGCCAGCTTTTCAAAATGAATCCACCACACACCTCGCCATCAAGGCTACCCATTGAGTTATTCAACTTCATGACCTCCACACCATTAAGAAGGCCATCAATTGCATGGGCCATGCTATAATTTGACGGTCCGATGCTCACACTCAGAATCCCCAAATTATCTCCGTCAACTACAAAATCTGCATAAAATGGTGCTGCCAAAACCTCATTTACGACATATGAGAGATCAAAATTTTTTAACATCAAGAACCCATTGACGTACACATTGAAGTATAACAACTCGAGAGAAATGCTAGCAATGTCGCAGAAATGCAACCGAACAAGATATTTATAATCTCTGGTTGCCGGAAAAACCCATGTCATGTTAACATTAGGTACTGTTGCATTAGTGCTTTTAATCACTCTAGCAGAATTGTATACATTGTCAGGACCTACTTCACGGCTTGCACCTCCCGTTTGGTACTTAATCCTGCCACCAAAGAATACCCTTTCTGATCCATAAGTCGACTTCAGATAAGCATCATCAGGAACCCAAGTCCTCCACAGAGAATCATTAAAAGGAGTAACCTTCGGACCACCGACACTAACCCTATATAACACTTCGAAAGCTTGCCGGTTCAATCCATTGAAATTCACTAGTCTGTCACCATCAACAAGTTGGGCAGTCTCCAAAATCAAATCTTTGGGCGCAGATATCACTTCAATCGCATTGACAAATCCAAATTTCGACCTTTTAGCAGGGAAAAATGTAAGAACAAGCTTTTCAGCATCAATCCAGATCAGATACTCCTTAATTACGGTTCTAGACTCGCTTTCGCCGCTAAAGTTACTCAATACCACATACCCATCCACCAAAACATGAAACCGAGCGTCATACAACTCCATCCTCGAGGATTTGAACCTATGGAAATGAAGGCGTACCATGTGCGTCCCTCTCTCCTGGACTTTGAACACGTACTTGGAAGGTCTGGTGAAGGCCCTCGCCGTGTGGTAGATTTGGGGCGTGCCTAGGGCTGGGTTGTCGTCGTTCAGCGAGATCGTCCGAGTCGAGGTCAGAACCTGTGATTTGGAGCTGGACGAGTCGCTGACGAACGCACGGTTGTCAACGGTGGCGTCCACGGCGGAGCCACAGTTGATGAGGTGATTGTCGACCGGAGAGAAGGAAACGGAGAGAGAAAACACGCGGAGAGTGCATACACAGAGTAACAAGAAAGAGTACGGATTGAGCTTCACGAATGCCTTCATTTCGAGGAGCAGTATGCGAGCAGAGGAGGAGGAGAGACAATTTCAAGCGGAGCGAGTTTTTTTTTTTTGGTCGAAAAGCGGAGCGAGTTAAAGGGTGAGCTGAGGTGAGTCCAGTCAACGAGCGAGACAGTGGATTCTACGCGCTATACAGCTGGATCAAGTCGAGGGTGAGGTGCGCCATTAAGCATTCATGTGGGCCCACCTCCACCAAAACTGAACTTCTCATTTTGGGAAGAGAGGCTTTGGACGGATGTGGGCCGTGAGCTGAGCGCTTACCGCCGAGCCCGACCCGGAAAATCACCCGGTCAGGTTGCGCACCCGACAACCCGGATCTGCGTCTTCCTCTTCCCCTATGCTGAGTGCTAACTAGAAACTGCTTGAGCGACAAGCAAGTTGGATGTTCTGTTTCTCGCCGCGGTCGCATCGTATGCTGAGGATTCGAGCTTCACGTTAGCTGGGAACCCGTTTGATTGCCGAGAAACTTGCGGAGCAAGGAGCTGAAGATTCTGACTATCGTATAAAGGTTCCGTCTTTCTACCTCCTCCGAGTTTCGTCTGACCGCAGATGTCACCAGTGGTAGCGGAGTTTCTTCAATATCGCTTTCGTCCCGTTCTTGCGAGTGTTGTTAGGATATCTGTGCTTTAGCTCTTCCCGCAGCTCCTAGAACTGGGATCCCAGTTGCTGAAAATTTCGGACGATGGCTAAGATTGGCTTTCCCAGCTTAAAATCCATCTGCAAATTCACTGTCCCTTGTTCGAAGTGGCTGTTATGTAAATCAGGCGCTGCATGTTCAAAGTATCCTACTCAAGTTCACGTAAGAGCATCACGTCCATCTCTTGATGCCATCCACTGCTCCAAAGAGTCAAGATCTCTTAACTATGCGAAAACGTATCAGAGAATGCTGGCTCCTGTATCAATCTCTGGTACTACCGGTTACCTGAGAAAACCCACCAATGGATTTTCTCCAAAACTAACCCGCACGTGCTGTGGAAGTAATTTCTCCCCTTTTTTGGCAAGCCCCCTGTTGGATTCTCGGTCATTCACATCGTATTTAGGTGGCAAACGAGATACAAGCGAGGAATCTGAAGTATCAGCTGTTTCTGGGGCGGGCGAAGCGGGTGATGGGGACAACGTGGTTGTATCAAGTGAGTGGTTCGATAAGATTAAAGAAGCTTGGCACGGCACCGTTGATGTGGCTGGTCGCACAGGGGAAAAGGTTAAGGACGTGTCTGATGAATTGACTCCTTATGTGCAGCAGGTGCTCGATTCGCACCCCTACGTGAAGAATGTTTTTATGCCAATTGGTCTTACTTTGACCGGTACTCTATTGGCATGGTTTGTGATGCCTAGAATATTAAGGAGATTTCACAAGTATGCAACACAAGGTCAGGCTGCTTTGCTTTCGGGAACCCCTTTGGGAGAAGAAGTTCCTTATGACAAAAGTGTCTGGGGGGCCCTAGAGGATCCTTTGAGATATCTCGTCACCTTCATGGCTTTTTGGCAGATGTTAGTAAATGCAAGTTTGATGATTGTCTCATGTGTACTTCTGTATGTTTTTATTATATGAACCTTAATGTGTACAACGCGCATTTTATTTGAATTGCAGCACCATGATGGTTGCTCCTACAACTATAGCATCTCAATACATTGGGCAAGCATGGAGGGGTGCAGTCATTCTTTCATTTGTATGGTTCTTGCATCGCTGGAAAACAAATGTGTTCTCTCGTGCATTAGCAGTCAAGAGTTTGGCAGGGCTTGATCGAGAAAAAATGCTTGCACTAGACCGACTTTCATCTATAGGGCTGTTTGTAATTGGGTTGATGGCTTTAGCAGAAGCATGTGGGGTGGCTGTGCAATCTATAATTACAGTTGGTGGTATAGGAGGTACTTGAACTGTTCCTTTATCTGCTTGTGCCTTCTGTCTGAGAGTTACCTGCAATCTGTGGCATCATATAGCTATCAAATCGTTAACACGACGTACAATCTTGTGGAGTTACTTTTGATAGCATGATGTCGTTGCATTCACTATTTACGAAATCACAAGCTTCTCTCTTAGACAATTTATTCACATAGTTAGCGCACTCGCACGGAATCTCTCTATCTACTGTCTCCAGATTTTCTCTAGGATACGTCTTTCTACCGCCAATCAAGAGCTCATATGATGCCTACAAGTCTTGCCATGCTTTAACCTATTTGTCAAATAAATTATGCAGGTGTTGCAACTGCTTTTGCTGCCAAAGATATACTTGGAAATGTGCTCAGTGGCTTGTCTATGCAGTTTTCGAAGCCCTTTTCACTTGGAGATACAATAAAAGTATGGTTCAAGATCAACCCGGCTACTTACTACGTCTCTAGCATTGCAATTTGAACCTTTTTTTCCTCTCCTCCTGGATATGGAATGAAGTTTTGTTCTTCCCGACCATTTACTCTGACCAGGAGCTTTTCATCTCTTAATGCATTTATTGTGAGAAATCATCTGATCATCATCCTGAAGTAACTCTGCAGTTAATGACATGATTTGGATCTTCAATCAGTACATGATCATGTTGTTCCTCTTTACTCCTTCCATCTCATGGGCTGTGAATATAGTGGGGAACAAGTAGCAAAGAGAAACGAGCCTTGACTTCTGAAGTTAATATTTTTCTGTATTTTAGGCTGGATCTATAGAAGGTCAAGTTGTGGAGATGGGGCTCACGACCACATCGCTGCTTAATGCCGATAAATTTCCTGTCATTGTTCCAAATTCTTTGTTTTCTAGCCAGGTGAGTACTCTTCTGAAGAGGTGGATTAGTAGTAGTGTTGTCTTTTATATGTAGCTGTCTGAATCTTGTAGATCTTGCCATATCCTTGTTAGAAGGTCTTTCGACAATCTCTCGGAATAGTATAATTTACTGTTCTTTGCAGGGGTGCAGTATTACCCTCTATTTAGACCTGCTTCTGTGCTAGAGTGGGTGTTGCTTACAGAGTTTAGTAGATTAGTTTTAGTAGTGCTGATGTTATAACGTGATTGATATGCAAAATACTTGAATACTCACTAGTCTTGCTTGAGCTAAAAATTACTGCTGTCATATATCGATCAAGTGGTTTGACTGTTGATAATCTTCATTTGTATGCTTGACTGGTTAGTACTTTGGACCGCTTGCTGGATGAGGTGGTCCATTGGATATCTGATCTCACTGACAATGCCTCTGGCTGGTTCACCCCATCAAAAAAATGGAAAAACAAATTAAACTGCAAAAAGTAGTTGAATATTTTCGGATCTTTAGGATTGGTGTATTCTTTTAAATCAGAATTAGGCATTTTTTTAGTTGGAGTTGTATATGTATTTTGTATTTGCTTTGTTTTTCTATGGTGGATAGTAACTGCAAAGTATAGTCAGAAAACCTCATCATCAGTTCACAAAGTTTGTAGGTGATTGTAAATAAGTCGCGTGCTGGATGGCGTGCCATAGTCACCAAAATCCCTTTGCAAAGCGATGATCTGGAGAAGATTCCGCTGATATCAAATGACATTAAGAATATGCTGAAATCACATCCAAAAGTTTTCTTGGGTAAAGAAATTCCTTACTGTTTCCTGTCACAAGTGGAAAGCTCTCATGTCGAATTGACTCTGGGTTGTAATCTCAAACAGATGGTGAGTAGTTCTTCCTCTTATGCACATCTCATGATAAAGCAGTTTTCTACTACCTACTTTAGAATGTGTTTTTATGGAGATGATGCTATTGCTACTTGCATGACATAAATGTTTCTCTTACTCAGTTGTTCTTTTACATACGAATTTTTGAATTGCATGTTGTAACAGAAAAAGTGATACAACCAATATGCAAGATTTCAGTTTTTATTTTCATTGATATGATACTGGAAGCCAGTATTCTTGCTCTGCATGCTTCGCTTCTTTTTCTACCGAGTCTCTAATTTTTCTTCCCTTTCTGAAGCCTCTTACCTGTTCTACCATGCTCTCTTGTCACACTTACTCTCACTTATGGATTGTTGCGTGGGGTTTTAGGGTAGAGATGAGTTGTACACCACACAACAAGATATCCTTCTTCAGTCTATCCAGATAATTAAGCGGCATGGTGCTAGATTAGGCAGCAGAATGCAAGAAACAACTGGTCAATGACATAGTGAGGAGGAATGCGAGTTTCCATTTGGAGGTAAGACACGATATATAATTTCTTGAGTTGTTCATCAAACAGCTCGATAGAGTAATGCCAAGGTATCTAACTCGTATCTAATTTCTTGAAGCTTTGTCTTGCTGACAGTTCACCTTGCTGCAAGGACCATGTAAAGATCGGAAGCGTGATTTCTTTTGTGCTCTTTTGCTGCTGGTTCAAGTCACCACCATCTAATGTCGCACTTATTCGTGGTCCGGAAGCTCTACCTTCACCTACCATTTCTAAGTATATGAGCCTGGTTTCCTTTTTATGTGGATTTTGTTGGAAGCTTTGACAGGAACAGGGGAACTTGAGAACTCGGACTCTGGTACGGTGCTCTTTGGGGAAGTTGTTCATATGCATGTACAAAGAATGATTGACGACATCCCGCGGATAGTGTCATCTCATGCGGCTTTTTCTGTTTCTGTTCATTTGAGAGGCCGTGCGAAAGCCCCAAATCGTCAGACTAGCGTGAGGTTTGAAATTGTTATGGTAGTACATCGGGGTCGGTTGGTTTCACCGGCTACCACAGAAAACGGCACAGGAGATGGTTTGAATCCATCCACCATCACAAGAACTTGATCTTTCCCTAGTTTATTCTCAACCAATTGCCACAAGGAGAACTGATCTTCTGTTTCCATGGCCAAAGCCAACGGAAGATGTGATTCCATGAATCAGCACAATAATTTCCCGTTAATCTGGTGGGAATCGTCCCACTGGATGGGCTGGCTTCTTTAGAAATTCTCTAGGAGAGTCAATGTGCTTGCCCTTGGGATCGTTGCAGCTGCGAACCATGTTCGTGCATATGAGTGTCTCGCCGGTTCGCATTGGTTTTTTTGGGTGATTCCAGAATCTTCCTTTTGCTCTCACCCGTGAAACGAGGGAGGAGGCCAGAGAAAACCATATACAATTGCTGACTTAAATCAATCTCGGTGCCTTCGACTATAAAAACTTTATCCATCCAATGGAGTGCCGAGTACCTTCGCTTGTGAAAAATCTGAAATGGTCAAACAGCGGATCAAATTGAATTGGCCCAAAAAGATGCCAGGCCGCTCGTTGTCGGAGGGTGTTGGCTGGCAACAGCCTAATGCAAGCTGCTTTGATTTTAAGTTCTGTCATGGCTTCTCGTGTTGGTGAAAAGCGAAGGAGACAGCTTTCTCTTCCCTGCCTCCTCATTTTGTGTTCACGCATATCTGCAAGCCGCCTTTTCTTGACCGGTTCAAAGGAGAGAAAAAGCAATATTTCTGATCCCGCTGCTTGGCCACAACCTCCACAGCACGATCACGAATTCGTAGCCCAAACTTCATTTGAACTATGAGAAAAGTTCGGGCACGATTCATGAGGTCAGAGTAATATTGTGAATATTATGAACGGTACAAACGAAACTAGTATACCAGATACAAATCTGCCAAAGAAGCTGAATGCAACTACTGCTAAAGCAGCACAGTAAGATACAGTGGATCACACAGAATTTAGGATCTCACATGCAAATTAAAGCACCCAAAATTGACCAATTAAGTAATCAGCACAAACAGATGTCAAGACGATACTTTTCAGCATTGCACTGGAAATTTTTACATATATACCTTACATCAGGAAAAGTTACAGCACACGGGACAAACTGATCTAGAAGCAGCACAGCATACATGACACTCACACCACGCGTTATAAGTCCACAACATAAAGTCTTACATACTCTCACCGATAAGATAACACAACACATATGTTGATTTTTGTAAGAAAGTCTACAAGTACCTAAAAAACTATCGCTCAACATTGTTTTTTTGCATTTGCGCAGAAGCTGGACAGTTAGCCCTAAGGTTAGACAGCAAAGCATCACGCCCGGTTAAGACTATCTGGAAGAAGCCATCCACTTCCCTTTCAAGAAGATCCAGTCCCTGCGAAAGACAATCAACGCTCCTGTGTAAATTGGAAACCGAGCTTCGGACAGATTCCTCTTCAACTGTGCCCTCCCCAGACCGGATCAGTGGGGACAACTTCTTGACATTTGCATCAACAGCTTCCAGCTCCTTGAAGATGGCCATTCTACCACTAGAAGGTCGATTTCTAATGCTACTATTTACACTTGTCAGCAAATTAGAGAAGGCCAGGCCCCACAGATATGTGTCAGAAACACTCAGCTCAAACAGTTTCTTGACCGAGCCAGAGAAGGCGGCAACGAAGACACTGCAAACAAATAAAGTCTGCACCTTAACTCCATACATGGCACGCATCAGAACTTTCCCTTTGGCTGAGTTTTTAACCTTGGGTAAATCGAGAGACTCCATCAGACTCTCCAGTATACTGCCACAGTTCTCAAACCTGGGGTTCCTCGAGCTGATGTGCTGTCCCCAACGGTCAAGGGAAGAACTAGAACGGACAAATTGTTCGGAGGATGAGGATTCCAGATTGTGGAGAGCACATTGGAGCATAAGACGGCCTTGGTTCAGGCGTGAGATCTCGGAACTGAAGGCATTGCATATATCAAGAAGCTTCACACTGATATCGAGATATACATCCATCCACTTGTCCTCCCAATCACATACAGGAAGCTCAAGTGCAGTGATTAAATTTTGTACGTCACTATGGGTTTCACAAAGTGACTTCATAGCCAATTCCATCCATGATAAGCTAAGCACATGACCTGTCTCTTTTGGGTCAAGTTTTCTAAATCTCTCTGCCAATGTTTCCTCAAAATTGTTCAATACTGCAAGAAGTTTCGATGATAACTGAGAACTCTTTGGCGATAACATCCGAAAAGGATTCTTCCCAAAAGGGAAGAAGGGCCGCTGTGCTTCATGAGGACGACTCATTTTTAAGTATTCACTGCAAAACAGACAAATTATCACAATAAGATATCATACCACCAGTTTGAGCAAGGAATTCATGTTTCAGTTTTTTTCCCATGTAAATGACAAGGTCAGTTTCGCAACTTATATGTAAGAACCCAGAAGCACAAACAAAAACAGAACCTCAAAACACTTGCATAGAAGTTATAGTTTAGGGGACTCCAATCTCAACTTTCTTTTATAGAAATTTCCCAGAAGATGAGGCAATATATATGCTATTTGCAGAGAAAGATATGTTCCACAGAAAACACACACACAAATCTCATCACCACATGAAACACGAAGTGGCAAAACAGCAATGATATATCCCTTCAAAACACCGGAACCAACACAAATAATGACTCAGAGAAACCTAGACAGTTACATAGAACACAGGAACTCATGAGATATGCACCAAAATACGAAATAAGAGCATAAAAAGTAGCCCAAATTTGTTAAAAGGGAGTGTTTTCCTCAAGACCAGGTGAGGAGAAAACCATCTTTACTTCTAGCACAGCTCTATCAGCAGATAATATTATGACCAATTCCTGACAGAAAACCCACAGATCAGCTCATAAACGGCACTAGTCTCTCATGTATAGATGAATTGCAGCCGTGAAATTTTTCACCCTGGATTCCAAGTGACCAAGTAAAACTATCGCACCTCCGAATCACAAGCAAATACCGCTAGCAGACTAAAAGACCATCAACACAGAAACAGAACCGAGCACAAGCGCGCAATCATGCAGATCTAGGAAAAACAAAAGCCATCGATTGAAAGTTCCCAGCCAAAAAAAAAAACACGGCAAGCGGTCAGAAAATAAGCAGATTCGCAGAGATATCATCGCATACTTACAGATCTATCGGATCGACGAGCCAAAAGGCTCAAATCAACCAAGAAAGAGGCGAATTATTCCAGAAGAGGGGAAAACAGAAGGACCGCCGAGACAACGAAACCCTAGCCCTCTTTAGCACGCAGCAGCAAAATCGAAAACGATTCTACGAAATCAAAGCTGAAACAGAATAAGGGAGACCGAGCAGGAAGGAGAATCGATCAAACCTCGAGAGAAATAGCGGGACGAAGATTCAGAGAAGGCTGCGAACAAACGTGGACGCGTACGAGACTTGATAGGGTTCGTGGAAACTGTGGACGACATTTCTTTGAGTTTTATTTCGAGGTCAAGGAAAGCAGCAGTGAGGCGACTTCGCGAGGGGAGGACACGTGGGAGAAGGTGATTGGACTTCGAGGTAGCCGGTGGGGAGATTTTTCTTTACTTTATCTTTTCTCCATTTTTTCCTTTCCGGGTGAACGTGAATTTCCCGTTTTGCCCCTTGAGCTGGCTCTTATCGTTTGCTTGCGTGTGCAATTTGCTCGCTTTGTGCCAACTACCATTTTCTTTAAGGTCTATTAAGCACATAGAGAAACATGGTGCAACGATGAAATTACTAAGGTGCCCATAGAATTGCCCTCGGCAGTAATCAGCTCATTAAGAAGCACCTCGAAGTTTCTGGCCTTCGCAAGTCCCTGGATTAGCCCCCTGTTTTTATGAGGTCATATTTGTCAAATCATCTAAGAACTAATTCAACTATTCAAGCGCGCCGAACTTCAACAAACCCTAAAATTCGGAGGTCCGTCGGTACGAAATATCTTTACTCGGGATGTCATTTCTCTTTAATAGCAAATCAAGCATTGATATCCCGATCACATTCCGAGTGTCTTGTCAACAATTTTCCAAATGAAGAAAAATGCAAAGCCTACGTCTTAAGCTGCCCGCAATTAAGCTGATAGAGTAAGTAGCAAGGAGCTTCACACGCAACTCTTTATTCACTATTTACTCTTGGCGCCTGCCCTTTGAGGACCCGGCATGAATTTTCGACCCTCGCGTAGCCTTCGTTGCCCTTTTATCTTATCTGATTATGTTTAGCAGTATCTTGTCGACGATCTAAGCCATGCCACGCAGATATAAATTTCAGATCTCGGCCAAATAATAGTAATAAAGTTGGACAAATTACCTTGTTTTTATGCTCTGAATGTTAGAACTGTAGCATAAAAAGTGCCCTGCAGACTCCAGTTAACAAGATATTCCTGCGAGAACCATAAGGTGGAAAGAAGTACAATGTAGTTGGCAAACTAGAGCATGTGCACAGACAAGGGGAACCATGAGCAAATTATATGTCCTCGATCCTAAATTATTCACTGAACTTTCTGTCTAGTCCCTCTCGTGGGCCTTATAATGTTCAATGATTTTTAGCCCACTTTATTTTTTTTTTAAAAAGAAGTAATTTATTTGTCTATTTTGGCCTCAGAAATAAACAAATAAAATATTTTTAAAAAAATTGATGGATAGATTTATGGCGACTTCAATTGTTTTCATTATATATTTTAACGAGTTGACAAAAAAAAAAGGTGTTAAATGTTGTATAATAATCGAAATACTAAAATTTTTTTGAAGAAAATCCCCAGAATATAACAAAAAAACCCACATTTAAACACCCACAATTTATTCTAAAGAAATTACTCTTACAGAAAAAAGAAAAATGAAAAAGCTACATCCAGTGATAATAGAAGGGCACAACTTGGCATTTTGATAGCGAGATGCAGATTGCAACACCATGTGTCCAGCCTGACTTATGGCCGGCCACCTTGCGCGGGTCCAGCGATTATAAGGAAGGAGAACCTGGTGAACAACGACAAAGTGCAGTTGCTTCCAACGGTTTTGGCTGGTCACTGGGTCCATCTCCCACAACCCTCCACGCTTCTGGGATTTAGCAGTGTCGATGGCGAATGGAGAGTTTTGCGCCCATCAGAATAGCTGCTGAGTAGGGCCGCCGCACGTTATCCATCTCGACTCGGGGCATGGCGCCGACAGCGATCGGAATTGTGATTGGACAAAGATGAGGAATGTATAGAAGATGCCAATGAAGTTTTCCAATTACAGCAACAGAATCCTCTGCTCATAGCAGGTACACCGGGGAGAAACAAATAATAAGACAGAAAGGTGTAACTAATGCATAAATCAGATATAAATGACAATCTCGTGAGTAAAATGGTATCTACATTTGCTTTGCGGGTGCATCTTGTGTTTGTTATCTCCATCTAGTTGGCTGGTGATGGTCCCTATCGCTATCACATCTACTCGAGTCGGAAGCTCCTTCGATAGTAGCTTTACCTCCTAACCTCGCATCAGCATGGCTACCCCGTTGGAGTTCCCGGTTTGAGTGCGAAGGCTCTCTCCCAATTTGACGATCCTGCGTTTTGTTAGTAAGAAATGTATCAGAACAGATCGAATAGCACGAACTTCCTTGTTCTGCCTTTTTCAATAATGTGAAGGAGCGATGGTATCGGAGAGACAGAAAGTTACGTACATCATGAAACAGCAAGTCATCGGCCTCAAGCATATGGATTACATGACCCATTTTGGGCCTTTTCGTTGCATCAGGGTCGACGCATCTAAGAGCGACCAGAAGAACCCGCTTGAGCGCCTTTGAAGCAGGCATCTCAGGCAGCTTTGGGTCGACTACTTCCTCAGCTTTTCGATCTCCAACCATGGCCTTCAACCAGTCAACCAAATTCACCTACAAATGTTTTTCCATTTCACAGTGAGTTCAAAGTGAAAGAGAAGAGAGTGATAGAAGATGGATATCTGCATATTCCATGTTAAATGCATCACCACTGACCTCGCCCTTTGGTCGACTATAATCAACAGGACTTCTGCCTGTTATTATTTCCATTATCAGTATTCCAAAACTGTAGACATCACTCTTCTCATTCAGCATTCCAGTGCAAGCATATTCTGGTGCTACATAACTGCAGAGAATACTTCCCTTCAGTGACTTTCTACTTGAAAAGGAGCTAGCAGACATAACTAAGAAGAAGCATAAGTACTTGGACTAACCCAAATGTTCCCATCACGCGAGTTGTGACATAACTCATTTCAGAACAAAGGAGCTTTGCAAGTCCGAAATCTGACACCTTACAATTCCATTGTCGATCTAGCAGTATGTTGCTGGACTTCACATCTCGGTGGACAACTTTAGGTTCAAGACCGTCGTGAAGGTACGCCAATCTGCCAGGTTTTTAGAAGTAACACAGCAGTTTGAAGAATAAGCACGAAAAGCAAATCATGGAAATGAAGTACCACTTGGATGGACTCGAATATAAGTATTTAATCACTCACCCCTTTGCGGTTCCAAGTATAATATTCATACGGATATTCCACGTAAGAGGGCTGACCTCGCCTACATCCCCATGAAGCCACTGGTCTAGATTTCCATTGTCAACATACTCATATACAAGCATCCTAGCAAAAACAGGAGAAATCACAGCTATTAACATATGCAACAGCATCCACAAGTTCAACCTCTAGTGGGAAGGCAAAGTATCAGTACCTATAAGCACCCTCAACGCAATAACCAAGCAGCCTGACAAGATTTTTGTGTCTTACGCGCCCAATCACTTCAACCTCCACTTTGAACTCCTTCTCAGCTTGTCCCCTGATCATCGATAAATTTCGTGAACTCGCATATTGTGCATGATTGCAGTGAAGAAAAGAAAGAAGGATCCCAATCCAACTTCCAACGGTGTAAGGATCACAGAGAACCAAGTGGAGGAAACATGAAAAAGAAGATGGTAGTACGAGAATTTGCACCGTAATTTGCATGAAAATACAGTAATTCTCCCTGACCAACCAGCAAACTAAAACATGATACTTTTCATCCACGCATAAACGTTTTTCCTTTTCTTTTTCGTTTTTTTTTTAGGTTAATAAAAAAGAGTAATAACTTGCAAAGTCTTTGACATGCAGAAAAGGACTGTTGAACTGAATTTCAGATTGTTTAAAGAAAGGCCAAGAGACAACAGAATATGATGTCAAATCCACCAAACAGATGATTGGCGCTTCTGAGCAAACTCAGGTCACTTTTTTTTTTTTTTAAATTACAGCTTGACAAGTTTCTACCCCTTCAGCAGCAACCTCCAAAGAAAAGTCAAAAGTTGGAAGAAACACAAAAGCTAAAATCAAAGATTCTCATTTCATCAACCAAATTGCTTCATGAACAAGCAAAATTCACCGAAACACATCCAAAATCAATCCTTGTACTATTGCTTCCATCCGAGCAATCAAACTCAGCCAACCCGACTTCAGAAACAAGGAGAACAGTACAAAACACAAGCAATCTCCTTCACATCCCAATCACCTGTACATACATTCTACGACTGATAAAATATACACGACAGCACATAGCAGCGTCCATTCAGGAGGATGGCAATCCACGCAGTTCAATTCGCGCTCTCGTGCTAAAAAATAACTGGAATTGCAGTTCTAATTATTCCAATGAAGCGTAGATTCGCATCACCCTACTGTTACGGCCAACGAGTACAGGGATGTTACCTGTTATTCAGGAGATTCTTCACGGCGACTCTCGTCCCATCACCAAGCACGCCGCTGTACACAATCCCGTATCCACCTTCGCCGATCACATTCTCCTCACACAACCCACCCGTCGCCTCCTCGAGCTCCCGCAGCGTGTACCACCGCCCCCACCCCAAGTGCGACACCTCGGGCCCCACGTTCCCGCTCCCCAGCGACGCAGTCTCGGTCCTCTCCGTCCCCCTGCTCTCTCCGCTCGAGTACCGATCGGAGTACACCACCCGGTGCTCCACCTTCCCCATGTCGATCTGGATCTCCGGGGCCAGAGCCGCGTGGGGCGCCTCCGACGGCACGATCTCGAGGATCTCCTTCGAGATAGGGGGCGTGGCGGCGGCGGCGGGCGCCACGGCGTCGGGGCATGCGCGGCGCTTGGCGACGCCCTTCTCCCGTCCGCCGCGCCGGCGGGAGGTGAGGCAGAGGGAGAGGAGGAAGAGCGCGACGACGATGAGGGAGCCGAGGAATATGCCGATAACGACCCACAGGTGGAGGCCGAAGATGGAGGTCGGCTTGGAAAGCTCGGTGTTCACGAAGGAGGAGTTGTAGACCGGCATCTTCGCATCGACCCGCCGGACAAAAACGGGTCGTTCGGTGAACGGCGGTGCAAAGAGAGAGACTTGAAAGCAGGACCGAAGAAAGATTTGAATGGGAGAGTCGAGTAAATCTATCGTGTTAAGACTGTGCAGCTGGAGAGAGATAAGAGTATTTCTTTCTTCCTTTTTTTTTTTCTCTCACTAAAACGCTGCAGTGGAGAGAGAGTGTGTGAACATAAATGAGGTGACCTGTCCTGTCGGGTCCGGATGTCCAGCTGGCGAGGATGGGGGCAGGTTTTTGTTTGGGACACTTTGGAGCGAGACGAGGAAGAGGCGATGACGTGGACGGATTTCCTCGCAAAGACAAGGGTGACGTGTGCGATGCGCTCCGTTTGGAGCGATTTGAACATAACATTTTACCTCAGCCTGGTCGGGTCACGGCGCTCCCTTTTGTCCTGCTGTTTCGATTTATCAATTCGTCCAATTTTCGCCTGCAATGCAGAGAGGAATGGTGCCAATTACCGTTTATCCGATTCGTTGGATTCCAGCAAAGATTTGACTCGACACCTTTTGGGGCTTTACCGTCGGTCCGATCATGGCCGCCTTGCTCCTGAGCAAAGACAAATAGTTAAGGTCACACAAATTACAAAAGCGTATGAAAAGCACTCAATCGCGCAGTGCATTTTAATTTTCAAATAGTTAAGGTTACACAAACTACAAAAGCTGAGAGCATTGACGATATATTGAAAATTATTACGTAATTTCTTCAAATAGTTGGTTAAATAGAGCTTTCGAAGTCCTTTTTAAATAAAATCCGAAATGACTATGCGACGTTTTACCATTTTCAATTCCCTTTTTGCCAAACGACACTGCCTCCTCAAGTCCATATGGCACGTACGGATTAATCCGACATAGTTTGGTCAGAGCTTAGTAGATGTCTAGCCGTTACTTTCTAAAATAAAAGAAAACTTTTGACGTATTCCTTTATCACATACGACGGAAGTCGATTCCTTTTCCCGACAATTACACTATCTATTCTCACCGAGTCAATTTTATCCGCACAAGATCGAAAATTTCAAAACAATATTTTTCATGAAAATTTGTTTCTAAAGAAAACGATTAATTTTCGTTTGTCCAGTGATTTGAAGAAAGTGATTTCCTTCTTACCACTAAATAAATCATTTTTATCTCGATCGTTTTTCATAGATCGATACATGTTCTGCCATCCCAACAACGAGATATCGAGAAATAATTTCTCGAAAATAGTTCTCTTTCAAACAAACGGACCAATACGAGAGCAGCTAGTCACGAGGAGGAAGCGAGCTCGATTTCTTTTATTCGTCATATTCTTTTTCTAATAGGAGTTGACGCCGCACGATGTCCTGAAATGTAGAAGAGCATCATATGTATGATTAGATTCGAGTGCATTGCCCTGCTGTCGACGCAAGTTGCAAGTCCAAAGTCACAGATCATGGTCAATAATTGGAGAGTCCTGACAAAGCAAAGCAACATCAAAGCGCCAAAGTTTCTCTCTAAATGAGATTTATTTTATAATGCGCGAGGCGCCGAGAATGAGCGGCCAGCCTAACGACCAGTCAAAACAGATGGTACCACTTTCGATCTTGCCAATCAGATGGCTCTCACTTGAACAAGAACTCCATTGTTTCCTCGATGTTTTAGCAGCTTCTTCAAACATAACCTCGGGAGGTCACGTGGGTGAACATGCCCGAGATTCGGTATAAACAAAGCGCCGGTGAACAGATAGATGCTAACTAGTATCATCAAAATCCCGAAATTGCTGTCTTTATAAGTCCCGGGGATTTGATCGTTCCCGCCTCTTATTTGTCACTTTCCCGGATTTAAACCCCATCCTCCCCTTACTTTCAACTTTCGGGCATCAAATTCTGAAATCTTGGCTCCATTTTTTATATCATAGGAGTAACATAACCTATGACTTCATGACCCGATTTCCTCTATCTAGCAATCCATATGATACCTGAATCAGTCTGCTTTCCTGTCCGGCTTATCAATGGCAGCCAATCTTTCAACCAGCGGAGGATGAGTACAGTGATAGACTGCATACAAAGGATCCATGTTCACCGCCAACAAATTCTACCCCCGAAAACAGAAAACAGAGCCATATGATTCGAACATTCATTAGTTCAGGGCAGAACTCTGTAGAGACACGTATCCTCCACGCTCTGTATGCTGGAAAACTGAATGAAAGTAGCGTCATTATGCCCCAGGCTTCCGATTTTGAGTATATTACTATATTCAAACCACAAAAGTGCTGAGCCACTCTAGTTTTTAAGACAAAAGGGGCAGTATGAATCACCTGTAGCTTCACAAGATGACCACCAAGTTCAGAAGCACAGCCCAAGTTATTGGCAAAAGCATCAGCCTAGAAAAAGGCAGGTCAGTCAAACGCAAAAATTAGTTTTCAGAAACAGATATAGATTGAGAAAACTCTCTAACGGAAATGATGAATTACCTGAAATTCAAGAGACTGGCTCACCAAATTCAGAGCAAAGCTTGTGAGCCGCTGAAGAGGTATATCAGCGAGCTGCAACCAAAGCACAAGAAATTATGTGAACGCTCTTTTCCCAGGATTCACTTTCTTGCTCTTGCTTGCATTGAGAGAAGCAGAAACAAAGAACATGGCATTGTTTGTATATGATAGAAAGATAAAATAGTTCATTTATTGGATATAGCCATCAAACTGTATAATGTTACCACCACAGAGAGAAAAAAGTCTTCTACTCTATAGATTTTGGTTTGTTATTGGATTCCAACCAAAGGTAAGGTGGGAACAAGTGACGGTCTACTCTGAAAAATAATCATTGATAGGCCCAACTACACCCTGTTCCAAAGCACTGTGGTCATTCTTATCAGAGAGATAGCAGGAAAATGATGAGTCCAATGAGCACTGGCTGTGTATCAAAACCAAAACTTCTAAACAGATCACTCAAGTTCCTCACAAGAGTATACCCTCCAAATTGCCGAAAAGTGAGAATCTGCATCCAAACAGTAGAGTAATGAGAAACGAAAAATCTGGTCACCTAAAATTTTCCTACAAAATACCTCAATGTTTCTTAACTTGAAGTTCTAAATATCACCCTTTAGCGATCAGATATGCAGGAAAGTATTTTACACTATCACGTCAACCCAGGCAGTTGAGAGTAAGCATGATGCGGACAATAACTAAATGGACAATTTCGTTCAGTCATATTTCAACTATCATCTTCCCTTCAAAGAAAAGGAGAGGAACCAAATGTGAAGGAGTAAGTTGCTTCTTACATCTAAATCAACTAAATAGAATAAAAGGCAATATAAACTGATCTATTTTCCTGAAAATAACTTGATATTTCAGCATGAAAAACTTATATTCACCGACTCCATTTCACAATCCCTGGTTTCTGCATATTTTCAAATTCAGTCACCATAACACCAAACGAAATTCATTGTCAACTGAAACAAGCAAATCACTACGATATATATTCCAATTGTACCAGTGTCACATTCACTTTGTCAACCTTGCCGAGGTATAGGCATATCCAGAGAGTGAGTTTAAACGTAAACCTCCCCCCTCCTCATCTCTTCCCCCACCCAACCAAAACAAAATATGCTGATGAGTTGTTACATGTAATATGCTAAAAAGAATACAATGTCAAGCCCAATTCGAGAAATGTTTTCAAGGAATCTGCAGATATCTTTCCTTCGATAGAGTACTACACTAGAGATTCGCAAACCTATCCCTTCTCTACACCAGAGAACCACAGTACACTGAATGAAAGTTAGGAATGAAAATTTAACCAATCACAGAATTGAAATACTTTTACCAGCAATTAAAAATCAGTTTACAAGTACAGCAATAAAAGAGTACATGTGGTGATCAAGCTTCCAATGTCCCAACTCATAAGCAATCACAGCAACAACCTCCTCAGTCTTGCCCTGCAAAACAACAATTTTGACCAATTAAGGACTGACTGCTTGAAAAAGATCAGAAAAATTTGAATAACCATATTCCAACAATTTCACATTCCCAATGTGAAAAGTAAATAAAATATTGATCACCAAGTGGTCTAGTGCAAAAGGACGGGAAGTTAGAACCAAATCCCTCAACCAATGGAAAAAAGCAAGAAAATTAGCAGAAGAGAAAAAAAAAATCAAGACAAGCATGTGAAGGATGTGAACACATGCCAGGGAGAGAGAGAGAGAGAGAGAGAGAGAGAGAGAGAAATTATTTCCTAATTTGAACAAACATCATGGAATTTCACATGAAAAAGTCAGAAGAAATGCACCCTATTCAACAAGTAAAACCTCGTACATAAACTGCAAAGTTGAG
Organism: Rhodamnia argentea; assembly: GCF_020921035.1. Classification (NCBI taxonomy): domain Eukaryota; kingdom Viridiplantae; phylum Streptophyta; class Magnoliopsida; order Myrtales; family Myrtaceae; genus Rhodamnia; species Rhodamnia argentea. The sequence goes on from NC_063158.1 coordinate 6,168,974, forward strand.
GACAGCAATTCTCAAGACACTAGTAAAATCGGATCAACAAAGGGTCTTTTAGACCAACGTTTTAAAATATTAAAAATGCTCCATACCTGCTGAATAAGGGTGTCATATAACATAATCTCTTCGTTTTTTAAGAATCTATACATATAGGCCTGCATGAGTATTCAAGTAGTCAGACCACAAACCATGCAAGATGCATCTGTATGAGTGTGAGCACCAGTAGACACGTAGGCAAAAATTTACTAGTTACACAACATGCAGGAGCTAGAGAAGCAATGATTCATTCACTTCATCGACCTAACTTTTCAAAGGTATGTATCTACATATCCAATATCCTCTTAACAATTAACATGCCTCCATTAGTTCACATCTATGGTCTTCAGACCTTTATTTGCACCCTGTAGTAACCTCACCAGATACCTGGGTGGGGCCACTATAAATTACTAAGTATCGTAACACCATTTAGTTAGAAATCTCCACCTGATACATTCCAACAACAAGTTGATAAGGGATAACAAAGGCGATCAAAATATTTTCTAGGAAACACCTCCTCTCATATGCAATCCTTTGTACTATATCTGAAGTCCTATGTTTCTTTTGAGAAGAAGAATACTGCATTCTGAATTTTGACAGTCAAATAGAAAGATGTCAGAGAAACTAAGTGACCTAAAGTTAAAATCTGAACCACCGAGGTAACATCCTTGAAAGTAACAAAACTCAATACACTGATACGATGGGACTATCACTAGCGCAGTTTTATACTAAAGGAAGACATGGCAGGTCAAACAAGAACCATAAAACAAAACAATAAGTGAATGGAAATTATGGATCTCACATCCTTATGGCTTGACCTGGTTCATCCATTGACCACGAACATCTTCTTGAGAGGAAACTTGAGAGAAGAAGTAAGTTTCTCAGTTTTCTCTCTGCGGTCACCATCTGGAAACTATTGCAACAGGGTGATGAAGAAGAAAATCATCACCATACGACCCAAAAAATCATGGCAAGACCAGAGTTCAAGAAACTTACTGGTGTGAACTCGTTAAAACGTGGAGCTATCAGAACAGGGTGAAGTGTCATCATCACTAACGAAAGAACAAACATGAACCCCAAAGATATATAGCCAGATAAGGGCCCCCTTTCTGCAAGAGAACAAATCAGTGGCCATTAGTAAAAATGACTAGGTGGTGGCAGAATATTGTACTTTCACCATTTATTGAACAGTATGACAAGTTTAGAGCAAAAAACTAAACTGCAAAATAAGGAGCCTCCCACAGAAAATTGCACTCCCCAATCCTTTACTGCATTCACCAACAAATTATAATTGAAAAGAAAAAAGTCATACAGCACGACAAACTCATGAGCTTTTTCCAGTAAGATGTCCACGCACACTAAGCGACACAAATAGTTACCGTACAGTTGTAGAACAGGAGTGATGTTTTCTAACAAAAAATTTGCTAGATAAAGGAAACTGCCATTAATATACCTCAGTCAAAACCACAAAAACAGCCGAAAAGGCAAGGCTGTGCAGTATCTCATTCTCTGCGTTGAGGCCAGCAAAAACTAGAAATTCTCCAGATTTCTGCATCACAAAAAAAGGAGACGACACGACAACTTCAAATGGAAAGTAGTATAGCAGCAATGATTCCCACTTACCTTCCAAACCCAAGGCAATATCCCAAGATACAATGTTGCAGAGTCCATCAGTCTAAAGCCAAACCGACGCACGAAGTGGAAGCGGCTGAACTAAAGGAAGATACATCGATCAGATGTGAATTAAGATAGCAAACTTACCATCATGAAAAGAAGTTGCAGATAAAATGTAGTCAAATGCTACAAGCAGCTTTTTCAGGAATCAGTGAAAGCTGGAGACCCCCAATACACAAACCTTTTAGCAAAGACTGTAGGCCGGGGACTTCTCAAACTTCTGTTGCCTAAACAGTCCTTCCAAAGTTTTTGGAAATGTCGGAAATTTGTGAGCAGCGTGTGGCCTCAAGTCCAGATAAGTTTCGAAGAAGAACATTAATACCATGAAACCGGAAGAACATTAAGTAAGCGGCGAACTTAGAGAACCCAATGACAAGAGCAACAAAAGACTACACCAGGGGGAAAAAAAATTTAGAAAAAATTGCTGCACATTCAAGCATGCGTCACGTTACTAAAACACAACCCTCTTAGTTTATGACTGATGAACAGTTCCACTGCACATTTTAGTCTCCTTGCCCAGCTCCGGAGCTTGAATTAAGTACAGAATTCCAATTAATCTTTCCTTTTCAAATTCGCCCAAAATGTAAACGTCGCTAACAGGTGGGATACAGCTGAAAAACGTGAAACCTATTCACACGAAAAGCTGATCCAACAGCACTAGAAGGCGAAAGGCCAGATGTCGCGTCCAGCAGTCGAATACGATCACCAGAGCAATCGTCGCATCGGAGAGGGAGAGAAAGACACTAAACCCTAAAAACCTCAGCTCAAAAAATGGACCACGAAGGCGCAAGCGGAAGGTCCGAGCACGCACGTGCAGGCATAGATGCAGAACATGCGTCGTCGGGGAGAGCGAAACGTACCACCGACGGCTTCTATGTAAGGGAACGCCATGGCCGACTTCGGAAGAGAGAGAGAGAGAGGTTTTGGTACCGAAGAGCATTTTTTTTTTTTTCGGTCGAAATTTGAACTTCATTCGTTCAACGCTCCAGTTCAGAAAAACAAGGAAGTCAGATTCAAAACATAACAAATTTCCAGATGAAGTTTGAGAAGGAAGCGTAATCTTCATGCCACCACCAAAGATTTTTTCAGAGACAATGACCTTGTAAATTTTAAATTAGGTGTTGGCAACGAGTAAATTCGCAGCATAGCATGTACTCGTCCACACCAGAAGTTTCAAGTTAACCATGCAAATGAACGTCCGCAACATTCAAAAAGTAATGGAGCAGGGGTGAGCTGCTCTGTCGGGGCTGGATGTCCTGCTGATGAGGATGGAGCAGGTTTTTGTTTGGACCCTCCCGAGCGAGACGAGGAAGAGGCGATGACGTGGACGAATTTCCTCGCAAAGACGGGGATGACGAGCACGCTAAATTCCGTTTGGATTCGGGCAAAGATTTGCCTCGACACCTTTGGGGCTTTACTGTCCGATCATGCTCGTCTCGGTCCTGAATAAGACTTAAGTCAGTCCTCCACGATCACTTTCCTGTTCCATGAACAATAAATTGAAGACGCGAATTATACGAGGAGGGGCAGGACACGAGAAGCGTATACGGTCCGGCAGGCAAGCGCGAAAGAGTGGCAAGTTTTGAAAATTATCGAACCAACGTATTTATGGTTGACACCTAAAATTGACCCGAGCTCGAGAAAGCCAAAAGCCCAAAAAGTATCTTGGGCTTGAAGACCCAGAGCCATCACGACATGTCGGCAACCAAGATATGTCGCAGCTGACACACGAACGAAAGAAGCGCCTATGACAGTGAAATCGCTAGGTGACACCGAAGTATAAGAAGAGTGTATAAGCCAGAGCACCGAGAGTGGATAAGAGAAGCATATACCAAAGCCTACCCAAGAATCTACGCAAAAATATAGGGAACAACAAACCAAAGTAACCGGCAATTTCTCACTCTTATGATTCTAATACACATTAATTCTCGGGCCCCGCTGTTTTCCGCTACGATATCCTTGTGCTTGGCTATAAATAGTCAGAAATAAATCTTTGCAAAGGATCCGCAATCAATAACACTAACTAATTTACTCCGCAATTTTATTATCCATTTTTACTATCTCATTGCATTTACCTTTTAACCTTTACCGTTCAGTTTATCTTTAGTTTGCATAGTTACTTCCGATCCGAAATCGCCACACAAATCCGATTGATCAACAAAATCTTAATCAATTAGAGGACAATTTCCATTTTCTTTCCCCTTTTTGCCAAATGACACCGCCTCCTGAAGTCCATATGGCCCGTACGGATTATCTGAAATAGATTGGTCAAAAGCTTATAGTTCAAGATGAAAATTTCATGATAGACAATAATATTTTTTATGAAAATCATTTCAAAAAAGCAGTTAATTTTTCGTTTGTTTACTGATATAGAAAAAGTAATTTTCTTCTTGCTTTTTTTCCTCAATCTAAGCTGATTATTTTCAGTACATAAAAAACGTGTCGTAAATCAATAATTTTCCACCATTCAAACACTGAAAATACAAAAAACGATTTGTGGAAAACTGTTTTCTTTGTATACAAAAAAAAGGACCCTAAAATGAACTTTCCTATAAAGATGCTTTCCAGTCTCCACGCACGGGATAAGCAACGGAGCAGCAGATTCCTCTTTAAGAGGAAGAAAAAGAATGAAAGCACTTTCTTGCACACGTGATTAAGCGTTTGCTAATAAAAACTTTTCCGAGTCAAAAACATACTCGAGGGGTGCAGATACCTATTATCGCGCTGGTTACGTGACCGACCGTGTCAAGTCCTAACTTATGATTTAAGTGTTCGCTAATCAAGACAATTTCGTGCTCCGCTTTGACCTTTCTTGTGGCCCAATAAGTTAAGAGCAGCATTTGATAATTGCCTCCCCCTTCTCTCTCCACCCTCCCTCCTCCTTCCTATTGTTTCCTTGATGTTTAGCAGCTTCTTCGAACATATCTCGAAAAGGCCACGTGAGGGAATATGCCCGAGATTAGTAAAACAAAGCACCGGTGAACAGATAAACGCTAACTAGTATCATCAAAATCCCAAAATTGCTGTCTTTATAAGCCCCAGGATTTTATCATTCCCGCCTCTAATTTTCACTTTCCCGGATTTAAGCCCCATCCTCCCCTTACAGGCATCAAATTCCGAAAATTTTGGCTACATTTTCCATATCAAAGGAGTAACATAACTATGACTACATGACCCGATTTATCGATCACGAGCAAGTCTTCCTCTATCTGCCATCCATATGATACCTGAATCAATCTGCTTTCTTGTCCGATTTATCAATGGCAGCCAATCTTTCAACCAGCGGAGGATGAGAATAGTGATAGGCCGAATACCAAGGATCCGTGTTCATTGCCGACAAATTCTCCTCCTGAAAACACAAAACAGAGCCATATGATTTGAACATTTGTTAGTTCAGGCACAATGCAGTAGAAGCGTATCCTCTACGCTCTATATACTGGGAAACTGTATGAAAGTAGCGTCATTGAACTATGCCTGTCTTCCGATTTTGAGTATCTTAAAACCACAACAGTCCTGAGCCATTGTAGTTTTTAAGACAAAAGGGGCAGTATGAATCACCTGTAGCTTCACGAGTCCACCACGAAGTTCAGAAGCATAACCCAAGTTCTTAGCAAAAGCATCAGCCTAGATAAACGCAGGATGGTCAAACGCACAAATTAGTTTTCAAAATAAGATTTGTGTATACACACACATATGAGAAAACTCTCTAGCGAAAAAGATGAACTACCTGAAATTCAAAAGACCGGCTCACCAAATTGAGAGCAAAGCTTACGAGGTGCTGAAGAGGTATAACGGTGTGCTGCAACCAAAGCACGAGAAATTATGTGAACACTCATTTCCCAGGATTCTCTTTCTCGCTCTTGCTCGCAGTGAGAGAGAAGCAGAAACAAAGAACATGATATTTGTTTATCTGATACAAAGACAAAATAGTTCATTTATTGGCTATAACCATGAAACTGCATAACGTTGCTACCACAGAGTGATTCAAAAGTTTTCAACTCAATAGATTTTGGTTTGTCATAGAATTCCAACCAAAGGCAAAGCGAGAACCAGTCACAGTTTACTCTGAAAAATAATCATTGATAGGCGGCCCAACCACACCCCGTTCTAAAGCTTTGTGGTCATTCTTATCTGAGTGATACCTGGAAAATGATGAGTCCAATGAGCACTGGCTGTGTATCAAAACCAAAACTTCTAAACAGATCACTCGAGTTCCTCACAAGAGTATATCCTCCAAATTGCAAAAACGTGAGAATCTGCATCCAAACAGTAGAGTGATGAGAAACGAAAAATCTGATCACCTAAAATTTTCCAACTAAATACCTCACCATTTCTTAACTTGAAGTTCCAAATATCACCCTTTAGCAATCAGATGTGTAGGAAAGTATTTTACACTATTACATTAACCCAGGCAGTTGAGAGTAAGGATAATGCTGACAACAAGTAAATGGAACAATTTCATTCAGTCATATTTCAACTATCAACATCTTCCCTTCAAAAAGGGAGAGGAACCTAATGTGAAGGAGTAAGTTTCTTCTTACAGCTAAATCAACTCAATAGAATAAAAGGCAATATAAATTGATCTGTTTTCCTGAAAATAACATGAAATTTCAGCATGAAAAACTTATATACCGTCTCCATTTCACAATCCCTGCTTTCTGCATATTTTCAAATTCAGTCACCATATAACACCAAAGAAAATTAATTGTCAACTGAAACAAGCAAATCACTACGATATGTAGTCCAATTGTACCGGTGTCACGTGCACTTTATCAACCTTGCTGAGGTATAGGCATATCAAGAGAGTGAGGTACCACAATCTAGACTAATTACGGCAAATTGAGAGCTTTTACAAGTGTAACCTTTATCTATGCAGCCTTATATTTACCAATAACAATTGTAGGGAGAACCAATTTATTAATGACATATTTTCCGATATCTTAATCAATGGGAAAAGGCAAATTCACAATGTCTTTCGCGGACAATATCAGATGTAACCCTCCCCCACCGCGCCCCAAAAAAAAAAAAAAAACCCCAAAACACCCCCTCCCCACCTATGCTAATGACTTGCTACATGTAATATGCTAAAAAGAACACAATGTCAAGCCCAATTCGAGAAACTGTTTTCAAGGAATCTGCAGATATCTTTCCTTCGTTAGAGTACTACACTAGAGTATTCATAAACCTACTCCCTTCCCTACATCATAGAACTACAGTACATTGAATCAAAGTGAGAAATGAAAATTTAACCAATCACAGAATTGAAATACTTTTACCAGGAATTAAAAGTCAGTATACCTGTACGGCAATAAAAGAGTACATTGTGTGATTAAGCTTCCAATGTCCCAACTCATGAGCAATCACAGCAACAACCTCCTCAGTCTTGCACTGCAAAAAAAACAATTTTTTGGCCAATTAAGGACTGTCTGCTTGAAAAAGGACGGAAAAATTTTAATGACCATATTCCAACAATTTCATATTCCTAATGTGAAAAGTAAATAAAATATTGATCACCAAGTGTTTTAGTGCAAAAGGACGGGGTCGGACAGGAAGTCAGAACAAATCCCTCAACCAATGGAAAAAAGCAAGAAAATTAGCAGAAAAAAAAAAAAACCAAAACAAGCATGTGAAGGATGTGAACGCTTGCCAGGGAGAGAGAGAGAGAGATTATTTCCTAATTTAAACAACTATCATGGAATTTCACATAAAATAGTCAGAAGAAATGCACCCTATTCAACAAGTAAGACCTCGTACATAAACTGCAAAGTTGAGGACAGCAATTCTCAAGACACTAGTAAAATCGGATCAACAAAGGGTCTTTCAGGCCAATATTTTGAAATATTAAAAATGCTCCGTACCTGCTGAATAAGGGTGTCATATAACACAATCCGTTTGTTTTTGAAGAATCCATACATGTAGGCCTGCATGAGTATTCAAGTAATCAGTCCACAAACCATGCAAGCTATGCATCTGCATGAGTGTGAGCACCAGTAGACACGTAGGAAAAAGTTTACTAGTTACACGATACGCTGGAACTGGAGAAGCAATGGTTCGTTTACTTCATCGGCCCTAATTTTTCATAGGCATCTTCTACATATCCAATATCCTCTTAACAATTAACCTGCCTCCATTAGTTCACATCCATGGTCTTTAGACCTTTATTTGCACCCTGTAGTACCCTCACCAGATACCTGGACGGGGCCACTATAAATTGCTAAGAATTGTAACACCTTTTAATCAGTAATTGCCAATAAAACATTCAAACAACAAGGTTAGGATGATTAGGGACAACAAAGGCGACCAAAATTGGAGTACTCTTTCAGACTTCTAGCTAGCTAGCCTCATTTTCTAGGACAGTTCCACCTCCTCTCATATGCAAGCCTATCTACTATATCCGAAGTCCCATGGGTATTTTGAAAGAAGAATAATGCATTCTGAAATTTGACGGTGAAATAGAAAGATGTCAGAGAAACTAAATGCCCAAAAGTTAAAATTTGAACCCCCAAGGTAGCATCCTTGAACGTAACAAGACTCAATACACTCACAGGATGGGACTATCACTAACGTAATTTTATGCGAAAGGAAGACATGGCAGGTCATATAAGAACAAGAAAATAATACAATAACTGAATGCATAATATGGATCTCACATTGCTATGGCTTGACCTGGTTGATCCATCGACCACGAACAACTTCTTGAGAGGAAACTTAAGAGAAGAAGCAAGTTTCTCAATTTTCTGTCTGAGGTCACCATCTGGAAGCTATTGCAACAGAGTAATGAAGAAGAAAATTATCACCATACGACCCAAAAAATCATGGCAAGATAAGAGTTCAAGAAACTTACTGGTGTGAACTTGTTAAAAAGTGGAGCTATTAGAACAGGGTAAAGTGTCATCATCACTAACGAAAGAACAAACATGAATCCCCAAAGATATATAGCCAGATAAGGGCCTCCTTTCTGCAAGAATGCAAATTAGTGGTCATCAAATAAGTGAAAATGACTAGGTAGCGGCAGAATGAAGACGAGAATTGGGGTCATCAATGTAACGAACAAAAGTTTACCCGATGGAAACAACATCAAAGGACATAAAAAATCAACATCAACATCACATTTATCCCAAACTAGTTGGGGTTGGCGGTCGATGAACCCAAAAATAAATAAAATAAAAACAAGACCGATTGAAGGAAGAGAAATAATTATATAAAAATAAAATTAAATATATATATATATGGAAAAAGGATTAAAAAGGACAGTCTGGAACATAGGAATTCTGCCCCTCCACAATACTAATAGCTTTCCTCCACTCCGTCCTAAGACAAACCGTACGCCAACCTATTTCTCACTTCATTAAATCTTGTTTTACTACTTTCCTCCAGGTAAGTTTCGGCCGACCTATTCCTTTCTTCATATCATACTCTCGGTAACAAACTTCTTTCCTTACCGGAGCATCTAGGCATCTTCGAAGAATATGTCCAAACCATCTCAATCTATGTTATCTCATCTTTTCTGCCACCGGTACTACTCTAACTTTTCGTCAAATATCTTCACTTCTTATCTTATCCATCCTTGTATGACCACACATCCACCTTAACATTCTCATTTCAGTTACTCCCATTTTATACAAAATATTTTTAGCCATAAAATCTACATTTATAGGGTTCTAGTTAGCAGTAAGGGATCATCAAACCTGTACAATTACGATAATTGCAGCTACTATGGGAGGACCAATTACAACAGAGAGGAAAATCCCTTTGATGATATCCCAAAAGAACAACCAGAGTGTTTGCTGCAAAACATCCGATTAGAGTGATTAGATATATTAAAAAATTCACAAGACATAGCTTTATGGAGGAGCAAATCACCAAACTATAAGACATAAGCAAATATAGATGACAGGGTGAATACAAACTTTGTTGAACCCATGGCGAGCCTCAATCACAAAGGTTGAGTACAAAGAAAATGGCAAATCAGTTATCTGCAACAGAAATTTTGAAGCAAGTCAGTTAATAACAATCGAAGTGCACCTACATTCATATCGGTTTTTTTAACCATGCACATATATTCGGATACAATTATAAGTTTGATGTCCACCACGATAACCAGTTGCTAGCTATAAAATGCGGGGATGCCATGGAAAAGGGGCATCAAGAGCCTGAACTGTCTCCTTACTCATTATTGATGACGTAGAAAGATCAAAAGACCATTATATGTGACAATACTTCTATAAATACAGAGAAACAGCTGTGCACATTATGATGACATCAGAGCCTTTTTCACCCTAAACGGAGTTAATTTTTCACCCTAAACGGGGTCAGTTACATGGAAAAATGCCTATCTGTATGTATAATCTTCATTTGAAAGAAAAGTGATGAGGACTAAACAGCTATATTGGCAGGTTCCATGTAATTTCATTACCAGGATGGTTCAAGATACAGAAAAATTCAAAACACTAGACAAAGTAATCTATTTCAAGCTCAATCCAACACCAAAAGCATCAAATGAAAAAATCAAGTTCAACAATCACCATAGCCAATAGATTAATTTCTGTGAGGGTCCACTGTCAACTATTCTAAAAGCTTAAGCTGTTAGATGAAAGCGTAGTTTAATATACATATTCTACTACTCCCCGTCACACTTAGTCTAGTCTTTTTGCCTAGTACTAAGCGTGAACATATTTAATTATGGAGGAAAATGGGGCCTTAAAAAATTAGAACTTAGGACCTCATGCTCTAATACCATGTGAGATTTTATGAGACCACTACCAACTATTCTAAAAGATTAAGCTGTTAGATGAAGGCGCGGTTTCATATTTAAATATTATATCTATTCCCAAAGTCCCACAACCTTAATGATAGTTCAGTTTTCGACTTACATTATGCTGCCTACATTTGTCATGGAAGCAACCCAAATTATACCTTTCACCCATTTATTGAACGTTTTGGCAAGTTTAGAGCAAAAAACTACACTGCAAAACAAGGAGCCTCCCCAAAAAATTGCACTCCCCAATCCTTTACTGCATTCACCAACAAATTATAATTCATACAGCATTATAAACTCATGCGCTTTTTACGGTAAGATGTCCAAGCACACTAATATGCAAGTGCAGATATCTGCGACACAAATAGTTACTGTAAAGTTGTAGAAAAGGAGTGATGTTTTCTAACACAAAATTTACTAGATAAAGAAACCGGCAATTGATATACCTGAGACCAAATCATAACACCAGCCAAAAAGGCAAGGGTGTGTAGTATCTCATTCTCTACATTAAGGCCAGCTAAAACTAGAAATTCTCCAGATTTCTGCATCACAAAAAAAGGAAGATGATACAACAACTTCAAATGGAAAGTAGTATAGCAGCAATGATTACCCACTTACCTTCCAAAACCAAGGCAATATCCCAAACAACAATATTGCAGAGTCCATCAGTATAGAGACAAATTCATGCACGAAGTGGAAGCGGCTGAAACAAAGGAAAATACATCGATCAGATGTGAATCAAGATAGCAAACTTACCATCACCAAAAGAAGTTCCAGACAAAATGTAGTCAAATGCTACAAGCAGCTCTTTCAGGAATCAGTGAAAGCTGGAGGCTCCGAGTACACAAACCTTTTATCGAGACTGTAGGCCCGGGACTTCTCAAACTTCTCTTGGCTAATCACTCCTTCCAAAGTTTTTGGAAGGGTTGGAAGTTTGTAAGCAGTGTGTTGCCTCAAGTCCAGATAAGTTTCGAAGAAGTACATTAATATCATGAAACCTGAAGAACATTAAGTAAGCGGAGACCTTACAGAATCCAACGACGAGAGCAGCAAAATAATACACCAGAAAAAAAAAATGGAAAAAATTTCAGCACATTCAAGCATGCGTCACGTCACTAAAACACAACCATCTTAGTTTATGACCGATGAACCGTTCCACCGCACATTTTAGTCTCCTTGCCCAGCTCCGGAGCTTGAATTAAGTACAGAATTCCAATTAATCTTTTTTTTTTTCCCTCAAAATCGCGCAAAATGTAATCGTCGCCAACAGGTGGTGAAATACAGCTGAAAAACCCTAAAACCTATTCGCGCAAAAAGCTGATCCAACAGCACTAAAAGGCGAAAGGCCAAATGTCGCGTCCAGCAGTCGAATGCGAAAAACCGCACGTAAATCACAATACAAATGAAAACTGATCATCACTTCCGAAAGTGCGCGACTGCCGATCACATGAGCAACCGTCGCATCGGAGAAGAAGAGAAAGACACTAAAACCTAGAAACCTCAGCTAAAGAGAACGGGACCGCGCAAGCGAAGGTCGTCCGAGCACGCGGGCGCGCAGGCACAGATGCAGAACACGCGTCGTCAGGGAGAGCGAAACGTACCAACGACGGCTTCCATGTAAGGGAACGCCATGGCCGACTTCGGAAGAGGGAGAGAGGGAGAGAGAGAGAGGTTTTGGTGCGGAGGAAGCGTAGAAGATGAAGATTTTAACAGCGTTCTTTCGACATTTCTGAAAGAAATTAAAAAATCAGCAGCACTTCTGGACCGCCTTGCGGATATTTTCCGTTTTCAATTTGCACCATCTGGCTGTGGCGATTGCTTAAGCCCAGCCCAAAAGTAGCTGCTTTGGTTTTCGATTTTTTTTTTTTTTTTTGAACTTTCGGAGTATTTGAAGATGAAGACATGTTTGGTTCAGTTTTGGAGAAATCACTTTGAAAAAATGCAAATACCTTTGGACTAAAAGGGTTTGGTAAACCGTTGTAATTGAAAAGTGGGATAATTACCAAAAAAAAAGGTCCTAAAACTATTGTGTTTTTGTCAATACAAGACTAAACCTTTCAATTGTTCCAATTTAATCATAAATCTTTTGATGATTTGCCGGTTTAGTGCATTGAAATGCAACTTTGGGGATAATATTGTTTGGTAAACTTACATTTAGAAAGTTCTTTCGTGTGCCAATTTAAATTTCTTTAACTTTAATTTTGTTTAAAATTAGGGGAAAAAATAATGATTGCAGCTTTTACATTTTCGCATCTAGAGTAAGGCACGTATTAACAAATTTTTAAGTTGAAAAAGTCAAAATATGATCACTTGCGTGCAATGATATCGAAATATCATTATAATGAATATGATCACATAGATCACGAGGATAGAAATAAGTTTTCCTCCAAAAATTATGAACTTCCTTAACCATTAATTCAACCCATGGCTACTTCATCAAGTAAAAATGTCATATCAGGTAATGCATTGGTACTTGAAGCATTAAACTCCTCATCTATAGTATCATGGTCAACTGAATATCCATATCAAAGGGTACTTTCTTGTCATCAGATTTGCCTTCTCACACCCAACTCCTTTCCATGCAAGAGAAGTTTGAGGAACAGAAACAAGAATTCGATTAAAAAAAAAAATACGAGATCGATTTGTACATTCATTGCTAGATGAAATTGACTCCCAATAATCAATATATGAACTCTCCCCTAGAGACACAACCATGTCTATAGAAAAAGGGCCAAAACTTTCACATCTTCAAAGAAACATCTTCCGTCTCTCTATCTCTATTGCAAGAACCCACCATCCCCACAACCGGCGAAGACAAACAGCGACGAATTCGTGGAAGCCATCAAGACCGGAGACCCACATCTTTGGTGGTCCTACATGCATTTTCCTTTGATGAACTTGTCATTTTCTAGTAAAGTATCGAAAAGATAAAACAGGCGCCGACAAATGAGGTAAGAATCAATATCAGAATTCAAAATCAATAGCATCCCATAGCAGACAAGAGGACCTAATAAGAGACAGCAAAACATTCACAAGTAATTTGACAATAAATAAAAGAAAAAAAAGAGTAAGACATTCCAAGATGGTGTAATCTTTCCTACTTAAAACAGTGGCACGCTCAATTTGATGAAAGCTCTTGAAACAAGAACACAAGATATCTTGACTTTCCCGTGATTAAGTGGGGCAATTTTTTTTCCTGATTTGCACCCAAATAATGAACAAGACAATCTATTTTTACCATAGCAAGCCTACATTTTTTACCTGTCAGAGCATAACCACAAGCCTACATTAACTCGGCAAACTAATCAAGTGAGCATGACCATTCTTGTCACGTTAGACCAAACTAGATAGAAATCGACAAGTGACCAGCAACTAACCACCACGAAGTTGTCCAAAAACCCCAAAGTGACAGAACAACAAGCCTTATGATGTTCGGTGAAGTCTTATATTGAGAGCCTGAATGTAAGCCTACTAAATCGAATTAAGAAAACTCAACAACCAGCATCATTCTCCTCCCTGAGTTTATCGTGACCGTAATAGAATGCAGAGAAGTAAGCAGAGAGATGGACATGCATGCATGAATAAGATTCAGTTCTCGTCAGTTTATGCTGCAACGAACCAATTTTACAAGCGAGCTACTTAAGATAGGCTCAAGCTATCCATCAAATACTCCAGAAACTGGCGAACCTACATTAACTCGGCGGAACGCGAACCAGAAATTGAAGTGATTGCAGTCATATAGGGTTGGTCATTCAGAAATTGAAGTGAAGCCAAAGCAAGACGAACCAGCAGAAGCACAAATCTAAGTGAAATCGCTAAAAACCTTAATGTTCAACATGAAGTTATCCAGAAATCGTAAAAACTAGCAATTTCCCAAAGTACCTCTCGAACCCTACTTTCACCTAAAGTCCCTTGGAGAGCCTTTGTATCTCCTCAAAGCAAGTTAAAAGAAATGAATCATACACATTTTGCATTTAATCAAGAAATTTTAGAGCTCCGACGCCCTTTTCAAATGCTGAATCAAGCAGGCCCGAAGATATTTACTTAGATCTTATTACAGTAGGAAAGGGGGAAAATGACACTCCCAAAGCAAAACCAACAACTCATGTTTTTACTAGGGTCCCTCCATAATCTTTTAAATGTACCAAGTATATCATTGCTACATGCCCATCCGATTTTTGTAGAAATTAAGGGAATTCGTCGATTTGGTGACTCAAAGAGTTTTCTCGAGCGAAAAAGTTCTCAACTATCTTCTCGACTGCTATTCCTTTGATTGATTTTTTTTAGTGAAATTGCACAGATAATTCATGTACTCTTGTCCGAAATTCAAAACCATCAGTATAGTTTTTTTTTTTTTTTCAAACGTGCCACCATTGGCCCTTCCTTCATACTTTTCTATTGCCGATTGATTTTTGCTGTCGTGGACATCTGGATTGATGAGCTGAACATCGCAATGCACGTGTTCTATAATAATTTGCAAACTTTTTTTGCACACGTCACCAGATCAGCCAACATAAACATTTTAAACAAATTAAAACGAGAGAGATTTGAAGCTCGGCCTTCATCGCTCAAAGCTTAGTCGAGCTCTTGGCCATGGCAGCCGAAACTTCTTTGAGCCCGTGGAGCGCGGACATGGCTACCAAAGCTTCGTAGAGCTTATGGCCATGACCCCTCAGGTTTCACCAAGCTCCTCGTGGCCATCATAGCCGGAGCTTCTTTAAGCTTGCGACCATATCCGCTCCAACTTTGTCAAGCAACTGTGCTTCTTTGAGTTTGGGGCCATGGCAGCTCGAGGTCCGTCGAGCTCGAGGCCACGACAACTGAAGCTTCTTCGAGCTCGAGGCCATGGCCGCTCAAGATCCAACGAGCTCAATCATAGCGTTGCATTGATGGGGATGTTAGATTTTGTGGATTTCGGCTTGAATTTGGAAGGGTTCGAGTGGAAGATCAAAAAGATGATTCGGGCTGGGAGACGGAGAGAGAGATAGAGAGGAGCCAAGTCAACAAATTTCGAAAGGAGTTAACTCACGTCAAAAAGAGGCGTTAATGCTCATCGAAATATTCCAAACTACATTCGGCAAAAACACTTTTTTTTTCTCCCAATTTTTGTGAAAGCATTTGAAAATTGACAAGCATTGAAGAACAATTGTGACCGCGGAGGAGGGAGCTTCTTCCACTTGCATGATTTCTGGTCAGAAAGCAGAAGATCTTGCAAAAGGTGGACACCAATCACTTGGGGGACTTTGAAAATGCGGAGCAAAAAGCAACATCCTTTCAAAATTGTTCTTTATCTGCATCAGATCATACTCACGTCCCTTTGCACGACTCTAGAGACTAAACACAAGGTGAAAGAGATCAACAGAAAAGAACTATGGCTTCAACCTGATAGATGAACGTGTAGGACGCATCTGGCAAAAGCAGAGAGCAATATGCTTCGGCAATGAACTGATCCCTCTCTCCAGAAAGCTCTGCTCTGGCCTTTCCCATGCATTTATTTTGCGTCTTCCATTAATGGACCAAAAAGGAGATCTCGGTGAAAATTTGTCACCCTTGTATGCAATCGAACAAGTTATTTGCACTGATTCGGTTTTGTATAGATGCCACTTCAGAAAATCATCTCTATAGCAGAAGGCAAAACACGAAATTTCCGAGGTAGGAACCCCAAATGTTCCCCATCTGACTGGACAAATATGCTGCCAGTGCCTGATATTTCTTCTACTTCGATTGAGAGCACGCTGGATTTGAAATACATAGAAGAAAAGAATGACGTCATCAAATTACAACTCCGAGAGTAGAAAATAATTCTAGAGAAAACTGCCAATGCCCCAAATCCAAATGACTGAGAATATTATGACTGCCCCTCCTTGATGTTTCATTTCAGACTTCAAAAAAGGAAAAGAAAAGGAGCAGTTTCCCCTTTTCTTACGCTGATGAAATGTAAACATGAGCAATAAGCCAGTGGAAGTATCTTTACCTTCTTGAAGACACATTATTTACGGACAAATGTGTTCCATTGTAGAGCTTATGCAGTTTAATGATAAAGTCATACCACTTGAAATCCTGAAGAATCACAACCTGCAAGGAAGATACAGATCATGTCCAAGTCAGCACAGGAGCAAAAATAAAAAATAAAAGTAGACAGAAGATCATCCGGGTGCGTAAGATCTTTAGAGACTTCACCTCGAAATTTCCACTACAAGGATCAGCATTTGGTGCAATCTTCATGCCACCCCCAAAGAATTTGGCATTACCTATACAGAGCGCTGTCACTTGAGGATAGGTTTCCCATTCACCGTCATTCACCTAAATATACAGCCGACTATGACATTGAGTTCCAAGATCAGCAAACTAGAAAGACATCCAATAAGATAAAGATGCAACATAAAATTATGATTCCAGATGAAGAGTAGATTAAAAGTTCCTCATAGACAATGACCTTGATCCGTAAATCTTGGTTACGGTGCCCGATAAAGGCTTGCAATGCACCAAAGACATAACATAAGTTTCTAAATCGCTTGTATCTGGAAGCATAGTAACCAGCTTTTGCGCTCCTGTAAATTTTAAATCAGGTGTGGCAATGAGTAAATTCGCAGTATAGCATGTACTGTCATAGTCCACAGTAAAAGTTTCAAGTTAACCTTACAAATGAATGTCCGCAACATTCAAAAAGTAATGAAGCTCTTCATTTTCTCCCCCAATGACACCAATATCTATTTGTGATCTTTGCCCTGCAAAATGCATCAATCACACGGCGAGCAATGAGAAAATGGATCCTACAAAATAAATTGACATTGAAAGGCAGGTACCAACTTTTTATATGTCCCAAATACATTTTTAGCCAAAGCTGCATATGTTGGAAAAACAGAAGAGACGGAAGCTTAATGAATAACCTTTGACTATGCGATCAACAGCATCATGAGGATCATTTTTCCTGAGAAAAAAAAGTGCCAGCCATAACATCTGCTTTAACTACTATTTAGCAATTAAAAAAAGAACTTACTTAATCTCAAGTAATAGCAAATATGATCATGCAGAACTAACCAGCCAAATGTTCTGGCGAAATCAGAGCCTGTGCCCAAGGGAATTAGCTGCATGAATAAAACACCTTCGTAGCTTTCTCAGGAACAGTTACATACGGTCAAGAAGAGCAAATCACATGTCTACAGAAGTTCATGCGAAACACTTACACCAAGAGCAGTGGAGCAAGTCGCTGTATCATGATTGGTGATAGGTTTTCCAGCCCAAAAGAAGCCATTGACTACCTTCTCATTGTACACGTAAGTCAGACAAATGAATGTATAGGAACCGATAACTTCGGAGGCTTTCTATAACCCTATAATGGCCTATTGAGCAGTGACCAGAATTTGTTTTTTATATCTCATCTTACAAAAGAAACAACATTGATGGGTTTATGAAAAGTGTATCACGTAATAAATTGATCATTTGAACTTCAAAATCCCATAGTAACCTGTACTAGTCCTCCAATCGCCCACCACAATAATACTAATAGTAATTACAACACCAATACATAAGAACCCATCAAAAATAGTCTTCTAATCCAAGCTACCCTGGCAGTTGCAAATCCTTACATCTGCAACACTATATGTGAAAAGACTCATATATATAACTTCAAGCATGAGTACACATTTCACCTACTCTAGTCCACTGCAATTAGTCTAGTGTTACCAGGAAACTACGTGAGAGGAGTTCATATGTAATATAAAATAGAATTACACAAATTACGGACATGGACAAGGCTAATGGCATCCCACCTCATGAAGAGTTCCATCGCCTCCAACTGCAATTACAGCATCAGCACCCTCTCGTATAGACTGCACAATGTTGAGACAACATCAAACTGATGGTTCACAAAGTGAATATGCATCAAAGTTGACTGGCATTTTAGGGTCGAGATGCCTACCTCCCTCGTTATGTCAGTCGCATGAGAAGGACCAGAGGTGAAAGATTCACATATCTGCGGATTCAACAAAAGAATACCACACTTAGTGACATACCTTGTTTGAATTGAAACATATTTAGCATGGAATCAACAACTTAGACATAGGAGGGATAGATCTTTCCATGTTTGCAGAAAAGAATCTAGATGCAACCACAACATCTAGAAGAGATGAACAAGATAACTCGAGAGGAGAACCATCAATTAGGCCAAGTAGTCTTTGGTAATTGAGTTCATACATACATGATACTGCAGCTCAGACATGGCAAGTGGAAGCAGCATAAAGCAAGACATGAGTAGAAACTAGCCAATTGCTCTCTCTAGTATCAGTCTCATACAATGAAGTACCCCAAACCCATCTCCCACCATCTTTTAAACAAGCGAATAGCACCCACCCACACATGTGGGTTCAGACGAGGTTGAGCTGAATAAGGCCCCTTTCAAGATCTAGAGTAAAAGCTATTCAACGACATTTGAAGATTGGCAACGTTTCAAGGACTCACGTTACAATGTTCACCGAGGCGAGACCTGAGATAAGGCAACAGTTTCTTCCACTCCTTCCACGTCTTGCCATTAGCACCTGTCCACAAAACACACCCAATCATCACCCGCATAGTTTCAACGTCCATCAATCTGCTCCATTATAGAGGAGAAACGAATAAAAATCTAAACATTCGCGCGCGCGCGCGTTAACAGAGAGACCAACCTCGAGGATTGACGACGAAGACGAGATCGCGGCGGCGAGAGGCGGATAGAGACCCGCCCCCCAATAGGGTACGGTCAAAGGGGAGATCTGGAGAAGGAGCCATGGGGCGTTGCTCTGCTCTCGCGACGACCCACGAATTAGCCATTAGAGATGGCGGTGCTCTTCCCCATGCCATCTGATAATAATAGCACCCCATGCGTTTTTTCACCGCCTCAAGGTTCGTGAAAGGAGAAATTAGCTCTTAGGGCACTGTCTCGTCACCCCCGTCGTCGCCGTCGTCGTGAGAGGTCTCAGAAGCGGGCGCTTGAAGCAGCGACGGCTGGTATTGTCAGTTGTCAGTTACGAGACGCAGGAAAGTAAACAGATGGGAATGGTGGAGGCACTGAAACGAAATGCACCGAGATGGGACTGGGAGAAATGATGTGAATCGTCTGTCGTAACGAGAGACCAACGAGGTTTGATTAAGTGAAGGTTAGAAGTAGGGGATTGAGGCAAAAAGACAGAGACAAGTCATGCGATACAGTTTCTTCTTCTCCGTGCCTTCACATCGTTTTCCACGATGACGACGACGGTGAAAATGAGGATCTAATCGGGTCGGGTCGGGTCGGTCCGGGCCTCATGTGATGAAATTTAGCTATTAGAATCGCTGAGGATTAGGATTGCAGAGGGAAGAGATTGCGTAAATGGACAGAGGAAAAGAGATGGAACGGAATCAGAAGAGATTAGGCAAGATTAGGATGAATTGGTCCGGTCAATATTATGCATCTTAAATCCCTCTAAAATCTTTTGGAGGGATCTGTATGTTACTTAGTAGATTTATTCTTCTTTCTCACCTATACTTGAATTTTATATCAGTCTGAAAATACATCAAAGCATACTTATATTATAATCTATGTTCGCATCTCTTATCCTTCGCAAGCATTCAATCAACGTTACAACTTATTCCATCTAAATACTCTCTCCTTTTCCCTCGTGATTGTCTAAATCTGTTAAATTCCTATGTAAGAACTCAATCCAGACTGAGGGTAAGTTTCACTGCATACTGATTATGACTGACTTGAATGAACGGGGACCAAAAGAGACTTTCCTAATCAATCTCATTCGACGACATGAATATTCCATTGTGTCTCCCTGGTTGAGCCGCGAGAGGTTGCCTTCATTGTCGGTTCTTTTGAATCAAAAGAATTGCATGGACAAGCTCGGCTCAATTTATCTAAAATTGGTAATGTTAGCTTCAGGTAAAACCCACGTGACATAAGGATTGCTAACGTGAATGGGACTCATCTGGTGAAACTTGAGCAACTTAGGAGGCCCTCTAAGGCACGTCATAACCCTTCTTGAATGGCCTAACCGAATTGATCCCACACAATGTATTGACATAATACAAAGGGTATTGACATAATGTCAATCCGCAGCTCGATGCGACCCTGTAAGCTTAAACATGTTCTACGGAGCAGGAGAATAAGGAAATAAAACAGTTAGTTCAAATAATCAGCATTACAAACTGACATATCTAAATCACTTTTCGAAAGGATCCCTATTTGCTCCAACTGCCGACGGCACAAACTTGAAAGGACATCAATACGACTGTCGTACAAAATCCGAGGCCACTTACGCCAAGGGATCCTATCTTCTGGACTTCCCTCTTGATTTTGAATCGAAGTGATGTTTCCTCAGTTTCTTCTTCCGGGGTAAACCTGCCGAACCGCCACCTTCTCTGAACGGCATTCCCATCAGAGCCAGCAGCCTCTGACCCTCCTGATCCGTTTTTGCGGTAGTTGTGATACACACGTCCATCCCCCTCGGTTTGCCTAGAGCATCGTACCTGATCTCCGGGAAAACACTCTGATCCCGGATGCCAACGCTGTAATTCCCATGTCCATCAAAGCTATTTGCGTTTACACCTTGGAAGTCTCTCGTCCGGGGAAGCCCCAAGTTGATCAGCCGATCCAGGAATGAGTACATAATCTGTCATTACAGAGAGAGATGAAAACGCGGCAATGTCTTGTAGCAAATATTCATGACTGCAGATGGCAATTGATTGAGAGTGACAAAGAGAGCAGAACCTAGATTGTTATAACAGTGCTTGATAAATCAAACAAGAGGATCGGAAGGTGGAAAATTTCTTGGAATTGAGGTTTATTCGTTTTAGTATAAACAGAAGTTTGTATGGCTTATACAGCTCAGGTTGCAGGCATATGAGGTAACAGAAAACCTCAAACAGAAAGGTCCAGTTACAAGATGATCAGTGAAAATGAGCAGGCTACTTCTATAATGATCATTTTGCTACTGCATATTTATTCTCAGGAAATTCAACAAGCACAGTCAAAACATATTATGAAGCGAGACGACAGTTATGACGTGATCCGGATGAAAGAAAAAACAACAAATCATAAACTACCAATGCTAGTATAGGAGATACAGTGCAGCAGCAGACAAACTTGTCAATGTAGCAACCTCAAAGTAGTATAATTTTTATGGACATATAAATCTAATTTTCCAACTTGTCCTTCGCATCTCCAGAAGTATTATTTTCACTAAAAGAAACAATTGCATACTGACAATTTTAGATAACCATCAGTACAGAGACAAGAATCAACAAGTTAAATCATGAATATCAGCGAACATGCAAAGGTATTATGAACACGGCCAACATCGATTCCTTTACAAGAACTTCCACATACCACAACAACAAACTTCTGGGCCTTAAGTAGGAAATAAAAAATGATTGAAGGATCACTTGTGCTCACATTTCCTCGGAGAGTAACCGCGATACCGAGCGGTTGACCTTCTCTGATCTTGAATTGAGCAAGGGAGACTCTGGCTCGTGTCTTTATAGGCCTCTGCCCCATAATAAGCGCCATATCGTTCATGGCTGCATCCAGTCCCTTTGCATTTTGAGCAGCATCTCCAATACCGCAATTCACCACAATCTTTTCAATCTTCGGAACCTAATCGATCCCAAGTTCAAAAGCTGAGGGATTGAGCTAATTCATTGCCAATTGAACACCAAAAACTTAAAGGATTAACTCATTGTAGCAGATGATTATCATTAATGGCCAGATAACACACGAAAGCGCTCAAAAACTGGGATTTGAAATCGAGGAATGTGTGTGGAAATTTTCCAAAGATGGCGATTTTATTTTATTTTCTGATAAAGAAGTATCCAATCACGGCACCGTACAATCATATGACCCGCAGCTTCCACCGAAATGTGTGTTACCTCTACAAGCTATTACGAAATGCGCGGACGTCCGGCCAAAATTTCCAGTACAATGAACTGCTATGTACCCGTGAGCCGGTCGATTCCTACTCAATTACTACCGCGACAAAAGCCTCGGCCAAATCGAAATCATTACCTGGTGGATGTTAGTGTAAGAGAACTCATCCTTGAGCAAGGGCACGATCTTGTCGAGATAAACGGCCTTGAGCCTGTGCGGTTTCTCTGCCTCCGACTTCTCCACCAACACTATCCCATCGGAAGCCCTCACCGAGACGACGCCGCCGGCGTTCGCACTCCTCCTCCGGCTCACACGCGCGACGGACGGTGGAGCCGCGGGGCGCAGGAGTTGGCCGTGGAAGGACGACGACGCGGCCGCGGCGGGTAAACGCGAGGGACACGCCATGAGCGGGGCCGCTGGAAACTCTGTTGAGCTCTGGCTGCTGTTACCGAGTAGATAGAGGAGCGTCGAGCGAGTGATGATGGCGAGATGCTCGCGGGATAGAGCTTATTTACAAGAATGCCACTGAGGAAGGAGTTGGCGGGCTTCGATGTAAATATTGGATGTTCCGAGGGGTTTTTCTCTTGGGCCGTGGGTCTAAATTGCGGAGTAGATAAGACTGGTCCATTTCGAAGAGGAGGACGTCACAACGTTCTACTTTCACGAGCAGAACGCAAAAATACTTCTCCACAATTTTTTTTTTTTTTTGGGGGTCGGCTGTACTGTTCTTTTAACCAGCGGCGATTCGAAGGTTCGAGATAGATGCACCCATCACTCGTGATCAATAAAATCTCTCAATGTACTCGAGAGCTCGTCAAAGATAACTAACCCTTATTATTAGGCTAATCAGGATAATACTTCCCAAAAATGGCTATTAAAAGTGTCATAGCTTCCGTACAACGCTTTATTTAATGTAAAAATTTTCCATGGTAATAATGTTGTCTTAGAATTTTTTTCTGAATTTCGCCACGTGCGATTTCCGACAAGCCACGTAGGGTAAAAATGCTGTTAAAGCATTGCCATGTTGAATTTCCGACATCCCAAATCAGAATTGAGAGCCTGGTATTAGGGATAGCATACTTGCTTCGGGTTCAAGCTTGTCTCCGCTTCCTTCTTGCTATCAGAGCCATTCATCGTCAAAACCAAGTTAAGATTAGGATTCTAAATCAAGACCTGCAAGGTGAGAAAAACTTTGCAACCATGGAATCTCTTCCAGAAACTTCACCAGTTCTTTATGAATCTCCCGTATTTCTGGCCCCTCTTCCAGAGCTTCGAAAATCTACTGCCTCCAATATGGACTATCTTTATGAGGTAGCCTATCTTCTTGAAGAAAGCAAGATCTCTGAAACCCAGCTTTCCCTCATGAATCCTTACTCTGCTTTTTCCAAACCCTCCTTCTTCCCCATCAAATCTATTAAGTATTTGATAAGGCATACTCCTCGCACAATTAAGGAATACGTCCAGTCCTTCAAATTCGATCAACACCCAATCATGTCTACTCAATAGGAGCAGTTCATCACTCTCCATATACCTCAAGATTTTCCTCTTCAATGGGCTCAACAGGGTTATACTCATCTTTACTTTGGAGCCATTCGTCTTGCTCTTTCACTCCACGAACGCAAAAACTTGCCTGTTATGGCAATAATTGCTTTGCTTGATACCGGTTTTCTTGATTACCAGCATGCTTGTATCAATACCATCCAGACCACTATGAATACTGGAATAGTTTTTATGACCTTTTTTCCAAACTTCAACATAGCCCTCATTGATCCCACCCTTCTTTCGGTAGTCAAAGTACAATTACGGATCACCGGAGCACCTCGGACTCCGGGAATTATAGCTGCTACTCTTCACTACCGGATGATTTATATGGTTCAAAATCATGTTATAGATCTTAATCTTCTCGGCTATGAAGATGATATTTATCTCTGTTGATCATGACCAAATCTCTTGTGTTTATGTGCCCAGGCAAATCCCCAGAGATCAACTCATTAAGCTTCTTCTTGATAGTAGGGTAACCGACTATGAAAAGCTTCACCGAAATACCAGACCAGTTTAATCTTCCGAACCCCAGTTCACTAAGAAGAAAGATGGTACTGTTACCATCTAATTCACTAAGGAAAAGGAAGATACTTCATCTACCTTTCCCTCCTTTCCTCCTATCTTGTGTTTTACTCCCTGTTCGATCGACCTAGACAGTGTAGAGTGTTATGATCCTAAGGAATTCATCCAGTCTTTTGATGCGAATGGACAACCAATCCATTATTTCAAGTATCTTATAGGATATTGCTTTTAGGATATTGATTGTGCTAGCTCTTCATGCTCTCGAAAAGAAGAAGAAAATGACAGACCTTCTTCCAAAAGAAAGAAAAAGGAGGACTCTCTCTACCGGAGATACCTTGATGGTGACCCTCCAATGGGACCACTTAGCGAAGATGGTGGAAGATGGCAAAAAATGGTTGAATACGGCTCACCTAAGCCTCCTCAAATTATATCACCACTACCCTCTTGCCCGGAGGAACTTAAGCTAGCACCTCCTTCTCCTCCGTCACCAAAGAAGTCAGTCACTTATCTCTTCTACAAGACCATCTAGAAGTGGGTCAAAAAGAATTCCTACCCCATTGAATTCCCTCAGCCCTATACATGTGCCCAAAACCAAAACCACCCCCGGTGCTACCAAGCATTTGCATGTTCTAACCTGAAGACTTCCCTCCATTACGGTCTTCCCGGTTCGAATCTAGCTCTACTACCATCAACTTTCCTCCACTGGATAAGTTCTCCGATCTACAGAAGAGGTATTACAATGGGCCCAAGAAACTTGCATCCAATGATGTTGATATGCAAGGAAGACGCAAGGGACCTACTCCTACCGAGACTGTTTTAAACCGGTAAACGGAAAATGCACTTGCTCATAATGTGGCACCGAGTAAAGTCGTTACCCGCCTAGAGCGAGTCGATCGGACTATGGCCGTATCTAAAAAGATGCTAGAAGATTTTCAGAAAAGACTTTATTTGCTTGAAACAAAGCAAATTCCTCCCGATCATTATCTGGAAGATAAAAAACAAAGCAAATTCCTCCCATCCGTTATCTAGAAGATCAAACTCCCGAGATTGAAAAGCTCAAACGCTATATTCAGATCCTCCTAAATCAAAAGCTTCTCTTTTCTATTGAATCTCTTCTAGTTTCTTCTCCAACCCCAGCCACAAAACTAGAACCTTCCTCAGAAATTTTTTCATTTGCCGTTGTTCTTAGTTCTACTACATCACCTCCCGAAACTAATGTTCTAGCCGCTCGAGAACATTTGAGAAAATGGAAAAAAGATAAAGAATCTAGAGGCAAGACAAAAGTTTCACCTCCTCCTCCTTCACTACCAGCTCCTTCGACTCCTCCTGCACCCTCTCTACCTCATTCTCCACCCCGTCAGTTATTTATGGTGTCCAATCCTTTGGAAAGTTTCATCAAACACCAGATCCCTTCAATTTCTGCCGTAAAACCTACGAAACCCACACAAGATAAATCTTCTTATTCTGATTCATCTGAGTCTAATTCATCCGATGATTCTTCTTAGTCTGCTATTGCTGATATTATGATGGCAGACCTAGATCCCATTATAAAAGATGAAGAAATGGCCTCGGAACCGGAAGTACTCCACATGCTAAACACTCATCCTACCAAATCATCCAAGGCATATTTCACGTTCGATGATCTTCCATATTATAAGTGGCCCGAACGACTCTAAGAATTCCATGCCTGGTTGATTCTCTTTACCAGAGATACCTTAATGGTGACCCTACGATAGCACCACTTGGCGAAGATGGTGATAGATGGCAATACGGCACCTCACGGAACAAAGCACTTATGAGGTACTCCTTGAGTTCGCCAAGAGATTTCTTGGAACTTTGAAAAATTGGTGGAAGGCAAGACCCGAAAAAGATCGGATAATGTTCCTCACAATGTCTCTAGATGAAGCTATCCAACTTATTCATTTGTTCTTTGTTGGCCAACCTAATGATATCAAGGAACTCATGTGCAAAGAGTTCTTTGAACGGAAATGTTGTTCCATGGCCAAAAAAGATATTGATCAACACTTTAAGTAAATGATCAAGTTCTTTTATCTACTTGGTGTGGACTCGAACCTCAAATCCGTCTTCCTCTCTTCTATTCCTAAAGAAATCAGCCAAGCGGTTGAAAAGATCCTACAAGCAAGGCAGAGATCTTTAACCAATGCCACGATTGGAGAACTCCAACAAATAGCTCATGTTGCCATTGAAAAATGTGTTTCAAAAGAGAACTTTTCAAAAGTTATCTTCGTGAAAATCGAGATCTTAACAGAGCCTGTGCCGGACCTGATATGAAGATCAAGTGTTCTAAAGATTGCAATGACCCTTCTTGCTCGGGTCATAAGAAGAAGACACACTTCAAGAAATTCTCTTTTGGCAAAAGAAAGCGTGGCAAAAGCAAATGGAAATTCCCTCTAAAAAGAAAGCATGCTTCCCATTCATCTCGAAGGAAAGCCAAATCTGACAAATATTATATCCGCAATAAGAAAGGACACTTTGCTAAGGCTTGTCATCAAGCGAAGCGCCAAGGCATTTACATGATCTAGAAGATAGCACAAAGCACAAGGATCTCCCTTGAAGATGATGATATTGAATCAATATTTTCCCTTGATGATGGGCCATCGTCAAAAACTCTTTGTGTCATAAAAGCTTATTCTTCTGATTCGGATGATCAATCCCCATGTGACATTTTTGACTTCTTTCCTAATTCTCCTTTCGATTCCTTTCATATCCGACCCTCAATCTTTCACTCTCCCTATGTCCCTATTCGGATATTCATTTTCAAGTATGATAAACCCATTCGGGTGATAGCCCTTATAGACATTGGAGTAGGAGCATCTCTTATAGATGTCAAAGTACTCCCGGAAGAACTTTGGACACCTTATACGAGGTATTTCAACTCTGTTTACGGTGATACTTTCACAATTAAATTCTGCGATAAACCAGTCACACTTTAGATCTTCCCCGAGTGCTCTATTACTACAAAAATCTTTGGATGTAATTCCTCATATAAGGATTTTATTATTGGTTGGGATATTCTTGCTCAACTTTCACAACTCCCAATTGTACCCTTTGGCCTACAATTTAAAAATCATTTTAAAGAGTCCGTACATATTTAGAGACTTTTTATCATCCAGCCACAAATCCTTGATCCCATTACCCAAAACCTCTTATCTTGTTGTTACGAGTCTTACTCACAATTTTCTCATATTTGTCCTCACCCTCTTTGAAAAAATCCAGACTTTTTCATGAGGCTTCCATTTAGGAAAAATGAGGATATCAATCCTACCAAAGCCGGTTATTCTGGCATTAATCCAAAACATCTTGCCCTTACTCAGCAAGAATGTGCTGAATTGATCGTCCAAGGTCTTATAGAACTCTCTAATTCTCGGTGGGTTTGTGAAGCCTTTTATGTTAACAAACGAGCAGAGTAGAATCGTGGCAAGCTTTGGTTGGTAATCAATTATCGACCTTTGAATCGGTTTCTCCAGGATAAGAAATTCCCTTTGCCTCGTAAAGATTCCTTTTTCCTCAGCCTTGCTCAGGCTAAGATATATTCCAAGTTTGATCTTAAAGCGAGATTTTGGCAATTAAACATCCATCTTAAAGATCGTCCGAAAAATGGGTTTTGCATTTCCAATCAGCACTTTCAATGGACAGTTGTCCCTTTATGAGTCAAAACTACTCCTTCATTATTCCAAAAGGCCATGTGTAGAATCTTTCAGCCAATTTTGACAAATGCCTAGATTTACATAGATGATATCATTCTTTACGGTGTTGATGAAGAATCTTCTTGCATGCTCCTCTCTCAATTCGCCGAGATTGTCCAAAAACATGGCATCATACTTTCCCAAAAGAAAATGATCATTGCCCAAAAAGAAATAGAGTTTCTTGGCATGCATTTGAAAGAAGGAACTTGTTGTCCAAGCCCCCATATTGTAGAAGAATTGCAAAATTTTGCTTCAAAAAACCTGACGGTCAATCAAGTGCAAACATTTATTGGGATAGTCAATTATCTCCGAGACTTTGTTCCAAAGATCTCCAAAGCTCTCTATCTTCTTCAAAGAATGTTGAAGAAGACCGCACCTCCATAGGGACCAAAGCAATCTGAAGCGGTTGCCTATCTAAAAGAAATGTTGCAACACCTTCCCCCATTGCAAATTCCATCCACTCTTGGACGAGATACAAGTGACAAATATTGGGCAACCATTCTCCTTGAAGACATTGATGGTAAGCGTTACATTTGTGCTTATAAAAGTGGACGAGTTTACTCTTGCGAAATCCATTACTATTCCACTTTCAAGGATATTCTTGCAATCAAGAATGAAACCAAGAAGTTTGAGTTTCGTCTCATTGGACATTATTTTTCGATAGAAATGGACATATCCTCCTTTCTCGAAATATTCTTTTAACACTAAATATCTTGCAGGAAATAAGAATGTTTTTGCAGATTTTCAGTCCAGGCCTAAGCTATCGGTTTCCTCTATCAACATGTATGTACGCAAAGAACCAATGCTTAGCACTTTCCGTGCCGTTGATATGACGAAAAACCGGTGGAACAATCACAAATATCCCCCAGATGTTTCAAGCATGATTCAAGTCAATCAACTCACCTCTAATCTAAAGTTTCATCTATGGCATTACCATTACCATATCTTTAGAGATTACGGTGGTTTGATGTTAAAACCTAATAGTCTTCATTTTCAATACTCATTCATTCATCCCTTACAATTGTAACGGTCTAAGCTCACCATGCTTCTACTGCGCCACTTGCAAGATATTGTCTGCTTTGGACACATAGTCCTCAAGGTTTTTTTCCTCCAAGGGCCGCTCATACAGCCCTCCGAAAACGCGTCTTGCAAGTTTATAAGGACCCAACACATATAAACTAACCCAGGACTCCCCTCCTAAACGATGTGGGACAAGTGATGTCACATAATCCTCCCTTAGCGGCACAGATCCCCCGCTGTACCCTCGGCGGCACCAGCGGGCGCCCACTACGATCCACACATGCTGTCGGAAGTCGGCTCTGATACCAACTGTAACGGTCTAGGCTCACCACGCTTCCGATACTCCACTTGCAAAATATTGTCCGCTTTGGACACATAGTCCTCACGGTTTTTTTTTTTCCTCCGAGGGCCACCCATACAGCCCTCGGAAAACACGTCTTGCAAGTTTAGGAGAACCCAACACATATAAATTAACCCAGGACTCCCCTCCTAAGCGATGTGGGACAAGGAATGTCACAACAGTGGTATCCAGTTCTTGAATTCCATGAAGAGTTAAAATGGATGTTTTGGTATCTGTTCAACTTGTACATTGTATCCATTGAGTTCCCAGTTGATAAGATCGTTAGAGTTTTATCCAGAGCACATGGAGGTGATTAGTCCAACCAAAGAAACACGATTGATATGTTGCTACGGTTTTGGCCACTTAGTGCTTGAAAATAATTGTTCGGGATGCAAAGACGTGTGGGAAGACTTAAACCGGAAGGACATACAGTCATGATTTTTCACAGACCGGGGATCTTAATCGGTCCCACTGGAGATGTGAGATCCGAGGCAACCGAAGTAGCATTGACCACGTACAAGCCTCAAGTCAATCAACAAGTTGCTTGTGTTTCACAAGACGTTGGCAAGTTCTATCTCATCCATTCCTCGTGAATATAGAGAGCTTTAGAGAATCATGTGCCAAGAAAATCACACCATCCCTCTAAAAATATGGCCATTTGATGCAACATAGGTATCATAGGACCAGGTTCACATGCATGATGCCACTCGAGAAGCCTTAAAGATCTTTCGCCAAAACCAACCGAGTCAATCTTCAATTGACACAGACTTCTAAGACCCATGGAGAGGACCACTTTCTCAAGACCTTTATGCATACAGTTCTCAAGATATTCCATCTAGTTCCAAGGATATTCCTTCCAATTCTCTGGATATTCTGTCTAGCTCCAATTATTGGCACCACTAGCCACACCATCTAGATTCCCGGGGCCCGGAAGATATAATAGATAAGTACGAACAAGAGCGTCTTTTGCGTGCTTATAGAAAGCAAAAAGATGGCCCGGACAGCTTGGACAGCTCAGAAGACAACACTGAAGAAGGGTTCGGTGGTGTGTTAAAATAGACCTGGCAATTCTATCCTGACGGCCTTGTGCGCCACATGTGTGTATGTGTGTCGTGTGTATGTGTGTACCTATAATAATTGGCCCCTTTGTGATCAAAAAGTCGTCCAGTCATGTATCATTATTGTCCAGTTTGTTTATTAGTGTCGGTGGATCTGCGTATCTAGACACGGCCGGTTCGGTGGAACCGGCGGTTCATTCCGATTCCTTTTTTAATAATAATTTTTAAAATAATAAATAATAAAATAAACATAATAATTTATAATTTATAAAATACAATTAAATTGTACATTGTAATAAAATATGGAAAAAAAAATAGAGGAGGAATGGGCTTGAACTTAATGAATTATCATTAAGCGCCTACATATCTTCTTGAGGATATAAGAATCAAAGCCCATGTAGTTCTTTTACCTTTGAGAACCCCAACTTACCTCATCATCAATCGTCGCTACCCGTTGTGGTACCCGTGGTGGTGGTATCTCCAACATCATCGCTAAAAAATTCATGTTCACGATCTAACTCTTGGTGTCGATATTTCGCCATCGTCCAATCGCCGACACAAGCTTGAGCTTCCACAGAGTCCGGGCTTAATCTTGAACGGTGAGAGTCCAAAATTAATCCTCCAGCACTAAATGCTTGTTCAACCGCAACCGTTGAAGAAGGGGTTGCTAATATCTGACGAGCGATAAGGGCGAGAACTGGATAATCGATTTGGTGACTCTTCCACCACTTCAGGATTTCGAAATCTGTACTATGTTCTGCATCACGAAACTCAAATTGAGTGGTTAAATATTTTTCTAATTCAGAAATACTACATGTTGCCCTTTTTTATTTTTTTTTTGCCTACTCTTAAGCATATTATACCATCTACTAAGTGAACTACCACCTTCGCTACGTGAGACAGTAGATTGTAAAGATCCAAAATCACTTAAACCATATCTACTACAAAATTCTCCATATAATGCTACTATAAATTCTTTAACATTTCCTAGTATATTTGAAATATCTATTGAATCTTCCAAATGTAAACAATCATGATAATACACATTCAAATAATATTGTAAACCGTCTAATTTAATACGTGGATCAAAAACAATACCAACTAAATAGACAAGAGGAATTTGCAAATAATAATGCAACCATTTTTCTCGCATTACTAAAATAGTTCGACCTAATTCGGTATCATTTTCATATTCACTAAAAACACTATCAATATTAACACACTCTATTAAAAATAAATGCGTAGTAGGATAATAAATACCAGATAAAGTCTTAGTAGCATCATTAAAAATTTTCAAAATATCTAAAATTTTCTTGCAAACGTCCCAATATTGAGGAAGTAAAGTAATTTCGGGAATATTTTGTGAAATAAACATACATAATAAATCTTTATATTGAAAAGTTTGCCGAAGCAACTCGTACGTAGAATTCCAACGAGTCGGAATATCTTTTGGAAATCTTCTTGCCCTTCTCCCATTTTGTTTACAAAATTTTCCCCATGATTTCATACAATGGGGACGACTCCATAAAAATTTAATTGCACTCTTTATTGGGGCGAGAGAAGTGTCAAGAGTTCGTAAACCATCTTGTACACATAAATTTAAAACATGACAAGCACATCTAATGTGAAAAAATTGTCCGCCAAAAGTGAGTTTGCAAATATTTTCTAATTCGGGAATAGAAGCGATATTTGCGGCGGCATTATCAAAACCAATTGAAAATACTTTATTTATTAAATTATATTCTTCTAAAACTTGCCTAATTATTCTATAAATATTATGAGCCGAATGTCTTTCATTAAAAACTCGGAATGCAATAAGTCCTTTTTGAATCGTCCAATCGTCACCTATCCAATGACACGTGACACCCATATAAGAATGAATTTGCCAAGGATCACTCCAAATATCGCTACCTATATGCACACGTCCATTGAATTCCGCAAAAAATTTTGCTAAAGATTTTTTTCCTTTTTTATAAAGATGAAAAACTTCGCGTTTAACCGCTCGGTTCTTGTTCACGCGAGTTCTCTCTCTCGCGGGTCGGACCTTTGCTACTGTTCCCCCCTTGGTTCTTCTCGGTTTCCGGCCGATCGGACCGTCAGAATTCACTGAAATTCGGTGTGGATAATCGTGGTGCCCCCTTCTTTAATCCCACCGTTGGGATCTTCAGTTCAAGCTCCCTCGCGAGCTACACTTCAGATCTTGCACGGGGCGTTTTCTCGGTTGAGAGTTTCGGGTATTGGTGCTTCCTCGGACGATCCCGCTTGACTAATCCATTGGATTGGGTTGCTTCGTTGTATAGGAGGTCGCCTCTACCCCTTGTTGAGTCCCACCAATCGGATCATCGGACCGAGCCTTGCTGTTTGCCGTATGGCCGATCGGGGTTGAAATCTCTGTGGTGTTCCTATGGGCGATATGCCTACTCCTATGAAGGAGCCTCCCGTACTGCAGTCTGAAGTGAATAAAGGAAAGACCAAGAAGAATGAGGCGCCACTTAAGCACCTCCAGGACCTTCGGATTGATTCCGTCGGACCCGCCCCTGTTTCGCTCTCGCAAAACGAGAATGACGTAGAGGGAAGTCGAGCCTCGACTCCTTCCAAGACAACCGAAGTGCCCCTCGGTGAGATGCATGAGGCACTCAATGTACACCCTGTTAAACGAAGCCGGAGTAGGGGACGGGTGAAGGCCAAACAAAATTTTCGATTCGAGGACAAAGACTCGCCACTACCTAGTACAGATGCGGGCCCCCGCCTTTCTAGTGATGCTGTGGGTTCTTCTCATGCCCAGCAGGGAGGCAATGGCAATGCTGGATCATCTCGGCCAAGTAGAAGGAGCCATGATAGAAGCGTGGCTGCTGCTAAATCTCTTGCCCGAGAGACCGCAGTGCAGGTGTAGCTAAAGCCGCAAAGAAAGGGTATGCCTTAACTTATGTTCCGCCTTCTAGGATTGATGGAAAACCTATTGTGAAACTATGTGATAGTTTCCTTGCGGATCTTGACCCTAAATGGAAAGAATGCATTGTCGAGTATTTTGTTGGGAAGAAACTACCATTTAAATTGATTGAAAGTGCCATTCGGAATCTGTCGGGAGCAAATGTGGCTGAAATATTGGCAAATGAGGATGGTTTCTTCTTTTTCCATATACCGGATGGTATGTTGCGGCGTAAATTTTTGGATGGGGGACCGATCACTATCCTTGGGAAGCCTATGATCCTACAACAATGGCATCCGGACATGGAGCTTAAGAAGGGACAGCATGAATCACTACCCATTTGGGTCGGGCTTAGATCAATTCCATTTGGATGGTGGTCGGCTTCTGGAATTAGTGCCATTGCTAGCGCGATTGGCACACCACTATATGTTGACATGCAAACGGAGAAGCTACGGATGATCTCTTATGCTCGGGTTTGTATTGAGATCAAGGCTACCCAGTTGCTTATCGATTCTATTGATGTCCTCTTAAATGGACAAACTCGCGTGATCAAAGTGGAATATGAAAGGATGCCGGCTGTCCGTGCACTTTGTGGTACTTTTGGCCACAAGTGCGGTCCCCCTGTTATGATACGCAGTGACAACAAAGGACCATATGAGATGATGGACCATGATGGCCTCTGGAAGAAAGTCACTAAAGGCCGTGACCAGCCCTCAACGGCGTCTACGTCCGAAGATATACTCCCTACTGTGGCGAGCACGGGAGTACAGAATGCTGGTGCTGCACTGGTTGATGATGTCATACGGGCCGAGCGGGACCCGGAGGTGGACCAGCTTGATCCGGACCCTATCCCATCTTCTCGAGCAACTTCTATAGTTGCTTATGACTCGGATTCTTGGGATGGAGACACGGCCGGTGACATTGCTAGTGACCCCGAAGAAGACCCCGAAGAAGAACCATCTCCCGCATCGCCAAACACTCGGCGGAGATCGGAAATACACATGGGTGCTCGGGTCCTACCCGACAAGCCCGAAGCTTCTGTGAATGTGGTTCTTGAACCAGCTACAAACTCGAGCAGCAGCCCCCCTACGGCGAAAGCACCCACCCCAAAGAAAAAGAAACGGGGTAACAAAAAGAGGCGGTAATCCTCTGTCCTCACACTTTTTTGAGATATATGTTTTTTGGTATATGGAACATCGGGGGACTTGTTCACCCCTTGAAGCAAGCTGAAATTCGAACGTTTATTAGAACAAAGAACCTTTCTTGTATTGGTATCATTGAAACAAAGGTTACAACGTCCCTTTTTGAGAAAGTATCAGGTGGTCTAATGCCGAGTTGGGTCCGGATATCGAACTATGATTACTCGCCTCGTGGGCGCATCTGGCTTGGATGGGATCCGCCGATGGTTGCCTTGGAAGTTCAAGCTAAGTCCGCCCAAGCTATTCATAGTTATGTGAGGCTATTAGCCTCAAACAAGCCTTGTTATGTATCGGTTGTTTATGGCGAACATACGTTTGTATCGCGACGGATCCTCCGGGAAGATCCGGTGCATTCTAGTACTCTTTTTGCTGCACTTCCTTGGCTGGTTGCGGGTGATTTTAATGCCATTCGGGACGATACGGATAGACTTGGTAGTTCTAATGCTTGGATCCCCGCATTTGATGAGTTTGCCACCTGTCTCACTCGGGCGGGGCTTGAAGACTTGAGATATATAGGCCACGGATTCACTTGGTCAACGTCATTCGGTCTCCTTCGTAAGCAAAGGAAGATAGACGGGGTTCTTGTTAATGCCCAATGGTACTTGGAATTTTCTTACTCTGAGGCCACCTTTCTTGCTCCTGGGGTATCTGATCATACACCGGTACTCATAAGGATTTTGTCCCCACCACGGTCAAGAAAGCCCTTCAAATTCTTTAACTCACGGATATCCCATCCCGACTTTTCAGCTATTGTTACACAGGTTTGGGACACTCGGTTGGAAGGTACTCCGATGTACATTTTGTGCTGGAAGTTGAAGCTCCTCAAGGGACGCCTTAAACAGTTAAATCGGGATTCTTTTTCTGATATTTCTTCCCGTACTTCTCGGGCCAGGTTAGCATTAACTCTCACTCAAGATGCTATAACTCTAGACCCTTTTAATCAAATGTTAGTTGTGAAAGAAAAGGAGCAGGTGGCTACTTTTGCTGAGCTTAGATTGCAAGAAGAATCATTCTATAGGCAAAAATCACGGGTAAAATGGCTCCGGGAAGGGGATCAAAACACGAAGTACTTTCATCACTTCGTGAACAAAAGGCAACTTGGCAATCGCATCATCTCGGTAGTGGACGATAATGGGTCCGTTATCACGGAGCCAGGCCTGGTTCGTGGACATATCATCTCTCACTTTGAGGATTTATTCAATGGCAATGATTCACCCACTAGACCGGACATGCTGGAGATTCGATCTATCTTGGCTACCACCCTTGATGACCATCAAGTGCAGTCCCTTTCCCGACAGTGTTGCGATGCAGAAATTCGGAACACTATGTTCTCCCTCGCGAAGGGCAAGGCTCCGGGTCCGGATGGATTCAACGTCGACTTCTTCAAATCTTCTTGGGATCTTGTGGGACCTTCCGTCGTGGCAGCTATCAAGGATTTCTTCATATCCGGATGCCTTCTCAGGGAGCTCAATGCCACCATTCTTACATTGGTGCCTAAAGTCCCCAATGCATCAACCATGAATGATTTTCGGCCTATTGCGTGTTGCAACACGGTTTATAAGTGCATCACCAAAATTTTGGCTAATCGAATAGCACATGTGCTGCCTTCACTTATAAGTAAGACGCAAAGTGCATTTGTCAAGGGACGGAGAATAAGTGACAATATCCTTATTGCTCGGGAACTATTTGCCAGTTTTCATCATGAACCATATTCACCGAAGTGTGCTGTCAAAGTGGATTTTCAAAAGGCTTATGACACGGTTGATTGGGGTTACCTTTGGTTGGTTTTAGAAGCATTTAGGTTCCCTCCATTCTTCATCAAACTTATCATGGCATGTGTCCGCTCCCCGAAATTCTCGGTGGCTATTAATGGGGAACTCCATGGCTTCTTTCCAAGAGGCCGAGGAATACGTCAAGGTGATCATATCTCTCCTTACCTATTCACGCTTGTCATGGAGACATTTCTTGGAATCCTTAATATTCAAACCCGACTCCCCGGGTTCAAGTTTTTCTGGCGATGCAAAGGTACTCGGTTATCACACTTGTTCTTCGCCGATGACGTCCTTCTTTTCTCCGAAGCAAACTCACAATCTGCTGCGTTATTAATGGATGGTCTGCACAAATTCTCTACCGGGTCGGGCCTAAAGCCGAATCCTAATAAGAGTGAGGTGTATCTCTCGGGCGGCCCTACTTCTCTTGCAGATCACATCCTCCATACTTTTGGATTTCGACGAGGTAAGCTACCCTTTCGGTATCTTGGAGTCCCCGTTATTGCCTCTAGGCTCACCAAGGTGGACTGCACTTCGCTTGTTAATGCTATAACTACTAGAGCACAATCGTGGTCGCAACGATTCCTATCTTTTGCGGGTCGGCTTCCACTTATTAAGTCGGTCCTCCATGCAATTCATGTCTATTGGGCCGGTGTCTTTACTCTTCCCATGTCGGTCCTTTCAAGGATTGAATTGATTCTTCGACAATTTCTCCGGAAGGGCCCGGGTCTAGTCACTGGTGGAGCTAAGGTACCGTGGAGTGATGTTTGTTTGCCTAGAGAGGAGGGCGGGCTGGGCATACGGAGACTCTCCGATTGTAACCGTCTTGCTATGCTTAAACATATATGGATCTTATTTTCGGATAAGGAGTCATTATGGTGCAAATGGATACACTCGACGTTCTTAAAGAATAAGAACTTCTGGATTGCCACTACGCCCACGGTTTGTTCATGGGCATGGAAGAAGATTCTTGACCTCCGCTTGGAATTCCATCTACATTTTCGCTGGTGGATAGGGGATGGGTGCTCCACCTCATTCTGGTTTGATCACCGGCATGACAAGGGTCCATTGTATATGCTCTTTTCCAATGTAGATATATATAGATCGGGTATCCCAAGGAAGGCCTCGGTTATGGATTTTGCTTCTTCGGTGTGGCAACCCTCTTATGCCTTAACTATCATTACTTCTCGGCTCGAGGGTGCACCGATACTCACCACGGGACGTACGGATCGATTTTCATGGGTGAAACATCATTCGGGCTCCTTTTCTATATCTTCGGCGTGGGACGCCATCGGACGCAAAGGAAATACTGCTCCATGGTCCTCATTCATATGGGATAAATGTATTACTCCGAGACATGGCTTCCTCCTTTGGCTAACCACCCTCAACCGACTCCCGACCCGGGTATTTTTGCTGAACTACCGTAGAATTACGGATGGTGTATGCGGCTTTTGTCGATGTAGACCGGACTCGGTCGATCATTTATATTTTGCATGTTAAGCCACGGCCACTCTTATCTTGGCTTGGGCGGACAGATGCAATTTGGTCCGGAGGAACCGGACTTGGCAGGAAAATCTCCATTGGGTCATTAACAATACTAGAGGCCATCATTTCTATCAATGTATCGCTCGGTTATCCTTTGCGGCTGCATGTCATATTATATGGACCGAACGCAATCACATTCCGTTCGGAGATCATGCTTTCTTTGGACCCGCTCTTTTGAAGCATCCGGAGAGGGTTGTCCGGGACAGAGCCCTCACTTTTGATCATGTAGAGGACACGCCACGTAATAGGCGGGTACAACTTAAATGGGGGATCTCTGTTTCTATCTTTGATTAGGGAGTTGCTGCACTTGTTTGTGGTGGTCCTTATATTTAGGGCTATATGTTTTGCCCTTTTGTTCCTAGTTGCCGTGTATATGTGATTCGGCCTCACTCTGCTTTTGCTTAGCCGTAACACCTTTGCACCCGCTATGACACTTCCAAGTGTTGTAACGGGTACG
Organism: Rhodamnia argentea; assembly: GCF_020921035.1. Taxonomy (NCBI): domain Eukaryota; kingdom Viridiplantae; phylum Streptophyta; class Magnoliopsida; order Myrtales; family Myrtaceae; genus Rhodamnia; species Rhodamnia argentea. The sequence goes on from NC_063158.1 coordinate 6,207,408, forward strand.
AAGTTTTTGTGTTCGGTTGCCTCACCGTAAGTTGCGATGTGAAAAGTTATTATACTTCTTACCTTACCCAAAAAAAAAAAAAACTTCGCGTTTAAGAGTATTTTTTGGAATAGTTGGCGCTTGCGGAACCAACGGAGTATTTATCAAATATTTCATATTAAAATTTTCACCAGTATTAAACGGAGCATGATCAAGGGCAACATATTCACCTAATGTTTGTTTATAAAGTGCTTCGGTGAAACGAAATATAGGATGAGGATTAGAAGTGGCGTACCCGGAAATTTGTTGTTGCGTATTGTCGATCCCCGCTTGCGTTGGATGTTTTTTCGTCAAATGCCGACGGAATGTTCCGTAGCCGTCTCCTTTCGTAAATTTATATGTTTGCGAACAATATTTACATTTTATATTATACTTACCTTCGCCTTCATCACGTACCTTGTCGAAGTGTAGCCACAAGTCGGATGTATTATCTCAACCCTTCCGTTCCGGCTCATTTGCCGTTGACGTTTCTTCGACACCGGTGGGAGGATGAAGACTTTCTTGTGTTGGGATGTGCTCGACGTTCGGAATCGGGACATAGTTGATATTATCGTCGTCGTCTTCCCAACTTGCATACTCACGAGGATCATATTCAAGAATGGGATACTCGGAATCTCCCATAGTCATCTTGCCCTTGTCGGCATTTCTGCTTCCACTTGCCATTTTTGAGAGAATTGATCGGAAATCCGATTGAGAGAATTGAGTCGGGATTGAGAGAATTGGGAGAATTTGAGCGATTTGAGAGGATTTCGGAGAGAATTCGAGAGATTGTTCAGAAAATTTGTGACAAAAATGAAAGGGGTAGCATATGTATTTATAGGTAAGAATTATTGTTCGGAGAATTTGTGACAAATTGGCCGTTGCACAACCAACGGGCCCAAAGGGGGCCCCGCTTTTTTTTTTTTTTTCTCACACGGTTCCGAACCGGCCCGGAACCGTGGGCCCGGTCGATGGGCCAGGTTCGGGCCGGTCGACGGGCCAGTTCCGGGCCGGTTCCGGGCCCAAATGGCACTCTCTATGCATATCCAATATTTATGTTTGTCCAGTAGTGTTTCCCTTCACCTATATAAGACCCCTTGAGTCATGTAACCAGGCAGACTAAGCCTCCCTCTAAATATCAGTGTGACGTTTCCTCTACTATGAGTTTATAAATTCTCCCCTCCTCTTCTCATCCAAACATGGCTCCTAGATTTTTAGAGTTGTATTGTTAATTTGGTAGTACAATGTGATTCAATATGCTCTTTACTTGCCACCTTGGGTGGAACTTGTGAATCAAAAACTTCTCGAAAGTTGAGTTTCGAGATTGAACCTAAAAGCTAAAAGACAGTCCCCTGAATGTTGGCCATGAGAGCCTAGTATTGGAGATAGCATACCTGCTTCGGGTTCGGGATCATTTTTTGAAAAAAAGGCGGGACTGAATCAATTCGATAAAAATATTATTACTAAAGTGAAAGTAAAAAATTATGGTATTTCTAATGTCTTTATCATCCCTAATGGCGTATTTCATCACCGATACAGGAACTAATCAAGGCATCTTTCAGCAGGAGAACATTTCCCGTTAAGGCAAAGATAAAATTTGGTATGAAGTAGGACAATAAGCCCTGCGTTAAGGCAGAAAAAGCTGAGAGAGAACGAGAGTAGGATGCCGAGGACCGACCATTTAAGAAAAATACTTATGTGGCAGTTCTTAATCTATTGCGAAAATAACAATATGTTATAGACCACGAAAAACTAAATTACAAATAATTATAAATTGTTGTGAGATTCACTCTTTCAAGAAATTTGTGACTCACAATATTTTGTTACTCTCACAGTGACTAGCAAAACCAATCATTTAACTATAGCTCGTTGCGCAGAAAATGTAGGAGGAAAGTTCACACCTGCTGCAATACGAGTCCTTTGGGTCTCACTTAGCAGGAGAACCGCACTTCTCACAGAACAGTAATATAAGCAGAAACGAGAGTGTGTGAGAGTGAGAGAGAGAGAGAGAGGGCAGCCACTGCACTGCAATATAGGGTTCACCTTAAACCATAGCCTGCTCAAACACAACTCACTACTTCTTCTTCGATTTTACACAGGCATACGTACACACACCTGAGGCCTAATTTTTGTTCTAGGTCGCACGACATCTCTGTACCTCAAAGCCATATATATACAAAGTCCAATAAAAATCTATACATAGCCTATTGGAAGTACAGCTTCCGATGATGTCTCTCAAAGTATTTCCACAAACTGCCGTTTCCATTTCACAGGATATTTACACACCTACAAAAACCACAAGCCCAAACTTCAGTTACTGACCCAACAGTTTGCAAGTCCCACAGCTCAGCGATCCTTGTGCATCTTATTCTCCACCAGTGATCTTGATCTTCAAAGCCGGTGCATTTCCCCAACGATGCCCGACTTGAACGGGTCAAGTTTGTTTAAGTTACAAGTTACGCAGACAGAATTAGGCTTCCAGATTTTTCGGGGAGGAAATTGAAGGAACCGCCAGATTTGGACTTCTTAGGACCGCCATCATATGAGGCAAACAAGCTTTGCTGCTACAAATAAAGAGAGTGCATTAATTCTTCAACTAGTAACCCAAAATCTTTCGACACATTAAATGAGAAAGAATAGCTACTAAAAAAAGGACTTACATATTTCTTGAATTCGGGACTTGTCAAATTTGCATAGAGATTTTTCATCAAGAGCAGTATCTGAGGAAAAGAAAGAAAGAAGAAATGGATGAATCGGTTAGATAATGATAAACAGCAATACAACAGGCACCAGTACAAACATCATCCTCCAAAAATGTGGCACAATTTACTGAGATAAATCACTCGTTTACACTTCGCAATCCCAAACATCACAAAATCCTGCTGCTAGTCCACAACCCCCAGACAAAATGGAGATTCGATATCAAGAGAATCAAGAGAATCAGCCACTACTTATACATACCAATTCCATTGCCCGTGCAAGGCACGGGGACTCACTTTTTGCGAGTAATATTTTTTTGGAAAATTGCACTGTTGGCCCTAAACAATATTTATGTGCAATCAAGTCTTAAATCATTTGAATAGTGTAGACAAGCCTGAAAACTTTTTTAGAAAGCGCAATCAAATATTTTCACTATATAGCATGGGAAATTGCCTAATGGCTCTAGAACTCGCCAAAATTGCATTTTTTTAATGTAGGGGCCCTTGAGTAAGGGAGGGATTGGTGTACTCCTATGTCGTAGGGTTAAAACCAAAAAATATTTGCTGTTTTCCTTGTCTAAGTAGAGGTAAGCATTTCCCGTCAGTAGCCAGGTTTAGGAGTTGAATACAAAAGGTCAACAATTGATTACACACTGCAGTGAAATTTGGTACCTAGTTATGGATCTACAGTTCACTCAAGTGAAATCACAATCTTGAGGCCAGAAAAGCAGCTGCTTCACTTGATACCAACCAAACCATTGCAAGCTCATAAAGACCAACAAACATGCACAACAAACAGAACAAGCATACAGCCTAGCATTTGCATTAAGGGTCTATAGACAAGACTGCTGCTTTTCTATTTCAAATTTGCAGTTTCAAAAAAAGTCTCTTAGATCAAAGATTAAGAGAAAATCTAACCCACAGACTACTCAACACAAAACACCTGGAAAAGCACTGCTGCAATCAAAGTCATAGTAGCATAAGCTACACAAGTATGAACTTGCTTTCAGAACACACTCCTAAAAACATTTCCTGAAGGACCAAATTCCAATAAGTAAAATGTGCTCCCAACATAATGATTTCCAGATTAGAGGCATACCGTCTCCATATTTATAGGGTCCATCTGCTTCAATCTCTGTAGGTGACCACTGGCATCTGGGTCAAAAACGCTACCGATGAACCTATAAACTTGAGCAAAATCTGGCATAACTGAATCAGAAAAAGTATATATCAGGAATAAGTAACAAGACCCATCTAAGAATGAGAAAGACAACATGCAAGTTGATCTGAACATTTTTGCACGGGATTTATTTGTTTCATAGTCTAATCATACTGTATCTCATGATACTAACAAATAATAAAAATTTGGCTAGCAAACATTGCAAAGCATAGCATGGGAAGGATTGAGTAAAAGAATAAGATCTATCATAACTATCTGTGACGAGAAGTTACATCAGTTACTGACACCAACAATCTCTGAAAACGTGATAGCAAGAGAGAAGGCATAGTGAAGCACGGTGACTATGATCGTGCATAAAACCTACACATTTTATTAAAGAAGACGACAAATTTTTTTTAATAGCTATTGCATGAATAGCAAATGGCTACACAAGGTCCGATTTGTTAGCTTAAATATCAACCCAAAATTTACCATTTTCAGCACTTCATTCAATGACTTTTAAGAAAACAATAATCCAAAGGGAACTAACACAAGTCCCACTCAAAGTCAAATAGCTTTATCTCTTTCCCAGTTTAGTTTTTCTTCTTCCATAGAACAACAAAATGGAGAAATCTTTTCTCAAAACGAAATAACAGAGAAAGAATATCTGCCCAATAAGCCAGTGATGAACAACCATATTCACCTCTCTGATACTAACCTCTAAGATGTTTCTGCTGATCCACAGGTTCAATCGCCTGACCGTTGCACGAGGACCTCGGTGTACTGTCATTACTGCTGCTGTTGCAACAATTACTTGGAACTGGTGGGCCAGAAATTCGTACATCTACATCAAAAGGAGGGGAAAAAAGGAATTCTGAGCATAAAGTGAAGTCTATATCTAGGAGGAAACAGTAACTGCAATACCACAGATGTAAAATTACAGCAAAAGGTAATGAAAAAACCTTTTGCCCCCTGTGATGCACTCATTGCAGGTACAGAGTTATGACTCCATGAAGACAAGGCTGCACCTGTAAGGGAATTCCCAAGGAATGTTGATCCATCAGGTCTGCCAACATGCGCGGGCTCCAAAAATGCGGATGAAACTTGAAATGGCCCATTGACTTGGGAAACAACTGGAGCTGCAAGAATTGAATGTCAGTTCATCGTTCATTATCATAGTAAGCAGCACTGAAAAGAAAGGCTCGGCATCTGTAAAACCTTTAGGTGCTTTCTGTGGGTAAGGATGGGCAGCTTTCCTTTTTGGCCGTGGCGGTGGTACATGTTCGCTTGTCCCATTCTTTTGAACCTTTAAAAAATACTTTTGTGCATGGCTACGAATCTGCAAAGAAAATAAAAAGAAGTAAACTTCGTCAAAAGTTTGCAGTCTTCAAGATGAATATCCAGATAGAAAAACAAAAATGTTGATAAAATATGAAATGAGAGAGTGCCACTGCATACACGCACTGCATAAGATGACAAGCTACAAAGCAGCAACAGCTCAAGTGCCAGCATGTACAACAGTCACCATACTGAAAGAATCCCGTACACTCCAGTAAACAGGGATTGTACGATCAACACAGTTTTTAGAAGTCGTTGCATTACCTGAATAACAGTTTTCGATCCAACAAAAGCTTCAATCTTCTTCCAATCACGATCAAACCTAAGTCAGGTCAAATAGTCAAAACGAGAAATGACAGTCAAAAGGAATTCAGCTGCGTGCACAAAAAAATTTATCTTATTTCTCAGGGATGACGAACAGTGATCTGTCATAAGCGCATGGAAATCAGATGTTAAAGACGACTGATCCACAAAGAATGGAATGCGGATCAAGCAAAATAGACTCAGTTGCTTGTGGTCATCAATTGGTTAAAAGCAGCACCGAAATTTTTTTTTGCACATTCAAACCAACCAAATTTTGGCAGTTGAAATAAGTCCACTTTCCGAACATGAATGTGGGGACCAATTAATATCAAACAGAGGTAGACCAAATGCAATCTGATCACATCTTCATAGGTACAAGTATAATATCTCAAACCCAGAGTCCTGGTTGCTCAATCACGTATTAGGAGATGGAACGCTCAAAAATAAGTTGAAGCGGCAGTAGACAGTCATGTAATTCGTCTCGATAAAGATCCTCTGTTATTAGGGCATAACGAGACAAACAGAGGGAGAGAAGTATGACGTCGTCAATAGTAACTGCACAAATTGTCAGCTTATCTATCAAACTATCCTCGACTCATGATAAACCCGGAGTCTGGAGCAGAATGGTCTCAACTCCTAAAAAGCAGACATCTACTATTTGCCTAGCCTGATCAAGTGATCTAACTGAGGATGATCATTGACAGGAGAGATGACCAGACATCCACAGCAGCTTCACATGATAAGTCATGGAAACAAATGTGACGACGTCCTAGCCAGAACAGCAAAGAAACTTCGAGAATTCGCTCTGATACAGAGCAGACAACCAAGTTGCGGAAACTGACATCGTTTGACAACTAAATCACAAAATCGATTACAGATTTCAACAAAGAAGTCTCAATTCGAGTAATCCGTATAACGAAGGACCAACGGAGAGCTGTTCTCCCTCGGTCCACCACGCAAGCAAATGAGATCATTTCCTGAAATCACCAAACATGAACTCGTCCCCGACATCTCGACTAAGAACTCTGATCAATAGCCTACAAACTGGCCTCCATTACTTACAGGTGAAGCGCTTCCAGGAACTTGTCGTGCTCCTGATCGGTCCAGCTCTCCCTGGACTTGGTGATAGTGTACGGCTTGCGCACCTTCTTGCTCGGATCCTCCGCATATGACGCAGAGTTCGCGGCCGAGCCCGCCATGGCAACGGTCGAAGGCGGCGGGGAACCGGCGCTGACCCCCTGGATCCCCATGTTGGCGGGATTGAAGAAGTAAAACCCTTGCGCCGGGTTCGCGTTCACGGACACCATACGCTAAGATTCGTCTTTCTTCCTCTCGGCCGATTCTGAGTTGGGATTTGCTCCGGCGATTGACTTTTCGGGTTTGGTTCGCGTGTCGCCACGTCGCTGGTGGTGGTGGTCGTCGTCGTTTTTGAGGGAGACGAGAAAATGTGGCCTACAGGTGGCACGAGCGAACCTACTTTTATGTGTGGATGGGGAGGGCGGTTTCTAGTTTTGGCTCTTTCTCAGGGAGGGAAAATGATCGGACCGGCTTTCATCCGTACACGTGGCGAAATCCGGTCGCACGAATGGTTTTACGTTATACTCGTGCCGACAGGTGGCATTTCTTACTGCGGAACACAGGAATTTGAAAAATCGCTCGCTGTAAAGGCTGAGCTCTCGGCGCTCTTCCTCTGTTTCAAATCGAGGCGTCAAAGAGTTTGAAAAAAATTTCAAATAAAAGTCCGAAAGTTGTCTCGTTTTTTTTAAATAATAACTTTAAATAAAATTTTTTAAAATAAAGATTCGAAGTGACATAGTATGTTTTAAATAAAGATCCGAAATGGCTATAATGTTTCCAAAAAGGATTTAGCATAGAGGGCATTTCCGTTATTTCTCATTTTGATTTTTTTTCATCTTTTCTCAATTTTTTTCCTTTTTTCTATTTTTTAAAAGCAAAAAAAAAAAAAAAAAAAGCCAGACAAGTAGGAGGGCTGCCCTCCAACCTATGCCTGCCGGCCCACCTTTTTTGTGTGTGTGTGTGTGTGTGTGTGTGTGTGTGGGGGGGGTGGGGGGGGGGGCCTATGAAGGCAGGCAGGTCACTGGTGCCACAGCGAGGGCCTTGGCCACCGCAAAAATAGGGAGAGGGTCTGGCCCAGGATCAGGCAAGGGTCGCCGGCGCCCTCCCCTAGTCAGGGCAGGGGTTGACAACCCTTGCCCAAATCCAAGAGAGGGCCTATTGGCCTTCGCCTCAAGTCGGCGAGGTCACCGGCCCTCGCCGAGGCACCAACCTTCACCGTCGCCCCCCTCGACGGTAGGGCGGCAACCTATGTATGTTGTGTTTTTTTTTCTATTTTTGTTGATTTTTTAGGAAACAAAAAAAGAAAAAAATCCAAATAAGTAAAAAGATGAAAAATGCCCTTGAAATCGGACCTTTTTTTTGAGATTTTATGGTCATTTCAAGCTATTATTTGAAATAATATTCGGTTCAAATCTTTGTCCGAGAAAATAAAGGCACTTCATGCTCTTATTTGAAACAAGATTTATTTGAAGTCTTTTTTTGAGAAAATGAAACTATTTCGAGCCATTTTTTGAAAATTTTCCAAGAGTTTTTTCCCGGCCCTTCTACCTTTATTAATGGATGTCTTTTCAAAAACGCAAATAGCTTTACACTTAATTTATCATCTTTGATGCCTTCATTTATTACTCTTGCATTTGTTTACGCTTCACTAAATCCGGATGACAAGATTCGCATAGCCCGACAATGCAATCATTCTTTCAAATTAAAGGAGACAATATTTCATGGAAAATTTTTCAAATAAGGGCAAAAAATATTTAAGAGCGTGAAGTGGATATTATTTCAAATAAGGGCCTGAAATACTTAAATTATTTCAAAAAAAGGGTATGTCCGAAGGATATTTCCGTCCTTTAATTTTTTGAGTTTTTTTTCCTATTTTTACTTTTTGCCATTTCTTCTTTTTCTTTTTTCTTTTTACCTTTACTTTTCTTTTTTTTCCCTTTTTTTCTTTTTCTTCCCTCCCCTCCCCAAGACATCTACAGCCTCATACCATGGCAGCCCTCGTCAGCGTTGGGAGAGGGTTGTCCCCGCCAGATCCGGCTAGGGTCATGAGGGTAGCTCGACGCCGACCCAAAGGGAGAAAACAGAAAAAGACAAGGCAAAAGAAAAAAAAAGAAATGGCAAAAAGTAAAAACAGAAAAAGAAAAAATACTCAAAAAAGTAAAGAACGAAAATGCCACTCGACTATGCCATTTTTTTTCCTATTTCTGGACATCTAAGTAAGAATTTTTTTTATGGGAATTGTTTTCTGAGTTGGGGTTGTAAATTAAAATTCTCTACTCTTTAACTGTTACGTGACTTCAAAGCAAAGTGCAAATCCGAAGAAAGCTTACAAATTTTTCAAATTTCGATATCCAAATATTCAAGCGCCATTAGAATGTTTATTAATTCGGCCCGAATTTCATATGTGTTCGTATCCCAATAGTCACTCCCAGTTCATATTTTTGAAATCTACTCAAAAGCGACTTTGGTGGAATTTGGGTATTACACTTCTTCGAGCCGCAAATGATCCCACCCCGAAAGTTGTTCTAGCCTTCGAGGACCTAATTTGTCGACGGCCAGATGCCACACCACGTGGCACTTGCGACTCTCTCCTCTGTCGATTACCACCTGCATCTTTTGCCAGAGGGTTCGGGAAAAAAGAAGAGCAGCGCCATCCAAAGTGCGAATGTTCTAGCGTGGTCGAGATCATCCTAACCGTCACTTTTCTCGGTAAATGGTAGTTAACTTCTAAGGTTAATAGATGGAAATGTTCAATAGATAATCCGAGGTGAACAAACACAAGTATGCCCGACAAGTAGCCGATCGTAAGAAGACCCGAGGAGAAAACCTTTCAAGTGAAACACGAAGATAAAAACACTTGTGTCCTTGGACAATGTACACTCATCTCATTTGGAAGCTGGAACAACACACAGCACAATGAGCAGAGATGCCGATATCCTCCCCAGTAGAAAAGGGAAGCAAATGCGAAAAGGCAAAAGGAAATCGAGGCAAGGACGCTTTACAAATATGCGATATGGAGAGAATACAACCGCGAGGAGATGTATAAAAATAAAGAAAGAAAGAAAACACGCCATGATCCGCTTGAGAACTCACTAGTCAATCCACCGGGTAATCCCGTCATCGTCCCCAACAACTGCCAAAATTTCGATGCGGACTTCCAGCACTGCCTGGAATGCAGTATAAGAGCAATTGAGAAAGGGAAGGAGAATTCAACTGAACATCGACTACTGGTATATCCACAGAAGCAGCATTTGACAACAAACAAGTATCTAATAATGAAGATTTCCGGAATCTGCATTGCTTAAAACGTTGACAGAGGAGAAAAGTGGAGCGCAGTTTTGTTCAATCCCATATTGACTACACGCTGTAAATAAAAAGCAACAAAAGGAACTTACCTGAGGATTCCGACAATTAACTAGCTTGCATTCGTCGAGAGAACCTTCCAACGTCCAACTTTCCCAAACATCGAAGCTGTGACTGGCAAATACGAATTCCATTCGTCTATTGATCTGCACATCACAATGAAAATGAAGAACCCTCTTAGAAGTCAAGTAAAAACTATAAAAGTTCTGGCAGAATACCTCGCTCTCACAACAATCAAAATGCTTACGTAAAGGACAAAAATAAAAAATGATCTAAAACAAGTTGGGGATTGTAGGAAAAAACAAAAGTAGAAAATAAAGTTAAATGTCACACAATCACTTGCACAGGAAGCTCTACGTCCTATGCATACATTTCAGAAGCTTCAGTCAGCTCATTCATTTACGACTACCCCTAATTAATTTCCCCTTTTTTTTTTGGCTAGAGAATGACTACCCCTAATTTCAACAAAGGCTTGGTGACTCTTATCCAGACCCTTCAATGAAAAAACCATTTGCCCAATGCTCATACAATTGTATGGCAGTCGGTTTGAACTGAAACATCATTATCATGTAAATGACAGTAGAATTATAACATCTCACAAGCAGCATCAGACTGACTTCAAGAAACACAACAAGCATCCCTGCATAACTTCTGCAAATAATCAGCAAAAATGGTAAACGTTTCCAGTACCTGCAATAACTTCCCGCCAGCAGCAAACGATCGCAAACCAATTGTCTCCTGAATCAATAGTACCCATGCTATCATGTCAGCACAACATTTTTTTTTTCTGAACAGAATGTCAGCAAAAACCTAAGCACTATTAAAATAGTGCTTCCGAACAGCCAACGAGTTTGACTACATTCGCAAAAACATATATAAGAATTATTGGGAGCAAAGGGTTCTTCTCAACAAACCTTGCCTCTCAGAACAACAAGAAACTGTGCAGCGGGATCCCTTTTAGTTACATTAGATATGGTATCTAGGAACCAGCCACCGCCTTTTACTCTTTGCCTGGAGACATGGAGCGCAGGATGATCTTTGGCGTATAGAGCTATGACATACCCATCTTTCAGCAATTCCCCAGGCCTCCCAGAAAGATTCCTGATTGACTTATGAGGTTGGCTTGGAGTAGAATCTTGCATTGAATCGAGAGGCGTCTTCCTACTTCTGGAGTCTTCAGGAGAAGCAAAACGTGAACTAGAACTTAAAACCTGATCTGTACCACTCATAGCAGTGTCATCTTCTCGATTGGATGCGCTTTCTTTTCCTAAAGCAGAAGGGTCATCGAATTTTTGCCCTGACTTTTGACGACCGTGCCTCTTCTTCGCTTTCTTGCCGGATCGACTACGTCTTGCTTCGGGTCGTGCAACAGTGTTTTGAGACAAACCTGAACCCTGATTGTGGTTTGAAGACTCTTCTAATTGACTAGTGCCCACTTTCTGTGTGCTTTCTCGACTTAGTTGGATAATATCTGTCACTTGTGCCACTGAAGAAACCTGGAGAACACTTTCTCTGTCCCGGGAATCAAACTTCTGATCTTCCTCTGCTATTTCACTTTCTTCCTCTTCCTCATCAGATACAGTATCTTTTGGAACAATGCCATCAAAAAAGTAAGTCTGCAACATTGAGATGGCTTTCTCCCGTATTTCCATCCACACCTCTTCGCTATAATCAGCACTTCGAGGTAGTATCAACACATTGGGCATTTCCCTTACCTGTAGCAAAGGACAATTTTCTAAGTAAATATTGCAATCACATCTGAATTATTAGTAGAGAAATATCAAATTAAGCCATTGCAATACACAAGGACAATAACTTTATGCTAGTGCAAGCCCTGTTAGGATAGAAAAGTGATCATGCAAGTTACAAAAGATCGAGTGTAGATGCAATATCAGAAACTGGATGCTTCATTAGTCAGACTAAGATACTCCAGGGGAAAATGCTTCAAACAAAAAAAAAAATCTCAAAAAAGACCAATAAATTATAAAACATAAATAGCTTTCAGACTAGAGCTCCAAAAGTTGACGGAGCAATCAGTCCTAACTGCAAAACATAATGGCACTATTTAAAAGCTGTATTCAGAGGGTTGCATTTGAAGAAGACATGTAACCAAATGCTAAAAGGAAATTTGGACAGTGAAAAACTAGTTTCGTCCATGAACAAGAGTAAAAATCATAATCCAGTAGGCTTTCAAGAAAAGAACTGCACACATGGTACCGTACATCATACAAAGATAAAAATCATACCCATGCTTCCATCCATTGTGGCCCTTCAGCGCCATCCAGAGCACATCCAGCCAAGGTACCATCAATGAGAAGCTGCTTTACCACGCAATCATCCAGCAACTGACAGCTGCCCGTATTTACAAGAAATGCCCCTGCACATAGACAAATATCAATCTCCAAGAAGTTACGGGAAGTCAAACTTCTTCAGAGAGACTTCTCAGACAAAAGCGTACCAGGCTTTATATGCTGCAAGCATTCTGCATTAAGAATCTGGATAGTTTCGTTTGTTAGTGCACAGTGAAGAGAGACAATATCACTGGCTGCGAGCAAATCATTAAGAGTTTCCATTCTCCGGGCAGAGGCAGGAAAGGAAACGGATGGCCTGAGCACTTTCCCATTCCCCTGTTTTTAGGGAGGAAATAAAATGTGAAAGAACTAATCTCTGTGACCATACGTTAGATTAAAATATCAAGATAACACTGCAGTTGAGGACTTCAGTGGGTTGCTCTGGTGATAATGAAAAGATTGCAATGATGATTTGTACTTCTAGGACAAAGGCGGCTACAATTTCTCAGAGAGAACAACAATTATGTTCAAGTTACTGCTTTAACTTCCAACATTAAGCCACGTTCCAAACTTTTAACGCTACTCTAGTTGCATGAACCATTGAGGCTGTCATACCTCAGCAAGACATGTTGATTATTTTGATATATCGTGAAGCAACAAGCTAATATTCTAAAGCAACAGATGAACAACCCAGTAAGTTCTCCATAAATGGAATAGCTAATACTATGAAGCAACCATAGCAATAAGAAGACAGAATAAGTAGCCACACCCAGTTCAACACCATCCCATTCACTAAAATAACTACAAAAGACATCACATCTTAATGACAAGAGAGGGACACGGCAACATCCCCTCTAGCCACTGAGAATGAGGCAACCCAAAATATCATAAGGAGAAGATATGCAACTAACCGAATCAATGAACCAGATAATCCTTTTCGAGCAGTCTAAACAGAAATAAAGAACCAGCTGAAGGAGATGGAGCAGCAACTGACCAGCTCAATGCAACAAGGAAACCCCACACGTCAACTAATTCTAACATATATATTGTCATGACTAGAGTTTAGCTCACCGAATGTCACACTCAAAATGCGCTCCAACTAGCTATGCAACCCTATAAGTTCACATTACAGCCTAGCGACAGCACATCGTTACCCCTGAACGATCGATTGAAAGCAGAGGCACACACATTCAAGCCAAACGAACTGCAAAAGATCGCAAGTCTCTTACATCGACGACATCGAAGTAGAGCACGCTCATCTTAAATGCCAATCCACGCGTAGCGAGCGACTTGGCGGAGCTCGATCTACCGATAATCCCGAGCACCAAGCCGCGGCACCTCCTCATCCCCCTACAGAGAGGCTGCACCGATCCGAGCCACCCCGAGGCGGAGAGCGCGTGCCGAGCCAGCAAATGCGTCCTCCGGAGCAAGCTCAGGACCAGAGCCATGACCGTGTCCGCGATCTCCTCAGCTCGAGAGGTGTCGACGTGGACGAGGCGGAGCCCCAGCTCGGCAGCGAGGGCGGAGTCGACGGCGCGGTCGGCGGAGCCGAGGCAGAGGACGAGCTGGTAGGGGCGGAGGCGGCGCTGGGCGGCGCGGGGGAGGAAGGCGAGGGAGTGGAGGAGGACGGCGGAGGCGGAGTCGATGGTGCGGTCGGAGGAGGCGAGGCGGCTGAGGGGGACGTGCTCGACGGAGGCGACGCCGGCGAGGGAGGACTGCTCGAGGGAGCAGTCTTCGATGCAGTTGAGGGTGACGACGAGGGGGAGGGACGAGGGGTCGGGCTGGTGAGGGACCACCGCGAGGGAAGATCCGGCCATTGTCGCGGCGGAGGTGGTGGACAGTGGCGGGTGAGATTAGGGTTTCAGTGCCGGAGGATTTGGGGCATTTTTCAGGTTGGATGAAGGTGGTGGAGGTGGTGGTTGTTCGGATCTTAGTGTGGGTGTTACGGTGCGGAGCTGTTTTCGTGTCTCTCTCTCCGTCTCCTCAGGTTGAGGAAAACGTCTCCCAGTCACGCGCTCCGCGAGCGTCTGGCCTGCTTCGCCCTTCGTCATTTTCAATTTTTCTTCACTTTTTCCCTCTCTCTCTTCTTTTTTTATTTTTTTGTCTCGTGGAGTTTCTTCTTCACTTTTAGCAGTGAGAAGACATCATATGTTTTTTCACATCATTGTCCAACGTTGCCGTTCCTGAGCCTTCACTTACGTTTTGAGATCGACATGATGCCCAAAATAATCCGTCGTCCGAGGAATATTCTTCATGAGCATATGCTTCTTAAGGACTGGGCACATAATGTTGTTAGGTTACAAAGATCTCCCACCCATCACCTTACAATTGACACAGTGGGAGCACTTTCTTTGATAGAAAATTAATTAAAGATGCTTTTGTTTTACTGAAAGTATCTTAATTAAAAAATAAATTCCTTTTATTTATTTAGTGATTTAAGAAAAGCAATTTTCTTTCTATCATAAGGAAAAATTGATTTCACCCGATTTATCCTTTTTTTTCGATTCATAAGAAAATATTTTTCGTAAATTGTTTGATTTTTTTTCAAATATCGAATAGTCTGGAAAACAATTTTCCGGACATAGTTTTCTTCAAATTAAACAGACCCTATAGAAAGAAGAAAATCACGAGAAATAATAAGCTTCGCCAGAATAAAAGCACGTCCAGACCACCAAAATTCATTTTGTTAAGGTAGCTTCTATTGTATATATTTCCACATAGAACAAGCGAAATCACACAATTGAGGTCACACTTCACGGCTTATAAAGGATGAAGATGCCTAGACACAGAGTCTGAGACTGGATAAACGCAAACAACCAAAGCTACAGCGGTACAGCCTACGAATATCACAAACTAAGCCGAGGAATCTACCTTCCCTGAGTACCGTCCACACACTAGAGCACAAAAGCTATGAACCATCCAACACGACAACCCGGATAATACGAAAGCTATACAAGCGCACGCGCACATACGGTTTTCAGCTACATCTTCACGTTAGCATACAGAAGGTTTGCTGCTCGATAAAGCTCGTAAACGAGACCTTAATTACAGGAATTGGATCACCAGCAAAATTTGAGTAAGAGGAACAAAACAGAAGTTTAGGACACACTGCCGCACTGTACCAACAACTGCAGCAACCACGTTATATGTTACAGGATCGTTTGAACAGCTGTTGGCGGTCCGGAAGTCAGCTAAAGGAAGTTTATTGGATGACCTCTTCAGCTCTCTTGAAGCTTCACAAGAAATAAATTTGCTATACAACTTCCAAAAGAATCGACACGACTTGCTCTATACCTCTAGTTCACTGACCGATGTCATACGTAGCCAAAATCTTGGACAACCAAAGTGAAATTCCCGAGCTCCAGCATCCATTTACAGAACCAGATGCAAATTTGCCCCTCATAAAGACCAGATTCAGAAAAACCTTCTCCTGAAGTTCCTGGTAGTTGCTTGGTATGAGCGCATGAGCAATCCAACACCTATCCCGATCCCAAGGCACATACCCAGGCCAATTCCAACACCAACTCTTACACCAGCATTAAACCATGAAAGCTGTCCGTCCTCGCCGGTATACATGTCTTCTGAGTAATATGGGTGCCCAAATTTACTCTCTGGTCCATAGTCATCAGCTTCCGCAACTACCATCTGCATAAGCCCCAAAATTATGGCATATTAGAATCATAACAGCAAAGCTGGAGACAATAAATATAGCGAGTGAAGAAGGGTCTAATTTTTCTCATAGCAATGCTGATTGAAAATGGGAGATGATAACCAGCCAACTGCACCAGAATGACAGCCAGCCAGGGGTAAATGCTAAATTTATGGAAACCTCTTGATGTACATCGAATCAATCTACACAGAAGCCATGACACCACTCGCAAATCAAGCAAACGCTGAGCAAGAACGGATGGAAGCTAACAGTTAAAAGAAAAGGCGGTGAACCGAATCCCCTGCTCGAAGGTAATGGTTTGTAAAGGACCCAAAGAAAAAAAAAATCCAAGCTCGAGCTCGCAGTGGCCGTTCCAGCTAAAATCGCCTGAAATTCCTATAAATAAGCCGCATTTCAACTATTTACAAAGCACACTCTTGCTACAACTAGGCGACCAAAACCACCACCACCGTGTCCATGTTTTTCAAGGGATCATAAATTCAATAAGAAATTTTGCCGTTGCATCAACAAGTTGCCATACGCACCTAACTGAGCTGAATAAAAAGAACAGACTACAACACAGTGAACAACAGCTGGGAATTTTCGCAGCACTTTGTCATGTACCTGCAAATCCCGGTGTCGAACTAACCCATTCCCTATGTTCTGCTCCTTCCCGATCTCTTCGTCCTCCGGTATAGCATCCAAAGTTCCGTGCCGCGAGCCCTTCCTTCTAGGGCTCACCTGTATCGTCTTCGTCAAAATCACCGGAACGCCAGAGCACCGCCCCGCAATATACACCTCGATAGATGGAGAAGACACCCCCATCTTCGGTTGAAAGAAGGCAGAAGACGACGACGAAGAAGGACTGCCCAAATTCGCGACGTAGCAATCCATGAACCACCCTTTGTTCGAATCGTTCTCCAGCCCCGTGCCCACGTTGCTCCAATTGTCGTCCACCCTCTCCAGCGACCCGCACAGGACCAAGTCCTCGTTCTCCAGCACCTCGAACTCGACGCCTCCCGTGATCCTCACGCTGTCGGTGCTCAGGTACGTCGCCTCGAGCGAGTCCTTGTCGACGCGGTCGCGCCTGAGCGTGATGGACGCCGGGTTCAGCTCGGGGACGCGGGCGCCGTTGATCTCGAGGGAGACCCCGAGATCGCGGTGGACGTGGCGGAGCGTGAGGTGGTCGGGGACGATGCCGACGACGCAGGGGGAGATGCGGACGTAGAAGAGGCGGATCTCCAGGTGGACCGAGTAATTCAGCGACGCGGGGTAGGAGTTGGAGGTCTTGGGGATCGCCATGGACGACGATTCGGCGATTCAGCTTCGATCTTCTGGCGATGGAGACGGAGGGAATCGAGGATTCGGTGGTGGGCCTAGCGTTGCATGGTGGATTGCAATTGCAGCGATCGAGGGAGAGAGAGAAGGCATGTGGTTGGAATTTTGCGTTTCTTAGGGTTTAGAAAGAGAAATCGAGGGAAGGAGAGGAGGTTGAAGTGGGAAGAAGGGGAGATATTTTCCTCTTCTGTTGGGCACCCGGAGAGGCGGGTCGTTTTGGTCGGGCCGGGCTTGCGGGTTGCGGGTTTGACTGAGAATGGACAAATCACTCCGTATAATAAATTAATGGAAGTAAGCATGGTTCTAAGATAGAATTGGAACCGAAAAATCAAACTTGTAGTTCTCTCTCTGGTTTCAGGTTCTAGTAAATCAGTGTCCGGTTCCCAGTTCCACATTATGAGGAACTGTCGGTTTCGGATTCCGGTTCTCTATGGAACCGAACCGGAATCCGAACCCAAACCGGAACCGTTATTTTTAAACCTTAACTTCGGCTTTGGGTCAATTCGCGCTGATTGTTTAGAAAGTTTCTGGGATTTCTTTTGTGGGTTTGACTTGGCGAACCAAGAATTTTGAGTTGCGAGTGTATTTGCTCTGAAGAAGTCTCTATTCTATCATGGAGCCAGAGCCCTTCTCTCTACCTTCACCTCTTCCCAAGTGGCCTCAAGGTGTGGTTTTTTTTTTTTTTCCCTTGTTTTCCTCCTTAAATTTTATGCATAAAGTGAAGAGCAATTCCATCTTTTCCGAATTAAAACGTAGTCTTAGATTTTGGGTGTTCCTTGTTTGCATTCATGCTTTTGATGTGTTTAAGATCGAGGTGATTGATGAAGAAGTTCGTTTAAGTTGTTCTGGAGTTCTCTTCGTTCACACCTTTTATTTTATTCTTTTATTTTTGTAATGCCTTGGTTTTTTTATCAACTGCTAATCACTTTCCGATTAAAAATTATTATATGGATGTTGGATTTGCTTTTCTTAAGTGTTCTTAGTAAAATTGGCATGTCCTTAGGTACCCCTTGAACCTGTGCTAAGGTAGGTTCTAGGTTCTAAGGTACGCATGGTAGGTTATAGATTTTGAAAAATGAAGAACCCGTACTAGTGGATAGGTTTCAAATTCTAAGTAGAACCTACCCGAACCTACCTGAAATTTGAAAGGTTGTACCTGAAAACTGGAACCGCTCAACCCTATATATTAACAGCATTGACTACCTTACGCCTTTAAAAATTATTATCCTATCAATTGAAATTCACTAGTAATGGATTAAGCATTCCTCGTTTGAGCATGGGATTTAAAGAAATTTGCATTTTTTTTCTATTTCAATGGCAAAGAAATATATTTATTTCGATAAAACAATATGGATTTATTTTAGGTAGAAAAGAAAAAAAGGAAAAAAAAACCGCAAAGAAGACTAGATAGTCCTCTTATGCCGACACCGTTTTTTGAAAATTAGATCGGGTCGATTAATTCAATCAGGTACCAATCTAATTCCCTACGAGGTCTCTTGGCATTTTACTTTTTTCGGTTTCGGTTGGCTTAATCCAATGCAACCACATGCCACTCAAGAAAACGATCAAATATTCGATGAGATTTTACCATTTAATAATCTTTTCAATCCCTCTAGAGTAGACAAATTTACCTATCTACATATCAAGTTCTGAACCCCAAAAAAAAAAAAACATATTAAGTAACTTGGTAAAGGTAAATGACAAAAAGAACATCGCCTTTTTTCTTCTTTTTAATTTATGCCGACCTTTTCTAATCTATCAAGATAAATTCTGGCTTTCGAACTCTCCTCTTTATCTTGGAGGATGAACCATTTCTTTTGCCAGCCAAAATGCCTCCAAAGAGTATTGCCGAATAGCCTCGTATAGTAGCGACCTGGGCCTAGAATGAGTCATCAGAATTTCGGCACTTGCTAGGTCGACATCTGCTCCACACCTGCTCCACACAGTGACTTATAATCAACTTGTCAGCCTAGTATCCTGATTATAAAACACTAGTTCCACTCCGTTTTATCCTAAGTGATGTTGGAGGATCACCCATTTCTTTTGCGGGCCAGAGCGCCTCTAAAGGGAGGAACAAGTGAGATGGGGCAATCCTAAACAGTAAAAGCCGTGTACCATAACTTACTAATCCGACTGTAGAGAAGAATAATTGGAATGAACCCAAATTAGGCCGCGACAAACCATCTTGTAACTGCAGAAATGGACCATCCATGCCAGTAGCTCGTGCATTAACTTGTCAATCACGAATCACACTCCATAACTCAATCAGATCACCAAGCCATCCACTTCTAAATCACACAGAGAACACGTATGCTAAAGGCACAAGCCCAGTGTTATTCATTGCAATTGGACCCTACTTCTGACTTTCGATGGACCGTATCTAGGACTAAATCCCAACAGACAGCACAAAACAGACGACAAAGCTCACTGTGGAGACTGCCAACTCTAAAAATAAATATGGTTTTAGATTCACGGCCTCCAAGTATTCTTCTGATCTACAAGCACTCTTCGATGGGAGGCGACAAGGCAGATTGGCTTGGTTCTTCTGGCGGTTTATGGCAAGCTGAACCACGAGACGATGGAACAGAATGGGATTGCCAGAAAAGCGAGTTGTTGGTATCAAATAATTATGACACACAACTTTTCTTCGATCACCAGGGGCACCCCATCAAGTGCACAAGTGTGGCATTTTGCTGCCATTCAGAGCACCTTCAAAAGGAATCTGAGTTTTTACCCAGCATACAACCTTTTTTCCAATCACTAGGGGCACTCACTGAGTGAACGATCGTGCAACTTGGTGCCATCTCGAGCGCAGTCAAAAAGGAATCAAGCTTTCGTCTTGCACGCTCAACTACAGGGAAATCACAAAAATGTACCCGTGCATTAATAAGTGTACTTAATGAGACATCTTTGCAAAGAAGTGTTCTATTTGCAAGCATTTTTTAGATTGAGAGATATTTGTCTTGGATTCAGATTTGCATCTCTTCATTGGCGTCTCCTTACCATCCTGCATAAAAAACATGCCCTCTTTGGTGTCAAAAATGGCTTCTTTTCACTTAATGATACGAAAATGAAACCCAAAAACATAAGAAATTCCTCAGCACTCCAGAGGGACTTGAAAAAGAAAATGCAGTGGTAACATGAGAATTTCCTTATTGTGAAAATCGGACCGTCTACATTAGGTAGGAGAAAAGAATTCATTGCTCTCGAATACAGTCTGGCTATGCATTAGTAAATTTACCATATATTTAGCTGACATCAGACCATTATCAGACAAACGGTTTTGAGCAACACCAGTTTGCTATATAAAAGAATGGGCGAGCTAACATACCACAGAAGTTTGGACGGAAGACCTTAGGGCTTTGATTCTACCACCTCTTCCATCAGACCCAACAGCTATTAGACCACCATTATTGATGCTTAAGCTTTGGGCGGCCTTCAATGTCTCACTGTGTCCCCGCTTACACCATTTTCCCAAGTACCTTGTTGTTCCATCTGGACCAAGCAATCCACCGGAAAAACATATTTCTCCTAGTGGACTTTGTAAGTTAGATGCCAGCCAATCTGTTTTCGTGATATGCATGCAAAAGTTCTAATAAATTGGGCAAATATTTATG
Source organism: Rhodamnia argentea (assembly GCF_020921035.1). Classification (NCBI taxonomy): domain Eukaryota; kingdom Viridiplantae; phylum Streptophyta; class Magnoliopsida; order Myrtales; family Myrtaceae; genus Rhodamnia; species Rhodamnia argentea. The sequence continues at coordinate 6,228,260 of NC_063158.1, forward strand.
TGATTGTACTTGGTAACACAAGCATCATGAATTCATTGACGAAACACACACACACCAATGAAGGCAGAAGCTAATTACCTGGCCTGCCAAGCGGAAGCTGTGGGGGAGTCTCTTTTCTGATATTCAGCACTGGCTGGCCTAAGTTGTTATTCATAATTGCCACATCATCTTCTATAGTGACAATACCCACTTTTCTAGGTGCACTGTTAGTTTTTGAACCTGAGATTTCAATGGGCATATTTGATGCTTGAGGCACCACAGCTTCCTGATTGAAGTTAGAAAAGATTTCTGACTTGGATACTTCGTTTTTTAGAACGAAATTTTTTGCACCAGGCAGAGGAAGTTCTGAGGCATCCTCCTTGATAAATATGAATGAGTCAACTTGCCTTGAGGTAACGGCACTCGGTCCATTGTTTTTATTTGCACCCACATTTCTCATGGTCCTGAAACCCTCTTTTTCCAAAAAAGCATCTGACTTTGTTAATTTACCAAATAAGTTAGAGTCAGGCAATGGTACAGGGGGAGGCGCTGATTCATCTTCAGGGGAAAATTTTCCTACTGCTGAAGTTGTATAACAGGTAGCTTCACTTTGATTGGTGACATCAGATTTTTGTTTCTTTTGCTTCAGAGACCTCAAGACTTCATTATCTTTTGCTTCAATAGATGCCTCTAATTCTTGGACCCTGATCTGACAACCAGACAACAGATTATCACCTTTTTGGCCTGAAAGTATATCATATCACAAAGAAACACTTGCAAATCATACATTGACTGACCTTCAATTTACTTATCTTTCCTTTAGCCTTCTCGAGCTTCCGCGTTGAACGAGCCTCTCCTCTCCCAAGAATATTGCACTTAGCCATCAATTCTTTATAACTCCTGTGAAGTTGCAGCATTAAACAATTTGATTAGCCTAGACGAAAGGAACGAATCGGAGCGGGGCTAGATAAAAATTTCAGAATAAATAATGGTTAACCAATTTTGCCAAGTGCATGCCCAGAATTAGTGACTTCAGAAGTAGTCAATCTATTTAAGGATTCAGATGGACATAACTCACTGATTTCGTATGACTAAGGACTTTCTAAGGATATCTATGGTATCTCTGGTGTTGCCCTCATTACCCAGACTGGCGAGCTTTAGAACTTCACCTTCCTCCAAGTCCAAGTCAGACACCCTATCTCAAACATCATAATACATAATATCAGTGTCCCAAATAGGAAACTATCCAAAATTAACAAAAAGGTTGCCTCTTCCTGAATCGACTTACAATTTAAGTGCAGCAAGCTCTTTAGCCAATGCCATGTTTCTTTCTTGCAATCTTAAGCATTCCAATGTGGTTTTATCAAGCTCCTGTCAAATTTGACCAAGAAGTACCCAGAAAATAATTGGAAGGATATTTTTGTAATTTGGTAGAGCAGAGTAAAGCCAACATCACTCTCTATAACCTGAGATTTCAAATGAAGCAACTGCTGAATGGAAGCTTTTTGTTTTAAGACATCATCCTTCAGTGCTGCCTCCTTTTTTGCCAATTCCTTGGAAAGGCATAGCTGGGACAAAATCCACATAACAAAAGATTCACATGAGGGCTAAATAGGACATAGTCAATACAAAGCTCTGGCTGATGAAACCTCAAAGAGATATCCAAAACTTCATGCCCTCGCTGCCCGTTCATTTATGCAAAATGAATGTCTTTAGCAGTACATGTCGTTGGAAAAACAAGAGGCGCATGGAGGTACAAAGTGATTTACACAATGCTTTTGTTATTGCAGTGGGTAGGTCCAAAATTGCTGAGATAACTTGAGCAGAGTCAATTTGGTGGAAGAGAATGGCAGGCTCCATTTCTCTCCTCTCATAAGCAGAGAAAAGAGCCACCACAGCTCTATGTATTGTACAGTAACACATTTACACTTAACAAAGCTAAACCAATATCTTAAATCTCTGCCAACCTATACCTGTGAGGTCCGGACATACTCTTGCCATGGCCAGTGGGTATTACCTGATTTTGTTTCCATGCTCAACGTTGAAAAGCCATCTCAACTATAGCTAACTTAGTTAACAGAGATTAATAGACAATCTATTGTTAAAACCACATTGCAACAGAATAAGATCTCGAATATACCCAAATGCATTTAGATGAATAAATTACTTGTTGGCGTTCTACTTGAGATAACTTTATCAGAATAAAAGAAGTTCTCTTTCATCCTTTCCTTCGATCACGTGATCAAATCAGTCATGACCAGGTCGAGAAACTCGTACCTCCTCATTGAGCTGGTCAAGATCCCTGGTCTGATTCTCCAGAGCAGAAATAAGCCCCGACACTTTCCCCTCCAATCTCCTCACTTCCACACGCAATACCCCGGGATCGACCTCGAGATTGGGCGACTTAGGAGGAAGAGCGGCATCGCTCGCGTCGCCGACAGATTGAAAGTAAAGCCGACAGACTTTGTTCGCCTGGCAAGCCTGCTTGCAGATAGGGCAGCTCCGCTTCCTCGTGCTCGGACAGTACTCGAACCACTGTTGCAAGCTACGGATCCGACATTGAAAAGAGAGAGAGGAAAAGTCAGATCAGGTTAGCGACTGCGGCGATTTGCTCAACAGCGATTGCGAATCGGAGAGAGAGAGAGAGAGAGGGATAGGGGAGATGGACCAGAGCTCGTGGAAGACATGGCCGCAGATGGGGATGGCTTGGAGGTCTTCGATGATAGGCTTCAGATCTTCGAAGCAGATGGAGCAGATCGTCTTGCTCTTCCCGTCGCCCGCCATCTCCGCCATCCCTGGGCTCGCGCATCCCGTCTGTGTATTCTTCTCTTATCTCTCACTTCCCGGGAAAACGAATTGGGGAAAATTTTCGAATCGCCGGAAATGCGAGCGCGCGAGGAGAGAGATTTCGGTCGGGAACGGGCCTACACATGAGTTCCATTTTGGAGTCTCTTCCTTTTTCCTTTTTTTTTTTTTAGTTAATTCCATGAAAACTCCAAACTAATATACACATCTTGTGACGAATTTACGTTAAACTATTTTTTTGACTGCCAAAATCTCAAACTATTATATTTATGATAAATTTACCCTAAATTAATTATTTTAACCACCAAAAACCATAAAATGTTACTCATGTGATAAATTTACCTTTCGTTAATTTTCGTTAAATTAGATTAATATCACGAAAAATCTCCCAAATCGATACACTCGAGAAAAATAGAGGGTAAACACCCAAAATGTGTGCATAAATCAGCAATTTGACTATAAAATTTAACGAAATCTAATGGAGGGTAAATTTATCACAAGTGTACCGGTTTGAGGTAAATTTGCCAAATGTTTACCAGTTTAGGATTTTTAGTAGTTAAAAAAATATTTTTGAGAAAACTTGTCACAGGTGTACATGTTTTGGGTTTTTCATGGTATTAATCATTTTTTTATGAGTTGCCTAATTTTTATTTTGAAAGTTTTTCAAATAAGGGTTCGAAATGCCTTCGTTTTCTCAAATAAGAGCTTGAAGTGTCTTCATATTTCTTAAAAAAAGTCTGAATTGGAATTTAATTCAAATAACGCTTTGAAGTGACCATAGAATCTCAAAAAGGGCATGATGTCAAGGGCATTTTCGTCATTTCTCTTATATGCTTTTTTTTTCTTTTTACTTGTCTTTTACTTTTTCTGTGTTTTTTTTTAAAAAAAACCCGCACATAGGTGAGAGGCCTGCGGCCGCCACCACACTGCCACGGGGAGGGGAGGTTTGCTGGCACCTTGCTAGTAAGCCCTCTTCCCGATTAGGTGGCGGTCACCGGCCCCCCACCTTGACCAAGGGAGGACCAAGAACCCCTGCCCGGTCCTGGGCGAGGGCCCGACTCTCTCTCGCTTCTCACCTTTGGTCGTCGTTGGCCTTTGCAACCCCCTTCCCCCAACAGTGAGGCAACGGCCCCGAGTGTATGGCATTTTTTTTAAGAATTAAAAAGGAAAAAATTAAAGAAAAAAGTTAAAAATTAACAAGTGCAAATGACGAAAAATGTCCTTTAAGCTAGACTTTTTTTTGAGACTATATGGCTACTTTAAGCTTTTATTTGAAACCTACTATTTCACTTTAGGTCATTATTTGTAACAATATTCACTTTTAACCCTTATTTGAGAAAGTGAAAGTACTCCAGGCTCTTATTTAGAATTTTTCCTTTTATTTTTTATAATAAAAATTGGTGCGAAAGCAATGATTGAAGTATCGACTTTTGTGAAAGTCTTGCGAACGTATTAGAATAGTTGTCGGACGAAAACGGATAGAGCTATCTAATAATTACCGATGCTACAAATCGGGAGTTGATCGCGGCGATGAGTAATTATTCGTAGCAAAAATTGAGATCTTATTCCCCTTGTCATAGGTTGATTATAATTTCAAGTCCTCGATGCACAAGGCGATCAATGGGCCCCCCTTGCTGGGCTCTTGGATTAGCATGAGATTAAAACCACGAGGGTTGCCGATTAACCAAAAAAAAATGTGACCCACTTCCTGGGCCCATTAGGCCCTTGCTGGAGCCCGCATTAAGATGCCTTCCAACCCTCGTGGCTCGAGCCAGATCTAGGCCGACCGCATTGGCCGCGTCACACACACTGTGCAAAAAGGATCTAAAAAGATGAATACATCATAGCTGGATGTGTCAATATGGATTGAAAATCCATATTTTAATCCATATTCAATAAAATGGGTCAAATATGAGTTAATCAAGTTCTAATAAATGATTGACCCAAAAAAGTTATAATAAGCAGGTTGTTAATGGGTATGAATTTTAAACCTAATTATATGTAGATTGTAAATATTAGGATTCGGCGTACAAACCACAACGAAGTAAAACGTCAAAGCGGGAAAAGAAGAATCGATATCTCTATGTTACATCTCTCAATTTCAAAAAAGAGATAATGTATAACAATAGCTATTTATGGGCCCAAATTCAAACTATCAATGAAAAAATACGGGCTTAAACTATAAAAGTCATCTCGCGGCTCGAGGCGCTGCGCCCCCGACCCTCGACAGGCAGCCCCACGATGTGTCGCTCACCAAGGAGCGGGGCTCCTGTACTTTTCTGTTGATGGGGAGATTGAACCACACCTCAACAATAAATGAGTTTGTCTTTGAATTCATTTACAACCCATTTAGCCGAATAAACGCAACCCATCTACAATTCACTTATGCTCCGTTTGTTTCACGTAAAATGAAGTGTTTCTGAAAAATGTTTTCTAGGAAGTCTTTTTCTAAGAAAATAACAATATTTTCCGGTGTTTGGCCAAAAGTTGAAAACGAATTGGAAAATGTTTTCCGTCGTTTGGTAAGGAAAATCAATTTCTATGACACATAAATTTTTTATTTTTTTTCATTTTTTCGATTTTTTTGTTGCATAATTACATGGTTATGGAGGAACACACACATATATAAATTTTTTATTTTTTAATTATCTTTTTACTTTTTTTCAATTTTTTTGTTAATTTTTTTTTTAAGGGAAGTGGAAGGTGTGAGCGCACTCCGCCATGAAAACGGCGGTCCCCTCGCCCGTTTCACGCTTTGCAAGCAAATTTCGCATCTCGTTTGCAACAACAGCAATGGATTCGAGAAATTGAACATCATCGGGTTTGTTGCTCGGGTGCTCGCCACCGCCACTCCTCTTCGAGGCTGTCTTGCACCGGTGCCTCGGAATCTTGGGCTCGGATGAGGCGGGCGTCGCCGCAGAGGTCCGACAACATAGGAGGGGGCTTGGCTGCGACTAAGACCGGGAGCGCGGGCCGGAGGGATTGGAGAAGAACCTGAATTTGGAGGAGATTCTGGGTATATTGCCGGTCTTGTCGCCATGGTTGATCCTCGGGAGCTTGTAGGAGAAGGTCTTGGCATCATCGTCATCCTCGGGGATGGAGGTGCAGAACGCTCTTCTCCAACCAAGAACTATTGTTCGTCCTTGTATCCGCTTCGTTTTGGGAGGGGGGAGAAAGAGAACGAGAGAGAGAACCGGGATGGAGGAGAGAGAACGAGAGAGAATAGGGACGAAGAGAGAGAACGTGGACTGAAGAGAGAGAATAGGGATAAGGAGAGAGTTTTTTTTCAATGTCAGAAACTTACGTGCCCACAGGGCTAAGAATAAGATGGAGGGGGAAAATGATTTCCATTTCTCAAGATGAGGAAATCATTTTCCTTAGTTTAAGAGGTTTTTTATGTTGACCAGAAAATATTTTCCGTTGACTACTCATTTTCCCCCCCCCAAACATCGGAAATTGGGGAAAATATTTTTCAGGAAAATATTTTTCGTGAAACAAACGGAGCCTTAGTATGTAAAACTTGTTATTTTATATTTTTTTTATTTTTATTTTTTGTAAGTCAAAGAAATAAAGAAAAGCCAAAATTAAAACTAAAAGATATAAAAATTGTTCAAAGAAGTAGAATGCTACCATTTGCCATCACTGCCGACCAACCACCGCCCACTGTCACTGGATTTCGGAAGGGAAAAAGAAAATCAAAATAAAATAAAATGCTTTTAAAAAAATTTTAAAAGATCACCGTACTTGTATTGCATGAAAATGTTTGAGCAATATCATTTTTCTTAAAAAATTATAATAAACAAATACCCCATGATTTAATTAAATATAGAAGTGTTTAAATACTAGTCGGGTCGGTTGTGGGTCGTTAGATTTGTATGGCATGAAAATGAGTCAAAAGGAGATTAAATAGGTTAATATGAGTGCAATCATATTCGATCCGACCCATCCATTTGACACCTCTAATCATAGCGGTTGCAATTTACCCAAAAAAAAAAAAAAAGGCATGCAAGCATTTTTTGTTCTCAATTCACAGATCTTGTGGATTCTCCGAATTGTGTGCTCAATGGAGTTATCCAAGTCCCCATGATAAAAGGGGGAAAAAACATCATGCTACAGAAGGTGGAGCAATCATAGCTTTTCACGTCAATGTCCGCTAGAACTTCACACGACCGATCGGAGGCAACCGATGATGAGCAGTGCATCGATCCACCTTTAATGGAAGGTAAGGGATGGCCGGGAGCGCCAACCCCACCAACGCAAAAGTCCACCCTCATTTTAATCATCACCATTCCCTACTACGCGCACCCAGCCCAAAACACGTTAAATGTTCCTAGTCCCAGACATGAAGCAAGTTTGTAAAATTAGCCCACGAGGGAGAGAAAAAATTAATATATGCACGAAAAACGTTTCCCATGAAATGAAAATAATAAGTTTATATCGAGAGAAAACGACTTATTCTTCTTGCTAAAACACCAAACAAATAAACATTAATAAATTTGTTTTTTTTTTCATGAAGAATATTTTAATTTATCGTAACGTGTTCTTACCCTTTTCATTAGGGTTTGAAGCATGCATCACGGCCCGGCAAAATCCTCGGCCGTGATACGACAAATTGGCCATGCTGCGATGTATACCACGAATCGTCACATGGCCGGCGCAAGGATCGACTAGAACCGATTCAAGTCGGCCGAGCATCAACCAAGTCGGCCGAGCGGCATGAATCAATGCATCGACCAACGGCTGATTCGCACGATGTTGTGGACCATGCAGCGAAGGATCCGGATTGCCAGCATGGCCAGACGAGTGACTGGGCAGACGAAGAGACGCTGGAACCCCTTGCCTCCCATGATCTTCTAAAATGTCCGAGGGCTGTCCACACAATGATTGAGCCATTTGGGAGCTCAAGAGTCCCGCAAGGAACGAACCACAAAAGACAAAGTATGGAAACTCGAGCCATGCAAGACAATGGGAATAGGATGAAGAAAAAAAGAAGGAACAGAGGAGCTGAAGGGTCATACGAAAATCTGCCCATTCTTGTATAAAGAGGGATGTTTCTCTCATTGTAAATCACCTTGTACACATCAACTAGTGCAATAGACTCTTGTTTTATCGGCCACCACTCTCTCTCTCTCTCTTCTTTCTCTTCCTCTTTACGTTCGAGTGTGTGTGACTGAGTGAACGATCCTCCGATCACGGCTTGATTCGGACAAAAACCCATCCGCATAGCTCGAGTCGCCACGCGGTCATAAGCGGAACGCCACCCCGCGACTAGCATCACAGCATGAGTAATCGATTTGAAGTCCATCTTGTTATCGAAAGAAAAGAAAGCAGCTCACGACGGCGGGTTTTCCCCGGTTTGGTAGAGATAAAGTGGTGGCGGGAGTCCTTTTCTGGAGACGCGTCATCTCTTCTTTCATCTGATAAAAATCATCATGCTCCGATCCTCCTCCGCTCAGTACGAGAGAGAGAGAGAGAGTTTCACATTCTCACGTTACTCGCCCGAAGGATATCGAATCGGGAAAAGAAGAAGGGGATCATCACCACTCCTGTATCAATCATTCCGCGAAGCTGATTCGCCTCGGTGGGATCCAAGGAATGTGCATGCAAATGAAAACAATCAAACCTGCCCCCCGAACGGCCATAAGAATTTTCATGATGAACGATTATGATGGATTCGATTCATTTGAACCCAAGTAGCAATTCGAAGGGAATTTTCTTGGAGAAGGATTACGATGGATTCGGCTCCTTTGGACTCGAGTCCGAGCAAGAGAAATTCGAAGGGAAGAGTCGATTGGGTCTCCTTTAGAAAGAGAATGGTCAACCAGATTTGCTATGCATTTGTTTTACTCTTGCCATAAATTTCTAGTCTATTTATAATTCTTTTGTTCACGCTGTTAACTTTAATGATGCGTTTGGTCATCTGGATTCGGATTGGAATAAGAAATAATGGGATGTGATTAGAAATCCTATTCATACATAAATCCTAGTAATATGTTTGATGCAACTAAGAAAGGGATTGAAAATATTTAAAATTCCTCGGTCGGTGTTTTATTTATTAACATTTAAAGCCGACGCGGATCACGAGAGGTCTAACTAGCAATAAAAAAAAAAAGCTAAAATCTAAAAAGAAATTGTTGAAAAACCAAAAGATACAAACTTAATTTGATTATAAAAAGATAAATTAAAAAAAAAATTCAGGTCGTCTATGGTCGAGTTGCCGCCGGTGGTTGTTGCTAAAGCCGCCAAGAAGGGTCGGTGAAGTCGCCTAGGCCTTCCCGAAGCCCGGCGACAATTGTCGACCCTCACCTGGATGGATCAAGGCTCGTTAGCCCCGATTCGCGTGTATACCGGGCTTGTTCATGCTATGTTCTTTGATTTTAGGTGTTAATCATTGCTTGTTATGAGTATGTACAAGATCTCTAGCCTTCAATGTTCATTGTTATCCCCTGATTGAGTTGCGCAACACCTGTTCAATGTAATGCTTGAACCAAATCTACGTTGGTTTCCTTTGATAGCTGGAGCGGAGGTTGTTCTGGTTCACGATAGTGGCGGTGGATGCGGCCACTAGGTGAGGTGTCGCCGGCACCAAGCGAGGGTCAACGACTCACTCTTCAAATTGGAGCGAGGGTCGTACCAAGCCTTAGATCTAGACGAGCAGGACCTCACAAGGGCCGTCGAGGCCTCACATGGGGCTAGTGAGTGTCGTCGAGCTTCGAGAAGGCCCGAACGACCTCCGCCGATCGTGGCAGCGGCCATCAGCAACAACTTGGCCACAAACGACCTGAATTTGTGGCCAAGCCTGGGTTTATTATTATTATTTTACTTGATTTTTTTTTAGTTTAACTTTCTCGTTTCTTTCGCTTGATTTTGTTTTATTTTTAAGTTTAGAAGTCCACCTAAACTGACTTATTAAAAAAATATGCCACGTTATATTAAAAATTTAATTAGAAATGTAGCGTAATCGATTTAGTCAGAAGTTTTTTGATTTGACACTTAAGCGACTGTTTTTTTTATTTGATACTTAAATAATTCGACGAAAATTTTTACATTTACGGTGTCCCTCTCCTTCAAATGTTCTGCCGTTAATTTTTTATTCGACATTTTATCAGGATGCATCCCGATTTTTCATATTCAGATGAGATTGTCAGATTTCTGATAGGATAATTTAAAAATCGAAGAGATGTATAACTCGTGGAGCACGTTAGGAATTTTAATTCCTTAATCACGACGAAAAAAAAGGTAACGAGAAAACCAAACGCCATGAAAGAGAAGATCCTGCGCGATCATGACGTGGCATTGTGATCGTAAGGCTAAGCCAACCGAACTGACTACACTCGCATGAATTTTTCCTTTTGGGCCTTATAAAAGTCAGTGGACATGTATGACTCAGCATGGTAAATGAGAGTAATTTCAACCATCCCAATGTAAGCTTCCATTTATTTTTTTAAAAATATATAAATTAACGATATATATTATATTACGTGAAATGACTATATCAACATCAACATCAATATCAATATCACATTTATTCCAAACTAGTTGGAGGTGACGGTTGATGAATCCAAAAATAAATAAAATAAAAGCAAGGCCAATTGAGGAAAAAAATAATTATATGAAAATAATAAAAAATATACAAATATATATATGAAAAATTGACTAAAAAAAACGATCCGGAACATAAGAATTCTACTCCTCCACAATGCTAATAGCTTTCCTCCACTACGTCATAAGATAAACCGTACGCCAATTTACTTCCCACTCCATTAAATCTTATTTTACTGCTTTCCATAGATAAGTTTTGGCCGACCTCTTTCTTTCTTCATGTCATGCTTTCGGTAATAAATTTCTATTCTTACATGAAATGACTAATCAATAAAAAATATTTTTATTGTTAACAACGATATACACGATCGTTTTTAACAAAATATCTTCACATAGGATGAAAACATTTCATGTTAAAATGATACATACGATCGTTTTTAACAAAATATGTTTAAAAAAAACTTGTTTTCGACAAAACAAATCCTTTTATTTTTTTGGGGTTTCATAAAATCCACTTTACGAAAGTAAAAATGACGTCATATTGCTTGGCAGAAGACAGGTGCCGAATGGTTTACTTAGAGAGCATTTGCGTAGGGGTTCTTATCGAAATCACTTTAGCACCTTGGCAGCTTCGTCGAGAATTAGATGCCGCCGAAATTAAAAGACGACAAAGCGTGGGGGTGCGTGTGACCGACGGGTTCCGCCCCCTCTCGCCCCAGCCGTTCGCGTGCCGAATCCTAGGACTCGATCGCGTGCGACGCACGCGCCGATCCCAGTCCGCGTCCCCTCCTCGATGGATGCCTTCCTCTCCCACAAGCAAGAACGGCTAGGACAGGGACAGCTCATCTCCGCTTGGGGCAATAAATTATTCGACGGTTGATACCGTCAAAAATTCTAAATTATTATTTCTGAACCGTTTTTATCCTAAATTAAATTTCGTATGTCGCAATTTTTTATTTAAAGAAAGAACACTCGTAGTGCGACGTGTAATAAAAAATCGCAAACAAGTACCAACAAAATTACGAGTTTTAACAAACTCGAGAGAGCTGTTAATACAAAATTAGCAAATTCTAGCAAATTTCGTGGCTAAAGATTTGGATGATTCGGCGGTTTGAGATTTCCTATGACATGAAATTTATTTTGAGATATACCGATTTGGGGTAACAATAGGACGGTTGTATTAGTTTGGGCCTATTTGTAACACGAATAATTAGTTTGAGGTAAACATGATACGAGTGTGCCGATTTTAGATTTCACATGCTATTAGCCCATTATTCAAGGAATCCAGCATCCGTGATAAGACGAACTTAGATCGTCACGTCAAATAAAATTCACACGGGCCTTATATAGAGTCCGCAATTTTGGATGGTTTGCATCCTAACTTAGTACAAACATCACCCTCGTGATAATTTCTCCGGCCCGCAAATCCTATATTGACAAGGCGTTGGGATCATAGTTAGGAAAATACACATAAAACAACGTTCAACATACTAAAATCCCACTACTGAACTTGGTTACTAAACAGCGAGACAATGTCTTCATTGAACGCTTACATAGGCCAACCACCTTAAAAGTTACTTTGAAAGCATGACATCATTCAATAAATTAACTTAGGTTATATCCTTAAGATCGTGGATATCCATACGTAAATATTTGTTGATTTGAGCTAAATGTTTTTCATCCAAGTACCCACATCGTTTTAAGTGGCGGGTCCACATGATTTCAATGTTCATACACGTAATTATTTCTACAATTTGACAACTTCTACGTCTCTTGAATGAGTAATCCAAGACTCGAGGTGTCGAACGGGTTGGTTGAGTGAGATTTGGGTTGGGTCGAACATGATCTGACTCATATTGATCCATTTTCATATAGTACGGATCTAACGATCAATTCCCAATCCCGACCCATATTACTTAAATGTTTACATATTTAACTAAATCATAAAATATTTGTTTCTTATAATTTATTTAAAAAAAATGATATTACTAAAAGATTTAACTAAATTTTTATGATTGAATATTATTTTTTAATTTTAATTTTTTATTTTCTCCTACAGTGATCGGTGGCAGTATTCGGCGAAGGAGGTTGGTCTGGCACCGGCGATCAAGAGGGGTGAGCAAAAAAGACCGCCCGAATCGTACCTGAATCGATGGTCTAGTTCCCGATTTTAAGGGGATCCGGTCCGGTTCTCGATTCCTAAAATTGAAACCGGTGCCTGGGTAGTCCAGTTCCCGATTCCGGGGCTCGGGACCGGATCGAACCACCCGGACCCGACCGGTCCTTTTTTTAAAATTTTTTTTAAAACAAACCTAATAAGAGCTATGCAACAATCATTTTTCTCAACCACCCACACGGGTGGCGCCATTGGTTCGTGCACTCTTCCTCTCGCAAAAGGTCGAGTGTTCGAATCCCAGGGACGTCGCAGGGTGACTTACCCGGTGGCACGTGTGTGGTGGCTAGCACGTGTTGCCCCCGGGGTTTACCTCTGGGCCGCCGGCCGTGCGAGGGTTCCCTGGGTCATAAAAAAAAAAAAACAATCATTTTTCTCAATGAATCTGGAAATTAAGTGTGTTTGCTGATGTCTAGTTTGCATCGAGTGGATGTTTGCATATAAAGTTCATTGAATAGTGAACGTGTAGGTTGTAAAATTGTAATAGAGTTTACTTGGAGACTGTATGTTTACTTGTGTGTGATTGATTGAAGAATTACGAAGTGTGCATCTACTTTTTGAAACCACGGACCGAAAACCCTTGGAACCGCTTGGGAATCGGACCGGATCGGGAATCGCTCACCCCTAGCGATCGGCAACATTCCAGAATAATTTTATTTCTTTTTGTCTCTTTGTTTTACTTATAAAAATTTAAAATAATAACCTTATATACTATAGTTGAAGAGCCATTTATAAGTGGATGCTTGGGAAGCTGCAGGCCGCTGGCCAAAAATGAGTAGAAATTGGTTGGATTAAGATTCATATTTGAACCATTTTTTAAAATTTGCTAAACTCATATATAATCCAAGCGAACAAAAGCGGGTTAAAAAGTGAGTCAAAGACCCATATTGACACTTCTATGCAAGACGTACTAAAATTCGCTTCAAATGGATGTAAGTTTGAGTTTTAATAATTTTCCCGTACTTAATATTATGTAAGACTTAGAGCTATGATCAAGTCTAGATGACATGCGATCAAGTCTAGATGACACGATTTAGTGCTTGACTTCCACTTTGCTTGTTTATGTATGACTCGATATTCAAAGAGCTCGATCGGGCTCTCAAGCTCGATATCAAGCCCGAGTTCAATCCGAACTATCCTTTGTGTGCTTGAAATTACTGGACTCATTCAAGAGATAAATTCAACTATAAGCTCGAGTCTAAGTTCGATTTCAAACTCAAAGTCATTAGAACACAACGCGGTTTGAAAAACAACAATATGCAGATGTTTATAATATTTATGAACGCACACATATGATTAAGTTATATGAGAATTCAAATGCCAAGTCGTGGGCGATTCACAAAAAATATTGTTAAACTCGAAAGAACTCCGAGCTTACTTTATCTCAAGAAATTGGGTAGAGTTTAAATCGTATACAAGTCGAAATGGAGTGGCTCCTAAAATTGATCAATTTCATTTACATTGTCTCTAACAAAAGTTTGTCATATCAATCATTATATTGATTTTATAAATTAGCTATTGTAATATTGATTTAATAAATTAGCCTCGTATCCCTCACATGATGTGAAAACCTTTTTTATTCTTTTCGGCTTTTCTGTCGGCAATTCACGAGTCCCCACTGGGCCCCACCCCTTCTACAATCTCTCCCCAAAATGTGGGCCCACGCGTGTGTGGACCGATTCCCATCCGGCGCAACCCCTTTGACAATCTCAAAGGTCAAACCCAAAACCACTAGCGGTTTTTCTCACGCTATTGGAGAGAGGAATGGGGAAAGCCGAGGAGGATTGGGGCGGCATCGTGATGCCAACCACTCTCTCTCTCTCTCTCTCTCTCTCTACTCATGGACGTGTCCTCTATATATGCAACTGCAGATCCCCTCTCTCTCACCTCCAAAAGTCAGCGCCTTCTTTTGTCTCTTCTCTCTGTCTCTCCGCCTCGCAATTTGCATTTCTTTCATCCGACAGACGAAGCAGAGTCCCTGGGCGGCTTTGGTGCAGAGCTTGCCTCCGAAACAGCCGAGCGAGCCCTCAAGAGCTTCAGAGAGGCCATGGAGGTCGATTGGGATCTGCATGCGGTGGTCAGAGGCTGCATAACCTCCTCCTCCGCCGCTGCCGCCGCGTCATCGGTGAGGGAGCATCGCCTTGAACCCGCTTCCTGCGCTCCCTTCTCCGCAGTGGAAGGTTCAGATTCGGTGCCCTTCGAGACCAGGAAAGGCGTCTTTCTGGAGGAGCTCCACGAGCTTTACAAGCCCTTCTTGCCCCCATATGAACCTCTGCTCTCGCATCGCAACAACCCCGTCTCATCTCCTCTTGCAGTTGAAGGCGCGAAGGGCTCCTCGAGTGCTAATCTGATGCAAAAGAGGCCATTTCAGAGTGCTTCTGCAATTGCTCCTCCGCCTCCGTTCAAAGCAAGCTCTCACGCTCCCAGATCCAAGAAAAGGTACCATCTTTTTCCCCCTGTTTCTTCCAAAAATCTCCTGTTTCGTTGCGGTGACTAACTCAAGAAGGCAAAACAGGAAGAGCCAGATGAAGGTGGTTCGTCAAGTTCCTGCAGAGAAAGTCTCTTCGGACGAGTGGGCTTGGCGGAAATACGGTCAAAAACCCATCAAAGGCTCTCCATATCCAAGGTACTTAAGGAGATTGAATCTTTCCGTTTCCAGAATGCTTGCGCAACAAACTGAGATTTTTTCTTGACGAAAATCCTATTCTTAATGGAATTTTATGATTTCTGAAACAGGAGCTATTACAGATGCAGTAGCTCCAAGGGGTGCTTGGCCCGGAAGCAAGTAGAGCGGAACAGATCCGACCCGGAAATCTTCATAGTCACCTACACGTCGGAGCACAACCATCCTGCACCAACGCACCGGAGCTCACTCGCCGGCTCTACGCGCCCCAAGACCTTGACGCCCGAAACCGAGGTCAGCGTTGACTCCGCTGCAACTGCGACTACAAACCCAGTAACTTCAGCCGAAGAAGAGGCGGTGCTTGCTCCACAAAGCACCAGCAGTGAAAGCGGAGAAGAGAAGGAAGACAGTCAAAGCAGTGGCATGCTGGACAACGACGGAGAAGACGAGTCTGGGTCGTCTGGTGTGGCTGTCAGCGACGATTTCTTCGCGGGTCTGGAGGGACTATTAGGTTCTCACGATGGAGATTCATTTCCGGATCTGTCTCAGTCATGGTTTGGCTTTTCTTGGTCAGCCGGCGATGCAGTCACTGCCGGCGGCCGTAGCTGACCTGCAAGAAGTCTCTTGTTCTCTATTTTAATCTTTTTTTTTTGTTCTTGTCGTGCTCTGTAGAGAAAAGCTGAGTGCTGAACTGTGATGTAGGAAACTTGCTCTGTTTTGTAAAATGATTTCATTAGGCTTGAAGGGAGAAGTTGTCTTCAGTAATCGATTTGCTGCTTCTGTTCAACAAGAACTGGCACAAATTATTAGCGCATATAATCCGATTCCTGAGTCGCCTGTTCTTCGAAAGTTCACGGAATTTTGTTCGCGCAATACACGCGTAAACGACTCTTTCGGGTTGCTCTTCAAATTCATCGAAATTAGACCTCGAGTTCATGTTTCGTGGGCATCTAATTGATCGACTTGCCAAAGTTTCTGCATAGAATATAATCACGTATGGTTGTAAATGGGAAGAAAGTTCTCGATGCTTAGCGCTAATTGATGGCGTTTCAGGCCAATTATGTCTAAGCGCGTTAGTCAAATGACTCCACCGGGCCGGTTCGGCCCCTCCCCAGTAAGAAGTCAACGATCCATCCCACGGTCAAAGCAACAAGCCTCGCTCGTGTGCCTCACGCCCCTTCCTCGAGGCTTATTGTTGCGCGCTCCCTCTGCGCATTGAGTACCGACGTGACGAAACAACGGTATTCCAATCCAACGGGCGAGATGAATTGAGTAATTTCGGTCCTCAACCGACGCGCGTCCGATCTGCCACGTCACATCACTCCTTCTAGATAAAGCACCTTGAGTCCTCTACTTTTTGTTTTTTTTGGGTCGGAGAGTCCTCTATTTTAACCGCTTTATTCCGGTTTTTTACGCCCCGGCCCACTCTCGTCCATCATGCTGATTCTCCACGCGCCGCTTTCTTTGATAAAGCCACTCCGGTTCTTCACTTTTGCGCACTCTACCGTGTCGCTGAGCCAACGCCCTCACCCGACGGTAATTAAGTTCTCTCGAAGATTCGCGTCCATGGCGGATTCCAGCGCCTCCAATGGCGACACCTCGCCGGAGCACGTCTCCGGAGAGTGGCATTCGGTGCCTGAGCTACGGCTCCGGGACCATCGCTTCACCGTTCCCCTCGATTATTCGGCAGATCGGAACATCTCGCAGAAGATCTCGGTCTTCGCTCGCGAAGTCGTTGCGGGTAATTCCGTTTACGAAGTCAGTTCTTACTGTTAAATTGCTGCAAACTTTGTTTCCTGAATCCAAGGCTTAGATTGTTTAGGAATGGGATTTGATTCTTATTCACAAATCACGTGGTAGTTCTCGTTGCTGGAATTGATAGATTCAACTTGTCAAAGTCTTCTCGGGCTTGGACCACACTGATGAATTTTTGTTTCTTCGTTTTATTTTAGTTGATTCAATAAGCGAATCTCGTTGAAGGTCCATTTACATTCCTTTAATGGGTTTATTTCACCAATTCGAAGCTTACTCATAAGTCGACATCTTTTGACCTAACCAGTGTATAAAAGCCTTCTCTTGTCTTTACATTGTGGGGTGTCTCACACCTGTGATTTTTGACTGTTAAAAGCATCCTATGCATCGGCGTACTAGTGTGACGACGAGGACAGCGACAACACGACACTTCCAGAGAAAAAAGGAGAAAAAAATAAAACATCCTTAGCCACTAGGTCTGTTCGAACTGAGCGAGGTCGATGCAAATGTATGGACGTCCAAGGGAAGTTCCACGCCCTGTAGTGATGAATACTGTTCATGCCTCCACTATGTTGGAAGTGCAGGACAGCGATCGATTGTCTCCAATATATGAGAAAGTATTCAATTTTGTGGTGGAGCCACTTAATTGAGATATGGCGATTCTTCATTTTCGTGGGATGTTCCTAGAAAGTAGTTTGAACAGAATTTGGATTGTTTAAATAGCGCGCGTTTGTACTATGACCTGCTGTACCGGTTTCTCAACCATGGAGCTGTCATGTGTATTCATCTTTAAAACGACGGGAACATTGCCAACTTAAAAAAAAAAATTGTCTGTTTAGAAAGATTTCCTATTTTCCGGCAATTTCTGCTTTCGCAGTTGAGTACACAATGCACAAATGTATTGGGTTTTTCTCTTTAAGCTCCTTAGAAGCACACTCAATGCTAATGCTTCATTTAAGAAATTATTTTTCTCACATCGGTGGATTCGTATGAAGAGAGAAGCATCCCACTAATTCAAAGTACAGTAATTTTTCGTTGTATTTATTGGCCTAAACAATCTTTTAACTACATCTGTTTGACCTGTTTCTACCATTATAATTTTGTTTGCTTCAGTTGGGAAAGAAGAGCAACAACTGCCATACTTGTTGTATCTACAAGGCGGACCTGGTTTTGAGTCCCCAAGACCCACTGAATCCAGCGGATGGCTACACAGAGCGTGTGAAGAATTTCGTGTAATCTTGATGGATCAGGCATGATGTTGCAGGCATTACCTAGAAAATTAGTCAGTGAAATTTAGTCTCAGAGTCAATATTTCCTTGCTCAATCTCATAAATGTTGTTGAACTGCAGCGCGGGACAGGCTTATCTACTCCACTGACTGTTTCATCGATGTTGCAAATAAAATCTGCAGAGAACCTGGCTAATTATTTGATAAATTTTCGGGCGGATAATATTGTGAATGATGCTGAGTTTATTCGTGTGCGTCTTGTTCCTGAAGCTGGACCTTGGACAATTCTGGGTCAGGTATATCTGTTTTTCAGTCAACTGCTCTAGACTTTAGCGCATCAAGCATTCAGTGACAAGAATTTCAGTTTCTGAATTGCTGAGATGCTCGCACTTACTCTTAGTTAACAACAAGATGTAATTAGTTCTTCCATTTGTTTCCCTCTGTTCTCTCCTCCCGTACTTTGGTGTCATGATTAATTTTAGCAACACTCTTTACCCATTTTGCAGAGTTTCGGCGGTTTTTGTGCAGTAACTTATTTAAGTTTTGCTCCTCAAGGACTCAAACAAGTTCTTATAACTGGTGGAATCCCACCCATTGCAAATGGATGCACTGCAGATGCTGTATATAAAGCAAGCTCAGAGCAGGTTACTCTTCAAAGTGAGAAGTACTACAAGAGGTTTCCTCAGGATGCAGAAGTTGTTCGTGAAGTTGTAAAGTATTTGGCAGAATCTGAAGGTGGTGGGGTGAGGCATCGAGTAGATTAACGGAACTCTGGTGCTGTTAATGTTTGTGCTAAATTTCTCTTGTTTCTATTGAATTGCAGGTGATTCTTCCTTCTGGTGGCATCTTAACACCCAGGGGTTTGCAAACTCTCGGTTTTTCTGGCTTAGGATTCAGTGGTAGCTTTGAGCGATTGCACTACATGTAAGAGGATATATTTTCAAGTTCTAAACACGTATGCTTTGCAAAAAGGAAAGTATGTTCTGATTATATGACCATCCTTTCTTGTGATCTTGAACACAGGCTTGAGAGGGTTTGGGATCCTATTTTAGTACCTGGGGAATCAAAGCAAATCAGCTACTTCTTCTTGAAAACTGTAAGATCTAATGACTTGTGACTACGTGATTTGTAGGTTGGTTACAATACAAATAAAAATCAACCTTAGTCATTCGATGTGTGCAGTTTGAGAATTTGTTGGGTTTAGATACAAATCCTCTTTTTGCTCTTCTACATGAGCCCATATACTGTCAGGTAAACATCCTCACCCCTTTCCATATTGATTATGATTGAAGCTTGCCAGTTTCTGCTTGCCTGACCAATTTTTATATGACTGTGGTGAAGTTACATTAGTCATTGAATGAGGTAATTTAGCGCAAGGAAGAATTGCCACAAGCATTTGATGCATTTGACTGATTGCTTCATTTATGTATAGGGTGCTTCATCAGAGTGGTCTGCTCATAGATTGATAGGTGAAGATGAAAGCAAGTTTGATGCCATAAAGGCGGCAAAAGAAGGTCGTCCTGTTCTTTTTACAGGAGAGGTGGGAGGAAGCTTTGTAATACTGCAATTAATGGGTCACATATATATATTTGCCCCTTGTGTTGGGATTCATGACTTACTTTCCCACATTTGATTGTTAAGATGGATTGTTTCTATGCTCCAGATGATTTTCCCATGGATGTTTGACGAAATTCATGTCCTAAAGCCATTCAAAGAAGCTGCTCAGATATTGGCAGAGAAGAAGGATTGGCCTCCACTTTACGATGTCATTGCTCTCGCCAATAACAAGGTGCTTGGAAAACAATTGGCTTCCAATACAAATTGATTCTGGTTATCAGCCGACTTATTCGTCTTTGTTGACAGGTACCTGTAGCAGCCGCAGTCTATTACGAAGATATGTTTGTCAATTTCAAGTTGTCGATGGAGACAGCTTCTCAAATAGCTGGTATCAGACTATGGGTAACCAACGAATACATGCATTCTGGTCTACGCGATGGGGGTGGTCGGGTTCTGGAACACCTGATGGCCATGTTGAATGGAAAGAAGCCTTTGTTCTAATCTCCGCGGGTCGTTTAGTTTTCTCGTCAAGCTCTTCCATCTGAGTATATTCCTCTCTACGGGAATAACAAGTCGGATCACTGATTAAAGAAAGCTTTCTGTTTCGTCTTACCGTACTTGTGGATATTCGGCTTCTGCCATATCCATAAGTCAAATGATTTAATTCTAAACGCTTTAAGGACTTGAATGCTGGGCTACCCCGTACCAGATTATCAGTTCATCGACGTTTGAAATGTCATTGTTTGGTGAGCAGCGTTTGATCAAAACCCGGATTTAGTACGTCCCGAGCGGCGCATGTGTCTTTTGACTCTTGCGTGGCTCGAACACCGGAAAAGTCAAAAAGGGTTTGGACCAACGTTTCACCTGGTGGAGGTGTCGTGCTTCATAATCTATACAGAACAATACGTCAGTAAACATGATAGAGAAAGAGGGAAGCATGCGCAGGCGGTGAACACATTGCCTACACGTTCCGCCTTCCCTTGATTTGCAAAGGTTAGTTGAACAGAAACAGGTGGATGTTTTGGTGGCTTTTACCTCACCATTTCTAGGGAATTCATATCGGGGTGAGATTATGAAAATAGGCCTAAGGCATTTTTGACACCATGATCTTTATAAAAATTAGGGGCGAGCAATTTCATTATCAGTATGTGGAATCTGAAAATTACCAATCAGAATCGGTTCTCTAATTTTTGAAACCTAGAATCTACATATCACAGATTTTAGGATCGGTTTCAAGGTCTACTTAGGGACTATCTATTTTTTTAATTGAACAATTACAGTAAATCATCATATTTAATGATCACATTTACTTCTATAATCTACCGACCACAACTTATACTTAGACACACGAAGAATATGAAACATTAACAAAGTAAAAGTCTTAACTATTGATATCGTTAGAAATGGAAGCTCGGACTAGTGGTTCCATATCATACACTCATCATCGAACACCATGGAATACCGCCGGATCGCATGAAGACATATAACAAGAAGAAGACAAAGGCTTGTTCCGGGTTCTATGGAACCTATCCATCGGAATCGGTTCTCCGGTTTCACAAAACCGAAACCTACCATGCATGTCTTAGAATCTGAAATCGGATCGGTTCCATCGATCTATTTCTCTAATTTCCTGTTACGCCTTGAAATCATGCTCACCCCCTAATAGAAATTATTTATACCATGTACGGACCTTTTATCATGTTCTATAAAATTTTAGTAAGTCAGGAAACTTAATTGTATATATGGTTTTTTTTTAATAAAGTCGAACTCCCGTTAACTACTTTTACTTGCAGATGCACGTTAGGTACACATTTGAGAAGGAAAAAAAAAAAATCTTTTTCACGAGATGTATGAAGTACACCCAAACCAACTTGTTTTAAGTTAAATTGACATGCAGATTGTGTATTAAACAATGAAGAAAAAGACTGAAGGAGTTCCATATGTTCCAACTTCTCCACCTTCCATGACCATTTTCAGACCAATATCTTTTGAAATTCCTGTCCCTTGGCCCGATCTGAAATCTCCATAATGGAACGACAAGAAGCTGCTCTTCCTCCACCTTTGCGACAGATCCCGTTGCCGCCGCCGCTACCTCAAAACCCTCCCTACCTTGTCGCCGATTCCTCATCGCACCCACCTCCTATAGACCACCAACTCCTGGCCGACATAAACAATTTGGTTAGTCTTGCTTCTGGTATTACTAGTGCTGGGTTCAATGAACGAAATACCCTTCGTGGGGACGCCGCCCGCCATGAAGCTTCTTTAGTGATGTCTGAGTATGCAACGGCAGCCATGGAAGAGATCACAGAGAGGACATTGGAGAAGCGATCTAAGGCTGCCACGAGCAGTAGAACTCGAAAGGCGGCGAGCCCGAGGTTTGAGTTCCAAACGAGGACCGAGGACGACGTCCTCGACGATGGCTATCGTTGGAGGAAATACGGGCAGAAAGCTGTCAAGAACAGCACACACCCCAGGTCCGTATTCGCGTTGGCTAGACAATATTCATGTGCAAATCCATACGCAGTTTCTTAGTTTTATGTTTTTGGGAGGGCCCGGCGAAGACAAAGGCTCAGCTTATTTCACAAAAAATGAATAATTTGGATGATATTTTTCTAGAAACAATAGTTTGTATCACTTTATATAATTAGTCAACGGAGCTTGTTTTCATCGTCGACAACAAATACATGCCTAGTCGTTTTTGTAGATGATAAAAATATTTTCCGTTCATTCATTTTTATAAGCAATATAAGTGATCGTTTTTAGTAATATATTTTTCAAATCATTCATTTTCTCGAAACAAACGGAGCCAAAATGAGGAAAAATTGATCTTGGTTTGGTTTTTTCCTTCATGTGGCTTAATATTTCCCCTGTAGAGAAGCCAATGGTGAGCATATTATTTCATGAAGATTCTCATGCGTCGAGAATTATATTTGAGCTGTCTTTCTCTTGGGTCACGAGTCATTATAGCTGCATAAGCACAAAATATTGACGGGAAATATAAAGCGTACAGGTTTGAACATCAATAGTTATGCGCAGAAAGGCAATTTTGAATCCGTCATCAATTATGTTTATGGAGATAGATCATCCACGGTGTAAAGGACACATCACATGATAAGCAATCGTGAGGAAAAATTATGCAAAAAGTCCTAAATCTATTGCTCTTTTGCCAAT
Organism: Rhodamnia argentea; assembly: GCF_020921035.1. NCBI lineage: Eukaryota > Viridiplantae > Streptophyta > Magnoliopsida > Myrtales > Myrtaceae > Rhodamnia > Rhodamnia argentea. The sequence continues at coordinate 6,251,089 of NC_063158.1, forward strand.
TTAGTCCAAAATCTTTTGATTTTGTCACTTGAGTACGAAACATTTTCATAGTTTGTCAATGGAGTCCATCTGATCAATTTTAATCGAAAATTGATGACATGGATGCCGGCCTCCTACGTGGCACGACCGGCATCGACATGGACAATTTTCAATAACATTTTAGTATTTTTTTCAATTTTTTTATTATATGTTTTTCTATTTTCCTTCCTTACTTTTTTTTCTTTTTGCCTTTTTCCCTCTGTGGCCCTCGATGGCCGACGGAGGGAAAAAGAAAAGAGAAAAAAAAAAGTAAAGAAGGATAACATAAAACAAATATTGAAATATAAAATTTGAAAAAATATTAGAATATTATTAAAAATTATCAATGTCAATCTTGGCCGTCCGGCTTGCCCCATAGGAGGGCCAAGATCCACGTCGGCGATTTCACCGTGAATTGATTAGATTGATTCAATTGGCAAATCGTGAGTATGTTATGACTCGATTAACAAAATTAAAAATGTTTCAGACTAGATTGATCAAAGTGCAATAAATTTAGGATCTTTTGGATAATTTCCCTGCAATTGTGGTAGGTTTGTTGATGTCACTATAAGAGAATGGGTCTACGGCAACCGGGAAGAATCTTGGTCTCGAAAAGGACTTTTGGCGACCAGGTACGAATTGGTTGCCAAAATGAATGTCCAGCGACCAAATTGATCATCTAACTTAAGTTCTGGATATAGACGGTTGTGGAGTATACAGGCACACCTCGTATAGATCACCTACAAGAGTAAAATCCAGCAAATGTACGTGTCATATCTGAAACAAACTTCGTGCAAATTTAATTTGCTTCTAGTGATCAACAATGGCATTTGAGCGATCAATGATGTGATGCACGCATTGAGATTGTCCTCCTTCGTGTCTTGACAATGTACATTATTGTCCCATGCATGTGCTGATCTAATGTGATTGGTACTGTGTAACATGGTGCAAAAGGAGCTATTATCGCTGCGCGCACACCACGTGCAACGTGAAGAAACAAGTGCAAAGGTTGTCCGAGGACACGGGCATCGTCGTGACAACTTACGAAGGCGTTCACAACCATCCCTCCGAGAAGATAATGGAAACCCTATCTCCACTGCTGAGGCAGATTCAATTACTCTCCGGGTTTTCCCCTGACAAGTAATGACCCCGATTCAGTTGTTGGGCAATTTCTTAGATAATTCGTACGCATACATGTGCTCCTTGGGCCGTGTTTGTTTGGAGAAAAACTTCACGTTAAAAGAGAATCCTTGTCAGAAATCATTTTTCAAGAAAATGATTATTTTTCATTTATTTGATGATATGGGACCGACAACATTTTCTAGCGTTTGAATCTTATTTAGAAAGTGATTTCAATCTCCTTACTTTATCTCAGGCAAAGAAAATATCAAATTTTAAAATAATGTTATTTATTTCTTTTTATTCCATTTCTTGTTGTCTTTTCTTTTTCCTTCTTCATCCATTGCGACAGGCCGGTGGTGGCCACGGATGAGCTCGAGCTCGCCGAGATCTAGTGACCTCAAGGATCGCCAGCCTCGGGCAAGCTCAAGGCTTGCCGGGATCCGATGAGCCTCGAGCTTGCCGGGCTCTAGCGACCTTGAAGCTCGCCGCTCTCGGCCGACCTCAAGCTCGGCCATCACCGAAGCCCAAGGCTGGTAGAGGGAGAAGAAAAAAGAAAAAGAAAGAAAAGAAAAAACCAAGAAAATTTTAAAAATTTGAGGTACAATTCAAAAAAGGGTTTTCAACTCTTTAGATTTAGAAATTCATTTTTCTAATTTTACGCATGAATAAAGTGTTTTTTTGTTGACTAGATCATTTTCGGCGAACCAAACGTGTGAAAATCCGAAAAACGCCGAACTACGATTGACATCACATTACGAGATTCCCATCCGAGCGCATCATCGCCGACGAAGTGAGATTAAAACCCACAATCTCCGCGTCTCGCTCCTTAAATCAATCGAATAAACAGCCGCCGTTTGTCCTAAGATCTGTTTACACGGGAATTCCCACGACCCCAGCACACGCGTAACCTCACCACGTGTCGCCGCGTCACCGGCTACCCGTCACCACAACCGCATTGTGGCAAGTGAACATCACACGTGTCGCGGCCCGCTCTTGCTCTTGTATATAAAATGCAGAGCCTCTGATCTCTTCTGGATCGAAACCACATTTACTTTAACCCGTCCCTTCTCTCCTGATTCGGACCGATCACAGTTCGAGAAGCGAGACATGTCGGAGTGGCTGGAGAAGGCGAAGAACTTCTTGGCCGAGAAGGTGGCCAACGTCCCGATGCCGGAGCCTTCCGTCACCGACGTCGATCTCAAGCACGTCTCCCGCGAGTGCGTCGAGTACAACGCCAAGGTCTCCGTCAAGAACCCCTACGGCCACTCCCTCCCCATCTGCGAGATCATTTACTCTCTCAAAAGCGCCGGCAGGTAAAATCACGCGGTGGTTTCAGGAATCGGGGTTCCGCGCGTGCGGTCCCCGCTCGATTTCTCGTGTTTGGATTTCGATTGTTGAATGAAATTTTGTCTGAATTGGCGTGTGGGCGGGGGTTGAATCAGGGAGATAGCTTCGGGGAAGATACCGGATCCGGGGTCGCTGAAGGCGAGCGACACGACGATGCTGGACGTGCCGGTGAAGACGCCGTACAGCATACTGGTGAGCCTGGCGAGGGACATCGGGCCGGATTGGGACATCGACTACCAGCTCGACATCGGCCTCGTCATCGATCTCCCCGTGATTGGGAACATCACCATCCCCGTCTCTACCAAGGGCGAGATCAAGCTCCCCACGCTTTCCGACATCTTCTGATGCGAGTGTATGATGAATACCAGGAAGAAGAATAAAAAGTTGGCCTTTTCCTTTCTGATTTCTTCCCCTTTCCGTAGTTGCGTTTCTTTATTGCTGTCGAATATATGATATGTTATGTTGGGTTTTTTTGCCCTTTTGTAGATAGATACTGTAAGATCTTGTGTGTTAAAAAAGTCCTAAACTTTTAAATCAAAGCACCAATTTATGTTTAAATATTTTAATAGTCACCACTTTTTTAACTATTTCTTGACAGGTTTCGCATCATTGTGTGTATCGCGATATTAATCATGTATAATGTCAAAAATCTAATTATAACACGTGACCCATGTCATAGTACTTTTAAAACTTATCATATTCGAATAAAAATTGATTATATCATATATATTGAGATACCTTTTCTTTTCAAATTAGACCTTTCAATTAGAATATATTCTCGAAATAGAGAGACAAGACATTCTTAATAATTGAAGACATAATCTCTTAAAATATTAGGAAACAAAATGATTCAATTTCAGATCCAAAGATTGTATTTCTTGATCCAGCTATCAAAGGCATTCTGGAGCATCCTCTCACATGTATGTTTTAGATTAGATATGATAATAATGTCATATATGGCAGATGAGTTGGACTATGTAGGGCATAATATCCTAAAAAAAGCTCAAACTTTAATTTTTGTCCCGCAAAAAACCCTTAACTTTAGGGGTGCGTTTAGCAAAAAAATGAGCAAAATGCTTTGCTTATATCGTTTAAAAAATATATACATATAAAAAAAAGAATAGACTAGGCATAATATGGAGATAAAAAATATTTCCGTTCATTTATTTTCATAAGCGTAATAAGCGATTATTTTTTGAAAAATATTTTTCAGCTCACTTATTTTCTATGAAACGAACGCACCTTAGGTCTTGTCCCAGCTCTACCTTTTTTTTTGGTGTCCCTTGAAAAACTCTCAACTTCAGGTATTGTCCTAATTTTACTCAAACTTTTATAATCTCACAAAAACTCACAAATTTTTACTCGAGTCACAAATCTGCCCTTATTAACTCTCTTTCCAAAATTTCTTGTGAACAATGGAGAAACGGGAAACTCATAAGCATGAGCTATTTGAGTGTCTCAAGCACGAGTTCTCCGATTGCGAGAGACGAAACATTTCCAAGCATGAGATATTGAAGACCGAGCATAGAATCACTAAGGGGGGCTTCAACGGAGGGTTAATGAAGGCAGATTAAGGACTCAAGTAAAAGTTTATGATCTTTTTTATGAGACAAAAAATTAGAGTAAAATTGAAACTCGATCTAAAGCTAGATTTTTTTTATGAGACAAAAAATTTAAGGTAGAATTGGGATGGAACATAAAGTTGAGGGTTTTTATTGGACAAAAAAAGTTTATGGTACAATTGAGACTGCACTTAAAGTTGGAGATTTTTAATGGAATAAAAGTTAGAAACAAGACAAAAGTTAAAGTGAGAGATTTTATTAGGGTATTAGGCCGAATACGTAGAGGGACCTCGATAGAAAACACTTTATCTTGACAAAGTGTTAGCCTCTGTTTTTCACAAAAAAGAATAGCTTGAAAAATATTTTCCTAAATTTTATTATTTGTATCGTTTAAAAAAAAAATTCAGTGATTTTTTTGTGAGAGATACAAACAATAATTTTTTTATTTTAAATTATTTATTCTCTGCGAAACAAACACACCAGCACCCAACTCCCTCGCTTTGATTCTAAAATGGCTCGATAAGGCTGGGCTGGGCTGGGCTTGGACATTATTTTGGGCCCATTTGGCTTGGGTGGGCCGGTTGTCTTGACGGACGTTATCTTTGATTTATATTATGTATTGATGTCATCGTCGTGGCGTGGGGATGTAGCTCAGATGGTAGAGCGCTCGCTTAGCATGCGAGAGGTACGGGGATCGATACCCCGCATCTCCACTACTCTATTTCTTCTATCCTTTTTACGCCTCAGCTCTTATGGTTTACGGTCTTTCTCGTGGGTATTCTTTTTTTTTTTTTTCGAGGAATTGTATACTAACTTGGCCGCCAATTTATAAGAACCAGAGAAAGAGAGAGGGACGAACCAGGTAGCCGGTCATCCTATCTTTCTCCAGTCAGCGATTCTAGAAACCCGACCGAAACATCCAAAAGTCAACCGCTGCATGTTGAAAAGTCAACACCTGGTTCGTACTTCAAACTCCCGAAGCCAAGTTTTTTCAAAATGCGTCGGCTGCTCCTCCTCCCCACCCACCTCTTTTTCTATCTCCTCTAAAAGAATTTCCCTATCAAGTCTTTAACCTTTCGTCTCTGAGCGACACAAACTAGAAGAGTTATGGCCGAGCAGCACGGCGATCGATCTCATCCCTCTAGGATCGATGAAGAAAGGGCCGCCATGCCGGGCTTATCGCCGAAGTCCCTCCCGAGGCGGCGGAGAATCAAGTGGCTTGGTATCTCCATCGCATGCGTCTTGTTCGTGGTAGTCGTGATTGGCGTGCTCGCCCTCACCGTCTTCCGATTCCGGGACCCCGAACTCGAGCTGGAATCGATAGCCATAACCAACGTAAGCCTCTTCTCTCAAGCGCCGATAACCTCGTCCTCGTCCTCGGCTTCCGTGAACCTGACCCTCAGGGAAGAGATCAGGGTGAGAAACCAGAACTGGGGCTCCTTCAAGATCGACGACAGCGTCACTGTCTTGACGTTTCGAGGAGCTCGAATCTACAAGGGGGAGATAGCGAACCCCGATACTAGAGTGAAGAAGCGGAGCTCGAGAAGGGAAGCGGTGGCGATTGAAGCGGAGCTGATCAACGGCACGAGCTACGGTACTAATAACAGCTCGGAGGTTCTGGAGATAGGGACCTACGCTTACGTGTCCGGGAAGGTGAACTTGCTGAGCGGGATCAAGAGACGGAGGTCCGGGAGCCTGAACTGCACGGTGAGCCTCAGCTTAGCGACGCAGGCGGTTCAGAACTTCAGCTGTCGCTAGAGCATCGCCGTCGTCGATCCTTCGGACTCTGATGTGGTCGTGGGCTCGAGGCCCATCAACCATGCCTTGGGAAAAGCCAAATATTGCTCGTGGGCTAGAGCCCAAAAGCTTCCCCGAGTGGCCACTTCATCATCGTCGTCGTCGTCGTCATCGGCCATCGCTTGCGTTGCTCGTCCTCAATTCAATTCGGCATCGCCAAGAATTAAATGCCCGTCTCTGTTCCTGAACCTAAAATTATTAAATGCACCAGCTGAATCGTCACCCAATCTACTTCCCCTTCCTCTCTCCTTCCTAACTCCTCCCCTCTTATGGATCCCCCTCTCTCCCCCTCCACCCTCCTCCTCCATGTCCGCCGCCACCGCCCTGCCCCCGCCTCCCCCCCCGCCTCCCTCTGCCGCCAGCTACCTCACCAACCTCGGTCTCGGCTACGCCATCGCCATCGCCCTCGGCTTCCTCGTCCTCCTCTCCTCCGTCCTCCTCGCCTCCTACCTCTGCTGCCGCTCCTCCTCCCGCCGCCGCCTCCTCCTCCTCCGCCAACAGCCCGCCGGCCCGGCCCCGCCCGGCAACCCGGTCTCCGACGGCATCATCCTCCCCCGCATCATCTTCGTGGCCGAGGACGACAACGAGGAGAGCGAGGCGGATCAGAGCGTGGCGGTGGGGCTCGACCCCAGCGTCATCAATTCGTACCCCAAGTTCGCTTTCTCTAGGGAGGCCGGTGGCGTCGGCGGCAGCACGACGTGCTCGATCTGCTTGTGCGAGTACAAGGATTCGGAGATGTTGAGGATGATGCCCGAGTGCCGCCACTTCTTCCACCTGCTCTGCCTCGACGCCTGGTTGAAGCTCAACGGGTCGTGCCCTGTCTGCCGGAACTCCCCCCTTCCCACTCCTCTCTCCACGCCCCTCTCCGAGGTCGTACCGCTCTCTCAGTACGGCGAAGACCGCCGTAGACGGCGCTGATTATTCCTTTCTTCCTTCTCCTTTTTTTCTTCGGGGTGGTTTGGTTGGTGGGTTTTTGGTTTCTGCGAGTGTTCTTGGTGGGAGTGTAAATTCTACAACAAACGAGGTCGAGGGATTGTATTGTGGGGATTCTCGTTCTCTCGTTTCACTGAATTCGTCATTTTGATTGGTGATAGTTCTTTAGAGTGAAGAAGAGACACAAAAGTTCGGAATTTTGACATGTTTTCTCTGGTAGCAGTTCACTGTTAGATTGAATTTTCAATTTTTTTCGTCTGCTGGGCTTGTAATTCAGCTGAGAAGCTGACGATCTTTCCATTTTTCTGGGTAATTCGGAGCTTCCACTGATCGGACCAATTTGTTTCCGTCAACGCTTTCCGCAATCTTCGCAATCCCGTCGCCTCCATCTTTGGCTACCCAGACTTTGGGCTTACACGAGATTTGTATATTCATGTGTAATCCAATGTTGAAGGGTTCGATTCAATCCGGAAATCCGAACTCTCCCAGTTGAGATATTTCCATTTTTTTTTTTTTTGGGCAAAGAAAGTCAAAGTCATCCAACGCTTCTCGACCACTTTTCCAATCCGACGACTTATGGCCCTGAATTCCGAGATGGCATCGCTTCAAACGCACTCTCCACCTTCCAACTAGTGGATTGAATACTATTAGCGACCACTAGACCTTGCTTAGGACGCTCAACGCCTGCATGCGGTTCAGGGAACAGCTCATCGTGATCCGACAGTGCTTAAGATTTGAATTGACCGACTAACTAAAGATTTAGCTTTTAGCTTCTCGGATCCAACAAAGTATCCCATGCCCACTTCCAGATTCGCCGTCCAGATCACGAGGGAGAAGGAAAAATGAAAACTTGACGACTGTAGATGCTTCTCGTCCTCGTTCTTAAGGTTATGTTCTGTCCCACGAGCCTGCTTTTGCGTTTTCGATGCTTCTATGCCGGCCTGGAATCCAGCAAACTGCAGTAAAAAAAGTCACGAGATTGACACATGGGCACGCTTCGTTGTGTACACGGTCGTAATTAATTATGCACATCGATGTGACTGGATGAAAGTGCCTGGATCCGAGGACCCGAGGTTGTAAAATATTTGGAGGGGCATATCCCAAACTAATCCAGGTCTCTCTTGAGTGCTGAATCTCGGAGCTCTTGCTGACCCTTATAATCAAATAGTTCTACTGCAAGTTAAGGAAATAGGTTAAGGAGATATAAAATTCGGGGACTGCGTTGGCAAAAGTATTCAAATCACTCCCACTTCTCAAGCTCTCAGCTTTGGTTTCTGAGCGACCACCCAAGCTTTGACTCCAGTATCAACCCGTCTCTGCTCCTGGCCAGAGCCTCAAGTGTCAAGATACAGGTACTTTCAACAAGTCTATTTCCCATTATCATGGTCCGTTTGGTTGTTTATGCGCCGGATATGGTGATTAGCTCCGGCTAGACGGTGATCTCAGAAGGCAGTTGTCTTGAGCACAAGAAGTGAAAAATGCGGAAACCGAATGTTCTTGGCAAGTTAGGGACCTGGAGGGCTATCCCTAATTTCTTTCTTGTTTTGGGCTGCTTCGGCTTTCTCATCTATGTCGCCACTTTGTTCAACTTCTACTCTCTTAGATCTCTTCATATTCCCAATACCTTTTGCAATAGCATCAATCAAGACAGAGCTGGGACTCAGGTTAGAGCAACCATCGAAGCGGTTATTCGCAAAATCCAGGATGAAATCAGCACGGTAGCATATATGTCCGCCAACACGTCGTTGTCGGAGTTCACGTCGCGATACAGCCACTTTCTTGTGGATATCCTGGGGCTTATTGAGTCGGTGGACGCCTCATTGCCATTGGATCAGGGGACTGGCGAAATCGGGACTGTCCATCCTCTGGCAAAGCCGAAGGAGCGATCTGATGAGCCGGTCGATTACTTCCTCATCGAAGAGATACGCAAGTACGTGAAGATTAAGCCCAACAGGTTGGGGAAACAGAACTTTATGGGAGCAAATGGGACTTTCACCAGCATTGGCCATGCTTGCTTTGCCATGAAGAAGGATTTGGAGGAGTACATGGACTATGATGTTGGTGAGATCTGCAACGATGATTGGAAACTAGCTCAGAGGCTCATGGTCCACGGGTGCGACCTGCTCCCCAGGAGGAGGTGCTTCTCGAGGGCGCCGCAGCTGTACCACAAGCCGTTCCCCATCAACGAGTCCATATGGAAGCTGCCGGACAATCGCAACGTTCGTTGGGGCGGGTATCGGTGCAAAAACTTCACTTGTTTGGCGAGGAATTCTACTGGCAAAGGATTCTTCAAATGCTCGGACTGCTTCAATCTCACCAGTCATGAAACGCCCAGATGGGTTACACCCATTTACTTCGATCCGATTACCAATCTCACTACAGATTTTGTCATACCTGAAGTGCTTGCAATCAAGCCTGGAGAGATCAGAATTGGATTGGATTTCAGTGTCGGGACCGGGACTTTTGCTGCTAGGATGAAGGAGTTCAATGCCACTATCATCACGGCGACCATAAATCTCGGCGCACCTTTCAATGAGATGATCGCTCTGCGCGGTTTCGTGCCTCTTTACTTGACAGTAAATCAGCGGCTTCCGTTCTTCGACAATACCCTCGATTTGATCCACACGACGAGGTTCTTGGACGGGTGGATAGACTTCATTCTTCTGGACTTTGTGTTGTATGATTGGGATCGAGTGTTGAGGCCTGGTGGCATTCTTTGGGTAGATAGCTTCTTCTGCTTGAAGGAGGATCTGGATGACTATTTGGAATCCTTCAAGATGCTGAGGTACAAGAGTCATAAATGGGTTGTGATACCAAAGTTGGATAAAGATGACAAGGAGGTATTCTTCTCTGCCGTGCTCGAAAAGCCGCCGAGGCCCTTCCGATGAATGCAAGTTCCAAACATTGCCCCGGTTCATGTATGTCCGCCTCGATCGCTTTGTTTTGTAAGGGAAGATGTGTTCGGTTTTGCAATGTTGAATATAGATAGGCCTTTGTAGCTTTTGTTCTTACACATGACATGATGAATCAATTGGCTGATCAAGGAGTTGATTTCGTTTCTTGAGTCTTGAGCCCTCTACCGGAATGCCAATACTCATCCAACGATCAATAAAATTGTACCTCCTTGCCAAGAACTTTCTTCGAGCGTTATATTTTCAGACGTTTGATTTGAAAATAACACTTCTGTGTCGGAACAATTATTCATGTCTCCATCTAATGCTTGGTTCTTGACCGAAACATCCGTAACATAAGAATCAGATTGTTCACAGAAAGAACTGAAAGTTATAGGAGAAAAGTACCCAAAGAGTTATAAACCCATCATGTTCGCATTGATATCCATTCACTTCCAAACATTTTAATTGAACCAATTCAGTCATAAACTTTTTGCATTTATATCAATTCAGCTAATCTGGCCAATTTGACTTGAAACGACCGACATAACGCCGGTCGTCTTATGTGACATGATCAATACTGATGTGAACAGATTTTATAATTTTATATTTTTTTTTCTTTTTCTTTTTCTTTTTGGCCAGCAAGGGTTGTGACACTCGCTCAGCCGAGAGGGAAAATAACAATCATTGAAAGGAAACATTTGTGATAACTTTTTGGAAAAGTACTAAAAAATCCACAAATTTAATACATTATCTCAATTCAATCATAAATCTTTAGAACCAAAAAAATTGTAAACCTATTGTAATTATGTTAATTCAATCATAAACCTTTTTTTGGTTGCCAACCGAGTCCTAAACCTTTTACATTTACGCAAATTTAGTTCATTCCGCCAACTTTGGCCCGCCAGCACTATCGGTGCTCACGTGAAAAAGAAATAAAAAATAATTCAAAAATATTAAAATATTATCACAAAAATATTTACGTCGGCGTCGGCCGGTCAAAGTTTACCAAAACGGACCGAATTAGTCAGCCAGTCATATTCGCATTGATATCAATTAAGTTTCAAACATATTAATTGAACCAATTCAGTCATAAACTTTTTACATTTATGCCAATTAATTTCATCCGGCCAATTTGATCTGAAATCACCGACATAACGGCGGCCGTTTTACGTGACATGATCGGTACGGATGTGGACAGACTTTATAATTTTATATTTTTTTTTTCTTGTTCTTTTTCATTTTGGCCGTCAAGGGCTGTGACACTCGCCCAGCCCAAAGGGAAAATAACAATCATTAAAAGGAAACAATTGTGATAACTTTTGGGAAAAGTACTAAAAAATCCATAAATTTATTACATTGGTTTCAATTCAATCATAAATCTTTAGAACAAAAAAAATCGTAAACCTATTGTAATTATGCAAATTTAATCACAAACCTTTTTTTGTTGCCAATCGAGTCTTAAACCTTTTACATTTATGCAAATTTAGTTCATCTTGCCAACTTTGGCTTGTCGGGGCTATCGGCGCTCGTGTGAAAATGAAACAAAATAAAAAATAATTCAAAAAATATTAAAATATTATTACAAAAATGTCCACGTTAGCGTCGGCCAGTCAAAGTTGACCAAAACGGACCGAATTAGTATAAATATAAAATTTTTAGAATTGAATTGAAAAAAAAATTTGAGACTGAATTTGCATAATTGCAATACGTTTAGAACATTTTTGGTAATTTCTCCTCAATGATAATCTCATATAAATATATAATTCTTAAATTATGAAAATGTCGAGGTCATACGAATCAACTAGATTATAATTTTAATTGTGACGTATATTGTAAGACCGTCACTGAAATTATTAAAATGATTATACTTGTTTTATATATAATTGCCAATCAAATTTTGCCCCCACTTAAATTCTAGACCTATTTTCTGAACAAAAAAAGAAAAAATTCTAGATCTGTCCCCGCGCACTATACGAACTTTGTCAAATGATTATAACAAAATAGCACAATACGCTTCATGAAAATCACATGATGTTTTTGTTTTTTTTTTATCAGAAATAACTTTTATTCATTAAGGCCCAACAGTTGCTCGGTCTATTTTTGAACCGGGATTGGCAACCCGACCCGATTGTTTGCTTCTCGTGGGTAGTGTAATAAGAGAAAGGCATAAACTACGTCCTAAATGGCACCGATCGATCGTTTAGTCCATTTTCAGGCTCTTCGAAAGACTCAAACTAGTCAAGGACAATTTCATACATTTCATGCATCACAATGACAAACATGTTCGGATGGATGATTTGGAATGTGAACGTATTTCAAAATTACTGCCGTGCTCTATCAATCAATCTTAACTTGTACTGCAATATGATGTCATAATTTGCATGTATTTCTGTCGGTAATAATGCATCTTAGAGTATATGTTCTAAAAAGAAAAGCCTCTTTTCATGATGATTTATTCGAATGCTATGGTTGCGATGGAATGAGGATTTTCCATGATGCGATTAGATTAGTCAACCAACACCCAATTTATTAAGAACAATTATAATATTAGGCCTTTTCACTTCAATTGCCAAGCCAAAAAAAAAAAAAAATGCTTTGAGCTTTCTGTTGTGTTAAGAGTTATTAGGGCAAAAGGACACCTTATGTATACGGTGCTCACTTTGTGTCAATATATATATTTTTTAATCATGCTAATTTTTTTGAAAATGGTTATTTCAGTGTCTACTCTAGTGAGCTTTGTCGAAAATCATATGTGGCATCTACATGGCTTGTCGGAGCATCATAATCAGAAAAAAAAAGCTAATTTTTTTAAAAAAATTCACATAATATTACAATTTTACAAATAAGTTAGAAATTTTTTTAAAAAAAATAAAAATCGTTAAAAAATAGCTAAAGAGCATGAGGACTTCAGCATTTTTATTTTGCAAAATGACAATGCAATCTCCATCACTTTTATCTGCAAAAAATCCAAATTTGCTCACTTATTTGTAGAGAAATAATAGTAAATTATAAAATAAGCTAAATAACAAAAAAAAAAAAAAAAGGGTGCAGCAGCAAGGGTCAGCGGCGATTGCCGGCCCTCGTGCAATGGCTGGTACCTTGCCGATGGCTGGCGGGGGCTCGACCTTACAGATTTGGCTAGGTCTGGGGCAATGGTCTCGGGGAATGAATTCAACCCGATCGCCGCCGAGGGCTACAGCAAGATCGGGATTGCTAATGGCAAACAGCGACTTCAACGGGTTCAACTACGGGTGGAAGATGGGAACCCTAGTGGTAGCAACGATTTCAACACCTTCAATTTTTTTTTTGCCACGTGGACCATTTTAAACAAATTTGCCATGAGGACTAATTTTGAATAAAAAATGACGCGGCGTTGAAATATTTTAACTATAAATGCCATGTATATTTTTTTGGCCGGAATCTCTCGCCATTAACACTTGGTAATTATTTTTTCTCCGATTTGATAATTAAGTGAGCCGCCGGAAAATATTGGCACCAAAATGAGTGCCGTACACAAATATTATCACTTAAGATGTCCTTCTGCTGAGTTATTAGTGTTTTTGTTTTCATCATAAAACAAGCAATTTTCCCTCTCAGAATCTGTAAAGGTTATAATAGGTGAAATTAAGCGGCTAAAGATAGGGAAACAAGGTCAGAAACATTCGGAACTGTCTTATAGTAAGAGTCCTGGTTTGATGGGTTGATGTGATGCTCGAACGAAAAATTTGGCCAATTCCTAATCCTTTCGAATGGGCTTCATGTCTGTCAATATTATCATAACACGCGGAATCTTATACCTAGTTCACGTTCTCATGACACATGGTTAATACATGTGAAAAGTGTCTTCACAACACATGGCAATTATACCAACCATTCATTTCACCAAACCTACATACCCATGAGGAAAAATCTCGTTCTTTGGTGGTTTTAACTGTCTCACTATAAATAGCCAAATTGAATCACTCATTTGAATTTTTTTAGAAGAGACTTCGCCATTGAGATTTTTGACAAGGAGGAGATCCATCTTGTGTATTCCTTCTTCAACCTTGTCGCTTCGTGGCTTTCGTGAATACATTTCATGTGGTAACCAAGAAGGGTTTAATAACAGATCAATGGAACACGTGAATAATAAATGCTCCAACCTGAGTCGTTGCTACTAGGATATCCTTCCGCAGGTTTATCTATGCAAACCTTGTTACGACTTCTCCAAGAAAATTTACTCATTTCTTTTGGAGGAGGAGACGTTCAAGAATTCTTGTTTTTGATTCAAGAACTCTTGTTCCGACATGGGCGTTAAAGAGTTCTCGACGTCCATGAAATGGAACTTCGTCAAAAGAAAATACAATTATTAAGCCAATCTATTTCCACCGCATACTAAACAATATTAAAACTAGAAAACTCAATAACTATTCGTTGTTGTTGGGAGGAGGCATCTCCTACTCCTTCCCAAACTTCTTTTGCGAGTCTGGTTCACCTGATGAATCAATAGACCCAATTTATGAAATGTTCGAAGGCATTCTTTAGCTCATCCTTTCCATTAATATGACCATCTAATAACAAACAGCCATCTCCAAAATTAACATTGAAGAGTTTCTCAAGTAATACAAGTCTAAAGAGCTGCAGAAATTATCATGGCAGACAAAACTTAAATCTTCGATCCCCTTGCTTCATGAGAAGGGAAACAGATGAAACTTAGTAGGATAGGGAGACTTATCCAGAGTTCTTGATTCAAGACAAGATGCCCACGAAATTGGTAACCTGTTGGGAAGATGCGGATCTTTCTTCAGCTATTTTTGCCTTTGATTTGCGTGTTGTATTAACTTACTGAAAGCTTTGAAAGTTTGACGCCATCGCTGACATCGGAATCCTTCCTCACCTCCATCGACATCCCTTCACAAGCATTCTTGTTCTTGGTATCCGGAATGGAGGTGCCGCCATTCTTCGTGGAACCTACCATCTCTTTTCTTCTCCTTCTTGGGCTACTCCTCCTTTTCCCGCTAACTTCTTTCTTTTCTTTCTATATTTTTTTCTCTCTCTATGTCATTATGTGAGTAATAAGAATTGTATACATACAAACCCAAAAGCCCATTAAAAAAAAAAAATGCCACGTGTCCTACTCATAAGTCACGATAAATGCTTTTTCCACGTAGATCGATCACAAAAATTAATCTATGTGGACATTAGAGGGGATAAGAGAACAAAAATTATCTTTGTGGACAGATGAAACCGTAACACCATTTTCTAGGTGAAACCAACGGAAGAAAAATGGATTTTCGCTCATGTTGATTAATTCAACTTTGCCCGCACAATTTTGACTACTGATTTTGGTACTTTTCACTAAGGCTCCTTTTTTTTCGTGGAAAATAAATAATTTCGAAAATATTTTTCAGAAAATGATCGTTTGCGTCTCTTAGGATAATTAGTAAATGAAATATCTTCGCTATCAATAACAATCTATGTTCTAAATATTTTTGTGGGTGATGAAACATTTTTCATTTACTTATTTTTGTAAGAAATAAAAGCGATTATTTCTGAAAAAATAATTTACAAGTTATTCATTTTTTGCGAAATAAACGAAGCCTAAGTATATACTGTCTTTTTTTTTGGATGGATGAATGGGCACCGTCTTAACCAAGAACATGCCGATGGTAGGAACAAACATAATAGAAGTCCAAGCTTGGTTTACGAAGGAGATTGTGGTTATTTCTTCGTCAAATACTCATCTTGTGCTAGCTCGCTTGGCTCCATGCCGTTGCAATTAGAGCCATCAATTGGGTGGGTTCAATCGAAAATAGTTCGACCCATATTAAATCATTCAACTTGTTCTGACCTATTTTTATGCTATACAATTCCAGCAACGCATACCCGACCGGACACATACCCAAGCCTATCCATATTGCTGAAACATTTCAATATTAAAATTCAGTTTAGAAACAATGATAATTTTTTAAGAAATAATATCTTACTAAAACACTATGAACAATTTTCATAATTCTTAAAAAAATTTGTGATTTTTTATATATATTTCTTTCTTTCCTTTTCTTCTACATCCGGTGAGGGTTGTTGGCCGACTAGCAGTAGATGCTTGAATGCATGATATTCCAATGTGGCGATCGATGGTAATGCCCATGGAAATGGTGGCCCTTTGGGGCTTGACGAAGCCGATCGACCGATGTCCAATCCGATCCGATTTATATATACCCGATCATGTCTCGGATTTCTTATTTAGGATTGTAACTAATAATGATGTGGTTTGCATGTCTACATTCCAATTAGTAGTTAGCTGCTTTCCATACCGTGAGTGTTTATCTGTTTTGATCAATTGCCTGTTAATTGTTTTCCTAGATACTAGATAAAGGATCAAATAGGTAATTGCACGAAATAACAGAAAAACATTATGCATGATCGTCTAACACTAGTTAGACAGTTGGTAAGCTTAAAATGATATGCATAATGTATGATCACCTTAGAGAACATTAACTGGTTAGGTACTGAAAGGGTACCGATTATTAATTAGTGTAAACAAGTCCCCAAACCTAGAAGCTATAATTGCGTAGGAATCAAGATGACACTCCCATGTCTCAATTGGTTTTCGGCATATCCAATAGGCTAGTGGTGACCCATAATAACTTTTTAGGTTGCTAATTATGAAAATGAAATTCAACGTCACGTGAGGTACGACTTAGAAGAGTCTGCGCCATTAATCGATGACAATATCTCTAAACCCATCAGGACCCCCGGGAGGGACAAAAGGCAGGTCGTGATGCATTACATAGAAAAAAATTAGGGATCGACTTTCCACCCCTAAACAAAAATTAATTTGGTTTATTGCATATACATATTAGGAGCATTTGCATAAAGTTTGCATATTTATTGTACTGGTGGTGGATGAACTCGAGTGGATAGTTCTAAGCTTAATTAAGCCAAGCGCGTAGTGATGTCAATTCGACCTAGCCCATTAGTTCTCATGATAACTTAGTCGGATGCTATGGTTGTAATGGAATGAGAAGTTTCCGTGATGCGATTAGATTAGTCAACCAACACCCAACTTATCAAGAACAGTTATAATTAAAAAGAAATTAGGCCTTTCCATTATATCGTAATCGACAAGCCAAAAAAAAAAAAAATGGATGCTATGAATTTCTGCTGTCTTAGAGTAATTAGTGTTTTTGTTTTTATCATAAAGCAAATATTTGTCCTTACTTGTAATTAAAAAGATTATAATAGGTGAAATTAAGCAAGTAAAGATCGGGAAACAAGGTCTGGTAAACATTCCACACTGTTTTTCTTTTCTTGCTGTGTCAGAGCAATTGGTAACTCCGTCATTTTTGCGCATAACATGAATAAGAACGACGTAACTTGATGTAACGGGCTCGGTGTGATCTCGATGGAAGATTTGGGCTATTTCTAATCCTTTCAAACGGGCTTCGTGTCTATCGATAATTCAATATTGTCAATGTTGTGGAATTTTATATCTAGCTCTCGCCCTCTTGAGTCTTGACACATGGTAAAAGTGTCTTTATAACACGTGGGAGTTAAAGCAGCCATTGATTTCACTAATCCTACGTACCCATGTGGAATAATCTCGTTCTTTGATTGTTGGAACCATCTCCTTATAAATAGCCAAATTGATTCACACATTGAAAGAGCAAACTTACTTGTTTTTTTTTTTTTTACGAGGAGGAGACAATCAACAGTTCTTGATTCATACTTTTTTTTGTTTTAATTTTTAGTTTTTTCATTAATTGGATTACCACGCCCGATGTTGCTGGTCATCTGTTCAAAACTTATTTTTGAACTGCTGTTTCTTGGTTTAGCCTTCAAGAACACAAGGAATGAAATTCGATATGCCCATAAGGCATGTTTCTTAGAAACAAAGTGATATGCGCAAACTTTATTTGTTGATGGCAACGACGAAATCAAACACTTAGAAGTGCAGATTCGAAAAAATCAACAAAAACACAATAAAAGTCGCAACAAAAGTTGATTTCCGAGCAAATCCAAACCAAATAAACACTCAATCTAGATTAGTCAGACCTTCACCATCATCGCAAGCTATCTCAATTTGGTTTCGATTCAAACCGAGCCAAAATCCACAATAGCAGAACAATTATCGGCATTCTCTGTGTACTATCTTGAGTCTATTAGACTAATCTTTAAGCCAAATTATTCTTTATTGATGCACAATTACAACCGTTGTTAACAAATCAAAAAATTTCACTGTAATGCAAGCCTCGGTTTTTCCATATTGAAATGCAATAACCGTGTGGACTAGCAAATTTTGGTTTAAAAGTTGGTCATGAGAGGGTATTCATTTTATTTATCTGCTCCTTAAATCGTTCACTTGATCACTCTTTCGGCTTGAACCGCAAATGGCGATTCTCGGAGCCTCTAATCGCTCCACTCTCATTTTCTCATCACTATGAAGTGAGAATGGAGAAGAATCGAGCTTTGCGCACAGCTGGAATGGCTTTCATCCCCCTTTCAAACTCCCGCCCAAAAATTTGTTATGGCCAGCTGACGCACTTGTGTTCCATGCGCCGATGGTAGCTGGCCAGGATTGGGAGTGCATGGGTGAGTAGCTGGGTTGGAAGTATTGGAAAATTTCTTTAGGAATGGGATGAACAATGGAAGCAGACTTTGAGGCGTGATAACACTCTCTTTAAGGATTTATTTGCCCCACATCGTTGCTAATGGTTTCCAGCAAATATCCTCCAGGATACAACAAAATCTCAATGAGAATAGCATATAACAATTCTGATATTTCTCGGCGATCTCTCTAGAAAATAATTGGAAAGAGTGGCTGTATTTCTTGTTTGGAAAGAAAACAAAAAAAAAAAAAAATGAAAGAAGAAGATGTAATGATTGAATAGAAACGATTAGTAATTTATAGTGAAATTATTTGAAGAGACATGATCTTTCAAAGGTTAAGAAATTATGTCCGAACGGACGCAACCTTTCAAAGGTTAAGAAGTTATATTTGAATAGACACAATTCGGATGCACCTCTACAAATGTTGTAGGAGCCCTTTGTGAATAGTCACACTGCTTCAATAGGACGCAATGGTTATTGTTGATTGTGCCAAATCTAGTCCATATGCGCACTCACATCTTTTCGATGTGTGACAAGGCACCTAGTAGTTTATTTTACAAACAAATTACCAACAATTCCCAACTTTGTTTGTAAAAAAAATTACAAAATAAATTTTTTCAAAAAATACAACCAATATTTTTATGAGATTAATATACCTACATAAAGATCTCTTTCGAGTTAAACCTTTATTTAGTGCAAGTATCTCAAAACTCTATTAAAGTTACAAATAACTTAGCTTTAAATTTGTTACTCTATGTAATAGAATCGGACATACCACACATATATTAACTTCTTGTTTCAACGAGATGTTCATATTTACTCAGCACTATTATGGCATTGATCTTGTACCTGTTTCATGAGCTCTTTAGAAAGCAACCCTAACTTTCGTAAGAAGAGGCACCACTTCTAACCTCATATAGGTGAACTATTTTCACGTGTTTCTATTACTAATAAACACGTTACTAAATCGTATTATACTTCATTAAGAGTATAACTCAGTCTCTAAAACATAACAGACAATGTGCTAGTATCGGGTCGGGTTACTATTAGTGATGATTTTAAGTAAAGGGTTTCGGCCTCGTTTCATTTGAGGTCACCTTTACCACATCTCTGGATAGAGCCTTTGTAAAGGGATTGGCTAGATTTTTGCTTGATATCATATAAACAATTGTTATTGTACCATCCTGAATCAATTGTTTTACGTACTCATATCTAAGACTTATCATTTTATAAGTGCCACTATAAGCCCTTGCCAAAGTAGCATGATTGTCACAATAAATAGAAATAGGAGACTCTCCACACATCCGAACGTGCGCAGAGTACAAATAGAGAGGTAGATATTGCCCCGCCACAAACAAGGCAAATATTGCCTGCGAAAATTGGGAACGCGGCAAATTGTGGGGAATTAGGCAGGGGATTAGGCGAATTGGGGTTCATTTTGTTTCTTATATATTTTATGTACTTACAATCGAAAACCTAATGCAACGTGTATTATTATATTCCATTTATTTTTTCAAAAAATGAATGATTTAGAAAATATTTTTCTAGAAAATTTTCAATTAAGGGCTTCAAATATCCTCATTTTATCAAATAAGGGCATGAAGTGATTTTTGTTTCAAATAAAGGCCCGAATGACTTTATTTAGATTATGTCATAATTTGATATCCAACAGCAAATTTCTAATCCAGTAAGCCTCTTTTCTAGTTGCTGCTAAAGTAATGAATTCCGATTCCATCATTGAGTGAGTTATGCATGTTTGTTTCTTGCTCGCCCAAGATACATCACATCTCCCCAATGGGAAGATCCATCCAGAAGTGGAATGTTTATTTCTTACACTAGAAATTAAACTAACATCAGTGTATCCTTCTAACACTGCCGGATAATCATTATAGAACAATCCTAAATTTTTAGTTCTCTTAAGATACACAAAAATTATGGTAACAACATTCCAATATTCTATACTAGGATTACGAGTGTATTTGCTCAACTTATATACGGAAAAGCAATATCGGATTGAGTACAATGCATCGCATGCATTAAAGACCCTATAAAACACGCATATTCAAGTTGTGCTACTGCTCTACCAGTATTATAACTTAATTTGATACTGGTATCAAATAGAGTAGTCATTTCTTTGAAACTAAGATGTTTAAATTCATTTGACATCTTTTCAATATAATCACATTGACTCAAAGAATAACCCCACTATGCCTTTTAGCGGGAAAATTACTAAAAAAGTCCTAAATCTATTACAATTATACCAATTCAGTCCTAATTTTTTTTTTGCTGATTCAATCCTAAACCTTTTTCAATTTTGCCAATTTAGTCCATCCAATGAATTTTGGCTAGCCGGCCAACGACCTAATTGTTGACACCTAATTCTTAATTAGTTTTTCTTTACATTTTTTTAAAAAAAAAATCCATAAAAATTCATAAAATTGAAAAAATTAACTTTGGGAACCTTGGCCTAGAATAAGGAACCAATTTTGAAGAAAAAATAATGCTTCACATTTTTCGCATTTTTAATATTTTTCAAAAGTAGAAAAATACCCAAAAATCATAAAAATTACATTTGTGGCCACAAAAATCTGGAAAAATATCCAATATTTTTATTTTAATTCCCTCTTCATTTTTCCCTATGAAAATTTGAAAAATTCAATTTGTGGATGCATGAGTCTTCACAAACGTAAACCCAAATTGAGCGAAAAAAATTCATTTGAGGTCTTTCTATTGTTTTTCTTACTTTGAGTCAGTTGTCACATTTGATTCCTACACCTTTAATTGCATTTTGGTCCAATCAATTTCAATTTTTAAGCAGTTTGTAAAGTGGACCTATTTGCATTTTCGATTTAATCTCCGGTTTCCGATTATAGTCAAATTGACCATTTTAAAGATGAACCCATGCGCAAACAAACATTGACCCATAAGTTTTTTGGCATTCGAAACACATTGGCAATGTGATATTGACGCAAATTAGTAATTAAGAGCCCCAATTGGTCAAATTTTACATCCAGGTCAAACTTACGTTTTGGGGCTTTTACACAAAATTGAACCGATTTGATTCGAAGGTGACATTCCTAGATGATATCCATTCTTTACAATTCAATTTTGAGCTTAATTTCATAAGAATAGGTCAAATGTGCAATGACTTGGACTAAAAATGTGAAATCGGGTCAACTGGGTCGGATTGATCCGACCTAGTCAACCCGGCTTGACCCAATTTGGGCTACAGACCAAAATATTGGTCTTTCTCTTGTTCTTTGCGCACCGATCACGGGCCAAAAGAGATGGTCAAACTGTTGACCAAGGAACCCACAGTACAGTTCCTTCATTCGCACACCCGGGGAGCTCCAAAAAACCACACGAATAGAAGAAGATCGGGAAGCTGGATTGAGTTCAAGAGCTGTCCAACCAACTTCCTCGATGCCAGCTATTAACGAAAATACAATCTGTTATGATGGTTGTTAAAAAAAGGGGGATGAATTCGGTAGAGGGGGGTTTGTCCTTTGAAGTCCGTAATGCGGGCTCTTAACATATTCTCCAAAATTTGTATGACTCTTTCTGATTGTCCATCCGTTTGAGGATGAAAGGCCGTGCTAAAGCGAAGTTTGGTTCCCAACGCATCTTGGAAACTTTTCCAAAACTTTGCCGTAAACCTTGGGTCTCTGTCCGAAGTGATACTCATAGGAACTCCATGTAGCCTCACGATCTGCTGAACATATAAATTGGCCAATTTCTCCAGGGTATAGTCGGTTCGCACCGCCCGGAAATGGGCTGATTTGGTCAAACGGTCAACTATCACCCAAGTGGAATCATGACCTCGTGAAGTTCTCGGTAATCCTTGCACAAAATCCATGGTGATATGTTCCCATTTCCACTCGGGAATTTCTAAAGGCTTTGACATTCCCGCCGGCTTAAAATGTTCTGCTTTTACCCGTTGACAAGTTAAGCATTTAGAAACATACCTGGCGATATCTGTTTTCATTCCGTTCCACCAATAATGTTGTCGAAGATTTCGGTACATCTTAGTGCTTCCAGGGTGAATACTATAGTTACTCCGATGAGCTTCTGCTAAAATTTCTCTTTTTAAGTCTTCATCTCTAGGTACGCAGAGACGTCCTCGGAACTTGACGATCCCTTTCTTAGACACTTGGAAGTCTGGTTTCTTACCTTCTAATGCCTCATTTTGAATTTTAGAGATCTCAGAATCTGATTGTTGCAATGTTTTGATCTTTTGTACCGGTTCGGGCACTATCCTAAGTGTAGCAAGAATGCCGGTGAGTTCATCTATTTCCACTTTGAATTTTGAGTTTGAGATCTCACTTAACAACCCCCATTCCTTACTCATCATACTGGCCATGTATAATGTAGATTTCCTGCTAAGAGCATCGGCTACCCTGTTTGCCTTACCAGGGTGATATAAGATCTCACAATCATAGTCCTTCAATAGTTCCATCCAACGTCGTTGTCTCATGTTCAACTCCTTCCGAGAGAATAAATATTTTAGACTTTTATGATCAGTAAAGATTTGGAACTTTTCCCCATATAAGTAATGCCTCCACATCTTCAATGCAAAAATAATAGCCGCCGGTTCCAAATCATGCGTCGGATAATTCAATTCATAAGGTCGTAGTCGTCGCGAAGCATAAGCGATTACTTTTCCATGTTGCATTAAAACACAACCCAAACCTTTGTGTGATGCATCACTATAAATCACAAATCCTCTAGACCCCGATGGTATTGTTAATATTGGAGCGGAAGTTAACTTTCTCTTGAGCTCTTGGAAACTTCGTTCGCATTCCTCTATACATTCAAACTTGACTCCTTTTCGTGTCAATTGGGTCAATGGACCAGCGATGCGGGAGAACCCTTCCACAAATCTTCGATAATATCCTGCCAACCCTAGAAAGCTTCGAATCTCCGTAACGGTTGTTGGTCGAGGCCAATTTACTACAGCTTCAATCTTGGCCGGATCAACGGAGATTCCTTCTCCAATAACCATATGACCCAAAAATATCACACGATCTAGCCAGAATTCACACTTACTAAATTTGGCGTATAACTTATGTTCCTTCAAAGTCCGTAATGTCATCCTCGGATGTTCTTCGTGTTCCCTAGGCCCTTTAGAATACACCAGGATGTCATCGATAAATACTATCACAAACCGATCCAAATAAGGCTTGAATACCCTATTCATTAAATCCATGAATGCCGCTGGAGCATTCGTTAGTCCAAATGGCATAACTAGAAACTCGTAATGGCCATATCTAGTTCGAAAGGCTGTCTTAGGGATATCTTCCTCCTTAATTCCCAACCGATGGTAACCCGATCTTAAATCGATCTTTGAAAAAACTGAAGTTCCTTGTAATTGGTCAAACAGGTCGTCAATTCGAGGTAGAGGATATTTGTTCTTTATGGTCATCTGGTTTAGTTGTCGGTAATCTATACATAGACGGAATGATCCATCCTTTTTCTTGACAAATAATACCGGCGCACCCCATGGTGATGTGCTCGGCCTAATAAAGCCTTTGTCTAATAATTCCCGTAGCTGCACTTTTAATTCTTTTAACTCTGCCAAAGCCATTCTATATGGAGCCCTAGAAATAGGCTCGGTTCCCGGAGCCAATTCAATAGCAAACTCAACCTCTCGCTTAGGTGGTAATCCCAGAAACTCTTCCGGAAAGACGTCCAGGAATTTTTGAACAACTGGGATTTCCTCTATCTTGGCTTCCTTCTTAGTCAAATCCTTCACACATGCTAAATAACCTTGGCACCCCTTGTCAAGGAGCACGCAAACTTCAATTGCAGAAATAAGAGGTATTGACACCCCTATTTTGCTTCCTAAAAATTTGAAACTATCTCCATTGGATGGGTTAAACTGAATCACCCTATTAAAACAATCCACATTGGCTCGCATCTTGTGCAACCAATCCATCCCTACGATTATATCAAAATCGGACAAGTCCATTACCACCAAATCAATTTCCTTACCTTGCCTGCCTATAAAGATCTTACATTCCTTGCATATTAGAGTGGTTATCACTTTGTCCTTCAAGGGCATAGCTACACCGAGCGGTACTTCAAGCAATTCAGGCTTTAATCCACATAATTCAGCAAATCTTGTTGATATAAAAGAATGAGTCGCGCCGGTGTCGAACAGTGCATTAGCATTCCTATTGCATAAGAAGACCATACCTGTAATAGTTGTTTTGGAGGTCTCTGCCTCCTCTTGGGTCATAGCCCGAATCCTTCCTTGAGTTGGAGGCCTTTGCCGAATTCCTGGGGGTTTTATTCCGTCGAGTCGGGGTTGTTGAGTTGATACGGTACGCGGGGACTGTTGTCTCCTTTGTGGGCAATCTCTGATCGGGTGCCCCACCTGTCCGCAACCATAACATTCCCTCTCGAAAGTACAGGGTGCATTACCATGTGCCTTACCACATCGACGACAGGTTCCATTCGGGCGTGGTACATTACCCATCGTCCGACTTACGCTAGTCCTTCCGAAATCTCCAAAATTGCGTCTCTTAGTAGGAACATTAAATGACCTCCCAAACATCCTTGGTCTCTTATTATCTCGCCTCATATTATCCTGCGATACCTGGCGACTTGATCCCGCCTTTTGCTCATTTTTATCCTTTTCTTTCAGCAACACTTGCTCCACGAGTTGAGCTCGCTCGTAGAGTTCGGGATAGTCCCTAATCCTCGGAGGTGCTAACTGCTTTTGAATTTCAATCTTAAGGCCATTCTGAAACCTTTTACACCTACGTTCCCGAGTATCTATCAACCGAGGTGCAAACCTGGATAGCTCGGAAAATCTCGCTTCATATTGAACCACGGTCTTGTCACCTTGAGTTAAGCTCATGAACTCGGTTATCTTCCGATCCTTGGCGCAATCAGAGAAGTATTGCCCATAAAAGGCGTTAATAAAAACTTCCCAACTTACTTCAATACCATTCGGAAATACCACTTCCTTATTCGCATTCCACCAATGCCGAGCGTTATCCTCAAGTTGATATTCAGCTAGGGCTACTCGATCCACATCGTTACAGTTCAACAACCTAAAAATCTTCTCCATACTCTTAATCCATTTCTCGGCTTCTTCAGGTTCTCCTAATCCCGTAAACTTCAACGGCTTCAATTTCAAAAATTGCTCGATCAATCCTTGTAAACGGCGTTCGCCTCCTCCAGCATTTGCACCAGCTTGCGGTTGCTGCATTTGAGCTCCTATCACCGCACCCAAATTGGCCAAGGCTTGCAAGACTTCATCAATTCGATTGTCCGCTCCTGCATTCCCGCCTCCGCCAGTTGATGACCCCCCGGTCCTTACCATTGTAAACTTTTAGTCCTCTACACCTTCATCCACGCCCAATCATGACCAATAGAATTAGCCTTATAAGTAACAAATGATACTAAAGCCTATGAGTAACCTAATGGTTACTTATTTCACAAACAAATACAACAATCACAAGCATTAGTATTTAAATCACGCGCGCGTCTTAGCACCCCCAAACGCTTTCGCACCTTATCACTCCAGGTAAACCTAGGCTCTGATAACAAAAAGAGCTGTGGCGTCCCAGGCACCACTTCTAACGTATTTGGCGACCTATTGTTTCATAAACTTAAAAATCAACTCGAGCACATAAGAACACCAAATGATTATAAATGAAAAGTTCTTAAGAACTATACCACTACGGATACTAGCTAGTGGAAAGGAAGAAAACAACAACATTTATATTAAACTTTTTCCTTTACTAGTATTTACATTCGTCAAGCACGATCCAAAAAAAAAAACATTCCGGTGATTGGGAGGTCCGGGTTCCTACTCCGGGTCTTATTTACTAGAGCCCAACACCCAAAAGAAATCCAGCACTTCCTTCTTTGTCTTCTCACGCCTAGTCATCAAGCAAAGTATCCTCTTCGAAAGGGTCATCTTCTTGTGCGACATCCTCCTGATTGATTGGTTCATCAGCGGAATCTAGAGCGCAGTATGGGAAAGGACCTATCGGTTGTCCTCCTACGGGTAAGTATACAGCATGAAACTTATGGGGAACGACTCCAGCTACAAATCCCTCGTCTACCCATAGGGTGAACTCATATACAACTAGCTGCAATTCTGGCATATCTAAGTGGATCATATCGTAGTGTGTCACTTCATACTCTATAGGTACTCCGAAACGTCCAGCAGGTGGAGTGGCCATGATAGCTAATTTGAAAAAAAAGAAAATAAAATAAAAGTGAGCTTATAAGCTCAGCAAGGAATACCCGACCTTGTCGCCTAAACCAACTCTCCTCAACTTTTAGATCGGCTACGCTAAACACAATTACTGGCAAGAACATTAGCTAGATAATAAGATTATATAGCATAAATAACGAGCACACAAAAAAGGAATTTATAAATGCATGCTGTTTGAACATTGTGACTCAAATATCACTAAGAGAGATTAGCTAGAACTACATTTATCAACGCCAATAGTAGCTAGGTGTGATGTATGCAATTTGTCAATGATGTACGGTGCAACCATGATTCTCTCCCACAACGTCCAGCCATGATTCAGAAGTTGATCAGAGCTTTCTTGGCTCAATTCCTTGATATAGTGATCACAGGGCCCTAGTATCCCCCGCACATAGCTCGGGGGTAATTCACTTTATGGCGCTTCCCCGCACACAGCTCGGGGGCACCCACACCCACAATTCCAGATGGACAATGCTTGTAGATACTTCATTATATAATGCAATGGGTGAGCTGATTATTGTATGCATCACCTTAAAGAAATAGCAGCCTCATTACACATTAAACCGAGAGTTTTATTGCTTACATAACCTGACAATCTAGCACAATGTTCACTTACCACATCAATATTATTACACACGTAATATTTAAGGATACTAACAAACAATTCCAATACCAAAACGACTAGCAAGACTTTCGAACCTATGTTACTTTATTGTCCTCACTTCGAAGATGACCATTCACGTTGGAATAAACACTCTCAGGGTATCCTCTCGATGTACCTCTCTTTTTGTCCCAAGACTTCCTAATTTCGTATGTAACTAGTTATGTCAAGCCATCCATCACAACGCCTGGCCCAAGCACTATCTCAACTCGGTCCTTAATCTCAACTAGGATAAGAATCGGAGACCGTTAATAAACTTGCATATATCATCCCGATTTGAAACAATAACCTCTCGGTCCCCTACCTTCCCCCACAAGTTCACCTTGTTCCTCATCGCATGCGTTTTTCCTAAATCCAGCCTTTCCCCAAGTCAACTTCTTAATTCCAACAAAAAGGCAATCTGTATTTGCTCTACTTGAGGTATACTAGCCTCTACGCATCACTTTCTGACCTAAAAGATAAACAGATTTAGGTAATGCTTCCCAACTTTTCAACGTCGTCGAACTCGAATCCTCGCTAAGTCCCTCGAGTAAATTCAGAATAATTCACCTTCCTATATTTGCAATTACTAACAACTAAAGAACAAGGTCAAGATGAATTCCTTGCCTGTGATGTTTAGGGTAGGAATTTGGCTTCGCTTCAATCTTTCGCTTCAGCCGTTTCACGAACAGAAATTGTCTTCGTAAAGACCCCAAAATGAAACTGAAGAAGATGACTCCCTTGCTCCATGCAAATGGTCTTTTGAGTGTTTGAGCGAAAAGATGACATTTGGGAGAGATTTTGGCAATGAGTTCGCCACTTGTAATAAGGATTAGGGAGGGGCTGACACTTGCTTTTCATGCTTCAATAGTGCTGTCCTAATAATAGTTAAATATATATTTTTTTTATTGCCTTGCCAAGTGTCATTTAGCTTGTGCTACATATACCATGATGGTGTCCCCAATCTATATTACATACAACAAGGCCGAAGGACCTGATCAATCCTCTACGCAAATGACCAACCCATCCAATATGTGCCGAACACAAATTAAGGCCCCCTCATGCGACATGCACTTCATTTAAGTTTCGAACTTTTGTTAATCCTGCCGAAATCCATCTTGGCGAAGCTAAATGTGTCGAACCCGAATTATTCCATAACAATATTTTAGATTCTCGTTATGTGCAGTCAAAATATCACGCATATTCTTAAGATACTTGACCATACGTAGCTTAACAGTCACGGTCTGGCTCACCTCTATCAATACACATTCTCTCCCTGTTGGTAGTACGAATCTTCTAGTCATGAGTCAGTTTTCTAATCCACTTTGGTCTTTTCTCAATCGATTAATAATTAACAAAAACGGGTTGTGACAGTTTCTCCCTACCATATAAAAATTTCGTCCTCGAAATTTAGGGCTTTAATCCATCACTCAAATAGATGAGGGTACCGTTGTTTCATTGTTTCCTCAAGTTCCCAAGTAGTCTCTTCCGAGCCGTGATGCCGCCATAAAACTTTTACCAACGGAATGACCCTGTTCCTCGGGATTTGTTCCTTTCGATCCGTGATTCGCATAGGCTCTTCTATATACTTGGCCCTTTCATCCACTTCTATGGTCTCATAACTCAACACATGGTCAAAATCAGGCTGGTATTTCCTTAACATCGATACATGAAACACATCATGTATATTGGATAGTTTTGGGGGTAAGGCTACTTGATACGCCATTTCTCCTATTCTTTCCAGGATTTCAAAAGGTCCAACATATCTAGGACTCAATTTTCCTTTCTTTCCGAGCCTCGATATGCCCCTTATTGGTGAGACTTTCAAGAATACATGGTCACCTACTGTGAATTCAAGAGGCCTTCGACGTTTATCGGCGTAACTTTTCTGACAACTTTGGGTAGCTTTAAGCTTATTTCGCACTACCTGTATTACTTCGGTTGTGATTTGTACTAGTTCTGGTCCAGTTATTCTCCGCTCTCCCACTTCGTCCCAACAAACAGGCGTTTGACATCTTCATCCATATAGGGCCTCAAATGGCGACATGTCAATGCTTTGCTGGTAGCTATTATTATAGGCAAATTCCGCCAAATGATCAAGAGAGAGAGCGAGGCGGAAGGGGAGAGAAAAAGGCTCTCTGCAAGTGGTTGGAGCCACCATTGAAGGACCTCGGGTCCGAGAGTTTCGAGTTGGACTCTCCGACAATCCAGGCGGTTTTGAACGCTATTATCGCCACCATTAGCCTGATCTCAGCCTTGCGACCACGCTAAGCCTAGTCGGCTTCGATTGAAGCCCCGAAACAAGTGAACTCCTCTTCGACTCGGCGAAAGCTTCGTTAATGGCAGACCTCGTTCCATTAGCTCGTCCTTTAATATTTTAGGTCTAGATGAGTCTGGAGCACTTACTAATCACGAATCTTCCCTTGCTTTGTGTTTTTACTGCATAAAAACCTTGCATCGACTCCCAAACTTCTTGAACTGGCCGCGAGCTTCAAATCTCATTTCGCACGTAGGTGAAGTAATACAATCGTCGGGTAAGCTCTCTTAACTCATTATGATGCTACTGGATGTTTTGGAATGGAGTTTTGCACGAAGTGTGCCAGGTTGCGCTTTCGCCGAACATAGGTGCTCGGCCGGCTCTGGTTCAAGTATTTCTAGGGTAGATTTTAACATAGGACCGAGGCATATTGATGAGGAGGAAATGAAGAGTCGATTAGTATAAAAATCGTGGTATTTCGATGAAGTTTCGACGTCGGACACGAGTTTTTGGCGAGGCATCGGCGAGAATCGTCTTCTCCGACGGTCCGTTGATCGGCCAACCCTTGTTGACCGGTCAACATCGACGTGACGCCACGTCGGCGGGCCGTTGTCATCGAAATAACAAAAAAAATAAAACGTGATCCGACGGTGGTAGAAATGCCACGTGTCGCGATCTTGTCTTTCTGGAAAATAAATTGATTTTTTGAAATTATTTTGGTTTTTCGAAAATAAAAATATGATTTTGTGATCGCGCGGCTTAGGTTTGGTTGCGCGTCACCTTTTTGATTGTCGGATCAAGATTTATTTTTTCTAATAAAAAGAAAATCATTTTCAATAATAAAAAAATGTTTCCGATCGAATGGCCACGGTTCAACCATGCGTTTCAATCGTGGATGTCAATTTCTTGCGTCTGATCAGAGCATTCGAATGTCGCCATGTCGCATGTTCTAGTGCGTCGGCTAGTTTTAGGAGGGAAATCTGAAAATGAGTTCAAAAAAATCTATCAAAAATTTTTGAAAATTCAAAATAGAATGCTTGGAGCAACGTCATTTTGCCGAGGCTGATCGAGCCCATTTGGGCCGGGCCGGCCATCCGCTGGTTGTGGGCCGGGTCACACGACCCGGCCCGGATAATAACTTTTCTCAATAAAAAAATTTTGAAAATGATTTTTAAAAAATAAAAAAGGGGAAAATCATAGAAAATCCAAAAAAAAAAAAGGCAAATTTTGCAAAAAATTCCTAGAAAATTTCAGAAATTCTCAAAAATTGAGGAATAATCACAGTCAATCGGCCAATCCTATTTTTGAGATTTCTCCTTCCGATATTTCTGAAATAACGATTCTTCCCTTTAGGGGTAAATGCGTCCTGAAAAATTCCTGAGATTTGCGAAAATGCCAAAATTAGGATTTGGGTCGGGTTAGGCGACTAATCTTTTAGTTTGGGTTTTCGAATCTCATCAAGATTCTGAGATGACGATTTTACCCCTTAAAGGGCAAATCGCCTTCGAAATTTTTTTGAGTCGTGAAAATTGCAAGAATTAGGAGATAAATCAATTAGGTGGCTAATCCTTCTATCTAGGATTTTCATATCTCGTTTCATTGAGAAAATGACGATTTTACCCTTAAAGGGTAAATTGTCCCAAAAAATTCCTTGAAAATTTCAAAAAATTCTAAAAAATGTCGAATATTCTAGTAAAGCCCTATTGGCTTAGAGAATTTTCGACATTTTTTAGAATTTTCTGCAATTTTCATGGAATTTTTGGGGACAATTTACCCTTTAGGGTTAAAATCATCATTTTCTCAATGAAACAAGATATGAAAATCCCAAATAGAAGGATTAGCCACCTAACCGACTCATCTCCTAATTCTAGCAATTATCACGACTCGCAAGGAATTTGAGGGCGATTTTCCCTTTGAGGGGTAAAATCATCATCTCAGAATATGGATGAGTTTCGAAAACCCAAACTGGAATATTAGTCACCTAACCCGACCCAAATTATAATTTTGGCATTTTCGCAAATTTCAGAAATTTTTCGGGACCGGTTTACCCCTAAAGGGTAGAATCGTCATTTCAGAAATATCAAAAGGAGAAATCTCAAAAATAGGATTGGCTAGTTGACTATGATCATTCCTCAATTTTTGACAATTTTTGGAATTTTTGGAATTTTCTAGGAATTTTTTGCACAATTTTCCTTTTTTTTTTTTTGGATTTTCTATGATTTTCCCCTTTTTTAATTTTTTAAAATTAATTTTTGAATTTTTTTATTGAGAAAAATTATTATCTGAGCCAAGTCGGGTGACTCGGCCCACAACCCGCGGACGGCCGGCCCGGCCCGAATGGGACCCGATCAGCCTCGGTAAAACAACGTCGCTCCAAGCATTCTATTTTGAATTTTCAAAAAATTTTGATCGATTTTTTTTTACTCATTTTCAGATTTCCCGCCTAAAACTATCAAACACACTTGAACATGCCACGTTGTGACATTCGGATGCTCTGATTAGACGCAAGAAATCAACGGCCACGATTGAAACGCATGGTTGAACTGTGGCCATTTGATTGGAAACATTTTTTTTATTACTGAAAATGATTTTCTTTTTATTAGAAAAAAGAAACCTTGATTAAATGATCGGAAAGGTGACGCGCGGCCAAACCTGGGCCGTGCGATCACAAAATCAGATTTTTATTTTCGAAAAACCAGAATAATTTTAAAAAATCAATTTATTTTCCGAAAAGACAGGATCGCGACACGTGGCATTTCTACCACCGTCGTATCAAGTCTTATTTTTTTGTTATTTCGGTTACAACGGCCTGGCGACGTGGCTGCCATGTAGCGTTATGTCGGCGTTGACCGGTCAACAAGGGTTGGCCTACCAACGGACCGCCGGAGAAGACGATTCTCGTCGACGCCTCACCGCAAACTCGTGCTCGACGTCGAAACTTCGTCGAAATACCACGATTTTTATACTAATCGACTCTTCATTGCCTCCTCATCAACATACCTCGGTCCTATGTTAAAATCTACCCCGGAAATACTTGTACCAGAGCCGGCCGAGCAAATATGTTTGGCGAAAATGCAACCTGGCACACTTCGCGCAAAACTCCATTCCAAAACATCCAGTAGCATCATAATGAGTTAAGAGAGCTTACCCGATGATCGTATGACTTCACCTACGTGTGTAATGAGCTTTGAAGCTGCCGGCCAGTTCAAGAAGTTTGGGAGTCGACGCAAGGTTTTTATGCAAGAAAAACACAAAGCAAGGGAAGAGTCGTGATTAGTAAGTGCTCCAGACTCATCTAGACCTAAAATATTTAAGGACAAGCTAATGGAACGAGGTCTGCCATTAATGAAGCTTTCACCGAGTCGAAGAGAAGTTCACCTGTTTCAGGGCTTCCAAATAAGCCGCCTAGGCTTAGCATGTTCGCAAGGCCGAGATCGAGCCAATAGTGGCGGCGACGACGTTCAAAACCGCCCGGATCATCGAAGAGTCCAACTTGAAACTCTCGGACCCAAGGTCCTTCAATGGCGGCTCCAACCGCTTGCAGAGAGCCTTTTTCTCTCCCCCTCCGCCTCTCTTTCTCCTATTCTTTTTTTGGCCTCCCCTCCAAAAATCCCCACGAACCCCCTCTATCGAATTCATCCCCCCTTTTTTACCAACCATCATAACAGATTTTATTTTTGTTACCATCCGGCGTCGTGGAAGTTGGTTGGACAGCTCTTGAACTCAGTCCAGCTTCCTCATCTTTCTCTGTTCGTGCATTTTTTTGGAGCTCCCCGGGCGTGCGAACGAAGGAACTGTTTTGTGGGTTCCTTGGTCAACAGTTTGACCATCTCCTTTGGCCCGTGATCGGTGCGCAAAGAACGAGAGAAAGACCAATATTTTGGTTTGTAACCCAAATTGGGTCGAGCCCGATTGACTAGGTCGGATCAATCCGACCCAGTTTACTCGATTTCACATTTTTAGTCCAATTCATTGCACATTTGACCTATTCTTGCGAAATTTAGCTCAAAATTGAATTGTAAAGCATGGATATCACCTAGGAATGTCAACTTCAAATCAAATCGGTTCAATTTTGTGTAAAAGCCCCAAATCATAAGTTTGACCCGGATGTAAAATTTGACCAATTGGGCCTCTTAATCACTAATTTGTGTCAATCTCACCATGCCAATGTGTTTGGAATGCCAAAAAACTTATGGGTCAATGTTTTTTTGCGCATAGGTTCATTCTTAAAATGGCCAATTTGACCATAATCGGAAACCGAGGATTAAATCGGAAATGCAAATAGGTCCACTTTGTAAACTGCTCAAAAATTGAAATTGATTGGACCAAAATGCAATTAAAGTTGTAGGAATCAAATGTCACAACTGACTCAAAGTAAGAAAAATAATAGAAAGACCTCAAATGAATTTTTTCACTCAATTTGGGTTTTCGTTTGTGAAGACTCATGCATCCACAAATTGAATTTTTCAAATTTCCATAGGGAAAAATGAAGAGGGAATTAAAATAAAAATATTGGATATTTTTCTATATTTTTGTGGCCACAAATGTTATTTTTATGATTTTTGGGTATGTTTCTATTTTTGAAAAATATTAAAAATGCGAAAAATGTGAAGAATTATTTTTTGTTTAAAACTGGTTCCTTATTCTAGGCTAAGGTTCCCAAAGTTGTTTTTTTCAATTTTATGAATTTTTATGGATTTTTTCCTAAAAATTTTCTAAAGAAAAGTCGATTAAAAATCGGGTTCCTTATACCATGAATCCCGCAAAAGCTCAAACCTGAAAATTTTTCGTTAACGAATGATGTGCCATTCTAGGATCCGGGGATACCGGGAATCCCAAAGAAGCGTTATTCTGGGATCGGGGGTTACCAAGAATCCTGCCGAAACTTAGACCTGAAAATTTTTCCTTACCGAAAGAGGCGTCCTTTTAGGATCCGGGTTACTAGGAATCCTACATAAGCTTAAACTTACCGAAAGAGGCCATTTCGGGATTTAGGTTTACCGGGAATCCTGCAGAAGCTTAAACCTGAAAATGTTTTCTCACCAAAAGAGGCATCCTTTTGGGATTTGGGGTTACCGGGAATCCCGCAGAAACTTAGACTTCAAAATTTTTTTTTTCACAAAAGAAGTAGCGTTCTGGAATTTGGGGATACCAAGGATCCTGCAAAAGTTTAAACATGTAAATTCATTCTTACGTTTCGAGATCCGGGGATACTAGGGATCCTACATAAGTTTAAACATGTAAATTCTTTCTTACCAAGAGAGATAGCGTTATGAGGTCCGGGGATACCGGGGATCTTACATAAGCTTAAACTTGCAAACTCCTTCTTACCAAGAGATGTGATATTCTCCTGGGATCCGGGGTTACCGGGAATCCCGCAAAACTTTAAACATGAAAATTTTTCTCCACCAAGAGAAGATCATTGATCTTTTATGTGGTATCTATTATCGGATCGACAAAACTTTACAACTTAAATCAAAGTCGTGAAAAAGTTTGAGTGAATGCATTATGATGCCAGAGGTTATCCAAAATATCTTGCAACATGTTAAAGTGATAAAAAATCCCTTGTGGGAAAAGTTTGAATCCAACGATCTGAAATTACCAAAAGAGTTTAATTAAAACACTAATTGGAGTATTCTCACCAAAGAAGACTTCTCACCAATTTGAGATGACGGTTTTTTTTATTTATTTTGAAAACACTCGAATTTCCTATCAAACCTATAGTTAGGATTCGGGACTATTCGCAATGTATACATTTCGATTAATCAGGAGGTCTTCCGAGGGACCGTAATGTCGGGCTTGGTCAACGGTTTTCAAGAGGGACTCACGAATGAGTCAAGGCTATTAAACGGAAATCTTCGTCATCTGCTCCAGGTCTACAAGTCAAGAACCCTGTAAAATGAGAAAGAAATAATCTTGCTCGTACTTCTTCGAGCGAAGCTTAGAATCATTTAACTCTACGTTAATCCAAGTGCCTTAATCGGAAAAGGATTTTCAGGACTGTAACGTAAGTGAGGATTAAGGACTAAAAAGGTTTATTTTGGCTCTAGAATATACGAAAGGGTTTGACGCTGGTGATCATTGCAAATTTGCCACCAGTCCCGACCCTTTTGGATTATTTTTCTAAGAGTATCTTTAGTTTTCGAAATATATCAATAGTCTTTGGGGAGCACCTCAAGTTTTCGAAGTGCACATTTATCTTCGGAGAACACCTCTATTACGTCAAGATGGTTCAAACTTTTGTCTATGTTTTCATCACCTGAGTATGACATAACTATGTAGTATCTTTCGTGATCTAGCTCCCCTGGGGATTTTCTTTTACAACCATATCTCGCTGGGAATAAAGATATCATGGAATCTTTTAATGCTTACAAGATCAAACACATGATTTACAAGTGTACGAGTACTTCAATGGGCATTGCCTTTGCTTTTTACCGGGCGCTTTGCTTTTCTTGATGCCCAGGATTAGCTTTTTCTCCCTTTTTCTTTTTCGCCTTTTTTTTTATTTATTGAAATCCCACCTTTTCCTTTCTTTTTAGAAACAGAATTTTCAATGATTATGCTAGGTATACAAATTGAATCCCAACATGTTTAAAATAAATCTGGGAATTCTCTACAAATTCTGTCCTTCCGTCGCTTTGAAGTGATGTCCTCTTTGTGTTGAAATAGGTAATGATCACCAACGGGGTTTATGAAATGAATGTATAGGCTCAATTGGGCTGTGCAAAGTATAAAAGTGTATAGGATAGAGAAACGAATGCCTTTTGTCATCCTAAAGCACCCGAATTACCGTATAAGTTTAAATGTCAAGCAATACACGAAGATTGATGCTAGTCTGAACAAGAAAATTTATAACCATTTGCCTCCCGATACCACTCTCATTTGGCCTCGATGTGGGGTGGCTCTTGACAGAGGTAAAGAAATTAAACCACCGTTCAATGGGGTTATTAATGGTAACTAGGGGTTTGCAAAAAAGATCGCTCGGACCGGACCGGGATCGATGGTCCGGTTCCCGATTTTAGGGGGATTCGGTTCGGTTCTCGGTTCCTAAAATTGGAACCGGTGACCAGGCCGTCCGGTTCCCGATTCCAAGGCCCAGGACCGGACCGGACCGGTCCTTTTTAAATTTTTTTTTAAAAAAAAACAAACCTAACGTTTACCCGTTGTTTAGGTTTAGGTCATTTAGGGTTCGATCCAGAGCTGTCAATTGAAGAGGCATTGACTTCGCCGAGCTCGTGGTACACCGACCCTTGTTTCCTCGATCTCGAGCTCAATCGCGTCTTTTATCAAAGTGTGTATCCACTTTTTGGAACCGCGGACCGGAAATCCTTAGAACCGCCCGGGAATCGAACCGGACTGATGGTCCAGTCCGGTTCCCAATTCCGAGGGTGGCTGGTCCGGTCCGCAGTTTGGAAAAGTGGGAACCGGGACCACCGGTTCGGTTCCCGATTTTTGATGGGAACCGGACCGGATCGGGAACTGCTCAACCCTAGTTACTTGTAGTGTTTAGGATAGAGAAATGAATGTCTTCCATCTTCCCAATGTATGTTCTCACTGCGAATGACCCCTATGTCCGTAGGTTAAGGTTTTGCTATCTCTTCCACTCCACTCGTCTCTCAAGTGTGTGTAGGACGTGTTTGGATCGAGCTTGCTTCTGAGAAAACATCCTTTGAATAGTTAAAACAACTCTTGTTGAAAAAGTTCATTTCGTTTTCTTCAAAATTTTACCTCCCATTGGGATTTATGATGCATCATGCATGCTCTAGTCATGTTCAAATAACCTCCAATTTTTAAACATGAATACTAGCGAAGTGATTGTGAGAATTCTAAGCCTTTTCTAGACCTAAGAATTGAATACGTCCTAGATTCCTAGAAGTCTTAACATTCTAAGAAGAAAATACTCTGAAAGCTTTAAACCCTAAGAGATTAGGAAAATGAATACTTACTTGCCCGTCATGACTGAATATCCCTAGGGATATAAAAGGAATATGTTAGTGTATGTTCTCGAATTTTTGAGAAAATTGGACCGATACAACTTATCCTCGGTTATGCGCTCCAATTTAAAGGAGAATGCATGGGATGTGGAAATCTGTAATTTACTTAACAAGATAGGATTGCTAAGTATTGTAAAACTTCTTGAAGTTTTGGAATTTTAGAGGGACGTGACATTTACTTGTCC
The DNA here is from genome assembly GCF_020921035.1 of Rhodamnia argentea. NCBI lineage: Eukaryota > Viridiplantae > Streptophyta > Magnoliopsida > Myrtales > Myrtaceae > Rhodamnia > Rhodamnia argentea. Next base: position 6,288,663 of record NC_063158.1, read on the forward strand.
ACCGTGATGGCGAGTCTCTATCAAGTTCGAACATTAAGTGTCGGTTCATGTTTTCAAACCCAAGACAAGTTGAAACGACACGGCCTTACTTTTGATTAGGCATTCCAATGTATAGATTATAGAAACTTGGTTGTCATGTTGACAATCCCTCTTCCTGTACCGGTGATGAGTCTCTCCTAGTATATTTTTTTGAAGTCTTTCACTCTCTTCTGTCTTGTATGTTTGCACCGATAGGTCATCTTTTTCAGGTTGTGTTAAACATTGCATGCCATTTTTCATCCTAAGAATTCCTGCTCAACAGCGTTGAATCCCTTTGGATGGGTCCATTGAGATTCTCGAAGTTCTTGACATTTCCTATTCAAGAAATAAGGAAACTTGCATTAGGATTTACATTAGAGAATGTGATGGAGGCGACACATTTTACTCTCCACTTGATCAAAGATCATTTCTTGAGCGTCCGATTTTCCAACGTTGATATTTCTTTTGATCCACGTGAGCCAACTCTTTCCTTCGAGTTCTTTTGAGTATCAATAATTTCCTGTTGAAAGGAGGACAAATTCATGTTAGGAATAGGATAATTGAAGATCAAATTAGAACGATATGAAGTTGCCCTTCACTTGAGTCAATATGTTGAAAATTTTGAGATTTTGCTCTAATGTGAACGACCTCTGTTGAATCCATCCATTCTATTTTTTAGAGGTGTTACTTACGAGAAAACTTATACCAGGTTTGCTTGATGGTTACGTATTTCTCTTGTGTCCATTGACTTGATAGAAATGAAATGTCTCACTTTCACATCCGGTTGCACAAACGATTCACTTACTCCGGCTAGGCGACACTTGCTCCGGCTAGGTGACGTTTGCCCCGCTTAAAGGGTTTAATTCTTTTCCACATTTTTGTCCAATTTGGAATACCCTTTGTTTGGGATTTTGACTTCTTTCTTCTTGTTTACCTCCCTTTAGGGTATTGCATCTTCAATGTTTGAGAAATTGTCTTTTACAGATGTCTTGTCACTTGTTATCTCCCTGATGACATTTTCCCTTTATTGGAGTTAAGAAGATATCTTATCGACACATTCAATATGGACAATCTCTACCAAATTCTTCCACCCGTCCTTGAAGGAATTGACCATGAGAAAACCCTTGCCTACATCAATGATCCATTTGCCCCAGTTGGGCGATGTCTGTCTCGGCCAAATGGCCTAGTACTTTTCCATATTCGCTTGCAATTTCCTATCCACTTTAAGGATGTCTTTGTACCTACACACGAAGAAATGAATGTCAACTCGTATTGTACGATATGTCATATGACCCAAGACAATATCTTCTAATTAAAATAACTTACGGTGGACTTTAAAACTTACTGGATAATCGAGAGGAAAATTTTACTGGGTGTTGAACTAAACCAAAATTGAATTCGACAAAAACTAGAAAATTACTCACCTTGTACGGATTGGATTAGGAATCGGTACACTTTCAAAGTAGTATATTAAAAGGACGACTTGCGCATACAAGTATCAAGTTTAGATTGGGAATACATGAAGTCGACCATCAAACAATTCGCCCTTACTACACTTCCTATAAGCTGCCGCCGCTAGCCACGGTTTTTTTTCTTTTCTGCCGCACAACTCGCCCTTATTTATTGGACCGGCGGTGGATGAACTCGAGCGGATAGTTCTAAGCTTAATTAAGCTATGGCTGCAGTGACCTAGCCCATTTGTTCTCACGGCCGAAATTAATTGAGGATTAATTAAATTAAAGAAAGGAATGGAGAAATATATGAGAAAATTCGGCAAAAAAGGGATCTCGTGAAGGGACGTACATTCGTAATCAATGAATAAAAGACAAGAACGAGAGAGAATTTGGCTGATTCTGTGGATATGGAAGTAAAACAAGAGAAGTAAATTAAATTTCAGCATGATTTCTTTCCTGAAAGAACAATTCTCTCACCGTTTGGAAAGGCCACGCGGGCGTCGTCTATAAAAGAGGAGGCTTCACACCACACGCGGGGATTCCGAATTTGACGATACACGGCCGAAGACCCCCTCCGCCGTCGCCACCTGTTGAAGACTCGGCTTCCGCCGAGACCCCTTCCATTGACCGACGCTGCCTGGTGCAGCCTCGACGAGTCACTGTCCTTCCCCGACGACGAAGCCTCCATTCCAACAGCCTGCACCATTCCCCCGCCGCTGTCCCCGACGTCGATTTGGTGGCTGCCGTGCGACGACGTTGCTGCCCTCCCTTCACGACGACGGCAAGGCTACCAGTCAGGGAGCATCCCGAGGATCCATTGTTCGCGATCCCATCGGCGATTCGTTATCCGTTCGAATTTGGAACCTAATCTCCGCAAATTTGGTGAATATCTTTATCCGAATCTATTTGAACATTGGATAATCTGACGATATATTTTGAGCTAGGTAACCGGTTAGGATTTATTTCCTAATCCACAAATATCAGATAATTTTTTATAGGTGGTGAACTATTAATTTAGTGGGTATTACGAAATTTGATAATTGATCTACCAGGCATTATATCAATTATCAAATTTAAATGAAATTGTGAAATATTCAAGTTGATTTTATCCGCTTTCCTTATTTGAATTGGTTCGAGTGGATCGTTATCTTGCATATCATTATCTGCATCTTTAAAAATTTTAAAAATTGTAGCTTATATATGAAATTTCATGTAGATTAAGTTTGCAAATTATTTTAGATAGAATTACATATTTTGAGTTAGATTGCATTCATAGGATAGAATTTTTTTATAGATACTAGATTTTAGAAAGACATTGCATTTAGGACAGAGTTTGCATGTTTCAAATAGCTTATCTTTAATAGGGATATATATGCTTTTGACATAATTTAATCAGGCATGTCATTAAATCCGGAAATAATAAAAATTTCATTTGCATGTCACATTTGCCACAACATTTAAGCATCTCATATAGTCGCATGTTATGATAATTAATTCCTAATGTAGCTTGAATGTTGGATTAATGTTATTTAATTGCATGTCATGTAGAGTTAGTCATGTAATTAATCAAGTTCATGCCATGTTAAATTAGAATTCACTTTCATGTCATTTTTGTATGCATTCGTCCTAGCTTAGATTGCATTCATTTATCTCCTTGATTAGAATTCATGTATTGCGCATAGTTTATTTCATATATAAGGTGAAAAACCAAAAAGAGAGAAATAATTGTTTTGCGTATGCTCCCTACCCACATTTACCTTGCATTTTTTGGTGCCTGATTTCATTGATTGCACATCTTAAAATCAATTAAGCTGCCTGCTATGTTTTCATAAATAAAATGAAATGGTATCGACAGGGCAATTCCTCGAACTCAAAATCTTTGGTTCGAAAGAATAGAATAATCCTCCACCTATTCGTAAACAGAATAGTGATGACTCCAAGTTAGACATATTGCATGTTAAGATATGAATTTGGGAGAGTTCGAGCCAAGAGTTAATTAAATAATTAGCTTAGCAGTCCGTTAGCGTAGTTTTGACAAAATTTAGGTCGTGACACCAACGCGTTATTAAAACAGTGGGATGACATCTTTCGATGCAAAATTCATTGGTAAAACTGGCTAAATTAGAGACTTGGGATGTTATGATGGTGACAAAGTTCATGACTCTACGAACCATAGACCCGGTGCCGTTTCTTCAACAACGCTAGTTCTTCCGCACGTGCTTGGTTAGTTTCTCATTAATCAATAATAAGGATAACAATTTTATTCTAATGATTAAAAATAAATTAATTATTTGACACTATCCTCTTACCACTATACGAACTCACTTCTAGAAAGTGAACATTGAATGAATGTTTATAAAGTATAACTTTTTAGTGGAAGGTGGGTAGCAAGCTTTTTTTAATTTACATGTTAATCCTTTCTCTTGGTCAACTTAATATGTAGATGAGGGTTAATTGGAAATTTAAAGCGAGACTGTTTACTTAGATATATAGATGTTTACTTGCTATAAGAGACTGAGGGGCTGTGCATATTGGTGTTGGCCTTTGCAGAAAGATGGAAAAGGATGCTTCGGAAGCTGTAAAACAAAAGCAAAAGAGCTACCTTAATCCTCCTCCTCCCGGCAATCGATCTTGTCCTTGGCTTGTGATATGCCATGGACGGGAAGGACAGAGGCAAACTTTCTACGACGTTTCAGAGTACCACCACCATACGAAAATCATTCCTGATCTGCACGACAAGTGGATCTGCCCTATTTCGAGTCACGAATGGTTGTTCACGGGAGATCGAGATTCCGGCGATTGCTGCCTTTGGAATCCGGCTTCTCTGGAGAAAATCCGGCTCCCCCCTTTGGAAGACCTTGCATGCTCTTTTTGTTTCTTGTCGTCTTCGCCAGGCGATCCTCAATCATATGTTCTGGTGGTTGATCGGGGAGAGGACATCATTGGATATTGCAAATCCGGCGAGGATACATTCAAGAGGCACAAGGTCGAACCTCACATCAGTTGTGCCACGATGTTCAAAGGGGAAATTTTCTTGCTGTTGCAGTATTGCGAATTGGCTATTGTCGACATAGAGAACTCAGAGCTGCGAATACGTATGTTGGGGAACAAAGATGTTAATTGTTCAAATCCCGAAGGCATACCGGCGTCGCGCGATTATCTAGTCCCATCCGGTGAAGACCTGTTAATTGTGGAAGAGATGATATTATTGGCGCTCCCGATGGGAAAAATCTACAGGTTCAATGTCTTCCGGATGAATTTTGAGGAAGGGACATGGGAGGAACTGAAAAGCATAGGCGACCGAGCAATTTTTCTTTCGGCTCATGGAGGAATTTCTTGCTCTCCAAAAGACTCAGGAGTTAAGAAAAATGCCATATATTTTGTAGAGGATGGCAATGGACATATTCGCATGTATGATTTGGAAGATCAGAGCATCTCAAAGGTATCGCCTTGCTCAAACATCAATTACCGTTCATCCAATTTGTATTGGATCATGCTGTAGGATCAACAAAATCAATGCTACCAAATATAATAGTGTTTCCAACTCCCCTTTTTATACGACATCCAAAATACACTGTCTCTTTGCTCCATTATGGATTTAAAGATAAAGATTTTCAAAAAAAGACATCCTTCAATTTGCTCTATTTTATTTGCTATTGAACCAAACCTAGCTATTTAAAATGGCTGTATTCAACTAACACTAGGAATGTTCCCTTTCAAGTTAACTCTCCTTGTAGGAATTATGTACTGGGAATCAGTGTAGCTTCAATCTAGGATAGTTATTTTAAACGAAGAGAGTTACCTACACATACGACTATCAATTTAGATCACGGATAATATTTCATCAACCGATCGAGTTACAATGCTACTTCGTTCGACTTGTAATGTGATCTTCACTTCTGCATTAAATTCTTGTATCCGTACATTTGCTACGAGAATGTACGTTTAAGACAATTGAGACAATGAGCGGTAACCCAATTATGCATGGAGCGGTAACACCGCTTGTAAATTGCTAAGCAGTAGCAGTGAAGTAGCACGACACCAGGAATAAAATGGAGGTGTCAGTACTGGTGTCTAACCACGAGTTTCGATCAATTGGAGCCAGTGTAAGAAATGTCTGCTTGCAATTTTTACATTTGAACTGGTGCAGCTTTCCACTGACTTGCCGCTTGCCTTTTCTTGTTCGTGGGAGTAGGAATGGAGTGCTTCCTATTGCCTCACATCTTTCTCTTTAAAATGTAAAAGAAAGAAGTAGGTTAAAAAACCTCCCCGGAATATCTAGAGACCAAATTTGACATGTCCTCCCCGTCTAAATTCACCTAAATCAACAAATGAACCAATCCGAACCATATAACCTAGCCAACATCGCCGGCGCCTGAATCGGCCAGCACAGCTCCGACCAAGTCTAGTTTTCCGGCGAAATTCGTTTTTGTAATTTTCATCGTCCGTCTTCAAATCAAATCAACCAAAGAGGTGTACAGAGACTTACTGCTAGAGCTTCGACAGTGTTTTAGCTAGCAGTTCAAACAAAAAAAAAATGGACATAAGCTAAATTGAAACACAAAACAAGTTCTACGATGCACGACTGAAGCTCAAAATCTAAATCGCACTAAAATCCATTAATCAAACACTTGGAAGTGCAGAATCACCGAATCAATGCTTAATTTAGAATCAGGTAAGTACAGGTAAAAACAGAGTTCGTGAGGGATCGAAATGGTGAACCTGTTGCAGCGGAGGAGCTCGCGATCGCTCCTTTGGCTCCACCATCTGTCTCTCGTCGCTCTCTAACTCGTGGAAGTGAGAATGGATCACGAGCTCTGCGCACGCTGGAATGGCTAAAAACATATTCATCCCCCTTTCAAACTCCCGCCCAAATCTGTTATGGCCAGCTGGCACGCGTGTATTCCACACGCCGATGCCAGCTGGCCAGTGCCGGAGGTGCATGGGTGAGCGGCCACTCACTTGCTGGTTAAATTGCCTTCCAACTGTTGAAGGCCTCTTTAACGTGGGCCAAACCCGTGGCCCATCCGAAACATTTTGGAAGACTGCATTGTTCTTCTGGCCCAACTAAAGGAGGTCCAAGTTATTTATTGTATCCGGGAAGCATACGATGTGCGGACTGGATTGCGAAAGCTCATGGGCTAAGACCTCTCCCCGCAATTGGATTTCTAAGCCCCCGACTCTTTTTAGATTTGTTGTGCTTTTGATGCTAGTTATGTTCATCTTTCCGGTACTGAAAGTTAATGAAAGTTTGTTTATTTGACCCCAAAAAAAAAAAGTATTGCGAATTGGCTATAGCCGACATAGAGAACTCAGAGCTGCGACTACGTGCATTGGGGAACAAAGATGTTTAATGTTCAAATCCCAAAGGCATACCGGCATTGCGAGATCTAGTTCCATCCGGCGAAGACCCGTTAATCGTGGCAGAGTTTATTTTCTCGCTGCTGATGGGAAAAATCTATGGGTTCGAGATTTTTCAGATGAATTTTGCAAAAGGGACATGGGAGGAACTGAAAAGCACTGGTGACAGAGCAATTTTTTTTTCCTGCTCGTGGAGAAATTTCTTGTTCTTCAAAAGACTCGAGAGTTAAGAAAAATGCCATACATTTTGTGCAGCATGGCTATGGACATGTTTGCATGTATGATTTGGAAGATCACAGCATTTCAAACGTCTGGCCTTGCTCAAACATTCATTACCATTCATCCTATTTGTATTGGATCATGTTGTGACGCTTAAAAAAAGGGTTCAGATACGCACTGCTACCAAATATAATCGTCATTTACTTGAGTTTAAATGCTTATATTTCGTTATTTGCCGCAAGAACGAACGCGCGCTTTGTTAAAGTTGCTTGACATTTGTAACCGTGATTTTCTAACATTTTTTTTTTTGGTCAGCGATTGAGAGGTGCTGGATTGGGAATCAGTGTGACTTCAAACTAGGACCGTCGTTTTATACTAAGAGAGCTACCTACATATACAAGTATCAATTTAGATCGCGGATAATTTTTCATGAACTAATGGAGTTGCACCGCTACTTTGCTCAATTTGTAATATAATCTTCAATTTCGTTTTAAATTCTTGTAGTTAGACATTTGCTACGAGAATTAACGTTTAAGGTAATCGAGACAATCAACGCCGGATTTGGCGATCCAATAATGAGCGGAGCAGGAGAGAAAGGCTCGGCCACCACGAAAAGTTAAATTTATTTGATACTCGGGGGCGTATATATATGTGTGTGTGTCACTAAACTATTTTCCTACGATATTTATCAGCACGTTTAAGCATTTGCATTTATGCTTAAGCTTCCTATAATATGTATTTATTGAAACAAAAAGTTATATTTACTTGATCAAGATTTCAAAAGAGAATTTTTTTCTTAAATCACAAATAAAAGTGATAAAATAAAAGCACATTGTTAGGATGCGACAAGTGAGGGGTTTTCGGCTCCGACATGGGATTGCTAAAAGAGTTCATCGAGCAATATCCGAAATAAAATATCATAAATATTGGAAAATTTTTAAATAAGAGCACGAAATGTCTTCATTTTCTCCAATTAGGCTGTGAAGTGGACATTGTTCAAAATAAAGACATGAAGTGATCATGACAGTTTCAAATAAGGGTCCGACCTTCTCACTGGTAAGGGCATTTTTACCCTTTGCTCTCTTTTTTTTCTTTTTCGAGGATGGTCGGTTTCCGGCGATGGTCGGCCACTAGCTATGCCCAAAGAGGGCTGGCGATGATGCCCTCGAAGCAACCCACGAGAGCTTGGGCGAGTGACCCTCGCCAACCTCGATAAGGTTTGCCGAGCCCTCATCCAAGAGCTAATCGCAGCAAAGAAAAAAAGAAATGAGAAAAATGAAAAAAAAAGCAAATAAAAAATCAAAATTAAATTGCCTTTGGACGAAAATGCCATTGATCGGCAGAAATTTTTAGCCGACCTGCGAGGAAGAACCTTATTTGATATCGACGTGGCCATTTCATGGCCTTATTCAAAATAAAGTCTACTTCATGCCCTTGTTTGAGAAAACAGTAGCACTTAAGGTCCTTAAACGAGGAAATATTATATTTACTTGATCCATATTTCAAAAGTGATAAAGTTGTTTTACTTAAATCACAAGTAAAAGCCTATTGTTAGGATGCGAAAAGTTTTCAGCTCCGACATGGGATTGCTACGAGAGCTCATTTGAGCAATATTCGAAATCGAATATCATAAATCAATGTACTTCCTTTCCCCTCCCTTTCTTTATAGAGTTTTACTTTACATTGTTCTTTATTAAATTGATTTTTGTTTAGAATAATATACATTACTTATTTTAATCTCTTAATGTAAAAACCCGTTACATTAATATAATATGATAGCATTTAATGGTGAAAAAATAATTGCGAATGGATCATGCGTCTTAGAAGGCTCAAATTTTACAAATATGTAAGGATCCGATAGTTATAGACTAATTTAAGTTAAACGGCATGAAAATAAAATCACCCCTAAAGTAAGTTTTTTCTTCCTGGTTACCTAATTTCTAGATAAATATCGAAAGCACTTTGATTTGAAAAAATATATATCCAACACGAGTAATGAATATTACCGCACAAACTACTATAATTTAATAAATTCAAGCGATCATATGATCATACGTTGTATTTAAGGCCGCTGTTTGTTTTAGATGATTAAGCTTCCGCATACGCCATCTATTAACTATAATATGAGATTAAAGCAGAGCTCGATAAGGTAAGGGATGCATTGGGACGTCCCGATCATTTCGGCGGCGGCCTTGAGGCATACTCTCTGCAATTTGAAACACTTCATATGAAAAAAGACCTTCTCTGCACAAGGAATCAATGAGATTCGAGAAAACAGCTTTGCTCACTAGCAAATCCTCTTTGGCATTTCATTACCTCCCAGAGCCTGAAAATCAATTTCCTCGTCTTCTCCCATATAGTTGTCGAAAAAATCCATATGCCAAAAGACTATGAATTACGTTGAGGCTGAGCGAGGCGGATCGGTAGCCGCGGAGATAGAGGTGGTCAAGGATGAGGGCTTCGTCGACATCCCGGTGGTAAGTGGAAATGGCCCTGATTAGGATAGGCGAGCACAAGGACACGACCCTTCCCTTCCGATACAAAAAAAGACACGAAAGAGTGAAAAAAGTGTGGCCCTTGTTTTTAATGTAAATTCATTCTAGGCTCCTTTTATTTATTTATTTATTTGTGAAATCATAAAATTGATATTTTATCATGAATATGTAAAATATACATTTACTATATAACGTGTCTCAAAGTATCGCAATTCTTTATTTTTCTAGAAATCACGTATCGGTATATCGTGTCTCGTGTCCTGTGTCATGTCAATGCTAGAGGCTACGTAGCTGAGATGTCGTAAAAAGTTTGCGTCTGTTCTTCACAGCCATGGGAAAGATCGATGGCCCGGAGGAGGATCGCAATAGCTTTTTGGCTGCGCTTTTACAAAAGCCGAGGCATTTTTTTTCTTCTTCTGCATATTCGTAACAATACTAGATAAAATGCAAGTTAACATCTATATATCGAACAGAGAGAAAAAAAAAAATCGCTTTGAGCACTCGTCTACGTGATACTTTAATATTATATAGCAGACTATTATCTAACTGTAATTAAGCTTGACTAGGGTTAGTACCATGGAGAACACTTGTGACCTCTTTTGCCCTCCTAATATTTGCAGATAAAGGTTTTCAAAACAAGGCACATCCCTTAGTTTTCACTGTATTGTACGATATGACCCAAGATGATACCTTCTAATTAAAACAACTTACGGTGGACTTTATAACTTACTTGATAATTGAGAAGAAAATTTTACCGGTTATTGAACCGAACCGAACCAAACCAAAATTGAAATCATAAAAAAAATAGGAAATGACTCACCTTGTACGGATTGGATTAGGAATCGGCATACTTTCAGAATGGGATACTCATTCTGTATTGAGATAGCGACTTGCGTATACAAGCATCAAGTTTAGATCGGGAATACATGAAACCAACCATCAAACAATTCGCCCTTTACTTGACGTCTTATAAGCTGCCGCCCGCCACTAGCCACGGTTCTTTTTCTTTTCCGCCGCACAATTCGCCCTTATTTATTGGACCGGCGGTGGATGAACTCGGGTGGATAGTTCTAAGCTACGGCCGAAATTAATTGAGGATTAATTAAATTAAAGAAAGAAGTCAATCATGCAAGATTGGAACAGAATAATGATCTCGGGCGCGCCCATACGCAGTGGGAAGAAGGGAAATTGGCTGATTCTGTGGATATGGAAGTAAAACAAGAGAAATAAATTAAATTTCAGCATGACTTCTTTCCTAAAAAGGAAAAATCCCCCCACGTTTGGAAAGGCCACACGGGTGTCGTCTATAAAAGAGGAGGCTTCACTCCATACGGCAGCGAAACTAAGAGAGCGTGAGAAGCAGAGAAAGAGAGAAACGAGAGAGAGAGAGGAAGTTCAGCCGAGGTCTCACGGCCGAAGACCCCCTTCCGCCGTCGCCACCCGTTGAAGGCTCTGCTTCTGCCGAGACTGCCCCCTTCCATCGACCGATGCTGCCCGGTCAATCCACGCCGAGCTAATCCCGCGTCAACAAGTCACTGTCCTTCCCCGACGACAAAGCCTCTGTTCCAACAGCCTGCGCCGTTCCCCCGCCGCTGTCCCCGACGTCGATTTGGTGGCTGCAGTGCGACAACGTTGCTGCCCTCCCTTCACAACGACGGCAAGGCTACCGGTAGTTTTCCAATTCAGTGAGCATCCGGCGGAGCTATCGCTCGTGATCCCGTCCGCGATCGTTATCCATTCGAATTCGGAAAGTAATCTCTGCAAATTAGGTGAATATCTTCATCCGAATCAATTTGAACATTGGATTATCTGAGATATTATCTGAGCCGGTTAGGATTTATTTCCTTATCCACAAATCACATATAATTTTTTATAGGGCCTTAGATGAATTATTAGGTATTACAAAATTTGATAGGTTGATCTAGAAGGCATTATATCAATTATCATATTTAAGAGAAATTGCGAAATATTCTAACTTGATTTTATCCACTTTCTTTATTTGAATTGATTCAAGTGGATTGTTATCTTGCATATCTTTACCAGCATCTTTAAAAATTTTAAAAATATAGCTTATAGATAAGATTGCATGTAGATTAAGATTGCGAATTATTTTAGATATAGTTACAGATTTTGAATTAGTTTGCATTCACTGGATAAGAATTTTATAGATACTAGATTTTAGAAAGACATTGCATTTAGGATAGAATCTGCATGCTTAAAATAGTTTATGTTTAATAGGTTGGTTTAGGTCAATTTAATCCCTAAACTATAGTAGATAACTATTCTTTTGACATAGTTTAATCAGGCATGTCATTAAATCCGGAAATAATAAAAATTTCATGTACATATCATATTATATGTCACATTTGCCACCTCATTGAAGCATCTCATATAGTCGCATGTTAGGGCAATTAATTCCTAATGTTGGTTGAATGTTTGATTAATGCTATTTAATTGCATGTTATGTAGAGTTAGTCATGCAATTAATCAAGTTCATGCCGTGTTAAATTAGAATTCACTTTCATGTCCTTTTTGTATGCATTCATCCTAGCTTAGATTGCATTTATTTATGTCCTTGATTAGAATTTATGCTGCACATAGTTTATTTCATATAAAAAGCGAAAACCAAAAAGAGAGGAATAATTGTGTTACGTATGCTACCTATTTATATTGAGTTTTTTGGTGTCTCATTTCATTGATTGCGCACCTTAAAATCAATCAAGCTGCTTGCTACGTTTTCATAAATAAAATGAAATGGTATTGAAATGGCAAGCCTCCGAACTCAAAATCTCCGGGGGCAACTATTCATAGTCATCATGGAGAAATCCTTTATGAAGGAGACGTATACAATACTTGAATTCTCGATGTAGATGCTACATAGTTGGTTCTCATCTTTAGAGACTACGAGTGTAATAGGAACATCCGTCGATAAAAGAATCGCCCTAAGATGATCATCTCATGGCTATTGAGAACGAATCAAATCAAATGATTTTATTTCTCAATCTTTCTGACTTTCTCTACGGAACCAAGGACGAAAAGATTCTTCGTAAAAATACTCCATATATTTGTGAATAGATTAGTGGCGACTCCAAGTTAGATATATTGCATGTTAACATATGAAGTTGGGAGAGTTCGAGCTAAGAGTTAATTAGATAATTAATTTAGCAATCCGTTATACTAGTTTCGGCGAAATTTAGGTCGTGAAACATTCGCGTTATAAAAAAGAGTGGGATGACATCTTTTGATGCAAAATTCACACGTAAAACTGGCTAAATTAGGCTTGGGATATTATGACGGTAACAAAGTTGACGATTCTCTGCAATTAACCAAGAAATATTTGCCTACCCGTTCTAGGTTTAGTCGATGCCAACTAAAGGCGGTGATTTGTGGTAGCACTCAAAGATAATCACCAAAGTCAGATTAAAGATTTGGACATACCGATCAAAATCACGAGTTGATTATCGGAGATGCTAAAAGCAAAGAATTGATTGCTTTTTTCCTATCCTTGATGTTCATCTTCTTGATAACCATATGATCTATCTTGTGTAACTTTTTTCGCTTTTTCAATTTACAAGTTAATCCTTTCTTTTTGCCAATTTAATACGTAGATGAGGATTAATTGGAAATTTAAATGAGACTGTTTGCTTAGATATATATAGATGTTTACTTGCTATAAGAGATTGAGGGGCTATGCATATTGGTGTAGGTCTTTGCAGAAAGATGGAAAGGGATGCCTCGGATGTTGTAAGACAAAAGCAAAAGAGCTACCTTAATCCTCCTCCCCGGGGCAATCGATCTTGCCCTTGGCTTGTGATACTCCACGGATCGGAAGGACAGAGGCAAACCTTCTACGACATTTCGGAGGGCCGCCACCATACGACGATCACTCCCGATCTGCGCAACAAGTGGATCTGCCCTATTTCGAGTCACGAATGGCTGTTCACGGAAGATCAAGATTCCGGGGATTGCTGCCTTTGGAACCCCGCTTCTCTGGAGAAAATCCAGCTCCCCCCTTTGGAAGACCTTGCTTGCTCTTTTTGTTTCTTGTCGTCTTCGCCCAGCAATCCTCAATCATATGTTGTGGTGATTGATCGGGGAGAGGACATCATCGGATATTGCAAACCCGGCGAGGATGCATTCAAGAGGCACAAGGTCGAACCTCACATCAGTTGTGCCACGATGTTCAAAGGGGAAATTTTCTTGCTGTTGAAGTATTGCGAATTGGCTATTGTCGACATAGAGAACTCAGCGCTGCGAGTACGTGCGTTGGGGAACAGAGATATTAATCGGTTAGATCCCAGAGGCATAGCGGCGGTGCGCAATTATCTAATCTCATCCGGCGAAGAATTGTTAATCGTACAAGAGATGATATTACTGGCACAACCGAAGGGGCAAATATACGGCTTTAAGGTTTTCCGGATGAATTTTGCAGAAGGGACATGGGAGGAACTGAAAAGCATCGGCGACCGAGCAATTTTCTTTTCTGCTTGTGGGGCAGTTTCTTGCTCTCCAAAAGACTCGAGAGTTAGAAAAAATGCCTTATACTTTGTGGAGAATGGCGATAGACATATCCGCATGTATGATTTGGAAGATCAGAGCATTTCAAAGGTGTCGCCTTACTCAAACATCGATTGCCGTTCATCGTATTCACGATGGATTATGTGGTGACACTCGAAAAAAGATTGAGATACGCACTGCCACCAAATATAATGGTTTTACTTCTGTTTAAGTGCTTATGCTTCGTTATTTGCTGCAAAAACGTACCCTGTTAAAGTTGCTTGACATTATAATCGTGGTGTTCTAAGGTGCTGGATTTTGGAATCAGTGTAACTTCAAACTAGGATAGTTGTTTTATATACAAGTATCAATATAGATTACGACTTCATGAACCAATCGAGTTGCACGGCTACTTTGTTCAATTTGTGATATAATCTTCGATTCTGTTTTGAATTCTTGTATTCGGATGTTTTTCTACGAGAATCTACGTTTAAAGGCAATTGAGGCGATCAACACCGGGCGTGGTGATCCAATTACGAGTGGAGCAAGAGAGAAAGGCCCGGCCACCACCAAAACAAAACCCCGCTGATGAAATGCATTCGCGGGAGACCGGTTGTCGTCAAACTGAATTGCGTATTGGGAGAATTCTTCAACAGAAATTTTCTTTCCGATCACTTTCGTCCTCGTTTCTACACGCGATGAAGCAATTAGCTGATCAAGGAATTGAGTTGGTCTCTTTGTTGGGAATCAAGAGCGAGAGAGTGGTTATCTTGTTAGGTGAAGCTCTCGAGTATTGATCGATGCACAGTGATTGACCAATATTTCAATACTCATCGCATGATCCATAAATAAAAAAAAAAGAAGAAGCTAAAATTAGAATTAACATAATAAAAAATACAAACTTAATTAGATTAAAAAATAAACTAAAAATTCCAAAAAAGGACGTATGTATCAGATGTCTTTTAAAACTTACAAAAAGTGCATTCTAAGTCCTAAAACTTGTCGGTTTGGTGCAATCGAATTTTTCCTTTTAACTCCGTTAATTTGGACTAATGGAAAATACTGACATTTTTTTTTAATATTTTCTCTCTCTTACGTGGTAATGATGTGGTTAAAAAAAATGTTGTTTTTGTCCAAATTGGTGCCTGATTTCCAACGTTATCTTCTTTTTTAATATAATTTTTAGCATACTTATACGTCTATTTTGAATAAAATATATTTTAAGCAATTAGAGTTGGAGCTCATTTTTAAATTTAAGTTTAAATTATCTTAATTTATGTTAACTTTTTTAAGTTTAGAAGTCCATGTGATTTTTTTTTTTTTGTCGATTTAGCACTTAAGTGATCCTGCGCAAACTTTTGGTATTAAAACGAGCGCCGTACATGACTTTTGGTACTTCTAGTATTCATTTGCCCTAGAAATCCGATGTGGCCTTTTTTTTAATTAACATTTGAAGCCAATGTGGCTCGCCGAATGTCCAGTCAAAATCCAACACATAAAACAACGTCGTTTAATTAATTTCTCGAGCCTTTTTTATTTATTTTATTTTGAGCAAAATTTATATTTTAAGATAGATAACATCTTGCCATGTCATTTAATTTAGTTTAGCATTGCATATAGCTTAGTTTGCATTAAATAAGAGAAAACCCAAAAAAAAATCATGTTATGACTGGCTTGGCTTGCATTTCTTTCGTTGATGCAATTTATTTACTTTGATTATTGGGTGTTATTTCTTGATTGCGCCCCCGCATGAACATCTTCACATATACTATAATTAGGTCCTAGAATGAATTCAAACTACCCGTAAAACATCCTTTTCAACGATACTGATTTTTCAATGGTATCGACATGGCGTTAGAGAAATCTAACGTAACCAAATCCCCGAATTCACAATCTTTTTTTCGTAAAAGTAGAATAATCCTCCAGTTATTTTACTTTGGTGTCTAATTGACCTACCATAAATTGAGTAATTGCGAGAAAATTGATTTGCAAGTTAACAACTTCAATTAAGTTGTGGTATGGCCTTGGGAGAATACGAGCTAGATTTAAAAACTTACTTATCTAATAGCTTAATTTTAGATCGCGACAACTAACCACCATTTTTTTCCTCTACCACAGAATCGCCATTAGCCACAGAGAATACGGTGCCTCGACAATTCTCGATCACAGTAACATGAAGGCGAATTCCGATCGGGTAAATATCAATTCTCGTCTTGTTTCTTCTTCTTTTAAAAAACACATGTTATTTTTCTTTGCTATCACTTGCGTCCTTCATCACTAAAAGATTATGCCAGTTGATTATGGTTTTGACTATTTATGTTGTGTTTGGTTGTTAGGATATAAGTCATGATAGGATGTATCTTGTCCTTTGTTTAGTACCTATCTAGGAAATGATAAAAGGGATATAACTCGAAATAAAAAAATCCTAAAAGAGGGGGTGAAATAGATCATGATAGAATTTCTCAAAAGAATAAACACGGGAAGAACCTGATTTTTCCACAACCTTGTTATTTAATTGTTTGTTTAGCATGATATGATATCACGTCTCTCATTCTTTTACCGCTTTAAAATTTTCAACATTCGAAAGTGGTCTCGACATGCTATGAAAAACTCGATGTTGATCCTCATTCTTTAACCTTTTGGATAACCTATATGAGTGCATCTTCAATTTGTGAAAAAAATGTCGAATAATTAGATTGTTCATCACTTGTCTACTCACTTGACAAGACAATGAGCAAGGTCAATGGAGATTCTCAAAAGATTGGACTCCAAATCAAGTCCAGCAATTCTACTAGTTCTATTCCGTCGATGTTGTGCTCGAATTTAGGTAATACAAACATCTGCTCAATAATAACTCACTTGTCAAAACTCATTATTGAATAGTTTCTAAAGCATCCATGTTTCAACAAAATAGAATCGATCTCGGCCACATCTTGCCTTTATTTATCTGACTTTAAATCTGTAATTTACCAAATAGTAGATATGTAATGACAAAATCCTTGGATATCTTATCCTATCCTATTCAGTTCTATCTGACTAAAAATATGGATGACCAAAAGTAACCTTAGTGTCTTGGAGGTCTACGTAATATTACGGATAATGAAGACTTTTTTCTTTGGCCAATGCATTATTAAAAAAGTGGGATGACATCTTTTGATGCAAATTTCATTGGTGAAACTGGCTAAATTAGAGGCTTGGGATATTATGACGGTCACAAAGTTCAGGATTCTCTGCACTTAACCAAGAAATGTTTGCCTACCTGTTCTAGGTTTAGTTGATGCGAACAAAAGGCGATGATTTGTCGTAGCAATCAAAGATAATTACCAAAGCCCGATTAAAGAAAACATAACTTGGACATACTGATCAAAATCACGAGCTGATTATCGAGAGGCATAATCTTTTCCTGTTCTAGGTTCAGTTTATACAGAGTGTAACTTTTTCGCTTTTTTCAATTTACATGTTAATCCTATTCTTTTGGCCAATTTAATATCTAGATGAGGGTTAAAATGCAGTTTGAATGCTACCTAAGGAAAGAGAGAAAAAAAACATTACAATGATATTTTAAAATATCCACGTCAGCACCCAGCAGTGCCATGTAGGACTGCCGTTGACCATGAAATCGATTTTCAGCCAAAATTGACCTGACGTAATTAATTGGCAAAACATTAAGACTGAATTTACCACAATGCAATAGACTTAGGAATTTTCGGACAGTTTTCCCATTATTCTCGAGATATACCTTTCGATGACAGGCATTTATATCTGATGGGAACCATTCCCTATACCTACACATGTATGAATTGCGGAATAATATGCCCAAAATCAATATGTAACACTGATCAAAAGTGTACGTCGAGCAAGGAACAGAGCATCTTTTGTTTGACCATGCCGGATGTGAATAAGGAAAGTCATCTGTAACACTTAATTTGAATGGAGTGGTTAAGAGATGATGGAAATGATTTGAAGTTATTACGAAAGAGAGGAAAAGAAAAGAAATTGAGAGCTTGAGTAAAATGCAGTTTGAATGCTACTTAAGGAAAAAGAATTGAATATGTATGTAAAATGGATTAGGTACATTTTATGATATCAAGAGAACCTAATAAATATTATAAATATATTTTATACACACATGACCCATTAATTGCAGTATTACAGAGGTCCCTCCCACCTCTCCTGTAAAAAGAACAGGACGACCTTCTTTTGCCACCTTTACGGCATCAAACTTGCTTTCATCTTCACCTATCAATCTATAAGCAGACCGCTCTGATGAAGCACCCTATACATAAATGAAGCGATCAGTCAAATGCATCAAATGCTTGTGGCAATTCTTCATTGCGCTAAATTACCTCATTCAATGACTAACTTCACTTCACCGGCAAGCAGAAACTGGCAAGCTTCAATCATAATCAATATGGAAAGGGGGTGAAATGTTTACCTGACAGTATATGGGCTCATTTAGAAGAGCATAAAGAGGATTTGTATCAAAACCCAACCAATTCTCAAACTGCACACATCTATTGACTAAGGTTGAGTTTGATGTATATTGTAACCCACCAACAAATCATGTAGACGCACGTCATTAGATCTTACAGTTTTCAAGAAGAAGTAACTGATTTGCTTCAATGCCTCAGGTACTAAAATAGGATCCCAAGCACTCTCAAGCCTGTGTTCAAGTCCACAAGAAAGGATGGTCATTAGAACTTGAAAATCTGTCCTCTTACATAGTGCGATCGCTCGAAGCTAGCACTGAATCCTAAGCCAGAAAGACCGAGAGTTTGGAAACCCCTAGGCGTCAAGATGCCACCAGAAGGAAGAATCACCTGCAATTCAATAGAAACAAGAGAAATTAAGCACAAACGTTAACAGCACCAGAGTTCTGTCAATCTACTTGATATCTCACCCTACCACCTTCACATTCTGCAAAGTACTTTGCAACTTCACGAACAACTTCTGCATCCTGACGATACCTCTTGGAGTACTTCTCACTTTGAATAGTAACCTGCTCCGAGCTTGCTTTATATACAGCATCTGCAGTGCATCCATTTGCAATGGGTGGAATTCCACCAGTTATAAGGACTTGTTTGAGTCCTGGAGGAGCAAAACTCAAATAAGTTACTGCACAAAAACCGCTGAAACTCTGCAAAAAGGAGAAGAGAGTCACTAAAACTAATCATGACACCAAACGTATGGGGGGATAGAACAGAGGGAAACAAATTGAAGAACTGATTACATCTTGTTGGTAACGAACGAGAGTAAGCACGCGCATTTCAGCAATTCAGAAAGCAAAATTCTTGTCACTGAATGCTTGGTCCGCTAAAGTCTAGAGCAGTCGAATGGAAAACTGAAATACCTGACCCAAAATTATCCAAGGTCCAGCATCGGGAACAAGACGCACTCGAATAAACTCAGCATCGTTTATAATATTATCTGCCCGAAAATGTATCAAATAATTAGCCAGGTTCTCTGCAGATTTTATTTGCAAGATCGATGAAACGGTCAATGGAGTAGATAAGTCTGTCCCACGCTGCAGTTCAACAACACTTATGAGATTAAGCAAGGAAGTATTGACTATGAGACTAAATTTTACTGACTAATTTTCTAGGTAATGCCTGCAAGATCATGCCTGATCCATCAAGATCACACGAAATTCTTCACATGCTCTGTGTAGCCATCCGCTGGATTCAGTGGGTCTTGGGGACTCAAAACCAGGTCCACCTTGTAGATACAACAGGTATGGCAGTTGTTGCTCTTCTTTCACAAGTGAAGCAAACAAATTATAATGGTAGAAACAGGTCAAACAGATACAGTTAAAGATTGTTTAGACCAATCAATACAATGGAAAAAATACTGTGCTTTGAATTAGTGGGGTGTTTCTCTCTTCATACGAATCCATAGATGCGAGAAAAATAATTTCTTAACTGAAGCATTTGCAGTGGGAGTTCTCCTAAGGAGCTTCTCTCTTCATATGTGAATTGTGTACTCAACTGCGAAAGTGGAAATTGCCAGAAAATAGGAAAGCTTTCTAGACAAACGATTTTTTTTCCCTAAAGTTGGCATAGGCCATTCTCATTTTAAAGAAGATAGAGATGACAACTCCATGGTTGAGAAACCAGTACAGCAGGTCATAGTATAAACAAGTGCTATTTAAACAATCCAAATTCTGTTCGAATTACTTTCTAGGAACATCCCATGAAAACGAGGAATCACCATATCTCGATGAACGTGGCTCCACCACAAAATTGAATACTTTCTCATATATTGGAGACAGTCAATAGCTGTCCTGCGCTTCCAACATAGTGGAGGCATGAACAGTATTCATTACTACAGGGTGTGCAACTTCCATACATTTGCATCGGCCTCGCTCAGTTCGAACAGACCTAGTGGTTGAGGTTGTTTTATTTTTTTCCCTTTTTTCTGAGAAGTGTCGTGTTGTCGTTGTCCTCATCGTCACACTAGTGCGCCGATGCATAGGATGCTCTTAACGGTCACAAATCACAGTGATGAGACCCCCACAACGTAAAGACAAGAGAAGGCTTTTATACACTGGTTAGAGTCAACAGATGTCGACTTATGAGTAAGATTCGAAATGGTGAAAGAAACCCAGTAGAGGAATATAAATGGACCTTCAACTGGATGCGCTCATTGAATCAAGTAAACTAAAACGAAGAAACCAAAATTCATCAGTGTGGTCCAAGCCCGAGAAGACTTTGATCAAAGTTGGATCTATCAATTCCAGCAACGAGAACTACCACGTGATTTGTGAATAAGAATCAAATCCCATTTCTAAACAATCTAAGCCTTGGATTCGCGAGAAAAAAGTTTACAGCAATTCAACACAAGGAACTGACTTCGTAATCGTAATTACCCGCAACGACTTCGCGGGCGAAGACGGAGATCTTCTGCGAAATGTTCCGATCTGCCGAATAATCGAGGGGAACAGCGAAGCAATGGTCCCGGAGCCGTAGCTCAGGCACCGAATACCACTCTCCGGCGATTTGCTCCGGCGAGGTCTCGCCGTTGGTGGCGCTGGAGTTCGCCATGGACGCGAATCTTCGAGCTAATTTAATTACCGTCAGGTGAGAGCGTAGGCAGATCGGACGTGCATCGGTTGAGGGGGGAAATTACTCAATTCATCTTGCCCGTTGGATTGGACTATCGTTGTTTTGTCACGTCCGTACTCAATGGCGCAGAGGGAGCGCGTAACGAGAAGCCTCGAGGAAGGGGCGTGAAGCACACGAGCGAGGGATGTTGCTTTGACCGTGGGATGGATCGTTGACTTCTTATTGGGGAGGGGGCGAACCGGTCTGGTGGAGTCATTTGACCAACGTGCTATTGACCTGAAGGCTGAAACGCCATCGATAGGGGCTAAGCGTCGAGAACTTTGTTCCCATTTTCAACCACAAGTCATTTTATTCTATGCAGAAACTTTGGCAAGTCAATCAGTTAGATTTCGCCCCAAAAAAAAAAAAAATATCAGTTACATACCCACGAAATACGAACTTGAGGTCTAATTAAGATGAATTTCGAAAACAATCCAACGGAGTTTCGAAGAACGGGCGACTCGGAATCAGATGATATGCACTAATGATTGGTGCCAGCTCTTGTTGAGCAGAAACAACAATTACCGAAAACTACTTATCCTCACTTTTCAGTATGGTTTTCAAGCCTAATGAAGTCATTTTCACAAAACAGAGCACGTTTCCCACATCAAGGTTCAGCACTCAGCTTTTCTCTACAAAGCGCAAAAATAGCAAAAGGGAAAACATGAAGGTAGAGAACAAGTGACTTCTTCGTGAAGTGCTTAAGTGTTCCGGCAGGTCGGCTACCGCCGCCGCCGATAACCGCATTGCCGATTGACCAAGAAAAGCCAAATCATAACCGAGACGGACGAGGAGCCGCCTCCTTCCCTCACTTCTTGTGAGTCCGAACATGATGGATCGGTTGACTCAATGTGTCGAAAGCTTGCGTGCAATCTTGAGAGACAAACTCGGCCTTTCCATTTCCATGGACTTTTCGCTTCCCTTTCTTGATTTTGGGAATGGGAATGGAGTGCTTCCTATGGCCTCCCATCTGTAAAAATTCTTTTCGTTGATATGCTCCTTAGGACATTTCTATCTCCAAGTTAAATAAGTAGGTAAAACGGATTTAGATATGCACTGCTGCCAAATATAATCGTCATTTACTTGTGTTTAAATGCTTATACTTTGTTATTTGCTGCAAGAACGTACGCTTTGTTGAAGTTGCTTGACATTTGTAACCGTGATTTTCTAACGTTGTTTTTTTTTAATTTTTGGTCAGCGATTAAGAGGTGCTGGATTGGGAATCAATGTGACTTTAAACTAGGATAGCTGTTTTATGCTAAGAGAGTTACCTACATATACAAGTATCAATAATTAGATCATGGCCTTATTCGCAATAGAGTTCAATTCGTGCCCTTGTTTGAAAAAACAATAGCACTTCAGGTCATTATTTGAAAAAATATTATAATTACTTGATTCATATTTCAAAGGAGATAAAGTTGTTTTCCTTGAATCACAAATGAAAGTGACAAATAAAAGCCCATTGTTACAATGCCACGAGTGAGGCTTTTCGGCTCCGACATGGGATTGTTAAGAGAGTTCATTCGAGCAATATTTGAAATAGAATATCATAAATCAATGTACTTCATTTTCCCTCCCTTTCCTTATGGAGTTTTACTTTACATTTTTCTTTATTAAATTGATTTTTGTTTAGAATAATATACATTACTTATTTTGATTTCTTAATGTAAAAACCCGTCACATTAATATAATATGGTAGCGTTTAATGATATAAAAAAAAAATAATCGCGCACGGATCATGCATATTAGAAGGCTCAAATCTAATGAACATGTAAGGATCCGACGGTTATAGACTAATTTAAGTTAAACGGTATTCAAATAAAATCACCTCCAAAGCAAGTTTTTTTCTTCCAAGTTACCTAATTTCGAAATAAACATCGAAAGCGTTTTGATTTGAAAGTAAATATTCAACACGAGTAATGAATATTACCGCACGAAACTACTATAATTTAGTAAATTCAAGGGATCAAGTGATAATAAATAGTATTTAAGGAAGAGTGCCCGGTCATTTCTTTTGTTAATTGTTTAACAAATATTTAATATATTCACATTTTCATTATCAAGAACCCAAATTTTATTTAAATAAAAAAATGTACTGATTTTGCTTATGTCATAAATCAAAATGTTTCGTGCTGATGGAAATTCCTTTCCCAGGAACGGTTGGGAAGTCTTCTTTAATCTCTCCTTCCAATCTCCCACTAAAACGTATTTTCGATTTTACTTCCTCTGCCGCTCTCTTTCGGATCTACCCTCACCCCTGCGGAATCTCGCCGAAGGAAAACCCCCGTCGTGCTGATCGGTGGAGGGGGGCTTCGATCGTCGTTTCGCGAAGCTTTTTCTTGCGCATCCGCATTGATCGGGGCCGAAGGATGCTGAGCCCTCTCGCGAATTGGAGGGAAAGTTTGGAGAAAATCGCTCTCGCCGTGCACGACGACGACGACGACGAGCAGCTCGAGATCTACGGCCGGAGCAACGGGGACGATTCCTCCGTCTCTGATCGGAGAAACTCTCACAGTTTCGCGCATTCGCCGTCCCTCTCGCGGTCTCCCGTGGCCAATGGATTCGACTCCGCTCATGATTTGGAGGTGGGCTTTCGATAAAGCTGACTGTTGATGAGATCTGCTAGGAGTTTGATTGCGGAGCTGTTGCTTCAGCTCATTGCGTCTCTTCTGTTGTGTTCGATTGTGGTTGAATAAATGAGCCTGGCTCCCGGACTGCGATTTGAGCACCGTGAAATGTGTTCTGGGAAAATTTTTAGTCTAGGCAAGGTTCGATTAACTTGTGGCAGCTAATATGGTTGCTCTATTGATGAGATGCGCCATTGGAATCTCTTTGCCGACTTTGAAGACGCTTACCCTTTTATTGGTAGCCATGCGTTCTTAAGTTTCTGAGAAATTTAAATCTAAATTAAAATCGTCTATACTGCAAAACTTTGAGCTTGTCTTACAAATGCACAATCAAAAGGAGTTCCGTTTGCTCGAAATTGGGGCTTTTCCCACTTAGATTAGAGGTAAGGCATGAAGAACTCCATTTTTTAAGCTTGAATAAATTGCTTCATCATTAAGCATTTGAAGCCTTAATAAATTACTTCATCATTAAGCATTAAGCTCAAATAAGTGGAGGCAAGACATTAGTAAATTTAACTACTACTCAGTTTGGCTATTATCATGTGGTCTAAAATGGTTCCTTGCGGTAAAGTCTTATAGATAGCACTCAACTTTCGGTGCCACAGAATGTTGTATGTACTGGAAGGCATCCCGACTTAGGCACTCTGCAACTCTACACGTCTAGAGTGTCAGGATGTGTGCTGTTGAATCCTTCTCCTCCCCTTAAAAGTGATATTTCCCCTTGATTACATGATTTTCACTGTACTATGTCAATATGCACAACTTTTTCTGCTTCTCAAACTGATGCCTTTGGACGCAAGCAGAGCGAAACAGAATACACTGAGAAACAGATGCTCAGAATATACATCTTAAGCATGGTCTTTCTGTTGAACTTTCTTTACTTTTTCCTTTCCGGTAATTTCAGTTGTGACGATTGCTTAGTCCAATCACAATTGTCATTCTTATTTGGTAGATTGAGCAATACAAAGCAGAAATCAAGAGGCTACAAGAATCAGAAGCAGAAATCAAGGCCCTATCAGTAAATTATGCAGCTTTGCTAAAGGAGAAAGAGGTAAACTGATGGATGATGTGCTGCTCTTATTAGTTGATAATTGATGCACGCGATGCGCATTGTTGGAATTGATACTCTAAAGTTTTCAAAAACTATCAATTTGGCATAATGGCTTCACGTCGGGGGTGGTTTCGTTCTTCGCACCGGTAGATATTTACTCCGGATGCATTTTATTGTCTTCTTTAGTAGCTTGGACCCTTACTTTTGTGTAGCTGATATCCTGAAACATACAGATGTGATTGATCCCTCATAAAGATTTTATAGTCCCTGGCAGTTGTTCAATTGCATTTTCTTTCTCCCCAGCGAACCTAGTAGTTAAGGAGCTTGAGATTGATCCTAGTCCATTCCTAAAAAATTACTTTACTGCATCTTCTCTTGATGCACTTTTATAATGTTTTTGCCCTTTGATCTTGCTTTAAAATATTCAATACTAATTAGTTTTCAAAATATCTTCATTTCGGTGCGATCTTTGTTTATCCTACTTAAAAATTATATCACCAGTGGTGCATATGTGCAACAAACATTCTATGATCGAGCTACTTGTCATGACTCGTTGTCGGTTGTGATGGATTTGCTGTCTTATTTGTTATTTGTTATTTTCTCCAAGTTTCAACTCTCACTCATTTACGGCTTTCTTCTCCTCGGGCAGGATCATATTTCTAGGCTGAACAAAGAAAATGGAGTTTTGAAGCAGAATCTGGATGCGACCGTCAATGGTGGTAGAAACGAAAGTATGAGAGCATCTATAAATGGTACAAATGCTATCAAGGTAGGTCACTGAACGTAGGTTGGCATTGAAAAGGACGTATTTTTGTCAGAAATGTTTTCTGCTTTCATTTAACAATGTATCATTTTCTTGAATGTTGTCGAGAATAGTTGGTACAGTCATTTTGACTTTTCTACTACTTGTTTGCATTGCTTTTAACCGGCGCAAGTGGTCACTTTGAAGTGCTGTTCTTTGTTCAATATCAGACCCCTCATGTCACATTATTCTATTACATCAGAAATCCTAGCTGTATCGATACTTTATGCACTTGCTCAGGTTTATAGACGTGTTCTAATCTTGGATCAGCAGATGCTGATCAGAATGACTCAATAGCCTGTTCGGGCAAAATAACAGCTTTTGGTCACTAACAATTTTTAGAGATATGAAACAGTGACACGAGAAAAGAGAACTCATGGATTTGCCAGATATTTTTCATTACTTGCCTGATTGTGCCATGGCATCTATTTATAATATCACATGCTTTCCAGTAGCCTGAAGACTGGTCCTGCTTTATTTCTAGCTCCCTGAACTGTAAAAGATGCGGAAGCACAACCTTGGTAATGTTAGTATTTTATCATCCTGTGCTATGAGGAAAATCATATAGAGAGCACATTTATGAGATGACATTTGTACCATTTTGAAAATGGGACAGTACCAGAAATGACTGTTGGACTAATAAAAGCTAAACTAGTTGGCTTCCTTGTTATCTTGTCCTGACCAACGATTTGGTATTATTCTGCTATATTATTGTTTGGCATAGATGTTTTATACATCTATAGAAATTCTGGAATGTTTTGCCGGAAGAATATCATCTTAAGATGGCAATGAGGCTGAATATTCTTCGCAATGTTTAGGAGGCTCATGACCAATCACCAAACCGGCAACACAAATTTGCGACGCAATTGAAAACACGTTCCGGTGTAAATCAAGGACAGAATGGTATTGTGTCGAGACTGGACATTACTGGCAACGGATCTAGGCATGCTGGAGAACATGACAATTTTTGGGCTAAAGAAAAGGTAATGGCACTTTGTGGTCATTCTTCTTTGTTGTGTGGATGCTTGTGTGTCACATAATGCACGGCTGAGGTAGAATATTTTGCTTAATTAGTGTACATCTTGTCACTCAATTATGGTCTTAAATGGATAAGCTTGACAAAGATCTATGAATGCCCTTTAGGAGCTTGCAGATTTGTTAGAAGAAAAAAACCGGTCCCTTGCAGCACTTCAAGGTACTCACCAATTACAAATTGGAGAACTCAGGACGGAACTGGAGAAGGAACGCAAAAGATTAGCAACTGTAGACATTGAATTGCAAGGTTTATTTCAACTCTAGCGATTATTATGCTTTGTGAATTAGAGTGCATGTGATTTTTTTGGGCTCCTCATATATTGTTTTCATTTTCAGAGGAACGGAAGTTAAATGAAGCATTTCAGACCCAACTTCAGTCACTGAAGGATGAGAAGGACAAAGTAAGTGCTTTAGGTTTTGTTTTGATTTCCTAGTTGGCCTTATGGTTATGCATCACCATTCTTTGTTTGTAAGCATTACCTTACATATTTAGTTTGTTCACATAATCACTTTTCAAAATGTCTGGATAGGTTATTGTACTTCTAGAATGATGTCTAGGTCTTTCTTCAAACATCCCTGAAAAACTAAGGGAAGCTGGCCTTGCACTTACCTAGAGTGATGTGACACTTTTTTCCATGTGCCAACAGCCACGGGGGCTGCATCATGTGAAGTTTCGACTCTATTGTTCATGGGTTCCTGGTGAATTGACCCCATCGAAGCCATTTCAGAAGTACAATAATCTAACAAAATGAAGATCTGTAAAGTACAATGATTTTGAAACAAAGAAGCCCAGAATTCAATGACCAAAAATATTTTGCAGCTACTTCTCTGGCCAAAATATCTTCTCTTTTTATTACAGCTCAACTCAACACTGATATCAAAGTAATTATCAATGGTACCTGTTATGTTCTCTTCGGGACTTAGTGATGCTAACTCTGACAACTTTTGTTTTCTATTTTTTTCTCGGGTGGCATCATCCTGTATTGCAGATTTTAGTGGAGATGAATCAAGTGCGCAATGAATTGAATAAGAAGTTATCGGAAATAAAAAGATTACAAAACGGGTTGGACAGGCATGATAACAAAGATGTTGATGGGACTTTCGACAGACTAAAAAGAGTCATTGCATCCCTGGAGAATGAAAATAACAACCTCAAGGTTGTGATCTGCCATCAGTGTCCATAATGTTTTTCCCCCTAGTTTTCACATTTCAACTATGTCTTTGGTTATTTCTCCACTGTTTAACTGTGTGGTAAATGATTTTTGTAGGTGGAGAAAAGTGAACTTGAGGTTGCTTTGAGGACAACCAGGAACTCTCCAACTATCAAAGGGACCCAAAGTAGTGTGAGTGAGGTGATCTTTTTTGAGGAATATTATAAAGTCCGGCAGCACCAGTAATGATGACATTATGATACACTTTACTTCTTATAACCTTTCTGTGCTACTTTTTCTAATTAAAGATACTTGTACAGGATGTAGTTCCCTTCGGAAGTTCTAGTGAAAGAGACGAATTAAAGCAATCCCTGCAAAAATTGGAGAATGATTTGAAGGAAACCCGGAAAGAGAGGGACAAAGCATTGCGAGAATTGAGCCGGCTTAAACAGCACTTGTTGGATAAGGTTGCATATTCATGCTTTTGATTTACTTTCGGCAGAATAAATCGTCATTTAATCAGATGTTGGGACAATGGTGGTCAATTAGTAATTAATGCTAAATTAGTTTTGACATGTGGATAATTTGTCTGCTAATTACGGAATATGCTGGCGGCCCCATATGCTTTTTTCATTTTAGACGTTTGATTATTTGTGAGAAATGTCTTACAAATAATGAGCTGAAAGTACTAGGCCTTACTGTACTTTGTTCGGTTATTGATGGTTCGCCTCAATGCTAACACGAATATGAGGAGAAAAAGAGAAGGAAAATAAAATAGAGGTTCCGGTTGTGTTGTGCATAATGTTTTAATTTTCAACTTATGATATTGGGTTTATGCATTTTCTCTCCAATTATATGTTCTACACATTCTTATCATAGCCTAATGATCTTCTCACTACAATGACAATAGAAACTACCCCTCTTTTCCCCTGTAAATAATTGATTGATCACATACGTGCATCTACTTCATTATTTTAAATCAAGTGTTGTGTCCTTTTCAAGATTCATAAATTTGAGGTTCTGTCATTAGAATTTATGATTGTTTTTTCTTAGGCCTTCACTATGCCCTCAAAAGAGGCCCTTTAACCATATGGTAATTTCTTCTCAATTGAGCTTCTTTAACTTTGAGCAACCAATATTTTCAAATTATGAAGGGTATCTTGTAATATCTAAGATTCATTGCCTCGGTTTTCCAATTTTTCTATATTTGGCTTTTTCTTTTTCTTTTTTTTCTTTTGCTTAAATTAGCATTTTGGGATGGTTCATCATTGTCAAGATATTTATCTGCGGTTCTCTCCGATTGTTGTAAATGTTGCAAAAATGTGCAATCAATCATTGTCTGAACTTTACGACACTTTCTCCACCAGTGTGAGTAAGTTACTGTAATCAGTTTTTTTAAACATGACTCAGAGTTCCATGTTCATATCTGTGTTTGTGCTATTTTTGTGCACAGAGATTCCTTTTCTTTCCTTTTTCGTTTAATTTTGGCTAAGGTTTATTTCATCATGACCACAAGCATTTCAGTAACCTGTATGCACGGATGGGAGTGCTTAATCTGCTCTATGACACATCTCGTTGTTGCTTCTGCTAGACTTATTGAATATGGCTTGTTACATTATAAGTGAATATAATTTGCGATTTCTGCACTCGATTGAGATGATTTTTCTTGCTGCAATTCATATAGGAATCTGAAGAATCAGAAAAGATGGATGAGGACAGAAAAGTAATTGAAGAATTGCGAGAAACCATTGCAACTCAGAAAACTCAGATTATGCGCCTTGAGAAAGCTCTCAACCAAGCAATAGCAAATCAGGATGAGTTACGGATGAATAGTAGCAATGAAAGTCAAAAGCAGAAGGAGATCATTGAAGACCTGAACAAAAAAATTGCAACTTATATGAGCATTCTAGATGGCAAGAACATGGAGCTGCTGAATCTTCAGACTGCCCTCGGTCAGTATTATGCGGAAATTGAAGCAAAGGTAAATGAAATGCGGCAACATCATGAAAAGATCAGGTTTTTGTGCTTCTGAAAAAGAGTTCTTATCCATCATATGGCTGTTTTCTATTCATTTTTTCTACATAGGAACATTTAGCAAGAGATCTGGCTTTGGCTAGAGAAGAATGTGCAAGATTCGCAGAGCTTTTGAATGTAATTTCCCTCTCCCTTTCATCATTAAAGTTGATCTTACGGGCAAACTTCCATTTTCCTGTATTTGCTCAGCCTTTCTCATTACAACAGTCACAGTTTGATGCACTTGTTACTTGTTATAAAGACTGCATGTTTGAAAGCCTCCAAAAGTACGGAAGTCCCTTCCCTGCATGATGTTCTTATTTCCATGTCCCTGCAGATGTTGAAAATAAATCAATTAATTTCGTGAAAATTAATGTTCTCAAGTAAAGTAAATGTTGACCTCGGTTGACAAGTGTCCTTTCTTACCGTGCAAGTTAAACGGGCCCTCGTACATCTCCCAAAATAATTTTGAAATGTTTGCTCGTTGTCTGGTACAGGGTTTGTGTTTGTACTCCATTAGTTTCTTATTTGCTTAAATGAGTATACTGATTAGCACACTTGTTACAGAATGCACACAAGGCGGCGGAGGTGTCCAGAAGGGAGAAGGAAGATATTTTGGACAAACTCTCTCAAGTTGAAAGGGCGCTGATTGAAGGGAATAACAGAGTAAACAAACTTGAGGAAGATAACGGAAAACTGCGACGTGCACTTGAGCAGAGCATGACCCAACTTAATAGAATGTCCATGGACTCAGATTATCTAGTTGACAGGTTGGCTGGCTGTGATTATGTTGTTGAACTTTTTGTTTCTCTGATAGTTCACTCATTTTAAGTATCTGCTGCTGAATGGGACATTTCTTTGTTTAACTGCTGGCTAACACGTGTTAATCCTGCTTTATAGTGGATGGCTCTTTCCAATGTTTCTAATATTGCTATTCTTATGGAAATGGAGATACATGTAGAGACAATTCTGGAGAGGCTTATTGAGACTTTACTCTTTATGCATTTGATGGTTGTTTGTCTTTAAGTTCAATATTTCTGCTAGCAAAGAAGAATCACGCATGCCTTCATTAATGTGTCAATATTCCAGTGCTCTTAAACCCAATTGCCAAAGCAGATGGCCTGGTGTGGATTGGTCTCTAGGCCAGATAAATAATTTGATGTTGGTGTTCTATGAAAAATCTGCATTGAAATCCTTTGCTTGATGATAGCAAAATATTTGATGACTTGTTATTTCTTTGAACTTTGAATGGTACTTAGTTGTTGTCATCTGCTGTTTCTAATGATGTGGGTGGCATCTACAGGCGTATTGTCGTCAAATTGCTTGTGACTTATTTCCAGAGAAATCACAGCAAAGAGGTAAGAGACTCCTTTACACATGCTCCATGATTTTGCATTTCATATGCATTACCTTGAGCAAGGTCAGGTTAATAAGTATCTGGGACTTGTAGTATGCTGATAGCAATGGTCCCTAATAGAGTGGACTAAGTCCAGAAAATTTGAAATGTGGGTATTGCTAGCTCCATCCTGCTGCATGGAGTTGCTGCATCATACATATGATTTGTCAGTTGGTACCTTTTTGATTGATTTATTTTTGTCACCTTCTCTGGAGATTTTCAGGTTCTGGATCTTATGGTACGCATGCTTGGATTTTCAGATGAAGACAAACAGAGGATTGGTGTTGCACAACAAGGTGCCGGTAAAGGTGTTGTTCGGGGTGTCCTGGGTATTCCTGGCCGTCTTGTAGGTGGTATCTTGGGAGGAAGTTCAGTTGAAGCACATGCTAATGTGGCATCTGACAACCAGGTTAGTATTTCATTTTTTAGACTTAAAATTATTCTGGGCAAATTAAAGCCTCTCTTTCTCTCTGTGTAGAACTTCCAGTAAAAAAACTTTTTACTGTTGAGGAGGAGAGATTGTATGTATTTATGGCCAAAACAAACCCCGTTGATAAGCATGGGGAGTAATTTTAACTACTCGTCATCCCAAAACTGATTAAGAGTTAGTACTTCATTGACCAGATCGGCTAACTAGTTGAGCATGGTCAAGCTTGGGCACTGTTTTGGTGTTCAGTTCAGCCAGTCGAAGTAGCAGATCTGGTTCTGATCTAAAAGCACTCTTTCTTCTTTGCATGTACGAAATTTGCTTGCCACATTCGCATCTGAAACTTGCATTTGTTCCCTTTTCAAAACGAGTTTTTCCACCTAATGAGTTGGGTTCCATCTTGCTTCTCGCAATCTTCCTTGCCGCCTGAATTGCCAGGCCGATTTAGTTTCCATCAATGCTTTACTGATAAATTTCTGGCGTCATCTATCAGTCCTTTAGTTCTTGAGTCCTAGATAGCTCGAGCCTCATTCCTGAATTGTCTGGGCGCCCAAAAATGCGCACAAAGTCTTCTTTCCCACCGAAGGGTGTGGATTTATTCATGTCATTTTTCTTCACAAAGCCATTTTAAGTAGGTAACTTATCAATCTAATGCTATTTCCGGCATTCCTTTTCAGTCCATTGCCGATCTTTGGGTTGATTTTCTTCTCAAAGAGACCAATGAAAGGGAGAGAAGGGATCGCGACGGATCAACCGCCGAATCTGCAGTTGATACAAGTGGAAAAAGTCCAAGCACGTTGGACACTGCTCCACCTTTATCAGATAGCGGAACATCTGCAGCAGCTGGAGTCCCACCCAGTTTCTCAAGATTTAGCCCATCCATGGGCCAAGGTTCCGATCCCCTGCCATTTCAGGGGGATACGCGACCAGCCGAACGCTACGGGTCTGCTGAGTTCTCCACAGTTCCTCTGTACAACTCGGATAGTACATCATGGACTTCTAGACCTTTTCCCAGATAATTAATGCCGCATCATGTAATTAGCCAAGTATAGGAAATTCTACTGTGTCATCTGTGCTACTTTTGTCATACTGCCCTGTTGCGATTCGTTGGAATACAAGATTGCTCGCCCAAATTTTTGTGACATCAATGTGAATAATAGAATGCACAACAGTGCTTATTTACCGTTGCAAACTCCAAAAGCTAGGAACATCATGAACTTAGTTGATGCTTGGAACCAAAGCATCCCGGCTATAAGAATCTTCTTGGGCTTGCGAGCGGCTCCCCGATGCAGCAGGCAGCGGATTCATTTCCGCCGGAGATCTTATCTCGAAAGTACTCCCGGCGATTTAAGGCTCGGCAAAGTATGGAGGCGTGATGTGTCTGGTCGAAGCACTACGATGATCAAAGCGGACACAATTCGGTGGTTAAGAAACATGCTTCAAAGTGTACGGAGACACATAGTTATGTTATATCTCGAACTAGTGATTCAGTCTTGATTAGCACGTCCAGCATAGCTCATGTCACCAAATTTCAATTCTACGTGGTAAGACTCTTTCGATAAACTCGACAAATGAATCTGGCGAAATAGCAAGAGCTAGATATCAATCGCAGCGGCGTACAATTTCCTTGTCCATCCTGAGACGGCCAAATGGAAACGGAAGAACAGTGACAAGGGCGGAGACTGATATTCTTCTTGTTTCTTCTTTTTTTGCTAGAATTCCGCAGACAATTGCTTCCTGATAACATCAACGGCGAGAAAGCGAGGCACGTTAAAGACATCAAAGCCCTCCACGAAGCTCTCTTCAGGCAGAAAATCATTCGAACGGTTTAAGGACGTTGTGGAACTGGAATAGGAATCCTATTCCGAGAGAGAGAGGAAGTTCCCCTTGATTGGTGCCTGTAAATATCAAACTGGAATGCGATTATATTCCCGGAATAGAATAGTCGCATCATGTTTGTTTGGTCGCTAATGGTGTTCCGTTACTGCTTGGGTGGAGACAAGACACTCTGGAAGATAACACCTAGACTTTCCTCAGCTGTCTCGTTCCAAGAATGTGTACCACGACAAACTCCTTTAAAGGTGTCGAGCGAGGAACACGAAGTCCGAGTGTGGAACCGGACAACGGGCATTGCTAAACGGGTAATTAGTCGTTTAAAGCTAGTAGTAATCATCACTCCCTGACTTGTTACTCTTTCGTTTTTTAATAAAGCAAGTGACAGATAGCCAGGAAAAACAAAGCGATGTATATGCAGATAAAATACATCTAGTCGGGAGAATTTCTAGGGAATCCTGTAAGATCCCGCGAGATGTTTTTCATTCGACGATGAGGGAGCTGTGTAAATGAGCGGTTTGTCGAGAGGCTAAACCCCGAGGGACCACCCGGACAGGCGGCGAAAGGGGGGCTTGGCCAATTGAAGGTCGGGAGCTTCGAAGGACCAGCCATTTACGATTCTTCCCGTGAAAAAACAATGCACGTTGGTTGTGCGAGAGCGTGCGACATTCTCGTACCGAACAGAGAAATCATCAAAACTGGAAGTTAAGGTTAGCTTGTGGGAAAGTTTCGATTTAGGAACACGAAACTGTCACCTTCTTTGGTTCTACCTACGATTTCTTTAGACCGGCACCGTCTTAGCTTAATACGAAAAGACACGGATTAGAAACTTCGAAATCATCAAATTTGTTACAAAAGTAGGGACTAGGAATCACTAATGTAGACATAACATAGTACTACGTGATAATTTTTTTATCATTTTTTTATCACGAGGAAGCACAGCTGAGCCACATGGTCCAACCACTTTTTTTTTTTTTTTAATTTTGGATTCCAATTTTTTTTTAATAAAAAAAAATCAACCCAAGATATTATTTGGGATGAGAACGGGAGGCCGTTTTTGGCACAAGAGTTATCGGTTGAGTGGGAGTTTCGTTCCGCTCTCAACCACTCGCGCACTTTTCTCCTCCTTCTAGACTAAAGTCTCACTTAAACATTTTTATTTTCTACCCCATACATTTTCTCCTTTTTTTTTACTCTTTTTTTTTTCTCTTCTATTTCTATATTTTTTGGTTCATCAATGCGTGTTTATCTTTTTTATTTATTTTTTTCGTTCTTTCTCTTCTTCTTCTTTTTTTCCCTCATTTTTTAATTTGTTCATTCTTTTCCAAAATACTACTTTTCTTGGAGAACTGGTATACACATGTATGTATGGTGATTTTTCATGTGTTTCCTATACAAAGATAAAATTATCAAAAAAAGTCATAAACCTTTTGCATTTATGCCAATTCGATCCTTTCGTCCGGCTAACTTTGATCGGCCGGTCTCGACGTGAACACTAACCCGCTCCGATGTGGACTTCGGTGTTGAGATGGACAATTTTAAGTATTTTTTTTTTTTTTTTTTTTCGTTTCTTCCTTTTCCTTTTTGTTTTCTTATCTTCCGCCACAACCAGCGAGGGCGAGGCCACACCTCGTCATGGTTGGGTGAGGTCAACGGCGAGCTCGCCCTACACGCCAAGTGGAAAACATAGATCGAAATTCAATGTCCAATCTGTATGTGCAAAGTTAATCTTACTTATGTTCGGATTGAATTTGCGTGGACCTACGGGATACAAATCTAATGGTGATATGGAATTGAATTATGTCACTGAAAGAACAACTTTTTGAAAAAGACAGAGACTTTCAGCTTAGCTATCAAGTTTTACATACTTAATTCGAGTTTAAGCAATGTAGTTATTGTATCAAATCAAATCAATTGATGAAAGATGTATAAAAGAAAGGTTTTGACGAAGATGTGCGTAATATACTAAAGGCGGGGAGGACACGTGTCACTCCCTTAAGCCCACCGTTTATTTTTTTTTTTCCTTCTCTTTTACGGTCACGCTAATTACCTAACCTTTTTTTTATTTCACTTAGTAATTTATTTAAAATTGGCTTCTTAATTTTAAACTTTTTATTGCTCTCTTGAACTTAAGCACGTCTTTTTTCAACGACGACGATTAAGTAATATCGATTTTTATGATTCAAGTAACCTTTTTTTAAGTACGTACTAATTTGTGTGATTAGTGTCGCTTAAAATAAGATCGAAAAACTCTTTTACCATAGAAAAGAAAATCATGCTGTTAAATAGATAGCGATCATCATGAATACGATGAGTCATGCTTAGGAAACCAAAAGACGAGAAGTTTAAAACTTAACCGATAAAATAGCAATGATATCGAAAGAATACCGTCAAAATGCGACATTTGTCTCAAATGTAATCGGATAGTCAAATCTAAAACTCTATTCACGCATACAATTTGGCGATCTTCATTTCAACTCGGGTAATAATGTAAATTTCTCGTGATACTTATAGTTGTGCTTCCAACAGACTTAAAAAAAAAAAAGAGCGGTAACAAATATATATTGATTTTAAAAGCTCGTCAAAACATTATCGATAACAATTCGTGTCTAAACATTTGCATACACGATGAAAATATTTTTCATTCATTCATATTCATAAGCTATATAAGCGATCATTTTTCAGCACAATTTGTTTCAATTCACTTACTTTCCACGAAATAAAAGGAGCCTGAAGTTTCGGCAAAAAATAAAAAATAAAAAAAAAATCATACCGTGGGGCTAGGTTATAGTAACTTCCGTACCTTCTACCATTGCGTTGCGTGCGACCTAAATTGTGCGCTACATTTAATACCGCTTATCCATTTCTTTCCCCCACCACGAAAGTACGACGACGTACTCACCATTTGAAGTAACCTTTTTTAAGTTAACATAATCCCATTAATAACAATTAACAACAACATAGTTAAATCATAAATACAAACTTGCTCTCATTGGGGAAGCCGCGGCCACACGCTAAGCTTAATCAAATCTGGTTCCAAAGCAAGTAGCAACTTAGTTTATTCATTAACCTCCGCCTACTTCGCCAAAAAAAAAAATAGGAGAGAGAGCAAATTTGAAAAGTATTTTTCCTAAAATTGGTTGCCTGTGTTGTTTAGAATAATTATCGAAAAAATGCTAAATATATTACATCGATGCCAATTCGGTTCTAAACCTTTTTTGCATTCATGTCAATTTCCGATCAATTTCAGCCGAAATTCGCGGACGCGGACGCCGATCGTCCCACATGGCACGATTGGCGCCGACTCGAACATTATGTGACTTTTTTTTTTCGACACTTTTTTCCAATAATTATCCGACGAGGGAATATTAATTTCATCGTCATCGACAGGAATTCATGTTTAATTTTTAAGGCGAATAAATTTTCCTCGGGGGGGTTTCGGTCGGTGAGGCGGCATTCCGGAACTTTTAATTTCCGCGGACTTCCAGCGATTTTCCAAAGGCGGATTCCGCCCGTTGTCGACACGATGCATCCGAGGGAAGAGGACCTGGCGCACGTCTCGTTCCTCGGTCGTCGTCAATTCACGGGGGGTCGCCGTCACTGTCAGGGATCTATCGGCAATTTTTTAATTATTTTCGAGGCCAAGATATTTTTGGGGGTGGGGGAAGAGGACTGGCTTCCCAGCGCTCACCTCGCAACAAACCGCGTGCTTCTTCGCTGTAAAAAAAAGAAAAGAAAAAAACACAGCCCTCCTCCTTAAATTCGCGAAACTCATATGAACCTCACAAAAAAATCACGAGCTCCTAAAAACAGAAACTTGCACGATACCCGTCAGTCTCTGGATAAGAATGGCACATGGGATTTGAAAGGATCTGTTCGGTCTCGTTTGTTGTTGTTTGTTCATATCGATCGGATTTAGGGAAAGGGTCGTAGCCCTCTCTCTCTCTTTTGGGTTCTTTGATTGATTGATCGATCGGGGGGAATCGATCCCAGTTCTTCCCGGAGAGTGGTGGGGTTTGATTTGCAGACATCCTCGGCCGAGATCCGCGCCTCCAGCCGAGGATTTCTTGTTCAGCAATGGAGGCCGAGAGGAACAAGTACATTACGTCGGAGGAGCTCAAGAAGCACAGCTCCCCCGGGGATCTGTGGATCTCGATCCAGGGGAAGGTGTACGATGTGTCCGACTGGGCCAAGCACCACCCCGGCGGCGAGGTCCCGCTCCTCACCCTGGCCGGCCAG
Organism: Rhodamnia argentea; assembly: GCF_020921035.1. Lineage (NCBI taxonomy): Eukaryota > Viridiplantae > Streptophyta > Magnoliopsida > Myrtales > Myrtaceae > Rhodamnia > Rhodamnia argentea. The sequence continues at coordinate 6,326,381 of NC_063158.1, forward strand.
GACGTCACCGACGCCTTCATGGCGTACCACCCCGGATCGGCCTGGAAGCACCTGGAGGCCCTGTTCACCGGGTACCGCGTCCGGGACTTCGTCCCCTCCGACGTGTCCAAGGACTACCGGAAGCTCCACGCCGAGTTCTCCCGGCTGGGGCTCTTCGAGAGGAAGGGGCACGTCGCCGTGTGCTCCCTCACCGCCATCGCGGTGATGCTGTCCCTCTGCGTGTACGGCGTGGTGGCCTGCGAGGGCGCCGCGATCCATTTCCTCTGCGCCGTCCTGCTCGGGTTGCTGTGGATCCAGAGCGCGTACATGGGGCACGACTCGGGCCACTACCAGGTGATGACCACCACCGGCTACAACCGGCTGGCCCAGATCCTCGCGGGCAACTGCGTCACCGGCATCAGCATGGCGTGGTGGAAGTGGACCCACAACGCCCACCACATCGCCTGCAACAGCCTCGACCACGACCCCGACCTCCAGCACATCCCGGTGTTCGCCGTCTCCTCCAGGTTCTTCAATTCGCTCACCTCCATCTTCTACGGCCGGAAACTCAAGTTCGACTTCCTGGCGAGGCTGCTGGTGAGCTACCAGCATTGGACATTCTACCCGGTCATGTGCTTCGGGCGCATCAATCTCTTCATCCAGACCTTCTTGCTCTTGTTCTCCAAGAGACATGTACCGGATCGAGCCCTCAACATTCTGGGCATCCTCGTGTTCTGGACTTGGTTCCCTCTGCTCGTGTCTTGCCTGCCCAATTGGAGCGAGCGGGCCATGTTCGTGGTCACCAGCCTCAGCGTCACCGCCGTCCAGCACATCCAGTTCTGCCTGAACCACTTCTCGGCCAACGTCTACATGGGCCCGCCCAACGGGACCGACTGGTTCGAGAAGCAGACGGCCGGGACCATCGACATCGCGTGCTCGACCTGGATGGACTGGTTCCACGGCGGGCTCCAGTTCCAGCTGGAGCACCACCTGTTCCCGAGGCTGCCCCGCTGCCAGCTCCGGGGGATCGCTCCGCTCGCCCGCGACCTGTGCAAGAAGCACAACCTGCCCTACCGGAGCCTGTCCTTCTGGGAGGCCAACGTCTCCACCATTAGGACGCTGAGGACCGCCGCGCTGCAGGCCCGCGACCTGTCCAACCCCGTGCCCAAGAACTTGGTCTGGGAGGCCGTCAACACCCACGGCTGACCCGTTTCCGGCTCCACATTTACCCGCTTTCCAGAATTTTCCGATTCTCTTTTCCCCCAGCCCCCCTTTTGTTTCAAAATTTCAATCCCGGAGTTTAGTTGTTGCGAGGTTGATTCTTACATTGATCTTCGGCTCCATATATTGATTTGTTTTGTCTAATTTAGCAACGTCTTTGTGGCTCGCATTTCATCTTCCGTACCCCCCCATCAATATACAACACGACCCCCGCTTGTTTGTTACTAAGAAAAATTTAAATTCGTCCGACATCACGTACTAGGTTTCTGGGCTTCCTTTGGTTTCTCTTTTTTTTTTTTTGGTTAACCTCGGTTGAACTCTACTGTAGCCCGCTCGGGTCTCTCCCTGCAGCCGTTGAAGAGGACTTTCGAGGCAAACCTTCGGCGGTAAGATATTTTGGCAGAGACGATTTGATTGATTGGGGTCGGGGAGCAACGACGGACACGTCTGTGAATCGTCAAAATTGACCATTCCCGCTTACTCGGCATCTTCGGATAGATCCGATGAGCGGTGTAAAGTGGGGCGGTGGGGACCTCCTCCTCCTCTCGACCGTTAATCGATTCGCGGTGCGCATGAACGTGCCCATCACTTTCACCCACCCTACCCCAGCCAACATTGTCTATAGGATTGGGGGGGGCCCCACGCGACTTTATTTGCCATCCGATAAATACCGGGTCGCGGTTCTTTCGCGTGGGGGAACTATTGTGATGCCGGCCACCGTGCGACATGCCCGGGGCGCTCCGTCTCAGTCTCGTCCACCCCCTTTCGAGGTCGCCTTGAACGAGGAAGGGCTTCGATTGATTCCACTGTGCCTCGGCAGGATCGCATTTCTCTCCAATTAAAAAAGAAATTCGGGTCACGTTTATCGGGCTGATCCGTGACATCGAAAATAGCAAATCCACGTCCGAACTCAGTTGAAACGGTTGCTCCTTTATTAGGGAAAGTTATTGGCTTTCGCGGTGAGGGAAAGAGTTTGCTTAGAAGTCCACACCCATTTAATGTGGCCTTAAACATAGTTGGGTAAGCCATAACTAAGCCACGTTAATCAGAGAACAAAGTACTGCTCATTGGCCACGTGATTGTATTGATTACGTTTTCTCATCGTACGGACTCAGTCATGAGTACCTTACTAGTTAAGATATCTAATTAAATAAAATTTAATGCGAAGGTCCATGATCTTTTTTTGTTGGGCTTTAGCGCAGAGATGGCGATGGCTCCATTGGAGAGCGGAGCGCATCCGAATGCCATCATTCGAACCATATCTACGAGGCGCTATCATTCCAACCCCGCCCTACTCCCCTCTCGTGATTAAGCTAATCATGGGCCCTCTTTCAGCCCAAATTTACGAAACGGACCCGCCATCAATTCTTTTTTCAGGTGGGCCCAGACGCCCGGTCCCATACGGGGGGGAATGCCCTTGGAAAGCCCATCCCCGTGGGTCCCACTTCGTCCGTGAATGCCAGGGGCATTTCTGACTTTTGGCACTTCCCTTTAGGTTTTTTTTTTGGAGTTACTATTCTGGAAGTGAGTGAATGGGAAAGGGAGACCCACCGTCCTCTTGCTTGGGAGGTCTGTGCACTGTGCAAATGCCAACTACCGCGAACGCACACGACTAAATATAAAACAGCTCTCTCTCTCTCTCTCTCTTCTTTCCCTCTCTTAAATACTCTTTCGCTGTGTCATCTTCCCTTGGCATTGACTCCAAATCGCACTCCCTCGTCTTGCTTCTCTCCCACTCCATCTCTCTCTCTCTCTCTACTGTGGGAATTTTGTTTGGTTCTTGTTGGTGTAGCTATCTCACCAAGACCTCACTCTCCGGAATCTCGCAAGTTTCTTCAATCCGCTCTCGGCGTTGTCGGGATCCTTGGTGTATTGCTAGGGTTTGCGACGGTCCCCGATGCGTTTGCCCTCGAGTTTGAGCTCGCTGGGCATGGAAATGGGGATGGAAATGGAGCGGCCGAGGTCGGAGAATCCGGCCATGACTTTCGATGAGGTCTCCATGGAGCGGAGCAAGAGCTTCGTCAAAGCCTTGCAGGTTTTTTTGAATCCTCCGTCTTCTGGATGTTTTCTTTGTCTGTAGTTGTGAGGTTGCTTTCGTGAGGGGCGCTGGGGATGGATCTGTTGCTTGTTTGATGCTTGAGCTGATCTGTTTCGAGAGGTTTTGGTGTCTTGCATCTTCCTTTTTCGGGCCGATGTTGTGGTGCTTCATGACCGCTTGCATGTTTGCTGGTTGACTTTACAGCTTTGTGCGCAATTGCGAGAGTTTGACTTCCGATTTTTTATCTGTCGAAAGTGATAAATTGAGGTTCGTATCCGTGTTGGTGCTGTCGCAGGAGTTGAAGAATTTGAGGCCTCAGCTTTATTCAGCTGCAGAGTACTGCGAGAAGTCTTATCTCAATAGTGAGCAAAAACAAATGTACGATTCTTTTTCCTGACGGCCACATTTTCTATCTTGCTGAAAGTGTAAAATCTGAACAGCTGATGATTTTGCTTTTGGTAGTGCCTATAGATGATTACCTAAGCAGTCCCGAACTCGGATGGCAACTAAACCTCACCTATTCCTTTGTTTCATATATAAGAACGTGTTGTTTTCCAATTCACTGGGAACATGCAGACTTGATATTGCAAGGCTCAAAGACTTGGAATGTAACTTCTTTACAACATGACACCTAGAATGCTTTCATTATACTGCAGAAGCGTTCTTCTTGCACTTTTACCCATTTCATTGTTCGAAGACAATATAGTGCTTATCTTGCTATCTATTGAAAGACATATCTAGTTGGTTATGAGTCATGTCCAGTGGAGTGGCGCAGTGTCTGTAATGTAAAAAGACCTGGTTCACCGAGCTGGAATGTTTGGGGTCTGTGTGTCAGATTTCAGTTTTGCCATTAAAGAAGTTAAGAACATATTTTTGGCTAATGGCTCTCAAAATGATTATTTATGACATGTAAAACGATGTAGGGATTTGGGTGTCACTTAGAAAGAATGGTGCTCTTTTATTTTGTGTTGTTTGGAAATTCTGGAAAGGTGATCTTCATTCTGTTCTTATTTTGAAATTGGTGTTTCGTAAAGATTGTATTTTTAATTTGATGTGATTGAGATCTAGAAAGTGCTCCATTGAGCAACTTTGCTGCAGGGAATAGATCGTTGTAAGGCCTTTTGCAAAATGACTTGAAAACTACTATTCACATTTACATCATTAGAGTAGATTCTCGCATTTCATATTCTTGTCTCGATCTACCTCACAGGACACAACTTCCTGATGATTTGACACCCATATCTGTAGTTTGTTCAACATGGATTCTCGAGCTAACTTCTGGAATGTTGTGCTTCTCTTTGTTTTCTCAATGTCTTATCCACAATTAAGCTCGTTGGTTAATCTATGAAGTTTGGCTCACTGGTGAACTCAGGGTACTGGACAACCTGAAAGATTATGCTGTGCGAGCCCTGGTCAATGCTGTCGATCACCTTGGAACAGTGGCTTATAAATTAACTGACCTTATTGAGCAGCAATCTTTGGATATCACAGTCATGGAGCTAAAGGTCACTAGTTTTAATCAGGTGAGCTCTTTCTACCATTAGATTAACAGCAAAATCATGTGGAAAAAACTACACGATAGAGATTTAAGTGGACTTTTTGTATACCTCAGCAACTTCTTACATGCCAAACATACGCGGATAAGGAAGGCCTCCGGCAGCAGCAGTTGTTGGCAATTATTCCCCGACATCACAAGCACTACATGTTACCAAGTAAGGCTATTAACATCCCTGAGGTGCCGAGTTGAATTATGAGAAATTTGTTAGTTTTGCATCTCTTTTGTTAGCTTATCTTAATTGCATACTCTCGATCTTTGTACAATATTTAACTTTTTGTATTCCAAATGAGCTAGATTCTGTCAATAAGAAAGTGCATTTTAGTCCCCAAATTCAGAAAGATGTCAGGCAAAATCATTTTCAAGCTAGATCTCGTCTTCAGCCTTCAGGTATATGGACTTGACAGTGTTGCACTTTAGCTATTTACTTTAATCTTACACGATTTTGCATGATTTTTATTCTCCGGCATGAAGCTTAATCGTTTTTATCCTAGGTACACCTGCTGCAAAAACACTTTCTTGGCATTTAGCGTCAGAAACAAAGTCCACATTGAAAGGATCTCAAAATGCTTCAGCAAGGTAATTAGTCAGCTTGTGCTTACTAGTTTTCTTGCTTAAGAACAGAATGGTGCTTAATTTCTGCATCATTTGCAGCACTGAAGATTCTGCAAAAAAGCCCCAAGTCTTTCATCTGCTAGGTGTGTCCTCTGTTGCTATTTTTCTTCTTTCAAGCTTTTTGTGATTTCTGACATTGTTACTGCACACAAGAATGATCTCCACTCGTGTTCATTTTGTCATCTGTGTAGATGATGGCGAGAATTCTCTGACAAGATCCTCGGCGGGTCATCCACAAGTTCTAACAGGAGGTTCTACATATGGTGCAGTCCTGCCATCAACTGGTGCTGCACGCATGGTAATTTGTTACTTTACAAGATCGAAGACACTCCTCTGTATTTTGAGTAGGTTACACTGTAGTCCATCTCTTATAGATTTGGTCACAGTGTAATTGTTTTACCTTTCATCTGAGGTGGTGAGTGATGATGTATGAAAGCTCATCTTGGGCAGCTCTTCCACTGGCACCACGGTACATTGGGATTTTGAAGAATTGTTCAAAGCATCAATTTTACTCATAGAAGACTCTGTTCTCTTTCAGGATTCTTGGGAGGGGGCCAAACCATTGTCAAGATTCAGGTCGTTTGATACTCCAAATCGGCGGGAGATTGTTCGTACCCCTGCTCGCAGCAAAAGCATGCTATCAGCTTTCTTTGTCAAACCAAAGACGCCTAAGATGAAGGCTAGTGCTGTCTCATGAATCCCAAATAACATAGACGCTAGCCGTCACCATTGACGTCTTGTGGTCTAATCCTTGTAAATTGCATTCTACTTTCTTCTTTCTGTGCAATTATCCTCTGGAATTGGATCGGTCTTTAGATGACATGTACCTCTCTAGGATCTTGATCCAAGCACTTTACGGTAAGCTTGTGAATAACGGGCGATGTTCGGCTTGAATGTACGGTCTTCATTCTCTTCATTCCTTTTGGATACTGATGCGATATTCTTTTATCTCTGGAAATACCCATTATTTGCTGTTTGTATTCGCTCTTCGGCAATTGACTGATAATTTGTAACACTCTTTATCCTAATAAGGGCTTCCTCTTTTTTCCCCATTCCTGTTAGGCTGGGTTCCGACGCCCCTGTGATGTGATGACACAGTTGATAATCTCTCACCCAACTATTCATCTTCATGGTTCATATGCAGTTTTCGCTCCACTCACAAAGAATCCAAAACCAATTTCGTATGATCAACCAGCAACTGTTCATCCATCTTTTAGGTTGCATTTGGTTGGACTTTGCAGATGGACTTTGAGGCTCTAAAGGTCCTTGGACAGACAAAAGCGATATTTGACAGTTTTTCTTAGAGAGCTTTTTAGAGATGCATTGCCTTTTCAAAGAAAGCAAGTCTAACCTAGTTTTGAATTTTGAGCATTTTTGGGAATGCTAATTCAATTTTTTTTCCTTCTATCTTTACACACGCTATAACTTTTGAAATTCTACTTTTACCTTTACCATTTTTACTTAGGCCGCGAGCATTGCTCGAAGTGCATTGGCTGCCACCAATGTTGCGTAATATCAGGTGTGGTTCACGGGACCTTGGCGACCCCAAAGCGGAGGTTGTGCAGTCCTTGCCTAAGGACATTCAACCGTGCCAAATCTAGCTCGTCGGCGACTTGAGTCCTTCACCATTGGTGAAGGGTTTCAAGTTTTTTTTTTTTTAAGGCAAAAAAAAAAAATAAGCAAAGTCTTTTTCTTTTGTTTTTTCGGTCGAAAGCAAAGTCCTTTACTAAGTGCAATTTTTTTCTGAACAACCTTTAATCATAGTTGTGTACTGATGCTCTTTTAAATTACATTCTACCAAACAACCGTTTGCATTTTGAGAACACCCTTTAATTTAAATTCTTCTACATTTTCCTCAAAGGTTCTCCCCAAATGCCAATTAAAGGCAACCTTAACCTTTCACAGGCACACCAGAAAGATGCAATATGTGAATTGAAATAGCGAAGATGGAGGATCGAACCGCTAAGAATTTTTTGGGAAAATTCCAATTAAGGGCCTCAAGTGACCTGATTTTTTCAAAAAAGGGCTCAAAGTGGACTTCGTTTCGAATAAGGGCTTGAAGTGCTCTTTTTGTTTCAAAAAAGGGCATGGCCGAAGGGTATTTCTGTCTTTTACTCTTTTTTACAATTTTATCTTTTTTTTTTCTGCTTTCCTTTTCTTTTCATTTTTCCTTTCCTTTTTTTCTTTTTCCCCTCCCCTCCCCTCACCCAGCCACGGTCCACCATTGACGTCCACCTGCAATCCTCCCAAAAAGAAGAGCATGGCTCGAGACAACACCCTCCTCTGGGGAAGGGACCGTGCCGGGGCCTTTGAAGATATCCCGGCAAGCGAGGAACAGATCTTAGAGGGCCATCGGGAACGGCACAACGCGGTGTCGCTTGATCCTCCTGGTGCACCTCTTCCTCCTGATAACCCCATTGATATACCCAACCCTGCTATGATTCACGTGCCCGACCAACGTTCCGTTCATGCCCTGATCCACCAACGTCGCCCCTATCCTCATTCGAAACTCGTTTCCAATCACTACCTACCTCTCTCAGAAGTAATGTCGCGAGCTGGTCAAGAGCAATCGCGAGAGGTTCTAGAAACCTCGATTTTCATCTCGATGCTTCAACTCAAGCTGAGATTTTTCCCGCGTCGATCAGCTGCATAAGACTATTACGAATTGTTCAACGATACAAGGGACTAAAGAACCGTGTTGAGTCGAACCAAAAACCAAAGTGATAACTTCGTTAAAACACGTGGACCCACAACGTTGAAGACAACCCAGTTGCTCAGACGAACGTACGTGGAGCCTCGTCTCGTGACGACGATCAATGGGTAGGCGACGAATCGGATGGAGGAGGAAAGAGTAAGCAGAAAAAAAAAATAAAAGGAAAGCTTTGAGATGAGATGGAAGTTGGGGGAGAGAGAGAGGTGGTGGGAAGTAAACAGTAAGAGGAATAAGATAGATATACAGGCGCTGCAGGGGAGAGGAAAACCAGGGGCCATCTCGGGTGGGCGTGTAGTCCTCCGCACGCGACGATCACCTTCCTCCTCCACCCTCCCATGTGTGCGTCATCCTCCTGCTCCCCCTGCTCCTCCCGGTTCAGCGCTTTGAGCAGCATGCAGGCCCTACAGATCAGGTAGTACACCACCAGCATCGACAGCACCATGACAACGCGCACGAGCACGAGCACGAGCACGAGCACGGCCATCACGATGCCGAGGAGCAGCTTCTCCAGCAGCGTGAGCTCGCTGTGGCCCATGCTGTCGTAGGCGTTGCGGTGGATGTACGCAGCGAACCGCTTCTTGAGCTCGGCCAGGTTCTCCGGCGTCAGCCTCCGGCTCCGGCTTGGGGAGGGGGTAGTCGTCCTTGTCGGCAGGGCAGTGGGGGAGAGGTCTTTGAGCTCGCTTTTCATGGAGGAGGGGAAATGCTGACGCGGCGGGGGACGTTTCCATGGAATCGGAGCACCGGTGGCAGCGGTGCACTATGGAGGAGGAAGAGAGGAGTGCTTCGTCAATGGTGGACCGTGGCTGGGAGAGTGGAGAGGAGGGGAGGGGAGGGGAAAAAGGAAAAAAGGAAAAGAAAAAATGAAAAGAAAATGAAAGCAGAAAAAAAAAAAGATAAAATTGTAAAAAAGAGTAAAAGACAGAAATACCCTTCGGCCAGGCCCTTTTTTGAAACAAAAAAAAGACTTTAGGCCCTTATTCGAAACAAAGTCCAATTTGGGCCCTTTTTTGAAAAAATCAGGCCACTTGAGGCCCTTAATTGAAATTTTCCCGAATTTTTTTGACGTGAAAGGAAAAAAAAAGTCAACTCTCTTTTTAAAATGAAGTGATCGATCGCATAAAGTACACTAAACAATGAAAAATGATCATTTATATCTTATTTAGGAAAAATTTTCAATTATTCACTTGGATAAGCCATTCAAGTTATTATTATCAAGATAATATTTCTTAAATTAATCGTTTTTGGCGAATGAAACTGAGCATAAAATCTGAAAATTCGTAAACAGTATATGAAATGGAACGGGGCCCATGTTATTGCATCCTTTACGGATAGGGGCGATGGGCGGGGCCCGCGGAAGAAAAAAGAAAGTTCGGAAGAAGGTCAACCATTGGCCCACGTGTCGAGAGAAGATCCACCTGGCGCAGGAAATGTCCAGACGCTTCTCCAGACTGGGAACTGGAGAAAGGGCGCGAAACATCTCGATTTGTCTACCTTCTCTGCTCTTCGTTCTTCCATCGCTGCTGCTGGTCCTTGCTTATAAAGCAGAGGAGGTCTCCTCGAGCGGAACAATCCTGAAGCGCGACTTTCGTACTCGATCCGACTGCAAGAGAAAGCTCAGAAAGGAAAAAGAGAGAGAGAGAGAGGCAGAAGAAAACGATCCGTCGTTTGGGTGGGTGGATCGATTTTTGCCGGAAACTGAGTCATTCGGATTCGCAGAACCGCTCCCGGTGGATCTTCGCAACTGGGATCAAGCCTTCGTCTCTGCTTCCGGTTTTTCGACTTCTTCTTAAGCTGTAAGTTGCGTTTTCTTCTCTTCCTCTTCGCTCCTCTGCTTCTCATTTTTGGGTGTTGTTTCGCTTGAAGAGGAGTGAATATGTTTTATGGGCCGTCGCTGTGTATAGCAAAGTCCATTTGGATTCCGATGGTGATTTTTTGGGAATCTTGTCCTGTAAACTCGGTCTTTGCTTCGTGATTGCGATGGGATATAAAGTGGGAACTCATCAGTTTCGGGGAATGCATCATCCATCTGCTTGGATGTCCCTTATTATCGTTGCTATCGCCGGTGAAGTGATCTGGTTCGCTGGCATTCGAATAACTTTCGGATCCCGCCCAGTTCATTGGTGATTGTATAATCTGAATTCGTGCATGTTGTTGGGTAGCAGAATTGGCAAGAATTGAGCATCTTGTGGCGCATTGTTCGAGGTACCCCGTGGGATTTGGTGATTGTCCCTGTTCTTGGTAAAGACATTAGTAAATGTTGAGGTCACCACGACCTTCTCTTTGTTGTCTGAGCATTTCTGAAGACCGTCTCATAGGATACCCAAAATTATTCGGAAAATAGTCCCTTTTAATTGATTTCTCCTTTCCAAGAATGTTTTTTTTTTTTCAATCTTCTGAAGTGTTAGGTTATGATGTAGTATTATACGCCTGTGCTTCTCTCTTATTTCTGTTCTGCGTTTTGTAATTTCTGCGGCTGTTTAGACCTATATTGCTTGAAAAACCGTTGAAATCTCATGCTTGTGCGTATATGCATGTCGTTTGAAGGAGAGTCGTACAAATTTGCCATTTTCCATCTTGGTTGTAAGGCATGTCTGCTTCCCCAGCAAAAATTGGCTTTATAGAGTTGTATGATGATGATGATGTGCAGCTTTAAATACCATATATGTATCCATTACCTTTTTCTGGTTCGAAGAATTCTGCTGGAAAATTAATGAGCACAGTCGTTAGTACTACCAGCTTAATCTTGCTTTGTTCTGCTTGTGCATGATCAATTCTCGACACCTTCTTTACCTCTTACTTCAGTAGTATATGTTATTTTTCTGATGGGGTTGTGTTCTTCGCTGCACAGAATAAAGATTTGAGATTGGTGACTTGCGAGTGACAAATCCATAAGTTTCCACTCAAGATGTCACGTGCTTATGGATACATGGATTCTCATCCCCGTCAGAGCCACATAATGCCTAGCAGGCAACATGGCCAGCCAATGCCAGATGAAATTCCACCTCAACTGGGGATCAATCCGACCTTGTTTCCTGTTCCACATGAGCCCTTGCCATACCCATATGGTGGTAATTGCAGCTATCCTGCTCCATGCCATGCTTGCTATAACCACATGGCAACTCCTAGCTACTATCACAGACCACCCTACCCTTACTTTTTCCAGCCACCACCGTTTAATTGTTGGGGACCTTATCCTGGGAATGCTGAACCCTTTGCTAGTCATAATGAACTGCCTTATCCATCAGCTTATCCAATGGAACGACCGTATGTGGTTCGAGAACACCATTGCTGTGGATGCCCTAATCATGTATGCGACCCAAAGAATGAAAAGGGTGTCAAGATAGAAGAGCACGAGCCACTAGATTCCAACAAGAAGGTTGAGAACTATCCAGAGTCCTTGGTGCCAGCGAACTGGAGAAACTTTCCATATCCGATTGTTTGGATCCCACCTGAAAATAACAGGAACAAAGAGCAGGGAATCCATGTCAAACCAAGGATTATGGATCTTGATACTGCTTCCCAGGAAAAGAAACCAGCTGTTTCATCATTGCATAAGGAGCCTGCGTGGAATAGTTGGTTTCCTCTCTTCATGGGCAACTATGACCATTCCAAACCTGGAGGAGAAACGAAAAGATCTGATAATCAGCATACGCGCAATAACGAAAGAAACTATCCATTTCCTGTCATCTGGATTCCTCCTTATGATAAACAAGAGGAGGCAGAGGCTAAGAAGGAACAGCAAAACAATACACTGGAATCTCCTGAATCCAATTTCAAGGTGTTCCCGATACTGCTTCATAACAATCATGATAAAACTTCAGATGGAGGAGTGGAAGTAAATTATAGAAATGAAGTTGGGTCACACCATCAGGATGCGGAGAAGAACATTGATGTGAAAGACATAGAACCTTATGTGGGCAAGAATAACTCCAGAGATTCTCAAGAAGCAGCAGCAAATGCCTTGAGCAAAAGAACTATAGATTCTCCTGTTGATAGAGTCCCTGGATTTGATGCCAGAAAGTCGTTGTCATCCTCGACCAAAACATCAAAGTTGCCCCCGGTTTGTCTGAGAGTTGATCCCTTGCCTAGGAAGAACGGCCGCAATGGTAGTTCAAAATCTCCTAGTCCTCCTGGTTCTGAAATGAAATCTCGCAGTTCAAGTGATGCTCCCTCTACAGACAGCAACAAACACAATTCACGCACCCAAAGCATGAACAGAACTTCTGAGGAGCACCCGAAAAGGAAAGAAGTGAAAGTCATTGAGGTGAAAGGGGCAACTTCCTGTCCAAGCAACAACAATAGTGGAGATTCACAAAGCGGTTTGCAGGTGGAACATCCAGAAAAGATTAAAGAGAACAAAGATCACAGTGAGAAGGAGGAGGTTTGTGAAATTAAAGAGGATAAGGGAATTCCAATTGCAGGTGATGAAAGCATTGAAAAAAGAAGTGAAGAGTTGCAAGCGTCAAGGACTCTATCTGATGAAGAAGCTGCTATGCGCATTCAGTCAACCTATCGTGGTTTCCAAGTAAGGAAATGGGAGACCCTGAAGAAACTAAAGCAAATGGCTAAGGTTCGTGATGAAGTGACTAAGGTGAGGAAGAGTATCGACGAGCTAGCATCTTCAGAGGACACTTTGCCTGTTCAGGGGAAACTTGAAAGGCAGAAAGTACTCATTGGAGAATCTATAATGAATCTTTTGCTGCGGCTTGATACAATTCAGGTAAGCCGGTGATATAGTGAATTATGTTGTTTATATTTTACTTCTCTGGATTAAGAAGAGAGCAGACTAGGAGCCCCACATTATTGGTAATCATGGAATTGTTGGAAAATGGGAATCGAGACAAGAGAAGGGCATGATCATAGTGTCTCTTTTATAGTTCATGAATATTTTGGGTTTTTCAGATCTCGAAGTTGCTTTCAATACTCGAACACTTTTTTTATTAAGCTACACAGCCCTGTTATTGCTTATCATAACTTGGATGCTAGGACACTGAGTGAATATTTAATGAAAGTGTGTCTATCTTAACATTTTTCAGTTGTATGTCTCTGTTTGCTTTTGGCCATGGAAAGCTGAAAATTTTCGATGGACTTGTTTCTGTGAGATGCTTCTAATTCTCCTCTTCGATTCGGGATTTGTTTTGTGCGCTCTAGGGATTGCATCCTAATTTACGAGATATACGGAAATCTTTGGCAAGGGAGTTAGTTGCTTTGCAGGAGGAGCTTGATTCTTTGACAACGAAGAGCCTGGAGGAGTCTGTTGATAACTCTGATACTGCTAGGGATGATGAAAGTATGGTCAGCGAGAAAGAACATGATGAGGAAGCAAAGAGACAGTTTGAAGATAGTCTTTCAGTTAGTGAGAACATTGGTGGTCAATGTGAATCAGAAGAAGAGCAACTTCTCAAAGCTGAAAATTCAGTATCTGAACAGTCAGAGAATGCGTGTTCAGGTATTGTTGATGATAAGACACAAGTGGTATTCGAGGATTTGAAAAGTGAAACATCAGCATCCTTGGATGTGAAGTTGCAACAAGCTGCCTTGCAGCATTGTACTAACGAAATCGATGATGGCGAACCACCCATGGTCAGCGTTATGGAGCCTACAGAGACTGATCCAAATCGTCCTGCTGGAGAAAAGGATGAGAGAGTAGAGTTGGCCACGATGAACAAAAGTAATTATGATTCTGGGGTTGAAGATGAGATGAGGCTGGCATCTGATTTGGGAGATGGAAGCAGCACGAAGATGGAGTTTATGAGCACAGATCAAGTAACTTCTGCTCTGCAAGCATTGCCACAAGCAGATGAGGAGAAAGAAACCATAGCGGTCGACGGTGTGGGAGTGGAGCCTGCTACTTTTCCTGGCCCAACCTTGTGCACTGGAGATGAAGACTTGATATCTCATAGGGTAGAACCTGAAGTGGAAGTGGCAAGCAAGATTCATATTGCAGAGGAGGATGTTGCAGCTTCTGTGCTCAGCAAGCATGGTAAGTTTGGCAAAGTAGATTCTGTTCTCAATGGACATGATATGTGCAATGAAGGGAGCGATGCTATTACTTCTCCAGAAAATTGTGGCAATCTGACCATTGAGGTGCAGCAGCTGGAAGTGCCCAAAGCAATAACTTCAGATTCGGAAGAAGTTGACAATGTGCATCTAGAGCAACTAGTTGCACCGGTACCAGATGATTTGTCACCTGTTGGCTCTCTAAAGAGTGAGGAATCTTCACAGGATGCACCCAATGGGGCGGAACGAGACCAGAGACATGAAGAGGGTAATAGCGATGAAGCTCCTTTGCCACCTCGACCAGAAGCTCAGCTGGGGATGTTAGAATCCAAAGTGGAAACTTGTCAAGATGTAAATGAAGACAAGGCCATTGTCTCTGCTGATCTTAGCTGCAATTGCTCTGACATGTTGAACGGTGAAGCTCTAGCTTGGGAGAAGGAAGGATTAATTGCAGAAAACGTGGAGAATACCGATCTGACGACACGTGTTGGAGAGCAAGTGCATGAACGAGAAGATAATCACGAGGAGGAGGTGGTTGTCATTGCTTCGGAAAAATCTGTCTCAGATGAAGGTGCTGAGCAAGTTGAGCAGTCACCACCTAGTCACGAAGATTCAAATGCGAGCAGGCCCGTGGAGAAGACGGACGGCAACGAGAAACTAATCAAAGAGAACGAGAAACTGAGGGAGATGATGGAGAAACTGATGGAAGCCGGGAAAGAGCAGTTGAACGTGATATCTGAATTGACTGTAAGAGTGAAGGATTTGGAGACGAGATTGGCCAGGAATAAGAGGACAAAACCGAGATGCAGAGCGGTGGCGGCGAAGCCTCGATCTGCACATGCCAAGTCATGTGCGGATTCTATGAACTGAGGGCGGCTGATGAATTTTCTACAGGCAAAGTCTTTACAAGTTCCAGGGAGATGAGATTATGGGGTGACTTGTGTACATATGGAACAAATAATATTCTATGCCATGGAATAGCTGTCTCTTGCCAAAGTTTGTCCTTCCTGTTACAGGCTTATCGTTTCAACTAGTGTGTCGCATGATAACGCTGTGTGTTTTCTGTCTTTGTTGCGTTGATGGACACTTTAGATCTAGCTCTCTCGACTCTTTAGCGCAATGCAAAAAGGCCTGGCCCAGAAATGCAAACACCAGAAGGCGAAACTGGGCTGTGAAAGAATCAAAACCGCTCTAGTGACTACATTACAGATCGCGAAAGCCCAAAATGCTGGAGCCCATCAATCTTTGGGCCAAGCTTGCTTTTACCATTACAGCTCATCCTCACTTTCATGGGGGGATGGCTTGTGGGTATCGTCTTTTCAACTAAATCTGCCGACCAATAAGCCGATCCTTAACGACATTTCCTATTACTCTTTAAGTTGTCCTTACGTCCAAACCACCTGTGGGCAAACTAAATTAGTTACTACGCAGCCTGCTGCAAACCCTTTGCCCGATGCCCCCCAAACCGTGCTATTTATAGACACCTGCAAAGCGCCATCGATTCGCTCACCAAAACGGGAACAAAAAAAAAGGGGAAAACTTGCGTGAAAATGAAAGGACGAAGATGCCCAAGTGTTTCGACCAAAAAAAACAAGATGCCCAAGTGAAAACCTGTTTTCACAAAGAGAAACCTGTCATCACCGTCGAAACACCAGTCGCGTACTGACCAAATGGTGCAAGTCCGCTCCTTGAATCGTTCAGCGCGACGACACCCACTACGAAACTCGAGGAAATTAAGAAGAAGGAGAAGAAGAGCAAGAACAGGAGAGATGGCTCGAAGCACGATGACACTGACTGAATTGATGTCCAAAATAAAGTTTAATAAATCCTTCTTTCTTCCTTTGCATGGGGATTGATACATGGCTCTCAGGCCTGCTCGCTCGTCCCTTCCCTCTGCTCTGTCTGCTTTCTTTATTTGTTTTTCCCCCTTGACATCTCCAGATTTCTCGCCGACTCTGCAGCAACCGCACATACAGACCCCCAACCCCGCCCCGACAAATTATTTTATGCGTTCTTTTGTTTGTCTGTAAACCGAAACAAAGAACTCGTCTCTGCTCTCGGAGGCGATTGTGGCTTTGCTTTGTGGGGTCATATTCAACTCAACTTTTGCCTTTTGGTTACGGCTATTGTCTGTCTCTTTAACTTCTGTCTGTCTCTGGTCGCAGAAGAGATTTGATGTGTTGGGGGTCTCGTAAAGAAGCGTCCCGTCTTCACTTTTCACCCTCCTTTCTTTAGGGCTTGACAATGGTGAGCTCGCCCCAGTTTTTAGCAGAGCGGTTGCAGATCTTGTGATGCTCTCTCTACAAACGTTTGAATCCATGAATTCATCGCGCCTGGTCTTATATACAGTGCGCGTGGTGATGGTGTTCTGGCCTCCTCGTTGGATACTTGAAGAGCGCTTGCATCTTCTCTTCTAGACGTATCATCAACTCATTTCTTATTCTTAACCTATATACGATGGATTGAATTATTTTATGAATTAATTATGTTTAATAAATAAATCATTAATGAGCTTAAGTGTTAAACAAGTCATAAGTATATCGTAAATAAATTTACAACTTATTTAGACTTAACCAACTTCTATAACTTTATCTTCATTCTTTCTCGTTCTCACTTGATCTTGTATTCATTCATCTCAATTTGGGTATGAATTTTTCTAAGTCGAATTAAATATGGAAATATTTCAAGGACGTGGGTTATAAAACGGGTTGGACCATTTATGACCCGATTCAAACCTGACATATCCCACTCATTTGACGGGGTCTAAATTCTTCGTCAAGGAAGTTCGCTAATGAAAGATGTGGCTGACGGAATCGAATCACATGTAAGCTCGTGCCTTTGATATAAACAAATGTTTAACACGTGCAAGTCGAACCTTGTTTTCGAGGAAAATCGACACTCTGTAAATAGACAGGGTTCGACCTTCTGTTTTGTGGACTTCCCTTCTCTTATGATTTTTCATGTTACCGACACAAAGGCTTCTATCGACGAATAAGAAAGAAGTGAACATGAAGCCGAGGAAGGAAGTGCATGATCCAAACAAGGAGATGTCTAGCCAATGACCAATTTGGCGATAGGATGAGTTTATATGCTTTTTTTTTTTTCATATGTCTAATCAATCATTTCGTGACGAGTAATCGATTGATTAAATGAAATTAATGTGCGGAATGGACCGCGGAAAGATCCGAAATCTCCATCTCTTCACTTGGTGATGGCCTGTTCAATAATTGAATGGTCCAAATTCACCTCGTTGCCTATAGCTTGCGTGCTTTGGACGCTGTCCTTGTTTTGGTCACTTGCCCCTGATTAGTTAGGTACTTAACTGATTTGATTGATTAATCATGGAGTTCTTAAGCTTCTGATCTCTTTCTAAAAGTTCGATTATGATGTCCCTGAATGACATGTGGTTCAGTGGTTGAAAGGCCATTCCCGCCTCAGTTCATACACGGCGGTCGGGTCATTTTCACAACTGCTCTGCTCACCTAAACATGCTTTATTACCTTTCATGCCCTCATTAAACTTCGCAATAAATTAAGATAAAATCATTTCTGATTTATTTCCTCATATTCATTAGCATGTTTAGTCTGCCATCATTAGCTGGATATGAGCATTGGCTTGGTAGTAGAACATCAATCTTTTTTTCTTCTTCTTCTTCTTTTTTGCAGGCTATTGCTAACAGCTAGCTTCGCAACATTTTGGAGATTGAAAAATCGAATGTCACGAGCATATTATAAGATACTAATTCAGTTATAAACTTTTTAATTTTGCCAATATTATCCTAAACTTTTCGAGAAATTTTAATGTAATTCTTCCAACCAATTTCCATGGAAAATTGCTAACGTGATGTTCATTTATCGACAACCGTCATACATGGTATGCTGAAGTCAATGGAAATAGAAAGCCAAAGTTGATTGGCTACTCAGATGCTGATTATGCCGGTGGCAATGACTCTTAAAAGTCCATATTAGGTTACAAAAATGTGTGGTATTGTCTACAACTAAAGAGTACTCTTGTAGATGAAGAAATTCGTACAATAGTTGGGTTTGAAGCAAGAGAAATTTATTTTGTATTATGACGGTATGGGTACTATTTACCTTAGAAAAATCTAGGTGCTACGTTCAAGGACGAAGCACGTTGATGTGAAATATCATTGGTTCTGAGAGAAATTAGAAAAAAAGACTTTTTTTACTTGAGAAATTCGACACCAATGACAATGGATTTTATATGACGGCCAAAATCTTGCTCATGGTAAAACTTGATTCTTATAAAAATAAGTGGGCATGATGGAGGTGAAGGGGGAGATTTGTTAGGTCGGGCCCACTCATGGGGCCTAGCTCATCGTCATTAAAAAAGAAGAAATAAAAGAGGAGAGAGTTGAAACAGAAAAAAAAAAAAAAAAAAAAGGAGAGAGACTGACGGTTTGAAAAGGAGAAGAAAAGAACCTATTACACTTTTGCCAATTCAGTTTTAAACTTTTTTATTTTGTTAGTTGAGTTTTAAATCTTTCAATATTTTGCCAATTGAGTCCATCTTGACAATTTTGGCCGAAAATCACCAACATGGACGTCGGTCATCTTATATGGTATGTCCAGCATAAAATAAATAATTTATAATAATAGTTTATATTTTGTAGTTTTTTTTTTTTCATTTTTTCTTTCTTTTTTGGTTCAAAGGGCCAGTAGCTCCACCAACCACTGGCTAAGGGTAGCAGCCCTTGCTGGGTTTGGCTAGGGCCCGCGATCCCTCACTATGGCCCTTGATGGCCTGGGCAAGGGTTTATAACCCCTCGCCCAACAGCCAACGACTTAACGCCAACTCTCAGCCGACCGTCGACCATTTAAACCAAAATATATATAAAAGAAAAAGGGAAATTAAAAAAAATTAGAAAAGATATTAAATTATTGTCAAAAATTGTCCACGTTAATGTCAATTATACCACGCAGGACAGTTGACGTCAACGTTGGCCATTTTAGGCTTAAATTGACCAGATAGGCTCACTTGGCAAAAAATGAAAAAGGTTTATGATTCAATTGGTAAAATTAAAAAGTTTAAAATTGAATCGGGAAACGTGCAATGTGTTTAGGACTTTTTGGATAATTTTCCCGCGGAAGAGGCAGCCAACTTCTAGGAAGATTTTTTTTTTTTTTTTTGGTCCAACTTCTAGGAAGATTCGTTTGTGAAGATTTGTTGGAATTTGCTATGTTGTTCGGTGAGTGTTCTAATCATTGAAATCCTTCTTCAAGTTGTCTCTCATTTTCTATGGCAGTGGTTTGATTTTTCTTAGCTCTTTGTGTTAGTGGTGATGACATATTGCCATATTGTTAATGTGTTGAGCCTCTAATTATATGACTATTGATTCTCCTACTAATTTTTGGTGATAAGTGGAAGTTTTTTAAGCGGTTCGTAATTTTTCTCGTAACGGATTTTTCATGTAAAATTTGTGGGTGCTGTTGCTACCTTATTTCTAATATTCTAACATTATATTCATCGTATTTGGGGTTTGATATTGATTGAATACAGCGGCCCGCTGGTGCCGAGGTTAAATTGTTAGCTTTCTCCCCCAACAGTTCCTTCAAATTTGATTTTCTCATGCCAAATACCTTTCACGTATCTTCTCTGGATAATCAATTCACATGACGGGAGTTACA
Source organism: Rhodamnia argentea (assembly GCF_020921035.1). Lineage (NCBI taxonomy): Eukaryota > Viridiplantae > Streptophyta > Magnoliopsida > Myrtales > Myrtaceae > Rhodamnia > Rhodamnia argentea. Next base: position 6,346,150 of record NC_063158.1, read on the forward strand.
GACAAGGCAGACCAAAACGGGCGTACGCATAGCGCCGCCTCTCGGAAGAAGCAATACCGGCAAGGTTTTCAACACATTCATGACTTGAAAACATCATGAAACCGGGTCGGCGGGCTCTATCGGACGCTCCCTTCGTCGTCTCCTTAAACAGCAAAACTCTCCAACTGAATAACCTACTTACCAATCCATCTAGCTAAACCAATCGCTCCTACCTTGAACCAAAACAAGGTAAAAATTCAGCCAGCTCGAGGTGTCTACACACGAATAGGAAACATGGAGGCCGCCTATGTACCGACCTACGAGGCTCTGAGGAGTAGGCATGAACAATAATTTTCTCGAAGGAGCTGAAAACTCCATAGGGTAGAAAAGATGTCGGCATTGCACTAATTAACTTAGCAATGACTCCACGTTCGTGTAAAAGATGGATCGAACTGATTGATGACAAGCCGTCCGTCCATCCCCGAGCAAAGATTGAACTTGCATTCAATCCCTAGCTGCATTTACTAAAACAACAGAGCTACAGCTGCCTTTAGTTATTGTTCTTTCTCTTGCTTCATTTACTTGTCACTTTATTTGTTGTTGGAGAAATTAGTTCCGAAGTTCTAACTTGTTCATATGCCAATTTAATCCTAAACTTTGATGATTTGTCAATATAGTTCATTGGGTCATTTTTGATCGGAAATCACTAACGTGGACTCTAACCATCCTATGTGGCATAATCGTCGCCGGCATGAAATTTATGATAAATTTTTAAAGACATTTTTTAATATTTTTATTTCTTTTTCTTTTCCTTTACTTTTTGCCAAAGGTCGGTCGCTAGGCAAAGGCCGTAAGCAATGGCTGGCCTCACTTTGGCGAGGGTGAGCCTCAATGAGGGCTCTGGATCTGGTGAGGCAACCCTCTCCTAGTCCAAGATGGCTTCACCAAGTGTCACTTGTGCGAGGCCTGGTGAGGGTCGGCATGGCCAAATCTAGTGAGGGGGCCCTCGTCGGCATTCGCCTAGGCGACGCCGGACATCGCTTGTGACTGGTGGCATGTTAGAAAAAAGAAATGGGAAAGAAAAGGAAATGAAAAAAAATAGAATTTTTAAAACAATTCTAAAAATAATCCACGTTACCTCATTATGTCACATAAAACAGCTAGCGTACGTCAAGGATTTCGGACCAAAATTGACTAGAGGATGCATGCTATCCTTGCTTGCTTTCATTTGTTATTCATTTATTTTTGGGTTGATACTACGGAAAACCCCAAATTGATACACTTATGACAAATTTATCCTAAATTATTTTTATGACCATAAAAAATTTTAAACTGGTATACTTGTGGCAAATTTATCCCATATTGTTATACCTATGATAAATTTACCATATGTTAGTTTTCGTTAAATCTAACAATCAAATTGCTGATTTGGATGACACGTGGTAATTCATAGATGTACAAGTTTGGGTTTTTTACCATATATTTATAACAAATGTATCAATTTGAAATTTTTCACAGTATTAACCCAATTTAACGGAGGGTAAATTTATCACGTGTGTACTGATTTTGGGTTTTTGTAGTAAAAAAATTAATTTTTGGTAAATTTTTCACAGATGTACTAGTTTAGGATTTTTGGTGGCCAAAAAATAGTTTAGGGTAAATTTGTCATAGGTGTACCAGTTTTGAATTTTTCGTGGTAAAAAAATAGTTTAGGATAAATTTATCACAAGTGTATCGGTTTAGGATTTTTCGTATTATTAACCCTTTATTTTTTGTATCCCTTTATTTTATGTATCTTTTCTCCGATGAGGTTTGAGTACGATAACAATATGTTTCGACTCGAAAATAAAATAATATTGCAAAAAAGAGATAATAACATATACTTGTGTCATGAGGTGCCATGCGTATACTTGCCGTGCTTCACTAATTGCTTTTGGTTTTTATTTTTTTGACATTCTCTTTTTCAATCTTTTTTTTATTTTTAATTTGTGCATCCTTCATACAGAAGTAATTAAGGTTGTTGCTTTGTCTGATGCGATGCTTGATGTTTTGTTTTTTCTTGTGTCGTTTGCTTTTTTCCCCCCACTTTTCCCAAGCCAAGACCCTTTTTGTCTTTTCACATCCTTTGACGTGGGAAGACAACGAATGATAAAAATCGAGTAAATGAAAAAGTTCACACGATCGAACGCAGCCCACGTCGGAATCGATTGATTCAATGGATGAATTAATCTGCAAGGAAAATTCCATGACATTACGAATGGAGGCATGTGATGTGCCAAAGCATATGTGGAGGGAGCACTTTGCATTTCCATTTTTTTTTTCTCTCTCTCTATTTTCTTTTGCTCGACATATCATGTGTGGTGCACTTATATCGAAAGATCAGGCGGGGAATGTGAACCATTAAAAAAAAAAACCCCAAAACAATCATAAAAAAGGGTATGTCGGTCTCTTCGATTTTCTATATAATTTAATATATATATGATTTAATGTCCAAACAAACTACTATGCATGATCTTCATAGTGAGCAATCACACGTTTCCCACGTTGAAAAGAAAGGTACATCTCTTGCTTCCATTCAATCCATGGCTTTGCTCAAGAGTGAGCAAGACAGATCAATCAAACCGGAAACCACTGGGATCGAACCGAACCTTGATTCCCGATTTCATAAAATTGAAACCGGTGATTTTCGGTCTGACTCAAGGGGAATCGGACCGATTATTTTTTATTTCTTAAATGTAAACCCCACAAATTCACCAATTGTTTTTTTAAATTTTTAAATGCAAACCTAATTTTTAATAAAAACATTAAAATAAAAGTTCATATTGCTCGCTCTTGCTAATAATTCCCCGATTCCATCGGACTATCCGGTCGGTCCAGTTCTCGATTCTTGCTCGAGACAGGGCCGGACCGGAAAATCGATCCCCCCTAGCTTTACTCATGGAACCAAAAACCTTTTGGGTTCTTCATAGCCATTTGAATATACGCGATTTCGAGTTTGATTTCTCTATAAGAAAGGAACTTGTAGGTCGAGACTGAACATGGGCCGCATCCGATGTTGTGTTCTCGATGAGGTAAGAATCCACTAGGAGAGCACGATCGGGCAAACATTTTTAGGACATTGGAAGTTTCCGTAGTTGCGAAAACGATACAAGAGCAAAAACGTGGCTTCTTTGTCGAGTCATTTTGGTGATTATTAATCCACTAATAATCTCTTAATCCCGAGGAAAAAAGCGTACAACATAAGGCCGCCTGCAAATGGGATCGATTAGTGGCCCGAAAGATCCACGTAATTGTCATATCAATGTCACGAAATGATTAACAAATGGAATAAACTAGCACGAAAAGGTTGGAGAACATCACTTTCGATGTTGGGTTAGATCGGGGTTTTGGCCATTGCGGTCTTGCTGCACACGAAGGCTCTATTTATTTCGTAAAAAATGAACAATTTTGAAATTTTTTTTATTTTTGAAATGATCGCTTGCATCGCTTAAAAATGATTGATGAACAAAATGTGTTCACCGTTCACGAAAATATTTATACATAAATTATTGTCAGAATCGAAAATATTTTTCACCGACTAGTTATTTTACGTGATGAGGTGATCGTTTAAAAAAAAAAATCAAATCATTCATTCTGTGTGAAATAAATGGAGCTGAAATTATACACCTGGTTGAGGTTTTATCCTTAACAATATCATCATATTCAAAGGGGATAGAATCAGAAATAAAGTATTGGAAGTGAGACATGACTTAATGTGGTGCCTCAGGTTTGGAAAGAGAGTTTCATAGTGGTGGCACCACTGGAGAACCACCAACTCCCCATCTGCTCTCTTTTCTCTTCTCTCCCCTTTTGCTACAAAGTACAAACACTTGGATGCCAAATTGATTTTAGGTGATCAATGCCTCTCCTTGGTTGCATTAGATATAAAACTATATGTTGGAAACATCTAGGAAAGCTCTAAACACAACGCATTAGCCTAAAGAACCTTTTAGGGAATAATCATTTGAATATGATTACAAATTGTGTATCATCCCAATTGCCAAATTCGGTACAACAAGAGACCATTTTGATTTTTCCCTTAATTATATGCTTCGCTTTGGTTTTTATGCATAATTCAAAAGATTGCTATTGGTAAAAATCTCGAGACTCGGATCTCGGGTTAACCTTTTGAATCATCGGTTTTACGAGAAAATTGGCTTGCACAAGTCTATAACGTAAATCCGAGCGCCGAGAGACAAATCAGAGGGCTCAATTGAAAAAGGCGCGGACACTAGTACTACCAAGAAAGAAAAAAAAACAAAGCATATAAAAGTCAAAAATGGAGATTGATGAGTAAGATGGCATTACAAAATTTCCTATTCATTGTGCCCCAACTTCCCACGATTTTGTTTAATTTCTCCTTTTTTCCTTTATGAAAGGGATGACTTTTGCGCTCCATACGCATGGTGGAGAGAAAAAAAAAGCCTTACGTTTACTAGCAACTTCCACATTATGGATGTACAAATTTACCTATAGCTCTCCCATGCATTGCTTACAAAGCAATTATGACACTTTTTTCATTAGGAATTTTTTTTTTTCTAAATCAGCGATACAATCAAAGGGTATACTTGTTATTATTATTATTTTCGTAATTATCTTAGCTCGGAGTTAATTACATATATCGATATTTTCTCTTTTATATGTTAAGAGACGGGAGACATGACCGGCGCTAATGAACTCTTTTGAGCGTCGTAATAAAAGTTTCATGTTCAATATGGGATAATTCGATAACGTAACTGATTTGTTCCATTTTTAGTCTAAGATCCGAGGTTGGCGAGACGAGCCCATCGCCATAGCTCCCACTAAAAATGCTAATAATCAAGAACATTGGTTCGCCCACGCGCGACACGAGCCGTTCGGAGATTTGCTCGGGATGCGAAATGAACGGCTGATCTCCTCCAGAATAGAGCATTTCATTACACTGAAGGATGCCTTCTTTTCAACCATAAAAATCCTAATTGCCTCGCTCCGTCTCCACTCTTCCTTGTCCCTCCCTCATTTCTCTCTCTCTCTCTCTCTCTACCCTCCAACTCACAGCAGTGGCGGAGGCACGGCGTCAGTGGCAGCCTGCGTGGCTACACGCGCCACCCTCTTTCTCTCTCTAAACGACGGCCTCTTTGTCCCCACGCCAGAAAAATCCCCTTCTCTCTCTCTCTCCACAACTACAACAGCGGCCGACTGGAAGAATCGCCTTCTCTGATTTCATTCCCCGCCAGTCGTTCCTCTCCATTAAGAATTAACAGCTCCGAAACACTCATCTAAATCCAAATCTTCTTTCCCTCCCTCCCTCCCTCCCTCTGTGGCGGTGGGTTGCTCGGGCGTGGTTATTCGCCAAATCTGGAGCAACCCCATTTCATCCATTTTCGGAATCTATATCGCACATGGTCGGTTTCGATTTTTCTTTCTCTTGTTGGTTTGCGTCTGTTACACTATAAACTTCCATGGTTCCGCCGTTTCGTATTCGCCATCAAAGTAGCTCCTTTTCGGATTCTTCGCCATCGCCATCGACTCTTTCTCGCAAATCTTGAAACTTTCGCTTGAATCTGCCTTCACCCGTTTAGCCTTCGACTCTGAAGAAGGCTCTCAACGAGGTACTTTTTGTCTCTCGATCTAACGGAGCTATTTCCTTTTCCTTCTTTTTGCGTTTCTTTCTTTCCTGTGCTTCGTTGATCCGGTTGTTGTTTCAATCCGTGAGGTGGGTTCAGCTAGGATGTGTCATTTCTTGGTACTGGTGGGTGGGGCTTTGAGCGTGATTGGTATTACCCAGTCCATTTTTTTCCATTTTCAGTATAGCTTGCTCAAATTGATTTGCTTCTGTTTCGGGTGCCCAAATATTGCTTGGTTTGGTACTGGTGTGTGGGGCTTTGAGTGTGATTGGTATTTACCAGTCTTTTTTTTTTTTTCCTTTATCATCATGGCTTAGCTCAAATTGCTTTGCCTCTGTTTGGGGTGCCTTAATATTACTTGGTTTGGTTGCTAGCCACGACTCTGTGGAATCCCGCTAGAGAGTTAACTTTTTTATGTTGTTTTGTGCTGGTCCTGTTGCGATGATGATGAATGAAGTAATTTATGTTTCTGGCTTTGCTTCTATTTGTACCTAAATGCGGCTTCTTCTCATGGGGGGTAAGGTCTTGAGTTTATGGATATCGTGCTTCAGATGTTCTGCAACTTGATTGAATTGACTGAAGCTACCTATAGAATAATTCAGATGTGATTTAATTTGATTTGTCTTCGTGGGAATGCAAATTACTGGCATGGTGCTTTCTTAGTTTTGATGATTAAAGGTAAATTTTGACATTGGTGAGGACTTTTTGGTGCTTTTCTTTGATGGCTTGTGGAGATGAGCTTTTCTTTGGAGGTTACTAAGGGCTTATGATATCTTTATGTACCTAGATTCAGCGTTTGATATGTTTTTGACTAATCTTTGCATTCAAACTAATCTGTTTTTACCCTCTCCGAAAAGATTTTTGCATCTAGCAACTTGTCTGATCTTCTCTTCAGTTTTCATTGCAGCACCCTTTTTTTTTTTTTTTTTACCTGTTTGGGGCAGCACTTTTTCTTTCATTGAGCTAGGTTTGACAAAATTTTTATTGTTATCAGGCCTTTACTCATAGTTTGAGATGATGGATGGAGAAACATCTTGGGTTAGTCACTGCAATGATGATACTGCTAGACACATAGATGAGTTTGAATTGTTCTCTGAGCTTAGCGATGAAGGCAATCAAGCAGCTTCTGCAGTCTCTCTGGATTTAATCTTGCCGGATGATCTCTTGGAACGAATCTTGGCTTGTCTCCCTGTTGCAAGCATCTTCAAAGCAGGTTCTGTCTGTAAAAGATGGCATGAATTAGTTAGCTCAAGAAGGTTCTTATGGAACCTGTCACAGGTACCGTCTCAGAAACCATGGTATTTCATGTTTATGAGTTCTGATGAGCCTGGTGGGTATGCCTACGATCCAACCCTTAGGAAGTGGTACAATGTTGGCCTGCCTTGCATTGAAACGCCCAATTGGTTCAAAGCTTCTTCATGTGGGCTGGTTTCCTTCATGGACAATGACAGTAGAAGTGAATTATACGTCTGCAACCCGATCTCTAGACGTTCGAGGAAGCTAGCAGAGCCCCCGGGTTTGAAATTTTCTGATTATAGTGCCCTGGCAATGTCGACCAGCAGAGTTTCCAATGGTTATCAGATCTCTATTGTGAAATCAAAGGAAGTCCCTGGGAAAATTTTCCAGTGGGATATTTCAATTCATCTATATGATTCCGAGACTAGGATGTGGGCCACATTGTCTACTGAGGTTTTCACTGGTTGGAGGGCTGGTGATGAGAGTGTCATTTGTGATGGCATTTTGTACTTCTTGATTTACTCGACAGGTGGTGGTGCACCTGAAAACCGTCATGGCCTAGTACCATATGATCTCTCAGGCCGATCTTCCCATGCTTTGTTGATCAGAAACTCTATTGCAGTACCTTGCCCCCTTACGTGTGGCCGTCTGATGAATCTGAAGGAGAACCTGGTTATGGTGGGAGGCATTGGAAAACAAGATCGGCCTGACATAATTAAGGGGATTGGCATCTGGATGTTGAGAGGGAGGGAGTGGCAAGAGATCGCCCGCATGCCCCATAGGTTCTTTCAAGGATTTGGGGAACTTGATGATGTTTTTGCCAGCAGTGGTATGGATGATGTGATATACATCCAGAGCTACGGCTCCTCATTGCTTCTTCTTTTTGACATGAACCAAAAACAATGGAAGTGGTCTCTAAAGTGCCCTGTGACGAAGAGGTTCCCTCTTCAGCTTTTCACTGGTTTTTCGTTTGAGCCCAGGCTTGAAATTGCTCCCTAATATGTTTTTTGTTCGATTCGATGGTCGCTTTTGTCGGAGCAACACTTCATGGTCTTTGTGTTTGTTTGCAATTAACTTAAGTTATATGGTCAAGTGGCATGACAAAGTTTATAGAGATCGTAGCAGCAATGGAAGCAGATATCATTCTTTGCATTCAGAAAATGGGAGTAATATGAGCTTTGGGTTCTCTTTTTATTTTTATTCCCCAAATCAATGTCTTTTGTATCTAAATTATACTTCCTTACATTCGAATTGGTCGTTTTTGCTTTGTTGTGCTATTCATATGCGCAGCGCATAGCAACTAGAATTTGACAGTACATCATGTCTAGTGCACATCTGCCCTGTGTGCACCACGATTCCCAACTTTGCTGAATCTGCAGGTATTCCAGAATGTTAATACTTGGCTGGTTCTCTCTGTACTGTTGTAAGACTAGGTTTTAGAAACAAGAACTTTCTGAATTAGATGGTTCGGCATTTCCTGGGTTCGGGTGTTAATGTGGTCTTTAGGCATATTGCATATTCTTTAGCGGTATTGTCCGCAATAGTTTGTGGATTTATACTACCGACAGTTTATCCCCCATTTGTGATGGACTACTTTAGAGCCTACATCCATGCTTGTGGGGACGAAGGTTGGCTTTTTGTTTCTCGTATGAAAAGAAGAATCATATGAGCCAAATGCAGATCATATCTCGGCGCAGGAACCTTCTCAATCCTGTACTAATTTCTCATTTGGTCCGTCTTGGAATTTGATTGCTCGAGGTATGAGACTCCTAATGCTATGCGCCTCTCATGTTCGAGTGCAAAGGATCAATCTTGGAATCGCATCGGACAAGTATGAAATGCCATTATAAGAACCTGATTCCTTGAGTGATCTAACTTGTATGCATCATCATTAGTGTTACTAACTTCCGTTATCGAGCAGATGTAGTGACGGTCAGAAAATGCCTTGCTTGTATAGGCAAGGACTCAGTTCGTCGCCGGCCAGACCGGACTATGAGCCCGTTTGCTCCAAACCCCGGTAACCCGTACTGTCAGAAAGGTGAAAACGGAGATGAAGATGGATCAGTTCAATTTACCCGTTTTGAGTAAACTGATGTATGCTCTTCTGATGCTGAGTGTTTGAAATTATTCGAACGAGGAAAATGCGTGTGGTGCCGTGACACACTCCTTAATGAAAATTGGAATATATTATTCTAACTCTTCCGGATTTTATTCCGAGAAATTGAGTGCGTATCCGGGAGAATCCGACAGAAGTTTATGGGTTCGAGGAATAGAATTCTTGGGTCCAGCAATTCAATTCCTGGGAAGCAATAAACGAGGACGAGTCTCCTGAAAAACTTTCTGGTACCACCGTGCGCGGTTGTCGGGTCTTCTGCGAATTAAAAATAGTTGAAGAGACAAGGCCTGTAATACATATGATAAAACGAAGTTTAAGGTAATTATTGTTTAATAAGAAAAAGGAGGAGGAGTTAGATGAATTTGACATTGAAAGCTCACACAGGAATTTTTGTTTTTTTGGGTCGAACACACGGGGAATTGGAGTATGACTCGACTGTGGTTCATAATGCCCTTTCGTGCTCAACCATTTTCTTTTTTTTTTCTTTTCTTTTTGGCCGAGGATTGAAATATTAATAAGCGAGAATAAAATAAATAAGAAGTTGACAACCGAAGTCGGCAGACGTACTCTAGATTCTCAGCTATGTTTACTGTACAAAACTTTTTTTTTTAGCGTAAACGAAGATGTTAATGATCATCTGAAAAACAAAGATCTTAAGTTCAACCTCGTTAATTTAAGTTTTAAAGTCGGATGGTATGATTTGGCTTACTGCTGAGGGATTCAAATTTACCAAATCTTAGCTCTTGATGTGATGCGCATAGTTGTTCAACTAGATGTACAACTCTTCAAGCAGCAAACCTATTCTCAGGTAATATGTGTACTCAGACATGTTTCTGTCTACTTTGCAGGACAGCACATAATACTTGCGTATGGAACTTTCTTTGATTCATCTTAGACCCATCGAAGGAAGCATGATCTGATACTCGAAACGGGAATTCAAGCTTCTTCCAAAATGGCGGCTATCGAGTTTGAGCGAAAAGATTATTGTCCAGCTGTTTTTGGGGCAACTCTTTGAGTTTCCTTCCTCTTTACCATTTGGTCACTCTGCTTTCATCATCTCTGCATTGGAGTTAGTAGTCTTGTATTCCAGCCAGTCATTTGTTCATCCACTTCCCTATTCTTATTTGTAGCTTTTGTCATGGTTCACAGCTATTGTTGAAGAAGGTTCTCCCAGAGTAGAAAAAGCAAAAGGAAAAATTCCTGATATTCGCGGTCACTCCAATTTTCTGTCCTGTTTCATCAACTTGACATAACAGAATCTCTTTTGTGTAGAAGATGAGAACGATCTTTCTAGTTGAAAAATGATAGTGATGTTTATCCTTTGGCAGATATATGCAAGGACTAGATGTATACCGGTTATGCTGATTGCTTGCTGGCTATCTGGGGCCATGAAATCCTTCACAAAGTTTCTTCACCAGGACAGCCCAGGAGTCAAGATGATTGATTCGTCAATGGAACCCTAAAGAAGTCTAGGCAAGGATAATGTAGTCAAAGCTCAAAGGTTTTCTGCTTGTTTGCAAATTTCCTTTTTCTTGTCGAATATGCAACTTTCATAAACAATTGACGAACAGAAACTTAACAGAGAGGAATCTTTATCATGGCCGTATCATATGCTTGATTGGTGTTGCTCTTTGTTACGTTCTAGGCACTCTGGTGAGCATTGAATCACTTAATATCTTGCATTCTTCTAATAAAGGCACTCTTGGAAATGCTTCCAAACTACTATCGCCGGGTGAAGAAGTATCGGGCATTGCTGTTGACCAAGCTGTATGGACTCCATGATGTGAGGCCAGTTGGAGGCCTTGAGGTAGATAATATTGTCAGAGCTATTATGGCTTGTTTCTTCTGTTTCCAAGTCAAGAATGACCATGAGTTGGGTTATCTCTTTACCTTAGTGACTTGATTGCACAAGTTAATGATTCTCTGTTTGCAGGTTTATTATGATCTCGAGGGCTCGTCACAAAGCGGTGCTGCTAACAAGCTAGAATTTTTAGAGAGACCCACATCGTAGGAGATGCACTTGGATTTCTGCTTTTATTTGGATACCTTGACCGGACACCGGCTGTCATCCCGTGATCTGTCTGGCAATAATGTACAGAACCTAATCACTTGCAGTCACCACCAATTTTTTTTTTTTTAACCATTTGAGCTGTGGAAAATTGACCACAGCAATGTTTTATTTCTCTTACATTCAGAGGTTCAATATCTGTTACATTATATGCTCCTGTCCTCTTGAAAGCAAATTCATTTCTTCGATTGGATGTGCAAAAGAGCTATGACTTGCAAGCTCTAATTGTTACACGGATGTACATTAAAGGCTAGTCAGTGGCAATGTGGCATCATTCAGAAGAAACCAAACTTGTAATGTCTTTATGATCTATAGCATATCATAAGACAGATCGGTGTTATGTTGTTCTGATGTTAGAACCTAGTAAATCCACAAAATCGTTACAGCGACCTCAGGAAGAGTGAAACTGTCATTAAAGAAAGTAGATCAAGATCGAAAAGATCACATACATTCTGGATGGCATGTCTTGTCAGTTGATCACTCACACTTTCGCTATTTATACGAGTCTTTAACCCCGTTCTTCTTGTTAACAAGCAAATAAAGTAAGCCCGTAAGTTCTTGGACTCATAAGGAATCATGGGTGACAGTCCGCTACTTGGTGTACATATAAAACCTTCACATCAAGGTGGCCTCCTGCGGAATACTGGAGTTCGGAGAGCAAAGTGAAAGCTTTGCCTTTCTGATCCTATGAACGACTATGCACGATCTCCTTGCGTTATGCACGGAGATCTTACGTGTAATTACTCCTTTTCTTCCACCTACTACGAAAATGTAGTATGTTCAGTGTAGGATGCTTGGAGTTTTACAGAGAAATTAGATTTTTCTGCTTCATTAAGCTACCATTTGGAAGCGACTTATGGTTCTTTAAAAGGTTCTCCAGGAATGAACTCCTTGCATCTATCGGATTGTGCTTCATTCTTTGCTTCTTTAGTGTTGTTTATTATCAACGATTCTTGTTTCTTAAGTCCACAAAGTACGGAGGAGTCTTGGCGTGCGCCTTCTTTAGCTGCAGAAATGTTCTACATTGCTAAATTAATGTGTTTAATCAATAACGAGGGATGCAGAAAAGTCGGTTTTTGCACTCTTTCTTCGCTCATCAATTCTACCACAATCATCAGTTTGAAGTTACCGGTATGTGCATATTTACATTGCCATAATTTCGACTTTGTGCTCGTGCAGGTTGAGGTGATGGAAGCAACCCTGACATGACTAATACCGGTTCCGACGATTCTCTCCATACTGATGAGCTTGTGGAGTCAACTCTCTCCAACTTTTGCGACCTATTTTACCGGGAAACTCCGATATTTCTCGAGGGAATGTTGAAAATGCCATGTCCTGGCATGTTTCCTTTAGCAGCTGCACATTATTCTCGGTGAAGTGAATCGGTACTTGCTTATGATCGAGTACGAATGAACTTACATCCTACTTCCTACCAAGCGTATCATCAAAGCAAAGGACCATCACAAGGGAATGCTACTACTCAATGCTATATTTCGAGATAGTGGATATTCTCTAAAGCTAAGATGTGACTGAACGCCTTGACCACGACATCAAGTCATTATAGAATAGTTCGAAATCAATGTCAGCCACAAATCCTAGGACATATTCTGCTCGTTATCAGGAATTTCTAGGGACAGTATAGTCAGCATCAAGCCATATCATACGGCATATTCTGCTTAATATTCAAATGCTTTTCGGCTTTTGGTACTCAAACTTGTTCCTGCCAGAGCAGGTCATTCCCTGTCTGCTAAAAATCTTTCTAAATCTATCTGGCATATCGCTGAACAGGTTTTGCTGAACCCGGCTTGAATTTGATGATCCTGTTGAACTGCCAGTAACAGAATCGTACACAAAAGTTTGAGATCATGCTAGAAGAAGAGTGAGGCCGAGTGATTTCGAATCAAATCTCGACATTTGAGAACATACCGGTGCCAGTTACTCATCGAGCTAGGTTATCCGATGTACGACTTATTCTGAGTTATATTCAGATTCGAAGTAGTAGCACCGGCATGAATAAACAATCATAGACTTAGAATTAATGAATAAATGCCACAAATTGGCAAGTCTTGACTGGTTTTTGACTGTGAAGTACCATTTTATTGATCTGGCATCTAATTATACCAGCTAATTTGCACAATAAACCAAAAATTCCGGGAGCTTCTGCTTCCGTCAGGTCCTCAAAAGAAGATCAAACACAGCAGTCTTGAGCAGAACAGGCGAAGTACATTCAAGCTTGTTTGCTCCTGACACAGCTTTTACATTTTAGGAAACATCGGATGGCTGAAGCAGAATTGAATGATGGAGACGAAAAAGACAGTTTGGGTCATCCATGAAGATGGCTAGACAAAACATTGCTTCGCTCCATCGCTCCGTTGCTGTTGTTGACGGCATGCCATGACATCTTCTGGGCAAGACGTCTGCCGGGTGCTTCTGTGTTGCAGTGCCGTATCTATCTCGTGACATGCTGATATAATTGTCATCGGCAACGAAATCAAAAGCGATTTTACCCTTTTGGATTTGCTTTCATTAGTAAAGTGACTTCGTTCTTGGCTTGACATTCCATAGTTCAATCGATCTTGCTCGGCCACTGCTACTGCAGCGGAAGTCCGAATTTTCTGCTGACTTTCCTGGAAATGTTGAATCAGTCCTTCCTGTCTGGTATCTCATGGTCGTGTTACTCGTGTAGCCGACATATTTTCTTGCATGGGCCTATAATTAAGGGTGCCCCAATCACGGCCCCTGGAAATTTTGCAACCGGCGCTCAACCCGGTCCAAAAACTATGTCCCCACATGTGGGATCCGATTCGTGATGCATCCATAATTCTCATTTTAATCTGACTAAGTTAAATTCGCGAAAAAAGAAACTATTTTCCCATTAATGGATAGGATAAAAATTCGTTCCGATAACTTTTTCTAGAGAAGCAAGCGATGGACGTACTTATGTTCTTTTCTAATTTGATATCAGGGAGATCATGCGAGGTACTCCGCGGAATTTTTCTCAATAATCAAAGAATGGAGAGCAGAGGATCCGGTCGAAATCGATACAAGTGTAATCCTAGGACCACAACAACGCCCATGAGCTCGATGCCTCCGAGATCGAATCCTTTGGTGGTCCTGGAAAAAGCATGTTCTTGCTTGCTACTTCCTCACGAGCCTCGACATTTCTTTAGTGGGTTCCATGATTTTGTGATTGGCCACCAGGTGACAGTGAGACAAACTTGGACCAGAGGCTATATGTAAAACGTAATGCCATCAGCTCAGCTCAATTTTTTTGTTTGTTTGTTTGTGTGTTTCTCCTTTGTATTGCTTCTTTATCGGATACATGTGGTCTACATTGAGGGCATATATGACCCGTTGTCACTTGAATATCGCTAAAGTTTCGGGACTATGAAAAGATACCGGACTTTGATTATTTTCTCAAAGGATTATGAGCTTTGCTCACATACTTATTGAACTTCGTCACTGAATGTCAGTCCCGCTAAAGCTTAGGTGCTGCTTTTAAGTCGCTCCCAAGTGAAACAGATGCCGGGGTAATCATTGCAGAAGGAACTGCAACTTTGAATGTTACTAGAGTTAGCTGTCAGCCTACCATGTAGGAGGCCTAGCATAGCATGAAAGAATCAAGAAAGTCTGTCCTTTTACTTGGCTGCTGATATGATACCTTACACCACCGACGAAATGTTTCACTCGTACTTCCTTTCAGTATTTGCGATATGATGCCAACAAAGGTTGTCCTTACCCCTTTGCTTTTACAGTGGGGGAAAAGCGAATAGCGGATTGGATTTTGCCTGATTGCTGTGAACTTGTGACTTGCCGTGTTTTGGAGCCCTTTTGGAAGAGATGCTAAAGAACATGAAACTCTGTTCAGTGGTGCTGCTGGGGTCACCTGATTCGTGTAATGGCTAAACAAATGTTAATGGTATGGATGACACGTGGACTTGATGCAGTCATCCAAATCTCAATTTTGTCTCTGGAAACAAGTGAACTTTCTTTTTGGCTAATGTCTGATAACTGCAGCAGCAAAGGCAAAAAACTACATGAGAAGTTGCGAAAAACACCACTCTGTCTTTGTCGTTGACTCCTCACAGCAGGGGAGGGATAGAGAGAG
The DNA here is from genome assembly GCF_020921035.1 of Rhodamnia argentea. NCBI lineage: Eukaryota > Viridiplantae > Streptophyta > Magnoliopsida > Myrtales > Myrtaceae > Rhodamnia > Rhodamnia argentea. The sequence goes on from NC_063158.1 coordinate 6,361,302, forward strand.
ATAGCTGATCCTTTGGATTCTTGAAGAGGAGTGGGCGTTTCCCCCATGTGAGCTGAGAGCTTGCAAGAGGAGCAGAGATGGGTTGAAGACATAGTACCTTCAAATTACCAATTTGAGAGAGAGAGAGAGAGAGAGGGAGGCAAAGAAAGCAGCTTTCAGATGGAAAGCAGAGGGAAAAGCGAGGAGAGAGAGGGAAAAGAGCATGGACTGGCGGTGAAAAAGTGGAAACAAGGTGCCGCCTTGGGAAAAAGAGGAGGCCCTAGCACGCCACCGCCCACATGGAGGCTTGAGCTCTCTCCTCCCTCTCAACCTCAGAATCACTCCGTCCAAGAATTCCTCACAGACCCTCCACACCCATCAGCAGTCTCTGCCCGGAAGCTATGTGCTTGTCTCTGGGAGGTTGAGCCCCACCAGACCCTCCATCTTGGTAGAATGGCGAGCAAAAGCAAGAGCAGGCATCGTCAACATAAGCACCACGATGACCTGGGCTTTGAGGACCTTGTCCCTCCTGGTACTGTAAAACCTGAAGAGGTACTCTTGTTTTCTGGCTCTCTTTCTTGTCGTTGGTGCTTGAATTTCTCAGCTCTTGCCATTGTGATTTGCCACATCATGGAGGGCTTCGTTGATAGCTTTGCTGTGGGCTCTGCTTGCCCTGAGTATTTCTGTTTTTTTTTTTTTTGCCATGGTTTTTGGGTGCTCAGATGTTGGATGCTGTTTCGACCTTTATGAGTTTCTTCTTTCGGATCAGTAGTTAAAGATGTAATATTCGGTCAATTCTGCGGTTATCTCCATAGTGCATTCTCAAATATTTCCGCATTTTCCTTATTCAGAGGCTAGGCCACTAGTCTCAGAAATTCCCTCTTATGGCACACGACCAGTTCATACGTCGAGAGATGTCTATACTAGAACGAGCAGGTTGCAAAGTGGTTGACGGGGTTAAAGCCCGAACCATCTGGGAAACGAGAGATGTACCTAACATGCTCTCAGATGCCCAGCTTTTGATGGTCTTGGAACTGCTCTTCCTTTTCCACTCAGTCTACCTGCTAAATGCTATTTAGGTAGCGCGAGTTATTTCTTCATGCAATGACACGCGAAGGATTTAGGTCCATAAGTGTGACATATGTTGACGAGGCAGGATTTATGCCTTAAATCTTTAACAAAAATGTGTACGAATATCTCTCACAAGATGAGTTTCGATAAAATTTCTAGTGGCCGCCACCAGCCCCCCGTGGTGTGCCAATGTCTTCATGAGAATTGGCCTTTGCTTGCGAGGCGAGACGAACTCATGTTAGCCCATGGTTTCTGTCCTGGAGCTTCTTGTTTTTAAAGATCATGTCATCTATCTTGTTGGCAGCCGCTAGAAATTTTACAAACAAGAACCTCCAGGTGTGCCGTTGTCTTCATGAGAATTGGCCTTTGCTCGTGAGGCAAGACAAACTTATGTTAGGCTATGGTTTCTGTCCTGGGAAGGAAGACAAAAAAAAATCAACTCTTGCAAAAAATCTTTCCTTCTTTTTAAGTCAGGAGGTCAGTCGCAAGTGTGAGGGGATATTCCCTATCATACAGAAAGTAGGACAAGTTAACAAAAAACTTCAGCTTCTTCCCAAGCTAAAGATCCACGCTGTCTTCCATGTGGGGTGTCTAAAGCCATTCCATCTTCACGAGAATTGGCCTTTGCTCATGAGGCAAGAAAAACTTATGTTAGGCTATGGTTTCTGTCCTGGAGCTTCTTGTTTGTAAAGATCATGTCATCTATCTCATCGCCCTGTTTTTCCAGAGACAGTCTGCTCTTCGAGACTAGTATAAGATCTTGTATCGATTGCACTAAAGTTTACAAGCCTGTTCCATCTGCCTGTGAGCTTGTTGCCCTTCTTCAAATTCTTCAGTATAACGAGGTACAGATGTAAGGTTATTAGTTTGACCCGTGGAGATTGGTTTGTTTTGATCGGTTTATATCACACACTCTTAGCTAAGGAAAGTGTAAGCACAAGAGCCTAGTGCTCAGATGTGGAAACCTAATGGTATCATAGGACCTCATGTGTCATCCCACAGTAAGACATATTGGATAGGTCTGGAAGTATAGTTTGTTTGATTTCTTATCCAATGCCTTTTCTGCTGACCTGTCTTTCCTCATCTTCCATTGTAGCCAGCGATTGCAGGCTGCCTCACAGGGAAAATTGTAGCATCACCCATGCAACGGCATAACTCTGGCGGGAATGAACATGCTTTCGAGTCTGCCACTCCAGAAACTTGTAGTGGGTCAATGGAGGTCATCGTCTCTCAATATTCTTCTGCTTGTGATTCTGATTTTGCAATTTCAGCCAATAGAATGAGGTTATTGTTACTGCCATATGTCGCAAGTTGGAAGAACAGCACGTTTCAACCATCTTTGGTCCATAAAGAAAGGAATTTCAACCATTTTTAGGGAAACATTACTGTTTTTAGGAGAACCAACAACTGGAAAACCATGAATGATATAGCAGATATTGCTAGTGTACCAACAACGTGAAACTACAGAACTTGCCAGTATTTGCTGCTTTTGCTATTTGAAAATTTTTCCTCTTGAGAGCCGTTCTCCTGGGTTCACTGAATGCTGCTGTTTTTTGCTTGGCAGGTGGCACCGTATAAGCCTCCTCTCAGAGGTATGTTTGATGAAAAAGGAAGAATAGGTGGGTCAGGTTATAGCCTTCAGACATCGACAGAATTACTGAAGGTGCTCAACCGGATCTGGAGTCTTGAAGAGCAGCATGTGTCCGACAAATCAATGTTGAAAGCTCTGAAATCAGAACTGCATCAATCTCACTCTAGAATTAAAGAGTTGGTGCGGGAGAAGCAAAAGGATAGGCGAATAATGGATGATTTGATGAAGGCACTTGCAGAGGACAAGTATGGTAGGAAGCAAAGGGAACAAGAGAGAATTGAAGCTGAAGCTGAATTGCTGAGGGAAGAGGCGGAGAAAGAGAGCAAGCTAAGGAAGCGTTCGGAAAGCCTGCACAGGAAGCTGGCCAAAGAGCTTTCTGAGCTGAAGTCTGCTTACTCTACTGCTCTGAGAGAGCTCGAAAGAGAGAAGAAAGCGCGGATTTTGCTAGAAAATCTTTGTGATGAGTTTGCTAAGGGAATAAGAGATTATGAACTGGTGGTGAGGTCTTTAAAGCACGGGCCCATAAAAGAAAGCATTGTTAGGGAAAGTCTTGATCGCCTGATTCTCCACATCTCAGAAGCGTGGCTTGACGAGCGTATGCAGATGAAGCTGGCAGAATCTCGTGATGATGTCGCTGGAAAGGACACTGTCGTGGACAAATTAAGTTCTGATATAGAAAGTTTTCTTCAAACTAAACGGTCGGCTGCATCAAGTAAGAATGGTGAGGTCGCCTTGAATGACACGAAAGAAAGGTGCTTTCAACGGCATTCTTTGGAATCATTTGCTTTAAAAGAGGCTGGAACTGCACCTCCGGTGGCCCATGATGACGACTGTTCTTTCGACAGCGATTGGCAATGTTTTGTACAAAGTAATAAAGTGGATGCTAAAGAAAGCAAAGAGAGCTATCAACGAACCGGTGCTAACGCTTCACACAGCCATCTAGCTGATCTAGTTAGATCTAGGTCCTCGGACAAAGACTTGAAACGTGAAATCACGAAGTCCGGCGATCCGTCCACTCTGCCAGAAGCATGCAACGATGGAACTGGGGAAAACGTAAGGACTGGAGAGGAAAACCGATCAGGACTAAATGATACAGAGACGTATGTGATGGGCACGAATGCTGGATACTGCCAGCACGGAGAACACCGTGGATCAAATGCCGATGGTTCTTTCGATCATATGATTAGAAACCACTCGCTGCGCCTGACAAGCACTAGTACTCGTCCTGCGAGCAACTCACGGGACAAACATTGCGGTGTGCCTGGATACGCAGGTCAGGTGAGTCCAGTGCAAAAGTGGCCATCAAAATTGCCTTTGCCGGAGCCTGGCAAAATCACGTCTTCTTTAAGATGGCCGAAAGGGTTGAAGGAAAACGCGCTGATGGTGAAGCTGCTCGAAGCGCGGATAGATGGTCAGCATTCCCGTTCAAAGGGTCAAAGAGGTACTGCATAGGTTGATGGTACTTGTAAATTGTACTTACAAGTGACAGGCTTCATAGTCTAGAGAATATGGTATTAAAGTCATCATCAATGTTGAATCTACTTTCTTCATAGAGTTCTCGTCCAGATAGTTAACAATGGCATAGAAAGCTTAAAGCTTATAGAGCAATAGCTGGACTGCAATAGTATTGACAGCAAAGTGGAGTAATGAACATCTTGCATCGGCACGATCGGCTACAGGAGCACTTCAGTTAGAGGGTCTTTATGCTTGATTCTGCAATTGTAGGGAGGTGAACATTAGAATATAAACAATCAGATGGTTCCCTTGATTGATTTACCGGAAAGGTAGAGAACCCATCAGTTTCTGCTATTGATGCCAAACACATCTATCAAAGATTATGCTAGAGCCACTTCTAGGGTTAATTATAGGCAGGCTGCGAATATCCTCATCTCATCTATGATGTGGATTTTGTTCTTGTGATACCAAGTACTATATCTGATATCAGAGAGTTATAATAATCATTTGCTTTATGGCGATTTGACTGCATAGTTCCTCTAACTCTCGAGGTTATTGTAATATCTAACTGTGAAGTGGGACCGTTGGCAATTCCTCTAAAAGCTTAACTTGTTAGACGAAGGCGTGATATGATATTTAAATGTTTTAACACTTCCCTTCTGCGTATGCTGGACTATGACCTTATAACTAAGCGAGTGACTATATAATACGAGAGACAAATAAAGGGCCTAGAAAGATCGGAGCTTAGGATCTCTTTCTCCAATATTATGTAAAATCTTGGGAGACGGCTATCAGCTATTTAAAAAAATTAAGCTGTTAAATGAAGGTGTTCAATACTTTTAAGTATTTTAATACTAATTAGACAAGGAACTTGAAATTTTTTTATGGATACAAGTTCCAACCAACGATGTTAAAACCTTTTATTATATTCAGACATAAAATATGATAAAACACGAAATTATTGGTGTAATCTAACCAGTTACGAAATGTAAAATTAAAAGAAATATCACCGTGCAATATTGTATCATGGGAAATCTTTTGTGGGACTAACGAGAGCTAATCAACTCCTCTATTTTCTATAGCTCACTGTCTTATCTTTTGTCCAGTTGGACATTTTCTGTTCATTGTGGCATGATGCTACGAGTTGATGCAACAACTCCTTTGGTTAAGCATTCTTGGAGCAATTGATTGCCTTCTTCGTGCGAATTTGAACAAGGGCATTGATAAAGAATCGGGTAGGACTTACCACTTGCGTACTCTCTTTTGCATAAAAAAGCCAATCATGTAGTAAAAGCAGTCCAGTCATGATCATCTACAGAGATGGACATCTATCAAACACCTCCCTCACATAGTGTGCTCAGTTCATACGAATCTCTCGCATCACGCTAGCAGAGCTACTCCCAAACGGTGTTAGGATTATGCGCACAACACAACGAAATAGAGAGTGAATATGAGAAAGAGAAATGGAGACATAAGATTTATATTAATTCACATTTTAATTAGGTCTATATCTAGCAAATAATTCCATTAGAATTATTACCTCCCGCCTATCTTTCACAACTCTCAGTTGTACAAAAAAGATTATATACACACGCGCACGCGCGCGACACAAGAAAACCCTAGGGATTGAAAAAAACCTTAAGCCACTCAGTAGCTATTCATGGGTTCAAGTCCAAATTACTAATTAAATACAAATCCAAGCTATAAAAGCCTTTTGATGCCCTTGGGCATCCTGCGATCCCCAAAGGGGGTAGCCATCCCTTAGATCCTCATTCATTCCTGTCGATGGAGAGTAGAAAATTATCAAAAAAGTTTTAAATCTGTCACACTTTTGTCAATTTAATCTTAAATCTTTTAAGGTTGTTAGTTCAGTCCTAAACCTTTTCAACTTTTGCCGATTCAGTTTTATTTGCTAGAAATAGCTGACATGGACGCCATGCGTCCTATGTGGCACTGCTGGCGCTAATAATTTTTTAAATACTTTTACAAACAAATTTGATTTTTTTTAAAAAAATTTTTTCCTTTTTTTCTTCTTTGGATTCAAGGTCGACGGCCCCCCGGGATTAGGGCTGGCGGGGGTCGCCGGCCCCTGGGCAAGAGAAAAAAAAAGATTCAAAATTTAAAAAAAAGAAAAAAAATTCAAAATTTTTAAAATAAAGAAAAAAAAGTTGTTAAAAAATTAAAAAATTATTAAAAATTGTCCTCACGTCAATGATTTCCGGTGAATGAACTGAATAAGCAAAATGTGAAAAGGTTTATGACTGAATCGGGAAACTTAAAAGCTGTTGGACGTCAAAGGTTTATGACTTTTTTGACAATTTTCTTTCATAGGGAGTACGAACCACATTCAATAGATGAATGGTTTAGACTAGGAGATTCGTAAAAAATTACTTCTCCACGACCCGTCTCTGATCGATCTTGTAAACTCGGACCAACCTCGAGACTCTAACTTCTTTAAGGCGCCAGTGTTGAATCTCCACGTAAGAGAAACTATCAATAATGTGTGTAATTAATGAATTCCAATGGCAGACAACCTGAATATTAGGCCGGATATATTTTCAACGCACCAAAAGGAGCAGACCGTTTATTTTGATTTTGCCAGATGCAGATACTTTCAAATCCCCCAAACTTTTGACGCACCATCCGAAGCATCAAGTTTTGAAACGGAACCTTCCTTGCCCCTTCGCCAATCAAAACCAAAGTTTGGGAATGTGGATTTTGATCAGATGACATCAAATTTTCCCACTGAGATCATGTGGGGTCGCTCCAATCAAATGCCAATCAGATGGTCGGGCTCTAAAGCATCCTTATCAGGGAAACACTAAATGGGGTCCCCCAAATTGCAAAGGCCCAGATCGTTCCAATCCAGGTGCCCCACTTGAGCGGCTCAAAACAAATTCTTCTATTTGCTTGAACCAGTGATGACCCATGATTGGAAAGCGATGGAAAGAGAATACCTGTTTAAAAAATATTGCCACTGATTCAACTTTTACTTTGGAGCCTCTCTTGTATTTTTATTGTTCTCGGACAAGTATAATTCACAAGGGAATCTTCCTAACGCATTTCATGTCTGGCAGTTGCAACGAATTCAATTTGTTTTGAGAAAATAATGCGAATGGGGGTTCCCGAACTTTGGTCCAACATGCAATATTGTCCTCGAACTTTTAATTTATTCGATGTGGTATCCGAACTTTAGCTTAATGTGTAGTGTTGTCCTTGAACTTTTAATTGGTTTAATGTGGTCACTAAATTTTTGGTTCATATTCAATTTAGTCCTTGAACTATATGGAAATGCTCAATGTTGTCATTTCATTAATTTTTTTGGGTCAAATCCTTCCATTAATTCAAATTAATCATAATTGTTGATTGATTTTCAATCCAGTATGTTTGTATGGTGGATAAAAATAATGTCACACGTGGATTATCCACGTAAAATATTCAATTCATATTATACAATAATAATCCTTTTAATCTCTAATTTGTTCAATTAGGACAAATGATTATCCATGTTATTTGATATCCTGATTTGAGCTAAATATCTTATGTGGATAATCCACGTATAATGTTATTTTTTTTTATCCGGCGTTCACAATGAAAACTACATTGAATTAGGAAGTTTCATTAACTTGAATTAATGTAATGATAGCATTGTTATTTCATATAGTATAGGGACTAGATTGAATATTTATCAAAATTTCATGGACCACATTGAATAAATTACAAGTTTAGGGACAATATTAGGCCAAAGTTCGGGGACTGGTTGTATAATTATCTCTTACTTTATTTATCTTCTTGTTAACGAGTGACCATGAAAACATTTCAATTTTAAAAGCACCGACAAAAAGTAGTAAAACTAAAAAATTGGGAATATCTAGTTTATTTAATTATTTAACCAGCACTTATTAGCAAAACCCATGAAAAAAAAAAAAGAATCACGTATGCAAAAGGGATTTTATCTTTTGATATTTTAATAACATTGCTTGCTGAATGGGTTTCCTGAAGTTACTTGCTTACATAACCACATCGGGAGCACTGAGATTCTCTATTTAACAAAATGAACGGTCGAGATCAAATGTGGAGGGAGCTCGAAGCCCTATTTAAGGACCAACATAAGTTAATATCGGACATCATCAATCAGTTCAATCAACTTCCATCTATTTTTTTTTTTGGGGGGGGGGGGACAAGGACGTTGGTGTCCTAAAGGGGCTCTCTGCACTCCAATTCTGATGGGAGATGAAGGGTGAAACACAGCTGCTCGTTCATGGATACCTTTAGACATGGGGACAAATCTGTGTTGGGGGGGATTCTTTCGATCATCGTGTCTAAGGGTTTGCATGAACTTGGAGATGAGGTTACCTTGATCCCTTTTGTATTGGAGTGAAGGGAGCTCCTCAGGTTTGCTCTAACTCATCTCCTTCCCTCATCTTCTCTTTCGCCTTTTCTCAACTTTCATCGTCTTCATAAGCTGACGGGACCAAGAAATCGATACATGCATTCATCATTTGCATGAACTTTGGATGACTACTGAGCGTCGCTACAGATGAATGCGGAAACGGTTAGGATGTCTGTCTTTTCTTTTAACATATCCCGACACATCCTTCATTTTCTCCTACTCCATTTCAGCCGAGAGAAATGGAGTTGATGAATGGAACTTTTACTAGGCTTACATTTGTCTGTTGCATGACGTGCCGGATGAATCTTGAGACCGGCTGATCTTCGGCTCTCCTGTGTCCAGTTTGGAGGGCGACTGCCTGTACTGGTGATTCTTCGGGCTTCACGGTGTTCGAAAGGAGTAGCTCCTCCAACTCTGCTGGTGAAGCAAGCATGGCACACCACTATCTACTATCCACGGCTTACACTAGGAATGATCAGGTTATGTGAACATTTATTTGTCGTCTCTAGAGACGGAATTCTTCGTTAGTATAACTGAGCGTGATGTATAGATTGAGGGATTACCAATTGTCTGTCACTTATAGCTCCAATCCTTTGTCTGCTGATGTCTGTCAAAAACTGGAATTCAACACGAGCTTGTAAGTCGAAGCGGCACTATACTGTCCGGTTGTTGTGCAAATAAGATGTCTGGCTTACTTACAGTGGCATGATTTTTGTTTTTGGTGTACTTGAGAATTCATTTGGTATGTGATTGTGCAAGATCCACACACTTCCTTCTTTGAAGATCAATCATATTATTACACTTCTTTCTCTGTGGAAGCACCAACAAAAATCGAAATATACGGAATATTATACGCACAACATTATGGACGTAGTAACATACGAGCTGCACCTGACAACAGCGAAAAGAGCACGGAGAAACGTATGAAAAATTTCATTCCCCTGGTTCAAGTGACACGAAGAAATGACTAAGCAAACAGAAGACAACAAGAACATTTGAATGCATGCCAAACAAGACTACTTAAAGCCACCATGGCGACCACCAACCCTCTTCTGCAATAGCTTTCCTTCTCTAGCTCTCGTATTCTTGGGTGTTGGTGGACAATTCGACGACGACCAACCAAAATTTGCTTTCGAGAAATGTCGGGGTTTTGGAACCGTCATTATTGATTTATTTATCCATGGCCAAAGTCCTCCCAGACAGTCGGAGCCAGGATCGTCATTCATGATGTTGGCCATAGAAATCTCGTCGCAACTTGCCTTCATGCGAAGTCAAATCCGCCCAAGTTCATTCGGCCTCCAAATTAGCAACTAGTGAAAATGATTCACATATGGAGACAATGGCGCAAGATTGCCCATGCAAACCTTCATGTTTTGAAAATGCTACATAGATTTTCCGGATGAATTAGCGTTGACTTGGGGGAATTACAACGAGTTTAGTGCAATCCAGCCTCAACAACTCAAGCTTTGATCCCATCAATCAAACCAGTCAGCTTTCAGCTTCCCTCATCGATTAGTAAAAATTCAAGGGATTATTATCATAATAGCCAGATGAGCCCACATGGCAACCAGCTAACTTATAAAATCATATTTTTCCCGGATAACACGAGGTAGTAGAACCAACAAAAGAAAACCTAGTGAGTTGATCGCATGCGACTTATGTTTAGATTCAATTATTAGTGATAGGTTAGTACTAAGACAATAAAGATTGCGCCGAAATGTTAGAAATTATTTGATTAATTCAAGAGAGAAGTAAAAATTGACTATACGAAGAGGGTGACTAGGAAATTTTAAGGATGATGTGAGAAGCCTGGTGTGGAGAATAGTTTTAGGAGCGGTCTTCTGTGGGAATTAGTTTTCTAGAGAGATGGATTTGGACAAAAATCCCCAGCAAAGCCTGTGAGGCCGAGATCGTCTTCAATACTCGATCCCAAATCTCGGGGATTATGTATGAAATCAGAATCAGTAATGACCCTTAAATGGAAAGTTAATAGAGAGGATTATACTCATCGACCTGTAATCCTAGATTTTGCCAAAAGCCGCGGAAGGCATGACCCAAACTTTCCTTTATTTCCTGTAACGAGCCACAGTCCCATCTAAAGCTCCTATATAAAGAACATAAGCCTTCTCTGCACAAAGGTTCATCCATAAGTCCTCTTCCTAGGAGTGACTAGGGTTTTGAGTGCTGTGCTGTGCTATGCCGTGTAATTATACATGTGGTACGGATCAGAGCTCCCTCCCACACCAAATCTGAAAGGAGATGATGGCAGATTGCAGCTGCTGGTTCATGGACACCCCATGGGATGTCCTGACCAAGAGGGGACTAAGCTGCATATTTCAGGGGCATCCCTAGGGTTTGCATGAGCTTGGAGATGAGATTGCCCCCGTCGTTTCGGTTTGGAGTGAAGGGAGTTCTGATTCGCGCACACCTTTCTTTCCAGCTGTAATCTGCATGTCCATGTTTGTGGATACGTATATCTGTTAAATAATTTCACGACAAGGACATCATACATGTTTCAGGACCGCATTAGGTGGGGCGCACGTACGACATCCGGGGTTGCCAGTTTTGGTCGGAGCGTTTCCATTCGAGCCGGGGCTTCCTTGCAGGGTGTTTCACGGGCCTTCAGCTAGCCGGATCTTCACGCCCCCACCCGGGGTCATCCTGTTTCGCACCGTACGCGTGAATATACGTTCGTTTGGGCTTTTTAAGGAAAGGTATGCGACTTGGATGCATGGCATGTTTCCTGGAACCACGAGGAACAAAAAGGAGCGGTTTTGAAAGAGTCAATAAGAGCTGCCCTCGGATATTCGCGTTCATTGATAGCTGGTTTAGAGATTGTCAAACATGTTAATTAACCCTCGTGACAAATTTTTGTGTTTAGCAAGAGTCGTATGTCATTGTCAACTTCTGATTGAACGTGTTGGGAATGAAGGCAGTGCGGAGTCTATGTTGGACCTCAAATGGCTAGCACTCTTATTAAATTAAATATCCCCTAAACATTCATTTGTTTGATAAAAGCACATTTGGTAAATTTACTCATTGTTCTTTTTATCGCTCCTAATCCATAGACATGTTTTCACGAGATTTCCTGCTTCCTAACTTAATTAGCGAGATATCCATCTTCGCCTTTTGTCGAGATGAGATCTAAACTCATGAAAGTGCTAGAAATTATTACGGCATTCCGCACTTGGTAAAAACTAAGGTATCACAGGCTATCACATTAGGTAGGAAATTTATTGAACATGTTAAATATAGCGTATGCTACTTGACTTGGTCAACGGAAAAACGGAAAACATGTTATTGGTATTGCAACGTTACGTGCAAAATGTTGTTACAATCCACCAGTCAGACTTACAAGGCCTGACATTTGATTTTCTACTACTACCACTAAAAACTAATTTTCTATGAAAGGAGGTGGAATGGTATTATTGACAAATGAGGTGGAATGGAATTCATTTTTTTTTTTTATGCCAATTGAGTTCTAAACTTTTGCATTTGTTCAAATTCAATCCATCCGATCAACTTTGGATTGGTACTGATGTGGCAATTTTTAATAATTCATTTTTTTCTTTCTCCTTTTTCCTCCAGTCTGTAAAGAATTTAAAAAATATTATTAAAATTGCCATGTTAATGTCAACGGCGCCATGTCCGGTGGTTAAAGGTCAGATGAACCGAATTGGCATAATTCCGAAAAGGTTTAGGATATTAGCAGGCCAAAGTTGGCCGAATAGATTGAATTGGTACAATTACGGAAAAGTTTAGGATTCAATGGGTATTGGCATAATTGCGATATGTTTAGGACTTTTTGGCAATTTTCCCGACAAATGGGCATAGGCTTTTATTGCAATAGGCAATGTTTAATTTCTCTTTAGTTGATTTAGGAGACATTATATTATAGTTGTAATATAATAGGAATGCCATTCATAATTACAAATTGAAAAGCCAATTAGATCTGATAACAAGGCAACAATGATGTTAATTAGGTCCAAAGCACGATTTGGGTGGGTTGGATTGGTAGTTTCCTTCTCGTGCATGGCGTCCACTTAATTAGGTCCACGGAAGTTCGGCCCCACCTAATCATGTTGTGATGAAAATGTCATGCTCTTTAATTCCTCGTAGCAAGGATTTTTTAGGCTCGATAGCCAATCTCGCGTTTCGCCCTTCAGACACGTCCATTGATCTGATCTAGTAGTGCCAATATACTTGACCTGTAGCTAGCGGTATAAGAATAATTAAGTACGATCAAGTTTAGTCGGTCTAATGCAGTATTTATTCTTCCTTTTACCAGAATGAAACCCCAATCCACACAATCAAGTTTAGTCTAAATGATCGCTTGTGTTACTTAAAATAATTAATCAATGGAAAAATTTCATCGTTACCAATAACACATGTCCAAGTATGCTTCGTCATTTACTTTTATAAGAAATATAAGCGATAATTTTAAAATTTATTATTCATTTTTCATAAAGAAGTCGAGCCTTTGTGGCATTCCCATCTCCATAATGAGGTCAAGGGATCAACACCTGAACATAAGAACGAAAATATTTGGACAAGAATTATTGATGACAATTGAAATAATTTTTATTGATTAATTATTTAAAGTGAAATAAGCGATTAATCATTCATTTTTCACGAAACAAACGTATTGAAATGAATAGACACCTGAACATAATAAAAAAGAGCTAAAGAATATGAAGTTTCTCCGTTTCACGATGCCCTAGTATTTTGAACTTCGGTTTTTCTGCCCTGTAGCACAGCATGGTTAGAGTGTTCTTCGGACAAAGGGAAGTCATCAAGCTTTGACCCCGAAAATGGGTGGGACCCCTTCCACGTCAGCATCTGTATGTGTAGCGACAATTCAACAACGATCTACAATTTCCTTCCTGGTCACATGACAGCACCGCGCCCAACGGCAGGACTTAGACCCGAACCCCAACTAACCGCTGCTAAAAATCGGAACTTTGAACGTCGAGCATAGTCCAAATCGAGATTTTGTTGCCCAAAAAGCATCCCCGGCTTCCTCCACCCTCTCGTCTCCCATTCCTCCAGATAACGCCAGCTCACCAAATCGCTTCGAGGGCTTCGTCTTCGTCTTCGTCTCCGTCTCCTCCTTTGTCTCTCTCGTTCGTTTTGGGTTGTACGCACGGGGATGCGTGAGATGGGGTCGGATCTGTTTGACCCGAGGTCGGAGATGGAGCCGCAGTTCTCGCAGTCGTCCGACGGGAACTTCGGGTTCGCGTTCAACGACAGCAACTTCTCCGACCGGGTGCTCCGGATCGAAGTCGTCGGTGGGCCGTCGGAGTGCAGATCGGACGGCGAGGGCGGCTGTTGCACCAGTATTGCCGATTGGGCCCGTCTGAGGAAGAGGAGGCGAGAAGATGGTAGGAAGGAGACGGGTAAAATTTTTTTTTTTTTCCGCTCCTTTCTTTTGCCCTTTTAAAGTTTTGATTTTTTTTTTCTTATATTGATGAGCTGGTAGCTGAGGAAACAAAACGAGAAATGATGATTTTGAGCTTTTGTCTTAGTTCCGATTTTCTTGTGTGTATATGATGATTTCGGCGGTTCGATGCTGGTTTGAAGCTCCATGAATGGTGGTTTATCTCCCATCTCTCATCTGTTTCTTTTTGGGTTTATTCTGTGAGTTTGCCTAGAAAAACATGTGGAAGAAAAAGGGTGATTGTATATCAAAACTAGAGGCTTTTGTGTTCGTTTCTGGAAATTGTTTTCATTGACTCAGTTGTCTCAAGGAGAGAAGGTGAATGCCGCGACTGGTTCTATAAATGGACAAGAAAAAGATCTATACACGCATTCCTAATTTTACCACGTTTTCTCCTGAAAGATATTTAAGAATGAAAAGCACCCTGAACATGTGAAATCATAAAACGTGCTTTAAGTTATCATTTCCGTTTCTCGCTTTACTATCTAGACCACTAGTGTTTGCAAAAAATTGATTGAGTCCGAAACGTGCTTTTACAGTCTGGACTAAATTATAAAACGTGCTTAAGTTCTTGATGTAATATTGAGTCTGAAACAGCTAATTTCACCTGCTAGATGTAGTTGATTGTTTAACTAGACCATTTCACTGGAGTCATATGGTCGTGTACATTTCAATATCTAAACCCACAATTTCTTTGCTTAAAAACAGAATTTCTTGCTAGCTTTAAAATTATAGTTGAGATTCTGCCGTGTGACATAGCACGCTTGTATTTGTCGTTGCAGTTGTCTTGTTTCGGTTAGTTTCTACACCTTGACCTGCCCTTTTAACATTGGTAAGTCGGAAATCCCCAGCCTACTGATCAGGATGAGGGGTACATGTTCATGACATTTTCCACTTTCATGGAACTAGTGAAAGGGGTGCGTGGGTAGGGTAGCAACTTGCAACAGCTATCTAAGCTGCTTCACAGCCTATTATTTTTTTCCTTGTTTCACGACCATGAACTTTACGAACTAGTCCTATGTGTGCAGTCTTAGTGTACTCCAATGGCTGAATCTTGAAATAGTTGCCGGACCAGTTGCACCTTGATCGGTTTCTATCTGTTTACAGCAATGATGTTTAGAAGAATAGTTGCTGGACCAGTTGCACCTTGATTGGTTTCTATATGTTTACAGCAATGATGCTTAGAAAGTGTTCACTATTTACAGTTTCCTGTGTTTTCTGACCCTTTACATCTTATGTGCACTTTTGGTGCCTGTTTACTTAGGCGTCATTGGCTGGTGCTAACTATACGTCTGTTTCATCTATTTCCAGCTCTTGATATCACTGTATGCCCTGAGGAGCAGATTCTTAATGAGCCTGACATGGACGACTGTGATGGCTGTGAAAATCTGGATGATGCAGTTGCAATGGTTGAAGAGTCACCATCAGGTACTAAATGTTTCTTTTATGTGTGTCTCCTTGTTAGTTTTCCTCTTTCAATAGTTTCCTTCACATAAAGCTAGGAGATCAGAGATTTAAAAGAACATGATGGATGGTCGGAGAAAGAAAATCAGGAGATGGTTGTAATACATTAAACTGGGTTCAAGATCCTGCATTATATTAGGTGCGGAGTCAAGGTTGTATTGGGCAGTCCAATGACTGCATATACCACTCTTTTCCTCATGCTTACTTCCCAATCATAAGTTGTAATTCCTAATACTAAATTTTAGGACTTTGGTTAAATACATGGGATGTATTCAGGGAAAATTTGTTGTCCATCTTTTGTCATATGACACTAAACCCATCTTGGTAATCTCTTAGGCGATGAAGCGGCAAGTAGCAATGACTCAGGCTGGAGCATGGACTCTTCCACAGTTTTGAAAATTAAGACACTGCACATCAGCAGTCCTATCTTAGCTGCAAAAAGTCCATTCTTTTACAAGGTGATCTTTTTCATTGTATGATAATTTCGAATGTTTATTTATTGAGCGCTTATTATTGACTCTTTTCATTGATATCTTACTTGTAGCTCTTCTCAAATGGTATGAGGGAGTCAGAACAACGGCACGTAACTCTGCGCATCAATGCATCTGGTATAAAAGTCCTCTTTGTCCTTTTTTCTCTTTCATGTGCTAATGCTTTTCCAACATTTTTTTTCCCTCATTTCGGTTTTTGTTCTGCATTGAGATTGCTGCATGTCATGTGATACAAGCTGTTATGTGTATCTTTGGGCATACATGCGTATGATTATTATTTCACGTAGGATGCCATTGTACGTATAACATTCAATTGTGCTTGTCCATGTTGGCTGTGTAACTTGATTTTTCTACTTATTGCTTGACACAGAGGAAGCGGCCCTCATGGAACTTCTAAATTTCATGTACAGCACTACCCTGTCTGCAAATACTGCTCCTGCTTTACTTGATGTGCTGATGGCTGCTGACAAATTTGAAGTGGCGTCCTGCATGAGGTATTGCAGTCGACTGCTGCGAAATTTGCCTATGACACCTGATTCTGCATTACTTTATTTAGAGCTCCCATCCAGCGTTCTGATGGGTGAAGCTGTCCAGCCCTTGACTGATGCAGCGAAGCAGTATCTTGCCGCACGTTACAAGGACATAAACAGGTTACTATTCCTTAGATCATCTGATGAATGGCTTTTCTTTTACCTCCTGTCTTTCTACTCTTATCTGACTCCCAAATTAGATCGATTTAGGCTAATGAAATTCGAAACAGTTTTGGACAGAAAAACCTTGGCTTCAACCATAAGTCTTTTCCATTTTGAAATAGGTATCAAGAAGAAGTGATGGGCCTGCCTCTTGCTGGGATCGAGGCCATTCTGTCTTGTGACGATCTACAGGTTGCATCGGAAGACGCGGTGTATGACTTTATCTTGAGATGGGCTAGAGGCCAATATCCAGTATTGGAGGAGCGACGTGAGGTTCTAGGATCACGGCTGGCACGATACATACGCTTTCCTTATATGTCCTGTAGAAAGCTTAAGAAGGTTTTGTCGTGTAATGACTTTGACCATGAAGTTGCATCAAAGCTCGTGCTTGAGGCCCTCTTCTTCAAAGCAGAGGCCCCGCACCGGCAACGAACCCTAGCAGCTGAAGAATGCACAACATCAAACCGCCGTTTCGTGGAGAGGGCCTATAAATATCGACCCGTTAAGGTTGTTGAGTTTGAACTTCCTAGGCAGCAGTGTGTGGTTTACCTGGATTTGAAGAAGGAAGAATGCACAAATCTTTTTCCATCCGGACGAGTTTACTCTCAAGCATTCCACTTGGGTGGACAAGGATTCTTTCTCTCGGCTCATTGCAACATGGACCAGCAAAGCTCGTTCCATTGCTTTGGGCTGTTTCTTGGCATGCAAGAGAAGGGATCTGTGACTTTTGCTGTGGATTATGAATTCGCGGCCAGATCGAAACCCACGGAGGAGTACATGAGTAAGTACAAGGGCAACTACACATTTACCGGTGGAAAAGCTGTTGGTTACCGCAATCTCTTTGCGATACCATGGACTAACTTCATGGCCGAGGACAGCCACTACTTCATCAACGGTATCCTTCATCTGAGAGCCGAGCTTACCATCAGAAACTGACTACTCTCCTCTAATCCAGGTGTCATGTTAACGTGGTTGGCTTCTAACTAGCCCTGACCATTTTCTTTTGCTACAACAGTCTCTCTCCCTCTTCGAGAGGTTGAGGCGATTGCGAGATACTGCTACTGCAATTTGCATAAATTTTACTGTCATACGAATGAGGAGAAAATGTTATTGTGGAGAAGTCATTTTTTCCCAAGAATGTAGCTCGATGTTAACTGCCTAAGTAGCTATCTACGTTACTGAGGATTTGTCTTATCAGCTTCACATATATGTATGTTCTTAAAGCGGAGTCGAAATTCATCTTGTTGGAGGCATATAAGAAACATTCCTTAATAGGGTATATTGGATTTGGTTCCTTGCGTTCTTGAAATCTAACGCAAGTAACAGTAGTTGAAAGATGAGTTGGGGAACGGATGACCACCGAATCTTATGAAGTCGAGTATTTTTAAGCCTTCTGCATATGTTATCCAGCAGGTATGCTTCTGCCATCCTAGATTTCATAGCCCGGATAATAAGCTTCGCATGTGGAGAAAATAAAACTAGATCACAGGATAGATCAGAGAGAGGAAACTACAGTTGTGAGGCCTAAGATTATGGCCTTTCTATCATCAATTTCCTGTGACTTTAGACGCTATGAGGGCTTAAGTGCAGGAAACATTTTGGTTCTCTTCGCATTCAAACAATTATTCAAAAAAGTCTTAAATCTATTACACTTTCGTCAATTACGCCAGCTGATATTGACGTACATGATTTTAAATAATATTTTTACATTTTTTAAAAGAATTTCTTTACATATCTTTTTACTTTTTTCTTTTCTTTGTTTATATATTTATATATGTGTGTGTGTGTGTGTGTGGCTAGCGACCTATCAGGCAGTCGCTTAGATCCAGGCAAGGGAGGCAAGGGCCAAAACCCTCACTTGTTGGCTGACATGGGTGACTGGTCAAGTCGTAGACCACAAATGTTTAAAAAAAAAAACTTGAAAAAAATAAAAATATTATTAAAAATTATCATGTTAAGTGCACCGTGCTATGTAGGATGGTTAGCGTACACGTCATGTATTCAATTGACAAAAAGTAAAAATAGTGAGAATTCAACTGACCAAAAAAAAAAAAATTTAAAAACTGAATTAACAAAATTGTAATAAGTTTAGGATTTTGATCATTTTTCCCGCTCATATTTCCTTTTCCAAGAATAATCAAACAAATGAAAGATTTAACTAAGTGAGCTGGTAACTGAACACGGACCATTCTCCAAAACTTAAGCACATGATTAAGGGGAAAAGGAAGGTAATGACAAACGTTGAGATTTCCATGCGCAAAATACACACAGTTTGGATGGTGCTTTGCGCAGCAAATGGAAGATCCAAGCACTTGTAAAGTCCTAAAAGCCGAAGTAGGCAAATTTATTAGAATTTTTCAGTCATTCACAAATCCCAACAAGAGAAAGAGCAAAGACCTAATGAGGAGACTAAGGCTTACTAGCACCCCAATTCGCCAGTCCCCTCTTCGAAAGATGCTTTCCTCAAATCAAGAAAAGCTTTCTAGCTTCAGTTGCTCTCACAACAGTTTCAACAGTCCCTAGCTTTGCACATCTTACCTGCACAAAATTGATAAGAAAAAAGACATTATCAGACATCTGAGAGCTAAGAATCTAAATTCAAAAGCAGAGGAGCGCAAATAACACCACCGATGACAGCAACTTTAGATTATTCAATTCCCCCAAAGAGAGATCACATGAAAGCAATGCAAAGATGTCAAACATAAGTCCTCCCTGGGCATTCAGTCGTTTGAGGAGTGCACATATGGCAAGTTTGAAGCTAAGATAGTATCCTGCAATTCCAAAACCATCACAAAATACCAGCAAACCAATGACAAACCCAAGTCTTCTTATCTTAGGTTAACTGAAAGCATGGTACAGACAGCTGTGGAATAGAAGTCAGAAGTTCGAAGCAACTTAAGGCAAAGCTCACACAACCAGTATTCCACCACTACATTGGTTAGACATTGGTTAGACATATATGGATTAACGAGTCCAAATGACTATAAAAAGCAATACAACGACATCAGAAAAATTAATAGGGTGATCTGGATGTCCCAATTAGGGCCAAAAGATACAGGGAGAATCCACAGACTTGGAATAAGATAAGACACACAACCATATTTACCTTTTGTATAGCCCTAGATGCGATTTATGGAATGACAGACATTGGTATATATATGAAATTGCACTATGATTGAAAATCATGCAGGAAAATTAACTGAATATCTGTCTTAAAAACTTCACGCGTTTCAAAGAACTAAGCGCCGTGAGACTTTAAACAACCTATCAGTATCAGGTACTCAAATTTGGACAAGGAAATTTATGTATTTGGTTGATCGAGCACTCTTATAGGGATTGAACTGCACCAGTCTCATAGTTTGTTGGAGATACTAGAACGTCTTTTGTGCATATTTTGTATATAGGTGGCTTCTATCTGAAGCCGTTTTGCATAGGGCCAGTACCCCTGATACCTTGTTAATGAAACCTTATTTATCATTCAAAAGGTAAAAGATTTTACTTAAGCTCCAGAGCAAAAAGACCCATGAATGATTTCTTCCTGATTAATACAGACTGACATCATAGTAGGAAAACA
Source organism: Rhodamnia argentea (assembly GCF_020921035.1). Lineage (NCBI taxonomy): Eukaryota > Viridiplantae > Streptophyta > Magnoliopsida > Myrtales > Myrtaceae > Rhodamnia > Rhodamnia argentea. The sequence goes on from NC_063158.1 coordinate 6,381,449, forward strand.
AAGGCCATAAACTACGAATTGCGACCATGACGTCAAAGAAGACATCTTTGCTACGTGATGGGATCACAGAAGACTAAAACCTTCCCTTGCCTAAATAAGAAGAGAAAAGGATGATTGAAATCTTCCTGTTGCTCTTGAGCATGTATTCGGAAGTCAAAGCATATTGTATCAAGATTGGACGAACAATCGCATACCCAAAGAAGCAAATGACCACTGCGCAAACTCTAAAATGTACAGAACGATCTGCATTCTGCCAATCTCTACACCTAAATTAAAGAGTCTAATCAATTTCAACATCCCCGAACCATCTGTGGCTTATCCTTCAGGCATTACATGAATGCTCAACAAGGCATCAACTACAATCTACGACAAATATCTTCCTTTCTGACCTCAAAAACAGCACATGGAGCACAAACACTGAAACTTCTTCATAACTTCATACACAGACCAATTCACCTAAAAAGACAAAAGCTCTAACCTTTGATCACGACCTTCATCCATTATCATCTAAGCTTCTCCTTGGCCGAGCTCTTCCTCGCAGCCTCCTTGACCTTCTCAATGTACCCTTCAATTGGTGGCGTGAGTGTCGCCATGAAGCGGTTTGCAGGGAAAGGCGTCAAATCCGGCACCAGTGCCGCCTCTCTCAGCTTCTCCGGCAAGGCTTCTATCGCCTCCTTCTTCATACGCAACAAATTACTCTCCGCAGCCTGCCTCGCCCTATGCCTCCTCATCAAAAGCCTAGAATACTCCTTCGCAAGCCGCCTTCCATCCTCTACCGTGAGCTCATACTTCGGAATCTTATCCGCATCGACCAGTCCCAGCGTGATCAAATCCAAACCTGGGGTCCCAATTATCTCCGGCTTATCAGAGACGGCCAAGTTCGACTTCCCCTTCTTCAATATGTCGATCTCTCGCTGCCGGTCCTTGCCGATCAACCCCATTTTCTCGCGCTCGGCCTCGCGGGCCCGCTGTTTGTCGGTCAAGTAGCGGAGCGGGGTCGGCGCTTTGAGGCACGCCTCGACTAGGGCTTCGGCCTCGGAGGGGCCGCGCTTGCCGCCGCCGCCGCCCTTGGAGGCAGAGTCCGACGGCCCGGGGGATTTCTTGGTGGTGAGCCTGGAGCGCTTGAGGGGTTGGCCTGCTTTGAGCTTGGACTTTCCCTTGGCGGTTCTGCTGACGGAGCAGCGTTGGAGGAATTGGTGGGCCAGCGAATCGAGTGACGAGGAAGACGATGATGACGACGAGGTTAGAGGTTTCGGTCTCGCTAGTCGTAGCATTTTCCCGAGAAAAATAAGAGAGGCTACTTGGGAAGTTGGAGAGAACACAGGAAGTGTTGTCGATTACACTGCACTAAAAGCTTCGAGTTTGGCGGCTATGGCGTATGTGAGTGTGCGTAAAAATCCTAACTTGCTTGCTGGGTCGATTCGAAGGGGGAAGAAGAAAGAGCAGGAGCGAAGCCTTCCACTTTGGGCCTATTTCAAAACCCATTTCAAGACATTTCCATAGTTTTTAGCTAAGGCCAAAGCCCAGTTTTTCGAGCTTAAAAATCTTCTTTGAAAAGGATAATGCTTTTCTATGTACCTGAGTCTCGACCTCTCCAGCATTATTTAAATATATGACTGACATCTTTCTTTCGAGAAAAAATAATTATGATGGGGCAGAATCCCACTGTTCTCTTGAATGTGAAATATTTGTCCAACACCCAATTGTTGTTTGTCACAACGGAAGAACTTTTCAATTTAGTCTGCATTGATCGGGGCGAACCTCTTTGGTCCAATCGTCTTAGAGACCGCTATTGCATGCATTGCATCAATCTTGCCTTGTTAATCAGAATTTAACCAGGGTCTTTGGCACATCTCAGTCCTCATCTGTCTTTGGTATCATTTGGGGGAAAAGAATTTTTGTGGCTTGAAGCACTGCTCCCAAATATGAATCTAAAGTGTGGCATTATTAATAGATACTGATGTAGCAGCATTCTATAGAGTAATAGTAAATCACATTAAGCACGTGGGAACTTTGCATCAGACTCTGAATCTCATGAAATCAAGAAACAGATAGTGCTATTGTTGATGCAGAAGATGTAGCAGCATTCTATAGAGTAATAGTAAATCACATAAGCACATGTGAACTTTGCATCGACTCTGAACCTCATGAAATCAAGAAACAGGTGAGGTTCAGAGGGGCTAAGGAAATACAAGAGTCACAGAAATTCACATAGGAGCTACGTCGAAATATAAATGCAACTGCCTCTACCATAGGAGTACAAAGATCGGACATGTGACTGATCTCGTGGACCTATTCGGTTCCAGCAATCTTCTTCTTCAGACCTTCGATATCTTCGGCAAGTTCCTTCCTGCTTGACTGAGGAAACAGATCATGTGATGTGTTAGGTACGCGCGGTTTACTGGCCAATCATATATTAAAAAAGATTAATGCCTAGGATAGATGCAATATCAAGAGCATAGTGCATATACTAGATTCGTGCAGAAGTGAAAGTCAGTTAGTAGAGACTGAAGTTAGAGTTCCTCATTTGATAATCCTCAAACAAATTGGAAACTTCAGGGTCATGCTGCGAACACAGATAAGACTACACAAATATGAACGGTTAGTTACTTTACCTTGAAGAGAAGGTATCTGTAGACGAACCATCCGGTGTATCCAAGCCCCACCAACTCCATGATCTTTGGAAGCTGGTAACAAAAACATCTTCTCAGAAGATTAATGGTACTGAACGAACAAAAGCATCTGTATTCTTATCTAGCAAAACAACATACCAAAGGAACAGAGTTGATAGCTCCGACCACGACGGACGATAACCAGACAGCCACAATAGCCCCACCTCCATAGAGAATAACTGTGGACTTATTTTCCAGGGCGTCCCACTGAAAGAGAGACACGAGAGGATTAATCGACGTAGCTCTGCACAAAACAAGAGAAGGAATACCTGGCTTGCTCCAGTAGCTATCGTGGCTTAGTGAAGTCTCTCACCTTCTCCTTGAGGTCTGTGAATAGTTCCCCGGCATCAACTGAAGCGGGGGAATCGTCCGAAGAGGCTCTAATCTGGACCAATGATAATCTCTGCGGCTCTGGTCGAAAGAGCAAAAGAAAATAAGACGATATTGTCATCATCCACCTAAAACAAAAATAGATAATGACGACAAGGTTCACAAATCAAGTCAGCTATCAGCCTATTCGTCAACTAGTTGCCTCCCTATTTAACAACCTTACATGTAAAATTGTGTGCTTATTATATCGTCTGCATAAACAGGTCTACAAGAAGGAAAGGAACTCTGAAAATTACCCTGAGTCATCGCCATTAGGTGGACTCCTTTTCTTATGATGGCCGTCAAGTTAACTTGAATTCAGTACTTTCGATCGGAACTTGTGAACAAATAGGCATTGTGTGGATTTGCAAATTGAAATGAGGAAAATGTGCATCAAACCCAATTGCTCTCTCACTCTCTCGCTGCCGCCCCTCCTCTCTTTAAACGCATTTCAGTCTTCTTGATACGAATTGCCACATTGCACTTTCGTCAGTTACAACCAGCTTTGACATTCTTGCAAACATACCCTTGTTCACTCATGAATCTGTCTACAGAACTAGCAACAAGATATTACCTCCATTCCCCCAATCATTGCCTATTGTGTCAACCTACAGAAGCTGGGTGCTTCATTCAATGATTGCTAAAGAATTACCAGGATTCACGACACAGTTCTGAAAGTTTCTACTTCTTTTTTTCTTGAAAGCTATGGTCCGGCATTCAACTTCGATATTAAAGTACAAGATGGAGTCATTCACTCACACTGCGCGAATTTCCGCATCCGCACACTCACCTTCCTTAACCGACACTTCGAATTCGCCCAACGGAAATAAATGTACCTGAGTAGAGCTTGGCGGGGTGGGAAGAGAAGCGCGACGGGAGGTAAGGCAAGGAGGAGACCCGGGCGGCGGCGACGGACGTCCTGGTCGCTCGCGGAGGCAACAGCGCGGCGGTGGCCGCCATGGAAGTGGATGCTGCTGCCATTCGGTAAGCTGCTAGAGCAAACTGTGGCCTCTCAGCAATGGTGTGGTGCGCCTCTCTTTATCTCCACTCTCTCTCTCTCTCTTGCTGTTCTTGCTTTTGTGTATCCTTCGTTGAACTCTGCGTGTTATCCACTGGGATTTTTCGACACCACGCCTCAGTTCGGACACGGATCTCCTTGGTCGACACGTGGATCGACAGAGCTCTCTGATTGGTCGGTTTCCTATCTACAAAATCCACGTTCGCTTTTCCGCCTCTCTCGCTCTAGAGCGGAGGAAGAAGACACCAATTTGTTTGGTCACTCTCTCTTCACTCACTCATTTGCTTGCTTTATTAACACAAATGGTGTTTAAACTTTGATTACACTTGTATTAACACTCTTCAATTTTTAATTTAAGATTAATACCACAGAAAACTCCAAACTAATACACTTGTAACAAATTTATCAAAAATCATTTTTTTAACTGCGAAAAACCCTAAACTAGTACATTTATGGCGATTTTACCACAAAATGGTATATCTGTAACAAATTTACCCTCCGTTAGTTTTCTTAAATCTAACCGTAAAAGTGTTAAGTTGTATGACATGTGGCAATTGACGGATATACCAGTTTGAAATTTTTACCTTCTATTTGTCACATGTGTATTAGTTTGAAATTTTTTGTAATATTAACACAATTTAACGGAGGGTAAATTTGTCATAGGCATACCATTTTGGGATTTTCTGTGGTAAAAAAAATTAGTTTAGGGTAAATCTGTCACATGTGTACTAGTTTAGGATTTTTTGTGATCAAAAAAATAGTTTAGGGTAAATTTGTCACCAATGTACCAGTTTAGGATTTTTTTCTTGGTCAAAAAAATAATTTGGGGTAAATTTGTCATAAGTGTACCGGCTTGGGATTTTTCGTGATATTAATCCTTTAATTTATTCAATATAATCCATGATTTTTTTTTGTAAATTTCAGTATGATTTTTTGAACTTTTAATTTATTCATTATGATTCCCGAAATTCAATGTTGTCCTTTCGTTTATTTGTTTTTTCCGATTAAACCACGAGCCTTCAAAATCCCACATGGACAATTCATTTGTAACTGTTTTTTTTTTTTTTTGTCCGCGATTCAAACTTTTCAAATTAAAAGCAATGTCAGCAAATTCCGTTAATTTGAATTAACGTAAAAATGACATTAATCATTTTCATACAATTTAAGGACTAAATTGAATATTTATTAATAGTCAACATACCGCATTGGGCATATTAGAGATCCAGGAACCGTATTGGACATTTACATATAGTTCAAGAATCATATTGCATAATTTACCATTTTAAAGATATTATTGTACATTAAATCAAAGTTCATGAATCGTTCTTGTTATTTTTCCAATAACAAAAAAAAAAAAGGTTACACAAAGTAGGGGTGAGCATCGATCCAGGGTTGACCTTGGATTGACCCTAGACTAGCCCAACCCAGCCAAACTTGGTCCGATTCCCGGGGGACTGGGTTGGTCCCCGATCCCGGGGTCGCCGAAACCCGTATTGTACGTGTTAGTCCTTGGTCTTGAGGCTTTCGGGTACCCTATAGAGATATACATTTCCAAACCCTAGGTACATAGCTTAAAGTGCTCAGCCCCTCATTTCATCTTCTTTCGTCATTTTCATCTCGCTCTCTCACAGTTTCACTCTCCCCCTAATCTCAGATTCTTCTCGACCTCTCAGCGACTCAATCTCTCTCTCTCTCTCTCTCTCTCTCTCTAGCAACGACTCTCTACTTCTCTCCCTGCTCGTTTGTTCTTTGCCGGTGCCGATCATCAGCAATGAAGACTCCTTGTCTCAGCAATTTATATTGATCATCGTTCATGGTCAACATCAGCATCTCAAAGATAAGTACCTCCACACTCGGTTCTAAGAGAACCAGAGGTCGAGAATCTTAATCTAGTGGTCACATCCGTTGGTGCTCGTTCAGTTGTCCGAAGTCATATGGTGTTCCCTCCACACTTGGGTTTTTGATTAAGGGAACAAAATGCTGCGACTTAGGGGAACTGTTGCTGGGTGTGACTTCGGATTTTTTTGTTAATTGCCAACAATATGGTTGGTATGTTATGAAAGAAATGGACAATTGCATGTATGGGAGTTAAAAAAAAAAAATGTATGGGAGTTTGTTATAACGTTTTTTTTTTATCTATATTTGGCAATTACTAATTATATGCTAGTACTGAAATGTTTATTTGAACTTGATGAATCTCGATAACATGTCAACCGAAATGAAGGGACATAAAGAGATGAGTCCGATAATGGAATCGCCAGGCTATGGATGTGAAGAATTACAAACCACTCACATGTCTCAGTGAACTTGATTGTATATAAAGAGTTTGCTTTGTACTGGTGTTCACAGTTTAATTGCTCAATATCGCATTGTATACGTAATCTCAAAGAGTACTTTGTCTTTCAAAGGATACAAAAAATGAAACAAAAATAGAACCAGATGGTCCCGAGATGACCCTGAATTGGATCGGACCCACAAGGTTAGTCCAGTCCAGTCCTCGGTCCCAAGCTCAATAGGGTTGGTCCCCGGTCCCAAAAATTGGGGACTAACATTGTGCGGGTTGATCCTTGAGTTAGGTGCTAAATCGGCCCAATCCAAATCATGTTCACTCCTAACACAGAGGGCCTAGCTATAATTACTTGAATCGGCTAAGGCCCAATAATTCATCCCGAGCCCAGCTCATAATCCGTACATCCACATCAGCTTAAACTTGCAATTCAACTTTACCATTGATAAGACAATCACATCTACATCATCTTGAAATTACACGCATGTGGAATTATGAGTTTTCATAGGCCCGTGAGTTCCCCGAGAAACTAATTTATGTACAAGTCAGATTACTAATAATGTGCAGCAAATCAATCACAAAGCCTCGCGATAGAGACTCAACTGATATGAAAAACGGACAGAGCATTCCAATTTTGCCGTAGCTCATGTTTAATTGGGTCATATGATATTACGAATTAGTTCTATATTTAAAGGGCCTACCATGAATCATATCTGAAACCTACGGAAATGATCAGGCCTACTAGATTAAAGTAAAAAGACCTTAGTGAGTGCAGTTGTTCAACTGTTTCATCTGGGCACAGCCAGATGAAAGAATAATGGGGGTTATGTTTGTATAATGCGGTCATTAGCCCTAATGAGATTATTCGTGTGATGCAACAACCACATGTTTTCTTAATGCCCCCATTTGTCAAAGACAGGACATTGGCATACCTACTCAAATGCGGACATCCTGAGTCTCCGCCTTGTTTTGGCCATTGGACACGGCTTTTTAGCAGTCTTGCATGAGCCTAAACCCTAATCTACTCCCTTTCCTCACATTTAGCCTCTTTTGCATTAGCATTTTCCTTCTCCATCCACGCCCGAGTTCAACTTGAAAATGAAAATCCTCTTTCGTTTGTGGACAGTTAAGTAAGATCAAGCTCATGACATTATTATCTTAGGTCGGAACAAATTTAATAGGATCCCCTTTTTAACGTCTTTATGTTCTGCATGTCTGGTAGACTTGTTCTGCATGTGAGTCTGGTCGAGTCGAATCATAAATGGTCCGATATAAATATACCCATTTATTGCAATAAAAGTTTGGTGACTCAAACCCGTCTTGATCTGTATTCCTACAATACTTTCTTATTTAATTCAATATAGGAAAAAATTATATCTAAATTGAGATGAGAGTACGAAGTGAGTGAGCGCGAGATCGATTGAGTACAAGAGAGAATGAAAAGAGAGTCATAGAGGTGGGTTGGGTTTAAGTAAGTTGTAAATTCATTTATGACCCATTTAAAGCCCATTTAACCGTCATATCATATTTAAACGCATTTATTGATTATAACTAACACATATAACTATTAAGTGCATCATATATGGATTAAAAAATAGGTCTATAACCCACTTTGACAGGTCCCCACCCGGTAACACGGGGAAAGTGGAAAGGGGAATGGATTTCTCTCGCTTTCGGTATAGCGAGCCTCGGCGAGAAGGCCACACAACATGCTATTAGCTTAGTGATAGATCACGGCCCTACTAATTAAGTCATTCCATCTGGTGCGCGAGAGCTATTGCTCGGCTTTTAGGTGTCATGAATAGCACTGAAGTAGAGAGTTATCCACATCGAACAAAAAGAGATGATAATAACCTCCTCGATTACCTACAATCAAATGTACATTACAGCCTTTTCTCAATTAGGATGTACGCAGTAGTTTTCATGAAACCATAACGCGAAGAAATCTACGATGCTTGAATCGTTCATCGAGAGCGTCGGTGGATCGCGGAAAGCGTCTCGATCTGATACGCTGGACCCGTCCTGCATATCGATAATCTAATCAAGCCTAAATTCGAGTGTATCTTCTTACTAACAGGATATGCTTGTGCGTTCGCGGATATTCGCTACCCGCTGACACTGCGTTAGGCTAAATTAAGCCATGGCTGTTTTTGGGAGGGAGCAGGCTGGTTTCTGTCCTTTCTCGTGGGGCTACCCGCGCCTCGTTGGAACCGTCCTGTCACAACCAACGCATTCTTGTTCTCTGACCGACACGCCCTCGCGAAGAACTATGATTCCGACGTGAAAAAACATTCACATTCCGATAATCCTTAGCGAAATAAATAAGGAAAGGACATCCAGCAAGGTCGAGAAACTTCCATTTGACTCTCTGTCTCATTAAGTTTTTTCCCCTCGTGGGGCCAGTGCAGCGTGGCTCGGGTAATTGCATGATGAATAGAATTATAATCAGATCCATCTCACTGACCCCATAAAGCCATTCTCTCCCTAACGATACAGCTCAAACCTCCTGTTCTTTAGGACATTCCAAGGACATGGCGAGGAATGTGGGGCGAGTTTGAAGAGTAACGAAGCTTTTTTGCCTCTTTCCCCATGTCGCAAGCATGCGTCTGGTTTTGATGTAGCTCTCTGTTGGGTTTGAGATTGAGAGACTTTGGGTTGGAAGAAGGAAGATCCGTCCTTGAAGAAGGAATTTGAACCTGACTTCAAGGTTGATGGCATTGTTCTTTTATGAGAACAGAAAGAAAGCTTCAGGTAAAAACCATTTCCCCTCGAAAGTCGATCTTTTTTAATGTGAATTGAATTGGTATAGACGAGCAGTCATTCATTCATGATCAAGAACCTTTCTGTTTTCGCTTTTGTTCCGGTCCCTTTGAAATGAAAGATGCGAAGAGGCTTTGGTTTTGTCATCTGGGTGGCTTTCTCTTTGTGGTCATTCTCATCCACGCTCGTGCAAGCTTCAATACGCTATGACCCTGAGCTCTTAGATGCAGTCATCCACGAATATGCCAACAAAACGCTGCAGCAACCGAGAACAGGCGTTGTTTACAACATCTCCCTCCCTGCCAACTTCTCTGGGATTGAAGTCTCGATTGTCAGGCTCAGGAGCTCGAGCTTTTGGGTCAGAGGATCGAACCTGACGTCTTTCAACATCCCACCAAGGATCATTCCCTTGCCTTATGCGGAGAGGCTTGCCATAGTGTGTGAGAACCTCCAGAATTGGTCTTCTAGTTACTATGAAGTCCCAGGGTATAGGCTGGTCAGTCCTGTTGTGGGGTTCATGATGTTTGATGCTTCCAATTCAAGTGGAGTTGGCAACCAGATGCTCAATTTGAGCATTAAGGGCAACCCCATTTTGGTGAGTCTCTCTCCAGCTGAGCCAGAGCTGCGGACATCAAATCAGTCCGTGCGATGTGCTGAGTTCAGGCCTAATGGGTCGGTCGGTTTCAGCAACGTGACTTCACCAAATGGATGTGTCGCACGACGTCAAGGTCATTTTGCCCTTGTAGTTCCAGCTCCAGCCCCGCAACAGAAGAAGAAAGAAGTAAGGTTTTGGAAATGGTGGGTTGTAGGATTCGTAGGCGGGTTCCTCGTGTTAGTTTCTGTGAGTTTGATTGTGTGGGGGACGTACAAGTTAGTGGTAAGGCAGAGGATCAAGGAAATGGAGAAAGAATCTGAGAAGGGCGTCTCTTTCGATACGGTCTGGATACGGACAAGTAAAATGCCTTCTGCGTCGATGCTCAGAACCCAGCCGATTCTCGAGGCTAACGAACATGTTCCATGACTCTGCAGATTGATCCTTCCATTGGGTTGTTTCCATAATTAGGCCTTTCTCTGCTCTTCTCAAGATGTGCAAAGAAAAACAGGGGGAAAAAAAAGTACACCCTGTACAGAACTTCTCAATGTGAACGATATGATACCTCAGGAAATTTCCTAGGAAGACTCTGGGATGTAGCCATCAGGGGAAGAAAGGAAGGGAAATTAACATATTGGTTTTGCTTCTTTAAAAAAAGGATTTTTGGTACGTTGTTTGCACCTCTAGGTAGGTGGATTCATTTGACTAGTGATTATTCTTGTGAAGGAGACTGATTGAAGGGATTAAAAATGTTTTGCATGCATGGTGTGAATTTGTGTCTGTTTCGGCTTCAGACGCATGTGGTAGGAGAAACGTATGACTCAAAGTAGGGTCTTGGAAGCCGGCAGATTTTTGGCACTTCTGCAGGTAAGTTTCCATGCTATGATCCTGTTTACATCCGAACCATAAGGCAAGGCGAATATGGAGGGGCCGGTCTGTAAACCAGTAGGGTTTCAGGGGATATATGCATTGTATTCACCCTTTTTTCCTGTTTTATATATAATGCATCCTCCGGCCTCACAAAAACGACACTTTCTGGTTTCTGAAACTCCTTATACATTTAGGTGATTGTTGAGCTATCTTAAACCCGATACTTTTAGGAGCGCGTATTAAGTTTCAGTTAGCAGCACTAACTGAAGAAGAAATTTGATCCTTCGTTCGGAAATTGCGAGTGTGGTCAGCAACCCGTCCGCTTTGCTGTGAATACGGTTTTCTGTCTAGGTGGTAGAATGGTTTTCTGCGTGGATATTGCATAATAACCCCACCACAAGTTCGTTAAGCCATCTAACTATTGATTCATCTCTTCCTTGCGCAATTTCTCCGAGTTCAAAGATTCGGCCTACCTTGTTATTTGATACTTCAAAGTACGAATGAAGTCTTATTACATTTAACGGGTCATCGCTGTAAGAGTAGCAGCGTCCAAGGCTGTAGATTACTAACAATCAACCTATAGGTTGGAGATCGCAATGCTGGTTGAGAGAAAACGGCGGATCGAAGTAAGATCCGTTTATGATGGCCCAGGTAATTAGCTTGTTAGCAGCTTCAGTGGCGTGTATTCCGTCCCAGCTTACATAGTTGGAGGGGTCATTGCAAGCTGAAGCAGTTAGCAAGCTGCCATTTATCTCTTTGCTACTGCCACAGAAGACTCGAGGATCGAAGTTGTACTCGCCGCCCCCATGTCCACAGCATGCCCTGGTACCATATTTGAGTCCTGAACGATCCAAACCATATCGAAATCTATTAACTCAATTTTTCTAGAACCTGTAAATTTTAAGGGGAATATACATGTGTTATAAACAATGGTTGTTATCTTGTTAGCACACTTGATGTCTGCAAGCCAATGCACAGTCAAGTAAGAGGCCCCTTTCTCGTTTCTTTAATTTTTCATGATTCATGTCCTCAATTGACTAATCTAGCACTTAGCAATTGGCGGTTGCTTCTCTGGTGCTTGCTAGTAAAAATTAATTCAACTAGACGATGAGATTATGATATCATATCTCAATTTTTTCACGAAAGTTGAAGGTAACGAGAAGTGGAAGAAGCTTACCATGATTCTTGGGATGCCGAAATAGCTCTAGCAAAACGGAGTGGGTGTCGACGTAAATGAGGTTGGCATTATGAAGGGAAGCTCTGGTTTGAGCCATTGTGTCATTCAACAATTTGTTGTACTCGACCACCGCATTGTTGTAAGAAATCATGCATCCATGAGCGTCGAGATCGGAGCTGCCGTGAGGGAGCTCCACCAGAAAGGCTGGATAACAGCCGATCGGAGCAAGGTTTAGCACGAAAAAAGTACGCCCTCCCAAGGCATATAGCTCCTACAAACGCAAGAATTTGCAAAAAAGATGATGTTTACAACAAATTGAAAGCATTTACTAGGTAATCTGTTTTACAGTTGACATGGAATATCCAGTTAAGCAAGTCTGCTTCTTAAGCATGACCGCATATAGTTCAAATAGATACACTTATATGCAGGTTGTAAAGTAAACTGAATCCGTGTGATATTTGAACTGTGATTGGTCGACTCTGCAACAGTCGGAAGTATGGTGAGTGAAATCTTACTACCCCGGATCTAGACAAGGTAGGTTGACAGAGGGTGTACCACTTTTTGCTAGTGTACTCTCATGTTTTTTCTTATTCATGTGCATGGGCCTAGACAAGGAAAAACTGAATAATCTGTCTGTACAAATCATGCAAGTATGGGCCATCTAATTCATTACACTTTGGATCGATAGAGCTTAATTTTGATAATTCTAGATAAGGTCCCTTCCCGGGCTTCATCCTGATCTGGACCACTTGCAGATCATTTTGCTTCAGGGCATCATATAGACATTAATCGGTAGCCCCCAAGATACATGGTTTGACTGATTGAAACAGCTCGATCTTTCCGTAAGCTCCAGTCTGGTTTTTGTTTTTAAGTATATCGGTGTTTGTCGGTCATGTTGAGCTTACACGAGTGGGTAATTATACATGTTGAAAGTGGGAAAAACAAGAAGAAAGTTCTCGGGTCAAAAAGAGCTCTCACCTTGATAGTTGCAGCAATCTGGGCCACAACTTGAGGAAGATACTGCTGCACTCCACCAATACCAGCAGATGCTAAATTGGATGTGAAGTCATTCTGACCAATGTAAAATGTGTAAATGGACTTCCCAAATATATCTGGTGAAGGTAGATTTGTTCCTGAAAGTCAATGTTACAGAAAACTAACACATCATGTCAAAAGATCTTTCATCGCTCACTTGTGGTCTGTTATCATCAGCTAATTAGTTTTGCCAGTTTATGGTATACCCTTCTGGCCGGAGGAGTGAAATTCATCGACCCTGGCCTTGAATGCCTTCATTTGGTTGAGCTGAATGGGAAGAGCAAAAGGACTGAGCCCGGATACAAATAAGGATGTGTTTGGCAGGAGCACGGTTGATGCCAGCGTCGCGTAGTTGGCCCCATGTCTGTAGTCAGACCCAATTGATAGCAGATATGGACTCAGAAATGGCAGTCCTAGAGCCTGTGCTGCCACATTGAATGAAAGATTTTACTGCACTTTAGTTCATGAATTTCATTTTCGCGTGATTTAACTGGGAAAAAAATATTCTAGAGATACATTTCTGCATCAAGGTTGTAAGCAAAACATTATAGTACCAAAAACACGCAGAGCTCATGAATGATGGTGTCGATATGGATCCCGTCTCAGTGATCTCACCATTCATGGTGTCTATGATAGGCGAAATTAATCTATAGAGCTCTATTTCCAGGGACAAAGCAGAGAATTCTTGACAACTTCGTGCAACCAAAAGACAAGGAATAAAGGAGGAGGAAATGAGGAAACTTGGCCAAAACGAAATTTTATCTTCTGCAAAATCTGTCATCGATGATGACCTTGAGACACCCCACAAATCGCTAGGTTGGCCATTTTCTCATTCTGGAAAGTAATTAATGCACTGTGAGAAGCTTGTACAAGACTTATTGACAGAATGTGGAGAAATGCGGGGTCTTTACATCCGCCAAACAACCCCCAATTTTTTGCTGTGCATCTTCTTTGATCCCCTTTTCATGTACTTTCACATCGATTAAACAACTGCATTGAATTTGCATTTCTCAGGTAAATAAAGAAGAGACTGACATATTGTAGCGATGAACTAAAGAAGCATAACCGTGTAGTTAAAGGAATTTTAAGTCAAAACTATCTGACACCTATTAGAACATCTGAGTGAACCTCGTCAAACATTACCCAAGAAGTCAACGATGAGCCTTCCGTCTGATGCCCGCCCCGATGGCTGCTTAAAGTAGGTCATCCCAAATGGCCCAGTTTGCGCAGGGAAAGCCGCGTAGAACCCACCTGTGTCGGTGTTGGAGTCGCCAAAGTTGAATATCGCCCTGAACTCGCACTTGGAGTAGCATGAAAAGCTCAGCATTCCCATCATCACCAAAACCACCACCGAGAAATGCCTGAGAATGGCCAACGCTTTCGAGATCCGCACACCCATTTCCCACTTTTGCTTCTACGAAAACAATCCCTCAATAATGTGTTGAACTCTTGGTTCCTCAAAAAAGGAAAGAAGTGATTGCTTTTGAGGTAGGCCTTATCTTGTAACGCATGATTGGTTGAGGCCATATACGTCCAGTGACAAAGCAGAGATATCATAATCTGTTAGAAGCAGTAAATACGCACAGCTCTGTTCTTGCCACGTAAAGTAACAGAAGCGGTAACTTCACCGATCATCGGCGGATATTGCCAAGCCGAATGTGGTAAGCAAAACAAACTTTCAACAGGGGAGACGGAAGCAAACGAAGTTCACTGTCCTGGTGTTGGAAGGAAAGGTCCAAAATGATTGGGGATGCGTTTCAATCAGTGACAGGTCGGTTGTGCAATACAACAAGAAGAAAATGGACATCCTGGGCGTGTTCATACTACTAGACTGGCACTTCCACCAAAAAAAAGAAAAAATTACTACTGGGCTGGTACTCACTCTATCACTCTTAAGGAAAAGAACGAGGATGGTCTAAACTATGTGGCTTTTATCTGCGGATCGTGCCGCCAACTAGAATGCCGAAATCAAGCTTTCATTTTGAGTTAAAAAGTTTGAAACTCACTTATAATTAGAAGTTAGACACTAGGCTCGTGGCGAGTATGGGGAAGAGGACCGATCTTTGAGATCGATTTCTAAAACATGGTTAAATTGTGAAACTATCAAACTGTTTTTGCCAAAGGTTCAACCTTTTGGACTAAATTGAAACTTCAGTCCTATGCAGTAGAGAGGAAAAGGACAAGAATGGCAACTGGGCCCCCAACGAACACCCTCCACGAGTCCATTGGACGAAGCTCCATAGCCGCCCATTCACATCTACAAAAAGCAAGCAAAAAAAGATAGGAAGTTGATAGCAAAGGCCCTTCCTTTACCTTTACTGTCTCAAAGGACGGTATAAAAAATTGATAATCATTACAAGAACCAAAACGCAAGCCACAGGGGTCCCAAATTCTCTCCTTGTTAGAGAAGCAGATTCTTTTTCCTTTTCCCCTTTTTTGGTTTTTTTGTTGGGTTGGTCTTTTTAATCAATTAAGACTCGGTGAACTTGTCGTCGCCATTGTTTTCTTCTTCTTTGTTGATTTCGTCGGGCTTCCTTCTTCTCCCTGAAATTCTCTCTCTCTTCTGGATCGGAGCTGCGTCGATGGCTTCCAAGCGAATCCTGAAGGAGCTCAAAGATCTCCAGAAAGACCCTCCTACCTCCTGCAGTGCCGGTACCTCATTCTTCTTCTAGTTTTCTCTCCAATTTTTTTGCTGTTTTTATGGTAATTTTTTTGTGGGTATCCTTCTTTGGTTAGATCTTTTACTGCTTTAAGATTAATCGACTCTCGGGCTTCGGGTTTGTAGTTTTTGTTACAGAGTTTTCTTCTTGTGCTTGCTTTTTTGTTACTGTTGGCGCTTGAGTTTATAATACCCTTAGATCGGATGTATTGGCTTTGAAGTGCCTGCTAAAGACAATGGAACAGATTTTTCGGTTGTTATGGAGGCTGATTGCTAGAATTATACACATGAATGGTGTTTGAAGAGTTGTTACTAGAACCTTTCCATAGTCAGTGGATTGTTTTCTGGGAAGAGCAAATAGAATACACTAGTGGACAGGCATGCAAGTCTCGGCATGTCTTTTGACAATATAGTTGTTGCAAAGATTATCACCAACTTGCCTGGTCTGGTTCCATCTACATGGATGTTGGGTGGGATATCTAACATCGGGAAAGAAGACTCTTGAAGTATCTCTTCAAGATGGTCCTGGATTGGGAGAAGAAATTTCATCATGAGCTTTTCGGTTTTTTTTAATCTGTTGGAGGTTGAAGGTCAAAACTTTCCCAGCTAATTTTCTTTATCACCCTGTATTGAGGGTCAATGTAATGGATGAAGTGGCTTACTGAGCTTTGGATAGTGAAGATTCAAGTCTCTACTTTTGTATCTTAAAGCAGTTTTTTTCTTGCCCATATACCTAAAGCACTTTGGATTGGCCCATCTGGGGATGATAGTTGGGGATGATAGTTGCTTGGTGAGTAGTGAAACTGAAGGCAGTATGGAGCATAATTTTGTTCTTTCCATTGTGTACAAGTCTTGGATGAAGTATGTAGATGGGGGTGATCTGGTTCTTTTTTATTCTATGTGCCTTGATCATCTATTTGCTTTTATTGCCAAGAGACTGAGGCATTCCATGTTATTAGTAGAGAATGTCCTGAATATAAAAGATCTCTCTAACCTAACCTAGATTGCGGATACCTGACAACACATCAGGTGGGAAAATCAGAAGCAAGTTATACTTGTAACATTCTGATGACATTTTGGGTTCTGTCAATTGTCTATTGGTGACTAGACATATGTCATGTGCTGAAAAGTTTGTTTCGTATTTTTTGTTGCTCATGTGAGACAGAGTAGTTATGATGCTGAAGTGTGAATTATATGTCTTGATGTTTTAAAATTATTGGCAGGCCCTGTAGGAGAGGACATGTTCCACTGGCAAGCAACAATAATGGGTCCCTCAGATAGTCCTTATGCAGGCGGAGTGTTTCTAGTAACTATCCATTTCCCTCCAGATTACCCATTTAAACCCCCTAAGGTATGGGATCTATACTTCTCGTCATCCTCTCAAGAGATGAACAGCATTATGAACTTTTTTTTTTTTCCGGCCATATGATAAATGAAGGATTGAAATGCCCTCGGGTGTATTCTTCTTCTTCTTTGGATTCTCAAAGTTAGGTTGTGGTTAAAGATGGCCTCAACTTAGGTTGTGGACTGGTTTCAGCTTTTGCCTTTCCAAACACATTTCCTAACCTTTCTTGAGGGTTCGTGCATAGAAAAATTCTCATTTTGGACTAACTAATAATTGACTGGTAGGCCAATTGAGTAATGGGATATTGCTTTATATCCATGGGCATTTGATTTCTAAGTTGCGATCATTGTCATAGTCCACAAGCGATTCATACATGATTTCCCTTCCATTAGTGGCTGATTAGATAGAATGTCTTTATCGTTAGCTTACTTCATATGCACAGAGTGAGCTTCAGTAATGATTCAGCAAGAAAGTTAAATGTTAGGACAGCCAGAAAGGTAAACCTCAGGGTTATAGTTTTTGGTTACTGAGAAATGGATGCTATTGATAATGTGTTCCCCCTGTTTTGCAGCTAGCGTTTAGGACAAAAGTCTTCCACCCAAATATCAACAGCAATGGCAGCATTTGTCTTGACATTCTAAAGGAGCAATGGAGTCCAGCCTTAACCATTTCCAAGGTCCTGCTCTCTTGATTGTGCATATGCTACTGAAAAGCTAATTACTTCCAAACCCACTTTATTTGTGCACTCATTGCTCTTGATGTGTAAATACTATTGAAGAGTTACGGTTGAGGCAAGGTTATGCTTAGGCAAAGCACATCAGAGAACAAATGTTTTAGCTTTTTTCGCACAATAGTCTTCTCGTGGTGTTCAGAAAATGAATGTTAGAAAACAACTGAGTGCCATTCTGTATGCTTATAGTTAATGTCACCCATCATTGCAGATCCACTATACATTGTGTACTATTGTTTTGCTTTGTTTGGTTTTAGTATTCTTGTAAATATGCCATAGAGCTCTGCTGTTGAGTATCGAGTGGTTCGTCTTGACTTCTGATAGGGTAACTATCACCTGACCCTGAGGGCAGTAAAATTTGTGAACCTTTATTTTGAACTTTTGGCGGTTTTACTCCATAAGGACAATTTTCTTTTGAAATAACTTTGTATGGAATACACAGTTTTTGGTGTAGTTAACTATGCTGACAGTTTTTATAGGGCATTTGTGTTGGTTGAATTATAATGTTATGCTATGGTGGGTCAAATTTGGATGATGCATTTCATCTGTAATTTCTGGATTGAATAGTTTAGCAGTTGACATCTTAAAGGTGAAATAAGATTATGAGTCTTGGCTGAGGATCCTTGAAATAGCATTGGGTTCTCGGTTTGCTGTCATTAACGCATTGCATGGTTGCAGAGTTAATAGGAGGCCCGTCTCTTAAGTTGGTGGGAAAGGTTCTTGTCTTATGTTTCAGGTCTTGCTTTCAATCTGTTCACTCTTGACGGACCCGAACCCAGACGATCCCCTGGTGCCAGAAATCGCTCATATGTACAAGGCTGACCGGGCCAAGTACGAGGCGACCGCAAGGAGCTGGACCCAGAAGTACGCCATGGGCTAGAGGGGGTGGACTTGCTGCAACCTCTTACCAAGACATTGTCCACCGTTATCTTTCGCTGTATAAGTTAAAGGTGAGGCCTGTGATTTATCTTGACTGGCAAGCGATAAATATGCTGTCTAGTTTGGTCTTTCGTGCCAATGAGGGACACTGGATATTTGCCAGCCTATCTGAACTACCAAAAACTGCAGTTGGATGTTGTAAAGTTGATGCTGTTTCCTTTTGTTGTTTGTAGCGGATTTACATGGAACGTGTAGTTTGGCTTGTCTTGTACATACTATTTGCTCTGCATTAACCCGATAACTTGCTATGAACTTGAGGGCCCTCGAATTCGACTTATCTGTTGATGCAGGTTCTGAAAAAAATTGTATTATCTGTGTGCTGTACATATTTATTAAGGCCGGGATGAAAATTTTCTTGTAGGAAACGTTGTTGCGCAGCCGAACATCCGAAGTCTTAAAACTTGTCCTGATAATTCGCTATTTTTTATCAAACATATTTGGAAAATGAAAAGAAAATATGATCCTTGCTGGTTTTCAAAGGTTGACACACTAGAAAGGGAGCTTTCACTCCTATAGAGGCTTCCATAGCCTGTCCAGTAATCCGATGGCATCTTGATGCGTTTCTTATATTATCGTGTCGATTCTCGCATGTCCACTTTTAATTGTCAATCATATCTTCTTCTTTTCTGGTGAAAGGGAATATTCTCTGTGTTTTTTACGCTGGTGACTTGAAAAGTGCTTGGAAAAAAAAAAAAAAAAAGAGGGCAAAATTAAATTTACCACACATTCCACGGCAAAAGGCAAAAATGCGCGATCTCTAAGGGTGCGCATGATAATACTTTTGGAAGTGGATTTGCGCTTCAAAGTATTTTTAGAGCAGAAATTCATTTGGTAATTTAACTTTTGAAGCGGAAATCTTTTTGATAAAAATGTTTACTTCTGAAAGAAATTTTTATTTCTGAAGTGAATTTTCACTTCTAAAGTTATTTTTCCCTTCATTTAAGAAGTTAAAAAAGTTACTTCTCAATTCAAGAAGTATTTTTTGCCACATTCTTTTGTTATTACGCCCTCATTCTCTTTTTGATTCCGCTCGCCTTCGCCGCCACTCACCATTGACCACTGCCTATTGCCACCCGCGACCACCGTCAATCGCTGCTCATCGCCCGTTGTCAACCACCGCAAATCTCCGTCGATCGCCGCCTACCACCGCCACCCACTAGCCGCCCCCCCGCCACTAATCACCATTGATCGCCACCCTTGACCACCATTGCCAATCGACGATCAATGCCCGTCGTCGTCCAACGCCACTTGTCACCCCCGTTGACCATCGCTTGCCGCTACCCACCGTTGCCCCTCGCCACTAACCGTTAACCACCGTCGCTGACCGCCAACCGCCGTCGCCGACCACCTATCGTCGACTACCACCCATCACCCTTTGCCCCCTCGTTGCCAACCACTACTATGACCACTGCCGCCGAGTCGCCGTCTCCGACCATAAGAGTAAAAACATTTTTTAAGAAATTTAAAAAGTTTAAAAATGAAATTCTAGAAATTTTTCGACCACCGACAATAATTTTTCATAGATGATTTCAAAAGTAGAAATTTTTAACCAAACGAATTTCTCTAATCAAAAATCAACTTCCAGAACAGAAGTAGAAAATTTTTTTTTTTTATTTTTGAGTAGAAGTAGATGAATCAATTTCTGCCCAAAAGTTAATTTCTGACTAGAGGTGTTGCTATGCGCATTCTAAATTTTCTGTAACTACAAAAAAGTCAAAGCACGTTAGGAAACCCAACACGTGCACGTCCAGGGACGGCGGAGGAGGGGACAAGACAAGATTAAATGAGGGAAGGTCCTTCATCTTATGCTTTCCCCTTTTTTTAGTCCCACCAACGTATTGCCGATTGCTTGGTCCCCAAGCTCTATCTTTCTCCGAGGCGAGGTTTTATTTCATTTTTTTTTTGTTTTTCCATTTTCCCAAGACAATGTTCGGGGCCCACGTCTGCAAAATCAAAACTAGCTGTCGTTTTCGCCGGGGTCTTTTTGCCCTATTATCTTAATTATTTTCTTAATGCGGGTTAGTAGAGCCATTTTGTCTAAGTCAACCCACATCTATTATTATTATTATTATGACATGAACATAACAACATACGACAGTAATACAACCCCACACGGAACGCTTCTCTCTCCTCAGCCCTCACCAATTATTTAATGCTTCGCTCTCAAACCGAAAAGTTTTAAAAAAATTAATTAAGTGCGAGATAGTACGGTAATACATTTAAAAACGTAGTTATATGTCGTACCAAGATGGCAGACCTCCAAAACGACCACGCATCGCGAAAACGGCACTGCATACAGTGGAACACGAGTGTGTCTGTTCATCCTCAGAGCCCAATCATTCCTCAAGTGTGGTCATCTCCGTACCCATGCTTATCAGAATCGTTAAGATTAAGTAAACAAAAAAAAAAACACTTTTGGTTAATATCACAGAAAATCCTAAATTATGTTTACCGTAAACCTAAATTTTATTTTAATGTGTTAACAAAATCATCAAATTCGTACTAGCGAGACAAAGGTACCATCTTTCTATCGCCGAAAATCCCTAAAATTAATCCATTGCGATGCCAATACTCAAATTTGTTTTTACAATGGCATAAGTTTGGGTATCAGTGACACAAAGGTAAAAAAAAAAAGTTGGGGGTATTGATATTGCAACGGGTAAAATTTAGGGTTCTTAGTGGTAGATAGACGGTATTTTTGCCCCGGCGTGTAAAAATTTGGAGGTTTTAATAAAATGCAGAAGTAAAAGTTTAGGGTACTGGAGTTACCGGAGAGATTTTAAATATTTCGTTGGTATTTTCTCCTCAATTAACAGTGAATTAGGTGATAAGTGGGGGACTAGCATTTGATTTTTCTAGTTTTTGGCTTGAGATGACACGCTTAACGAGCAAGCAAATAAATCGACAATTAACAAATAATATCAGACCATTTTCGTAATTTTCCTCTAAAATCAGAGAAGAAAAGTCCCACTGATCTTCTTCACAGTCGGAGGAGGGATAGGCTCACATGTCGGTGACGGAACGATGGCCAAAGCGGAGCGCCAGAGAGAGAGAGAGAGAGAGGCGTTGGGAAGACCGAAGGACCCTCCTCGCCGGGGTTGACCGTGGAGTTCCCTCGTGGGCGCGCGCGCGACTTGGTATACGAGGTTCTGTTACTTGAAGGCCAAGATCAATCGGAGGGAGCAGACGGTTTTACCGGGCCAAAGGGTTACACGTGTCGTCCATCGGGAGCCGTATCAGTTGATGCGGCGAGTCGTCTGGGATCCCCGTCGCGACCGGAATCTTCTCTCCCCTGTATAACAGAACACCGTTCGAGCTTCAAAATGGGAAAAATCCTCCCCCCAATTCATTCCGTAAATTCGATTTTTAATTTGGATCAAACCCCCGAGATTTAAGATTTTCCAATATCGGACCCCACAAGCAAAATGGAAAATTAAGGAAATAATTTCCTCTTGGGTGGTTTTCGGATCCTCCTATAAAGGAGGGATCTCTGCGCTTTGACTCTTCTCACTCTTTTATTTATTCTCTCTCTCTGCAAAAATCTCCTCCTCATCCTCCTCCTCCTCCTCCTCCTCCTCCTCTCTGTACTGTTCCATTCTCCGTTCAAAAGGCTCTTCCTTTTTCCTCTCTCGATCCTGCCCTGCCAGTGATGTTGATGATTCCTCTCTCTGTTTCGCCACAGCAGCATCGTTTTGTTCACATAGAGTGCTCTTTGTTGTTCTTGGGGGTCTCCTCCTTGATTCCTTGTCTTTCTTCGGTTACCATCTCATTAAAGACCGTCTCCGTTAAAGAAGAAAGGCGTAAAAGCTCGTCGTGTTCTCCAACTTTAACGCTCCTCACTCTCGGCTGCTGTTGAATCCTGAACCCCACACCCTGTTTTCATCCTTCCACTCTCTCTCTTCCTCTGGAGACATCTCACTGCCTCTCCCACTCTCACTCATGGACCGACCATTTCTGTGTCCGTGTCCGTGCCCGCCATCTTCCTCTTCTTGTTCTTGTTCTTCTTCGATCAAGTACTCCGAGCACCGCACCGTCAGCAACAAGCTCGCCGGAGAGCTGGCGTCGCCGTCGTCCATGTCCAGGATCGTGAGGATCTCGTTCACCGACGAGGACGCGACCGACTCGTCGAGCGACGAGGAAGGAGGAGGGCCGGCTTCGCGCTGCCGGGTCAAGAAGTACGTGAGCGAGATCCGAATCGAGGAAGACTCTGTTTCGCGGCCCGGAAACAGAGCTGCCAACGGCGAGAGGGGAGCCAGCAGCGGCAAGGCGAGGCCTAAAGCGAAGCAGCAGCAGCAGGCGCCGGAGGGGGGGAGGAGGTACAGAGGGGTGAGGCGGAGGCGGTGGGGGAGGTGGGCGGCGGAGATTAGAGATCCCGTGAAGCGGACGAGGATCTGGCTCGGCACTTACGACACAGCGGAGGAAGCCGCCCTTGTCTACGATCGAGCCGCCATACGAATCAAGGGCCCAGATGCACAAACCAACTTCACGAGGCCAACAATCGAGGTGCCCACCGCGGCGCCCAACTCGGCAAAAGGCGGTGGTGTAGTTGGTCGGAATCAGAGCCTTTCGTCTCCGACGTCGGTGTTGAGGTTTCAGACGAGCGAGGAAGGTGAGCCCGAGTCCAAGGTGGTCGACCGGGGCGACTGGCCACCGGCTCAGCAGGTTCCCGAGGACGAGATGTGTCTGCTGGATCCGGTTTTCTTGAGGGGCTTTTTCGACCCGGAAAGCCCCGGCCCGGTTTTCTTGGAAGAGATGGCCGGGGCCGACGCGATTTCGAGAGACGAAGCGGATCAAGCGTGCTTCGAGTTCTCAGAAGACGATCTCAGGTCCTGGAAATGGGACATGGATAATTATTTTCAAGATCCTCTGGTGCTCCACTGATACCCCTTAATGGCCAGTTCCATAGTTGGGATTTTCGTTGATTCGTTCTGTGAAGAAACTGAATCGATCCAGGTCCGACGTCTTGGTTATGACATCAAGATCCCTCCCTTTTGTACAAACACTAAAAGTCCTAACAACACGGCTCATGAATGCTTTGCAAATGTTTCTCCCGTGTGTTCTGGTCCTGCCGTGGTGCAGATATGTAATGTTGGCGTTTCATCGTAATGCAAGAAGTGTAAATGTGCATGAATTCTCTAATCCCAAGAATGCAAAATGTGTGTAGTTTCGTTTCTTAAGCCTCTTTCCTTTTCCACTTGCCCTTTTGAAAAAAAAAATCAGTAATCTACAATCCCAACTTTATAGCTAAACAAAACATGTGATATTTCTCGAGGAGGTTGTAAGTAGAACGTAGTATCCAGTTGTTTAATATTGACAAGCATATTCGCATACAAGCATATTCGCATATCGATTGCTTTTTCGAAAAATATGACGAATTTTGAACTCGGAAAGAGAGTCCAGAAGTCTTGTATGAGCTTTTACATGATGAATTTGGTTATAGTGAGTGAAGATATTTGTGGTTTTGGCTGTGTGTGGGGTGGACATATCAAAGGCTGCCAAGTGCCAACTAGCTCATAAAAAGTTGACGCCCCCATGTTCAACGGTTGGCCTTGGCCACGCTGGACACTACTGGGCTCCTTTCCCTTCCCATCTCGGGACGTGACCAATTCAATTCCCTCGTTGTCTACTTTGCTCTTCTTTCTTTTGCACTAGGTTGTACTTTTTCTCTTCCTTTTCGCAAGAGGGGAAAAAAGAGGGGGGGAACTTCTTGGAGTATCTTTGGGGTTTAGCGGCTAAGAAGGTTCAAACTGAAACCCCCCCAAAAAAAAAAAAAAAACTACATGGATACCTTCTTATTCACGTGTCATATGGGTGTTTGCAAAAAGAAAGAAACAGCGCATGCAGGTGATAAAATCAATTAATTAGCTAGATGTCTGTCACGATGCGAAGATGAACTTCCTAGAACTTGTTAAGGAATTTCCTAATCCTACCTTAAGAATTATCTGGTTCTTCGTTCACTTTTCTTGTCGGGGTCGTCAATGTTTTTCCTTGTTCTTTCGGTCTTGAATTGGGGTGAAGATACGGGAGTCTAGGACGATTCAGCCTCATCATTGAGCAGCGCAAATGGACCATGTTGCCACAAGTTACCAGGAAAAGTACTAAAAAAGCCCTGGACCTATACATTGATACCAATTTAGTCTCGAACCTTTTTTTTTTTTTTTTTTATCAAAAGTCCTAAGCCTTTTAATTAGACATATTTAATCCTAAACCTTTTGCATTTGATATCAATTCAACTCATCCAGCCAATTTTTAGTTTTGAAATAGTTGGTGTGGCCGTTAACCGTGGCCGATGCTGACGTAGATATTTTTTAATAATTTTTTTTCTTTTTTCTTTCACTTTGGTCGGTGAGGGCTTGTTGGTCCTCGACAGCAGCTGTCGAGGGTTGCGGCCCACGATAGATCTGGGCGAGGGCCGCCTCACCCGTGGCCACAAATGTCCGTGCCTTGAGCCTTCGTGGCACCCGTTGATTGCGAGCCCGGCGTTGGCGAAAGTGAAACAAAAAAGAAAGAAGAAAAAAAAAAGAAAAAAATAATTACAAGTATATATTTTTTTAAAAATAAACAAAACTTTTAAGAGGAATTATTAACAAATGTTTACGTCAGCACCAACCGCTCCACGTAAGATGGCCGCTTTCCGCGTTAGTGATTTCTGACTGAAATTTGACTGATGGACTGAATTGACACAAATATAAAAGGTTATGGCTAAATTGGTAGAATTGAAATATTTAGAACTGAATTGGTACTAATGCAATCGCCGTAGGGCTTTTTTGGCGCTTTTTCTCGTGAAGACCTGTCCACAATCATAATGCACATCTAGAAGTAGGTGAAAAAAGAAGAAGAAGGGGAACCTCATTCATGTCGGATTCGTACTTTGCTCGATCTCACTCGAAAACGGAAGGGGATATTAATTATCATCGATGTGGCCAGATGGATCAATCTTGACACAAAAGGAAACGAACGAAACGAGTGGAGTTCATATGTTTCTTGAGAGAAGTCTAGTTGTTTCGAGGCTATTTGTCTTGATTTTTCGGAATACACTTCATTCAAATATGGAAGATGGATCTATAGTAACTAGAGCTGATGCATCACCATTTGTGTATTCAAGGAGTTGGTCATGTTGATATAGCAACCGACAGTCTACGCTTCAAATAAGTAAAGACGTTATGTCCAAAATGGTGAAGAAGTCATATTATGATTTATTGCCACTTTGGGGGCATCATGCACTTGGAGAGTTATGATCTGCACCATCTATAATCGGATTCAATATTGTTTCCTATGTTAACTTAAGATGCATAGCATCGTGTAGTCAAGAAATTAACCATTTTAAGATGACCAAAATAAAGATTAAATTTCATGCATCGACGGTATTTTAGTGCGGATATTGTGGGAAGTCGATTTCCCTAGACAAGTACATACGAGGGACGTGGAAAATTGGCGGTTCCCAGGGACATTGACTAGACAGCACAAGACCTTTGACTAAGACCCCAGTAACGTGTTAACCAAGTGGAGAGTACGTCAATTTCTCAGCCCAAGTCCAAGGAAACTACTAGGAAAGAGAGAGTAGAGAGGCCAGGAAGGCAGGCAGGCATTTCTAGGAAAGGAAGGACGGTGCCAAGGACTCAATCCCTAGGAGCCCCTGTCCTAGGCTTCCTTCGTTCAGGCCGTCTGTCCTAGGAGCACACCAAGTATGCCGTGCGGTCGCTTTCCAGGCACTCTTTCGAGACTCGGACTGGTGTCATGTGCGCTTGTCTCCTGCCCTGGTGTGGATCGGGTGGATCGTGATTTTTTTTTTTTTTTTTGGTCCAAGGGTGGATCGTGATTGAGTGCAATTGGGCTTTGAAAATGGGGCGGGTTGACCGGGTTCTTGAAGTCTAGCGGGTGGATCCGTTGAGGAAAATCTATCGAGTCTTTAACATGATTCAATGTTTCTCTCATATCGATTGTGAAAGAGATCGATAGTCAATTCATAAGTATGAAAGAAAACATTATTCTTTGAATTGGTTTTTAAAATGAGAGAGCTTCAAGACCACTCAACACCGATATTAAAGCTTAAATTACTAGTCCGAACTTAACAACTACACGGTAGAGAAACGGGTTGTGGAAGGGACTAATGATTGGTTCCTTAGTGTGAGGAAAAGCCTCCTAAGGTCATTGCACTCGTACTTGGTACGCTGCCTTCGAATTCGATATTTCTTAAACCCAAGAAATTGGATGGGTGGTAAACGACCAAACTCTCGAATTCAATTCCTACTCGGCACCACCATTTTGGGTCAAACCGGAAGAAAGTAAAATCTTAAACCCTATCACGGCCTAAGCAAAAACGACCCATGATCCTGAATCCTACATATGAGGATGAAGAACGCTTCAGCAGCCTTAGATTCTTGTAGGGATGAGTAGGGGAATTCCCCGTTCCGTCAGTGGATGATGATTAAGGGGGCAAGAACAATAATTTAGCAGCCTAAATTTTGTCTCTACTTGTGTGTGTCGGCTGCTACTGCTCATGCCCCTCATGCCCCCACCCCAAAATTCTCCTTGTCCACTCAAAGCAGTCCTAAAGCAGAGCTGGAGTCAACCGCTAGTTCACGAGAACATGTGCTAAACGAACCAAAAAGCCAAAAGGGATAAAGGCAAGGACACAGATCCCATTCTCTGATCATTTGGTGGGTAAAGTAAGTGGGATCTTCACCTTCAATCAGGCTCGTGACACCCAATACGGACCCATGAGATTTTACCCAGAATATCGTAGGGCAAGAAAAGATGAGAAAAGAGAAGAAAAAAGGAAAGAAAAGAAGCACCTGACATTAGATTTCGTTCCGATTCTCTCCATTCGCCGCTTCTCGGGACCGTTAAGGTTTTGGTCCTACACCTTCGGCTTGTTCATGAAACGAAGAGCCAAATCTTCTGCTTTTACTCCACTTTCTTTTAACTTTCTTTATGCCCATTTCATGCCCAGAAAAAAAAAAAAAATACACATAACCTCAAACAAAGGAAGAACAAAAGGATCGTTTTTGATCGGTGGGGCTGGCTTCGCTGGTGAGAATCGAGGAGCAAATATTGCAGAGAAGTTCTGTATGTGTACCGCGGGACTGCGTACGCCTTCTTCTTGCACCGGTTTGTGAGCACTACGACGATTGTGAAGGAGAAGAAGTCAAGAGGCTTTATGGAGCTTGAATCTTCACTATACTTGCGAGGCATGTTATTAGGGTTGTTGATGTCTTGAAAGAGTTCAAGGCCACTGAAGAACAACTATCATGCAAAAAATCCGACCACCTTAAGAGTGCGCGTCCGTTGATTTGTCAGAGTACAGGCTGAAGCTCAGCCGGTCATCTTCTCATGAACTTACTCGGAGCATACATTAATCAAGCCCCATTATTGCATTTGGGTTACTAGTGCAGGTCCAATTATTGGGCCAATTATTTAGGCCTTCTTTGTAATTACAGAGCTCATATGGTGCATGAATTGCATTCCACTCATGAACTTTGCTAATAACCTAACCGTCATTGGGTAAAAACAAATATGATGTTGTATTTTATGAGCCACAAATTCTTAAAAAAATGAATCATATTATAAGTTTTAATTAATTGCTATTTTTTTTTAGCAAAAAATAGACTGTTAGCATAATAATCACCTAAAGACTGTTAGATAATCAATTCTCTTTAACAGGTATATTCCAAGTTTTAGATGATGAAATAAACGACTCAGAAAATCGGAAGAATTACCAAAAAAAATCCTAAACCGATTACAATTGTGACAATTAAATCCTAAACCTATTGCATTTGTGTCACTTCAGTCCTTCCTGTTAACTATGACGGGCCGGCGCCGATATGGATGCCGGCGTTGACGTGGGCACTTTTTAATAAAATTTTAATATTTTTTTTAAACTATCTTTTGTGTTTTCCTTTCTTTCTTTTTGTTTTTACTTCCTTCTTCACTTTCCTTCGACCGGCCGCCGATCCGGCAACCCGCCAAAGGTCGGAACTAGCGAGGGTGAGGTTGGCCTCGACTAGGCTGAGCCTTGCCACCTTTGCTAGGCAAGCTCGCCAATGACAACAAGGCTCGACCTCCCCGGATCCGGGCGAGGCCAACCTTGCCATGGTTGCTTGATGCGGTCGAGGAAGAGCACCCCATAGGTAGAGGGGAGGGTGCCGGTGGAGGTGAAGCAACGGTGGAGGTGGCGGTTCACGGCGTGCCTACAATGGTGGATCTTGAACTTCCCCCACGTCGATGACAACAACTCCTCCCGCCACGATGACATTTCTTCACTGCTCAATCTCAATCCGAATTGCTTTCTCGTAATATCAAGATTCGATCTTTCGTTCCTACAACGGATTGACGACCAGTCATAGGAAGCTGGAGAAGGAAACAAAAACAAAAAGAGAAAAAACAATTCAACGTCTTGCCGGTCGCCGTCCACGTCAGTGTCGGATAGCCATAGTTGGCCGGAAGTACTAAATTGACACAAATGCAAAATGTTTAAGACTGATTGGCACAATTGCAATATGATTATGACTTTTTTTGATAATTTTCGCATCATAACAACAGTAGAAAAGGCAATCTCATTTCCAGTTTGTTCGATGAAAATTCCAATAATCAACAGAAGTATGTCAACCGTGTGCGATCAAGATGTGATACTCCGAAATTTCATAATGGGGCTCGACCGCATCAAAATCTAAGGATGAGAGTCATGACCTCCACCCCCCGCGCGCTCGAGAGCATCGACCCTGTCAATGGAGGTGAGTTTCGGGGACTTCTTCAGGTGACCGTCCCTAACACTCGCCACCCATTGTCCTCCTCTCGGGAGGCTTTGCGCGCATCAAGTCCTTTTGTTCATGTTGTCGGCCATGTTCGTATACATATATATATCGAAAGTACAATACAAAATGAACATACAAAATCGAAATTACTAACCTGATTCAAAAGCAAACGCAAGAATCAGAATATTGATCCGAGCCCAACGAATTCGCTGTGTCCTTAAGACAAATTTGTCCTCTCAATTTGGTACCCGAGGACGTCGGACAATTGTCTCCCAGGATAGAACGGATCGCGTCCCTTTGAATCGGCACTCATTCAAAGGGCTCCGGCGAACTTAACTTTGTGGAACAAGATCGCACTGAATGAAAAATGAGGGTGCAGATTTCGGGAAAATGAAGTTACTAAAAAATGAAAGCGCTTCGAAGACTATTTATATTGAAAGTTTGAGAAAAAACGAAGAGGCACGAAGCTTGGGTCCGGATGATGGTTAACATAACCGAATATAACTTCTTCTTGAACAGACATAACTCTTCAAAAGAATTTCCGAACGAACGCATCTGTTCGTTTAAGGACGAATGTCCAACAGTTGTGTTAAGTGTCTATTCGGTAAAATAAACAAATGGGCAAATAAAAAAAATTAAATGGAATAAGAGAACCCAAGCTCGGGCCCGAACCGAACCGAGCCGAGCCGGCCGGAAGGACGGCGGCGGCGGCGCGCGCGTGTGGGCCGAAATCCATTTGCATAGGTCCTCCCTCCTCCATAAAAGTGGGGTGCCCCTTGGGGCCCAAACCCATTTGTGAGGTTCCACTTAATAAACCCATCTCCCATCTACCTTTCATCCTATATGGGACTCCCACATTTCCTTCTCATTCACTCTAGAGGGATAAATCCCCAACAATCCCCCACATGAATGAGATATTCGGACATCACGACTCTTCGTTTATGCATGAAATGCGGTGTGCGATTATTCCTTGAGAAATAGTTACATCGGGATAAGTAATCTGAAACTTTGAACTTTCCCTAGTGAAACCTATCGGACTTACTCGGTCAATCAGTAGACTTGATGTCTTTGAACTATCGACCTTTGGTGTAAGCCTAGACAATAAAAATCACATAACTTCCTCTCGAACAAAGTTAGTTCTCACTGTTGTGTTCGTTTTGGCCATAAACACCCTTTGGTCTTATGAGTGTTTTGGAGAATTCGGCCTTTTCCAATTCTCACATAAGCGGCCCTCACTTCACACTCACATAGGTGATTTCTGAACATATAGTATATCATATACTCAATTCGGAATCATTAAAAGCTTTTCGCTTAACCTTCACATATTAGTACTGTCTTCATCTAGGAATGAGTAATAAATTACAGTACTCTACACAGTCTTCATAACTTGGTTGTCCCTTTGAACCTAGATCTTGGGATCTCCAATCAACAAGGTAGGGTATCCGCTACGAGGACTTATTTATAGGCCTTAAACCCATTCCTTTCGATGTTTTCACAACTATCTCTCTAGTTAGGCCTTTTGTTAATGGATCCGCAACATTATCTTTTGACTTCACATAGTCAATGGTGATAATTCCACTAGAAAAAAGTTGTCTTACGGTGTCATGTCTTCGACGTATGTGTTGAGACTTACCGTTATACATGACATTCCTTGCCCTTCCTATTGCTCACAATGTATGCATACAGCAGGCATTGGTTTAGGCCAATTAGGAATATCTTCCAAGAAGTTTCGAAGCCACTCTGCTTCTTCACCGGCTTTATCCAAAGCTATAAATTTCGATTCCATAGTTGATCTAGCAGTACAAGTTTGTTTGGATGATTTCCATGACATCGCTGCCCCACCAAGTGTGAATACATATCCACTTGTCGATTTTGTGTCTTTAGTGCCGGTTATCCAATTTGCATTCATTGTTTCCTTTAAGGATCGATTCTTTCTTTCCGCCACACCATTCGATTGCGGTGTATAAGGGGCGGTAGTTTGGTGAACGATACCGAACTCGGTACAAATTTCCTCAAAAGGAAATTCATATTCATCTCCTCTATCACTTCTTAACACTTTTATTTTCTTATTTAACTGATTTTCAACTTCGGATTTATAAGTTCTAAAAGCATTCACAGCTTCATCCTTGCTACTAAGTAGATAGATATAGCAATATCTCGAACAGTCATTTATGAACGTGATAAAGTATTTCTTACCACCTCTAGAAGGTATTGCTTTCATATCACAAATATCTGTGTGTATTAGATCTAAATGTTCTGTAACTCTATTATCTACGGAATGGAAAGGAGGCTTAGAAAATTTAGATTCAACACACACTTGGCACTTTTCACTTGGACAATCAAACTTCGGCAATAGTCCCATACTAATTAATTTCTTTATCGACTTATAGTTAACGTGTCCTAATCTAGCATGCCAAATATTAGGAGACTCAAGCACATAAGTAGAAGCGACTTTATTCATATCATCTTTGGTTACAACGATCATTACATTCAACTTGAACAAACCATCACTCGGATAACCCTTTCCTACATACATCTCATTTTTGGAGAGTATAAACTTATCGGATACAAAAACCAACTTGAAGTTATTCTTACTAAGGAGAGATCTAGACACTAAATTCTTGCGAACATCCGGCACATGCAGAACATTATTTAGTGTCACAATCTTTCCAGATGTCATCTTCAGAGTAATCTTTCCGACACCTTCAATCTTAGAGATTGATGAATTACTCATATAGAGTTTTTCATCACCCCCCACGGTTGTGTAGGACGAGAACATCGATCCGTTCGCACAAATATGACGAGTTGCTCCAGTATCAATCCATCACTCCTTGGGGTTTCCCACCATATTACACTCGGATATCACATCGGTCAGATTGATATTGTCAACACCATTGGAAATCTCTTCCACCACATTTGCTCGAGTTTTCTGTCTTTTCTTGGCTTTGCAATCTTTGGCTCGATGTCTAGATTTTCCACGGTTAAAGCATTTGCCAACAAATTTTTTCAGACCTTGGGTGAATCCCTCTCCAGACTTGCTAGGCATTTTCCTCTTCTTGTTGGGATTCGATCTTTCTTCAACAACATTGGCCCTTGAGACCTCCAGATTTTTTCCAACTTTCTTCTCGGAAGATCTATTATCTTCCTCTATCCTCAACCGAACAATCAAGTCTTCAAGTGACAACTCCTTTCTCTTATGTTTGAGATAATTTTTGAAATCTCTCCGGGACGGTGGCAGTTTTTCAATGAAGGCAGCCACTTGAAATGACTCACTTAGAGTCATTCCTTCAGCATGAATATCATGCATAATCACTCGAAGCTCTTGAACCCGACTTAAGACGGTCTTTGAATCAACCATCTTGAAGTCCAGAAATTTCCCGACAATGAATTTCTTCAGTCCGGCATCTTCGGTTTTATATTTCTTGTCCAGACTATCCCATAACTCCTTAGCCATTTTTAATGGACTATAGAAGTTATAGAGAGTATTATCCGGACCGTTGAGGACATAATTGCGACATAGGAAATCGGAATGCTTCCATGCGTCTACTGCAGCAAATCTTTCCTTATCTACCTCTCCTTCATCCAACTTAGGAGCATCCTCATTGAGGAGCCTTGCCAAGTTCAATGTCGTAAGATAAAACAACATTTTTTGTTGCCATCTCTTGAAATCTATACCATTGAACTTTTCTGGCTTTTCTCCGTGATTCGGAATAGGGTTGAGTGGAGTCGAAGTCGAAGCCATTTCTATTATACGGTGACCACAACAAATCACGGAATGATAAGCACAAACGAGTACTAACAAAATAAACAAGCAACGGTCTCGGCACAAACAGAAAAATAATACCGTGATTATGTTAGTTGCTCGGCAAGAGATGAACTAAGTGACAATGGACTATTAAATATGTTAAGTGCACGAGAACAGAGATATACCGGAACGAAGATCAATCTAATCGGGAATTATACGTCGAAGACGGAATGAGAAACAAATAGATTGATATTGAACGATGCAATAGAATTTTCGATAAAACATATGTGCACTAATTTCGATTCGGAACTTCCATGATATAGTAATGGAGGACAGAATATTTTCAACAAAAAATATCATACAACAGGCTTGCACACGACACAATAACGGTTGAACGGAATACTTTCACTAAAAATATTATACGAACTAAGCACAATGATCATGAATGAACGAAAACAGAATTTGTCTTAAGATTGTTGTCGGCCATGTTCGTATATATATATATATATATATCGAAAGTACAATACAAAATGAACATACAAAATCGAAATTACTAACTTGATTCAAAAGCAAACGCAGCAATCAGAATATTGATCCGAGCCCAACGAATTCGCTGTGTCCTTAAGACAAATTTGTCCCCTCAATTTGGTACCCGAGGACGTCGGACAATTGTCTCCCAGGATAGAACGGATCGCGTTCCTTTGAATCGGCACTCATTCAAAGAGCTTCGGCGAACTTAACTTTGTGGAACAGGATCGCACATAATGAAAAATGAGGGTGCAGATTTCGGGAAAATGAAGTTACTAAAAAATGAAACTGCTTCGAAGACTATTTGTATTGAAAGTTTGAGAAAAAACGAAGAGGCACGAAGCTTGGGTCCAAATGATGGTTAACATAACCGAATATAACTTCTTTTTGAACAGACATAACTCTTCAAAAGAATTTCTGAACGAACGCATCTGTTCGTTTAAGGACGAATGTCCAACGGTTGTGTTAAGTGTCTATTCGGTAAAATAAACAAATGGGCAAATAAAAAAAAATTAAATGGAATAAGAGAACCCAGGCCCAGGCCCGAACCGAGCCGGCCGGACGGCGGCGTGCGCGGGCTGAAATCTATTTGCGTAGGTCCTCCCTCCTCCATAAAAGTGGGGTGCCCCTTGGGGCCCAAACCCATTTGTGAGGTTCCACTTAATAAACCCATCTCCCATCTACCTTTCATCCTATGTGGGACTCCCACATTTCCTTCTCATTCACTCTAGAGGGATAAATCCCCTAACAGTTCATACCACCGGTCTCCATCGGAGCAGCAACGTCGAGATACAGAATGTGTTCAGCAGAATCTTCTGTCTTTAAAGCTTAACAATTCATGTAAATGCTCAGGTCTGTTGCTCAGCCTCCTTTTCATTTCCCATGAAAGCTCACGACCATGTCAGTAGTCAGTTCCTGACGAAGTAGATGGCACGTTTGTGGCCCTGACTCACACTGGCCGCTATTTTGTATTACCAAGTCATTCTCTGTTCCAAGTCATCGAGAGTTACCGGATTCAGTCACGCGATGGTCCTCGAATAGGCCGCGTCCTTTTCAGGTAAGCGGTTCACGACAGGCTAATGCGCCCGGCAGTCGCAATCCCGTGCGAAAGCGAGGGGTTGGCTGGGGGCATGAAACAGCTAAGCCGAACTAGTTGGGGGGCAGAAACTTCCCTTCAAAGCAAACCCATATAGTGCAGCACATAAAGAAACAAAAAGGCGGTAACAAGTTGGACCCAGAATGATTTGTTAGCACACAGCGATCATGAATGAACCACACTCCAAAAAAAGCGTAATATGTGTACCTTACATTCCAAAGTGTCTCACGCTCAAAGGGAAAACAAGAAACAAAGGCCGGACAAAATCTGAAAAGAGAGGATTCCTTCGTTCTGGAATATTGTGGAGGAAGTCATTTGCGACAGAGAAAGAAACGGAAATAAAGCTGGTCTGGTAACGTTGAGCTGGACTTTGAGCGATTTTGGATTTTGATGGAGTTGAATGGAGATCTGCAGGGGCTCATTGAGAGAGCTTGGGCACTGAAAGAGACCATTGATGGTGACATCAACAGCAGTTTCAGGTATTGTAATTTCTGCTTGCGACATGGTCATAACTGCGACATCGCGGGGACAGCGTATAAGGAGACAGAGAGGCTCACTGCCATGAGAGATTCATTGAAGGATGTGGAGTCCATGCTCATATACTTACAGGTGTGGTTGGGTTCGGTTGGGTTCTACTCTTTTTCTTCCAGCTTTAATCCAATTGAAAGATCTATGACACTCTTCGTTCAAGCAAATTAGTCTTTTTTGCGTTCATGTTCATG
Organism: Rhodamnia argentea; assembly: GCF_020921035.1. Taxonomy (NCBI): domain Eukaryota; kingdom Viridiplantae; phylum Streptophyta; class Magnoliopsida; order Myrtales; family Myrtaceae; genus Rhodamnia; species Rhodamnia argentea. Next base: position 6,416,747 of record NC_063158.1, read on the forward strand.
TAGCTGTGGTAACTTGCCATCCAATCATGTTGAAGATCTGTGTAAACTGGCTATTGGTGTGGCGTGATTAAGCTGCATACGTTCGTCCTTATTCAATTTGCCTGTGATCATACGACAGCAGAAGAGTTTTTGGTAGGCCATTCAAGATTTGTTATCGTGGGCGAGAGGCAGTTTCTGTTGGAAGAGGACGTGGAACTGAAGCTGGAGTAACCCATAGTCCCAAAATTTATTCCAAGGAAGAGTTTCGCTTTCTGATTGATCAATCTAATCCTTCTCTTTTTCGAATTTCTGCGTTACCTACACAACCATGTATAGCTTGAGAAAGTTCTCAACAGAGAGCAACTTCATTGCAGAGGCTCCGGAGCTGGCAGCACTTGGACAGACGCACCGCGCTTGCCCGGTTGGAAGATAGCAGATCCGTCCTCATTGAAAATGTGAGCCAATATCAAGGAAGGCCTCTCGACGTGGTGTGAGAATTAAATGCATGTTTCGGCGATGGGAAAATGGTGTCCCACAAGATAAAATCAAGAGATCAAATGGCGAAGAGAAACAACGATCCAGCTGATATTAAGCGTCGGAAAAGGCCGGGACTAGGCTTCCTGGTCTGCTGCTGTAAGATACTGCTCAGTCCATGGAAGTGGCACGAGGCCGTCAGGATCACCGTGAAACTAGTGGTCGTCTCCGCTAGCATTTCGTCGATGATGTCTTTCATAAGTTACAAGCAGCAGAAATGGAGTTGCAGGAAGGGATTTGTGTCACTGATGGACCCAACAGAAGTGAGGGGAAATGGCAGTTTGGTAGGCATTTCAAAGAGGCCTCTACATGTTTTAAGTGGCCGGGGATAACTGCATGGCTACTAATTCATTAATTCATTGAATTGCATCAAGGTCATATTTTTTATTTTTGTAATGGCAAAAAGCTTTTCTACAGTTTTCAAGGATGCATGGTGTGATCTGATAATGATGCTCTGTTGTCTGACATATTGGAATGAGAAGATTAACACATTCTGAGCATGTTTTTTCCACTCCTAATTTGGCTAAAACATCCATAGAAAAGTGTTACGACCATTTCACCGACTATGGGTCCCTGTTTCAGCATATTATGCGTTCCATTTTCGTCCATTTTTTGGGTTTCTTTTTTTTGCGAGTCTCACTTTCCTTTGGGCCTGTTTGGTTCAGCATTGCAAATGAGCATTGGGGCTCTAAAGTCCCTTAGCCAAATGCAAATGGTGTTTGGTTCATTTTTTGACTCACTTTGGGAAGATGCAATTGCATCTTAAATGCTCTCCAAAGTCCCTTAGCCCAAAGTACCTCTGGAGGTACTTTGGGCTAAGGACTTTGGCGAAATGCAACTAATTTTTTATTATTTTAATTTTTTCACCTTTGCTTGCCGCCACCGCCGCCGCCGGTTGCCGGTCGCCGCCGCCGGTCGCCGGTCGCCGCCGCCGGTCGCCGGTCGCCGCCGCCCGGTCGCCGGTCGCCGCCGCCGGTCGCCGGTCGCCGCCGCCCGGTCGCCGGTCGCCGCCCCGCCGTCGCCGGTCGCCGCCGCCGGTCGTCGGTCGCCGCCGCCGGTCGCCGGTCGCCGGTCGCCGGTCGCCGGTCGCCGGTCGCCGGTCGCCGGTCGCCGCCGCCGGTCGCCGGTCGCCGCCGCCGGTCGCCGCCGCCGGTCGCCGGTCGCCGCCGCCGGTCGCCGGTCGCCGCCGCCGGATCGCCGCCGCCGGTCGCCGGTCGCCGCCGCTGGTCGCCGGTCGCCGCCGCCCGCCGATCGCCGGTCGCCGCCGCCGGTCGCCATGGCCGGTCGCCGCCGCCGCCGCTGGTCGCCGCCGCCGCCATCGCCATGATCGGTCGCCATTGGCTGGGTCGCCGCCGTGGCCGCTTTTTTTCAAAAAGGAAAAATATTTTACAAAGTTCATTTTTCACCAAACAACATTTTCGTCAAAGTTGCTTTTTAAATGTGTTTTTAAAATATACTTTACCAAACACTACTTGCATTTTGAAAAAGGCCTTTAGCCCAAAGGTATTTGCATTTTCTCAAAGTCCCTTGGCCAAATGCTGAACCAAACAGGGCCTTTGTCTCCATCCTTCTCTCTTTCTCTCTCTTGCACGTAATTATCTTTATCTCTCTTGCGGCTCCCACTCTTAACATTTTTTTGGTAAAACGTGACATTCTCTCCGATAGAGTTGAGGAGGATGCAAAGCGCGAGAATTGCCATCATGAGGCCGCCTCCGAGCGGCGGTTTCACGGCGAGGTAGTTATTGTCACACCTCAGATTTGCCTCCGAGACGGAGGATCTATCCGTCAAACATAAGCCATGAAACTCGATCTACCTTGACTCCTCAAATTTTTTCCTTCGAACCAGCAGAGTTTTGCGATTTAAACATGAGCCCAATAAAACAATACAAGCCCATACAAGCCATCCAAATGCTCTAATGGATGTTACCACTATGTTGTGCATAGGCTCGTAATCAGGCCTGTCCATATAGATTGGACAGCTTTCCGTGGTTGGGTCTCGCCCCAATCCAGCCCACGGTCAGAGGCAAAAGTCAAGTTGCTCTGTTTCTCTCTGCAACTTTTTCCCATTCAGACGAACTGGGGTCATTGGACGACGATGATGGGTCTTTCTCTGCCACCGAGTCCGAGTCAGCCACGCCATCTCCCTCAGTTGCGCGCCACGTATCAGTCTCCCCTCGTTGCCACGCAACCTCCTCACTCTCCGAAAGGCCTAGAAGGATTTGTCTTTCACCAGAAAATTTAGTGGAAAAGATGGCCAGCTTCCGAAACCAAACCAACCCCTCTGAAAAGCTCCCTGCTGACAGAATAGCTGACGCTGAGCTGGGTAGCTAGAAAGAAGCCATCTCCCGAGGCACATGACCCACAACTCACCACGCAATTCTCCTCAGCACCAATCCCGATTCATATTCACTTTCGTATTACGAATTCTTTGGCGCTCTCTGCTTCGCGCTACTGATCAGAATCTCCTCTTCTTCTTGCGCTTGCAAGACCATTAATTGATACCTTAACAAGTCCTTGGAACTTCTTTGCCCAAGTTGAATTTCGCAATCCATTCATTACTCAAGCCGTTATTTATCCAGAATTGTAACTTCTCCTCTTCCATTGAGTTGCCTTGGGAAGACAAAGTCGGCCTAACCCTTTCCTTTTCAATAAAAATCGAGACTTTACGGACGATATCCTCTTCCTGACAACAAATTCTCGCCTGTTTCATTGGAAGTGAGGGTTAGAATGAATTGAGAGAGAGAGAGAGAGAGAGAAGAGGTTATAATTCTGAGGTGGGTATTTTGGTCGGATCAAGACCAGGCGTGCCTGCGACGTCTTCTTGGTTAGGCGCTGCGACAACAAGAGTTGATTTTGACGGTAAAGTACCCTCTGTTTCGAAGAAGATGGTCGGCGAAGGCAAAGAAAACTTGTCAGAGAAGAAATTCGTTTCGGACGTCGAGTTGGGTATTGGAGAGAGGGCTTTCTCTGCGGCTGGTGCTGCCATCATCTCCGCAATCATTGTCAACCCTCTCGATGTCGCCAAGGTATCTTGTTTCACTCGAAAACCATTCCGCAAGCTTTAATCAATTTCGGGGTGTGTTCTAATTTGATTACTACCATTCTTTTCCTGTGAGCTGAGCCCTGATTTACCCTTTTGTTCTCATTTCGAGATTTTCACTGCTGTTTTAGCTGACTGATCGTATCTTGTTTAGATACCAATTGTAAATCTTGTCAAATTGTTGCCTTTCTTGTTCACATTGTTTTCCATGGTTATTCCTTTGTTCACCACTACCAGGCCATTATCAGGCCATTCAAACTACTGCTATATATTTGTTTGTAATGGACTATTTCATAGGGAAGAATTGGGCTGTACTGATGATATTGTCATGTCTTAAACTCATATGTTTAAAGATGCGGGACTCCGTTTCTGTGGATACTCGATGTTCAACTTATGGATTGTGTAAAATTGCAGACAAGGTTGCAAGCTCAGGCTGCTGGAGTCCCTTTTAAGGGGCTGTGTCACATGTCCTCATTCGATTTGAATGTGGTATGTGTTTGTCTATCATATTTTTCCTGTATCCTCATCGGATAATTTCATTAGCAAATCCAATTTCTCCCAGGTGTGAGGGTGTATTAATCATGTATGTATATTGCATTGCTATTTAGATGCTTCCAGACTTAAGAAGTTACACATCATGCACACGTTCCGTATTTGACAATGAACCAGTGTGCCCTCCCGAATGTGGCCGGTATAAAGGGACTCTGGATGTCTTCTACAAAATCATACGCCAGGTTAGTTTGCTTTATGGTTTTGGAGCATATATTAGAAGCAGTATATGTCGCACAAGAACTAACGCGAAAAACACGTACTTAGGATGCTTCACTGTTTGATTCTGACTAAGGATTTTGTATAGATCTTTGGATGATAGTACTACTTGTTTATGCCTCACATAATTTTCTCGATTTTCTGCCAAGACAATTGAAAGCATGTATTGAGTGAAGTGTTTTGCTACAGAGCTTGAACATCCAAAATGGTGCCAAATTTTGTAGCTTCATAATGCATCTGAGCAATCAGCTTTCTGGGTACTGCCAAGTTTCAGAGTTCCCGCTTTTAGTTTCTCAGCTATGAATTTTGGATTGCATGTAGCTTCTAAAATAGCTAATTATAATTGCTCCAAGAATTTGTTGCTATAAACCCACCACTTTTGGACCACTCAAGTCACCACAACTGTATGCGTAGTTTGTAGATAATAGATCATCTGGAATTCTTATCAATAAAATGGTGCTTGAGGAGATTTAGTGTTGGAAACTGAACTGGGGCATTTGTGACTTCAGCCTCATTCTTTTTACGATCCAGCAGAAAAGATCAAGGCTCTGCCTATCTATAACGAAAACTGAGCTGGCAATTTTGTTGCATTCCAGTGTCATCTCACCAGTAAAATTTATTTGTGAACAATTGCCATAATGGCAATAACCAAACAATAAATGTACGCTACATGAGAAATTAATTTCTTGGGCTACAGGAGGGATTTTCAAGGCTGTGGAGAGGCACAACTGCAAGCTTGGCTTTGGCAGTGCCAACGGTAAGACTCCTATATGTCAAGAATCGTGCGAAACCTTTCTTGAGAAATACATGCTGATGGAAAATCCTTGTTGTTAATCAGGTGGGAATCTATTTGCCGTGCTATGATATCTTACGCAATGTGATGGAAGATTATACAACAGAACACATGCCAAGCTTGACACCATACATTCCATTGCTTGCAGGCTCAGCTGCTAGATCATTAGCCTGTATTTCTTGTTATCCTGTGGAAATGGCAAGAACGCGGATGCAGGTTCAGTTTTTACCTTGTCTCAACAGCTTTTTCAAGAGTCAATGCTGTTGTTTCATTGAATTCTTCTTTGGCTGGAGAGTAACTATCCATTATTGAGGACGTCCTTTCAATGTTCTTAGTCTGTTTTCTTAAACAAATTTTCTTCTAAGCTAGTGAAGGTAAAGAAGTAGGGAGGACTGGTATCTTCTTCCCTTCATGTGTGTTCCTAAGTCAAGCTGTTTCACTGGCAACCAGACGGAACTGAAGTTTTAACAGCTATAAACACTTTTGTTGACTGATAGGCATTCAAAGAAATGAAAAATGGTCCAAAACCTCCAGGAGTTTGGAAGACATTGCTTGAGGTCATTAACCCTGTCCGAAGCACAAACAGCCTTCAAAATTGTGAGTGTGGTTTTGACTTTTGTAACTCTCTCCCCCCTTGGAAAACAATTGCTGGTGAAAATTCATTATTCTGCCATCATTTTACTTACATAAGCATATTGATATGATTAATATCATGGTACAGTGCAAACCTTCCGCATTCTGTGGACTGGTCTTGGAGCACAACTCGCACGTGATGTTCCTTTTTCTGCAATCTGCTGGTCAACTCTCGAGACGGCAAGTTTTGGCCTCCCGTTTTTACTCTCAATAAAAAAATTGATATTTGCTTGGATAGTTTTGCATCCTATCCGTAGATCAATGCCCTTGCCTTTCTGTACAGATCAGGCAGAAAATCTTTGAAATGGTTGGAGAGGAACCCAGTGCAGGCATTGTCCTTGGGACAAATTTTTCTGCTGGTTTTGTGGCCGGAACAATTGCAGCTGCTGCAACTTGTCCATTGGATGTGGCAAAGACAAGGCGGCAGATTGAGGTAGTTTTGATGTTGAGCTTCAAATGTACATACCAAATCATAAGCATGCTTGTCCATGTTCCATCTTAAGGTGTTTTGATCGGGAGATATCCATTTGAGGGATTGACAGATCGGCATTCATTTAGTAGATAGGTTTTGAATTAGGTTGTTACTAGAAGCCTTGTTGAGCTGGGAATGATTGTTCGTTGTCGCTAACTTTTTGCGTCCTTACAGAAGGATCCGACAAGGGCATTAAACGTGACAACAAGACAAACTTTAGCTGAAATATGGAGGTATGTTTTTGTGCTACTACACGGCAAGCATATATGTAATTTTGATGTGATGTATGTCTATATAAGCTCTTAAGGGTGATAGTTTTTCCTTCTGAGCCCGCCTGAGATATAGATCATATTAAAAGTTGTAGGTAGGTGTCGCTAAGTTACAAATTCGGATTCTGTTGCATGGAACTCTCTCGAAATCAAATTAATGTGTGCTGTGATGGTTCTATTTGTCTGCGGGGACATTAATGGTCTCGGCTTTTTTGGCTCGGAACAGGGATGGTGGGATGAAAGGATTGTTTGCTGGAGTAGTCCCTCGAGTTGGCCGCGCCGGTCCATCGGTTGGAATAGTCGTGTCATTCTATGAAGTCGTCAAGTATTGTTTACATCACAGACACACTAAAGATGGTGGAAGAGGATAAGGTACCTACTGTACGTCCTTTTGTCGTTCATGCCAGGACTAGCCATGTTCAACCTCAGCCATCGATCTAGGATTGACACTGCATGCAGCGATGGGAAGAGGACTTAAGAGAATGATACAAAAGCGGATCCACCACCGACGAGCGTGCAAAATTGGTCATTTTGCTTCGTCGGCTGGTGGATATACATACACCTGATGCATCTAATAATTCCTTTTGGTCATTAATGTCGAAATGAGCTCAGTGCTTCATGGCATATGGCAAATTGTAATACGAGGAATTGAAGTCCCTTTTTGTTTCTTCTTCTTTTTTGGATCATCCAAAATTACAAGGTTTACTTAAATTGGATCTTCTAGCTTTTAGCTTCAATTCTTTTAAAGAGAAGCCCCCCAAAGCAAAGGCTTGGATCACATCGTATATTATCGGATTGTGATTCAATTCGACATAGATACTAAGATATACTTATCATTTGGCTAATTTTGGCTGAGATAGACATTGGCCGTTCTACGTGGCATTGGTCATGTTGATGAATATTCATCCCTGTGAGAAGGAAGGGAGGTGGTGATTAGAATAACCTCATTATGGTTTTGGACTATCGGAAGATCCATTGTTCCAAAGAGAGGAAGACGGGTTATACACATTTCATTTGACAGTCAAATGCGAATAGTGGAAATGCCTAGGCTTTATTCTTTTGAAGGTGGAGGAAAAGATAAAACTAAAAAAAAGAGAATTATTTTTTATTAATAAAATTATAGTTCGAAACTCATAGAATTAATCTCTCGAGCTTTTGGTTAACCTGAGGAAATAAAAAATGGGACCGCACAAGATATGAGGTAGGAAACTCTCCCCTACGGTTCTAAAGGAAGGAATTGTCTATTCCGACTGGGGAGAACATGCCATTTGACAAGGAGAGGTGACAAAACCGTATATTTTTCATTACAAAATCAATAAGTCAGAAAATGATGGACTGTTTCATGAAAGAATTTTTGGTCCTATAGAAAGTGGAATTTGTGCTTGCGAAAATTATCGAGTAATCGGAGATGAAAAAGAGGACGCGAAATTTGTGAACAATGCGGAGTCAAACTAAATAGTTTTTTGGATTATTTATTTATTTTCTTTTCCCCTCTTTCCCTATGCCAGCCGTCAGTAGCCAATTAAAGTTGTGAGCATGCACCAACTTTAATTGGCCATATTAAATGTTGGGTAGTGAGCATGCACCAAAATGGGCCCTTTTCTATTTTCGCTTCCCTCTAATGAAAATATTAAAATGAATCTCGATAGATAAATTATAAATAACAAGATACCGAATGCCCCAAAATTGATCATTCTTCATATTTGCTTAATTAATAATATAATAATTTTATCTGAAGAACATTAATATTCTTTAGGTATATTGAAATTGACTTTATAAACATATAATCTCATCATACACAACGAATTAATATGAACTTTTCGTACAAGCAATTGAAGTCATTTCCACGGTTACTATGATATACACATTCCAATTCATTCCATTGGGGCACCATAAAAAAAATCAGTTCAACACTCCAAAAATTTCCCTTTTAGAGAAACTCTCCACCTGTCTCTAGTAGAAAAGACACACTCTATTTCTTCACTTGTCAAATGTGGAGCTTTCACATGAATGGAGCATCCAAAACGCGCTGCGTTTCATGCTTTCTTCTGGAAACTCCTCAACGAAAACGAATAAGAGGAAAAAACTGAAAACGCGCATGTTACCTATAACCTCGTGACATGTGTCTAAATGCATTGCATTGATTAGATGCACATAGATAGCCACATGGAAAAATCCTATAAGCTATGTACTCTCACTATAAATATCTCTCATTCATGTGAGGGAGAGAACTCACAACCGCAGAACTATAACATAAATCTCCCTACCATTCAAGCACCTTACATTACCTCCTATCATTCTAGCGCCTCACATTGCCTCCTCTCATTTCTTCTCTATTTGTCGTTGAAGGAAACGAAATCCTATTTCTAAATGAAAAACGTGCGAAAAACATGCCCAAAGGAATCATACTTAAATCACTGATCGTTAATGAATGCATCACACTTCGAATGTACCGTAATTACGACAGATAAAGTGCCGCCCTTGCAGTCTTGAGAGATCTCTTGCTTCAATCAAGCATTGGAGAGTTAAGAGCAAAATGTTGATATTTTTCTTGACAAAATGCAGTGAGATTGGAACTCACTGAATGTCTTGACCTCCAGCAGATCCTTCCCACGTCGCTTGCAGCAGTAGGGGTTTTCTGGAGTTCCTGAGGATGAAGAGGAGGAGGGAGGAGATTTCTTCCTGGATTGGCCTTTTGAATTCTTGATGGGTTGGCCTTTTGATTGTCGTCCCTTCCCCATGCTTGCTCAACAAAATCAAGAAGGTCAGTTGCTTGCTTGCTTCGTGAAAAGTGAAAGAAGAAGAAGAGAGAATGCGAGTGGACCTGAGGATGAAAGTTAGAAGCAACAAACTTATGTTGAACTGTGTTATGTACATAGGATAATCCTCACTTATTCAAGAAGGGGTTTCTTGAATTCGTAGCATTTTCATTTCCCAAAATCTTAAAAGAATTGTTATAAAAATTCATTTTCCTAAAGTAAGCTTTGGTGGGAAAACATTTTCCGTTGACTCGTTTTTCAAAAGGATTCAAATGCTGGAAAATGACCAAAATGTTTTTCCAAAATTTTTTTTCTAAAAAAAAATGGGGCCTAAATAAGAAAACTATTTAGCAATTCATTTTCCGGGACCTCGACACCTCGGCCCGAGTCCATTTGGCCCTTGACTAAGACCCCGATCATCGGCTCTGGTCCATCTACATGGGGCTTAGGACATCGGGCTCTGTGACATCGAGGTCAAGCCAGATTCTCGATGCCTATGCACGGGTCCATTGCGGTCGGGCCCATGCCTTGGCCCTCAACTTTCCAACCAAGGTCCCTTGGGCCCGTACCCTAGTCCATCAATGCCTTGCTGCGACCCCTGCGCCCAAGCTCGAGTCCAGCAACATTGTGTCTAGGATCTCGGCGCCATGCCCAGGACCTTGATTGCCCATGTTGGGTCCATTGATGCCGGACTCCGAACCCTAAAATTTTTCACTTGATTACATCTAAACATTGAGACATTATAATAAAAAACAACATAATTTTAAGATGTTTTACACTTTAGTCGGGGCAAAATGTCATACCTTAGAATTGTGCGCTTTGGGACTTTTGGACTTGAATACGATTAAAATGAAATAAACACTTGTATTATGTCATAAAATTAAAAATCCTTATTTTACAACATTATATCCTATTAATAAATATTATAAAAAATTCATGTTTGACTACTTGCGCTTGATTACTATATGAGGTTGGCAAGATTTCGACAAGCTAACCCAATTAATCATTCCAAATGAGATGATGAGCTATCAACACTCAAATGTAAAGTAATATGAAAATGGTGAATTTGTAAGAATAATGTGACCCACATGATATTATCATTGATGATTTAATAATTAATTAAATACTAAAATTCATTGATTATGAAAAGGTGCAATTAATGTGCTTTGATGGAAGACACCTTTTAAAGAGGCTCGTCTTAATAACGTTAAAAGAAGTTTGATTCTCTCTTCACCCTCTAATGAACATACGTAAGAAAGTAACGTACTTCTATCTCTCTCCATTAAAAACAATGTTAAAGATAATAGAGGATTAAGGGAGAGAAATCATAATCTTCTTCATCTCCGATTTCTGCAACAACGATCGTGATTAAGGCTTCACTATGGATAAAGGAAATTCATCCTTTTTAAAATCGTGAAAATCATGAAGATCAATGACTCCTCTAATGATGAATTTTCACATAAAGGATCACGTTAAATACTTATAGTTGGTATCGGAGTAATGGTTTAGGATCTCATAATTTTTTGATTATATATATTTATGTATATGTGCGTATGCAAAGGCTTAATGAATTTGCGTTGATGTTTTTTGATGAATTTTCGTGGTGTTTCAATGAATTAAAAATTTGGATCAATTCTGGTCTTGAAAAGAAAATGCCGATTTCATTCGTGTTCTGGCCACCCACCACCTGAAATTCATAGAGGAGGGTCGTAGCGTCAAGGGGGACAAAAGCCCTCAACCAATTTGGAATTATAGTGATCGTCGGAGGTTGATTGAGCTACGGAACTTTTGGCCATTAGGGTTTGTGTTCAAGGAGATTTTGCTCGATTCTGGTCAATTTCTTAGTCATTATCGCGATTCCTTGGACCTTTGTGGTCATGACACCCCGAAACCGATATTTTACTTTGGTCTAACATGCCCTGTTGGAGGAGACCCAACGGTGAATGTCACGGCAAAATCCGGCAAAAAGGCAGACTGTTTGCGAGAAGAAAGGGTTTTTCATATATGATGGCAAATTGTAGTACGAGGAATTGAAGTTCCTTTTTGTTTCTTCTTCTTCTTTGGATCATCCAAAATTACAAGGTTTGGGTAAATAGGATCATCTAGCTTTTAACTTCAATTCTTTTAAAGAGAAGCCCCCAAAGCAAAGGCCTGGATCACATCGTATATTTATCGGATTGTGATTCAATTAGACATAGATACACTCTCAAGTAGAGTATTACGATATACTTATCATTCGGCTAATTTTGGCTAAGATGGACATTAGCCGTCCTACGTGGCATAGGTCGTGTTGACGAATATTCATCCTTGTGAGAAGGAAGGGAAGTGGTGATTAGGATAACCCCATTATGATTTTGGATTATAAGAAGATCCCTTGTTTCAAAGAGAGGATGATGGGTTATTCACATTTCATTTGATATTCACAGGCAAATAGTGGAAATGCCTATGCCTTATTCTTCTAAATATGGGAAAAAGATAAAACTATATGAAAAGGATTATTTTTTATTAATAAAATTAAAGTTTGAAACTCATAGAATTAATCTCTTTAGCTTTTGGTTAACCTGAGAAGAAAAATGGGACACCACAAGATATGATGTAGGAAACTCTCAAGTACGGTTTTAAGGGAAGGAATTGACCCCCTTTTCCGACCGAGGAGAACATGCCATTCGACAAGGAGAGGTGACAAAACTCTACACTTTTCATTACAAAGCCAATAAATCGGAAAAGGATGGCCTGTTTTATGAAAGAATTTTCGATTCTATAAAAAGTGAAATTTGTGCTTGCAAAAATTATTGAGTAATTGGAGATGAAAAAGAGGACCCGAAATTAGTGAGCAATGCGAAGTCAAATTAAATAGTTTTTTGGATCATTTATTTATTTTTTTCCTTTTTCTTTTTTGCATTCCCCTCTTTCCCTCCGCCGACCATCTATGGCAGCCCATTGGCGAGGCTCGTCCTTGCCGGTCAAGCCCGAGGCATCCCTAACCCGAGGCCGGAGAGGGCAAAAGGAAAAAAAAAAGGACAAAGAAAAGGAAAAAAAAGAAATAGTTAAAAGAAGGAAAATAGAGAAAATAAATATAAAAATAAAAAATTCAATGAAATATTTAAATACTTTTAAAAATTATTAATGTCATTGCCGGTCGTGCCTAGGAAGGTTGGCGTCCATATCAGCTATTTTGGGCCAAAATTGGCCGAATGGACTCAATTAACAAAACGTAAAAAATTTTAGGATTCAATTGGCAAGAATAAAATGTTTAAGACTAAACGGGAAAAAGTTTAATGACTTTATGACTTTTTGAACAATTTTTCCCTTATTATTAGATGTGAAAAGAGTGAATACCCAGGCAGGTCTAACAAACAAGTGATGGGAAAGCAAACAAAAATTTGTTCTTCGATGTCAGTCGGCCGCAAGGCATCGAATCCTCTTGAAACAAGTCTTTCAAAGATGGATGAAGTCATGCGTGTGATGTAGTCGTGCCAACTCGAGAGAGCTAGATGTGAATGGCAAACTACTATTCTGACCTTAAGCTCCATTTATTTCGGGAAAATAAGTACTTAAAAAAAATATTTTTAAAGTGATCGGTTCTATCATTTACAAAAATAAATAAATAAACCGCCAGCGAAATATTGAGATATAAAATTATTGTCTGTAAAAAAATTATTGCTAATAATTTCAAATTACATAAGCCATCCTTTGTAAGAAATAGGGTTTTTTTTACATGAGTGTTATAGCGTATAGGCTTTCTTTGATTTTACTTTTTATATTTTTCCAACCTAAGTTTAGTAGAGACTAAATGAACGGAAAAAAAAATTTATTCATGTTAATTTGTGACACTAAAGACCTTTAAGAAAATTGCAAAACAGTTCCAATATGTGGCTTTCCCTCAATTGAATAAAATTGTTTCTTGTTTGACACTCGATAGGGCTAAAATGGCTAAAATTAATTCATGACGTGTTTTTCTTTTCCCTCGAAAGATCACAACATTCAATAAAGACTTTATAATAATTGGAGTAGGAGTACGACTTCAAACCGAGTGGGTGTGATGTGATGATGTGTTTTTGGTCCAATGTATAATATAGTTCTTGAACTTTTAATTTATTCAATTTTGTTCCTAATCTTTTGCCCATTATGCAATATCATCCTCAGACATTCAATTTGTTTAATGTGATCACTGAACTATTGTTAAATGTTCAATGACATAGGCACCGTCTGTCCTATGTGGCGCAGTTTGCCTTGATATGGAAAATTTTCGTAATTTTTTTTTAAATTTTCATATTTTTATAATGTTTATTTTATGTTATCTTCTTATTTATTTTCTTTATTTGCTCTTTTTTGTTATATATTTTTCTTCTTCCTCAGCCCTTGCTAACCCTTCAGGGAAGAAGGGAAGTGAAAAAATAAAACGGAAAGAAAGAAAAGAAAAGAACTTTAAAAACTTAAGAAAGTTTAAAAAAAAGCAAAAAATTATCGAATTGGTTGCCGTACAAATGGACGACTTTTTGGATATTTTTCCCTAATTTTGTACCACTAAAATAAATGTTGAATGGAAGTGTCTAAAAGCTTAAAAGTTCATATTCCCATTGGCCATTGCAAAAAACTATCATATGAGGATTTAAGACGACCATGCTTTGCCTACTTAAGAATTAGAGAAGAGGGCAGCATGCTGACATGTCGCTCCTCGTCCTTAATCGATACTAATGTAATGAAGATGGTCATCAAGTATTGACAAACCAATCCTAAACCGCGTTGGGAATACTGTCTTAGACCTCTATGCCCACATCTGGTTGATTCGTCCTAAGTAAATAGCCGAATCGCCACGAATCCACTACGAGCTAGGATGCGCATGATAATACTTTTAGAAGTAGATTTTTGCTTCAAAAATACTTCTGGAATAGAAATCTGTTTACTAATGTAACTTTTGAAACAAAAATCCGTTTGGTAAAAACTTTTACTTCTGAAGTTGTTTTTCCTTCAATTTGAGAAGTTAAAGAAAATATCTTCTTCAATTCAAGAAGTACTTCTTGTCTCACATTCTTTTTATTATGCCTTCACCCACTTTTCGATCACACCCACCTCCGTTGACTCCCGCCGTCGTTGACCGTTGTTGGCCACCGCCCATCTCCGACCTCCACCGGTCGTCGCCCACAACCACCACCAAACCTTCAACCATCACCGCCTACCCCCCCCCTTCTGCGGACCTCCGCCGCCCATCGCCACCACCCGCCGACTGCCCACGGTAGCCAACCACGCCCACCGCCAACCTCTATTGGCCGTCGCCCATTGCCGCCCACGATTGTCGCCAACCGCCAACCACCTTCGCCGACCTCCGCCTGTAGCTACCAACTGTCGATCTTCGCCGGCCGCGATCGCCGCCAACCTCCGCCTCCCGCCGTCAACCATTGACCACCATGCCGGCCATCGCCGTCGAGTCGCTGTCTCCAGTCGCCAGAGTAAAAAATAAGTAATAAATTTTTATTTTTAAAAAGTAAATAATTTTTTATTAATAAATTTTTTTTAAAGAAAATTAAAAGGTTAAAAAATGAAGTAGAAATTTTTTGCCGTCAATAATAATTTTCATAGAAGATTTTGTGTTAATAATGTTTTAGAAGTAGAAATTTGCAGCTGTTACCAAACAAATTTCTCCGATCAGAAATAAATTCTGAAGAAAAAGTAGAAAAATCAACTTTTACTTTTGAGAAGAGGTAGAAAAATCAACTTCTGGCTAGAAGTTGATTCCCGAAGTAGATGTTACCATGCGCGCCCTTAACCAACTACAAAGGCAGAGCCAATAGCCTTTTAAATTTCTAGGTACTACTAATTTACGCTAATGTGAATGTGATTATGATGGGAGATCGGTTGAACGTTCGATATTGGTTTAGTGTTAAGACAGGGGATTAGAAAAGGCCAGTGGGGGGTCGGGGCTGGAGATAGTGGGCAGCGGCGGCAAAAGCTACAAGCCTTGCTGCCTGGTTATCCATCCCGTTCTCTCTATTTTTTTAAAACATCAAATATAATTTAAACAAAAGTTGTATTAAATCGAATTTGAACCAAAGCGACGTCGTTTTAGCTATGTCATTACCATATAGGAAAGAGAAAATATTAAACAAAATGTTATTATTTTCCGTTAGTCCAGATGGAGAGAGTTAATAGAAGGACTCGGTTGTACCAATTTGACAAATTTTTATACTTGATTACACATCTTATAAGTTTTAGGGCTCAATTCCACTTTTATGATAGGTTTTAGGACATCTACTGGACATGTCCTTTTATTTTATTTTTTTTTGAATTTTTAGCTTTTTTTTTTGTTTTAAACTAATTAAGTCTAAAGTGATCGTTTTCCAAAATATTTGCAATGAAGCGATCCGAACAAAACAAGTGAGCGCCCTACACAACTTTTGACAGTGTTCTCCTCCCCATGGTTCCCCTACCAATAGTTGTCTACTTTACGTGAATATTTAAAATATGCCTTCTCAACATCCCAGTCGAGATAACAAACAAGTAAAGATGATTATCTTTAAAAAGGGTTTTCAGGGAGTGATCTTAAAGAAGTAATGGATAATCGGTGAAAAGGGGATTTCCAAGCCCAGGTCAAAGTCTGAGTCTTCTCAGGATAACTACATGAATTGGATGAGTTAGCTTGAAAGTCGAATTTTTATATAGTTTTTATGCGAAATGGAAAGGGCATTTATTTTATAAAAGCAATTCGAATATGATATTAAGAACAAGATTAGAAGTAAGTCGAGTTATTCATTTGCATCAAGCATGTTTGGCCAAGGTTGACTAGGATTATTAACTAGTTAACCGAATTTCAGGGTGAGATAATACATCAATTTCGGATTGGAAAATCAAATGCACATTCGAATCCAAGATTCTTTTATCAAGATTTGCTAAGAAATTGGGCGAGGAAGGTTGGCCAAGATAGATTCAAAATTGGACGAGATAAGGGAAATAGTTGGATTAATATTATCTTAGTCTCTTATCTCACCTGCACATCCCTCATTCGCAAGCCGAGATAGTGGTGGAGAGATCGAATAATGACACGTTTTCAGAGACCTCTATTCTCTATCAATAGAATACATGGGCAACCTTATGAAGTAAGAAGTGACCTCCTCCTCCTCCTCCTCCTCCTCCGGTGGTAGACGTCGAAAATCCAGACCAGCTCATCGCAGCAGTCCCGGCGCTGTTATCCTAACAGCCCTATTGCACCCTAATCTCCCTCGTCGAGGCCGACAAACCTGATGCCCGCTACCGTGACCGAAAGTGCCAAGCCACATTTGTCGTTCCTTGCAGGAGCAAAGCGAGTCTCCGTGTAACCCCCCAACCTACCAGTGTCCCCGTTGGCCCTCTTGCAAATCGACTTCCCGTCAAGCTTCGGTGGCCTTGCTTTGCGTTAACTCCTTTTGGTGTCTTGGGTAAGTCAAAGTTTCGTTTGACTTTTTAAACTAGCTTTCTAATGCATAGTTTTTAGAGGCATGTTGTTTAGCAGCAAAACCCTAGTTTGTCTGAATATGACCTGAATATCTTCTTATATTAGTCGAGGTATGTTAGGGCGCTGGACTTTTGGGTTTAAAGGTTGGGTTCTTAGTATCGCCTCATTGAATTTTTCTTGATTTATAGTGTAAGCATTTTTGTGCATGCTTATTTAGATAAATCGTGTATGCATAAAGTAATATCTTCAAATTATAGCCATAAATTTTGAGTAAGATGTATGTTTTGATGTCACATGAAATTTTATATGTCATGTTTAAAGTTTAGAGCACATTCGTAATGGCTTTCAAAGCTAGGGTAATGCATGCTAATTTTTTGAATGCACATAGATTTAGTATAGTCCATATTTCTCATCACTCAAAAACCGAATGAAAAATGTCATTAGAGTCACATAGGTTGCAAGTAGTTTTAGAGTTAATTAGTCTCACAGTATGCATAACATGCAATGGGCGGGCAATTTGACTTAATCTTTAGTAATGATGTCATATAGAGATTTTTTGTTATTAATTGCAGTACATGCATCATTCGCATTGCGTATAATTCATATAGCATGAGAAAAAAAGAACTAGTATTGTATCGATAAGTTATTACTCATATAATATTTCAATGGAAAATATGAAATATTCACTGTTTGTAGACTTTTGGGTCATTTGTCTTTTGTTATTTAACCAAGGAAAAGAGCAAAAAATTGAATGAAAGAGTCTCATATTGCATTAATTAGTGTAATTATCTTTATAAAGTCGAACTGCATATTGCCTGTCGTTTAGTGAGTCACACGTCATTCGGGAGTAATTTTAATTATTATCATGCATATAATATAGAACTTGTCATGCATGTCATATATTCTAGAATTAGATTTCGATCACTTTGAAGGTTAAAGTTGTTCATTTTGCTTCATCCTTGAAATTATAAGCATTGGAACCTGTTTATTACCATTAAAAAAAGTTTCAAGATTTGTCTGGATTTTAGGAATAAAAATGACAAATTTCAATTTCTATTTTGAGAGAGGCCGTTGTACCATCACAGACATATCTAGCTAGTCAGTGATATATGCCGAGT
This sequence comes from Rhodamnia argentea, assembly GCF_020921035.1. Lineage (NCBI taxonomy): Eukaryota > Viridiplantae > Streptophyta > Magnoliopsida > Myrtales > Myrtaceae > Rhodamnia > Rhodamnia argentea. The sequence goes on from NC_063158.1 coordinate 6,434,541, forward strand.
TTGTAACATATTCAAATGAAATATTTGAAAAAAGTTGCGCAAAAGCTAAACCTAAATTCGAGGATTTGCTGATTGTAGTTGAACTTAGTTGCTGAATTTTAACAAATATTTTTTCTTTTGCAGAAGAAAGGATGAAAATTGGGGGACAAAAGCAGAATTGCTATTTTCAACCACCAGCTAATGATTCTCACGGTTGTCCTTGGCTTCTCATTCTCCATGCAATAGAAGGTCATAGACAAACTTTCTGTGACATAATAGAGGACCGCCATTACACCAGGATAATTCCTGATATGCTCAATCAACGGACGCGTCCTACTTCTTTGGAATGGACGGTGCTGGAGGCTTGCGATTCCGAGGAATGTTGCCTTTGGAATCCATCCTCCATGGAAAAGGTTCAACTTCCGCGAGCTCGAGGAGTAGCTCCTGACCGCTGTTTCTTGTCGTGTTCGCCCTGCGACCCTCGCTGCACCGTTTTCCTCATCGATATATATGAAAGCACCGTATGGTTTTGCGGGCTCGGAGACGATGCCTTCAGGAAACAGAAGGTCGAACATGACGATGGAGGCCGCTTGGCCAGCGCCGCACTGTACAAAGGAGAGATGTACTTGTTGACGTGGAAATGTAATCTGGTTAAGCTTGACCTTGTGGGTCCGGAGCTTCGGTGGACGCAGTTTACGAGCCCGGACTTTTCCCATCTATTGCCGACATGGAGTCACGCATGTCGTCATTTTCTCGTCCCGACTGAGGACGAGCTACTACTGGTTCGCGCGACGTATACCGGCGGCAGAATACCTTGCTCAAACCTCTCTGGGTTTCTTGTTCTTCGGATGAACTTCGACAACCACAAGTGGGAGAAGTTGAGCAACATTGGCGCGCGGACCATTTTCATTTCCAATCGTAATTGCCTTTCGGAGGATTGCCGAGGCAAACTCAAAAGGAACTGCATCTACTATGCAATGTCGGGTGATAGACGACTTTATCTGTATGATCTAGAAGATGAGAGCATTTCTGTGTCGCTTCCTTGTCCCATAGCCGATCGGCGAACCGCTATAGAGTGGATTATGATGTGAAACTGCAGAGTATATGAAAGCTATTGATGTGGCTACATAATCATCGGCATTTCAATGCTTCAATCAAAGTTTCTAGTGTATCAAATTATGAGAAAGAGTTCAGTAAACGAATCATGAAGACTTGTGGAGTGCTCGACTATCTGGAGCAAATATCCGGAGCAAGCGAGCAAATTCAGAAAGAGCGGATTCTTCAGAGACACTCACGGTTCGTTCTTCAAAACTCACTTCTGCGAAAAATGTCGATTGCTTCGTCCAAAGAAACCTAAAAGATAGAGAAATAAAGAAACAAAAAATAAAGTAAAAAATAAACGGGGAAAATCCTAAATGAAGGTAGTACCGAATTTGACGGGGGCAGGTGAGAGTAGGAGCTGGCAATCATAATGTTGAGGAGACTTATGTTACAGTGCTTTTGCTGCAAATTTTCTGCTATAAATGAATGATTTATAGATAATAATTGTGCAAGATAAAATTTGATATCAAGCATTTTGTCGTGTAGCGATTCGATCTCCACATGACATTTAGATACAAATGGATAGGTCACAGTTTTTGCCGTATGGTGTGTTCGATCGGCGCATGTGTTTAGACAGTTTCCCGAGGGCACGAGTTGCAGTTAAGTGGGCCATGTGAACAAAATAAGGTTGAAAGAAGGCAGCTCCATGCGAATAAAATGAGATATAGCAAACTATTATCAGGAACATAGACATTTAATTGACATTGTGTCCGACAATACGGAGGGTCGCAAGTGTAAGAAAAAGAAGGGAATCCTTTGTCAGGGTGCGTGCAAAACTGCATCCATCAGCCACTTCATCGCCCGGTTGATCGATACGTGCACCGAGTTTATTTAAAGAAAAAATTTAGATAAAGGCCTGATGTGCCCAATTGGCCGCCCAGTGCTAACGATAAAATTTTAGATAAAATTTAAATTTTTTTAAAATATTAATTTTATTTTTTATTTCCTTTTTTTCGTTCTTTTTATTATTTTTTTCTTTTTCTTCCACCACCAGCTGGTCGTAATTGGGCTGCAGCAAATCCAAAGCATCTTTCAACCTCAAACTTCTTCAGCTAATTTCCAATAAAAAAACAATGCCAATTATGATATTATTAACAAGGTTATATAACTAAACAATGGATGAAACGATAATATGGACATTACTCTCAACAAATCACATATAAATTCTGAATGATTCTGGATCTAACTTAGCCATGTCTGATCATATAGAAATTTAGAATTCTTTTCCTGAAATAACAAAATCGATACCACTTTCCCCTAATGCACACGCACATCTGTGCTGGCATTGTTCCACCCAAAGAGATTCGTTCCTTTGCAAGATATATTAGTACATGTAAATGGACGAAACCCTAGAGGAGTCCACAAAACACCCAATTGAGTTAGAGAAGGGAAAGGAAAATGAAGAGCGGTGGTGTAAAATGCTTGTGGATGATCTCGCTTATAGTTTTGGCGCTGGGCCTAGTTTTCTTCCCTGCTGCTTAGGCGAGAGTGCTCGCCACAAGGGAACTCCGGAGTCTCGTGAAGGCAGAAGGAACATCTTTTCGTTTCCATGTGCTTCCCAAAGGATCAGTAATCCCTCCTTCTGGACCCAGTCGCCGGAATAGCTTCTCTCTAACTCCGCGGCCGCCGCCGGTCTTCATGGATTGAGATGCGGTATTGGGCCAACGTGCATGGCGGAAGCAACTGCGGTCGGACGATTAGCGTATGTGAATAAATGGTACAAGGGCGTCCTCCAATCTCAGTTGTTTCGTTTGTAATTCTGTTTCGCTCGGTTTGTGAGCAGCAAAACTTCTTGCCTCGTTATATCTCTGGATGAAGAGTTTGAAGTAGTTTGAAGTTTTTAAATCTCTTGACCTGCAAGTACAAATCAATGTCGGGTTTAGGGTTTCTAGGTGACGTCTTGAATTTACTCGGATTCGCTAAATGAAAACGTGAATCGGAAACTCTTTAAACGGCAAACTGCTATTGATTTCTTATGGTGTGGTTGATGGTTCATCTTTTCCTCTTAATGCTGTGGATTCCTGATTTTTATTACGCCCAATCGTCTATTGTTTTTATACTTTATTCAAATTCTTGTGATAACAAATTATAAAATCGATTATTTGTCTTTTTATTTAATTTTCGAAAGTATAATAGTCCTATGTCAGTTTACGTGAAAACAACTCCATTTGGCAATCGGCAATCAATTGCACGCTCTAGTATCAAGTTCTCATGATAACAAATTATAAAACCGATCAAGTTGGAAAGTATAATATGCCTATGTCATTTTACGTGGCCACAACTCTAATTTTGGCAATCAAGACTTAGTATCATCTCAAAGTGGAGTAAGGATGCTATTGAATCTCCTCCAAATTTCATAAATAGGTTGTATTTTGATTGGCAAGAGATCGTGGGTTCTTTCTTCATCCGCATTAGATGAGATCTAGAACTTTCAAATTATGCCATGTTACCAATAGTAATCATAATATGTTACCAACGGTCAAAGAAATTTTTGTGCTAATCTATGTCTGATTTTTTAGTTCATAAAAGAAGATCGGTTGTATTGTTTCTAACAATAGAAATTAGAAGGCCATGATAAACCTTTACGTTATATAACATAGAAGTGTGGTGAAGGGAAAATCGTCCAAGGTAGTTCCGATGAACTTTGAAGGGAGCACGAAGTGGGGTCTGGTTCGGCCCACCCACAACTCCCATCCTCTTCCTTTTACAATCACGCAGAACCTTCAGAAGAACCCTCTAGCGTAGGCTCGATCGAAATGCCACTTGAGGTTGACCGATAGAAAGAAGGGAGTGTTGTAATTTCCTTTGTTTGTTGACCGAATTCCATCTTTCTCAGTTACATGCCGATATTTGGCCCTGTTTCGGCTTTTCATTTAATTAGCCTAAACATTGAAGAGTAGGACCGAACGGCTTCCAATTGTAGCGCAGTTTATGACAAACACGTTTTTTTTTATTTCTAATCGAATTTAACTAAATTTAGGTTAAAGTGGTCGTTGGATGAAAATGTCCTTGACCGGCTAGAATATTTAGCAGGCCAATGGGATCAAGCTCTTATTTAAAATAGTTATGGCCACTTTCGGCATTTATTTGAGAAAATGAGGGGGTTTCAAGCTCTTTTTTAGAATTCTCCCTTCATTTACTAGTTTCCTTCGGTCATTGTTGTCTAAATAGCCTCGGTGCTTATTAGCATAGGACACTGTGGTTTGACAATCCAACTTTCCTGCTCTTTTATATTTTGGTTTTTTGAAATTCGTAACGAGAATGGTGAGTTCCATAATACTTCAATGGGGAAAACTACTGGCCGCCTTTGATTGAGGTCTTATCGCACTTGGTCTGTTTGTGCTAACAATTTGGTCCATTATTGAGTTGATTTAAGCTAATTTTTCTTTTTTGATTCATTAAGTATTTGCATTATCCAAAATTATAAAATAGAGGGATAATGACACAAATGATCTCTAAACTTTGGTCCAACGTATAATAAGGTCCTGGAAATTTTAACTTCTTCAATAGGGTGTTTGAATTTTAACTTAATGTGTAATGCGGTCCATAAACTTTTGGACATGATCAATGCAACTCCTAGACTATATGAAAATGTTCAATGTTATCGTTCCATCAATTCAAGTTCAAGGACAATATTGAATATTTTTATGTGGTCCACAGACTAAATTAAACTTATGCCAAAAGTTAATGGATGACATTGAACAAATTAAAAGTTTAAGAACGACATTGTACATTTGACTAAAGTTCAAGGACCATATTAAACAAATTAAAAGTCCATAGAGCACATTACACTTTAGATCAAAGTTTAGAGAACATTAGTTTTAAGGGATTGAGTATGTGATGGCTCCGTTAGTTTTTTTGAAGCTCTATTTTTTTTTTTTGGCCACTTTCTTTACCCTTGAAACTAGGCGATGAATTTTGCTATATATAAAAAATTGCAGTACGAAAATTTCACTCAAGAAAAAGAAAGAAAAATAAGCGGGTTTTCTCAAAATGCAAAGAAAGTAAACATAACTAATTTGTGAGCAAAGAAATTGTTTTACAATACCTTATAAAGGATGGAAATTCTGTAGGCATTTAAAGTAATACTTCATGCGAAAATTCATCATCACATGAGTCGTTGATGTTATGAGAAATGCCAAGAGATGCAGAAGTCAAAGCGCAAAATAGTGAAGAACGAAAGAAAAATAAAATGTACAAGACAAGATATATGTGAAAAACTCAATACGGGAAAAACCACAGGAAGAGAGAGAGTGGTCGCACGCATGAGTGGAAGATTATGAAGTTATTGATTTCTGACCTAGTTATGAAAACAATTGTCGTTTCAGCAATAATCTTTTATGACAGCTACTTCCTTATGATTACAGGCTTTATTTTCTTTACCTCTGTATCCTTCCAGATGAAAATGAAGGTAAAGGCCGCTATTAACATTAGGTTAATTTGTTTATTTAAAGAAAAATTCCAAATAAAGGCTTAAAGTGTCCTTATTTTTTTAAAATAACAAACTGAATTATACATTGTTTTATATTAGAGCATGAAGTGGCCATGTTATTCCAAAAAAAATAGCCTGGCCTCACCGGCTGGTCCATCCCTTAACTAATCCTAATGACATATGAAGATGATTTAAATAGAATGATATGCAATTCTATTTAAATGACACGCAAATTAACTAAATGATCCTAATCTAAATGGCATGCACAGTTGACATGATTTTAACCCAAGTTACATGCAAGTTGACTAAGTTAATCTAAACATGTAAATTGAATTAATTAACCTAGGCATGCAAACTATTTGGATGAATCTAGACACGATTTTAGATGACATACAAATGTAGTATGGCATATGATGACACGGCCTTTTAAATGACGTGCAAACTTGTGGAGTGACATGGCAATTATTGATGACCTGGCAAATGACACAGCAATTATGCATCCTAGACTATGTAATGTGTATATAAAATGAAATGCCTAATCTATATGTATAACATGCAATATTCTAAACTATATGCAATACATATGAAAGAGATATTTTTGGTAGTTTATATGAATTTTCAGATTTAATTATTGATGAAATTAAAATTATCATAAATGTCTATGAAATAATTTGAATTAAATCCTAAAATTATTCGGGAAATCTTTCATTCTAATTCTAAATGTTTTAAGATTGAATTATCTAGAGAATGCAATCCTAATCTACGTGAGGATATTTAAAATGTACCTAATCTATAAGATATGATTCCTAACAAACCAATCTTTCTAGAAGATCTCATCTAACCAGGAAAGTTGAATTTTCAAGACACCTTTCTAATTCTTTTCAAATTTGAAATTTGCTGATAGATATGCAATTAAAGATATGCATGAGATTTTGAAAATGTTTTCCCGTTCAAATTTGTTGACAAAACCAATTTGTGTCGTTATAGATTAGATTTCCTGATTCCCGTGCAATTGAGACAAATCTCATCTCGCGTTGTCCGTTGGCGAATACCCTAATGTCGTCCCACTTGGTCCAGTCTGGGCAATTTCTAATTCGCATTGATCCCTTATGTTCAGGAGAAAATTACTAAAAAAGCCCTAAAACTATTGCGATTGTGCCAATTTAATCCTAAAATTTTGGTCCTGCGGTGAAAGTTTTCAATATATTTTTTTTAAATTTAATTTAATTTTTATTTTTTCTTCTTCTTCCATCTCCAGCCGGTCACCAATTGGGCTGCAGCAAATCCAAAGCATTTTTCAACCTCAAATTTCTTCAGCTAATTTCCAATTCAAAACAATGCCAATTATGATATTATTAACAAGGTTATAAATCCAAAGCATTTTTCAAGCATTGTTTTATTTACCAAAAAAAAAAAAACAAGGTTATAAAACTAAACAATGGATGAAGTGATAATATCAGACATTACTCTCCTCAAATCACACATAAACTCTGAATGATTCTGGATCTAACTTAAACATATATGATCATATAGAAACTTAGAATTCTTTTCCTAAAATAACAAAATCGATACCATTTTTCCTCATGCACACGCACATCTGTGCTGGCATTATTCCACCCAAAGAGATTTGTTTCCTTTGCAAGATATATTAGTACATATAAATAAATGAAACCCTAGAGGAGTCCACAAAACACGCAGTCGTGTAAGAGAGGGGAAACGAAAATGAAGAGCGGTGGTGTAAAATGCTTGGGGATGATCTTGCTCATAGTTTTGGCGATGGGCCTAGTTTACTTCCCTGCTACTGAGGCGAGAGTGCTCGTCACAAGGAAACTCCGGAGTCTCGTGAAGGCTGAAGGAACATCTTTTCGTTTCCATGTGCTTCCCAAAGGATCAGTAGTCCCTCCTTCTGGACCCAGTCGCCGGAATAGCTCGTCTCTAACTCCGCGGCGGCCGCCGCCGGTGGTCTTCATGGATTGAGATGCTGTATCGGAGGCAACATGCATGCCGGAAGCAACTGCGATCGGACCATTAGCGTATACGAATAAATGGTTCAAGGGTCTCCTCCCATCTCAGTCGTTTCGTTTGTAATTCTGTTGCGCTCGGTTTGTGAGCAGCAAAACTTTTTATGCCGTTACATTTTTAGATGAAGAGTTTGAAGTATTTTGAAATTTTTAAATCTCTTGACCTGCAAGTACAAATTAACGTTGGGTTTAGGGTTTCTAGGTGACGTTTTAAATTTACTCCGATTCGCTAAATGAAAACGGAAATGGGAACCTCTTTAATCGGAAAACAGCTATTGATTTCTTCTGGTGGGGTTGATGGTTCATCTTTTCCTCTTAATGCTGTGGATTCCTGATTTTTTTTACTCCCAATCATCAATTTTTTTGTACTTTATTCAAGTTCTCGAGATAACAAATTATAAAATCTAGTATATGCCGTTTTATTTAATTTTGGAAAGTATGATAGGCCTATGTGTGGAAACAACTCTAATTTGGCAATCAGCAATCAATTGCACGCTTTAGTATCAAGTTCTCGTGGATCAAGTCTGAAAGTCTAATATGCCTATGTCAGTTTACATGGAAACAACTCTAATTTTGGTGATCAAGTTTTACTATCGTCTAAATATAGAGCAAATATGCTATTCAATCTCCTCCAAATTTTGTAAATAGGTTGTATTTTTGATTGGCAAGAGATCGTGGGTTCTTTCTTCATCCGCATTAGATGAAATCTCGAATTTTCGAATGATGCCATGTTACCAATAGTATTCATAATATGTTACCAACGGTCAAAGAAAATTTTGCACTAATTTATGTCTGATTTTTTTGTTTCTAGCAATAAAAAATGGGAGGCCATGATAAACCTTTACGTTATATTAACACTGAAGTGTGGTAGAGGGAAAATTGTCAAAAAGTACTCGACCATCTTGGGGTTGGCAAAGCCTTCTTATAGGCAGAGAAACTATTAAGCCTTCCGTCATGTGGTCGATGGTCGATTGGAAATGGGGAAAACATCAGAATTAGAGAAGATAAATGGATTTCCAAAGGAGTGATTGGCGGCCCTGCTAACAGAGATGAGCCTCAGAGAGTGACAAAACTGATTAATCGAGATAAATCAACTTGGACGATACCAACTTTAAATGAACTGTTTGATGAAGAACTGAAAAATGAAGTTCCGGCGATTCCATTAAATACACAAGAACGGGAAGACAAACTAGTCTGGACAAACACAAAGTCTGGGGTATACACAGTGAAAAGTGGATATGACAGATGCAGGGAGGAAAACGAAAAACAGTGCCGATCCTCGGCTTCATCCTCCTATCAGACCCCTCGAAGCCTCTGGACAACGATTTGGAGTGCCAATGCCCCTCCAAAAATCAAGCTTTTCTTATGGAAAATATGTCAGAATGCATTACCAACGAAGTCGAACTTAGTGAAGAGAAGTATTGTCGAAAAAGATGTTGAATCTTAGAGTCGTGAAGCACATCTCGATCCTCAAGATGATCGAAGACTTATCGAAGGTGAAAGGTTCTCTTCACACAAGAGAAGTGTTCAAGGGAGGAGATGGACTCTACAATTTTCTATATTCACCTTACTTTCACCTTATCGAAACGATTACGGGACTCGCCTTTATATAGGCTTAGAACCATGACACCCGACATACCCTAGGTACATGAAAAGACCCGACTAGATACATAGCAATAATTACACATCGGAATACTAAAAGACTCTCGAGACACACAACAAATGATGACCCTTAAAGAACTACAAAACAATAATGACACTAAACAAGCGCGTCGATAGACGTCCATCGGAAACCGAAAAATCTATCGAAGAGTCACGCTATTGAATTCTAGAGTAGGCGGTGATATCTTCAATACTCCCCCTCACCGACTACTTTCTCTAAGGACAGATCTCGCGACCATACCAAGCTGAGTTCTAAACTCATCGAACTTTGCTGCTCCAAGACCTTTGGTGAAGATATCAGCAACTTGATCACCTGTCTTGGTGTACTCCATTTTGATCTCGCCCTGCAAGACCTTCTCTCTGAGAAAATGATAGTGTACTTCCACATGCTTTGTTCTAGCATGAAAGACTGGATTTTCTGCCAAACTTATAGCTGATAGATTATCACAAAACAATGTTGTCGAATAATCTATCGATTGATGGAGATCCTTCAATAACCGCACTAGCCACGAACTCTCCCGAGCTGCCATTGCTGCTGCTCTGTATTCAGCTTACGTCGTCGACAGAGACACGATCGGCTGTCTTTTATCGCACCGGGATACTACCGATGATCCAAGATTAAACGAGTATCCAGTAGTCGAGCGCCTTGTGTATTGATCTCCAGCAAAGTCGGCATCGCAATAACCGACCAACTCACTCGATGAGACCTTCTTGTACAAAAGGCCAAAATCAAACGTCTTCTTTACATACATCGGGATACGCTTGGCTGCATCCAAGTGAGGCTTCTGTGGCTTCTCCATAAATCGACTTACTACTCCCACTGCAAAAGCAATATCGGGTCGAGTTATGGTAAGGTAAATTAGACTACCTACCGGTTGACTGTACATGGTCGAATCTTCTAACTCTCGACCTTCATCTGCACACGGCTTTGCATTCCCATCCAACGGAGTAGATATAGGCTTGCAATCGAGCATCCCGAACTTCTCTAAGAGATCTCGTGCATACTTTTGTTGACATAGGAATAATCCTTCCTTTGTCCGATCAATCTCGAGTCCCAAAAAGTGCTTCAGCTCTCCAAGCTCCTTCATCTGAAAACGGACCGAGAGATTGGCTCTAATTCGATATATCTCATCTTCATCATCTCCAGTAATGATGAGATCATCCACATAAACCAACACGGTTGCTATCTTTCCATCTTCTTCCTTCACGAACAAGCTCGAATCTGCTGGGGCTACGGAATAACCGCTTCTCAATAAGAATTCTGCGATCTTCCCATACCATGCTCTCGGAGCTTGCTTCAAGCCATACAATGCTTTCTTTAGCTTGCGGACATATTCTAGATGATTTTTACTCTTGAAACCATCCGGCTGCTCCATGTATATTTCTCGATCAAGCTCTCCATGAAGAAAGGCATTCTTCACATCCATCCGCCATAGATTCCACGACTTGCTTGCTGCGAGTGCCAACATAACTCGAACAGTAGTAACTTTGGCCATTGGGCTAAAGGTTTTTTCATAATCGACGCCATACTTTTGCGAAAAACCTCGAGCGACTAAACGTGCTTTACATCTCTCTATCGACCCATCTGGTCGAGTTTTCAATTTATAAACCCATTTGCAAGATATAGGATGTACCTCTTCGGGTTTCGGCACCAAGTCCCATGTCTCATTCTTCTTTAGTGTGAGGATCTCTTGCTCCATGGCCTTTCTCCACTCTGCATCCTTCAATGCTTCCTCATATGTTGACGGCTCCACTGCGCCAACATCTTCATCCAACACTGCATTGGCATACTTGGGGTTTGGCCTCCTCTGCCTCCGTGATCTTCGAAGTCGAGGCTCCTCTTCTTCGAGCTCCTCTATCCGACTTGGTCGAAATTCTTCCGTTACTATTCGATGCTCACCAGAAGAACTTGTCGAACCTTGTAAGCGTGCTTCGACATCCTTTTCGACATCTTTTTCGATAGGCTGATCCTCATTGAATTCTCTCAGCCTTTCTTGAAACTCTTCTTCGATATGCTGTAAATCTGGCAATTCGACGGCTTGAGATGACCACCATGACGACAATTCGTCGAACACCACATTCCTCGAAATATAGCACCTCCCTGTTGTAGGATCACAGCACTTCCACCCTTTTCGTTGATCATCATAACCCACGAAAATACATCGAACCGCCTTCTTGTCGAATTTGCTACGAAGGTGTTTTGGCACAAATGCATAACATACACATCCAAAAACTCTGAAATGACTTACCACCGGCTTGCGGTTCCATAACCTCTCGTATGGTGACATAGAACCAAGCCTTACTTGTGGTAATCTGTTAATCACATGAGCCGTTGTCTTCATACACTCAGCCCAAAATCTTGGTGGAACATTCTTCGCATGTAGCATGCTCCCGCATGTCTCTGCTAGATGCCGATTCTTCCTTTCGGCAACTCCATTTTGCTGTGGCGTATATGGACACGTAAACCGTCGACGTATGTTGCATTCTCACAAATACTTCGTGAATTCATTAGAAGTATATTCTCCCCCATTATTAGTACGAAGGCAAAGAATCTTCTTACCCACCTCACTTTCTACCTTCTCCTTAAACTCCTTAAATTTGATAAATGCCTCGGATTTATCTTTCATAAAATCAACCCAAACATACCTGGAGAAGTCATCGATAAATGTGATCATATACTTTGATCCACCAATAGACGATTGCTTCATTGGACCAAACACATCCGAGTGAATGAGCTCGAGAGGCGTACGAGCTTTGAACGATGATTCCTCGTAAGGAAGCTGATGTGCCTTTCCATACCGACATCCGGCACAAACCACATCTTCTTGAACTTCCAACTGGGAGAGGCCCTTCAGCATATTCTTCTGCATTATCACTTTTAACTTGTGATACCTTACATGCCCAAGCCGCGCATGCCACAAATCAGGTGTATCATTCCTTCGGGTTTTGTTTACGTATGCCGTTTGAGCAGACATCACGTAAACGGACTCCGGTCGACGTCCCTCCATGATTGGTCTACTAGTGGGCTTCACACTTCGGTATACCTTAACATCTCGTGGACCGAATATAACATAGTTACCCGAGTCCGTGAGCTGGGACACAGACAATAAATTTTTCTTCATCCCCGGCACGTGATACACATTTTTCAATTCAACCTGCTGTGAATTGAGTCGAGGAGTTATCACCGTTTCACCAATATGAGAAATTGGCAACCTCGAGCCATCTGCGGTAATAACTACACGTCCACCGGTATAATCAAGCGTATTCGACAGCTTGCCTTGATCTCCGGTCATGTGATTTGAACACCCTGAATCAACAATCCAATCAACATCATAATTAATCGACTTATCACTTACGGTGATTAAAGCCATCGAATGGTTCAACTCGGCAATGGACGAGGCAGCGAGCTCTTCTTGCACCTCCGTTGCGACGGACGCATGAAAATCCCATTCCACATTATCATCGAAATCACTCCTCTTTGATGAAGCTGCAACATTTCCTTCAACTCTCTTTGTTCGACAATCTACGGCGAAATGACCTTCTCTGCCACGGATGTAACATCGTCCACTACGTCTTTTGTCATTCCCATAACGATTCCGCCAAGCTCCCCACGATCGAAGGCTCGTCTCTCCGGGACGCTTTTTCCATTCTCCATGAGCTGGCTGCTTTTGTCTTTTGACATGACTTTTTCCCGGCTTGTTATCTCTATTGTCGGCACCGATTCTCCTCTGGCCCTTGAACCCTCTTTTATCACCGAAGAGGGCACTCTCATCTCCCTTCATCGAAACCTTAGACATTTGATTATCTAAAGTTTCTTGGTTGTGTTGCCCATCCACGAGTAGCCGTAACAATACCATTATACTCCGACTTTAACCCGTGAATAATAATCCTTCTCATTCTCGTTTCAGAGATGGCATTATTCGGATCTAGCTTCGAAATTTCGTCACAAATAGACTTAACTTTGGAGAAATACTGACTCACCGTCATATTTTGTTGTGACATCGACAGCAGCTCGTTCTCCAACCTTTGCAACTTGGCATCATTCGACCTCGCGAACAACGCCGCCAAGTTATCCCATGCCTCCTTGGGAGTCTGCGCACTCTTTATATGCTGTAACAAGTCATCTTCAACAGTCACAGCAAGAGCGTAAAGAGCCTTACCCGCTTTGATGTTCCATCTCCTCGGATCACCATCGTTTGTAGGTGCCGTGGTGTTGCCGCCGCCAATAATATCCCACAAATCTTGACCCCGCAAATAAAACCGCATGCGGGTACTCCAATTATTATAATTGGAATTGTTCAGCTTCTCAATACCATTCGTCGAACTTGATACGTACGCCATCCGATTGGACAAAAGTGCCCGGCTTAGTCCCAATCAATTGATCCACGATCCCGATCGTATTCCGTGAGAACTTCGACGTACTTCGGTCCTCGACCGCTTGCACACAAACAATGGTCGCTGACCACCGTCTTCACGAACCACGCTCCGGAAGACTTGATTCACGGTCCCCGGTAACCGCGCTCCGATACCAAATGTTGAATCTCGTAGTCGCGAAGCACATCTCGATTCTCAAGATGATCGAAGACTTATCGAAGGTGAAAGGTTCTCTTCACACAAGAGAAGTGTTCAAGGGAGGAGATGGACTCTACAATTTTCTATATTCACCTTACTTTCACCTTATCGAAACGATTACGGGACTCGCCTTTATATAGGCTTAGAACCATGACACCCGACATACCCTAGATACATGAAAAGACCCGACTAGATACATAGCAATAATTACACATTGGAATACTAAAAGACTCTCGAGACACACAACAAATGATGACCCTTAAAGAACTACAAAACAATAATGACACTAAACAAGCGCGTCGATAGACGTCCATCGGAAACCGAAAAATCTATCGAAGAGTCACGCTATTGAATTCTAGAGTAGGCGGTGATATCTTCAATAAAAGATACCTGTGAGCTTTGCCGTCAACAACCGGAGACTCTCAAGCATCCATTCTTGTTATGCCCTTGGATACGCCAGGTTTGGTCAAACCCCACCCGACAGCCGTGGGCTCGCCAGAATTGAAGAATGGCTGTTGAATTTCAAGAGTACCTCGGTGAGCTTTGAACTTTTAGCTGTGACTCGTTGGCATATATGGAAATCTAGAAACAATTTCACCTTTCGCCAACAAACCCCAAATCCACGGTATCTCACGAGTTCGGCATGGGCCATGCATCAGAATATCAGCACATGGGACAAATCGGAAAGTAAAAATGACTCGGTAGGAGGAGAATCACCTCGAATCTGACTCCGTCCGCAGCAAGGAGCTCTCAAGGTAAATATTGACGAATCTTTCAGAGAAGGCTCGACGGAAGGAGCGATTAGCTGTGTGTGTCGCGACTGTACCGGTGTTTTGGTGGACGGCTTCACGAAATCTGTGCGTGTAACCTCAGCAGCTCAAGTGGAAGCGAAGGTTCTAACTGAAACCCTAGATTTGAAAGTTTTTCCCTAGCCCATTGCAGTAGAAATGCGAACGAGGTTGCAGATTGCTTGGTTAAAGCTCATAGAGATAGATACCTGGCCTCCGACTGGGTGTCCGAACCCCCTGAAGCCTTATGGGCTCTTATTTGTTCCGATTCTAGCTTTTTGTACCCGCAATCGTTACTCGAGTAATGAGAAGAACTATATTTTGACCACAAAAAAAAAAAAAAATCGTGCACATTTTATTTTGACTAAAGAAAAATAGTACACATTTTATGGCAACCACGTTTTTATCAATAGTAGCACGGGACCACCTGCATTACATGTGGCTCAATGTTAGTGGATGTCTAGTAAAAGAATTACAATAATAATGGCAAAATTAATCCAAATTTTTTAGACTATATTTTATTTTCTCTCATTCTTATTTAAATAAATCGTGAAAAAAGTATTAAATTGAAACCATTAAAAGGTTTAGGATTACATTGGTACAAATACAATATGTTCAAAACTTTTCCGAGACTTTTCCTAAGAGATTACTGTCCACACAAAAATAAAATAAAATACTAACTCTTGGTTAATTTCGTTGAATAGCAACCACTATCGATGAGAGTAGAATTAGTCAAAGTAGAGATTGTTCATGAACAAAGCTATTGGCGAGTAAGACTCATCCATAGTGTAAGATGTCAATGAGAGCTTTCACTAGTCAACAATTTGAAGAAGATCAACCGACAAAGTCAACGACAGCAAATAATCAAGGCAAAAGTTTTTAGCTTTTGGCTAAATGTTGAGGTAGGGTCATAAATAAGTTGAAGACGAAAGTAATTGATCAACTCGAGCACATGATGCCAGATGATTAAGCCTACAATCTAGAAATTTGTAACTTCTCGTGAATAATCATTTCTACTCTAAAATCTCTGAATTAGGGGAACATAAAAGCCCCCGCTATAATCTTTGTAAACTCACTCACACAATCAATCCCAAACCATTTGTTCTTGCACATAATTTCCTCTTCAATTTTCCTGCAAATTAGTGACGAAAAAAAGAAAAAAACGTTTCCTGCAAATTCACCGTCCCAGCACTTCAAATTTTGTGTACCGTTTTACTTTCTCACAACCTTTAATTTACTGTACCTTCATTTCCATTCCTTTGCTTTTACAACCCTTTATTTTCTTGTCCCAAATCAACAGAAAAAAAAAAAAAAAACACTCTCCTTAAAATTCACCGATTTCATCCTTATTTAAAGATTTTAACTTCTGGACGAAATCATAAATTTATACGGCAAGGAAGGAATGCATTAACAATAACTAGAGATTTCTTTTCACAAAGTGGTTACACATAAATAGTCTTAGTAAGAGACACAAGACCTAATAATACATGAAACGTAATAACGGGCACCACGGTAGCATATGTGGAGGTCAATAAATATCGGTTTCTGTCTTGGAGAATTTTTGTTGAGTGTGGGAGATATGAAAGTGCATTTTCATTAAGGGGAAATAATTAAAAAAAGGTCATAAATCTATTCAAAATTTTTCCAGTTCAGTCCTAAACATTTAAATTTGTCAATAGAGTCCATTGCCAATTTTGGCAGGAAGTTGCTAATGTTGATGACGAGTGTATGACGTGCCATCGGCTCTAACATGGACAATATATATATTTAAAAAATTTTATTTTACTTTATTTTATTTGTTGGATTAATACAATGAAAAATCCCAAAGCGATACATCTATGATAAATTTACCCCAAAACTATTTTTTTTACCATAAAAAACCTTAAACGGATACATTTGTGACAAATTTAACCCAAACTGGTGCTCCCACGATAAGTTTAGCCTCTGTTAGTTTTCGTTAAATCAAACTATTAAATTGTTAAGTTGGATGATATTTGGTAGTTGACGGGTGTACCGGTTTAGGGTTTTTACCCTTTGCCCGTAATGGATGTATCGATTTTGAATTTTTTGTGGTATTAATCCAATTTAACGGAAGGTAAATTTGTTACAAGTGTACTACTTTGAGATTTTTTGTATTAAAAAAATTAGTTTAAGGTAAATTTATCAAGGATGTACCAGTTTAAGATTTTTTTTTTTTTTGTGGTCAAAAAAATAGTTTGAGATAAATTTGTCACAAGTGTACCAGTTTGGGGTTTTTCGCGGTATTAATCTTCATTTATTTCTCTTTTTTTCCTATTTATTTTCTATTTTTTCATTGTGATTGGCGAAGTTGGCCTCGCCAGGGCTGGCTAGCTAGGCTTGACCTTGCCGTCGTTTGGTGAGATAGGTACCAGCCCTAGGGGTGTGCAAAAGAGCTGGGATCTCCTGAACCTGTCTAGAATCGATTAAACCTGCGGTCACCATGTGGACATGTCCAATCCAATAGTATTAGTCGGATTCCTGATTCTAGGTGTGAAATCGCCCACTCAAACCAGGCAAGTGTCTGTGTGACTATATAAATATATACAACAGTTTTTTAATTACAGGCTGTAATTTAAAATAGGAAGAAACCCTTTACTCGGTCTCTCTCACGCCTTAGAAAGAACCCCAGTCTCTCCACTCCCTTTGCTCCTCATCTCGCTCTTCGACCGTCGTCACCTCGCCTCTATAGTCGCAGGCTTGCCTCTCCTCTCTATCTGTCGTGGGCTTGCCTCCGGTCCTTCCTCGCAGTCAACCTCGCCTCCCTCTCTCAGTCTCGCTCAGACCCAGAAGTACCACGATGCTCTCCCGCAGCTCGCTCTCACAGTCTTCGCTCGCCATTCACAACGCTCATCGTGAAGCTCCTCCTCATCGCTCACTCTTGGCACTTGTATTGTTGCTTGTATTGTCGCTCCCTCATCGATTAGATGTGTATTCTTAAAGGGCATCTCTATTTCCGTCGAGCCTTTTTCTTTTTTTGTGAATTTTTTGTGTTTTTGTTTGTGTGAAATCTGGTAGGGATGCTTGAGTCGACAGGTTTCTGTAGCATTCTTTCTTGCAGAGAAATTTCATGTTTAGCATTCTTCCTTACAAGAAATTTCATGTTTTGATTTAATTAAGAGGTAGACAGTCTCATTGGTTATATGATTGGAAGCCACGGTCATGCGGTTCATATTGCCAAATAAAAATGCATGAAAGATGTCTGTTAAATGTCAACCATGAACGATTCCAAAATCAATCATGAATTCGATTAAGCATGCTTGTAGGTTTCTCTAGTAGGAACAGTTCCATGGACCCACCCAGCAACTGGACAGGACCAGCGGTTCGGTTCCCAGGTGAGTCTATGAAAACACCGACGGTTCTCAATTTCTATTTTGTGGAATCGATCCTTAATGGGCGATTCCCAAGCGATCACCTCTACCAGCCCCTAGCAAGGTTGATATTGCCTGTCTAGCTCTAGTGAGGTTGACCTCTCACCGGCCACAATGAAAGCATAGAAAATAAAAGGGAAAAAAGAGAAAAAAAATAAAATAAAAATCAATAATTTTTTTTACAAATTATCAAAATTGTCTAGGTCATTGCTAGTAGCGCCAATTAGAACGGTTGGTGTCTAGTGTGCAATTTCAGGTCAAAATTAATCAGATAGAGTGAATTAAAAAATTATCAAAATGGTTATGACTAAAATGGCTAGATTAAAAGTTTAAGATTGAATTGACACAATTATAGGATTTTTTTGATAATTTTCCCTTGTCGTTATAAACATTTTGTACCACAATCCATTGGATTATGCAATTACCTTATTTACTCTATAGATTCTTTTCATGAAGAAGTTAGAAATACATGTTCTTTAGTTTGTTCAGTTTTACTTGATTTTTAAAACAGTGGATGTATTTATTTTGAGAGAATTTCCTTGTTCAGTGATTGGAGCTCCACAACTTCTCTGTTACTTCATTTAGTATAAAATAACCTTATATCCAATCGACTGAAATTCCAAAACATATTATAAAAATGTATAAAAAATTGGATTTATATTTGCTTTTTAATTAAGTTTTATTGGACAATGTTGCAAACTCTTTGTGTGTCTAATAAGCAGATTAAAAAAGGATCATCGGACCATATGACTATGAACGAGTGTTTTCAGACATAACACATATCATCTTCCAAATTTTTATTAAGTTTATTTCATTATTCTTGAGAAAATATTACTAAAAAAGAAAAGATATTCAGTTCATAATTGAGTGTTTACAGCATCTAAGACTCTGTTTGCTTCGCGAAAAAAAAAGAATAATTTGAAAGAAATTTCTTGAAAATAATTACTTGTATCGTTTAAAATAATTAGTCAACAAAAGAAATTTCTTCAATATAGATGACAATATATGTCTAAAAATTTTAGTGGACGATGGAAATATTTTTATTTCATTCATTATTCTAAAGCGATATAAGAAATTGGTTTCATAAAAGTGTGAGTGATGATTTTTTTTTTTTTACTGGGGCACTTTATTAGCGCTTAATCGTCCTATTTAACAATATATATTCTCATTTAACTTTGTGCTTGTGCTTGTCATAGCACACGTGTCTGTAATCCACGATTATCTCAACGGAAAGCGTGGATTAATTACGGAAATCCATGATAGAATTTCTAATTTAGCTAAGCTGAGGAGGAAAAAAATAAAAAAATAAAATAAAATAAAATAAAAGAGTAATCTGAAGGGCAAAAAGGGAAAAACAGAAAAGTCGCCCCGGAAAACCGTTTTCTGTTAATACAAACTCCGAACTGAAAACTGTCAACTCACTCGCGATCTTTCATTTCTGGCGCTCTCTTCACTGTTTTGGCTTCCACGCTCACTTTGCAGTTTCTTCACTCCGATCTCCAATGGCATCTCGTTCTCCGGCGCCGTCTGGCTCTCCTCCTCGTACGTCTTCTTCACCAGAAACACCTTCCATCCAGGACGACGTCGACCTCGGTCAGGGGCTCCGCGTCCACTCCAGCAGGGAGGCGGTCTTCGTCAAGTACACTCCCTTCGCAATTGCTCTGGCCGCCGGAAACTTGAGCCTCGACTCTTTCTGCCATTTCATCTCTCAGGGCAAGAACTTTCTCAAAGCGTACTCAGAAGCGTAAGTCCTCCTAGCCCTCCACTGCCTTCTTTCTTGCTCTGTTCACTGTTAGTTCGAAGATTCTTGGTTCCGGAGGTGTGGATGGTCATAGGGGGCGAAGATCAGCGCATGACGACATGATCTTTACACATCGTGTGGATCTATCAGGAAGCCTATTGGTCATATTGGTATCGGTTTTGCCCTTTTGCAGAAATTCAAAGTGAACGTCACTGATTCTTGCTTTAGACATCTGAAATTTGGATGGCATGTCAATTATAAGTGACGATTAGTTTCTATTTTGATATTTGTCTCATCTCCCAACATTTGTCAGGTATGAATCCGCAGCAGACGACATGGATATGGATGAGGAACGATACAGCCTTGCTGTCTTCAAAGTGAGGGAGTTAAGAAAGATCGTTTTGAGGGAGATGAAAAAGCATGAGTCATTCCTGCAGGTAAGCCATTGAATTCTCATTACTACTTATTGTGTCACGGCCATGCTTAGGCTTTCTGTCATTGTTTCCCGGCAAGTGCTCTATCGGTGAACTCATAATGTAGCTCTCTTCATGGACAGGAATGGGGTTTGGACGTTACCAAAGATGCCACACCCCATCCTGCAGTGGAGAATTGCGCTGAATTTTTACTGGCTGCGGGTTCTGGTAAAGTTGATGGAGCAATTTACACGATTGGTGCGCTAACACCTTGCGTTCAACTATACCCTTTTTTGGCGGGGGAGGTCCGGATGTTGCTGGGGTTTAGGGAAGATAGTCACCCTTATAGGGAGTGGATCAAAATGTATACATCTGATAGTCACCAGGTTGGTATCATTTGATTTGCAGCATTAGTTTAAACTCAGTTATTCTTAGCTTATTCCAAGGAAGTGAAAACAAGATCAGCATAAAGCAGAAATCTTCGGTATTAAGAGTTCATTCATTCTTTTCTTTGATTCAGGAGTTGGCCGTGAAAACTGAAGAGCTGCAGGAGAAACTGTCTGTCACCTTGACGGGAGACGAGATCGATGTTCTTTCCAACCTGTATCATCAAACAATGATACTTGAAATAGACTTCTTCAATTCTCTACCATTTGATCAGCCGACAGTAGTTCCTGTGACAAGGGGACTTAGCTCTGCAGAAGATCGGTTGATGGTTCTTTCTGATTTTGATCTGACTTGCACAGTTCATGATTCATCAGCAATTTTGGCAGATATGGCCCAAGTAACTGCTGCGAAATCTGATCGTAGTCTATCCGGATCTGAGTGTAGTCCATCTGAGAGTCCTCTCGCTTGGAAGTCATCAGGTGACGTGCGAAATATGTGGGAGGAAATCTGCAAGCAGTACGCACAAGAATACGAAGAATGCATCGAAAGCATTATTCCAGCTGAAAAAGGTAAGCACGCTTGAATTGGATTATGCATTGAAACTAGAACTCCACGACATCAATGCTAGTTTCTCTGA
Source organism: Rhodamnia argentea (assembly GCF_020921035.1). Classification (NCBI taxonomy): domain Eukaryota; kingdom Viridiplantae; phylum Streptophyta; class Magnoliopsida; order Myrtales; family Myrtaceae; genus Rhodamnia; species Rhodamnia argentea. The sequence goes on from NC_063158.1 coordinate 6,455,663, forward strand.
AAGTCAACACCATGAGAGGAGTGTTGGACAATGTTTGTTAAGTAGGAGGGTGTTCGACTATTTTGTCCAGTGGTATCTAATTTTGTTTGCCTATCTCATGTAGTGGAATTTAATCATAGTTCGCTGGTTCAAGCGCTTGAGCAAGTGGCAGATTTCGAGAAAAGGGCGAATTCCAGAGTTATTGAATCCGGGGTTCTTAGAGGTCTGAAACTTGATGACATAATAAAAGCTGGTGAAAACATCACTCTTCAGGATGGTTGTATAAGCTTCTATCAGAAACTCGCTGAGATTAATGTGGATGCTAACATTCACATGCTATCCAACTGCTGGTGCGGTGGTCTTATTCGGTCATCTCTTTGGTCAGGTGCGCTCTTCAAAACTTTTACATTCAAGTAACGTTTTGATTTCCTCTAATTGCATTCTCGTGCACCATTCTACATGTGCTATCATGGTTTGTGACAATTCATGTTAATTAGTACTTATTAACAATCTTCAACGACTCGTGAATTAGTGACGATTCTTCTAACTTTTGATGCTTGGTTGCATGTGCTGCCATGGTTTGTGGCTCCATTTGCTTCATTCTCTTGAGTTAAAACATTCTGTCCTAGAGAGCACCTAATGTCATCTTTTAGGCCCGAACTTTAGTCTAGCGGCGGAGCGATTTAATCCTGACGCAATGTAGGAAAGAAGCACAGAGCAACTGCAAATGTCCCTTAAACATGTTTCCATTGTGCAATGGAGACAAAACAGATACCATAAACGTGTGAATAAGAAGCATGTAGATGTTCCCAAGCATGGACTATAAGCAGTTCCTTTGCTCCACAGCTGCATCTTTTTGGTGTTTCTGATAAGGGTCATGTAAAAGTCTTGCCACTTGAAGAACAGGGAATATATATATCTATCTGATTTTCTTATTTTGAATGGGAAGCAGTGGGTTTCGGTGAATCAAATGTCCACGCGAACGAGTTGATATTCAATGAGGAGTACCTTTCTACCGGAGAAATGGTTCGCAAGGTCGAGTCCCCCATCGAGAAGCTGCAAATACACAACCACATCTTGAAGGAGGATGCCGACAAGCGAAACAAGTTAACCGTCTACGTAGGCTACTGCATCAGAGACATACTGTGCCTGCTCGAAGCGGATATAGGGATAGTGATAGGGTCGAGCGAAAGGTTGAGGAGGGTGGGGAGTCGATTTGGAGTGACTTTCGTCCCGCTTTTCGCAGCCACGGTGAGGAAGCAGGAAGAAGTCACTGACGGGGGCTCTGTGAACTGGAAGGGAACAAGGTCGGGAGTTCTTTACACGGCCTTGGGCTGGGCAGAGATACAAGCTTTCTTGTTGGGGTGGTAGGACACCATTGTTTCACGGGTACAATCAAACATTAGAACACAGAACACACATGTACATAGTTGAATACTCGGAAATCAGACAACAAGATGGGTGGTTTGATTTTTCCTGGAGCCTCAGATACGACAGTTTTCTGCAGAGCTTCGAGAAGTTCGGTTTGATGCATGTACAGACAGAGTAGACTGGCATTTCACTTGATCAAGTCAATTTTTTTTTTCACGGGGAACAATTTGTAGGAAAATTCGTTTCGAAATTTCCGCTGTTCTTTTTTTTTCATGGTTTAATTCATAAAAAATAAGCTAGTTTAGAAAAATATTATTTCACAATGAAAAAAGTGGTGTAAAGACTTTTCATATTTTTGAAAGGATGAAATTATTGTCCCTCTCCTTACAAAAAAAAAAAAAAAAAATTATTGTCCCTCATCTTTCCTCCCGCACTCCTTCACATTCTTTTTATTTCTATCTATTTTATAAAATTTCAAAACTTTTTAGTAATATTTTATTTTTGGAAATTTTTTTTAAATTTTTTTCTTTCATCTACTGTCCAGTGAGGAAGAAAGAAAAGAAAAAAAAAAGAAAAAAGAAAAAAAGAAGAGAAAAAGAAAAGAAAAGAAAAATTAAGAATCTGGATGGTAATTTCCTCTAAGACAATCGCGGAAAATATTCTCTTATTCATTTTCTAGGTTTTAGCCAAATATCAAAAAATATTTTTATTTTCTTGGAAAATGATTTTTTAGAAAATATTTTCCAGAAATGTTTCATTTTTCGTGAAGTAAACAGGGCCTAAATAAAGATGAATCGTATTATAGATCGGTTAAAATCAATTCTAATTACTTCTTAAGAAAAATTTAGTTTATTGTTGATCATATACTTCACTTTCGCGGCAAATAGAATATCAGTATTTTCATGGCGGGCCCCGTGCGCTCCATATTTGTCTTCATTAAGTGCTCGGGCGTGAGATGACGAAGCCCGTGCTCTGCTCGTGACTAACGTGACCCCCTCTATCTCGATCCATTTCGAGAGGATTGGCTCACAATAAAAGGTGGTCGTGGCTCCCATCCCATGATTCCGGCTAACGATATCTATTTGTTGAATCAATTTCCTAATTTGTGCCGGGCCATGCTCGAATTGAAACGCGACCTGGCCCGAAATCTTTATAATACCGAGACTTTCAAGTGATTACCCAACTCGAACAAGACCTAAGGCAAAAGTACCCGAAATTTCGGGTAGGGTCGGTTCATGTTTCGATTTGGGTATATTTTTTGGTTTCGACACCCCCACTCCTTCTCCCTCCATTGTGCTTAATGCTAGAAACTTGTTGCTTGATGCCCAAGAAGGAAACAAGCCGGTTTGGCGAGAGCAGGTTGATGTCGCCAGGGCTGGAGAGGGCATCGATAAGGAATGGCTCATAGCAGGCTTCTAAGATGGTGAATGTGACAGGAATGAACCGAACTGTACACCGACCATGGGAGAGCCATTCGGGAATATATACGTGAAAATTAGGATTAACTCATAGAAGCGCCTTTTGACGCAACGACAATATTTAGCTTTGGAACTCCAAAGTTAAGCGTGCTTAGATTATAACAATATTAGGCTGGGTGCCAAAGGACAAAATCATGAGACTTGCTATGAGACGAGCCAAAGCGGACAACATCTCTCATGAGTTAATCTAGGATATCATAGATTCCGAAGCATATATTTGTAGGGCTCTGTCTTACGTAGTTAATGTATCTTATATGACATTGCCTTTTGGAGGTTTTATCCATCTTACTTGGTGTGCAGGTTGCGTTTCACTGAATTAGCCCCAAAGAACAATTCTTGGATTCCTCTCTCTTTAGTGTTAAGTTATTCTTGTGAGAGTTTGATGACAGTCGTCAAACTCGTGCTGGGAATCAACTATTGCATATGGTTATCTAATGTATGAATTTGGATCCTCTTATCTCTACATAATCCAATCTGTTGGAATTTATAGGAAGAACCGTGGTTTGTCCATGTAGGCTACTACAACTCATAACCCATAAAAAGTAACTGCCTTGGCAGTTGCTTGTTTTCTTCAAACACATCCCTAGAATCATCCCGACTACAACGATTAGTTTTTTTGCAAAACAAGAAAAAAGACTTCACAAATTGTTCTCTCTCTCTTGTCGATATAGATAGTGTCCAGAAATAAATGGAGCTATTTTGATTGAAGATGAGGCGTTGCACTTGTTATCTGCGATAACATTCTCTTGAAATAATTAGACGACAATTGATTGTCATAGCACTAGAATTTATATATATATATGTAGAGAGAGAGAGAGGCCAAAGAGCATGATTGATTATAACTTGGGAAAAATTCCAATTACTCACTCAGTTCTAAACCTATAGTGCAAATGTTAATTCAGTGCTAAACTTTTCAAATTTGTCAATTTAGTCTTAAACCTTTGCGTAAAATTCAACGTAGTTCTTCTAACCAATTTTCATTAAAAATTGTTAGCATGATGGTGTGCCATCATCACCATCCGACGTGGCACACGGCCACGTCAGCAATTTTCATCGAAAATTGGTGGAGATGACTAAACTGGGATTTCGGACTAAGGTTTAGGAATAAATTGGCAAAATTAGAAAGTTTAGATCTAAATTGGCATATTTTACGAATAATTGGACAATTTCCCCTTAGAAATTTCCATGACTACATCTGTTGATTTTGTTGAATTATATTATGTTTTGCCTTTATTGTTCCTTTTATTTGTTATGAGTGTTAGCACATTAAGAGTACCTTTCCCAAATACGAGAGGATAGGGAAGGATGCGCCTCTAGTGTTCCGATTTTCTTGGCCATATTAAATGTTGGGTAGTCAAGTGCTGAATTGGATGACGGCTGAAAAATATCGAAGTAGTGAGCATGCACCAAAATGGGCCCTTTTCTATTTTCGCTTCCCTCCATTGAAAATATTAAAATGAATCTCGATAGATAAACTATAAATAACAAGATACCGAATGCCCCAAAATCGATCATTCTTCACCTTTGCTTAATTATTAACATAATAATTTTATCTGAAGAACATTAATATTCTTTAGGTCTATTGAAATTGGCTTTATAAAAATGTAATCTCATCATACATAATGAATTGATATGACATATTCATATAAGCAATTGAAGTCATTTCTACCGTTACTATGATATTACAAATTCCGACTCATTCCATTGGGCACCATAAAAAAATCAGTCCAACACTCCGAAAATTTCCCTTTTTTAGAAACTCTCCACCAGTCTCCAGTAGGAAAGACACACTCTACCTCTTCACTTGTCAAATGTGGAGCTTTCGCTTGAATGGAGCATCCAAAACGCGCTGCGTTTCATGCTTTCTTCTAGAAACTCCTCAGCGAAAACGAATAAGAGGAAAAAAACTGAAAACGCACATGTTACCTATAACCTCGTGACATGTGTCTAAATGCGTTGCATTGATCGGACGCACATAGATAGCCACGTGGAAAAATCCTATAAGCTATACTCGCTATAAATATCCCTCATTCATTTGAGGTAGAGAATTCGCAACTGCACAACTATAACATAACTCTCGCTACCCTTCAAGCACCTTACATTGCCTCCTACCATTCAAGAGCCTCACATTGTCTCCTCTCATTTGTTCTCTATTTTTCCCTAAGGAATCGAATTCCTACTTCTAAATGAACAACTTGCGAAAAAAATGCCCAAAAAAATCAAACTTAAATCACCGATTGTTAATGAATACATCACACTACGTACCGTAATTGCCACTTATTAAGTGTCACCCTTACAGTCTCGAGAGGTATCTTGGTTCGATCAAGCGATGGAGAGTTGAGAGCAAAATGGCATTGAGAGCAAATGTGAGAAAGGAAGTTAAGAAACGAGAATATGCTATTGAAATTGTTCCGGCAAAATAGGTCATGTCAACCAGAGGAAATGTCATGGGGACTAGCAAAGACGACTAAAAGAGAGGACCACTCAAGTCAACCATGGATGAAGACAAGAACAACTAGAAGTGAGATGGACGCTTCTACATTTGTCAAACTAGGTCACTTTGCGAAGGTTCGTCAATTCAAATGAGCATAAGGAAATATTGCAGCATCTACCAAGAAGGAGAACGATAGCAAAGAAGAGTGGAATTCCAAGCTCCATTGCAATAGAGGAATAAGAAGATCAAAGCAGTTTTTTACCATGAAGTGAATGGAATGTTCGGTGTGATGATTTAGATTCCCATACAATGGAATCATGTCTCCACTGTTCAGTACAATCGAATTGAACATCATGGTTGCATCAAAAGCCATTGCGAGGGTATTTCTTGCCTTATTCCTCCTACACACTTACTGAAACAGCACATGAATGAGAAGGCAACAGCTACAGCATGTTCACAAGAAGAAACCAATATGAGAACGAGGGGGAAGCGATCATCAAATCTGGACATTATTCTGGGCCATTTCGTGACCAAAGTTTGAATCTAGTAAGACAGTATGGTGCCAAGTATGTTGTCGTAAATATGCACAACACCACCTTAGAGAACACTACTTTGGCCCATTCTCAGAGTCTCCGAAGCAAAAAGGTTGCAACTTGGCCTTTAGGACCACACTAACTCCTCTTATAAGGCAAGTTTCAAAGAAACCCCGATGGTGATCAAACATATAGTAAGCCGGAAAAGAAGAAGAACAAAAAGGGACAAATTTAGGAGAAGAAGAAGAAGAAGAGGAGGAGGAGGAGGAGAGAGCTGTTGGCCCCACTTGCAAGCTTGGGGGAGAGAACGCCAGCTTCCATTGCCATTCTGTCTAATATACTCAACAAGAATCTCATCTTCCTCAGGCGTCCATGGCTCTATCTTCAAATCCTTCTTGCCACAGTATGGTGTCCTTCTGATTTTCTTTCTCCCCACTCACAAAGTTATCACAACATTACCCGAAAAAAGAAGACCCTAAGAGAATCAAGAAACCCCTTAAGGCTCTTCAGCCTGTGAGCGAAATGAAGCAAATGAAGTACAGAGTGGTAGCAAAAAGAGTATATTGGGGAGTGAGAGTCCCCAACATTACCCTGTGCAATTAAGTTTCAGAGTTCTTGCGGAAATCAAAGTTAAAGACGACATTCATAGTTTGAATGTTAATACCCCTAGTGAATGTATAACAAAAGGGAAAAAGTTCATCAGAACGTCCCACAAAAAATAATTAAAAATATATATGGATGGAATTGGTAAAATTACCATCACAAAGCTGTAATCTTTCATGTTACGCTCCAATTCCCGGGCCCGCAACATCCCTACCAAACTCGCCTCACGTCATGAAGGATAGCGTTTCGGGTGCACTATCGACTTATACACTTAGGCGCATGCGGAACGTGTAACTCTTCCAAACAACAAGATCAGCATGGGATAGAAAAGTAGGAAAAATATCATACTCAATTCACAAAAGACAATTTCATTCATAAGGCAATAGTAGATGAATTTTAACCATACAAAGCTACAATCAACATTTACAACCCCATTCTTCGGGGCGGCTCACTAAGATCTCAAAAAAGACATACAGTTGGGTAAGGTTAAACCCTCATTTACTCCCAAAAATCCTACAACAATCCTCGCTTTAACGTCCACGAGCTCCATCCCCGCCTGAAAATGATTAACAACGACGGGGTGAGAAATTAATCTCGGTGAGTCAATGCCTAAGCCCGGTTAGGATGTTAATTCGTTCGGACATCCTAACAATCAATTACATCAGCATAGAGCAGATATTTCAACCACATGCAAACTTATCCTCCAGGCCACACATAATGCAATGCAGACTTGACTCAACAGTCAACCAACCAAACCAATCAACACATTGGCAACGCATCACAGCACTTGCATGCACGGGACACCACACGTAGTCCATTTATTAATCGGTGACCCACGCGGCCGGCGTGGTCGGCGCACACGCCCGGTGTGGCCCTAACAAGACGATCGGCGGTGTCTACTGGTAGAACCAGGCATCGTCCCTTACTTCCGACGACGGTGACTGAAAGCTATGTATCCGGTGCGCCCGGCACGGCATAGCAGATAGGTATTCCAAAAGGATCGTCGGTCTGTTACAAGTTGCAACCGACATCCGACAATTCGTACGATCCATACGACCGGCACGGGCACAAATTGACGTGCTTCCGACAAGTTGTGTAGTTCCATACGACCGGCACGGTACGAACTTGTCGGGATCCCGTATGACCGACACGGTTTATATCCATCATATGACCACTCAAGCACATCTGACAATCAACCAATTCATTTCTTTGAATTAGGTCAAGTGCTCATACACGCATGTTTAAATACTTGGCCCAAGGCCGTTTTCGTGATAAAACATACAATTTCATCCCACACGTGGTAACATAAATGCGCAATTATATCGATCGACACACCGGGCAATTTGGGGCGATTAACCTCTAATCGGAGCCCCACTACAATCAACGACCAATCTGGCATTCATAGCCAACAATTCATAAATCAATTAGTCAATTGCAGCCAGTCAATTATTAATTCCAATTTCAATTTCCATTGACAGCCAATTGTGCACTCGTCTACGACCTATCACTCGCTCACAATCAACCAATACAATCAATCAAATCAATCAATTCTACTCATCAATTAGCCACAAACAACCTAGCTAATTAACTAATCTTAACTAATTATGGTCATTTATCTTAAATCACGTTTTTATCTAGCCCGACCGTAATTAATCTACCTAAACACCCTAATTAGCTAATTAAACTAATCCGAACGCAATTAGCGTCCTAACCAAGAGTTAGGGGATAACTCACAATTAAAACTAGCTCGGGCGGTTTCAACTCGGGCGACGGCGACACGAACTCGACCCGGCCTAACGACAACGATCAACGGTTCGCGGCCCAAATCAAACATCGAGCTTCCAACTTGGTCAAAGGTGGCCCAAAGACTTGGCGACACCTCGGGACAGCGGCACGAGGCTCGAGGGGTGGCGGCCGGTGGCCGAGCTAGTTGGAACAATCACGACCGACGGTGAACAGTGCTGGGACAGAGAAAAACAGAGCACGACGGTGGGCGTCGGGGGCTGTTTTGGGTGGTCTAGGGCGTCCAAAGGCTGGGGGAAGGGTTGGCCAAGGTCAAGGGGTCTCCGGGCTTGTAGCTGGTGGCGTCGGAGGTAGCGGCGAACGGCCGGAGGCGGTCGAACAGCGGTGGCACGTAACCGGGCGCAAGATAGGGGAATTGGGTCAGAGCAGGAGAGGTCCGGCCGAGGGTGATTTGGGGCTCTACGGGCGGTGGCCGGCCTCCGGCGGCTCCGGGGGAGGACTAGTGGTTGAGGGCAACAGCCCGAGCTGGTCGGCGAGTGGTGGGCGCGGCTGAATCGCGGCAAAGGACGGCGAACAGCAGACCGGTGCAAAATAGGGATAGTTGGGTGTGTTACGGGGCTATCGGGCGGCTCCGCGGCGGCACACGGCGATGGGACGGCGTCGGGGGGTTGAGGGGAAGATGGTGTTGTGGTGGGTGGTGGTCGGGAGCGGTTGTAAGGGCTAGCATGGCTCAAGCGACCCACGGATGACGAAACAGGGCAAGGGGGTTGCCGGGGCTTCGAGTTGCTGTTTTGGGTCTTGCGGCGGTGAACGGCGACCGGAGGAAGGTCGAAACAGTGGCGAAGGGATGGAGGGGGACCGAGGTGGTGGTGGCGCTCAAAGATGGAGGGTGAAGCTTTGGTGGGAGGGGGGGTGGGAGCGATCGCGCAAGTAACGGGGAGAAGGGTAGCGCGCGCGAGAGAGAGAGAGAGAGAGAGAGAGAGAGAAAAGGTTTGACTGGTTTGACCGGTTGGTGAGACTTGACCAAAAGTGGGGCCCACGGGTCTCTTCAAATTAATTTAATTCGTCCCATATGCATAATATCCAAGGGCGATTTCGTAATTTGATAAATTGGGACTGATCGGATTTTTGGCTCAACCGATTGGGAATAAAATTTGAATTTTCACAGGCTAGGCTCGGTCAGAAAAAAGTCTAGGCGCGAGGATTAGAAATCCTAAGTCACGGGGACTACGATTTCGAGACCCAATCGAAACCGAACGACATTTTGGGAATCGTCCAAATTCGTCACTCAATTCCTTACGATCCAAAATTTTCCAACTGGAATTCAATAATAATTCTTCCTTTTATTGAATTCGGGCAATTTACGTAATCCGAATTTCCGGAGCGTCACATTTCAGATATCCCACAAAAAAAATGAAATATTTATATAGATTGGGAGATGGGCGATCAACGTTGGAAGAAGCAAGAAACCATCAAGAAACAGAGCATCTCAAGAGAGCAGGGTAAAAGGTGGTACCTTGGCGGTCGTGGTCGCGGTTGTGGCCGGGGCGGCCGACCCGCGGCCTCCCGGTAGCTGCGGTGGAGGCGGCCGAGCAGCAACCTCCCGGTGGAGGCGTCCGGCGCGGCATTGGACCCAATGAGCAGTGATCCGCTCAAGGGTCCTTGCCTTCACCTTATGCCGGCTATTGTTGTAGAAGTATTCTCCCGGCCGGGCGGAGGCGCCGGCATTGGCGGCACAGCACGGTACCGCCAGCCGCCAGCCCAAGCACCGGCCAAAGGCGGAAGGCTGCCGCAATGGAGGCATAATGGGCCAAAGGCATAAGGGTGCTCTTCTTTTTCTCAATGGGCGAATCTTTGAATATTGGTCGTTGAACGTTGCAATCTCTGTCTCTCTGTCTCTGTCTCTCTCTCTCTCTCTCTCTCTCTCTCTCTCTCTCTCTCTCTCTCTCTCTATGCATATTTAGGGTATGGGAATGGATTTTGGGAAGGTCAAGAGAGAGGGAACAAAGAGGTTTATAAAGAAAAGTTACACCATTTAAAAAAAAAAATTGGGCCCAAGTTTGTGGCGGCTAGAGGTAGTTTTGAAAGGCAAATCTTGAACAGAAAGATCAACCCACAAAATGAGGAATAAACTACCGTCCCAACCACTTTGACAAAATATGAAAAATTAGCGAAAGTCCATCGGAGCTTAGTGGCCGCTATATCAGCAACAATCGAAGATTCAACAAAGACTAATTTAGATGGAGTTCTAAACACCTTGTTATCTACCAACATAATTCTAATCCCAACTTTAAGATAAGGAAGCTGCTACGCACCGTAACACGATCCACAACCTTAAACAGTAAAAGTTTCATGACCGCATTTGCACATACCGACTTTGGCAATAAAAAGTGGTGTGGAAGTGCATTCTACAAAGCTCAGTAGAGAATAATCTTTAGCTGTAAATCCACATGGACAGAGCATAGAAATAAGATTGATAATTAATCCCATTTGCTTGGATCAGTAATCCAAAAAAGAAAAAAGAACATTGCATTGGACTCTACATCTTTACCTTTTAACTTTACAGCTACCTTGACAAATTCAGTCGTGTTGTGGATAATTGATGATTCAATACGAGTGTGACGTGATCTGATCCTCGGGAACCTTGAATTGTTTCCGCCCATTATACTTCCACTGCAGCAACCTACGACGTAGATCCAATGGCATCGAAGATTTACCCTCATATGTTTCCAGCTGAATTGGTGACTTGATGCACTTGACCAAGTAACCAACAGTAGCCTTCTGCATTTGGCCGACTCGCGGTCTTCTATAACCATTGTCATTCATCCTTGCTTTCGCCCTCAACCATCGTTGAGATCTCTATTCTCTCCGACCCCTAGCCACATGTCTCCACCACTAATGCCTTTACTCTCGGCGGATGACCTCTCGCTTCCTGTGTCCATTAACCGGGTCATAGCTCTTCCTTGCCATCATCGAGCTCAAGCTCGGTCGGTACACTCGAGCCTCGTATTTTGTTGCGCGGAACCAAGCGATCGAACGATAAAATAGACAGAACAAGAAAATAAATCGGACACCGGATGTACGTGGTTCGATCGTAGAGACCTACGTCCACGGGGAGAGCAGCAACGAATTCCACTATAGAACGAACGATACACCGAGATTACAGAACCACACTCGAGTCACTCAAACACTCACAGTGTTTCTCAGCCCCTGTTACATTCAAGAACGCACACAGTATTTAGCCCCAAATTCCTAACGAAATAATCTCTCAATCTCGCAAAGGAATTAAAACAAATCTCAAACTCACAAGATTTAATCGGCTTTGACACTTGAATACTTGATGTAATTCCACGGAATAAATCCCACGAGCAAGCACTCGACAAACGGCACTTCAAGAAGTCTTCACATCGACGACGGCATGCCCTTTTTGGGATATCAAGCACTCACGTAAAAGTGGGGCTTCAAGACTTGGTTTTTTTGTCATCCCCTGGAGCAACCCTTAAATCAATGTGTATATGTGCGTAAGGAATAAGAAAAGAATTTATCAGCCCATGTTGGTCAACAAACTCCAAGTTTGACCGAATATTTGTCAGATTCACCTCTATCCAATATCTCTTTTCTTTGTTGATCGACTTCCACACGGAACTCTATTTCCGTTATCTATAGGACATGGACTAGTAATTTGAATATTCTTGACTTCAACAAATACGAAGGATTTCCATTCCGAACGTTCGCAAAATATCCAATGCTATTTTTGCTTTGGGCTTAAACTCGAGACATAATTTCAACAATCTCCACCTTGGCTCGATGTTTGAGCCAAGTCACAATCGCTTCGCTATAATCCGAACTCCATCGCTACTACTCTCCCACAGCCCTAATGGGCTCAACCGCCACAAACATCATCCAAGTCCAAGTCGCGCTTGAACTTCGCCATTACCATGGACCTCATCAGAATACCAACCGAACATGCACCTTTAACTGCTCCACAAGAACTTTTCGATACAAGCTCCTTAACCACACATAAAGCAAAACCTTTATTGCATCAACATCCGTCGGGAGATTGAACACGTACCTTATCAATATCAGCGATTACAGCAATCGTTGGCTTTACGGGCTCCACCTCGCTACAAGCACCATCTATGTCGATTACCACGCTAGTACTCGCTACCTCGGGAGTTTTTGGTTGCAACTCCACCTCAAGCTAAACACCGTCCGGATCCGTATTAGCGCTGCCACAAACACTCCTACCATGAAGTACTGGAGACTCGTCAAAGGTAACTTTTCTGCTACAAACAGGTGAATTTATATTCGGCCACCACAACCGATAACCACACTCACCTCGTGCATAGCCATGGAATATGCACCTTGCCCTCACATCGAGCTTACCATCACTTACTCGATAATAACACAGGCAATCAAATATTCTAAAAATAGAATAATCAGCAACGTTACCTGACCACACTTCTTCGGAAGTCCGATATATGATCGCAATCGATGGAGATCTATTCATCGGGTAGCTCGTCATACCAAGCGCATCCGCTAGAACTCTTCTAGCCATACCAGCACTAGAGATCATTTTATGGGCCATCTCTAGTAATGTTCTGCTCATTAATTCCGCAAACTGTTGTGATCTACCGGCACTAGTGCGGTGTTTCACTATGCCCTTTATCATGCAGAATTTATTTACCAGCTTCGAGCGAACTCCATGCTACTTGTCGGTTCGCACATGCTTGATCGACTTAGCAGTCTCCACCTCGACCAAAGCTCTCGATCGCGTATTCTTGACAACAGCATCAAACTTGTGCTTCGGCACAGACACCCTGGTCTTCCTCGAGCGGTCGTTAGACTCTCGAACAGATGTCGACATCTCCGAAGCGAAACCTATCAATGTCTCACCTTGAAGTTCATACAGGCCACCGTGCTTGATTCCTTTCATTATCACCAGAGCACCTCGAACAACCTTCAAAACTCCACCTTGTGAAGAATACCTACATCCAACTGAATCTAGAGCACCCAAGGAAATTAAGTTCTTTTTCAATTCGGGAACGTGTCTTACTCCGGTCAATGTCCTCACAATGCCATCATGTATCCTGATTTTAACATCACCAACACCCACAACATCGCATTCGGTATTGTTCCCCAATTGCACTTTACTACTATCCGTGCACCGATAAGTAGCAAACCAGTTTCTATTTGGCGTAGCATGAAAAGAATAACCAGAATCCATAATCCATCCGTCAAATGACGAATTCTCGATGACAGACAAGACCCTATCGACACCATCAGAATCATCGCCTATAGCTGCAACATCATCTGTAGATTCAACTCTAATTTCCTTACCTTTCTCGTTTTTCAGCTTTAAGCAATTCCTTCTAAGATGCCCTCTCTTGCCACGGTTCCAATAGACAGTACCGCCAATCCTAGATCGACTGCGTCTATTTGAGTTCATACTACTTCTACTACCACGAGTATTAGTTCTTCCTCTATTTTCACCTACTAAAGCAGTAGATACATATTCGTCAGATTCTCTTCTACGGATGTCCTCACTTAAAATCAAATCTCGAATACCATCAAACGTCAAACTTGTTGACCCGGAGGAATTACTAACAACAAGAATGTTAGTATTCCAACTATCGGGCAATGAAGATAATAGAATCAAAGCACATACTTCATCTTCAAAGTCAATATCAACTGAACTCAATTGACTAACGATCACATTGAATTCATTGATATGATTAGTAACTGACGCACCTTCGCTCATCTTCAAATTAAATAGACGTCGCATCAAATAGACCTTATTGATCGCAGAGGGCTTCTCGTACATATCCGACAGGGCTTTCATCAAACCCGAAGTGGTTTTCTCTTTGACGATGTTAAACGCGACGTTACGAGCCAACGTCGGTCGAATAACACCCAACGCTCATCTATCCAGCAATTCCCAATCAGCTTGCTTCATCGTCTCTGGTTTCTCCCCGGACAGGGGCAAGTGCAACTTCATCCGATATAGATAGTCTTGAGTCCGCATCTTCCGAAAACCAAAGTCCTTCCCCTCAAATTTGTCGATTTTCACTTTTACTTCTTCCGTCGCCATCGATTCACTTCAACTTGACAAAGCCTAGCTACGATACCAATTGTTGCGCGGAACCAAGCGATCGAACGATAAAATGGACGGAACAAAAAAATAAATCGGACACCAAATGTACGTGGTTCGGTCGTAGAGACCTACGTCCACGGGGAGAGCAGCAACGAATTCCACTATAGAATGAGCGATACACGGAGATTACAGAACCACACTCTAGTCACTCAAACACTCACGGTGTTTCTCAGCCCCTGTTACATTCAAGAACGCACACAGTATTTAGCCCCAAATTCCTAACGAAATAATCTCTCAATCTCGCAAAGGAATTAAAACAAATCTTAGACTCACAAGATTTAATCGGCTTTGACACTTGAATACTTGATGTAATTCCACGAAATAAATCCCACGAGCAAGCACTCGACAAACGGCGCTTCAAGAAGTCTTCACATCGACGACGGCATGCCCTTCTTGGGATATCAAGCACTCACGTAAAAGTGGGGCTTCAAGACTTGGTTTTTTTGTCATCCCCTGGAGCAACCCTTAAATCAATGTGTATATGTGCGTAAGGAATAAGAAAAGAATTTATCAGCCCATGTTGGTCAACAAACTCCAAGTTTGACCGAATATTTGTCGGATTCACCTCTATCCAATATCTCTTTTCTTTGTTGACCGACTTCCACACGGAACTCTATTTCCGTTATCTATAGGACATGGACTAGTAATTTGAATATTCTTGACTTCAACAAATACGAAGGATTTCCATTCCGAACGTTCGCAAAATATCCAATGCGATTTTTGCTTCGGGCTTAAACTCGAGACATAATTTCAACATATTTCCATTATTTGGGGATTACCTTGACCTCGGATTCGTGTTGATTAATCTGAAGCGATCTCACATTTCGTTTGGACATAAATTCGATACTACGTCCACTAATTTGATGATCAATGAGCATTAGCAACAATTTCTTTAATTTGTGATCCCGGAAACCATGGTGCTAGCAATCAAAAACTCTACCTAATTGATTATAGCCTGTGTGATGAATTTCGTCTCGATTATTTTTATTGATCAACGTAATTGAGGCAAATTTCAGATATTTTTTTTTTCTACAAATATGATAACCGCAGTTTAAGAAAAAAAATGTCAAATTTCTTTCCGTACAATCGTAATGATATGTTTTCCCAATTTTTTTATTCAATGTTAAAAATGTCGGTGGAGGTGGCGGCGGTGGACTCGTGATTGTAAAGGCGAGAATTAAGTTACACTGAGTTTGTTTTTTTAAAAATGACATTATTTCTCTTTTTGTTCTTGAGGACAAAAACGGAACAAAGAAGCTAATCTTTTTTCTTTTTCACATCTTGTTTCTTATCCCAGGAACAAAAAATGAATATACATTTCCAAACGGGTTTCTGCTATTTTCTGTTCTGGACTTAGGATATGTTTATTTCGTGAAAAACTAAAATAAAAAAATAAAAAATATTTTTCTAAGGAGAATCGCTTGTATACAAGAATAAATGATGGAAAGATATCTTTATCATTCATGATAATATTTGATTAAATTATTGTCGATAATGAAAATATAATTTATTGACTAATTATTTCAAGTTGGTACAAGTGACTATTGTTAAGAAAATATTTTTTGAATGATTTATTTTCTACGAAACAAACGAAGTCATTTAGAACCAAAAATAACGCAAATATCTTGCATACGTAAGAACAATTTTGTCCGCTCAATGGCAATTTTCCAAAAGCCCAGCCTCGACATAGTTATGAACTAATGATCAACATGGTTCAATGATAGATGGGCTGCAGTTTTTAAGGTGTTTGGTTAATTGCTCACTGCTCCGGCATCCTCACACGCACGATAGTTCTTGGAACATAATAGCCCAAATGGTTCTAAACTTTGATCAAATGGTAATGTCATCCCTGAACTTTTTATTCATTCAATACAGTCCCTAAACTTTGGGTCAATGTGTAATGTCATTTCCGAGTTTTTAATTTATTCAATGAGGTCCATAAACTTTGGCTTAATATATAATGTCATTCTCAGATTTTTAATTTGTTCAATGCGATCTTTGAACTATTGGTGAAGGTTCAGTATAGTCCCTAGACTATATGAAATTGTTTAAAAGTTCAGAGAGGACATTTAAAAAATAAAAGTTCAGGGATAATATTGCACATTACACTAAAGTTTAGGGATCACATTGAAAAAGTTAAAAACTTCATGGATAATATGTTGCACATTAGACCAAAGTTTATGGATTACATGGAAGAAGTTAAAGATGTCATGGATAATTTTGCACATTAGAAAAAAAAAATTAGAGGCCACATTTGTCATTCTATGAAAATAGTTTAAGTTGAACAGTTTTGTTTAATATCTTCCTTAATTAACGTTAAAAACTTCTAAGCTTCTCTTTTGAATTACAACCCGAGTTCACTCGATTTTCTTTTATTTCAAAAGTATAAATTTTAATGTTTGTATACATTCTATGAAAATTGTATTCCAAACAAAAAAAAAAATCTAAGCATGATATGTTACTAGGGAAAAATATAAAAAAAAAAAAAGTATTAAACATATTGCATTTGTGCCAATTTAGTCATAAATCATTCATTTGGATCAATTTAGTCATAAACCATTCATTTGGATCAATTTAGTCATATATCTTTTGCATTTGTACTAATTGAGTCTATTCGTCCAATTTTAAGTGTGGTTTCTCAAAAACCAAAGAAAGTAAACATAACTAATTCGTGAGTGCCAATACATTATGTAACAATACCTTAGAAAGATTGGACATTCACCATTTTCCATATTACTTCGCATTTGAGTGTGGATAGCTTGTCATGTTATTTAGAATGGTTAATTGGGTTAGCTCATATCAAGTCTTGCCGACCTCGTATAGTAATCAAGTGCAAGACTTCAAAAATGAATATCTGATACTATTTATTATATGAAAAATTATGAAAAAAAATCCTAAATTTATTACAACTATGTCAATTCAGTTATAAATCTTTTTTTTTTTCAATTGAGTTGCATTTGTGCTAATTCAGTCCTTCCGACTAATTTTGGCTAGATATCGTTGACGTAGAGCTGACGGCACTAATTTAGTAATTTTTAATAATATTCTAAATTTAGAAATAAGATTAAAATTTAAAAAAAATTAAAAAATAAAAATATTTTTAAAATATTAAAATAAAAAGATGAAAATTTAAAATAAAAATACTTATCATGGCCTAGTTCTTCCCAGCACCCTCGTTCTTTCAAATTTTTTAACTTTTTATGTTAAATTTTTAAAACAAATTTTAAACTTAATTTAAATAAAATTTGTACTAAAAAATTAGTTTTTAGCAAATTTCTTAAATCTAATTTTAATTTTTTTAATTTTTTAAAAATTTTGTACTTTTCTGGAATTTTTAGCTTTTTTTAAGATCTAATTAGGCTTGTATTTTTTTATTTGTTATTATATTTTTTAAAATTTAAATTTTTTATATTGCTTATTGGACCTTCGGCAAGTCACTTAGTTTCAAAAATTAATAAAAAATTAGCACTCAGAATTTCCGACCAAGCGGATTGGAGTCAGCACTTAAGTGATCGTTTTTCAAAAAAATTGGCAGTTAAATGATTCAAGGTAAGCTCTTGGCACTAAAGTGAGCGACATATATAATTGTTGGCACTCTTTGGGTTCTTCTCCCATAAAAACTGTGGTACCTCTTTTCACGACTATATCTATTATGGGAAAGTTGTACCGATGGGTTCTAAGAGAATAACAGAACGTTGATCATAAATATGTCAAGGCTGGAATTTTGGAGAACTGCAGTGGCATTTGAGGAGAATTTGATGAGTAGACAAAAATATTCTTAGGAGAATTTTCAAATAAGGGCCTGAAATGCCCTCAAATAGCGGTCCGAAGTGGACGTTGTTTCAAACAAGAACCTAAACCGCACTCATTGTTTCAAAAAAGGGCTTGGCTAAAGGTAATATTTGTCCTCTATTTTTTTATTTTTTTTTATTTTTTCAATTTTTGTTTTCCTTTTCTTCTCTTTTTATTTTTATTTTTCTTCTTTTCTTTTTCTTCCAACCCCCCCCCCACCATCGTCTGCACCAGGCGGGGGTAGTGCTAGGTGAACTGTTGGGGAGGGCGGCCCTCACTCAACTCGGCGACCTCTACCCGGTGGCCCAGGGAGAGAAGAGGGAAAATAGCAAATGACGAGAATGCCCTTAATCAAACTTTGTTTTGATAATGAGGACACTTCCGATTTTTATTTAAAATAAAGTCCACATCATATCCTTATTTAAGAAAATAAGAGCACTTCAAGTTTTTATTTTAAATTTTCCCTTATTCTTACATAACCAAGATAACACTAGAAATAATTCCCTCGTCGACGAATGTGCCTAAAGCACAAGGGGAAGATATCAGGATACAGGAAAGTCATGTGCACGATACATGAGTGCTATCATGGTTATCGATTAGTTGAAGAACAATGGGATACTTATCGACGATGACACGGATTAATGCCACGTATCCAGCTAGTTACTCGCAATTAGGGAAATAAAATAGTTACGAATTCTGGTGCCAGTAACAGGTGGTGAAGCCAAGAATTTGAAGCGCATTTTGATACACGCGCCAGAATCGATAGATATTCATTATTTAAACATCCAGCGGGAGAATTGTCATCGATATTTACACGAGCCCAAATAAAATCACTTGAAGACTCGGTGAAGAGATTCATGGTGAGTAGAGAATGTGGGCACGAATGAAAGCGGTGAAAGAGAGAGGAATCAAATTGCTACAAGTCATTGGAGAGTTATCGACGGTGACATAATTCATCGCATAAGGTAGAAATAACGAGCGCACGAAAATGTGTTAATGACTAAGAGCAGTTCGTGAAGAGTAGCAGACGTGGAGGCAATCCGTAAGGATACCTTGAAAGTTGCAGCCGTCGAAGAGCATTTACCCACTCAACCACCATATATACCACCAAGTATCCATCAGGAAAGCCCCCCTCCCCAGAACAAATCAACAAATTTTTCTTTGTCTTTATTTTCTGCATTGCACTTTAAGTTTCTTAGTTGTAACTTTCAGATTTTTGTCTTCAAGTCAAACTCCGACGTTTATTTTTATCCCGGATACTCTGTCGTCGAGTCAAATTCTGGAATAGTGTCGAAACGCGTGCAGGCTTTGTCGTCTAGTCAAATTCCGGGCAAGTTTGTATACGTTAGTTCGTTTGTAAGAATTATAAGTTCTAGACATTTCCGTCGAGTCAAACTCCTATTTGGTTTACGTTTGATAAATTATATTGAAATCTCTACATGTTCTAGATGTTTGTTTCCTAATTATTTGGATCATTCTTGCCCGGAATTGCCACATGATCCCTTCTTCTATATTTAAAATCCAAAGAACTAATTTCGGTGAAAGATATTTTGTGCCAAGAGAAATTCCTACGAAACGGTCTTATTTTAGGTTCTGAAAACGTATTTAAGTCTATCTTATCTAAACTAATTCAAGCTTTTGAACATTCCAAAAAGAGATATATGTAATTTCATTTCATACTAGCATCACACATTTAAGATGTACATCTCTTTTTGGGTCTTGAAAACATAGCTTAATGCTCTGTTTGTTTCGCGAAAAATGAATGATTTGGAAAATATTTTCTTAAAAAAGATTACTTGTATCACTCAATTTTTAGATAATAATTGTTGTTGGTGATGAAAATATTTTTTATAAACTAATAATCCTAAATAATAGAGGCGACCATTTTTAGAAAAATATTTTCTAAATGGTTCATTTTTCACAAAACAAACAGAACCTTTCGATGAAGGAAAAAAAAAAAAAACAGAACCTAAAACATATACAATTTATTCACACGCACTCTGTTAACATACAGATGACCACATGATACAAGAGTTAATAGATAGTTGTTTTACTGGATCATTTCCCGCTCTTATTTGGACTCCTTTCGAGGTTGTACTCCTACTCCAATTATGAACGGCCTGGCCTTATCGTCATTTATAGTTAAACGACCTCCATTTGCATTTTAAACATTTAGTACTTAGACCTTGGTAATTCTCCAAGCAAACAAGTAAATATAGATAAGTGAATGCAATAAAATTTAGCAAACTAAAATTAATTGATGACTTAACCAGAAAAATATTGGTAAATAACTATAATTAATGTTGTAATATCGTACAGAAGTTGGTAAGATTAAATGTTAGTATGTTACACAAATCAAAGTTCGTAATTGTTGGAAAAAATTGTAATTTTTACAAACAAACAAATAAATACAAACTAGTAATTTCATGTAACATCTGGCTACTTGATAAAATTGATAAGTGAATGAACTAAATGTTGGTAATTTTCTATAAGAGTTAATAAATTTAGATCGTTGTAAAGTAGCATCAATGTAATAAATTTAGAACGTTGCTAAGTTGCGTCAATGTTGGTAATTCATTGAAAAATGCTATGATTTTCAGACAAACAAATAACCATTAGTAAGTGAATCGAATAAAGTTAGTAGCTTAAAACTAACTAGCAACTTGTTCATAAAAAAGTTTGCAAATAATTCAAGTGAAAATCTGCAGCTTGTCTGGATTGAATTTAAGGGTAAAAAGATACATGGAGTGCCAATATTTGTGTACATCGCTCATTTGATGCCAATATATATATATTTTTTGGATTACTTAATTGTCAATTTTTTAAAAAATGGTTAATGTTCATAACAATCAATTAGACAACAAGGAGGTATTTTGACAGAGAATACTCCTATCTCCGAGGCCTAAATTAGAAAAAATACCAGTGACAAATTGGAAAGATTGAAACCGAGCCATCATGTAGTAGTCCTATCACCGAGGCCTTCATTGATATGAATATGAAACCTGAAGAAAGATCGTGCCAGAGGTGAAAGTATATAAACATATACCTAGATCGAAAGAACATAAACAATTTAACCTAATGTCAGAGTTGGTCTTCACCTGATATCCAGGAGGAAACAGAAGAAGAAAAAACAGAATAGAGTCTAGAAATCATAAGGGAATAAATCGCCATAGTTGCTAAAGAAGAAGAAGATCCTCGCTGAAACGACAATTACTTTCATAACTAGGTCAAAGAAGGAGAAGAACCTAATGAACTTGACAGCAATAACCACATAATTTTCTTCCACTCATGCATGGTACTCCATATAATCGGTTCAAAACCCTTCATGGGTACTTATTTTTTAAATGAAATCCTACAAAATAAGAGTGAGAGTTGAAAGACGAAAGTCTCTGAACAGTAAAAAAAGGAACAATTTCAACGCGCAGTCAAGAAAAATTAACCTTGCTAAAAGAAATATAAGAGATTATATATGTTTGCGAAGATGAAGATTACTTTGTACTAAAGAAGGGGGAAAAAGATCAATAATCTTGAGAAACCTCTATGACATATATTATATCAAAAAGTGAACATAAAATAAAAGATAAGAGGAGGGGGGGAACAGATCTCAGCTGAGAAGGAGCCACCGATTCTGCCTCGCCACCAAGATGTAACTTTGGTAGGAGTAGCAGAAGAAGCTGCTGGCGACGACGACGGTCACCGTTGAGGAAGGAGACGACGAGCAGATGGTTGAAGGCCATTCTTCAGAAAGTTGAAAAGGGAGAGAAAATTTTCACCAAGAAAAGAGAAAAGAAGAGGACAGGACAGGACAGAGAATCACATTACATGGGCATGTGGTATATTCTGTCTTTCCATTTTATGTTGGGCCGACTAAATTTTAGTTGAGACAAAAAGAACGAAACAATATATTCTTGTTAATTTGTGACACTAAGGTTATGTTTGGTAATTGAGATAAAATTCAGGATATGATAAGTGTTTGATGC
Organism: Rhodamnia argentea; assembly: GCF_020921035.1. Classification (NCBI taxonomy): domain Eukaryota; kingdom Viridiplantae; phylum Streptophyta; class Magnoliopsida; order Myrtales; family Myrtaceae; genus Rhodamnia; species Rhodamnia argentea. The sequence continues at coordinate 6,477,730 of NC_063158.1, forward strand.
CTGCCTAGGACAGGATATAGCGGGGTATAAGAGGGATATAGCTTGGATAAAATTATCCTATGGAGGAGGTGGGATAAAGATGGATAGGGTTTCTAATAATCTTAATGCATAAGTTTTTTTTTCGAATAAATTTTTTCTCAAACTAATAAAATTAAAATAGTATCAGAATGTAAATAATATTTGATTTCTACTATAAAAAATTCAAAAAATTAAAAAATAAAATTAATTATATATACAAAATATAAATTTTGTATATATAATTTTTTACTAATTACATATTTTAAGTACTTCAGTAATTTAGGAATATTAGTATAGTGTACTATTTAGTAAAATGTTATTAGAGAATGATGGAAGGAAAATAAATAAATAAATAAATAATAAGAATTAAAAAATAAAAGGAAAAATAATAATAATAATTAGCAATAAAAATGAAGTAGGGAAGAGTGTCACGAGGGATTATTACTATTTTCATTTATGCAACTTTTAGGTTCATTTACACTAATATGTCATTCATACCAAATAATAGACAAAATAGATTGTGAAAATATTCGGCTTTATTATTGCCGGTTATCAAATAATGGATAGAATATAACAAAATCTATGAATTTTATATCTTATCAAATCCAATCCTATCCTAACTAGAAATCCCGACGACTGAATGTAGCCTAAAATCTTTAACAACATTGTAAATAAACAGTTCACGGCTAAATCACCTAACTTCACGGCTCATAAAATACACCATCCACCCATATCAAAGTTGACACTCGACAAGACCTTCCCCCCCCAACCGCGCGAACCCCCCTTCCCCCCAAACAAAAACAAACACCCGGAATAAGATAGATATTGGATAGTTGCATTTAACAAGATGGAAAAATATTTTCCTAATGTGATCGCTTGTATATAAAAATAAATGAATGAAAAATATTTTCAACGTTCATGAATATGTTTGATAGAAGTTATTATAGATAAAGAAAAAAAATTTTCATTGACTAATCAATTCAAGCTAATACAAGCGTATGAAAATATTATCGATAATCGAAAATATTCTGGCATATTCCTCGAATGTGTCTATGGTCTTCTCGACACTCATTAGAGTGCCACAGATGAACTCGATGCTTCGCCAGAGGTCGATGAAAACAGCAACTTTGCCATTATGCCTAAGATTCCATTCTCTATTCTTCAAGTTTCGCAAATTAGATCAAACTGAGAAACACATAAGGTCTCTCTTGTGTGCAAATAGAATCAAGCACCACAAAAAGGATCAATTTGATGGAACAGAGTAAGCAAGTAAAGGGACGGGGCAAATTGAACAAGTGCCGATTAATTGTTCAATCGTGTGTAAATATCACGTACCTCCAAGGATTGATGCTTCGGCCGAAACAGCCAAAACTTTTTAGGGTTTCTTTTGTTTATACGGACGATAAAGGACTCCATGTAAGAGCGGCAAGAGAAGTTTCACGTTGACTTGGATTGGATGGGAGACGATGTGGTTGCTTCACGTGTCAATCCAGTCTAATCCTATCTATAAATTCAAATATCACGTGTTTATCTTAAAGAATGCCCTTTTTCAAAGACCCAAAAAAAAATGGTGCAATTTATGTATCTATTTTTGGAATGATGGGAAGTTTGAATTGAATTAGATAAGGTAGATTTAAATATGAATTTGAAACCTGATATAAGACCAATATATTATACTAATGGTGAAGAACGATTTTGCCGGTTACCGCGTCAATTCACCAAAACAGATGATCTTCTTGGTTTTGTATATGATGAACAACTGGACACAACCACCCACCTGGGTAGTGCCGCTGGTTCGCGCATTCTTCCTCTCGCAAAAGGTCGAGTGTTCGAATCCCGGGGGCGTCACGGGATGACTTACCCGGTGGCACGTGTGTGGTGGCTAGCATGTGTTGCCCCCAGGATTTACCCCCCGGCTGCCGGCCGTGCGGGAGTTCCCTGGATCATAAAAAAAAAAAAAAAAAAACTGGACACAAATTTGATGTGGAAGATCATTTGTATCACAAGTGTGTGGTTTAAAGAAACAAATCTAATGATTTCAATAAAAAAAAAACTCACAGGAAACTAATCGTACCAAATTTAGAGGGTGGATATTGATCCAAATTAATGAAGATATGATATCTTAAGATTCATAAATAAGAAAGATCAGATATTCAACACACAAGTAGTCTATCGGACGTGAACAATTCCTTGAGAATGAGGGTCAACCGATTGTTTACTCATGCAAATCAAGAAAATTATATATGCACCAAGCAACACTTTTTCTTCGTTGACAACAATTACTTTTTTTTTTTGTCAAACTTAGCAAAAATTACTTAGATTAATGGTCTCTGGTATGTTGTTCCTGAAACAAGGAGAACTATCCTAAACCATCAATTTACCATTGTGAATGTTCATAACAATCAATTAGACAATGAGGAGGTAACATGATTAAGAATAGGGGTGAGAGATACGAGAACTAATTTACTGAGACATAAATGAGAAAAATACCGGCAACAAGTTGGAAAAATCAAAGCCGAGCCATCATGGAGTAGTCCTTTCACCGATAAGAATATGACGAGGAAAAAAAAATCCTAGAAAAGAAAAAGAACCTATCATAGGTGAAAGTACATAAGCATATGCTAGGTCAAAAGAACATACACAATTTAACCTAATGTCAGAGGTGGCCTTCGCCTTCAGAGATACCCAGAAGGAAATAAAGAAGAAGAAAATTAAAGCATATAAATCATAAAGGTTGCTAAAGTAGAAGAGAAATTCGCTGAAACGACTTTCATAACTAGGTCAAAGAAGGAGAAGAACCTAATGAACTTGAAAGCAATAACCACATAATCTTCTTCCACTCATGCATGGCACTCCAGGTAATCGGTTCGAAGCCCTTCTCGGTACTTATCTTAAAAAATGGAATCCCACAAAATAAGAGTGAGAATTGAAAGATGAAAGACTTCTACTAGTAAAAAGGGAACAATTTCAGCACGCGCTCAAGAAAAATAAAACTTGCTAAAAGAAACGTAAAAGATCATATATGCTTGCGAAGACGATGATTACTTCCTACTAAAAAGGGGGAAAAAAAAGGACCAATAACCTTGAGAAACCTATATGATGAAGCCTAATCTACGTAACAACAAATCCAGAAGTGAAAATAAAACAAAAAGACAAAAGGAAAAGGGATGAAAACGAATCTCAGTTGAGGAGAAGCCATCGAGCGATCGGCGGCGCCATGCTGCCAGCAGCTTCTTCTACCTCGCCACCGACATGTACCTCCGGCACAAATTGCAGAAGAAGCTGCTCGCGGCATGGCCCCGACTACCGCAAATAGGGATGTCAACCGTGATCGACTTACAGTCACCGATGAGAAAGGAGATGACGAGGAGATGGTCGAAGGCCACTCTTCGAAAAGGTGAAAAAGGAAAAGAGAATTTTGACCAAGAAAAGAGAAAAATATGAGGAGAGGATGGATTGGATGGGAATGGGATACAATGCGGTTGCTTTACGTGTTAATCCAGTCCAATAGCTATCTATAAATTCAAATATCGTGCGTTCATCTTAAAGAAATCTGTTTTTTCAAGATTCCCCAAAAAAGTTAGGTGCATTTTTGTTATTGGAATGTTCGAAAGTTTGAATCAGCTTAGATAAGAGAGATTTAAACATGGATTTGGAACCTAAAATAAGACCAACATGTTTCACTTATGTGAGTACGTTTTTGTCCGTTCGATGTCATTTCTCCAAACAATTTACCAACTTTTTATCTTTGCCAACATTAGTTGAAACGTACTACCTTTTATAGAAGTTTACCAAACAAGGAACCTTTTTTTTTTTTAAACATAGCGCTAGAATCATCCTAACTATAGCGATTAGTTTTTTCGCAAAACAAGAAAAAAGACTTCACAAGTTGTTATCTCTCTCTCTCTCTCTCTCTCTCTCTCTCTCTCTCTCTCTCTCTCTCTCTCTCTCTCTCTCTCTCTCTCTCTCTCTCTCTCTCTCTCTCAATTTAGATAATGTCCAGAAATAAATGGAGCTATTTTGATTGAAGACGAGGCGTTGCACTTGTTATCTGCGATAACATTCTCTTGAAATAATTAGATGATATATGGTCTAAAAGATGGCTATATATATATCTCACCGACAAATACTCAAATAAAATAGGCCAAAGAGCATGATTGATTATAACTTTGGGGAAATTCCAATTACCCACTCAATGCTAAATCTATTGTACAAATGTCAATTCGGAACTAAACTTTTAAAATTTATCAATTTAGTCCTAAACCTTTACGCAAAATTCAATGTAGTTCTTCTCACCAATTTTCTTTGAAAATCTTTAGCATGATGGTGTGCCATCATCACCATCTGACGTGGCACACCGCCATTTCAGCTATTTTCAACGAAAGTTGGTGGAGATGACTAAACTGGAATTTCGCACAAAAGTTTAGGAATAAATTGGAAAAATTAAAAAGTTTAGGTCTAAAATGGCATATTTCAAGACTAATTGGACAATTTCCCCTTAGAAATTGATATGATTACATCCGTTGATTTTGTTGAATTATATTGTGTTTTGCCTTTATTGTTCCTTTTATTTGTTATGAGTGTTCGCAACCTTTCCCAAATATGAGAGGATAGGGAAGGATGCACCTCCGGTGTTCCCATTTTTTTGGCCATATTAAATGCTGGGTAGTGAGCATGCACCAAAATGGGCCCTTTTCTATTTTCCCTTCCCTCCAATGAAAATATTAAAATGAATCTCGATAGATAAATTATAAATAACAAGATACCGAATGCCCCAAAATTGATCATTCTTCATATTTGCTTAATTAATAATATAATAATTTTATCTGAAGAACATTAATATTCTTTAGGTCTACTGAAATTGACTTTATAAACATATAATCTCATCATACATAACGAATTGATATGACATTTTCGTACAAGCAATTGAAGTCATTTCCACCGTTACTATGATATACACATTCCAATTCATTCCATTGGGCACCATAAAAAAAATCAGTTCAACACTCCAAAAATTTCCCTTTTTGAGAAACTCTCCACCTGTCTCCAATAGAAAAGACACACTCTATTTCTTCACCTATCAAATGTGGAGCTTTCGCATGAATGGAGCATCCAAAATGCACCGCGTTTCATGCTTTCTTCTGGAAACTCCTCAGCAAAAACAAATAAGAGGAAAAAATTGAAAATGTACATGTTACCTATAACCTCGTGACATGTATCTAAATGCGATGCATTGATTGGACGCACATAGATAGCCACATGGAAAAATCCTATAGGCTAAAGTTATACATTCTCACTATAAATATCCCTCATTCATTTGAGGGAGAGAATTCGCAACCGCAGAACTATAACATAAATCTCCCTACCATTGAAGCACCTTACATTGCCTGCTACCATTCAAGCACCTCACATTGCCTCCTCTCATTTGTTCTCTATTTGTCCCTAAGGAAACGAATTCCTACTTCTAAATGAAGAACGTGTGAAAAACATGCCAAAGGAATCAAACTTGAATCACCGATCATTAATGAATACATCACACTTCAAACGTACCGTAATTGCCATAGATCAAGTGCCGCCCTTGCAGTCTCAAGAGGTCTCTTGTTTCGATCAAGCGTTGGAGAGTTGAGAGTAAAATGTCGATATTTTGCTCCGTGTTCTCTTTTTTGTGTTATACCAATACCAACAGAGGGGAGAAATCAGTCTTCGCCATGGCATTCGGCACGGCATCGGACGCAATGAGCAATGACTTGCTCAAGCGTCCTTTGTCGTCACCGAATTCCCGCAAGTGTTACAAAAGTGGCTGCCCCGGATGGCGGGCATTGGTGGCATGGCACGGTGCCGCTAGTCACGAGTTAGGGCACCAGCCAAACACAGAAAGCGATGACATTTCTGGAAGGGGAAAACAAACAGGAAATTTTCCGAGAGGACAAAGATGAAGAGAGCGCCAAAAAGGAAAGTGAAAAGGCTAGAGTAGTCTATATACTTGTTTTTATCCCATTGTGCCATAATCGTACATCAATTAATTGATCTAAACCCAACATAATTTTAATCTAATTTTTAGTTCAAAAATTAAAAAAATCTAAGAGTTAAATAATTTAAAAAAAAAAGATATACAAGCGAGAGGCCCGCCTATGGCCACAAGTGCATAGAGAGGGCCGGCTACCGTCCCTTTTGTTTTTCTTTTTTTTTAGTTTTTTAAAAATCAAAAAAGGAAAAAAAAAAGTTAAATGACGAAAATACCCCTAACCAACCCGTGAGTCGGGTCATTTTTTTTAGACTTATATGGCCACTTGAAGCTCCTATTTGTAATAAAATCCACTTTAGGCCTTCATTTGAGATTACATGCCCTTATTTGAAATAAAATCTATTTTAAACTTATTTGAGGAAATAATAGTACTTTAAGCCCTTATTTAAAAATTTTCCAAAAATTAACAATTTTCGTTTTATTTCCAAATCTAACCTCCTAAAACTTTTCGTCAACTAACACTAATAAATGTTTGGAGTGTCCCATTCACGGCACGATCTTTTCCCAAGTCATATTTATATATGTGTTATCTTTTTTTTTCCCCTTTTTTCTTTCTTCTTCCTACAGTGGACAACAATCTGGCCATTGTCAAGTGAGTCGTGCAATCAAATCAACCCGGTGACTCACCTTCCACCATGATCTCATCGCCTTCAAAGCCGTCCGTCCATCACTGCCTCACCACCTTCCATCACCACAACCATTCATCCATTCGTCCGCGGTCAACCATCGTTGAGATCTCTGTTCTCTCCGACTCCTAGCCCCATATCTCCACCATTAGTGCCTCAACTCTTGGCCGGTGACCTCTCGCTTCCGATGTCCTCGGCATGGCTTGTCCTCACCATCTTTGAGCTCAAGCTCAGTCCGCGCACTCGAGCCTCTTTTTTTTATCTAAGCTCTAGCGAGACCTTAGATTTGACAATTGGGAATCAGCTTGACCTTGGATTTGTGTTAATTAAGATTAAGCAGTTTCACATTTTGGTTGGACATAAATTTGATGCTGCTTCCACTAATTTGATGATCAATGAACATCAACAACAAATTTTTTTAATTTGTGAACTTGGGATCCTTAGTGCTAGCAGCCAAGAACTTCACCTAATTGATTATAGCTTGTAATTATATTAGTTTTTTCTACCTAAGATATCTGTAGTTTAACAGCAATGTCAAATTTCTTTCCATATTTAGATTCGCATTTCTTAATGTCTAAAGGGGATGAAACAGTTATCCAAACTCGTGGTCTAGGAGGTTCGGTGAGAGTGATGGAACGGCCACCTTCACTTCGTCAGTGTTGGCTCCGTCACTATCACTTTTACTGGACTGATTGAGTCATCTCTCTCATTCCCTTTTTCCTTGGGAATGTATTTTACTATATGTATATTGCATTAGAAGAAGGAAAATAATTGGGGTATCTCAAAGAAAAAATAATAATATTTAATAATAATAAAATCAACAATCATCATAATCATAATAATTAATGTGTGAGCCAACAATTTATACTACATTATTTTATAAGGGTTTTAGTATATTAACCACATTTAATGTCGGATAACTCATCATCAAATCTATAATGGTCAATTGTGTTAGCCCATGTTAAAATCTTGCCACGTTATAGAGCAATCACCTGCAAGATGTCAAAAACGTGAATTTTTTTTCAACTTTACCGTATATTTGAAAAAAAAAAAAACTATATAGCATTTCGTTATAACTAAGTATAGAGAGTTGTAGGATACGGATTTTTAACTTCATAACAATCGACAAGCATTGACTACATCTAGTCGTACTCAAGTTCAATAAGTCCCTAAACATAACTTTTTCTATTTGCGGCATTTTTCTTGTCAAATCTAAATTGTAATAACGACATAAAATAATTTTTGTATATCGTGAAGTTACAACGTTTAGCTATAACCAAGTGCAATGTGATTCTTGATTTTTTTTAAAGTTTTACCTGAATTTATCGTTTGATCTTGCAACAAGAAAAAATTAACGGGAGGCATGATCTAATAGCAGCTTGATATTCATGTAATTTCTTGTATAGGAGAAGATTCATCTCAACAAGTTAGGTGGAAAAAAAAAGCTAAAATTAACGGAGGATGAAGACAGGAATTATAAGCCACTCACTTATTGGATGAAGCTCGAGATGCACATAGCTAATTATAAAAATGGTAAAAGTCGCCAAAAATCTCAAACTATGTTCAGTGTGAGACCAATGCCCCGGACTTAGTTTTGAATGGCCAAAACCCTAAAATTATTTCAGTGTGACATATTTATCTTCCGTCAAGATTTGTCGATGAGCACCGTTAAAGTTTTACCTTTTAACTGAATTTGTTGTTTGATCTTCGTGTCGGAGCGCAGCCTAAGAGTAGGACTCCGTATAAGAGCGGTAAAAGAAGTTTCACGTTGACTTGGATTGGATGGGATACAATGCGCTTGCTTTACCTGTTAATCCAGTCTAGTATGTATCTATAAATTCAAATATCGTGTGTTCATTTTAAAGAAATCCGTTTTTTTCAAGACTCCCCAGAAAAGTTAGGTGCATTTTTGTTATTGGAATGTTCGAAAGTTTGAATCAGCTTAGATAAGAGAGATTTAAACATCAATTTGGAACCTAAAATAAGACCAATATCTCTCACTTATGTGAGTACGTTTTTGTCCGTTCGGTGTCGATTCTCCAAAACGTATGATTTTCTTGGTTTTTTCGTATGATGGGCAACCGAACACAAATTTGCCATAGAAGATCATTCCTTTTGCACGTGCCTGACATTTAAATAGCCAAATCTAATGATATCCAAGATAAAGAAACTCACGGGGAACTGACCGCCAACTTTAGATCCAAGATAAAAAAAGATGTGATATTTGAGGATTCATAAATAAAAAAAAGATCAGATATTCAACACACAAATAATCTATGGGACGTGAACAAAGGATTGTTTGCTCATGCCAATTTTCAGAAAGTGTTCGGCGAACTGCTCACAGTTGGGGGCCTCACAAATTACACTTTCTTCATAAACAAAAATTACATAAGACTGATATATAGGTCATCATTATAACATTGTGGATGTTCACAACAATCAATTAGACAACAAGGAGGTAATATGACAAAGAATAGGGAGGGGTGAGAGTACAACAAGTACTTTACTGAGCCATAAATTGGAAAAATTACCGGCAACAAATTGGAAAAAATTGAAACTGAACCATCACATAGTAGCCCTATCACCAAGGCCTTTCATCAATCTAGATATGATATCAAGAAGGAAACGGAGAACAAAAGGTTAAAGCATATAAATCATAAGGGAAGAAACCGTCGCCACGTTGCTAAAGAAGAAGAAGATCTTCGCTGAAGAAGGAAAAGAACCTGATGAACTTGAAAGCGATAACCCCATAATCTTCTACTACTCATGCATGGCACTTCAGGTCAAGACTCCGAACAATAAAAAAAAAGAGGCAATCTCAACACGTACTCAAGAAATATTAACGATAAGAGATCATAAATGTTTGCGAAGACATGATTACTTCATACTAAAAAAAGGGGGAAAAAAAAAGGACCACTAAACTTGAGAAACCTATATGACGAAGCCTAATCCATGTAACTACAACTCCAAAAGTGAAAATAAAATAAAGAGACAAAAGTTCAAGACGGGAAAAGGGATGAAAACGAATCTCGATTGAGGAGGAGCCATTGAGCGATCGGCGGCGCCATGCTGGCAGCAGCTTCTTCTACCTCGCCACCGACACGTACCTTCGGCACAATTGGCAGAAGAAGCTGCTGGCGGCATGGCCCTGACAACCGCAATAGGGATGCCGAACGTGAGTGACGCGATGAGGAAGGAGATGCCGAAGAGATGGTTGAAGGCCGTTCTTCTAAAAGGTGAAAAAGGAAGAGAGAATTTTGACCAAGAAAAGATCAAAAGAAGAGGAGAGAACGGAGAATCAGGTTACATGGGCGGCTTGTAGTACTTAATTTATACAACACATGCCGACTGAGAAAATTTCATACGGGGAGTTAGTATGAAATTTTAAATGTTTGCGCATATTCTGTTGGAAATTGTATTCGCAAAAGAAAAAAGAAAGAAAAACAAAACTGAACAGAACAAAAAAAAAAAAAGCATGATAGTGAACTGTAATCAATAATCAAGAAATGCAACAACATTTATCTATAAATTGAGAATCTATCCACATTCGCTTCTAAATTCAAATATTTCTAACTTTCTACCATCAATAATCAAGAAATGCAACATAATATTACTAGTTGCCAACAGATTGAAAGTTACCTCTCCTATTGGAACTTGATTATCACGTAAAAGAATTACAATTTTCTTAAAGATGAATGAACACCATGAGAAAGTTCGCTCGCTAACAACACGCAATTTAGAAAAAGGGGTCACTTTCAATAAAATGCACCGATTGTTGGATGAGTGACTCATCCATTCATCGTTAATTTTATAATTGAAACCTTTCATTCGTCAGACATCCAATGATGAATGTGCAAACAACGGTGGACCTAATTAAAAACCCGGAAAATATGCTAAATTTGTTAAGACTAGTTTATAAAAGTATGATATGGCGGGCTATTATTAGTTCTTGAATATGGGGCACTTATTTAAATTCTTTCGTAGTCTGACACATCACTTAATAAATAAATTTTGTAAAACCATTTCCGGTAAGTCTAGCATTACTCCAATAGTGCAATAACTAAGGTTTCATGTTGTATTGTAAAATTTATTTGCACACAAAAGCTATGCACCGCATGCACAAGCTACTCTCTTCCTAGAAAACTTTGATAAGATGAACATAGATTAAGATATATTACAAAAAGAACGGAAGAAATATATCCTTAACCTTCAATCCCATCAACTATATCATACACTTGTATTCACCTTTATTCGCGGATCAAGCTTGTTAACGAGTCAGATCACGAATTCGAGTCACATTGTATCGGATTTGACCTAAAATAAACATTTTAAGTAAAATCAACAGAATCAGCTAATGGTCAAACATCCCACTCATGATCTCACTGTTCCAATCTGCGACTTTCCCTATATGGAATGAAATTGTTTCCTTGTTCAAAGCTAAGTCACCTAAATTCACAGCTCACAATGACCGAAAATGAAAACAAAAAATAGGCCATCAACCCATAACGAAGTTGACCCTCGCCAGGACCAAAAATAATTCATGAACATGTTTTTTCCCCCCCAAAAGATCATATTTTTCAAGATAGATTTTATATAGATGCTTTTTTTTTCCTTTTCTTTTTGCATAAAAAGAATCTATGTTGAGGTACGTAGCGGTGAGGTGGGAGAAATTTCAGGGGCTTCCATCTTTGTTCATCCTATCTTCTTCCATGCTAGCATGTCTGTTGTCTGTTTCCAATTCTATGCGTTTCACGGTTGGGGGTTGAGGGACACTCTAGGTGATTCTTTGCGTTTCCATTAGATTCATTCAAAGAATCTGGTGGAAACGGATGAAATCTAGAGATCTACCCCATTGGAACAAGGTGTTCTCGGCCTGTCCATGCTGAAAGTTCCCTGCAATCTTCTCTGAGAAGACGTCTATCGGCTTTTCTAGGATCGGCACCGCTGCGCCTGATTGAGCAGGCGGATCTACCGTGGGTCGGATTGGGTAACTGGGTGCGCAATCCGAGGATGGAACAGTTTCGGCAGATAGGAGAAGTATTAGGAAGCCTAAAGGCGTTAATGGTGTTCCGCGGCAATAGACAGATCAACGGGCGTCAATGTTGTTTGTTGCTGGACATGTTGAACCACGCGTACGAAGTTGTGGCTGACGAGATGAGAGAGAACCTGCGATTCGAAGAGAAACATGCCAAATGGAGAATCCTGGAACAACCATTGAAAGAGCTCCTCAGGGTGTTCAAGGAAGGAGAGATCTATATCAGACTCTGCTTGGACAATAAGGACTGGTGGGCGAAAACCATGATCCTATATCAGAACACAGATTGCATTGACCTCCACATCCACAACCTGTTAAGTTGCATGCCAGTGGTCATCGAAGCGATTGAGATCGCCGGAGAAATTACTGGTTGGGATCATGATGAGATGCAAAAGAGGAGATTGGTGTACTCAAAAAAGTACCAAAAAGAATGGAGTGACCCGAAGCTCTTCCGATGGAAATTCGGCAAACAATATCTCATAACTCAAGATTTCTGTGACCGGTTAGACCAAGTGTGGAAAGACGATAGATGGCTTCTGATGAATAAAATCCGGGAAAAGAGTATTTCCGGCTCCGCATCAAAGTATGAGCAGCGACTTAACGATCTGCTATTAAGGAACTTGGATATGTGGGAGCCTTCCAATTGGAAACTCTTGCCAAGTTCGATCCTAGTCGGGTCGAAGGACTACCAGGTAAGGCGAAGGCTAGGTAATGGCAGCCAATACAAGGAGATACTTTGGTTGGGCGAAACCTTTGCTCTGAGACATCTTTTCGGGAATACCGAGACCCTAGTTCCTGAGATTTCGTTGATACATTCTCTCTCCCACCCCAATATACTGCAATTTCTTTGTAGCTTCATCGACGAGGAAAAGAGAGAGTGTTTCGTGGTTGCAGAGCTGATGAATAGAGACCTAGGAAGCTACGTCAAGGAAATCTGCGGTCCACGAAAACGAATTCCTTTCTCTCTTCCTGTTGCCATCGATTTGATGCTTCAGATTGCTAGAGGGATGGAGTATCTCCACTCTAAGAAAATCTACCATGGCGATCTCAATCCTTCTACCATTCTGGTGAAGGCAAGAGGTGGTTCAGGAGAAGGATACTTGCAAGCCAAAGTCTCAGGATTCGGCCTGTCTTCCTGTAGAAACTCTTCCCAAAAGACATCTTTAAATCAAGATGGAATCATTTGGCAGTCTCCCGAAGTTCTAGCTGAGCAAGAAGAGACGGGAAGTACCAGAGACATGAAGTGCACCGAGAAGTCCGACGTCTACAGTTTCGGGATGATTTGCTTTGAACTTCTAACTGGAAAAGTACCCTTTGAGGATGCGCATCTTCAAGGGGACAAAATGAGCAGGAACATCAGGGCAGGAGAGAGGCCCTTGTTCCCATTCCATTCACCGAAATACTTGACCAGCTTGACGAAGAGATGTTGGAATATCGATCCAAATCAACGGCCGAGCTTCTCTTCCATTTGTAGGATCCTTCGCTACGTGAAGCGCTTTCTCGCGATGAATCCTGATTGCGGTGGCCAGCCAGACTTGCCAATGCCATCTGTGGACTACCTTGATATCGAATCGAGGCTGCTGAAGAAATTTCCTTCCTGGGAGAGCCCCAACCCATTACCCGTATCAGATGTGCCATTTCAGATGTTCGTTTACCGAGTAGTAGAGAGGGAGAAATCAAGTGCTTGTTCTAAAGAGAACTCTGAATCGGGTAGCGAGGGAGCCTCCATCTGCGGTGATGAAAGCACGATCAGTTTGGACGATCCTCTCCCGTCAGCACCCGAAAGGAAATTATCACCCTCTCCCGAAACTCCGAGCAGGAACTTGACATCGTTGAAAAGAATAACAGATGTCAAACTAAACAAACAACCTGGTGAGATTTTTATCTCGTTTCGGCAAATCAACTTGGTATTACTTTATCTGAAGATTCATACTAATTTCTGTGGCTCTAAGTTACAAATCCCGAAAATTAAGTCAATAATATGTTGTTAGCTACTATTTGTGTGATTGCCGCCAGTATCGAAATCTTAATGCATCAGCAAGTTTATCAGGGCAGGGATCATCATACATTCTATGCCTTCTGTATTTTCACTTTTCAGTGCCACCATAGGATCATAGAATCTCTCTTAACTGTTACCCTGCAACGATGTTCCTGTCTCACTCTTTGCATTCCTAAGAAGAAAGTGACGAGCGGAATTAGTGTTATATACCATTTCCTACATGCAGGTCAATGACGTCTTCTAGTAGGAGAACGATCATTTCCATTGAGCTATGCTCATTTGCCTACTGCCATCGCAATATAAAGCTAGCTAACAATCTCTCGTCAGGGTTCCTCGTGCTTTTCATGAGATCTCATGGCAGCAAAGGAAAATTTTCAGCTCTCTTACTGAATAAATTGCTTTGGAATCCCTATTGACATTGCAGGGACACCAAGAGGGCGGTCACTACGGCCTCCACAGATAACTCCAACCGGGCGAAGCATTAGAATGAATTCAGAGAGTCAGCTACTGCTGATGAGTCCAAAGATAAAGAGGTCATCATCTGGTAATGCATCAGACTGAGAGCTTTCTCAATTGGCATTATTCTCAACCCAAGTCGCGTGCTCCAAGCGGTTTGCTGACTGGGCACCACAAATTCATTAGTACACGAAGCCATCCGAAGTGTTCAACCCAGCATTGTAAATTAAAGCAGCTTTTGACCGTGAAGTCAATGGAATGTTTGATGTGGTGATTACATTCCCATACGAGGGAGCCTTGTCTCCACCGTTCAGCACCATCAAATTCACCTAAGGTGAAAATCATTGTTGCGATTGTCCAAGGATATTCCACACTGCTTGAAGGCTATCCTGATTTGTGGTCTAAAAACACAGTGCAGAAATTATCCATTACCTAGCCAGTATGATCTGTATATAAGATCTAAATTAGCAAGTAAATATACTGCAACTGTGATTGGACTCTTTCTTCTTTTATTAAACTGCATCCAATGAATTATCAAAACATGACAGAGCGTTGACCAGCCCTCGAGTATAATCTCAGAAAAAAATGCTTTATCATAGCAGCAAAAGCCATTGAAGTGTATTTCTTGCCTTATTCCTCGCACATACTTATTGACACAGCACATGAATGAGAAACCAACAGCTACAGCACGTTCACAACAAGATATCGATACGAGAAAAAGGGGAAGCAATTATCAGAGCTGGACTACATGTTGCTAGACTTACTCTTAGAGAGAAGTAAAGGCTCCACTTTATCTTTTTTCCTAACCCTCGCCTACAAAAATACACACTGTTGACGGACACCAGAGGATGCTCCAAAGTTCAATCTGATATCCTGACTTCAACTCCTAATATATCCTTCACCACCTCATATGTCACAAATGCAAGGGCTATGGATGGAACTACCTGAGGAAGAAAGCAGCAGTTTTCAGACATGTAAAACAAAGTGTATATTCAAAAACTAGCAAGAGCATCGACAAAATTGCATCGACAAAATTGTGTCTAGTTAACAACCCTCCTTAGGCCTTACACCAGTAAAACCTCTAAAAGCGCAAGTTTTAACAAAGATAAAACTGACCTTGACAGAATTTGGAACCAGACCCTTGTACAAAGCTCCAAATCCCTCATACTTCACAGTTTTCCTGAATGCGTCAATCATGCCATTGTATTCAAGAGCAGCAGCTCTTCCATCACCTGTGACTATGGAAGCAGCATCCTTCCACCCCACCATTTGCATTCTTCTGCGTATCACATCTAGAGGGTAAGCCACAGTTTGACCAATAGTTCCTGCAGCAGCTCCACAGGCAAGCCTTGTTGGGACACTCAAGTCAGAGTCCTCCACGAGTCCAAATGGTCTGGTCTTTATTAACCAGTCCTTCAAAGACTCATATACAGCAAAATTAAGACCTACATAAGGAATCTGCAGAAAAGAAGAGAATTCTCGTCAGTTTTTTAAAGCAAGAAAAGGAACAACACATGTATGCAAGCAATATTGTCACCCAGGAAAAGGAAAGAAAAGCTCTTGGACAGTCCTGGCAAAAAATATTATGACTCTCGCATGCCCTCAAGCACTTGGGCTATCCATGATGCTGCTTCCTCTTGTACAAGTAAGTGAACATAGCGAAGCAGAGATGCTATAGCTACCTGAGGATGCCTTTATGTACATATACATTCCAAAAGGACTTCAAGCATGTAGGATCTCACGCGGGAAAAAAGGCATCATCAACCAGTATTCGTGGAACGCAAGAATGTCACAATTGGCAGGAGGAAGCAGGGGCAAGGATGGTTTTGTCTGATTAACGCATAAATGCAAAATTCCAACATAGAGGGCCAGGAGAAGTGGAAAGCGTACGCACGTCATGCTCTGACTAGTAGAGAAGCTGCAATACCTATCACAAACAGCAAATAGAAGAGAGTCACTTACCACTCCAATGACAGAAGGAAGCCACCCCTTGTATAAGGCCCGTGGACCTTCTTCACGAAGCACAGTTGACAGTGCATGAACTATTCCTCTATATTGATAAGGGGACTTCTCTGTCTGCAGGTATGAGGGGGAAAATGTCTAAATGCCAAAAGCACAAAAATAGCTGAAATGGCAGAGACCAGATAATCTCCTTAAGATTGTTTATAGTAGCTATTCTGCTTTATATTATTATCAGCAGAAAAATGTTGAACATGCTCTCGGAAGAGATCAGAAAAATGCCAGAAATCGGCCTGCAAAGACTAAGAAATGTACCTGTACAGTTAGCCTGCCTCGTACCATGTCCATGGGGTAGGTGGCAGACATTGCAATTATTCCAGCGCATGCCCCAGCTCCAAGACGTAGAAGAGGAGTGAGTTCAGCATCTTCTGTGGGAAACAAACAGTAAAATAGAGACTGAATAGTCATGGGCAACATTTCCAGTGCACCACCAAGCTTTTACACCAGAGATTTCGTGACACCATGAATCAATCACATTCTTATATTTTACCATAAAAATCTCCAAATCTCAGTGGATAATTAGGCACGAAAAATATGAAGTTACGTCAATGTAAATTGGAGAATATTGCAAACCAATAAAGCTTTCCACACAAAAGTAGAGAACTAGCTATTCAAAGAATCCCAATTTTAAAAAATAAATAATGCTAAAATGAAGAATCGGCCAAATAAGTGGTTTCACTTAAGCAATTTCTTGTTACAGTCCATATTTCTTGATCAGTAGGTCATTCTCAAATATTTCCAAGGATATGCAACAATCAAGTCATACGAGAATACCAACAGATTCTTAGGACTGTAAGCCACAAACATGGAGAGCACTGCAGAACATTTTCTTTTGATGACAATTAGAACATCTTTCTGTTAACTTTTAGAGAGAGAAAGAGATAGAGGAGAAGGAGAAGAAAAATGTAGGGCAAAACCCTATGCTCTGATTGCAACAACTAGGGCAGCAGAGTGGGCATGGAGGCCCATCAACAATATGCGCCCAACGCACCTAAGTGCACCACAAGTAAAATAAAAACCTCTCTCCGTGGAATACCTCACCACCCCATTGCTTAAGAGGGAAGCGCTCAACCATAGGCGCTTTAGCAATTATGAAGTCGTCGGTTTATATTCAATAGTAATATTTCACCTAG
The DNA here is from genome assembly GCF_020921035.1 of Rhodamnia argentea. Lineage (NCBI taxonomy): Eukaryota > Viridiplantae > Streptophyta > Magnoliopsida > Myrtales > Myrtaceae > Rhodamnia > Rhodamnia argentea. The sequence continues at coordinate 6,495,041 of NC_063158.1, forward strand.
TCATCTGATTCCACCGGCAATCATGTTTCAAAGTAAAGCAAATCAATAACCAAGCAAAACAACAAAGGACATATGAAAGAATAAAATTGCTAGCAAGCAAGCAAGCATCACTAGTGTTTAATCAAGCAATACAATTTTCCAGAATCAACAATAAGCCAATGAGGATGGACATACCATTACCAGTCTGCTGTTGATACAACCACAATATTCCCCTGATGATAAAAAAGAGGTAGAAAACTCAGCAGAAGAAATAAAAAAGCAAACTAAGCAAATGAAGAGTGCCGAAATGGTGGAAAAAAAAAAGAAACTAATGACCAGAGAAGCCATCTAAAAGCCAATAGAGTTCAATTGGGCAGGAATTTAGAGAAAACATGTTTTTGCCTATTGGGACACATCCTGTTATAACATGAACAGCCAGCAATAATGACAACTAAACACCATATTCAATGTTAGAGTTGCTAGATTTTGCCAAAGTCATACTTGGAAGCTTGCTCATAGCTGAAGAACTTGACTGCCGAGTTTGGAACGATACGAGCACAATTGGTACCATTGCCTTTGAACAGTCCACGGAAACCCTCGGTTCTCCATATATATTTTAATCCTTGGACTGTACCATTGTACTTTATGCTATGGGGATTTTGAACCTGCGTGTCATGTGATCCCTTCATGATCAATGCTGCAAGGATCCATGCGATGAAGAAAGACAGTTGGGGAAAGCTGGATGACTAACCTGAAGCAATATCTTCAACCGTTCCAATGGAGCAACGGCAGTGCGTGACCTACACAACCACACATAGACTCTAGGTCAGCCACAATTACAACAAACACAACCATGCATAGACTCTACGTCAGCAACGATTACGGCAAACTACTTTGTGGTCAATGGAAAATGAACAAGGCAATTCAAATCGACGACTGAAGGGCAGCAAGCTGGTGTCAAGAGATTCTAAACTACTACCAATTATAGACCACATTCCACTCACATGTCTCAGAATATATAAGATTTGTATTTGCTTCTTTCCTACTCGTTTATGTCAAGCAAAGCCATTTTCACAGCACAGACAGTTTAAAGAGCTAGTTCAGCCTTCATATGCTGTCACACAACAACAGGTTTATCTCCAAGAAATGTTAGTGGAGGATGTACGAGACAAACTTGCTAAAACTTCTACAGTGACCTAGTGAGTGACAGTAGAGACAAATTGCAGAACAAGAAATCAGGGATCAATCAAGAGTTTTAGTTCAGAGTTTTAAGAGGTTGTAGAGGAAAGAGTTTCTCAAAATGATGATTAGTTGCAGATAACAGACATAATAGAGAGTAATGTGATAGGTGACGCTAATAATCAATTCCCAGTAGAAAGAACAGAGCACCATTTGCCAAAGCTAAATGATGCTCAGGTTTCCCCCTTCAAAGCTAAACTAAACATGGCTAGTTAATGAGTTAGTATCTCGTATAGTTGTACTGCACAGCTTTTCTCGGCTACCTTCCCCCATGAAGAATTGGCATGAAATTTCAATTCTAATCCTTTCATATCCTCCAACACTAAAATCATCAAAGAAATGAAACTAGAAATCAGCAGGAGAAGAGTAAAGTAAATTAGTCATGCCCGGCAAGTTTCAAATTACCCATTTCCACCATGACAAGCAAAAGAGGAACGAAAGACTGGAAACATTGCATTACGGAAAAATCACCTAGTTTCTAACACATGACACCCAAATTAACAAACTTGCCATTCTAATTTGCAAAAGCTAATCTCGCATTGGTAACTAAGCTCATGAGACGTAAAGCCCTGTTGAAAAGCTTCTCTGTTGGCAAGCATTCTTATTGTAAAAGACAGTCACTCCAGAAGCTTAAACAAAAAACGAAAATCCCGCAATCCAAAACTCTTATTCGCGACTCAAATTTCCGAAGAGAAATGGAGCTTACACTCCTCCGGCAACACCACCAGCGACCAGAGACTTGCAGATACTGAGAACGGCGTAGCTGGGGGCCTTCACGCCTTCTCTGGCCAGCTTCGCCTCCTCCGCGAGATTCACGATCGTCGACACCGCCTTCTCGCTCGCCTTCACGTCCTCGGAAGCCATTAAATTTCAAGAACGAACGGACCAGGAAAGAATGCCTCTAAAACCCTTTCAAACAGAAAAAGAACGCGTCTTGGTCGCGGTTCCAGGCGTTCGGGACGTATGATCTGGATCGGATCTCCGGCGATCACTGAGAGTAGCGGGTCTGCATTTCTCGGAGGATCCGCTGCTGGTGCTGGTGGCGGCGGCGGCGGAGGCGGCGGCGGAGGCGGCGGCGGCTCCGGCTCACTCGAGCTGAAGCGGCGGCGGCGGCGGCGGCTCACTCGAGCTGAAGCTGAAAGCGAGGTCTCAACAACAACTTCGGCCTCAGTGTGTGCGCGACTGTGAGCGCGTGATGCCGCTTGCTTTTATTAAACATATGAGAGAGAGGAGAGGACATTTCCCGTTTTCTACTCGCGCGCGTGGACGGAGGGAATCTGTACTCGCGCTACTGTGGCTGCCACGTGGATAACGAAGCTGGAAAAGGAGAATTTACTAGAGGGACTATTTCTGAGTCTCTCGGTCACCTTTTTTGACGGAAGAATCCCAAATTGAAGAGGAAAATATAGAGAAAGCTCTGCCACGTCATCACATAAATTTTGTTTTTTTTTTATATTTGGAAACAAAAGCCATTATTTAAAATTATTTTTTGTGTATTTTAGCTTTCAAATAAAATAACTGTTTAGCAAATTATTTACTGATACAAAGTGCTTTCGGGTGTTTGTTTCCATTATTACCTAAGAGGGGAAAAAATTTGGATCGACTTGAATATGCGCATATCAATTGATTATCTCAAAATCATGGTGTTCATACTAACTTAAAACCGGAGCATAAGAAAGTTTTCGAAACCAAATATAGAAAGCTTTTGACTCCATTTAGGATTCACGACAATGAGTAACGGAAAAAGATATCAATTAATATGCATGTAAAAAAAAAAAAGTCAATTCGATTCGATTCGAATTTTTTTGACACTCCGATGAATAATTAACTAGAATTTCGTTTGTGTCGGTCCGGTTTAGTGCTTGTATCTTGGGTACTTGCATAGTAATTACGATTAAGAAACATTTCTATTTTTACCACTGTTTTTCTTTTTTGTTTCCTTTCTAAGCAAAAGTGAGATTCGAAAAATTTTCTGTAGTGGTTGTGCTGGGGTTGCCACGTGAAATTACCCGAGGGTCCCTTGCTTTCCCTTATGGGGTCGACAATTTGGTGGTGTGTTTCGGCAAAGGAAAGCTGCGGTTTGCCGGAACCTGAAATGGCGACGGTTGGTACGGCGGCGACCCGCATGAGTGGTCCCCGTGCCGCCGGATCGAAGGGACAGACGAAAACCTAAGAAGCTCCATCTAACAGCGCACAGGTGTCCATGTCGGATTCAGGTCAGCGGGGCCCAGCATTCGTGGGTCTGGAGCGAGGGTAGGTCTACTACGTCTACCAACTACCATTGCCTCCACTTGCTCTTTCTAGTCAATTCTTGCTCTACTCTTCAAACTCTTTCGAGTTCCCTCCCACTTACGATTTTTTTTTCGATTCATCTCCAACGCCGGTTTAAATTTTGTCACGGCATCGACTCGAATATAGATAATTTTTTCGGTAGCACGTGTATTAAGTCAAGACGCTCATCGGATGTCTTCTCACAATCTAAACTCGACAATCTACATCGATTCTTGCATTGTTCATATTGTTACGCACGCCTTTACTTTTCAATGATACCGAAAAAAGTTCAGTTATCCCAAAAAGAGATTTATAAAATAAGCTTTGTCGTCATTTTAATTTGTCGCAAAAGCCATAAATCGTTTAATGTCAACTACTACTCCCCCCCTCTCCCCCCTCCCCCCTCCCCCTCCCCCTCCCTTCCTCTTTCACTCTGTCTCATCAAATGGGCTATTTAATAGTTCATACATATTCATGTTGAATATCACTCTTTAAGAATGTCTAATATGAAAGATTTCCAAAACGCCGATTTCATATACCACACTACATCAAAATCATAACCAACAACTAGAGTTTCAACGCTAAGAGATATTTCTGCCGGTAAAATGTATGCATTTCAGTAGGAGCGGATAAGGAGAACTCTCTTAGCGTACCGGTAACACATTACTTATACAAGAGTCAACTTAACTATTATGTTTGCAGAATATCAAAAGTGGAAAGGGAAAAAAAAAAATAATAAGCACACCGATGTTAGATGCTATGGACAACACATGCGTGCGGGCACACCCTCTCATTAAATGGGCCATTCAAAAAGTGTACGTACGTATTCATACTTCAGGCTACCATCCTTAAGAATGCCTAATTAGAAAATTTCCAATTCGTTCATTAGGCGTACCACAAGATATACTAATTAAGGACACCCATTTAACAAAAAAGTTCATATAGTAGCAATTTTTTTTTTTTTTTTGCAGGGGGGCCATGTAGGCATGGAGATCTTATTGCAGCCAGTAAAGGATAATAACTCAAAAAAGAAGAGGGGGGCCAGTCTCCTCACAAGACCAAAATGCCAAAAATTCCTAGATGGGCAAATTGGGAAATGGACCGACCTTTCAAACAAATTATTTATGGGCCCATGGGCCATAACAAAGACAATGACAGATGCATCGCCACCTTACCTCCATTGTTGCTGATAAAGCTCCAAGGCCCAATTTTCAAACTCGTGAATTCTCTGAGCCATTGCTGACGACGAACATGCACTCCAAATCGCAAACGAACGAACAAACAAACGATCGAACTCTTTCCAACCCTTCTTTGTTTCTTTCTTTTACTAACGCAAGCTCCCAAGTTGGGGTTGCGTAAGACCTCATTGGATTGCACGAAGGCAAAAGTACATTGTTAGAAATTAGTTTAAACAATTTGATTTGGTCTGATGAGGATGTCTACGGGGCAACGCATCGCGCGCGTCGTCCCTTCGTTTCGTCCTTTGCACAAAGCGTTCGCGTAGTATGTGTTGCGCGTCTTTAGTGTTGTTGGGTTCTAGAATAGAGGAAAATGATGTGTTTGTGGATTATGTTCGATTGGTGCACAAATATTTTCTAAATCCATCCCTTTCTCTGCCTCGTTCTCGGATTCAATGTTGTTAAGGGGACGAAATTTCAGATTCAATCGATTAACGGGAGTTGGATCATAAACTCATTTCTTAATCAACATATGATGGGCTAAGTTATTATATTTAATCAATGAGTTATAACTGGATCGTAAGTGGGTTATAAATGAATTTACATCTTATTTAGATCCATAGCCCAACCCACCTTCATTCTCTCCCGCCCTCACTTAATCTCGTGCTCACTCGCTCTGCACTCTCAACTCATTTTGCGTATGGATTTTCCTAAATTTGGTTAAAATGTGGAAGTATTTTAGGAATGTCGGGGGAGCATGAATTGGGTGTGGGTTGGTTTAAGTTATTTTCTCATTTGGCCTTTCCTTGAAACCAAAAAAAAAAAAAGCGGCCTTTCCTGATCACTTTGCTTGAGATAGGAAGGGGCAACTCAAATTTAATTGAAATCACAGTAATAGCCACTTCACTTCCCCATTTACTTTGTGTTTTTTTTGGACATTTTCGATCCTCCCTTTTCATTCAATTATTTTATTAGAACTAAGGCATATTCATTAGAAGTCCTAAAACGTATTACAAAAGTACAATTGATGCTTAAAACTTGTCAAATTGATCCAATCGAGTCATTTCATTAACTCCATCCGATTTGACTAACGAAAAACGCTGATGTGAAATTTTTTAATATTTTATCTCTCCTACATAGCAATAACATGGTCAAAACGACGTCGTTTTGGTCCAAATATGATTTTTAATATACCTTTCATTTAAATTAATTTAAAAATAAGGTAAAAGAAAACCAGAACCCGGAACAGCGACGAGGGCTTTGCATCCCTCACTGCCGCCGCTCCACCACCGCTAAGAAGGGCCGGCTATGGTGGGGAAGTTTTTGGCGGGTCGGGGCCCGACGACCCTCATTGGAACTACTCGACCTCATCAATCATATGGAGAGCAAATCACGAGTGACTCCATCGCGATCGCAGAACCTGGATAGCGAAGCAAACGCGCACCTGATGGGAGTTGAACGAAGAGCGAAGTGGAGAACAAAGAGACAACGATGGCGAGTGTGGGCCCTATCGGCGAGGTCGCGACTCAACCTTGCCCGGATCTAGATGAGGGCTAGCCGGTCCTAGCCTGTGGTCGGCGAGGGTCACTAGCCCCTACCTAGGGCCCGGGAACTAAAGGTGAGCAAATCGGACTGACCGGACCGGTGGTCCGGTTCCTGGTTCCGGGGGCATAAAATCGGACACGACCTCCCAAACCGGATCGGTCCAATTTTTATGGCATAAAACTTTGACATGCAGTTTAATCTCCACTGATTAAGTCATTCAAGCTCATAGCAGAAAGCAAAAGCATCGGGCAGCGAAGTCTTTCGCCTTCCACTGGTCGAACCTCTGTCTTGCGCTCCTCCATGTAAAATCCGAGAAGAAGAAGAAGAGGAGGGGGACGAACCCCATCGCTCTGTTCATGGCCTTTGGCACGAAAGGCGACGTTTTTCCCATTGCCATAATTGCCTTTCCTCTCTGTCGCAGCTCCATTAATCTTTATTTGTTCTTGTAATCTTGCGAAGTATTGAATCGTTCTTGATTCCTATTTTTGCTCATTGCAATCTCCAGGCGATCGCTGCTGCATTTGGTGATAAAATGAAGGACGACGAGCGTTTTTCGTCACTCATTCGGCACACCAGGTACTTTTCATCGACATTGAATCTGTTTATCCTTATCAGAAGTAACTTTTTTTTCTTCTTTTTTGAAGTTGTTATATGTTATGAGTGACAAATCGGCCATAATTCGGAGACTAGTTGAGATCAACTAGTTTTCTTTGTGCGTAAGTTCCTTTTTTTGGCATGCTATCGAATCTATTGGACCGCTCGAAAACCGGACCCAACGGGTCGATCCCGTCTAGTCTGGTTCCTAAATCCGGAATTGGGCACTGGGACCATCGGTTCTTGAGAGGAACCAGACCGGATCAAAAATCGATCACCCCTACCGGCAATCACTTCCCCACAGCCCTCGCCGTTGTTCCGGGTTTCATTTTGTTATTTTTAATTTTAACTTATTTTCAATTAATTTAAATAAAAAGTATAGTAAAAAGTAAATTTAAACCAAAACGATATCGTTTTAGCCATATCATCGCCGTGGAAAAAATAGAAAATATTAAAAAAAAAGTCATGTTTTAGTATTTTTCGATAGCCAAACTGGACGGAGTTACCGAAAGGACTCGATTGTACCAATTTGACAAGTTTTAGAATTTAATTGTATTTTTTGGAAGATTTAGGGTTCAATTGCACTTTAGTTATAAGTGTTACCACTTCCAGTGAATATTTCCCTTAGAACTAAAAGGAGCTTTTGCAGTTAAATATTATAAAAAGCTTGCTTCCCTTACCTTTTCTCATCCAAATTATTTGACAAAGCCTTTTTTTGGAGAAAGATATCCAAAAAGTCATAAACATTTTGCATTTGTTCAAATTGAGTTTATTCTATTAATTTTGATCGGAAATTTCTAATGTGGATGATATATGTCTTATGTGGCATAAGCGGCGCTAAAGTTGACATTTTTAAAAAAATTTCTAAAAAAAATTGAATTTTTTTTTTTTTTTTGCCGACGAGGGTCGCCTCGTCCCGAGCAAGCAACTCCACGAAGGCCCGGGCTGGCTGCGGCCGAGGAGTCCCTTGCCCGGATCTGGCGAGCTTGTCAACAGCCGGCGAGCACATTTAGGCCCTCGCCTAGTGGCCAGCAAAAAAGTTTCAAAAAAAATTGTCACGTAAAACGGACGACGTTCAGCGATTTCTGACTAAAATTGGCTGGATTGGCTCAATTAACATAAATAAAAAATATTTATGATAAAATTTACATAATTGAAAAGTTTATAACTGAATTGACGCCAATGCAAAATACTTAGAATTTTTTAAACACTTCCCCTGCTTTTTCTGCTTACTATACAATGGGTTTGTTTTACTATTTTGTAACACCAAGAAAAAGTGTTGGGCTCACGCGCATAATTTTTGCACTTTGGCCCTAAGTCAAACTATACATCGACAATAACATTAACGTACGAAACACTCCCTTCTCTCACTCACTCTGCTGGTTTTACATTTCTCTTCATTTCTCTTGGAATTTTCCAATCTGTTTACATATGTGGTGAAGATTATTCGGACGTTACTATTTTATGAAGTACTCACAAGTATTCAGATCTTGATAATCAAATAGAAATCTAAACGACATATCTCTCTTTTAACCAATCGAATTAATATCGAACTTCTATTTTCTTTTTTTTTTATACCAATCTGCCATTCTACAATACAAAATTCAATACAACCATGGCAAAATGACCATGAGCAGACACATGAATTATGAACAATTTGTATACTCGTACATAAAAAGTATATGTGTGTGTGCCTATATACGCACTGTTAGGATTCAACATATAACCGCAACGAAGTAAAGCGTAGAAGCGAGAAAGAAAAATCAAAACACAAGATTTTTATCGTGGTTAGCCCTTAAATTAGAGTTATGTTCAGCAAATGAAAAAATATGGACTTAAACTATAAAGACCCTTTAGCGGCCCGGGGGCACCGCCCCTGCGATCCACGCCCGGGTGGCCTCCCTAGAGCCCCGCTGGGTCACCGAGGAGTGGGACCTCCATATTTTCCTGTCAATGGGGAGTATGAGCCACACCCCAACAAGCACGTGATATTGTGTGATGACGCACGTGGTTGTTGTGTAATAGTTTGCTATTCACTTTTTGACTAAATTAATTATGAGCTAAGCCTAGTATTAATGGTCTAAGTAGTACCAACACGCAACGCGACACGACATGACATGATACAACACGACGACATGTCATTTCTCAAAAATAGAGAATTGCGACATATTGGGATACGTTATATATCAAATGTATATTTATATATATACATGATAAACTATCATTTTTATGATTATTTCAATCAAGTTAATTTGATTCAAATTCACAAATAAATAAATAATAAAAATAAAAATCCTACAATAAATTTACACTGAAAATATTAATCCATCAGTTGTTAGTATCATCCATTGTTTCGCTTGGAGGAAAAAAAAAAACAACCAATCCAGATTCCACCATTGGGGTTTGTGGAAAAGGGTGATTAGGTGGGGGCTTTTAGGCTTTGATAGATTTTCAATTTTACCTCTAAAATATTGAAAGTTTTCAAAATTGATCCCACATATGTCGAAATATCAATGGAGATTCCTGACTTGCGTGTTGCTACGTGTCCAATATAGTTGATCACGTGTCGAAATTCTGATATGCATCTGACATCGGCACGGAACGTCCGGAGAGAAGCACGGAGTGCTTCCTATGTAATGATAAGAAAGCTTAATACATTGGACATTTCTGATCCGAATAGTCAAATGGGTCTGGCCCGGATGGCTTGCCCAGCAGGTTGCTTTTTTACAAGGGAAATGGGGCCCAAGGTATCGGCTAAACAGACCCGACCCGATCACTTCAAGTTTGGGACACAACATTCGTTGTCCTTTTCTATCTTCACGATTCATTTTGTAGGTTCTTATTCAGCTCGACTCTGCTAGATTTCGAATGAACAGTCTGTACTTCTCAAACTCATATTAATGAGGATTCGTCTCAGCTTGGATAGTTTTGATGACATTTAGGTAGCCCTTTTCGAAGCGCAAAAATATTCCGCGGTTTATAGTACTATGTCAGATGGTGATATGACAAGTGCTTAATTACTCATGTCTAAAGCTATCAAACAGGTATGATGGGTCGGGTTAAAAATAGTTCGATCCAAATTGATTCATTTAATCCTTTTTGACCAATTTTTCATACAATACAAATTTAGCAACTCATAACTAACCCATACCCAACCCGACTTATATTGTAAAAATACTTCATATTTTATCCAATCTAGAAAATTTTGTTTCTTAGTTTTTTAAAAACTATATTCCCAATGATTTTTTTTTTTCTTCTAAGAGAGGTGAGGGCTTTGCGGTAATACCGAGGCGGGGACACCAATGCCCATTCCTAGGATGCCAAGCCCGGTAACATCGATGCCAAGCCCCGAGTCCTCAATGCACGTGCCTAGATTCATTGAGGTTAAATTTTTTTTTAATTTTAAATTATAGTTTTCTTTTTATTTTCTTTTTCATTTTTATTTTTTATTTGTCTTTTCTTTTCTCTTCATCCTTCCTCTGCTGATCACCGAGCCTTAGTGACGGCCACCGGTCCCACAACCAAACCGGAGACGTGGTTGTTCCCGGCGAGCTCGAGGTTCGCGGGATCCCAACAAGCATGAGCCCCGCCCGAGGCTATCGAGCTAAGGAAAAAATAAGAGAAATATCAAAAAATAAAATATTAAAGTACTGACACATTCGATTTTTTAAAAATATTTAAAAAAAAACCTATGTATGACTCAGATAATATAGTTATCTTAGCTAACCAATTTATGACCCATTTAAACCTATTAAGTTTCTACGTAACTTATTTATGATCTACTTAAACTTGTTTTTAAAATTTAAGGTAACCTATTTATGATCCACCACTATAAAATATGTATTTATATATGAGTTCTATACCCATTTTGCCACCACTAATTATACCGTATTTTACCGCTTGGCCTATGGCTATTGATTTGGAACAAAAGAAATTAAAATTTGGGTTTTTCTCTATGCCTCCTTCCGTAGCCACCAGTCCGCCTGGCCATCCGTCGACACCGAGAATCCAGCTTGGCCGTCTCCACTGCAGAACGGCAGAAGTAGCCACAACCTCCATCCTCGAGCCTATCAAACGGTGAATTCCTTCCCGCTCTTAATCAAGGGAATTACTCCCAATCTTTCTTTTTATCGATCCGTAATTCTGTAAGGCCAAAAAAATTGCTATAACTACGGCAAAATCTGATAGATGGAACGCTAGGACCATGAGCAGCATGACATCGCAATCCCCCTAGTCTGAGTACTTGAATCGAGATCGTTCCAGTGTGCGCCTATGCATGCACGTGATAATTTTTGTGATGGCGCACGAGGTTGTCGTGCAACAATTTTGTCATTCAAAATGCGTTGAACATTTCCAGCCCGAATAGTCAAATGGGTCTAGCCCGAATGGCTTGCCCAGCGGGTTGGTCTAGCAAGGGAAACGGGGCCGAAGCGATTAGCTAAATAGACCCGATCCAATCACATTAAGTTTGGGCCATTTTATTTGCTAATTTGTTCTCGGAATATGTTGGAAACTTGAACAAAAAAAACGGCTCAATTTATTTCGCAGAAATTATTTTCTCGGAAAAAAAATTTCACCATCTGGATCACTTAGGAAAATAAGTCTACTGAAAATGTTTTCCTAGTCAACGAAAAAGGTTTTCTCACCAAAGCTTAAATTCAAGAAAAATAATCATTTTCTAGAGATAACTAGGTATCAAAATTTGGGCACAGGAACCCCAATAATCGTTCCCGGATGCCGGACCTGGTGACATGGAGGTCGAGCCTAGGTCCTCGACGCCTATGTCTGGGTCCATAGATGCCTAGCCCTGTACCCTAGCACCCAAACTTGGGTCCATCGAGGCCATGATTGGGACCTCAGCAATCATGCCTAGGTCCATCGAGGCTACGGTAAGGTCCTTGACATCCGTGCTCGGGTCCATTGAGGCCGAGTTGAGGACCCTGATGCTAGTGCCTGTGTTCAAAACGCTAAGGCCAAGCCATCAAGGTAGTGCCTGGGACCTCGACAGTGCTTGAGCCTGGGTCTACAGAGGCCAAGCTTGAGATCCAAATGTTTGTGCCAGACCTTGGTGCTGCGCACTCGAGCTATGGTGCCATGGACCCTCACCTAGCCTTGATGGACTCAAGCATGGGCGATGGGGCCCAACTTTGATGGATCCAAGCCTATGTGCAGGCGACCTGGGCATTGGTCTGACCCGATAGGAATGGGCCCAAGCACTGGTTAGGCCCAGATTACACGAGCCTGGGCCCCGGTCATTTTTTTTCTTTTTGTTTATCCTCTCTTTGTTAATCCCCATTTCCCATCACCTCTCAACAACATTGTGGCCACTTTCACCTGTTCTTTCCTCTTCTCTGCTACTCAAATTAAGGTCGTGCAATCAACCTCGCCGTCTCTTGTTTTTCTCAACATCACAAGTCTCATCTCCATGAAACTCGATGCATATAATCATCTTTCATAGCAATCTTAGTTTGAACCTATTCTAATCTACAATGATATGCTAGGTTACGTGAATGGGCCTTTTCAGTGGCCACTAAAGCTTATCAATGATCAGAATGGCACTGTGGCGGTCAGTACCTCTTATTACACTTAGGTCGAGATAAATAATGCATTCGTAGTTTGGTTAACTCAACCCTCATATTCAAGATTTTCCATCAAGTTCATGACCTTCGGACATTTCGGGAGATTTGGCTTGCTTTGGGATGACGCTTTATTGATCGCTGTGCAGCCAAGGAAATTGGACTAAAACTTGATTTTCATAATGCTGATAAGAAATCCGAATGGTCAATGTACAGTTATCTTTGGCATCTGAAGTCAATTGCGGACTATCTTACCGCAATCAATTGTTCCATCTTTGACAAGGACTTGTTGATTCAAGCCCTCAATGGGCTCTCATCTGAGTACGATCCTTTTGTCACCGCAAAGGATCCCATAATTCTTTCCTTCGGTGATTTGCGGTGACGCTTCCTCGTTCAAGAAGAAATATTTCTTCAAAAAGCGAATGCATTATCTTCATCCGATATTTAATCACGCTTCGATCAGTCATGCCTCTTCACCCGGTTCACTGTTTCGAGGGTCTTGGGGTGGACGTAATTCCAGAGGCCAAAGATTTAGTCGGGGACAAAGTGGACAGTTCTCACATGATCAACCAAGTTGGCAATCTTCCTATGATCTGTTTAGTTTGCATTCATTGTCGGCTTCCTATGTCGATCGCTCCTCTACCTCCTCTGGTCAGCCTTGTGGTGGCCCCAAGCCATATTTTCTTCCATTCACACCATATTGCATTCTCGGATCTAGGCTTCATCTCACTTGTCAGTTGATGATGTGTTATCATAAAACCAGTCAACATTTTCTCTTTGGAAGCTACTGAGCATTATATCCCCCATGAAAGTTTTCGATAAAAACGAATGGCCTTCCTTTTCTTCCAAGTGCGCACAAAGGTAGTGGCCATAAAGGGAATTGCACTACTAAGAACCAAACTAGGTGCCTGCCACAAGAGTCATCGACATCGAAGTGGGCAAAGAGAGAGAGAAGAAAGAATAGTGATCTGATAATACGACATCGCGTCCCGACTTTGGAAAAGGAGAAACCCAACTCCACGACGAGTGGCCAAGGACATGAAAGCTCGTCCTTTTCGACTTAAATAAGAAACGAGTCCTTTCAGAGAGCCAATGCGCCAACTCCATCGACGCCCATGTAAACCAAAAACAAAAGTTTAATTTGCAAAGTGAAGGCGATGTGCGACTGTGTTTTCCTCGTGAACATTTGTCGTAGGGCCGTCCATCGAAACAGCACCGCATGCACGGGAAAGGACCGAGGAAAGTATTATAAATAGTGGGAAATGTCAGTCTCGTGACGCTTACCGATTAGGGATGATTTCCCACGTTTTTGTTTAGCGTATTAGCTTATGGATATGGATCCTCTCGCTTTAGTTGGATGCTGAAGGCCTAGCCGGCGGCCAGCGAGGGAGGGCCCGACGACCTTATCAACCACTTTAAGAAAAAATAAACAAAGAAAATAAAATAAAAAATAAATAAATTCAAAAAATTCAACAGAGAATATTAAACTATTATTAATAATTATCAACGTTAGCAATTTCCGGCTAAAATTGTTCGGAAGATTTCAATTGACAAAACCCGAAAAGGTCTAAGGCTCAATTGACAATAGTGTAATAGGTTTATGAATTTTTGGATAGCCCGTGAAGTTTTAATGATCTGCAATTGAGTTGATTTAGAAGAATGTATCTAAACAATCATCATTACAGCGATATTTTTAGCTCTTGCGATACCTTATTCTTGTTCGAGATCTTTGATGCATGCCGCGTGGATTCGGTCTATGTAAGAACTTGTTGTTATGCTCGGCATAGTTTCGCAAAAGAATGGGAACAAGATGGATATCAAGCAGCCATAGCGTGTGGATTCGGACCAGTATGCCGTGATTTCGAAATTCCAAGATTCTTGATTTCCTTTCTTAGCTATCTTCTTTTTGCGTGATAACGACCTCTCGTACATGGTCACATGACATTGTTGTCTTTCTATTGCACGAACAGGCTTAGTGGGGAACAAGTACATTTATTCATTAATATTTCATGTTCGCATATTCGCACGTGAAAGGATTAAAAAAGCAACCGCTTGGTAGGGTTCTAACTGTTGTAATTATGGATTCAACACGCCTCTTCGGATCATTGTTTCAGCAGTTTCTTTGTCCTTAATAGACATGAGTTGTTGTAATAATGGATTAATGACTCGACGTGACTTTTCGTTACGCTGCAATTTCTGACTTTAATGTTATTGTTATTAAGGGTTATTGGCCGAATGAGCAGAACCGATATAATTCTTGAGTTCATGTCCTTTCAGTTTTCTTGCAGCTGTTTTCCTTGTCTATAAATAACGTGTCTCTATAATTCAAAAAATAAAGAAATAAAAAAGAACCTCCTCGAAGTACTCCTCTCTATAATCGTATTTTTCCTACATTCCGTTGCTGTTCCAACACTAAAATGCACAATTCACTATTTTAGTCCAAAAGATGGGTGGGACAATCTAGATAGATGAAAACCAAATACCGTTTAGGTCTCTTCGATTGCATGCCAAATACAACCACCTCTAACACTATAGTGGTGCTTTAATTTGAACTGACCATGAATCCGATAGGCCGCAATACGTAATCGACTAGTGTGATACTCGCAATTCGTGTGTCGAAATGGAATGTGTGGTCGATATCAAGAGCTGTGGTCCGAGGTTACTGTGTTGTCGCCGAAACATTAGTATATCTTCGCTAGAAATATGTTCTTTTTATTTTTTGGTCCATCGAGGAGCAAATTAGGTCAGAATATCTACCCACATATCCGAAAAAAGTGGCAGGAGAATAGGAGCTTTCAAGAGATACCGCGCTTGTCCGCATGCTCACCGTCTCAATCTTTCGACTGAAAAAAAGAATCTCAATCTAGCACGCGGACACGTGGTTGAATGACCCAATTCAGTGGATAATACAATGCCAGGCTGCCGGCCACGTAAAGAGATTCTAACTTCTAAGGCTCCGTTTGCTTTACGACAAATAATGATATGAAATTTTATGTCTAAATATTTTTTTATAGGGATAAGTGATTTCACAGTTAATTCAAGTTCTACTTAAAACTTGAAAACTACCCGTTAAAATCGATTCTTTAATTTTTAGAATATGAAATCTACCATGCATACCTTGAAATCTAGAACCTATCATGTCTACTCGGGTTCCACCTAAATTTTTTATTGAAAGGTTGCAATGAATCATCATCTCTAGTGGCTAATATTTGCTGCTAGAATCCATTGACCATAATTCATATTTAGACACATGAAGAATATAAAACATTAGCAAAGCAAAAATCTTAATCATGGATATCGTTGGAAACCGAAACTTAGACTAGTGATTCCAGATTACACACTTATCATCGAACGCCATGGAATATCGCAGGATCGCGCGAAAATATAAACAAGAAAACACAAAAACTTGTTCTAGATTCTGGAACTTGGAATTTGTCCGTCAGAATCGGTTTCATAATTGTTGGAACTCGAAACCTATCCATCGGTCCGATTTAGTAGTTTCTCGTTTTATCTTGAAATCATGCTCACCCTTATTTTTGTGGACGATGAAAAATATTCTTTTATTCTTTTCTATAAGCAATACAAGCTATTATTTCTGAGAAAATATTTACAAATAGTTATTTTTCATGAAAAAAATGCGCCCTTAATAACCATGTTTTATCACATGGCAAATAAGATGGAGGTCTCTATCTTTCCCTGCCACTAAATTAAATGATTGAGATAAGCCCAATTGGCAATATTGGCGAGATCATGTCACCATGTTGAAAAAAAGGTTGGTTTAGCTGCGAGAACATCTCAATATGAATAGACTAGAAGATGGAGACTACTCAAGTAGTTTAATTAACAAAAGATAAATTTGAAGCGGACCCCCAAGTTACGATTGGTATGGCGCATCGTACGCACCTTCAAAGCCGAAAACTCTGAAATGATCGATTTCACACGTCCATTATAGTTGACTAAGTTTCTACGCCATGCATACCATGTGATCGATTTCATCTACGTGGACATTGATTCTAGGCGGGGCTAAGTGCCATAAATTCATTTTCATTTAGTCTCGGATAAATGATTTTTTTTTTTTTGTTTATCACTAAAACTACCAAGGAGGGCAATTATTTCAACTTCTCCACGGCCATTTTATTCAACTATTCGCATTCTAAAATTTGATTTAGTATGGTCGGCTTAATCATGAGCTCATCGTCGTTTAACATAAGATTAGTGAATGTTATTTTAGTATTTAAATTCGTTTTAATTCTTCTTTTCCCTTCAAATTTGCGTAATATAGTTTTTGGGAAATGACTCTTTTGATGTGAATGTTCAAGACATTTGCTTTTTACAAAAGTCGCAATGATATTGACGAAACAAGAACGAAAAAGGGAACTCAACGATACTCCACTCTCTCCTTTTAGTGGACAGACCACTTCCATGTGTTTCTTGAGATTCTATCATTCACGGAATTATAAGTGTTAATGACACTATCGCATAGTGTCTGTGAACCAGGGGTACATCACCGACAAAGCGGTTCAAAGACACTGTGCGAAACACGAGTCGATAACGCAGGAGCCGAAACTTTAATGATTCACTCGGGCAACGCTTCAATACGACCCTACCCAGTAATAGTCATCCGAAAATGATGTGGAATCTACCTTCCTCACCATCACTTCCTTAAGTTGAGAGAAAATATTTTTATTCCCTACATCCCGGAGAATACCTCCGAATTTTACATCATAGAGTTAAAAAAAAAAAAAACAGTTTAAGGGCTTTACTCGGGTCCAAAATTTTTTTTTTTTGGCTAGAAAGAACAAATTTGACATTTTTTTATATATATTTCTATGCACACTGGCAATAATTCTTGTCATGAGAATGTAATTCTCATTATTTTCTTTTTTTATATTTTACTTATTTTGTAGGTTTTGTAAGTTAGAATATCTAACCCAAAATTTTAAGTTAATAAATTTGGCAAAATAAATTGGGATGGAACTTGGATTTAATAGCATGTTAAAAAATCCAATGATTATTAAATCCAATGATGGGAGGAGGGTGACCATATAAATCTCATAAATGAGCGACATACGATATCTTTTAACAATGTAATTTTTTTTTTTTTTTGAAAAAGTGCATTGGAAGTCCTAAAACTTGTCACAAAAACTCAAGTGAGTCCTAAAACTTTGAAAAAGTGCAGTTAAGTTCTAAATTTTGTTAAGAAAGTGCATTTGAGTTCTAAAACTTTCAAAAAGTGCAATTAAGTCATAAAACTTGTCATATTGGTCCAATCAAGTTCTCCCATTAGTTACACTTTTGAAAGTTTTAGGTTCGATTGTACTTTCGTGAAAATTTTTAGGACTTCATTGCAATTTTTGAAAGTTTTAGGACTTAAATGCAAATCCGTGATAAGTTTTACGACTCGATTACAATTTCTTGAAAATTTTTAGTACTTCATTACACTTTTTGAAAGTTTTACGACTCGAATGCAAATCCGTGATAAGTTTTAGGACTTGATTGAACTTTTTAGAAATTTTAGGACTCATTTGCACTTTTATGATAAATTTTAAGACTTCTAAAGCACTTATCTTTTTTTTTTTCCTTTTTTCTTTTTTGAACTTTTCATAGTAATAGTGATGGGACATAAAAATGGCTCAACAATTTTTTTTTAATCTCCGCTGAAAGTCACGCTGTCTCTCCACTCAGCGTTGGTATGGATAGATTCTTTTCTTTATTCTTTCCACTCTTATCAAATGTCTGGCGGGGCCGTCGTTATTAGTTGTGTAATCTCACGGCATGATGGCCACAATCATATCGACCTTTTTACAATAGAATCAATATTTTCCTCTCACTCCTCAGCTTTCCTAATGTCATTAGAGTCCAACCATTCCTGATGTAATCAAGCCATTTGGAGCAACATTAATGTGAGCGATCCTATCTTGATCATCAACGACTGTAACGAGTGTGGATCTTTCGACTCATGTCTGACTCATGAGCCAAACGCTTCGCTGTGTCATGAAAACCTTCGCTTAATCAAGATTTCGAAAAGAACTCAATCTTGGTTAAGTTTATGCTGTCTTTATTTGGTGACTTACCAATTATGTTCTCCATTGTGTAACCTAATAGAAAAGTTGTTAGACTATAAGACATACCAGATAAACGTCAGCAACTATCTCAAACAAGAGTTACCAACCCATAACTAGGTCGATAACTTAATCGGAGAACTATAGGAGGTAAAATTCGAGATATAATTAAGAAAGGTAAATAAAAGTTGGTAAAATATAAGATATGTTGGTAATCGAACAAAAATAAGCTTGTCTGTAACTCAATAAGAGTCGATAACCCAATACTAATTGGAAACTTTTTCTTTTGGTTGGCTCTTAATTGGTAATTTAATCAGAGAGAAATTGGTAGTCACTCTT
The DNA here is from genome assembly GCF_020921035.1 of Rhodamnia argentea. NCBI lineage: Eukaryota > Viridiplantae > Streptophyta > Magnoliopsida > Myrtales > Myrtaceae > Rhodamnia > Rhodamnia argentea. The sequence continues at coordinate 6,513,824 of NC_063158.1, forward strand.
ATTAAGGTGGGTCATTTCTTAAAGAAGTTTATATTTATGAGGCATTATTAGGCAATGCAAATAAAATTTTGGAGACGATAAGAAACGTTGGCATATTAGAAAAAAGTAATAAAATATCCAAAAGTAAGTCAAATGGAAGTTGGTAACCCTATGTGGTGGTACTTAGTGAGAAAGTTGGGGAGTCACGTTAATTTAGGTCTGTGATCTCTGAAATTAGAGTTAGCAAATATTAGGGGTTATTAACCGAGGCAAATGAAAAATTGGACTCAATAGAAAAGCTAGCTAATTTTAAAAACAAACCAAAATGTTGGTAAGTAACTCAAATGAAGATTGATAATCTAAAAGCAATCAGTAATCTAATATGCCTAAAGTGGGTAAATCACTCTTATTTAGGTTAGTAAGTTCATGTAAGAGTTGGTAAATTAAAAGCGTTTGCAAGATATGCAAATACAATTTCGTAAGTCACTTAAAAATCGCTAATTTGCCAGCTACCAAAATTGGTAATCCTATAAAAATATCGTTAAACTGCAACTCAGTCATCTAAAAAAAAATTCACCAGTCATATTTTTACGAATATGCTTCAGAAAATTATAAAATTCAGACACTTATAAACATTGATCGATATATTCGATACCTAAAAAATCAACATTTCTTTAGCACGGAACAAGAGGATTCTACCAAACCTTCATCCTGCATCCTTGTGGTCCTTCCATAAAATACAATGCATACTCAGTTTCTCGCACATTGACTAAGACTAAGAAGAAAACATATGAGGAAAAGACGAGAAAAAACAAGTAAGGACTTGTACAAACTACAAAAAAAAAAAAAAAATTTGCAATTTTGACTTCACAACAAAGATAAATCACAGGTTCGTCACTAACGCAGTCACTTGAAAAGCAAGTAGAGAGTAGACTCTCGAATAAATATCATGTTTTGATCACAAGTAATTCAAAAGGGCGGATGAAATAGCGTGTGTTAAATTTTTCCAAACGCTTATGCTGCATGCTCAAATTTTTCTGGTTAATCACTATTCTTCAACCTATGCGAAACCCGTAAACAAAGAAAGCTAGTGATGTTTACTCTTACCAACTTCAATCAGAGTGAAGGAGCAAAAGAATCTGGCTCGGATGGAAAAAGTACAGTGACCTCAATCGGACTCGAAAAAGGCAAATACCCAAAGGTGTTGTCCTCCCTCTTCTCGACCCGACATGACGCATGAATATGCGAAAAGGGAGAGGAGACAAAAATAGGATCAGAACACGTAGACGAGCAGATGGAACGCATCAATTGTCTCTGTCTCTTTGCGGCTCCTCTAAGCCAAAGACATCAAGAACAACGTCATTACATGTCAAGCATTAGGGTAGTGGTCGGGAATATATAAATATATATATATTTCTATAAAAATGTATGTGTGTGTGTGTGTGTGTGTGTGTGTGTGTGTGTGGGGTGTTTTGGCATCATCTTGAACTTGGATGGTTGAATTGGTTTCTTTCCAAGATAATGTATCTACACAACAATCCAATTCCTCCTAGGTTAACCCCCCTATCTGTGATGTCAGTTTTAATCCACGTGGCACGTTGCATCCTCATTATTTTTCAATTGTTCTAGCGCAACACATAAAAATTACAAACGTGGGCTGCAAACAATTTATTTGATGGGAACGTTGGTAGACATAAAATCACATGTAGGTAACTGGTGCTGTAAAAGTTTGAGTTGCGTGATGCCTTATGGCTACCATGCAAGTTGCGAATATTATTTGTTGTATCTGTCAAAATCAGCTCGCATGCCACTGTTAGTAAATAATAGTGCATATAAAAATTACCATTGCGGGGTTACCGAAAAATTATTTGATGGGAACGTGGGATAGACATAAGAGTCACATGCCACAGGTAATTAGTGTTGTACACCACCAGGCAAGTTGTGAATATTATCTGCGGTATCTATCAAAACCAGCTCATGTGCCATTATTAATATATAATAATGCATCTATGTATAAATAGTTGACCCAACATAACATTGGAAATTGTCCAATTAAATATAAATCTATTGGACATATGTCAATTTAATGCCCGAATGACTGGACCACCATATCGGCAATTTTCGAGGAAAATTGATCGGAAGAACTATATTAGAAATTCGAATAAATGTTTAGAATTAAATTGGTAAAATTGTAAAGTTAGAACTAAATTGATATTCGTACAATAGATTTAGGATTTGATTGGGTAACTTTTTTCTGACAAACCACAGTCATATGATGTCCAAACATCAAGTCAAAGCATTTTTGGGGTGGAGATCCAAAAAACCCTAAGCTTGGCTCCACTACATGATATATTCATCTTTTATGTTTTCAAAAAGGTGTTGGTATTTGGTAACACTACACAACTGTCTTAGCAGAGAAGCCATGTGACGGGCGACCAAGATTATCTTCAGGTCAATCGTCGTTATTGACGCAAATCGACAAAGGGTCTCGAGGAGCACCAACTGTTCATGGAAGAAAAACAAACGAGGATACATTCCAAGACGTCGGATTTGACAATCGAGCAGAGATGCATAGCAGCCGATCTCTGCTTAGTCTGATACCCACTTGAGGATTCATTACAGTACATTCGAGAAAAATACAAATCGAATGAGATATTAGGGTTTCAGACACATGCTTGACGACCCAACATCATATGACGACGAAAAGTTATTTCCTGGTAAAACAAAAACAAAACAAAAGAAGCAAAAATTGACGAAGTCAGACTCAGAAAAATCAAGGAAATAACACCAAAGGTATTCTGCCGGTGTGTACAACTGACAAGTTAGTTGAGTTCTTTTTATTTGTTGTGAATAGGGTGAAAAAGAAGATGGAAATATTAATCGAGGTGGTAAATATAATTAACATAAAATAATTTCGTAACAAAAACTCCAGTGTGGTTTCGGGATACTTGTTAAATAAATAAATTGGGTTAATATTGTTTAAAGTCTCAAGCTAGTTCTTTTATAGCACATTTACCCTAAACTTATCCCTCCTCATTTATAATATCAAACTAGTACCTTAAGACACATTTACCTCAAACAAGTTTCCGTCTTATTAAAAATCCTAAATTGGTGCCCGACCCAAAGTATCATCCTTCGTTACGATTTGGGATCAGAGGTGGAGTGTAGGTTTAAGTCATAAGTATAAGTTTGGGAATTTTGGTAAGACGGAAATCAGTTTGGGATGCATGTGTGATGGCGGAACCAACTTGAAATTTCAAGTGAGACGGAGATTGATTTGGAGTAAATGCGTTATGATGGTGTTAATTTGAGATTTTTAATGATATTAATGGTTTTGAATTAGAGTATTTTTCAATAAAATTATTACAATGAGTATGGGATTCACTTCCGACCAAAACTATTTCCTTTTCATAAATGGGGGTCCCAAAGTGATTCCGGCTTTTTTGCAATCTAATGCTGATTCGTTGGAAAAAGCATTATTAGAGCTGTCGCTTCATCAAATCTTTAGCAGCAAAACCAAGGTCAAATCACCCTTTTGTCTATTGAGCCCAAGGTGAAGATTAAGTTGGAAATTATCGTCCCATTAATGATAGCACAACCTGTATCTTTCATCACATTGAAAAGTTGTTTCGAGATCATAAGACGTATGAATTGAGTCAATCATCTATTATAACAATGCACTCAAGATAAAATAACGTTTCATTATAAAAATTATCTAAATAATTACAAAGCTAGGAGTTTGTTAATCTTATGAATTGACAAAGAGAGGGGGTCTAATTTTTTTATAATGGAAAAGGACTAAAGCTGAATACGAAAATTTAACGTCGTAAATCTACTATCCCTATTTTATCATACTTATAAAACATGGAGTAACTCTCTCGAAGGCAATAAAAAGAATATGATTATCCATGCGCTTATCGATTCCAAGATTAGCGAGCCGATTAGTAGGACGATTTCCTTCCCGAAAGTTATGTTGCACTTTGAACGCAAAAGTGTGAGCTAAATAGTCTTCTGACTTCAAGCAAAGCATGGCTAGCATTATCAATCATAAACTTCGGTAGATTAACAATGTCGTTGGAGTCTTAATGATAATCCTATGAAAAACCAAGTTATTTTGCAAACTAGTTTATTTAGGAATCATGAGATTTTTTGTTTTAAATATCTGTCTATTTAGGAACATCGAACTTCAATTCTTTGAAATAAAAGGAAAACTAAATCTGAATTGGGGAGGTTTTAGAGATGGAATTAATTGGTTTGTATGGTCAATATCCTTTATTATGATTCTATCCCTCATCTGACATCGTACCACGATAGGCCTTGAAAGTTACTAAGAAAAGATTTATGTCCAAAAATAACTATTGGGTTCCTTTATGCGCAAAAATAGATAACAAGATATTTTGAAAACTCCCCTATAAATTTTGGGAGTTTTCTGTCCCTCTCCCTATCTCTCTATCTGTCTTTTTTTTTGGATCTGCTTGCTTGCTTCAGTGCTTGCTCCATATAGCAGAGCGCTCTACTGCCTTCAGCGTGTTCGGCTAATAATGTCAAGGTGATTTTGTAATCAACTAGGATTTCATTTGCGGGTTCTCTCTCTCGATCTTGCAGTACTCTTTTGTTTCGATCAAGAAACGTATCCGTGATTTACAATGCATTTTCTGTATTCATCCAACATGCTGTTATTATCTTTACACTGCGATAGGATAAGATAATAGCTATTGAAGAGGGAAACCTCGATATGTGTTTTTCATTAATGTTGATGAGCCACTGGTTGTGCTTGTGCTTTGATATTATGATAGACTCATTTTTTTTTTTTTATTTTATGAAATGAGCGAGTCACGGATTATAGCAAGTTGGTTTATTTTTCAGATTTTACCTATTTTTATGTATTCTTCTTCATGTAAAATGAAAGTTTTTTAACCAAAAAAAATGAAAGTTTTCTTTTTGGCAAAACAAAAATTAAGAATGGTTGATTTTCGGTCCAATCCCAACCGACCCACTGACATAAAATTCCGTACAATCTCTCTCTTTCTTCCTGTCTCTCTCTGTGTTTCTGAGATGAAACGAAGTGGGCTGTGTCAAGTGTGCTCCAGTTTCCTCGTGGCCAGAGAGAGAGAGAGGGAGAGAGAGAGGCAAAGCGGAGAAGTCGATGAGACTGTAACGGCGGCCCGCGTTTTCCTGGTCAAACACAGAAGTTCTTGCCACTCGGGAACTCCCCCACCTCTCTCTCCCTCTCTCTCTCTCTCTATAAAAAAAGCTTCTCTGCCTCTTACATCTTCATCCCCCCCCTCACACAATCTCACAGTACAAAGCGATAACGCACTTGCAGAGTGGCACTTGCAGGTGCGTGCTTCTCTCTCTCTCTCTAATTCAATCTCACCGTCTTGTTCGAGTCCGGTGATGGGCTTGTCTCAAGTTTGCAACTTTACCCGTCGCCACTCTGCAATTCGTGATCTGATTTCTGCTGTCATGTCGCAGATACGCTTTTCTCTTTCATGGCTTCCTGTTACTTCTTTTCTTCTTTCCATTTTTTGTTTTTAACTTGGCGTCGGTCCGTGTTGAGGATCTGTTCACCGCCCGGAGACTTTTTCCAAGCCTTTCCTTGAAAGTTCGTTGGTTTTCTTTTACTATGCTTTCTTGTCATTATCATCGTTGATTTTTGAGCCTCCAAGTCTAATCTCGAGTTGATTTATGGGGCAATCAGTTTTTTCTGGAACCTCCTACTAATAGATGCTTATTCTTAATTGGTTCTCAACTTCAAGTTTGCTTCGAACCGTGTCATCCTCGCTTTTCGTTTCTCGGAAACTTCTTGTAGTCGTCTTAGTTGACTAGCGTCAAAAGCGAGGCTAGAACTCGACTTGCTTCCCCGGAACTTCTTACTGAAAACTGATTACTTATAGCTCAGAGCACTCTGGTTCAATCATCTTGCTCGGCACTTCTCTCGATCTTTCTTCTTCACTTTGTTCCTCTACTCGCAGTCCGCCGCCCGCCCTGTTCTCTTGAGCTCTCTTTCGCCATCTGCTTTTGGAAAAGAAAGACATTCGTACACTTTCATTGTTTCGCTGCACTAACTCTAGGCTGAGGTAGTACAGGTACACGCATGTTCAATGATTGTCATGTTATCTGTTTCCTGTTCTGTGTCTGTTTCTGATCTGCAAATATGCAAGAAGTCCGAGTACGACAGCTCTTTTTAGCACACTAGAACCATGCCCATGTTTTCATTCTTCCGTGAAGCTTTGTTTCACTGGGCCACCGGCTGCTATTGTCTGCTTGAAGTCCTGAATTTCTTTTGTATGATCAATCTGCAACAACTGCTTGTGCTGACATTTCTTTGTTGTACCAGATTAGAGATTGGTTTTTCTTGTTCAGTTTCTCATGTTCTGCTTCATGTTACAGTCCAAGGTTGGTGAACATGTTGGAGAAGATGGAAGGAATCGACCTCAACAGAGTAATAGAAGAATTCGAGGCGATGACCAGAGACGCCGGGAGAGTCCAGAAAGAGACCTTGAAGAGGATCCTAGACGAAAACGGCAACTGTGAGTATTTGCTGAATCTAGGTCTTGATGGCAGAACAGACCTCGAGAGCTTCAGGGCTTGTTGCCCCATTATTACTCACAAGGACTTGGAGTATTACATACAGAGAATTGCTGATGGCGACTCTATCCCTATACTCACAGGAAGACCCATTACAACTATTTCATTAAGGTAGCAGAACATGTATGCTTAAGCTCACCTGAAGTCTAGTTAAATAATTAATCCATAGCCGTCTGATGAAGTTAACATAATGCTTTTACAGTTCTGGTACTACACAAGGAAAGCCGAAATACGTCCCCTTCAATGACGAGTTGCTCGATACTACCATGCAGATTTTTCAGACTTCTTTTGCCTTTAGAAACAGGTATAACTTTCGGAAGGGATTCTTGGGTTATGTTTCATTTGTCCTTGGTTATCCTTACTGAGCTGACCGTGGAGAAATGCAGTGTTCTTTTAGTAAATTATGCTAAAGCCGAACTCTTGTTTAGTTCTTTAAGTGAACCATTCGGTTTTTTGTTTAATTCTTGCAACTGTTCATTCGCCGCTATTGTTCTCGATCATCCTGTTTTGGAACCTTGCTCGAATCCGTTATGGATACAACAGATATGGTCTCGCCGCAGTTTAGATTGCATTACCTTAAAGATGATGTCTTTGCTGCAGGGACTACCCAATCGAAGGTGGGAAGGCCTTGCAGTTCATATATAGCAGCAAGCAATTCAAAACAAAAGGTGGTCTTGCTGCGGGCACTGCTACCACCAACCTGTTCCGTAGCTCGCAATACAAAAGTACAATGAAGGCAATGCAATCACAGAGTTGCAGCCCTGACGAAGTGATATTTGGTCCCAATTTCCACGAATCCCTGTACTGTCATCTCTTGTGCGGGCTTCTTTATCGTGAAGAGGTACAATTTGTGTCGTCCACGTTTGCTCACAGCATCGTCCATGCATTTCGAACATTTGAGCTAGTTTGGGAGGAACTATGCCACGTGATACGTTGTGGGGAGCTCACCAGCAGAATTACCGCTCCGTGCATCCAGGCAGCTATGTCGAAGTTGCTCAAGGCGGACCCGGCCTTGGCTGATCTGATACACAAGAAGTGCTCGGGATTGATTAACTGGTATGGATTGATACCGGAGCTTTTCCCAAATGCTAAGTACATCTATGGGATCATGACGGGATCAATGGAGCCTTACTTGAAAAAGTTGAGGCACTATGCAGGGGGACTACCTCTGTTAAGTGCTGACTATGGTGCATCTGAAGGGTGGATCGGGGCAAATGTTAATCCAGAGTTACCTCCTGAATTGGCTACTTTTGCCGTTCTCCCTAATATTGGATATTTCGAATTTATCCCCTTAAAAGAGTGTACTGATATGCTTGAGCCGAAGCCGGTGGGTCTAACTGAAGTGAAGGTTGGTCAAGAGTATGAGATACTCATTACCAACTCTGCAGGTACTTAGTTATTCGTTGTTTCCTTCTACTTTAGTTTTCCCTGCTACTGCGTTTTCTTATATGAACAGTAGATATAAATTGATGCCTTTAGTTATGAACCGGCTCTTTGTGGCTAAATATGAAAAGTTGTAGATAAGATGTGCTTCTCATGCTGTCATACACATCCGCAACGGTCGTGTTGTCTTGTCACTCGAAGTGATTTTAAGTTGTGAAGAAGCTGCTTCAATGAACTGCCCTTTCAGTTCATTCATATGCGCTTGAAGCCAATGCTTGGTGTTGTTTCTGTCCTGAAGTTCAATAAGTTAAATCTTCTGTTTTTTTTTTTTTTTCAATTTGATGCATGCAGGATTTTACAGATATAGGCTCGGAGACGTAGTGAAGGTGGTGGGCTTTCACAACTCGACCCCGGAACTCCAATTCATATGCAGGGGAAATCTCTTGCTCACCATCAATATCGACAAGAACACAGAGAAGGACTTGCAGCTTGCGGTTGAAGCAGCGGCCAATCTGCTGGCGGAAGATAAACGCGAACTCGTGGATTTCACCAGCCACGTCGATCTATCGAAGGAACCTGGCCACTATGTGATATTCTGGGAAATTAATGGAGAAGCAAGCGACGACAGGTTAAAGGAATGTTGCAATTGCTTGGACCGGTCATTTGTTGATGCGGGCTATGTTAGTTCGCGCAAGGTCGAGTTGATAGCGCCGCTTGAGCTGAGAGTCCTGAGGAGGGGGACCTTCCAAAAAATCCTGGACCATTTCTTAGAACTAGGAGCTGCTGTCAGCCAATTCAAAACCCCAAGATGCGTAGGGCCTTCGAACGATGCTGTCCTGCAGATCTTGTCTGGAAATGTTGTCAAGAGCTACTTTAGTTCCGCTTTTTAATTAAGCGAAATCCTTAAGATTTGATCTCATTTTTTAGTTCTGGATTTATCCGAATCTGTATATGGCATCAGTTGTTATGTGATTCTCCTTCCCAAATGCAAGTCCTAATCATAATGAATGCATCTGAATTTTTCAAAGTGCAGTACATTGCATTAACTATGATGGTTTTTGTTATGGTTCCGCATGGAAGAGGCACCTAGCTGACATTGTCCATCACTGCATTACTCGTCTTCGTGCTGAAAACAAAAGAAAACTAACGATTCTGCGTTTATCCCGCTTTAACTTTCTTACTCTTCTCTTTGCTTCGGAAGCTTGCTATGTCTGTCCAAGGTCATCCGACGGCGAAGTCTAATATATCCTATTATTGGTAATCCTGATCTGCAGATGCCAATCTCTCTATTCATACAATTCAAATTCCCTAGGGAAAAATTTCGAGATAGAGTACAAGCTTCCCAGTTCTGGAAGCTCATATCAGCTTTAACAACATACAATACATTAGTCCAACTCTTCGCATGAGCAAGGTGGAGTCCATGTTCTAAACTGTTGTAAATCGATGGACTCTGTGTTGTCATTTTGTCCATTGTTTAATGTTGGGAAGCCTGTCTAGAAGCTAATGACAAGGACAGCGGGCTAATATTTTTAGCGACCGGATCTGTCGTTTTCTTCAACAACTCTGAGACACCTTACCTGGCCCCATCGTGAAGGACAGAGAAACTTGTTCCGGTACATGTCGTGATGGCACGAAATCACCTTCATTGCGATGCAAAAGCTTGTGGGAACTTTTCATGGAAGGCAAAGAGATGATAAGAGCAAGAGCAGAAGAAACTGAAGTCGAAGATGGGGAAGCATTGAAAGTATGGGACTGCGGGAGCCCCTTGTACGATGCCTTCGAATTGGTGTCACTCACTCAGGTCATAGAGAGACATCTCATGACTTTCCCTTGCAGCCGGAAATCGAATTGGCAAGACAACCCTGCTCGTGTTGCGCCGGCGTCTTGTGCTGAGGATGCGAACGAGTTGTGTAAAGTTCCGTCCTGGCGAGAAATTGTGAGGAAGAGGATGTGGAAGAGGCTCAGAACGAGCGGTCATGGCAAGGAAGACCCGAAGGAGCTGAAAGTTGGTCCTAATCATGGCTTCTCTTATAGGATAATGTGGGCGAAGATCGTTCGACATAAGCGAACCGAAACAGGTTACTTGCATAGTTGATTGCGAATTTTCCTCTTCTGTTCCCTCAGCAGTTTATCTTCTTGCCAATCTTCATGATTGTCACATAAAGAAGTCGACAGCGTCTCCCTCTCTCTTTCAAATCTCTGTTCCTTCCTAGCTTGCAACATGTTCTCTTGTGTGTCGCGCTCATTCCATCCATCTTGTTGACAATGGAAGACTCTTTCTGTGTATTTTCTGAAGGTACGCAATAGACATAGATTACCGCCATTGCCGACTCTCTGCATAATCTTCCGATCCACTTGAACTATTCAGAACAGATACCGGCTTTGGTCATTCAGGTTTTGCATAGAGTATGATAAGAAGAACGACCCTTTTGCATCATATCATCGACGGATAATGTGATCTGGAGTTGTTTAACAATGTCTTTCGAGCCTTCAACGGATGCCGAGTGTGCTGATGCTAAGGCTATGCTGAATCATTTACCTGTCGTTAGCCACTACTGTTCAAGCAGGGTACTTTGTGTTTATCTGTGATGTATGCCAGAGCCATTCCCCTGTTCCGTTGAACAAAACCATCGGTTTTCTATTTTCTTTTTCTTTTTTTAAAATTTTCCGCATTTGGTCAACTGAATTTTTTTGTCAGATATGATAAAGTCGGATAGGATATAGATCGAATATTATTACGATGGGATATATAATATCTTATATACAGTATTTGGTAGAGACTGTACAGGATTAAACACAGACATAAACGCGACCGATCGAAATCTCAATCTTTTGAAACCTCATTCCTCTGTTTTAAGTATGAAACACGATCTTCTCCCTTTTCGCATTTCTTCCCAAAAAAAATTGGCTCCTTCTTTATCACTTTCTTGGACCTAGTCGCAAGTCTCACATTGAGGTCTAGAGCCGTCAGACCATGTCAATCCAACCGGTCTAGATAGAGAGAGAGCGAGACAGATGGGGACGATGGCTAGGCGGCGCTCCGACGTCAAACGGCGATGGAGCTTGCGGGCCGTTCTTCGACTGTGGAGCTTGGCGGTACGATAAGACCGCCATGGACAGGATCATTGCTTGGTGCACTGTTGCTCTTTTTCTCCTCCATGGATGGATCTCTTACGGTTTCAGAAAAAAATGGCTTTTCCTCCTCCATTATCTCTTTGCTGAGGATTTTTCCTTTTTATCCGGATAATTTTACATCTAATTCGTAGTTATATCCGGTCTTCCAAACATGTTAATTTCCGTGATGATTAGTAGATGTCGAAAGCTATTAATAGAAAAGTTACCAATGACTTGATATCCTAGTTACTCTCCGGTAATTACCAACATCTCAAGCTTACCCACTCTTATACGATTTTGCTAATATTTACTTGGCGACTTCCCGACTTTTTTGTTTAATTAAATTGTCAACAAGTTCAAAGTTTCCAACTATCATTTGAGTTACTTACGAACATTTATTCAATTTTTCGAAAAATATCGAATTTTGTTATCACACCGACTTTTATTCGTTTTTCTTCCAAAATGCCTTAAATTAATGAACTCTTATATAATTTAACTAACCTTTATTTGTGTTGTTCACCAGCTTTTCTATCATTAGGTAATCAACTAATTTGGTTTGCCAACACTCGCTTGAGTTTCCAACTTTTATTTTCATTGAATGTCAACCCACTACATTTTTCAATTACAAATTACCGATCTTAATCACAGTTACGGCAATTTTTTCTTCCATTAAGATACCAATTAGTTTTACTTTGTTAACTCTTAATTGAGTTAGTTGCTCGCGTTTATTTGAATGTGTTAAATTATCAAGTTCTCTTAGCTCAGACAAGAAAAAAATTCTCTGATCTTCTATAAATTTCGACTTACTTTTCTTATCAATGCCTTCCGTCAATCAACCGTTAAGGTTTCATTTTTGTGCGGAGAATATTCTGTCGAAGAACACTTTCCTTAATTTCTGATGTTTGGATCATTTTGGAAAATCATTCAACCGACAACTTATGCTTAAATTCAGAAAAAACAAAAATGATCTCCTTTTTGAAGAATCAGAAATCATTTTCCTCCTTTTTGTTGATGCTTTGTGCAGAAACCTTGGCACTCGGGCATGAAACCCAGACGCCTGGGCACGGGTACCTAGCTCACGCACCGAAGTCATTGGCGCCTTTGAGTTTGATCCACCAATAGCTGGGCCTAGGTCCCTCGAGAATGGGCCAGAGATGCTCGTGCCCTAGTCCTTGGCGGCCATGCCCAACTACCCGGCTCCCATGCCAAAATCATCCGCATCCAGGCCCAAGCTCCCGGCTCCTATGCCAGGGCCTAGGTCCACAGAAGCTGGACCGGGATCCCTGTGGCCATGCCCAAGTCCCCGACTACCGTGCCTGAGTCCTCGGTGACCATGCCCATGATCTCGGTGGCCGTGCTCGGGTCCCCGACGGCCATACTTGAGTACCTGGCTCCCCGTTCATAAGTCACTGGTGCTCAGGAGCCGAGTTCGTTGAGGCTTAGCCCAAGTCCATAATGGCTGTGCCAAAGTCTCTCGAGGGCGGGCCCAAGACCTCGATGCCTGTGTAAGGCCTCGACGGCCGTGCCCAAATACCGGTCTCTTGGCCTAAGTTATCAGCGTTTTGACGTAACGACAATTCTTAAGCTTTGGAAGAGTACTCGGATGGGAGCACTACCAAAATAAATGACCTCTTGAGAAAGTACATGCTTGTATGCCAATGAAAAAATCGTGAGACTCGGTATAAGACAGGTCAAAATGCATAATAACTCAAGTAAGTTAATCCACGAATATCATATCGAACTTGGGTCCATCGAGACCGGGCCTAGTTCCTCGACTATCAGCCGGGTGCTTGCGGCTCCCCGTGCCCGGGTCCTAGCTCTTGTGCCTAAGCCATCGTCGCCCGGGCTCATGTTCATCAAGGCTAAGACCGGGTCTCTAGTGCCCACGATCGGGTTCCCAGCAGTTGGGCTCGAGAAACCCCGACGGCTAGGTATTCCTTATATAACTCAAATAGTACGTCATTTTAGGTAAATAAAATTAAGTTTTCCTTTCCAAATGATGGAAAATAATTTCCATCTCATTTTCATATTTCAGACAAAAACAAAAATGATTTGAAATATATTTTCTAGAAATGTCCATTTTTTTTTTGCGAAATTAACGTACCTTAAATAATCAATAGAGTTCTCATTTCTATTTGCCTTGTTTATCAATTTTTTTTTTATGATTGAATTACCGACTAGTTTTGCACGGCTGTTTACTTATTAAGTTACCAACACTTATTTGATATATATATATTTTTTAAATTATTGAGATTTCTCTCATCCATAAAATTACTTTCCATTTGTAATTACCAACTTCTACTTAATTTTCTTACTAACACTGTAAATTACCAGTTAGTATATAAAATTACCAACCTATACTCGAGTGCCTCATCAATTTTTTTCCCTTGAGTAAGCAAATCGATTTTAAAAAAAAAAATGGCAACTTAAAAGAATCAATAAATTTGATAACCAACTCAAATGAGAGGTGGCAACTCATTGGAAGATTGCTTTGAGAAAGAAGATCAAAATTCAAGGTGGACGTGATCTGGGTAGTAAATTCTACTTCCTCGAGGAACTCCTTTTTCTTACAGGTCGAAGCATTTTGACTTCACCGACCAAAATGACTTGTTGAAACATAAAATAAACACAATTTTTACGTTCCGTTTGTTTCGTGAAAAATGAATGATTTAAAAAATATTTTCCTAAACTTGATCACTTGCATTTTTCACAAAAATAAATAAACGAAAAATGGTCCTTATCCACAAAATATTTGTACATAGATTGTTGTCGATATTAAAAATATTTTTTATTAACTAATCATTTCAAGCGATACAATCTATTATTTTTGAAAAATTTATTATCAGACCTAAGCCTATTATACAGATGCTAATTATGTCTTAACCTTTTTTTAAAATTTTACCAATTTAGTCTATCCCTTGGCTCGAAATTTCAATGTAGTCCTTCTGTTCAATTTTCTTCAAAAGTCGGTGACGAGGCGGTCCAATCCTTGCCGGTGCTATTTCGGCGAAATTGGTTGGAATGACTATATTGAATTTTATATACAAAGGTTTTTGACTAAATTGACATTAGTTCCATAAGTTTATGATTGATTGGATAATTTCTATCCGACCAAAAACTCAAATGGTGAGGTTTTGAGGTTTCAAGCAAAAAATAAAAACATATGATTTACTTCATGATCAGCCATCGATTCTCTGCTAATTCTTAAAGACTTTTTTAGCCTAAAAACTCTAATGAAATGCATGTCATGTTTTTTTGTCCTTCATCAGTAATTGGGTTAAATGTAAACAAATCAACAACAACGAAACAAAAATGCATAAGGGCACGCCAACCCAAAAGATAATCCAACCTAGCATGCAGCGAAACCAGGCTTATATTCCACTCGATGCGAAAAATGAACGGTTGAAATTCTTTTTTCTGAAAAGGATATTTCGTATTGCTTAAAATAATTAATCAATGAAATATAGTTGCATTATTTATAATAATTTGTGTCTAAATATTTTGGTGAACGGCGAAAATAATTTTCGTTCATTATTTATGTAAGTGATATAAGCTATCGTTTTCAAAAAATATATATTTTTCATATCATTCATTTTTCGCGAAACAAATCGAACCTCAACCATTTCAATTTCTCCTCAACATGGGATCCCGTTCCCCACGGCTCAAGCATTGCCACATATACAGCACTGTCGGTAATTCAATCGCTCTCGCTCGAGCCCGCGATTGGCTTGTTCTTTACACGCAACATGTGAGCGAACGACATGAACGATGAACAGAAGGTAACGAAAGCTACTCATCGGAGGTAAGCAACGACGCGGAGCTTCTTAAATCGGTTCAATAGATTGGATCCCTCTTGAATTGCGTAAGTATGGTTGGTCAATCCGCGAGTGGGAGTAGTCCCCTCAAGAAGGCGACAAGAACAGATCTAGTGCAAGATTTCCGGGGCCCAGTGACCTCCCTCGACAAAGTACTAGTCTCTCCTTAAATGATCAAACTTTTCTGTTGGGTGTTAGCCGTGGTACCAATCAATCAAATCAACAATGCCATGCAACAATAAAAAAGAAGAATGGTTTATCTCAAACATAACGATTAGACACAGCCCCCACAAATAAAAAGAAAGTCGGGTTTGGATGCTTCCCTTTCGTAACGCTTTGCACTTGTGATTTAGCTGGAAATGTGCTTTTTATCGCCGGCGATGTGGTCAGGGATCGATCAGAACACGGCGGAACGATTTGGAGTCGAAAACGGGGAGGTATTGCGAAAATGAGGCATCTAATTTGGGAGGGCTTTTGGAATTTGCCCCACATAGAAGACCTACCGTAACCCTTTGGTAGAGCGATGTGAGATTGTATAGTCAACAAAATGGGAAAAAAAAAATGTTCCGTGCATGAATCTCTCTTTTTTTTTTCCCTTAAATTAAGTTTTGACCAAAAACAAAGACAATAAAATTAAGTAACCATTAAAATACGTAATTTCATTACTACCTTATTGAGGCGTGCCCTTTGAGAAATCATTTAAGGTTGTTGCACGGTTGCAACTAGAAACTAGTTTAGTGAGTAGTCAACACAAAATTTTAATCATTAATTGCCCTGACACAAGCAACGGCTTCTAAATGTGAACGAATACGTTAAGGCCGGCCATATGAAATAGAGTTGAGCAAAAGGAATATAAAGAGGGAAAAGTTATAATCTATGAGCAGGGGCTCGGAAGTTGAGCACACATGACAACTTTTAGAGCAGAAATCTATTTGATAACACAACTTCCGGAGTGAAAATTCGTTTGGTTACGCAACTCCATTTTTTTATTTTATTTATGGAATATTTTTTTATTTTAGAAGTATTTTTGGAGCAACTTGAAGAAGTAAAAAAATTACTTCTCTCCTATTCATAAGCATAAGTGTTGCCATGCGCGCCGTAACTTAGGCACATGACTCCTCATCCGACATTTTAGAAAAAAGGAAATATTTCAAATTTCAAAAAAATTCTGAGCAAGTATCAGTTTAAATGTTAATAATTGGATAAAAATTGGGAACAAGTATCAGTTTAAATGTAAATAATTGGATATATTATGAAATGATTTACTGTGTTTTACGTTAACTAAAACTCAAAATGCGAGCGCAACCAAATTGATAAGAAATGTGTTTGCTTCGGAAAAAATTTAGGAAAATCATTTTTCCCTTTTTGGGTTAGAGAATTTATTTCCCTGACTTTAGACATTCATTTCCTTTGATCGTAAATGATTTTTCATTGATCGATAATTTTCAGCGAACCGACCGTGCAAAAGTCTAGAAAATTAACTCACGGAGAATTCTTCACTCGAACAGACGTGCCCGCGTAAAAACCAAAGTTAAGATCTCATCCCAAGGCCAAGTTCTTCGACAAATCTCTAGAATAACTTGACCAAGCAATTTATGATTGCGACAATTTGCACATTTCGTGAACATTATCGGATAAAGCGTCGCAAACTAAAGTTTTCCGGAAAGTCATTTGCGACATTGAAGTCGTGATGATGATCTGCAACTCCGCCCATGGAGGGCGAAGGGCCCATAAACTGAAAAGGACCGACCAACCTCCTCCTCCCGTCGTGCATCATCCTCTCATCATCGTCTCATCATCATCGCCATCATCGACCGTACGGGGGCGTTCTAGATTTTTTTGCATAGACTTCTACGAACCCGTATCGGACATCTGCACTTTTCTCGCTCTTTTCTTTAATCCCAGGAACAATCCCCAAGCCGCGACGGCATCTGTCGTGTCGGGTTTTCTTTCGAATGAAAACGACGACATGATAATGTATTTTGCTTTTGAAAAGTACATAAAAGGTATTAAATTTATACCATTCGATTTGAACCTTCTAATTAATCAATTTAATCCTCGATATTTTTTTTATTTTATTAATTAAATTTATTCGATTAATTTTGATCGGAAATCTCTAACATAGACGTTAACGTGATTACTTTTTATAAGTTTTAAAAAAAATTTCAGCTTTCAATTATATTTTATCTTTTTTTTTTTATCATTTTCCTTTTCTTTCCTTTTTTTTCCTTCTCACTCATCGGCAAAGACCCTAGCTGGCCAAAATTAAATGGAAAAAAAAAAAGAAAAAATAATAAAATAAAAATAAATGATAAAATACTAATCATTCATAAATTATTAATAAATTATTAAAAATATCCACGTCAACGTCACATGTGCCACGTAGGATGGCTAATGTCCACATTAGCAATTTTTGTAAGTTTTAAAAAATAATTTCAGCTTTCAATTATATTTTGTCTTTTTTTATCATTTTCCTTTTCTTTCCTTTTTTTTTTCCTTCTCACTCATCGGCAAAGACCATAGTTGGCCAAAATTAAATGGAAAAAATAATAATAATAAAAGAAAAATAAATGATAAAATACTAATCATTCATAAATTATTAAGAAACTATTAAAAATTTCCACGTCAACGTCGCCTATACCACGTAGGATGGCAGGCGTCCACGTCAAGAATTTTTGATCAAAATTTGTCAAATGAACTCAATTGACAAAATATTACATCAGTAATTTCTGGCCAAAATTAGTCAAATGAACTCAAACTAGCAAAATATGAAAGTTTGGATTGGTACCATAAATTGAAACTTTTTTTGCCTTTTCCCCAATATTTTGCCTTGTGAAGAACGTGATGGTGCGCTTCGATGAGGGTAGGGAAATCGAATGCGGTCACTCCATGTGTTGTTGCGTGAATGGGACAGAGAGCAGGGAAAGTCCAACATCTGTGGAAACCTTAATTTTCAATTGCCGAGAAAGCATGGTGAGGAAATACGACGGCCTTCATACGCCGGACGCGGAAAGGTGAGCGACAACGTTGATGACTGTGGGAACGTTTATCTTTTGTTTTTTTTTTTTTTGGGGGAACTGAAAATCGTGACCACAGTATTAATTTCGTGATTCGATTAATCCTCATGGACACACGCAAACCGCCTAATCCATCGTATATCGAGCAAGGCTTCAGTCATAGGGTGGCGGACGTGGCTCCCAAGATTAATATGAGTGGATGACGTTGCGATTTGAATACACAACCCGTTACATTCAAACCAAGCGTTTCATCGTTCCGTTGAACTTTTGGGAGTTTGAAGGTGGTTATTGAAGTAGATCGGTTCATTTTCCATTAGAATATTCAAATTCATTTGTTTTTGGTCTATAAATAGAACATTTAGAAAAGAAATTAGACGAGCGGTTGACTAAAATATTAGGAAAACCTCGGTTCGCTTTACATAATTGATAAGTACGGGATGATTGTGTTTTTTTTTTTCCTTTTTTCGGTCATGAGTTGATTTTTTTAATAGAGAAATTATTAAGTCAACTGAGCATCAATTCGAACAAGGAAATATTAAAGAGTGAGAAGTTTGTGAGAGCCGGCGCGAAAAAAAAAAAACATGATTAGCCAATTAAGATACCTAATTATGTCATGGTCAAGAAGAGGCACATCGTTATATGCTCGTGCCAATTCATTCACACCGTGGATTAAAGAGTTTTAACGCACATTGAAGCGGCCAGGTTCATTGAATTCTAATAGGATAAAGCATAGAAGGGAAGCTACATTATACATGACTTTACATAATTATCTAAGATAATTGCAGAATTAGTCCTCATCATTCCAGTCGGTCGATCAAGCCTTAACGTTTCATTTTTGATCGACTAAATAAGTGTTTAAATGTTTTGGTCAACGATTAATCGCATTCGTTGAATTTCTATTCAGTTAATTAGATCCTTCACGTATGGAAAATATGCCATCATTTACTAAGCAAACCCTCGTTTTTTTTTTTCTCGCGCAATGTCAAAGGTGATTCTCCTCGATCTTCCTCCATTTCCCTCAAGAACATGCGGCAACGAGACTTTCTCGACAATGAGACGGCATATTTGAGAGGATCGGAAGTGAAATTTTGGTTTTTATATGTCGATTGCATGGTTAAGGTTTGCTTAATTGGAGATTTTGGGATTGGTTTGGAAGTCTCGAAGGGGAAGTCAATCTCGAACGAAGTTGTTTTTGGGTAGAGGGAGTTGTACCATTTGCCACTAGATGCACAGTTGCACCAGGAAAAGACCACGTAATATTTTCGATATCAAGCGCCTATTGAGGCAATGCCAAGACTTAATCGTACATTTTTTTCATATGTCAATGACTTGATTAACTGGTTATTACTGACGACATAATTGACCACAATTAAAACATTAAAGACTCAATCGAGGGATGGTTCAAATTTTAAAAGTAGACTGCGTACCTGTATCCTCTACATTTACGTGGTCATCTTTTCTTAGTTTGCTTTAGGCTTTACATGAAGAGAAAACGGTAGCTAGCTCCTAGACAACATGGTACGTATCGAGGGACGCGTACCACCTTAAGACGGCAAGGGATAATCAATGGGGGAAAACAGCGTGATTCTCGTGAGGATGAATCACTTGTCGGAAACGGAAAAAACAAGAATGTGAGTAACGGGAAAAACGGAGGAAGGGGATTTTTGTATTCAAGCCCTAGAACAACCCAAAAATTTAGGCGTCACACGATATTTGTACTCCATCTATTTCGTGAGAAATAAACGATTTAAAAATTATTTTTTTTAAATGATTCGTTTGTCGCGAAACGAATAGAGCCAAAGACATGGCATGGTCCATGGCCAACATGCTCATCTTGGTCACAGAATAGATCACATGAGTTTCCTACCTTTGTGCTAGAAATTATCTCATGCAATAATGATGACACCATCTTACTAGCTTGCAGTGGATGTAACAACATAATTATTGAAAATAAGAGCATTTGATCAGTGTTTATTTCACCAATTACAGGCCAGAATTAACATTTATAGCTCCATGAAGGAAGGAAACACAAATACCTCCAGCAAGAATTGGTGGGATAATCAGAGAACAAGCAGGATTATAGAATATCATAATACCTATTTTCTGTCGAGATACGCGTGTGAATTATGTTATAGAAATCCACATTGAAGAATTGATGTAACGTTAAGCAGTTAATATATCATAATCGGCTCATAATTCATTGGTTTAAACTTTTGAGTGATGTGAGTTCAATTAGATATGTTGACGGGGCCGGACTTGAGCTCCCTCTTGGATTTCTCCCCAGGTGAAAGTATTGAATTTTTGTTGCGCACTCCCATAGTTGCTTGATTGATTGGTGGCTTACTCCCAAAATCTATCCAATTAGATATGTTGACTTAGGCTTTTTTTTGGAAATTTTTCCAAGTGAAGGTATTGGACTTCTATCTCGCCCTTTTCTCCACGGAAATAAGAGCATGATATTGGGTTTAGGATCTTGATTTTGTTAGTCGTTCTGATGAGTAGTTGTTTCCCATCCGAGATTAACTTCTTCTTCTTCTTTTTTCGATTAATGGTCTTTGATTCCAAATTTCGTAAGTTAATAAATTGCATAGAGTCGACAGGCCAAAGTACCGCATCGTTCGCCAACCTTAGTGCTTCAAACTACGATTTTTATTAACAGTACATCAGAAACGTCGGATGAGGGATTTCATTCGTTGTTAATTTAAAACTTTTATTATCCATTTCTTTCCGTAATCACCAAATCAAGGTGAATAATTCAATTTGACAATCCTCTCCAGTACGGCAGGAATCAACCCCACACTCCCCAATTCTCAATTGATTAGATTCCCAAGCGTGCTTCCTCAGTGAGAACACTAACGTATCCACATTATTTACTGTTTTAGGTCAGACAAAAGCTGTCAGGACAGAAACCAATGAACCTGGGCCCCAACAGAATAACAAGAAAGAAAGAAAAGGCCAAAACAGAAAAGAGAAAAAAAAAAATAATGGAGACAAAGCTCCAATGGTGACGCAAGCATGACGGGGGATCTGACGTCAGCGCCAGCATCGACGTCGAATGCGACCAGAGGTCTAGAACTAGGTGACCCCCACCTCCCCGAGAGACGTCCCGCCTTCGGGCGTACAATAATTCTAACTCCCACATGCAATTGCAAAATCCCGCCCATCACCATCGTCGTCGTCATCATCAGTCACTCCAATTTAAAGCTCCCGCACTAGGAAACGAACACCACCTCTCCAATCGCCTGTCTCTCTCTCTCTCTCTAAAATTTATTCAGACTGCTGTCCAGATTTTTTTTTTCCCTTTTTGTCGGGAGCGAAGTGGCGAAAAGCTTTTTCGAGCATCCGATTAATCCCGAATCGTGAAACCCGTTTGTTCCATCAGTTCATTATAAGAGAATTGATTATATAACAGTATGTTAGAGTTGACGGCAGGATTAACCATCTGCTTTGTGGACTATAAGAAATAAATAACAATTAATTAATACTTATTAAGGGATTCACTCATCGATTCCATCAGTTTATTATAAGAAAATTGATTATGCATCGGTCTATGGGGGTGACCGTAGGATGAACCGTCTACTTCTTGGTCTATGAAAAGAAAAATAAAAATTAATTAAAAATTTGTCGTGGAGTCCACTCATTCAAAAACTTATGGTCTATAAGTTACTAGTCCGTGGGGTGATTATAGGATATTCGTGGGCTATAAAAAAAATAAGGAAAATGCTTTCATGTGAGTCTGACAAGATTGTCGCTTATTTACGCCGTGTGTTTTGCATAAACAATATGCATAGGAAAGGAAATAAGCTAATCTAAACCAAAGAAATTACCCGTCTTTGGAAATCACGAAATATCGAATAATATCCGTAATATACAAAAATATCTAAGAAAATCTATCACGGTTATTCAAAAGAAAAAGCCTAATAAGAACCGAGTTTGAATTTTCCTCTCGGCTTTGCTATAAAACTCACGCACAGAGAGCCAGGGAAACAGACCACAACCACCACCACCACGACAAAGCCGCGAGCGAATTGGACAACCAAGAAAGTAACTATTCAAAGCCCCTCTCCTCGCTTTCTATCTAATCCTCTCCTCTTCATCAATCGTCAAACCATGGAACCACCCTCGGCCACGCCCCACATAGCCATCGTGCCGACGCCGGGCATGGGCCATCTCATCCCTCTCGCCGAGTTCGCCAAGGGCCTCGTCCGCCGCCACAGCTTCGCCGTCACCTTCCTCGTCCCCAACGACGGCTCCCCGTCCAAGGCCCAGAGGTCCCTCCTCGACTCCCTCTCCCCCTCCATCACCTACGCCTTCCTGCCTCCCGTCGGCTTCGACGACCTCCCCGCCGACACCACCCGCATGGAGACCATCATCTCCCTCACCCTGGCCCGCTCCCTCCCCTCCCTCCGAGACGAGCTTCGGAGGCTGTCGGAGTCCACGAGGCTCGTCGCCCTCGTCGCCGACCTTTTCGGCACCGACGCCTTCGACGTGGCCAAGGAGTTCGACGTCGCCCCTTACATTTTGTTCCCCTCCACGTCCATGTGCCTGTCGCTCTTCTTTCACTTGCCGACTCTGGATGAAGAGGTCTCTTGCGAGTACAGGGACCTGCCCGAGCCGGTGACGATACCCGGTTGCTGCGTACCCGTCCACGGGAAGGACCTGCTCGACCCGGTCCAGGACCGCCGCAACGACGCCTACAAGTGGGTTCTCCACCACGCGAGGCGGTACAGGCTGGCCGAGGGGATCCTTCTCAATAGCTTCGAGGAGCTCGAGCCAGGGGCGATCGAGTACCTGAAACGGGAACAGCCCGGGAAGCCGCCGGTCTACCCGGTGGGGCCGCTGGTGAACATGGAGCAGAGCAGCAAGTCCGACGGCTCGGACTGTCTAAAGTGGTTGGACGAACAGCCCAACGGTTCGGTCCTGTACGTGTCGTTCGGGAGCGGTGGGACCCTGTCGCACGACCAGATTCGGGAGCTGGCTCTGGGATTAGAGATGAGCGAGCATAGGTTCTTGTGGGTGGTGAGGACCCCCAACGACAAAGCGGCCAATGCCACCTACTTCAGCGTGTACAGCCAAAACGAGCCGCTCCAGTTTCTGCCCCAAGGCTTCCTCGAGAGGACCAAAGGCAGGGGCTTGGTGGTGCCGTCGTGGGCCCCGCAGGCCCAGGTCCTGGCCCACAGCTCGACCGGCGGGTTCCTCACCCACTGCGGGTGGAACTCGGTCCTCGAGGGCGTGGTCAACGGCGTGCCGTTCGTCGTCTGGCCGCTCTACGCCGAGCAGAGGATGAACGCGCTCATGCTGACCCAAGACATCAAGGTGGCGCTGAGGCCGCGGGCCGACCAGGAGACCGGCCTTGTGGGGTGGGACGAGATCGCGGGGGTGGTGAAGGGCCTGATGGAGGGCGAGGAAGGGAAGAAGATTCGGAACCGGATGAAGGACCTCAAGGACGCGGCGGCCAAGGTGCTCGGCGAGGACGGGTCCTCATCGAGGGCGCTCTCGGAGTTAGCCCTCAAATGGAAGGCCAAACTTGTAAACTAACCTCACCCGAAACGTATCGAATCGCATCGCACCATACAATAACTTTTCCTTTCCTTTCCTTTCCTTGTCTATATTCACCCACTCGATCCTAGTATCTCCTGTCTAATGTCGTCATCAATGGAGCTGGTTCCTCTGTCTTTTGCTTGTTTCCTTCCTCCTCCGTCCCAAGTCCGGTCCACGTGCATGGGGTCGCCCACTGCCATTTTCCTCACCTATTTATATGTACTCAGCAATTCCATTTTTGTTTCGCCAGTCGTGAATCGAATTTACTCCGATGTAATCCGCGGCAGGTGAAAGGGGACAACGGTCAAAGACAGTGGCGTGTGTGGAGCCAACCTTTTTTCTTGTAGCCAATGACATGAGCCGTGGAAGTTGGGGAACCATTCACACATCACTACGAAATGATTTCTTGATGAGCCTCACCGTCTGAGGATTAGGTAGCTGTGCATTGAGATTCCCAATTTTCCCTTTTTCTCAACTAATATTGGGAAAAGTGCGGGAAACGATGGGGGCATAAAGTAAGCATGAGCAAAAAGAACTGATTGTCTTGACCGATTTGATTTGATTTGATTTTCGGGGGTGCCGGTCAGGTTCCCGATTTCATAAAAACGGAATTGGTAATTGTCGATCCGGTTCCCGATTCGACCACCTGGACTGGATTGACAGTTTGTTTTAGTTTTAATTTTAATTTTAAAAATATTTGAAAAAATTCATTTAAACTCTTGAATTATTAGGAGTGTTTCTACAAATTTTAAATGTGAATATGTGTTTCAAGCACATGCGACCGGTTTCATCGACCTCCCGGGAATCGGACTGGACCGATTCCAAGGATCATCGATCTGGTCCCCGGTTTCGAAAATTAGGAACAGGTCCTGGTCGGCCCGATTTCCAGTTTTGAGGTGGGATCGGACCGAATCGGGAACCGATCACCAAGCATAAAGGATGCGCCGGAGAGTTTTCAATTATATTGAATTGACAATTGGGGGATAAGGGAGTGAATGGTTGTGGGAGAAAGTGGCGGGTGATCCGGGTGGGATTTCCAAGGGGTGGGCCTCTAGAAAACCTATTTATCCTTATTTGAATCGCTTTCACAAACAAAAACTTGTCGTTTGGACGGTGCGACATATCTAGCACTTGTGCTAATGCTCACCAGGGAAATCTGATGGCAAAAGGTTTTGCCGGTATGTCCCAAAATTAATTTGCCAACACCGAGGTGTGGAAAAGATTAGCTCTGCCTGAGAGAGATTCAGGTACTGGGCTTACTTAGTAACTATTGGCGAAAGGTATGGATGTACTAGAACCTTACTCGGTGGGGAATTGGGCTAAAAAATTAGGGTCCGTTTGTTTGAAGAAAAACTATTTTCGGGAAATTGTGGACGGCGGAGAACAAATTGATCGAAAGAAGATGTTTCACATGGGCCGAAAATAGCAAATTTAGATTTGGGGAAAATGACTCCCCTTCTGGCAAGAAGAAATCACTTTCCATAAGTCGCCAAACAAATGAAAACTAACCATTTTTTCTTAAAAAGGTATTTTTATTTATCATGAACTTTTCAGTGAAACAAACACACCATAATAGTCTGTAATCAACTACTCTTTCTCTTTTTCTTCCTTACTATTATTAGTCTACCTAGTTTAGAACCAAACTTACAAGCCAGAGCATCATAGCATGCGATTCATAATCTAGCCGTCATATATAGTATTAGGATTTTCTTATGAAGATCTGAACAGCAGACGCAATATCATATTTAAAAGATACGCGTGTCTTTATTTTTCACAATGTGGACATGATAAAATTATTCTGATGTTTTACTCTTTTATAGATGAAATTTTAACCAAAACTTAGTCGACATCACACGACTTAATTTTTGCCTTTTTATCAAGTTGAAAGGAAACCCATCACTCCATTGCAAGTGAGATTGGCTATAACTTTGTCGATCAATATGAGATTCGCATATGCCACTAGAATAGCAATCATGAAATTTCTCTCTCGATAAGGCAAACTTCTAGAGAAAATCATGTCATTTTACCGTTCAAACAGATAATTAACTAGCTGACTATATCATGCATGTTTTAGTATCATGACAATCTCCCCTTAAGACCATTGGCTGTGTCGAAGAACCAAACCAGCCGGTCCTAACTCTTTTCGAGTTCCTGAACTGGAAAACGAACTAGAGCCGTTGCATAGAACCTGACCCGGTTAGGCTAATTGACGGGCCGAATGGATGCTTACCCTAATGGTGGAAGCTATTTTGATGCTTCAAACTTTCATTATCTAACTATGCTAATCCTAAATCGGCCACAACCCTACAAAGACGCAAAACCATACAGTTTCTTAGAATACATGTCACGTCGATCTTTAATGATGTTTGCACAGAAGATTAAGAAAATGGGTAATTACCCTGAACTACATCAGCACTTATACGACTGCATAGACATGTCAAAACTGATTAGTCGTCCCTCATTAAATGATATTGAAAGATTTGACTGCGTAATGGCGTGCGTGAGTTCCACGTTGCATGCCTCTCGTGAGGAACAGAAACGAATCTTAGTCTATCTCATATGATCCTTTTCCGCTCCTCCTTGACCACATCAATGGAGTTTGGTAATCTCTCTTTCTTTTGGCCAAGTGAATGGATACATGCTAAATCGCTTCTTAGCTACTATTTTAATCATGAATTTGATCTAATTGATCCTGAAGTAGAGAGGCCTATCCTAAAAAGATAAGTGTATTTGTGAAAGGTAGCCTCTTCTTTTCGATGTCGTATGAAGTACGAGATGAGCTCACGCAACGCTGGGTTTTCTTGACTCGAAAAAAGTCACTCCATCATACGATGAATTAAATTATGTATATCATTTCGGGATATATACAAATGTTATCCTAATGCAAATCTTGGTATAATTGACGAATTATACTAGAAGCCCGGGCGTCATGCATGTTCCTCATGCAATAAATCATCGTGAACCCCTTTCACAAGCTTTTCGGCCGGAATGAGTCGTCGTGCTAGTCTTTGTGAAATGTGACTGATACCAACCAGTATGATTCCACCTTTTTGGTAGAACGTTCCCATGAAGGAAAGTAGGTTTGACCCGTTTGTCTTCTTTCATAAATC
Organism: Rhodamnia argentea; assembly: GCF_020921035.1. Taxonomy (NCBI): domain Eukaryota; kingdom Viridiplantae; phylum Streptophyta; class Magnoliopsida; order Myrtales; family Myrtaceae; genus Rhodamnia; species Rhodamnia argentea. The sequence goes on from NC_063158.1 coordinate 6,540,374, forward strand.
TTATCTACTTTTTAGGGTCCGAGGCTTCGAGCAGCCGTCTTTATTAGTCATTTAGTTCAAATAATTAAGACTTAAAAGCACCAAATTATTCATGGAGTGCTCAAAACCCGATAATGCATGGCTTGTTGAGCTTTTGAACATGAGAATTTTCAAGTAAGTTAATGTATATATTTAGATGTATTCTATAATTTGTTCAGACACAATTACCGAACAAGATAACGAAACCAAATAAGACACAAATTTCGATAACTAATTTACGTGGCTCGATTAATGTGAACTATTCCATCTATTGATCAAGCAATACAACAAATCTTACAACCACATTTATATCACTCAAACAGTTTCAATATTTCCCAGTTCTCATTTATACCCAATTAAATCCACAATGATTAGGAAAAATTCTAAATAAGAGGTTGAAATGTCATCGTTTTCTCAAATAAAGGTTTGAAGTGGAGCTTGTTTCAAATAAAGGCTTTAAATACCCTAATTATTTCAAAGAAAGGCTTGACTAAGGGCATTTTCGTCATTTATATTTAAAAAGAATTCATTTTTTTACATTGTTTTTTCCCTTCCTTTTGGCCGGTACCCGATCTCAAGCGATGGGCAGCCACCGGTGGGGGTTGCCTCACCCAAGCTAGTCATCCCTTGATCATTGCGAGGGATGGCCTCGCCGACCCTCACCAGATCTTGGCAAAGCGATCCTCACCGGCTCTCGTCCAGTTGCCGATGACAATCATCGGGTCCTCAATAAATGATGAAAATGACAAGGCAACTTCAAGCCCTTCTTTGAAATAAAGTCTACTTCATGTCATTATTTGAGAAAACGAGAACACTTTAGGCTCATATTTAAAAAAATTTATAATATTCGGACTCACATTATTTTGTGAAATAGTGATTCAATCTCAATGAGGGCACCGACCCTTGCCGGTGGTTGCCCTTGTTCGGACTTGGGCGAGCGCCGATGACCCTCGCCTGATTCGGGGGAGGGCCCGTAGGCCCTCGTGTAGTCGGCCGGAGTCGCTAGCCATTGGCCGGGGCTCGGAGATGGTGGGGCGGCGGCGACAAGGGCTATGTAAGCTCTCGATGTCAGTGCAACCCTCTCTCTGTTTTTTTTTTTTTTAAATAAATTAGCTTACTTTTAAATTTTTAAATTTTTGAATCTAATTGAATTTGTATTTTTATCAAACATATCTTTTAAAAAAATATTTTTGTATTGATGATTAGACTTCCAACGAGCCACATCGGCTTCACATATTAATAAAAAAACTCTCATCGAATTTTCGACCAAGCTGATTGAAGCTTGGTACTTAAGTGATTATTTTTCATAAAAATTGGCACTTACATAATCGTTTGAAACTTTTGGGTATGAAGTGAGCGCCGTACACAACTTTTAATATTTCAGATGTACTTCTCCGGACATATACTTTCAATATTGAGGTTGATATCCGACAAGCTCAAATGACGATCGGGAGTCCAACCCGAGCAAATGGATAAGTATCTAATCAACCGCAATGAGCATCCACCGTGGAGTTGATCAAGTCGAAAACGGCAATCAGTCCAGCTTCAAAACCTTATTCGGGGTGATCCACGGCCCCAGGCTTCAAAATATTCAACATCATTTTGCCCGTAAACTCAACATCTATGAAGTATGAATTCCACTTATGAGTTGGGCTTTTGCCAGCAGAGCCCGCGTAGCTGTCTAGTCTTTTCCATAAGGTGTTTCTAGCCATCACATATTAACAGAGAAAATTACCAAAAAAATCCTAAATTTATTGCAATTGTGCCAATACAGTCATAAATATTTTTTTTATGTCGATTTAGTAGTACACCTTTTAAATGTGTGCCAATTCAGTTAATTTGGCCGACCACCATTGACGTGGAAATTTTTTAATAATTTTTTTTATTTTTTTATTTCTTGTTTCTTCTTTTTTTCTTTTCTTTCTCATTTGTCCCCTGCTCGCCGGCCATTGGGCGAGGCCATCATGGATACGGGCAAGGCGGCCTCACTAGGGCATTCCTGGCCGCGACGAAGGCGGACTCGATGGCCTCACCCATGCTGGGCAAGCTTTGGCGACCCTTGCCAGCAACATGAGGAAGGGAACACAAGAGAAAGAAAAGGAACAAAAAGGCAAAAGAAAAGACAAAAAGGAAAAACATTAAAATATTCGTAAAAACTTTGCCACGCCAGCGCCTACTAGCCGAATGTACTGAATTGGTACAAATAAAGGTTTGGAACTAAATTGACACAAAAAAAAAAATTTAGAACTGAATTGACACAATTGTAATAGATTTAGGACTTTGTTGGTAATTTTCCCTATGTTAGCATGGGTGTTGATGGGTTGGGTCAAATCGGATTTCCTTGCTACTCGATTCGACTCGAATTGCATATGCAACGAACCAAAATAACTGGTTGGGTCGTCCCTTTCTATTTATTCTTTTTTTTTTTTTTGAAACTTCGAACCAACCCGAATCATCCGGGTTGTGGGGTTGAAGATAACCGGTTCCACACCCGTCCACGAGAGTGAACTGCTCGACCCGGTCGAGGCCCGCTGCAACGACGCCTACAAGTGGGTCCTCCACCACGCAGGGCGGTACAGGCTGGCGGAGGGGATCCTTCTCAATGGCTTCGAGGAGCTCGAGCCAGGGACGGTCGAGTACCTACAAGGGAAAGAGCCCGGGAAGCCGCCAGTCTACTCGGTGGGATCGCTGGTGAACATGGAGCAGAGCAGCAAGTCCCACGGCTCGGAGTGTCTAAAGTGGTTGGACGAAAAGCCCAAATGTTCGGTGTCGTATGTGTCGTTCGGAAGTGGTGGGACCCTGTCGCACGACCAGATCAGGAGCTGGCTCTAGGATTGGAGATGAGTCAGCATAGGTTCTTGTGGGTGGTGAGGACACCTAAGAGCAAAGCGGCCAACGCCACCTACTACTTACCGAGTGCACCCTAAACGAGCCGCTGGAGCTTTTGCCCAAATGCTTTCTAGAGGGGACCGAAGGCAGGGGCTTGGTCAAGCCATCGTGGGCGCCGCAGGCCCAGGTCTTGGCCCACAACTCGACCGGCGGGTTCCTCACCCACTGCGGCTGGAACTCGACCCTGGAGAGCGTGGTCAACAGCGTGCCGCTCGTCGTCTGGCCGCTCTATGCCGAGCAGAGGATGAACGCGCTCATGCTGACCCAGGACATCAAGGTGGCGCTGGGGCCACGGGCTGACGAGGCGACCGGCCTTGTGGGAAGGGACGAGATCGCCAGGGTGGTGAAGGGCCTGATGGAGGGCAAGGAAGGGAAGAGGATTCGGAGCCGCATGAAGGACCTCAAGGACGCGGCGGCCAAAGTGCTCGGCGAAGCCGGGTCCTCCACGTGGACGCTAGCCGAGTTGGCTCTCAGATGGAAGGCGAAACTTGTAAATGAGCTTCATTAGAATTGTACCGCATCATATCACATCTTATCTCTTACTTCTTGTTTATCATATGATGCCTTGTTTAATGCCATTTGTGGAGTTGGTTTTTCAGTTCCTGTTGGAAAAATTGTCATAAAAATCTGAACCTTTTACACTTTTGTCATTTTAGTCGTAAATTTTTTAAATTTGCTAATTCAATCATAAACTTTTTCATCTTTTGCCAATTCAGTCCTATTGGCCAAAAATCGCCAATGTAGACACCGGCCGTCCTACTTGACACCGCCGGTGCCGACATGGATAATTTTCACTAATATTTTTTAAATATATTTTTTAATATTTTTCATTTTTCTCTTTTCCTTTTTCACATTTTTCCTTGCCTCACTCGGCCTCAACCTAACCTACGGCGGAAAAAAGATAAGGAAAAAGGAAAAGAAAAAGGAGAAAAAAAATAATGGAATCTTTGAAAAGGTATGAAAATATATTCAAAATTATCCACGTCAACGATTTTTGGCCAATAGGACTAAATTGGCAAAAGATAAAAATGTTTATAACCGAATCACTAAACTTAAAGAGTTTAGGATTACATTGGAAAAAAATACAAAATGTTCATGACTTTTTTGACAGTTGTCCCTATTTCTGTTTGTTTCTTCTATTCCCCTTCCTGTAGTAACTCCTCTCTACGTGCATGTGGAGGATTAGGTTCGTGGAGCAGCCATTTTCCCACCTATGTGTTTGCTCAGCAGTCCATTTTCCAGTCGAAGAAAAGGATTTTGCGTGGGGAGTCAACTTCGTCGTAGCCAATGACATGAGCCGTGGAGGTTGGGGAGCCAATTCACATCATTATGAAATGATTATTCGATCAGCTCACCGTAAAAGGATTAGGTAAGTGTGGCATTGACAGCCCCAATCATCTTCTTTTAAACTAACATTTTGGGAAAGTGCAGGAAGAATGGGGCACAAAGGATGTGCCTGAGAGTTCAATCATGTTGATAAAAATATGGGGAATAATTTAGATAAAGGAGTGAATGATTGCGGAAGAAAGTGGGTGATCGCAAACTGAATTCCAAATGGTGGGCCTCTAAGAAGGGACAGATTCTTATTTCAATCGCTTTCACAAAGCAAAACTCATATGTCATTGAGACCGTAAAATATATCTTGCACTTAGATGTATCAAAATAGATCCAAAACTGATCATTTAACTCATCTTATTTTGTCCACCATCGGAAAAAAAAAATCTCAATAAGAAGAGTGGTGTAATTCCCTCTCTCTCTCTATACACACACACACACACATATATATCCCCATGAATTGTGATTGGATGTTGGACTCTCCGAAGAAGTGTGCTCGGGTAACGTTGCCGACTATCCCGTTATTAGAATATTTGATTGCCCATATTGTCCTCGAGTTAGTGATGGAAAACTCGATGGAAGGGGCAAGAAAGTGCATGTTTTTAGGCTATGCACAAGGTGAGCGGGGTTATCGATTGTGGTGCCCCAAATTAAATTCACATGTTATCAGCAGAGAAGTTGCATTTGACGGGTTTCTAGTATTTTTGAGTAGGAGTGTTCTTGGCGGTGCTTATATGGATCCGGACGGTGTTCGGCTTGAGGTGGAGTCGCAACCGAAAACTCCCGAGGTAGCGAGTATTAGCGGAGTAACCGACACAGATGGTGCTTGTAACAAAGTAGAGCCTATAGAGCCAACAATTTCTATAACTGTTAATATTGATAAGGTGCGTATTCGGTTTCCTAACGGATATAGATGTAATACTGATTTTGCTTTATCCGAGATAGAGAAGGTTGTGTCGGAAAGTCTTTGTGGAGCAGTTAAATGTAGATGTGCAGTTAATGTTCATGTGAGGTCCATGATTATGGCGAAATTCAAGTGCGGCTTAGACTTGGAAGATGTCTGCGGCGGTTGAGCATGTGGGCTGTGGATAAGTAGTAGTGAAGCTCAAATTATCAATGAAACGATTGTGACTTGGTTCAAACGTCGAGCCAAAGTGGAGATTGTGAAAAATATGTCTCGAATTTGAGTCGAAAAAGGGAAGTTTCCTAATTCAACTAAGTTTCCTAATTCAACTAGGTTTCCTAATTTAAATAGGTTTCTTAGTTGATGGTTTTTCTATTTGGAGAAGGTTTCCTCCTTTAGATCCATTTCTTGCCTATATATAAGATGTGGATGTTCTTTGTGAAAAGTATCAAAGAGGAGCTTCTACTAGTGAATTGCATCCTAGTATTCGAAGCCAATTAAATCTTGTGAGTAAGATTTGTAAATTCCTTTGTGAGATTATTTCATAAAAAATTGACGTAAAACACTTGTAGGTTATTTGATGTGATCGTGGGCTAGAAAATATTGAGAGTGTCCGAATGATTCGAATGAGGATTGTGATCTTCGTTATATCATTTGATCTATAATAGAATTCGTTGCTACTCTCTTTGTGGATGGAGGTCTCTACAACGAAACCACAAAAATCTAGTGTTCAATTTATTTTCTCATTTTATCTATTTTATGTTCGATCATTTGCTTTTGCAACATGGTATCGTAGGTGTTTCGGGCAGGCGGACGTTATGGTGTAGCAACGCGAGCCCAATGGGTTTGAGATTCAAGTTGAGGTAAATTGACGCAAGATATTTGAATTAAGGGGGAGCAAACCTAATACTGGAGATCGTACGTGAGGGGATGATTGTTAATATGCACATGTGAGTTGTGTTAGGGAAGTCTCACATCGAAAAATTGATTTGGTGTTGAGCGGTTAATATATCATAGTTGGCATATGACTCATTGACTTAAGCTTTTGAGTAAAAGTGTGTCCGATTGGATATGTTGACGGACTCGGACTTAAACTCCCTCTTGGATCTCCCCAGTCCGAAGATATTCGATCTTTTTTTGGAGAGGCCTTAAATACTTCATCCTCTTTTTCTGAACACGTTATTTCCTTGGCGTACTACTATAGAACAAGTGTAATCTCATGTGGCATGCTATGAGCTTACCAATGACGCTGCTTGACAAGGTTTAGGAAAGATAGTGTTGCTTTTACGTGGATCGATGATAAGTTGGGTTTGTACCATTAAAAATCTCAAATTGGTATACCTTGTGTGATATTTACTCAAAATTAATTTTTGTGTAACAAAAAATCTGGGAGAATTACCAAAAAAGTACTAAACATATAGTAATTGTGTCAATTTAGTCTTAAATATGTTTTATTCATGCCATTTCAGTCCATTTGGCTGGCGGGTGGTGAAGTGGATTTTTTTAAATAATATTTTAATATTTTTTTAACTTTCATGATTTTTTTTCTTTTTTCTTTAGCTTCTTAATGTTTCTTAATCCCCAATTACGTCTAATGATTTCATTTTGATTAAACTCACCTAATTTCTCATAAAATAATCACTTAATCTTATAGAGACGTACACAAAATTCTTCAGACAACAATCCTTAGGGACTGACAACACTCAAACTTCTAGATGCTATCCCCAAAGGTATTCTGCATTAGGTATAATTCATGCCTTCTGCACACAAAAGGCACGAAGGCCCAATATCTTTACAAATAAATCTCTTATCTTCCAGATATCTTTACATTCCTGCATTGGACTTTTAATTTTCAGACTAGTGTCGTTGATCAAATCCGACGTGGATCTATATTCTGGATGTTACGTTGTTGATTAAATTCCAACGTAAAATCTTTGTGTTTTCAAGCTTTGTCGTCAATTAATTTTCGACATAGTTGATCAAACGTTTGGTTTCGTGGAAGATGTTGTATTTGTCAAGCTTTCTTCTTTAATTTAATTCCGATACGGCATGTGTATCTACAGTTTTATTTGAAGTGGAGTTATCATTAATTCTTATTTGCTTATGATATTTCTTATCTAAAATTGCCACAGAACTTGTCTCGTTTAATTAAAATTGAAGAACTATTTTCAAAGAAACATATTTTGTCACGAGATAAATTCTGGTGAAATAATATGAAGCAATGCAAAAACCCTCAACGATAGTATAACCCAAATTTTGAGAAAGAGACACTACAAATGTCATAATTTCCACATGACCCCGACTTTGGTGCCATAAGTTTTCAACCGATTACTTGAATGCTAAATATTTGTAAAGAACATGCACTTTAGTGATGTCAATTCATAGATATTTTTCATGCCCAAATATCGAGAAAAAGGCACCACATATATTATAACCTTTTTACGGCGCTCTCACTTTGGTGTAATTATTTTTCAAACGATTACCTAAGTATTATAATTTTTAAAAACGTTCACTCAAGTGATGTGAATTCTCACGTATTTTCCATGACTTAAAGATGACATATCCTGCCCCCAGTGCACTACAATTAAATATGAAATTACTTATTTTCTTGTGAAATTTTTCCTTTTGGTATTCTGAGTTGAAAGGACGGGTGATTCAATTGAAAAAGGACATGGAAGTTGGGACAAAACAAAAGCCGAAGATAAATAGAATTTATGCTCCGTTTGTTCGCAAAAATTATTGATTTAAAAAATAATTTTTGAAAAATGATTATTTGTGTCACTCATAAAAATAAATAAATGAGAATATTTTTATTATTTATAGATTTTTTTATTGACTAATTATATCAAGCAATTCAAGTAATTGTTTTTTTTTTAAATATTATCAAATAAACACGCCATAAATGAAATTGACCTAGGGGTGGGCCATTGGCCCACTGTCATGTGGGAAGCACAAGGTTAAAGGCCCGGTAATATGAATGTTGTCCCTTTGCTTTCTTAGATTCCGTTTGTTTCATGGAAATGAATGATTTGGAAATATATTTCTGAAAATAATCACTTATTTCTTTTAAAATGATTAGCTAGAGAATTTTTATTTTCATTATCGACAACAATTTATGTATAAATATTCTCGTGGATTATAATAATATTTTTCTTTCATTTTTTTAAGTGATATAAGTGTTAGTTTCAAGAAAATATTTATCAAATCATTTATTTTTTGTGAAACATACAGAGAATTAATTTTGAGAAAATATTTTTGCGGTTCGAGATTAGTTATGTAGAACCTCTCATGCGAAAAGGATTCAGACTTGAAGAAGGCGGTCAAAGTCCAATTTGGACTCTATTTATATGGCTTTCCCGCACTCGATTCTGGCCGGGTTTTATCCACAGGCTCAAATTCAAGACATATTATATATTTTTAGTATATGTTCGATATTCATTTAACTCATATGACGATCGTAATTAAAATTCTAATAAATGGATAACTTATCTAATCAAGCCCGATGAGTGTACGCTCGTGAGAACTAATCGAGTCAAATCTTAGGATATCTTATGATATAAATATTTGGGCAAAAGTCACAAAGAACCCCAAACTATGTCCACCGTGACATATTTAGCCTAAACTTTTTTTTGTGACATCGAAAATTTCAAACTTGTATTTGAGTGACACATTTACCCTTCGTCAAAGTTCCGTCAATAAATATCCTTAAAAATTTGCCTACATGGACGTTGGGAAGCAAACAAAATTTTAGGGTAAGTATGTCACAGTGCGCATATATATTATCGGGCTTCGATGTACTCAATCACATAGTCCAAGGAAATGAGCTCAACTTATACCAAGTATGAAATCCACTCATGAGTCGGGACTCATGTACATGTCTCCCGACGTGACATATTAGTCCACTTGTCGTGCCGATCTCTTTTTGGACGTCTCTGCGTGATCGTTCCTCATCGGCAAAGGCTTGAAGAAGTTACGAATTACAAACTCTCTCTTCCTCCGTCTCCTCCATTTTTACAAACGCCGACGACCACCGGCTAGCTCTCCTCCATCCAAAGCCTTCCTCCCTCTCCTCCATTCGCAGCCGCTGACGACCCTTGACGAGCTCCTCTCCATCCACATGCCACGCGTTCAGGCCCCCGCTATCTCCTCCTCGCTCATCTGGTTACCTCCATAGCTGCAACAATCGGCTAAAACCACAGAGAGAAGACAAACCCATGTATGCTCTCAGCAAGTGCTTACCGGAAACCCAGACGCCAATTTCCTCAATTTCTTATTTGTGTCTTTTCTGTGATGCCTTTGAGGTATGTAGAGTGCGTAACCTTGCCAGGTATGCCACTCGTAAGGTGTGCGGAAGCGTTAAAACAAAAAAGATAGAGAAAGCTCTTGGAGGTTTTGGTGAGGAGAAAACACAAACACTCAAAAGAAGAGAGAATGATATTCAAAATGCCTTTGCAAAGGCTTTACACGTGGAGAAAATACATAAGCTTAACTCTAAGGAACAATTCTGATTAAAAAAAATAATTCTAATTAGAATCATATTTTCTAATTTTGTTTCCTAGATGATTTTTAGAGAATCAAAACGCGTTTGGTAATTGCACAAAAATTTTGTTCCCGGAACAGCTAGGTGGCGAGAATTCTTTTTTAAAAAAAAATTCACCTTTTTTAAAAATTTTTTAAAATTTTTTTATTTTCCCTCCATTTTTTATTTTTTTTGAATTTTAAATCTTATTTTTAAATATAATTTTAAAAAGAAATGTATTTATAAAAATTGGTTGTTCGTAAATTGTCAAATCTAATTTTAATTTTTTTTAAAGTCTAGGAGTCCACGTGGCCTTAATCGTTTTAAAAGAACTAAGATTTCATTTTATATTTTTATTTTTTGTGATTCTCAAAAGTAACAAAGAGAAATCCGTGTTGGTTTTCCATTCTTGTATGGTATCCAAGACTTAGTCAAACTTGGATAAAAGAAAACATTTCTTATAACTTTCATATGGGTAAGAGAAAACTTTTTCCAATACAAAGTCACAAAATAAAGTAGAACTTTACTTCTTCAATGCAATTTGGATCATTTCATGTCATTAATGTTGGAGTCAATTAGAGAACCAAAGTGCAATTACGGCCTTTCATATTAGTTGTTGACTCCAACGTTGCCGATGGCGATGAATATTGAGCAGTGATGCCTTTGTCTCTTGCCTTGGAGCTTTTGCTTTTTGAAAATATTTCTAACGTTTTTTTCGGTCATTGAAGCTCTCCTAGTTTATAGTGCTGGTCCTCAATGTAATGTGCATGCCACGTCAGCCTACCACTTAGCGCGAGCGGTTCAAGCAGAAAACAGACCCACCAACCCAACGACACCAAAAGAATTGGACAACCATCAAGAAAGCAGCTATTAAAAGCCACCTCGTCGCTCTTGCAATTTGCTCCCTAGAGCAAGAACAAGAAACACTTCCTCATCATCGCCAACCATGGAACGACCTTCGACCACCCCCCACATAGCCATCGTGCCATCACCGGGCATGGGTCATCTCATCCCTCTCGCCGAGTTTGCAAAGCGACTCCTCCACCGCCACACCTTCTCGGTCACCTTCGTCGTCCCCAACGACGGCTCCCCGTCCCAGGCCCAGAGGTCCCTCCTCGACTCCCTCCCTCCCTCCGTCACCTACGTCTTCCTGCCTCCCGTCAGCTTCGACGACCTCCCCGCCGAGACGACTCGCATCGAGACCATCATCGCCCTCACGCTGGCGCGCTCCCTCCCCTCCCTCCGAGACGAGCTTTGGAGGCTGGCGGAGTCCACGAGGCTCGTCGCCCTCGTCGCCGACCTCTTCGGCACAGACGCCTTCGACGTGGCCGAGGAGTTCAACGTCTCCCCCTACCTTTTCTTCCCCACCTCGGCCATGTGCCTGTCCCTGTTCCTTCACTTGCCGACACTGGACGAAGCGGTTTCTTGCGAGTACAGGGACCTTCCCGAGCCAGTGAAGATACCCGGTTCCATATCGGTCCCTGGGAGTGACCTGATCGAGCCGGTCCAGGACCGCCGCAACGAAGCTTACAAGTGGGTCCTCCACCACGCAAGGCGGTGCAGGCTGGCAGAGGGGATGCTGCTGAATAGCTTCGAGGAGCTCGAGCCAGGGGCGATCGAGTACCTGCAAGGGGAAGAGACCGGGAAGCCACCGGTCTATCCGGTCGGACCGCTGGTGAAGATAGAGCAGAGCGGCAAGCCCGACGGCTCGGGGTGTCTGAAGTGGTTGGACAACCAGCCCAACAGTTCGGTCCTGTACGTGTCGTTCGGGAGCGGCGGGACCCTCTCGTACGACCAGATTCAAGAGCTGGCTCTGGGATTGGAGATGAGCGAGCATAGGTTCTTGTGGGTGGTGAGGACCCCTAATGACAAGGCGGCCGACGCTAGCTACCTCACCGGGCACAGCCGAAACGAGCCGTCCGAGTTTTTGCCCAAAGACTTTCTAGAGAGGACCAAAGGCAGGGGCTTGGTGGTGCCCTCGTGGGCGCCGCAGGCCCAGGTCCTGGCCCATAGCTCGACCGGCGGGTTCCTCACCCACTGCGGCTGGAACTCGACCCTCGAGAGCGTGGTCAATGGCATGCCGCTCATCGCCTGGCCGCTTTTCGCTGAGCAGAGGGTGAATGCGCTTATGCTGACCCAGGACATCAAAGTGGCATTGAGGCCGAGGGCCGACGCGGAGAGCGGCCTGGTGGGGAGGGACGAGGTCGCCAGGGTCGTGAAGGGCCTGATGGAGGGCGAAGAAGGGAAGGGCATTCAGAGCCGCATGAAGGATCTCAAGGACGCGGCGGCAAAGGTGCTCGGCGACGATGGGTCCTCCACAAGGGCGCTCTCCGAGTTGGCTCTCAAATGGGAGGCCAAACTTGTAAATCAGCTTCATTAGAATTGTGTCGTATCATATCTTATCATCTCGTTTTGAACTGATGCCATTTTCCCACCTATGGATATGCACAACAGTCCATTTTCGAAATCGATTTTACTTATAACTCCGTTGTATACTAGGCTATGATTTTGCATATGTACTCCACGGTAGTTTTGAAGGAACAACATTCAAAACAGTGGCCTGTGGTCGTGTGCGTAGAGCCAATGGTGACTTGATGAGCTCACTATAAAAATATGAATATGCTTCCATGAAAGATTTTTTTTTTCCTGCTGTGAGATTGACTCACAACGTGATATGGGATCCACTTCTTTAAGAATTTGTGACCTACAACATGATATTATTCACACAGTCACCAGAAAACTGTTATACAAGCAAGATATTAGACAGGCGTGGCATTTGATATTCCTAATTTTCTTCTTCTTAAAATAATATAGGAAGGTGCAAGTAAAAATGGGGCATAAAGGATGTGCCAAAGATTTCAATCATTTTAAATAGAAAAATGGGCCATAAAGGTGCGAATGATTAAAGGAGAAAGTGGCTGGTTGTCACAATCTTTCCGAAGGTGAATTATTAGGGGAAGGCTAATGGGTTACTAAACGGGGTCCGCCGTTCCTCTCACGAGGTAGTCGGTCGCGTTTAGCATAGGTTCTCATAAGCCCCACAAATCGCAATTTAGTACTCAAACAAACATGCATTGAAACTTACTTTTTGAAGGCACCACTAATCAATTAGGGTTGATTAAACATCGTAAGAGTATATTTTACTTCTGCAAGTTAGAGATACAATGGTTCGGGACTTGGTAACACTAAACCGGTTTAACGCTCTTTCGGTACCTTTTCTTTTTATTTCGAAGATGTTTTGTATGTAGTCTTTATTCATTTTTATCCTATTCGACTAACATGTAACGAGTGATCATTTGAGTAAACAAACATGAAAGTAACACCCAATAATCATAGCAGTGAACAGTTTGCAGAAAATTTAAAGAACCTGGATGCGCTAGTCAATGCAAAGCATCTCACCATCCACCGTCACGAAATTTCTGCAAACTATTACTTAGGAAAATATGCAGAGAGAATGCATGGATACTATGAATGATTGTGCATGAGTTAATGACTAACATGATTTCACGTTTAATTAACATGGAGGAATTAAGAAAGTGCACAAATATAACCTGAATTCTATGTCACAACAATTTACCTACATGCACTAATTAAAAAATTAAATAAAATGAAGGAAGAATTTAGCTATATGACATGTGTAGTCTTATTTCTAAGATAATGTATGCATGTAATTCTAAGTTAATTAACTTGTATGAATGAAATCACGAATTTAGTGATAATGCAATCTATGTGAAATGTTATTCGTTTATGTCTATTTTATAAAAGCAACTTATCTTAAGTCCTAAGACTCTAATGTGGCCTAGTGAACTATTCATTATTATTGAACTATATGCAATGCAGATGATGCATTGTGATGACCTAAATTTCTACCCAATTGGATTAACGAGCAAGTGGTGATTTGGGGTTAGTAAGTTAGCGTGGTGGACTACTAATTTGATGAAGTACTTTAGGCATAACAATATTAAATTTGTTATAACATTTTGGGGAGATGATCGTTTTGGATCACGAAGGAATTATTCCCGCCGGACTTGGCTCACACTTTTGAGCGCGAAGCTTTGATTAGCCCCACTCCCACCGCCTCAAGCCCTCTATTTAAGGGCATGTCTTGCTCTCTCCTCCCCATTTTCTTTTCCTCCCCTTGGTGGACGACCCTTTCCTATCTCATCGCTCTCTCTCTCTCTCTCTCTCTCTCTCGGTTACCCTCTCATCCGAAACTCTTTCTCTCCGATTCTTGCACTGGGGACACCATGGTTCGATGACAGCGGTCCACGAGCTTCCCTCATCTCATGCTCGGTTCTGCTCGACGCTTGCTCTTGCCCATTTCTCTTCAAAACCATGCAACACCAAAATGGAAAGAGGAGACCCACGGCTCGTTTGGCAATGATTCGATCTCCGTTTGCTCCGGAATTCATTCTAAGGCAAGTACTCATCTAACCCTACCTCTAGACGGCTAGATTGATGTTCGTGTGGTGCGAAACTTCGATTTGAAAATGGGTATAAAGGAAGGAAAATGGGTTTGCATGTCGGGGTAGATGACCTTGTAAGGACGATCTATCGCTTGATTTAGCGTCCTTAGATCTTGTGTGAGCTGACTCTATAGTCTGATTGTCTTGGATATCACCAGATGGGCGTGAATTGAAGTTGAGCCGCTGTGGGTATTTGGCCGTGCATCGTGGGGGAGATTGTGGTGTTCTATAGGTTGAGGATACCGTGTTTTGACGAGGACAGAGGATTAAGTCGGAAATGGCGTTGACTGTGAGTCTCGAGAAGTTTTTCTTGGGAGTTTGTTAGTTCGATTGCCATTTGGGTTCATTAATAGAAGCTACATGAAGTTCGACCACAAGATGGGGAAGAAAGGTTTAATGGATTCGTGCACCCCTTCATGTTCTTACCTGTGTCTTAAGAACCTCCGTGCCTTTGTTTCACGTTGCTTTCTGTTTTGTATTCTGTTGACTTGTGGTCTGCTGAGATTTACTTGACTGAACGAATGGATGGACTGTCTAGTAGTTTGCCTAGATGTTTACTTGCGGAGCCTTCGACTCACCCCCGTTGTTATAATCCCTTTTTCAGATCGATAACAAAGACAAAGCGATGTGATACCATGGAAGATAGAATGAAGTTGGAGCTCGAAGATGGTACTAGCTCAGTACTTGGGTGTAGAGCTTTCCCATTGATTTTCTTCCTAATGTATTCTTGTGTTTCGCTTTAATAAAAGACGGTGTACCTAACTTGTTATACATATATGTAAAATAATTTGTTGAATGATCTTACTGTGTGCGTGTGATACAAGTAGTGAACCCTATTAAGGCCATATCCTATTAGGCGTGCCCGCCATTTCTTTATGCATGCTCTTGTATGTAATTCTGTATGGCCGCTGATTGTTTTTAATTTATTAAGCTTCCGCATGCGCCCTCTACTATATACATAATATAAGATTAAAGCAGAACACGTTAGTAATAAGAATGGGCGGATGCCCTGGGACGTCCCGCACGTTACGTGCATGTCGGGCAATAATTAGAACTATCTAATATGATTATCAATATAACCCTGAGATTACGTGATTTTCTAGATGATGTACATTACTTGATATGAGACCAAATTAACCCTATGCCTTTGTGCAATCTATATGAAACAAAGATTGCATTTTTTTTATTTGACTTTTCTTTTTTCTTAAAAAAATGCATGATTCTAAATCTATATGTACTCTAAAACTAACATGCATTTGCCCTAATTAATATATTAAGAATGTGTCCTAAACTCTAAATATGCATGAGAGTGTGATCTGCAATGATCGATAATATTATGATGCATTGTAATACACGTTAAGTTTTCATCGGATCATTCATAACGTGTTATTTCAAAGCAAACAGATTTCAATTGATCAAATCAATCATAGCAAGTCGCGGAAGATAAGATTAAGGTCTGACCTTAGGGCATAAAGGTCCGAAAGCCTAGTACGCCTTTGTTAATGAAGGTAAACAATAAAAAGAAAAGTTAGAGCAAACTAAGGTTTAAATTTCAAATAAAATGTATCTGAAAAAATATATACTCAAAATTAAACACATCTGAACTTACCTAGACTCGGGAATAGCTATGGACACCGAAGCAACGCTATCAAATCCACCGAACTGTCGGACGAGGTGTGGGACTAGTGGAGCTAAAGGGTGCCATTTGGGCCCGTGGGCCCGGAACCGGCCCGTTGACCGGGTCCACGGTTTCGGAACCGTGGGAACCGTGAAAGGAAAAAAAATAAAAAAATAAAGGCGGGGCCCGGTGTCGCGACCTAAAAAAAATAGACGAGTTAATTTTCGGGCTAATGGATTATCAGGTTAATTAATTAACTAACCTAACTCGGACTCTCCCAAGTCCATACCAAATCGCAACTTAAAGTTCAAATAATTAACATGCAATGTGATTTGAATTTGGAGTCGCCACTAATCATTTTCGGTAGGTTGATTAGAAACCTAAATAAAATAGCGGGAGAAAACTATCTTATTTCCGCGAACCGGAGATTTTGAATTCGGGGATTTGGTTACGTCAGATTTCTCTAACGCCCTTTCGGTACCATTTTCATGAAAAATATTTGATTTGGCAATTTTGATGGATTTTACTTGAAATTCAAAGATGCAATTTTTTTGGTTTTTTCTTCTTTTTTATGGGGATGTAAAACATTGAACTTTGTACAATATACACCATGGGTGATTTAGAAAGAAAGAAAACGCAGCCAATCACGAGTATTTACAAAAATAAATTAACATGTAATAATGCTAAAATTTGGAACACGTGACATGTCTAAAATAAACAGACAAATGTTCAAACCAAACGATTACATTTTTGTAGATCGAGATGGAAATGATTACCTTCTATTACACAAAATCTTACTCACATACACGTTATAGTTCCCTTCAAGATCTCGGAGTTGGAAGAACGCGGCTGTCGTCGAAAATGGCAAGCAATGGCGTTGTTGGGTGGCGAGAGGCGAAATATGTGTCGGGACTCGTCGAAGATGATGCTCGACTAAAACTCTTTTTTCACTCTCGAATTTTCTCTTCTGATTTTTCTCAAGAACTCTCTTTTTCCTCTCTAAAAATTCCTCTCAAAAACTCTCTCAAAACTCTCTCAATTCTCTTCCACTCTTCCTAAAAAAACTCTCTCAATTCTCTTCTACTCTCTCTCAATTCTCTTCCACTTCCCCCCTCTCAAACTCTTCTCAAGAGCTCTCTCTTTTATAGGCAAAGTTCTTCATCCTTCATTCTTCACCTTCATTTCTTCACCTTCCATCTTCATCTTCCCTTCTTCATCTTCATTTCTTCACCTTCCATTTTCATCTTCCCTTCTTCATCTTCATTTCTTCACCTTCCATTTTCATCTTCCCTTCATTATCTTCCCTTCATCATCTTCTTTTCATCATCTTCCCTTCTTCATCTTCTTTTGGTATTTGCAATACGATCCCCGAAGTTCCAAGTATTTGCAATACGAGTCCCCGAAATTTTAAGTATTTGCAATACAGTCCTTGAAGTTTCAAATCTTCTCGGTGTATTTTTCCATCCCGTGCCTAGTCTAGACGCATGCTAAATTAAGTGTTCTGCTTGCCCGATTATATGCCAATGCAATGTACGCTAAAAATAAATATGTGAGATGATTTTTTATAATTTTTATGCAAAAAATAGATTAATCAAAATTTAGGCGTCAACAGCTGCCCCTCTTTGAGTGGAGGCTCGTAGAGGTTCCGCTCAAAGACAAAATTGAATCCTAAATTTTGACAAGTGCAAATTATGGATGAACTTTTTGGCGGGAGTTTTAATCCCATTTTTTATGTAATGAAGTGATGCATGATATGCAAGACTCGTAAATAACACGTGTCATAATTTCCCTTTTTCATGTTAGAGAAACCTGCACATGGATCGCATACAAGAATACCTGTTTTACCAAATTTCTCGTAAGCTAATGGTTCTCTTAATTTCCAAGCTTCTTTTTGCGGATGCAAGGATTTTAAGGTATTTGGCCTATCTGTTATCGGAGACTTCTCCCTAATGCAAGACAACGCAAGATATGTGTGTCGTTTGAGATCACAAGAGCTACGTCGTTGTGAGTCGAAAGAAGTGGGATCAAGTTCACAAGAGCTACGTCGTTGTGAGTTGATTAAATGTCGAAATCGCCAGTGCATATGTCTTCACGATTCGATAAAGGGGAACCAAAATCATAAGAGCTACGTCGTTATGATTTGGTTTGGAAAAAATATGGGTGCTTATGTCTTCATGATTTGATAAAGGAGCCGAAAATCATAAGAGCTATGTCATTATGAGCCGACTAAAGGTCAAGATCACCAGTGCATACGTCTTCGTGATTCGATACCGAAATCATAAGAGCTACGTCGTTATGATTTGAAGAGATGTCAAGATCGCCGGTGCATATGTCTTCACGTCCCGAGATTGAAACCATAAGAGCTACGTCGTTATGATTTGATAAGATGTCAAGATCGCCAGTGCATATGTCTTCACGTCCCGAGATTGAAACCATAAGAGCTACGTCGTTATGATTTGATAAGATGTCAAGATCGCCAAGTGCATATGTCTACACGACTTGACGGAAGAGGCATATTGCCCGAATTGAACAATATTTGATAGGAGCACCATCGAATGGAATCGATAAGTACAAAAGGGGCATATTGCTCGAATTGAATCATAACAACTATCATGAGAAGAGTTGTTAATTTGAAAAGGGGTTCGGAAAACTTACCGGGTTCTCCAAACGATTAATCAAGGAACGGCGCGATTGTCGTATCATACCCGGTAGGCATTTGCCAGCAAAACTTGCTCATTCAATAATCCTTGGATGAATTTCGAGACCTTGGGAGGGAACTCGAACATCGGGAATGTATTACCTATCATAGAATGTCGGAGGTAACACACACAAACATATTCAACAATGAGTATAATGCAATCACTCATACTATGGTTCATGCATAACCATTCGTCAAGTTTGCATTACCAATTTTGTCCAGGGAGGTTCTCACATTACGAATACCTCGAATGTGAGCCGAACGGGGGGACTTCATCCGAAAGGGCTTTCTTTCACTCTCGAGAAAAGCTATTTATCCCTGTCTGCCAGGATTCAAGAGAAATCACTCAATCTTTCCATCATCGCATTCGATAAGGATCCAAGTAATCTCGCAATTGATACAACCGAGTCGATCCGGAGGTCTTGATTAGGACCGTAATGAGAGCTAGGTCAAAGGTTTACAAAGGGGACTCCAGTTGAGTCAAGGTCTCTTTGAAATGAATTTCTTCATCATTTGCTCCGGATTTACAAGTCAAGAATCCTGCAAAAATGAGAGAGAAATAATCTTGCTCGAACTTCTTCGAGTGATGCTTAAAATCATTTAACTCTACGTTAACTCAAGTGCCCTAATCAGAAGAGACTTTGGAGGGTTATAACGTAGGCTAGGATTGGGGACCGAGGAACGAAAAGGCTCGTTTTGGCTCAGAAATTAAATGAGAAGGGGCTTGACGTTGGTGATCATCGCCGACTAGTCACCGATCTTGGTCTTCCGGAAATGTCTTGGGAAAGAATACCATCATTGAATGAGGGATGGTAGTTTTCTACTGAAAATTGCACTTTACAAACCGATTTCTTGGGGAGTCTTCTTCATAACAAGTGTCTGTCAAGGATTTGCAAGAGACACAATGCAAACATGTACATGGAATTTACAACTTAACATGCAAAAATGTACATTCAAAATTCAGAAGTACTTTACAAATGAATGTGCATTGGCCTTACTTTTGGTAGGCACTTTTGCTTTTCCTATGCTTGAAATTTTCATATGAGATCAGCCTTTGCTTTTCTTACTCCTAACTCTCATTTTTTTTTTTTTTTTCGAGAGCAGGCCCTTCTCCTTTAAGCTGAGTTTGCCTCTCTTTTTTTTTTTACAATCCCATGATTTTGAACCAGGAATTACAACAAGCATAATGATCATTCGGGAATTCTCCGTTGACTCGACCATCTCCAATTCTAATCCTTGGGAAAATGCTATCTTCGCATTTGGAATGAGCAAATGATCACCAACAGGGGTTTAAGAAATGAATTTGCAGGCTCAAGTGGGCTATGCAAAGAATGAAGTGTATAGGATAGAGAAGTGAATGCTCTTCATCATCCTAAGGCACTTGAATTAAAATTCGAGTATAAATGCAAAGAAACACCCGAAGATTAATGTTAGTCCGAGCAAGAAAATTTCTAACCATTTACCTCGTGTTCTTTGCTAGAATTAAATCGTCTGGACCCCGATGTGGGGTGGTTCTTGACAGGGGTAAAGAAATGAAACCACCGCTCAAAAGGGGTAATCAATGGATCACCTGTAGTGTTTGGGATAGAGAACTGAATGCCTCTGTCATTTCGGCTATCGTATCTTTCGCGAGAAAACTCTTTATCTCGGGGAATGCGGAATTTAGCCATCGTTCAACTCTCCCGAAAAAATGGGACGTGTTTGGGAAAGGATTGCCTTTCATCATCCTGCCCTGCCCCATTCCATACATTCGATGTATCTTATGTAGTTCATGTTCCTTATTCAGAGTTGGTAAATTAAACATGAGGAACAGTCATGCATAAACTATGCAATGTATGAGTGTTTTTTAGCATATAAAATGCAGCAACTTTTTATCTTGGTGGACAGAATTCACAAGCACATAAGAAACTTCTTAGGGGTGTGGATTGGGAGTTGCCCCTGCTCATGCAAATGAGTTGCAAAACTTCATTATCCGGTTCGAGACATGAGATTGTCAAAGGCTCCGAGGAATTTTTTATTTCATTAATTTTTCCGGGAGAATGGATACTTCCCTATCCGGAAAGGCGGTGACCCTCGTAAAAATCAAAAGGGAAAGCATCAATGTACGTTCTTATGTCCTAAACGAGTTGAAACGATACCGCTTTACCCTTGTACGTATTCCTTGTGAACTTTGAATTTGAAAAGATCGGCTCATCTGGATCGGGTTGTATGTCCGGGATGTTATCTCTTCAAGTTTTGTAACCATCTAGGCTGAGCTTCAATCGGCATTGAATCGCGAAGCAAAAAGGTTTTTATTAATCTTTGTACATTGATGCCAAATCCCGGGATCGAACCCGGGACGCCTCGGACCACTTGTCATTCCCCCAACCACCGAGTGTGGTGATGTTGGCGTCCACGGTTGGTTCGCTTTTTGCTATATTGTTCTCAAAACAGTTGGCAATCCCCTGTTGAGAATAAAATAAGCATAATTTAGAGTTTGAAATAACCGAGAGCCAATTGGGACGATACGGAGTTACCCATCTTTGAGCCCGTCCGGCCTTTTACTCGTATTCTCCCAAGTAAGGCTATTCGGAATCTCTCTTTACGGGCGTTCAGGGGCGTCGTCCACAAATTGATTTGCTACAGGCCTAGCTTAGTAAGGAACTTACGCATTTTGACAAGAGAGGAGAAAATTCGTCCTTTAACTCTAGGCAAATTCTAGACAGTTAGAGAGTAAAAAAATATCCCGGGTAGAGGAACTATACATGGAGTTAAAGGAGTATTCATGCGAGATTGGTTCCACCTCTCTTGCTGGCCACTTCAACGATCAAGCGATTCTGTCTTGGACTAAACACCAACAATCGTTGTTTGAAGACCCATAATAACTTGCTTCGGATCACGGCTCTGGAGGTCCTTCATTTCCAAACAGGCTCATCAAGGTAGCAAGCTCATCATCAAAGTAATCTTCTGATTTTTCGAGCAATTGATACTCGAATTGGGCATTGTTACTTGCTAACACTGGTGACATTGTTTGTGAGCGATCGACTCCTTAAGCTTGAGCCTCCGTCGTTGCTCGGGAACTTGTAGGGATGATCAACCTGGTCCGCTACTAGAACCACCAGCGGAAGGTTGGTATGACTGTATTCTTGATTGGGAAGTGGCCGGGTACCTTTTGCTCGGTAGGTTTTCCGGAATTGATCTTCCGACCAACTCGGGTCCGGTCGCCTTGGTCCCAAGCTGCATCGTGCTTCCTCGCCTTATCTCTAACCCTTTGAAGGTGATTTGTTACACTTTGCATGGTGAGTCCGTCTATATTCATCATTTTGTGTACGGCCGATTGGTCGTCTTGAATTGATTCCTAGCCGTCGAATCGCCTCAATGAATATAGAATGAAGCTTGGCGGACCAAAGGGGCCTTTTCTTTTGGACAAAATCGTCGTCGTCGCCTTGGTCGTGGTTTTTTTGTACAAGTAATTGCTTCCTTACAGCATGCTGCCAAATGTTTTGGAGCACTTGAACGCGCCGGCTTCGCGGGACGTCTCGAGCACCATGCGATATGGCCCTCGTTATGAACTCGCTGATCATTACTTGCGATACTACGATGACCTGTATGTCCAACTCGGAATCAATGATCTTTAAGAGATCGAAACCGTCCATGTCGATCCCTACGACGGCTGTGACGACGATGTCAAAATCATATTTGTACTTGCCTCGGTACTTGTAAGGCATCCGTTGCTTTCGCATTAGCAAAAACCCCGTACATGCAACTTCTCAAGCATAGCAACGAGGATTGAGAGGGAAACGGGGTTGCCATCAATGACCATGACTCGCGAGATCTTCGGGATAGGAAGGTTCCCATACTTCCGCCTGGAATGAACGTGTTTTTCTTTTAAAACCTTCCATATGTAGATCAAAAATGGCTGTTTCGACCGGAGACCGAGCTTTAGATGTTCTCGGACTTGCAAAACAATCTGCCCGAAAATCACAAAAGTGATGGTGGTCTTTCGTGACGAGTTCTGGTGGTCATTTATAAACTTTTTCTGATCTGTTAGTCTCGCATATAGGTTCTTGCTTTTTCTACGAAAGAGGACAACTTTTTCTCTCCTTTCCGGTCTTAGTGCCTTGGATCCATTTCGTAATAACTCTTGCCTCTCACTCAATCTGTCATCTTTTTCCTTTTTCGATATGTAGGAGTCCTCAAATCTTTTCGCTTTCTCTATGAACGAGGCAGTTATTTCCTTCCTCGGATCTTTTCGGTTCCCCCTACGAACGAGGCGATTATTTCCTTCCTCGGATCTTTTCACTTCCTCCCGAGGCGGTTATTTCCTCGAATCTTTTTGCTTTCTCTAATAACGAGGCAGCTATTTTTTCTCAAATCTTTTTGCATCTATCTATGTGAAGGCTTTTAATGCTTTTCCTTTCGGCGTTCAGTCAAATCTGACAAAGAATTCACGCATTTAAGCATGATGATATTTGCGGATAGTCTTGTTTCTTTGCCCCTTGATTAACTCTAGGCGTAAAAGGAAGAATGTCTCACATGGGGACTTTGTAACAAACAAGTACATTCATTCACGCATGTCTCTACTTCTCTTGAGAATTCATAAGGGCTAGCTAGTAATGCTCAAAAGAGTGATATTTTGAAAGCCCAAAATAAAAACTCAAGCTTCATGTAGGCTACTGATTCGGAGTTTCATCGGTGTTGAATTGGCCGATCGTGACATCGTGGAAACTCCAATTGTAGTGATGCATGTCACTTCCCTCGAAGGGCATCGGTTACGCCTCCGCAAGGCCGACATTCCGGGATGTATCCCCAACGAAATCCGATTGTGCGAGAACTTGCTCGGGAGGATGAATCGATAAATGAGCATTTTCAATGCTCGGATGTGGCTCATCAAGGAACATGCCACCAAAGGTGATGGGGTTGTTTGCAGACATGGCAAATAGCGATGTTAAGAGCATCCCTATACCTCTTGATCTCTGCTCGAAGCTCTTCATTTTCTTCCTTTAGAGACGCAAGTTCATGACTTTCACTTTGAACTTTCACTCGGGCCCGCTTGTTTTGAAACCAAAACCCGACCTTCAAGGGCTCCATTCCTAGCTTCCGGCTCAACTCATTTTTTCGTTTCCCGTTCACGTAAGGGTACTCCTTGAAGGCAGCTTCGAGCTCTTTGATTTGATGTTTTCTTTTCGGGGTTGACTACGGTTCTTCTTTGCTGCTATTGTTGTTCTTGTTATCGAGATCTTGAACTTCACCGCCAAGGGAGTTGGGTTTTACGGCCTCAGGCTGGATCCGGCCTCGAAATTCAGCGAGTTCATTCTCGGGGATGTCTAGGTTGGTTGCCTCCAAGTAAGTCTTTGGTAGCCTCCAAACATGTTGGATTGAAATACTTCTTACCGCCTTTTGTTCACTCTACTCTCCGATGTATGCTTACTCTCTCCAAATTCTTCTGAGTGAACATGCATGTTCCAGAGCCTCCCTTTTAACGTGGATGAAAACCACTAAGCCGGTGCTTCTCCCAAGATTTCGTGTTTCCCGCTCTGTCTTCTTCATTTCCTTCTGACATGGTGGGACCCTCAAATCTTTTCTGCAGTATGCTTGTCCCTCTTTTAATATGGCGGAACCTTTAAGTCATTTCGCAACTTTTTCGAATTCGTGAGCCTCGAGATGGTAGATCCGTGATTCACGGACGAAACGTCTGTAGTTTCACCCGGATAATTAACTCGGCCCCCACAATAATTATTGCTATGACTTTTTCTGCCCTTTAAATTAGGGTTTAACGCCGAGACGATTATCGTTTTCATATCTTCATCTCCAACCTTCTAAGCACTCTTTCGCATCCACTCTTTTTCAAAGAATCTCAGCAACAATGGCCTCCCTCCCCGCACGCATCTTCTCGGCTGAAGTTTTGGCCAAATGGGAGAAACTTTATAATCTCTTAGGCCAGGGCTACTCTTATATAGCCAACCATCCGGAGGTCGAAACCGAAATCCGTCTCATGTTTACGGATATGGACACCGTTTCTATTCAAGGTACCAAGTTAGAAGAGGAATATAGGATCTTCCCTACCCTCTTCACTAACTTCCTGGAGGCTTACAATCATGCTTATCAAGATGTTACTTTGGCCTATCTTGTGAGGGCACGCTATCGGGATCGGTCGGATAACTTGATGTTGGCCGATCTTGTAGCCGACAATTATAAGAAGGCCCTTGACTACGGTAATGATCAAGTCTCACCGCTGATTCGTGAGAGGGGGAACTTGGTGGAACGCTTGGCCATGTCCCGGACCATCTTCGAGCGCGATCCGCTCGATATTGTTTTGAAATTTCAATGCTCATGGCTGGAAGAAAGGCTGGACGATCCGACCCTGGATATAGCCCGCGGGAGAATGCTTGATCCATGACTTGGAATCTGCTGCCGAGTATCACGAGGATAGGGTGGCCAAGCTTAAAGAGAAATGTGAGCTCCTCCTCTTTAAGTCGGCGGATCTCGATTCTCGAAGCGATCGGTGTAGGCGGAGCATCAACCGTATGGAGAGTCGGTTAAACTCCTTTGTGATGCTCATTAGGGCTCGGTTTGGCTTTACGTTCCCACCCCGATGATCTGTTTGTAAGGCTCTCCGATGGATGAAATAAATGCAAGTTTTTACTCATTTGCATTTCGCTTTCGCATTATTCGATCTTCCATATCCTTGTGATTGAAGGGGCTCTTCATTTTCCTCATTTCATCTTGGTCGTCATATCTTTTTTTGCAAGATAACCCCTTTACTCGTGAATATGTAAATCTCACGCTATCGATGGTCAATTCAATTGGGCCGGAGAGACTCCCCATTTGAAACAATCTCTCAAAGAAAGATTAGTAGCGAGGAAACAAACGAATGCCCAAATGTGAACAACTCGTGAATCCGTATTAATATTATAACTCGATTATGAAAACATCAGAGTGAATCAAGTATAATATTTCTTTACGTAGTCAGAACCGACCGAGTTGGTAAGGACATGACCATCCATCTCGGCCATAATCAAAGCACCACCAGGGAGCACCTTCTTTACTATATATGGACCACCATAGTTTGGAGCGAATTTCCCTTCTGGGAGTGGGACTATTGGCAATAATTTTCTCAAGACCAGGTCATTGATCCGAAAATATCGAGGCCGAACTTTTTTGTTGAATGAATTGGCAACCCTCTGCTGATAACAATGGCCATGACATATAACCTTAAGTCTCTTTTCATCGATCAAATTCAATTGGCTCGCCCTCTGCTAGATCCATTCAGCTTCCGTAAGCATAGCTTGAGACAGTATACGTAAGGAAGGAATTTCCACTTCAACCGGTAGAACGACCTCCATTTCATATACAAGAGAATACGGGGTTGCCCCCGTAGATGTCCGGATCGAGGTCCGATACGCCATAAGTGCAAATGGCAACCTCTCATGCCAATCGCGATAATTTTCAGCCGTCTTCGCTAAGATTTTCTTGATGTTCTTATTGGCGGCTTCTACTGCTCCATTCATCCGAGGACGATATGGGGAAGAGTTCGGATGCTTGATCTTGAATTCCTTGAACAATTCGTCCATTAGCTTGTTGTTCAAGTTTGAGCCATTGTCGGTGATTATGGCTTCGGGTGAACCATATCGAGCGATGATATCTCGACGGATAAATTTCACGATATTTCGTCTTTGTGACCGCTAAATAAGATGCGGCTTCGATTCATTTAGAGAAATAGTCAATTGCTACCAAGATGAATCGATGCCCATTGGATGCTTTAGGATTGATATGGCCGATAACATCAATGCCCCACATAGAAAACGGCCATGGTTCGGATAAGCGATGTAACTCGTTTGGAGGGACATTAATCTTGTTACCATGAATCTGACATTTGTGACAGCTTCGGACATGCTGAACCGGGTTGGAAGTCCCATCATACTTCTCGAAGTCGGGCATCTTGAACTTCTCCGGCACTGTGACCGAAGTTGTCCGTAGGGGGAACTAGAGCAGGAAGCGGCGGGCTGGCGGCGGATGATTGAAATTTGGCGGTGAAGGCGGCCATCATTTCTTTCATCTTTCGGGACATCATCCCTTCAAAGCGCTCGATCAAGGAGCCAAGTTTCTCGTCTAGGGCAGCACTAACGGCATCGTTAATGTCGGCCATCCTCTTTGCGACCGATCGAGTAATATGTGGAGGATCCGTGATAAATTACCTGTACACAGTAACAAACCCAAAATTAGTACGGGGAGCATAGAATAGCGAGCCGGCCCATGGCATCCCTCTAGACTCAAATGAACAAAGTGATTATGACCAAAGGATTGAAACATGTAATTTTCAGTTTGTCCGCTTTTACGAAAAAATTCGTATTAATTCGTACGTTGATCAAAACATGTCCAAATTTTACGAGCTTGTAGTTGAGAAGATGATGAACAACTTTTATGTTGGCCAATCGGACTAGAAATGCACGGATCAAATCAGTTTAATGTGTCTTTCCAAAAAAATCACGTTCAGAAAACTGTTATAACCGCATGTTGTTGAAAAAACGAAGGGCCATCTTAAATTATGAATTTAATTCTGAAATTTTGCAAGATATTAGTTGAAACATAGGTCTACAACTTTCGTGTTTGGCACTTACTCAAAGCTCGATCGTAGAATTTAGTAAAAATCGCACAACAGGAATAAGCCAAATCAAAATTGAGGACAACCGATGAAATTGTAAAAGCTACGGAAGCAAAGTGCGAAATTGGAAATAAGACAACGATACTCCTAAACCATGGACCAGCTCAAAATAAAAATGAGATAACATGGTACAAGAGACAAGAAATTACCTCTCATATGAAGAAAATGCCAATCACAAAGACATGCGCATGAATTGTGAGTTTAAATCTTATTCTATCTATCCAAAAGGCTTTTGCAAAGTGAAATGATGAACGAAATGACATGTCGCAGCCTCGCGCGCAATCATCATGACTAGTCGCAACCTCGCGTACAATAGCATGACTAGTCGGGTCCAATCACTTCGGCTTGGTTCGGTCGACAAGGGCAATTCTCATGCATCGTAGCCTCACGTGTATGAGAACGACCCTTGAGCCATTTTTTGGAAAAATTTTCGGGATCCGGATGGGATAACCTTTAGCGAAACCTTACCGCCAAGGTTAAAGCACCATCTAAATACCATCTTAAAACTATTAGTGTGACCCGTGTCCGGTCACGGGTTGTGTGCGGTGTAGTGCAAATACGATAAATCATGCACAACAATTAAAGGCAAACACCGCTTCCATGATTCAAAAGTTAAATCACAATTCCAATTCACCAAGCTCGCAAAACAAAGGGTTAGCCGATCACTCCTCCCCTTATAACTCCCAATCTGCAAAAACATTTAACACCTAAGAATGAGAATTCAACCAAAGTTTACCAAATCAAGTGATTTCTTTTTCATGAAATTATCTGGCCTAAGTCCTCTTTGAGTCCCCAGCGGAGTCGCCAAGCTGTCGCGACCTAAAAAAAATAGACGCGTTAATTTTCGGGCTAATGGATTATCGGGTTAATTAATTAACTAACCTAACTCGGACTCTCCCAAGTCCATACCAAATCGCAACTTAAAGTTCAAATAATTAACATGCAATGTGATTTGAATTTGGAGTCGCCACTAATCATTTTCGGTAGGTTGATTAGAAACCTAAATAAAATAGCGGGAGAAAACTATCTTATTTCCGCGAACCGGAGATTTTGAATTCGGGGATTTGGTTACGTCGGATTTCTCTAACGCCCTTTCGGTACCATTTTCATGAAAAATATTTGATTTGGCAATTTTGATGGATTTTACTTGAAATTCAAAGATGCAATTTTTTTGGTTTTTTCTTCTTTTTTATGGGGATGTAAAACATTGAACTTTGTACAATATACACCATGGGTGATTTAGAAAGAAAGAAAACGCAGCCAATCACGAGTATTTACAAAAATAAATTAACATGTAATAATGCTAAAATTTGGAACACGTGACATGTCTAAAATAAACAGACAAATGTTCAAACCAAACGATTACATTTTTGTAGATCGAGATGGAAATGATTACCTTCTATTACACAAAATCTTACTCACATACACGTTATAGTTCCCTTCAAGATCTCGGAGTTGGAAGAACGCGGCTGTCGTCGAAAATGGCAAGCAATGGCGTTGTTGGGTGGCGAGAGGCGAAATATGTGTCGGGACTCGTCGAAGATGATGCTCGACTAAAACTCTTTTTTTCACTCTCGAATTTTCTCTTCTGATTTTTCTCAAGAACTCTCTTTTTCCTCTCTAAAAATTCCTCTCAAAAACTCTCTCAAAACTCTCTCAATTCTCTTCCACTCTTCCTAAAAAAACTCTCTCAATTCTCTTCTACTCTCTCTCAATTCTCTTCCACTTCCCCCCTCTCAAACTCTTCTCAAGAGCTCTCTCTTTTATAGGCAAAGTTCTTCATCCTTCATTCTTCACCTTCATTTCTTCACCTTCCATCTTCATCTTCCCTTCTTCATCTTCATTTCTTCACCTTCCATTTTCATCTTCCCTTCTTCATCTTCATTTCTTCACCTTCCATTTTCATCTTCCCTTCATTATCTTCCCTTCATCATCTTCTTTTCATCATCTTCCCTTCTTCATCTTCTTTTGGTATTTGCAATACAGTCCCCGAAGTTCCAAGTATTTGCAATACAGTCCCCGAAATTTTAAGTATTTGCAATACAGTCCTTGAAGTTTCAAATCTTCTCGGTGTATTTTTCCATCCCGTGCCTAGTCTAGACGCATGCTAAATTAAGTGTTCTGCTTGCCCGATTATATGCCAATGCAATGTACGCTAAAAATAAATATGTGAGATAATTTTTTATAATTTTTATGCAAAAAATAGATTAATCAAAATTTAGGCGTCAACACCCGGGGGCAGAGAGCCATTGGGCTCTCTACCTCGGGCCCGCCACTGCCCCCCTTTCCCCCCCTCCCTTTGGGCCGTTGGGAAAAAAAAAAGAATTAAAAATAATTATTGCCTATAAATATATATGCTCCCCCTTTCATTTTTGTCACAAATTCTCTGAACAATCTCTCGAATTCTCTCCGAAATCCTCTCAAATCACTCAAATTCTCCCAATTCTCTCAATCCCGACTCAATTTTCTCAATCGGATTTCCGATCAATTCTCTCAAAAATGGCAAGTGGAAGCGGAAATGCTGACAAGGGCAAGATGACTATGGGAGATTCCGAGTATCCCATTCTTGAATATGATTTTCATGAATATGCAAGTTGGGAAGACGACGACGATAATATCAACTATGTCCCGATTCCGAACGTCGAGCACATCCCAACACAAGAAAGTCTTCATCCTCCCACCGGTGTCGAAGAAACGTCAACGGCAAATGAGCCAGAACGGAAGGGCCGAGATAATACATCCGACTTGTGGCTATACTTCGACAAGGTACGTGATGAAAACGAAGGTAAGTATAATATAAAATGTAAATATTGTTCGCAAACATATAAATTTACGAAAGGAGACGGCTACGGAACATTCCGTCGGCATTTGATGAAAAAACATCCAATGCAAGCGGGGATCAACAATACGCAACAATAAATTTCCGGGTACGCCACTTCTAATCATCATCCTATATTTCGTTTCATTGAAGCACTTTATAAACAAACATTAGGTGAATATGTTGCCCTTGATCATGCTCCGTTTAATACTGGTGAAAATTTTAATATGAAATATTTGATAAATACTGCGTTGGTTCCGCAAGCACCAACTATTCCAAAAAATACTCTTAAACGCAAAGTTTTTCATCTTTATAAAAAAGGAAAAAAAATCTTTAGCAAAATTTTTTGCGGAATTCAATGGACGTGTGCATATAGGTAGCGATATTTGAAGTGATCCTTGGCAAATTCATTCTTATATGGGTGTCACATGTCATTGGACAGGTGACGATTGGACGATTCAAAAAAGACTTATTGCATTCCGAGTTTTTGATGAAAGACATTCGGCTCATAATATTTATAGAATAATTATGCAAGTTTTAGAAGAATATAATTTAATAAATAAAGTATTTTCAATTGGTTTTAATAATGCCGCCGCAAATACCGCTTCTATTCCCAAATTAGAAAATATTTGCAAACCCACTTTTAGCGGACAATTTTTTCATATTAGATGTGCTTGTCATGTTTTAAATTTATGTGTACAAGATGGTTTACGAACTCTTGACACTTCTCTCGCCCCAATAAAGAGTGTAATTAAATTTTTATGGAGTCGTCCCCTTTGTATGAAATCATGGGGAAAATTTTGTAAACAAAATGGGAGAAGGGCAAGAAGATTTCCAAAAGATATTCCGACTCGTTGGAATTCTACGTACGAGTTGCTTCGGCAAACTTTTGAATATAAAGATTTATTATGTATGTTTATTTCATAAAATATTCCCGAAATTACTTTACTTCCTCAACATTGGGACGTTTGCAAGAAAATTTTAGATATTTTGAAAATTTTTAATGATGCTACTAAGACTTTATCTGGTATTTATTATCCTACAACGCATTTATTTTTAATAGAGTGTGTTAATATTGGTAGTGTTTTTAGTGAATATGAAAATGATACCGAATTAGGTCGAACTATTTTAGTAATGCGAGAAAAATGGTTGCATTATTATTTGCAAATTCCTCTTGTCTATTTAGTTGGTATTGTTTTTGATCCACATATTAAATTAGACGGTTTACAAGATTATTTGAATGTGTATTATCATGATTGTTTACATTTGGAAGATTCAATAGATATTTCAAATATACTAGGAGATGTTAAAGAATCTATAGTAGCATTATATGGAGAATTTTGTAGTAGATATGGTTTAAGTGATTCCGGATCTTTACAATCTATTGCCTCACGTAGCGAAGGTGGTAGTTCACTTAGTAGATGGTATAATATGCTTAAAAGTGGGCAAAAAAAAAAAACAAAAAGGGGCAACAGATAGTATTTCTGAATTAGAAAAATATTTAACTACTCAATTTGAGTTTCGTGATGCAGAATACAGTGCTGATTTGAAATCCTGAAATGGTGGAAGAGTCACCAAATCGATTATCCAGTTCTCGCCCTCATCGCTCGTCGGATATTAGCAACCCCTTCTTCAACGGTTGCAGTTGAACAAGCATTTAGTGCTGGAGGATTAATTTTGGACTCTCGCCGTTCAAGATTAAGCCCGGACTCTGTGGAAGCTCAAGCTTGTGTCGGCGATTGGACGAGGGCGAAATATCGACACCAATTGTTAGATCGTGAACACGAATTTTTTAGTGATGATGTTGGAGATACCACCGCAACGGGTACCACAACGGGTAACGACGATTGACGATGAGGTAAGTTGGGGTTCTCAAAGGTAAAAGAACTACATGGGCTTTGATTCTTCTATCCCCAAGAAGATATGTAGGCGCTTAATGATAATTCATTAAGTTCAAGCCCATTCCTCCTCTTTTTTTTTCCCCATATTTTATTACAATGTACAATTTAATTATATTTTATAATTTATAATTTATTATGTTTATTTTATTATTTATTATTTTAAAAATTAATATTAAAAAAGGAATCGGAATGAACCGCCGGTTCCGGAGCGGAACCGGAACCGGAAGTGTACACGGCCGGTTCCGGTTCCACCTTTTCGTGGAACCGGAACCGCCGGTTCCACCGAACCGGCCGTGTCTGAGTGGAGCTGCGAGAGGCAACAGTAAGAACTCGTCCGGATGAGCAGCGATTAGTCCTAACAGACAAAGCCATCAAATCTAGATTGACTAGCTTGTTCAGGTTTGCAATACTCTTGCTAACACGAATGCTTGTTCTTTCTCTACATTCACTTGCAAACCGACATGCGTAGATTGATTAGATTCTCTGTAACGGTCTCACTTAGAATCAAATTGCCAACCTCACTCAACGTCAACTTCTTCACTCGACGGAATTATGAATAGCAGCAATAATAGTATTCCAACTATCATGTAGCGAATATAATGAATCAAAGCACTTACTCGTAATCAAGGTCAATCTTAGTCGAAACCAATTGACTAACCACCACATGAATTCATTGACATGCTCAGTAACCAACACACATTTACCCATCTTTAAGTGAAACAAATATTGCGTCAAGTAGAGATTGTTGAATGCAAATGGCTTCTCGTATTTGTTCGATAGGGCATTTATCATTCCCTTGTAGTCTTCTACTTTATGATGTTAGATTTGGCATTACTGGACGAGGTCAATTGAATAATACCAATGCTTATCTATCCAATAAAATCCAATTAGATTGTTTAATTGACTCTGACGTCTCTCTAGACAAGGATAAAAGTAAATTTCTCTTGAAGATAACACCTTCTAGAAATTGAAATCATTCCACCAAAATCTGTCGATTCTAACTTTTCCTTATTTTATCATCATCGATTCACTTTAAGTCAATCGAGTCTTGCTCTTATATTAATCGTTGCAAACAACAAGCACCATAAACAATAATAAACCAAAACAAAGAAATAAATCGGACACGGCATTTATGTTGTTCGGTCGATGTAACCTATTTTATACAAAGATCATGACAAAGCTCCACCAAAGACCAAGCTACACATCGAAGGTTATAGCTACCGTTGAATCAATCAAACACTTATTTCACCCAATAGTCATACAATGATTAGACTCACACAGTTTCTTGTACAATCCTTTGCACAAGAATCCCTTGGCGGCTAAAAACTCTCCGAATATCCTCCCGGATTCGATCCCTGAGGCTGAAGGTATTCACCACTTGGAAATTCACGCCTTCTGCGCACACAAGGCACGAAGACCCCACTCAGCAATCGTTCACCATCTGACCGCAAAGGAATATTTAGTCAGACCCAAATTTCCTAGTTTAAATCCTGTTTTTATGCACATGGTCCAGCACCAGTTTAGACTCCAACATGCAAAAGGTTTCGGACTTGAAGAAGTCGTTCACAAAGCCCAATTCGGAACTTTCTTTACCCGGCCAACTTTTTCGCATTTCGATTCCAATCGGGTTTCGTACACGGATTCATACTCAAGACATATTTTAACATATACCTCTCATGTCAAGCTCGATATTCAACAACCTCTGATGATGATCATAAGTCGAACTCAAGCAAATGGATAACTTATCTAATCGAGCCTGGTGAGCGTACATTCCTGGGAGTGGGACATATCGTGCTGTGTTTATGCCGGAGCCGACTCAAGTTGGCTGAATGTTTGGGTTGCTTAGACTCGATCAGGCAAATTGCAGGCTGTACGTGAGTGATCTTACGTTATAAACACGGCCTCGGGCTTCAAAAAACTCAACATGTATCAAGACTGAAGTCTACTCATGAGTTGGGCTTTTGCCAGCAAAGCCCGCGCGGCTGTCTCTAGTCTTGTAGATAAGGAGTTTGCGACTCGTGTGACTCTGCACATCACATATCAACCCCAATGGCCGTATTCTCCACGTTGTGTGGTTGAGGTTTCTCAGGATGTAGTGTGTACGTTTCTACATGATCACTCCTGGACGGAAAAGTCCTGAGGAAGTATTGGACGCTCGCGTTCACTTAGCGCGATAGGTTCAGGCAGAAGGGTTCACGACGAGTGCGTCTATGGAG
Source organism: Rhodamnia argentea (assembly GCF_020921035.1). Lineage (NCBI taxonomy): Eukaryota > Viridiplantae > Streptophyta > Magnoliopsida > Myrtales > Myrtaceae > Rhodamnia > Rhodamnia argentea. The sequence continues at coordinate 6,574,400 of NC_063158.1, forward strand.
GGGACAACAAGGGTATGCGTCACGGGAGGTTCCGGTTACATAGGTTCTTGGATTGTCAAGAAGCTGTTGGAGAGAGACTACACGGTCCATGCCACTGTTAGAAACTCAGGTGACATTTTAATATCCTCTCGTTTTGATTGTTTCCCTGTGGATTTACTTATATGAGCTGAAAAAGGGTGGTTTTCGTCGGGAATGCGGGCGAGTGCAGGCGACAAGAGCAAAGTCGGGTTCCTCAAGAGTTTTCCTAATGCAGAGAGAGGGTTGGTGTTGTTCGAAGCGGATCTGTACAATCCTCCTGATTTCGAAAAAGCAATTCAAGGGTGTCAATACGTTTTTCATGTGGCCACCCCATTGCACCATGACCCCAACAGCTCTAAGGTCTGAAGTCTCTCTAGTTAACTTATGAGTTCCAACTTTGTTCCTTGCTAGAAGGGCAGCTTCTTCACAGCCTTTGCATGTGCACTTTGTCTGGTTTTAATGAGGAAAAAGAAAAAAGAACATGAACCTTACAGAAGAAAGCATCAGGATTAGAGTGATTCATGCTTTGAGGGATTCCTCAAGACATATGGTGCTAGTTGAGCTAGGAATGATCAGATCCTTCTCTAGTTTCCACTGTAGGACATTTCGGAAATTCTGAGTTAGGGAGTCAAAGAGCTATTCTTGTAGACACTTGGAATTGTTGAATTGAGGACTTAAGGGTCAATGTAACATGTCTTCTAATTTACCGAGCCATCGACCCACTTCAATACAGTTCAAAGATACATCCAAGGCAGCTGTCGCTGGAGTAAAGAGCATCGCGGAGTCCTGCATCAGATCGGGGACCGTGAGACGGCTCATCTACACTGCTACTGTTCTGGCTGCTTCGCCGATGAAAGGCAACGCAAAATGCTTCGCTGAGGCAATGGACGAATCCTGCTGGACTCCCCTCGATTTCTCAGTTCCTGACAGCAATTACCGATTCATGGTATTTAGCTACCGCTGTCGCACTCCATTAACAGAAGAGAACCATGTTTTTCCAATGACTAATTTGTTACTTTTTAACTCCCTGTAGGAGGACTATGTGAAATCTAAGACGCGATCAGAGAGGGAATTGATGAAGTACAAAGGGGAGATTGAGATAGTGAGCATTGCTTTAGGCTTGGTGGGAGGAAGCACAACTCGTCCTGCCTTGCCTGATAGCTTAAGAGTGCTCATTGCACAGGCGACGAACAGCAGAGCTTCGTACGGGATTTTGAGGCTTCTGGAGGAAGTGATGGGCAAAGTCCCGGTGGTGCACATCGAAGATGCCTGCGAGGCGCATATCTTCTGCATATCGCAGCAGCATTCTATCAGTGGCCGGTCCTTATGCGCTAGTGACTATGTGAAGACCGCCGATATTGCCCAGTATATCAAGGAAAGCTTCCCGGAAATCCAGATTCCTGAAGAGTAAGCCAGAGTTGCCATTTTTCTTTAGCTCTCTTGGCTAGATTATTGCAGGAGAAGAACCAATCTTACAGGAATCAAATTCCTGACAGATTGATTCCTTGAGAAGCTGAGTAAGTTCTTCTGATGATGTGCTTCAGGTTCGTCGAGGACACGGGAAGAGAGATTGCTTGGGGATCGTCGAAGCTCGAGGAAATGGGGTTCAAGTACAAGTATGATCTCAGGATGATATTAGAAGATAGCATTAATTGTGCTCGGATGTCCGGGGATATAACCTCCAATACTTGTAATCTGGCTTCAAACTGAGTCTTCATTTGTTTCACGAAACACGAACGGTTTGGAAGACATTAACTATAATTAATCGCTTTCTTTCGTCCATTCATTTGTCTTGCTTGGTTTCACTGTTCATCCTTCTTGATCATGGTCATTGGTTCTGCTTCTCTGTTAAAATCAAGCTACTGCGCTCGTCAGATTGCTGGTTTTAGTCTTACTTTTCTTTTCTTTATTTTTCCCCTTTTCAATTCCTGAAGAAGGAAAAAACGGAGGCTGTCTGGGTGCTGCCTTGCTGGTAGTACTCCAATCTACAGGGTTACAATAGCTAATTTTCTTGTCAGATCATATTATCTCCTCTCTTATACATATTTTTCGGGTATAAATACCCCTAACCCGAAACCCATCAACACGTTACAAAATCATCTTATCGAGTAAAGATTTAACAGTTCGCCTCTCTTCTTTCTCCCTATCACTTAAAGATCCTAGAATGTTCAAGCCAGCTTTGATTAGGTTACTCCTAACGAAAGATGATGTTTTGATTGATTGTTCAAGAAGGGAGCACATCATTTCGATCGCCAATTTTCCTCTGAATCAAATTATCTTCTCTGAATTTTGACAAAAGACAGTAGTGAACATTTTACAAGCTGTAATCTTGAAGTCAGATATCTTCCTATGAAGATGTAGTTGTACTCCTAACTTTCCGAGAATAAGCTCAATCAAATTGGACAAAAAAAGGGGGAAACAACAAAAAGAAAGGACAAAAGGGTACAAATATTACACATTTGTTTGGTGAAATCTAAGCAGAAACTCCCTTGGCCATCATAGAGGGGACCATACTCAGATGGCCTGGTGGGTCACCTCTTTCAATGATGTCCACGACCTGAAATTCGAATCGTCCTCTACTCCTCCTGAACAAACTCACTACAAAGCTCAGCCTTATCAATCATTAGAAGAAATCCGGATTGAAGGGAAAATCCAAGTCGAAATCGACCTTGCTTAGCGAGAAACTCGCATCCCCCATCGGGGAATTGGTGACCGAAGTCGGAGCCGAAACTATCTCCGTGAGTCCGGAATCCGACGTCTGCACGTTGTTGGGAGCACAGAAGTTGGTCATGTGGTCCAGCGAGAGCGAGAAGTAGTTGGACCCCGAGGTCGCTGGGGACGAGAACCTGTCCATGAAGTTGTCGTCCATCAATGCATCAACAAAGTAATTTCCCTCTCCATTCTCAGGCTCGGCTTCGGCGGTGGAGAAGGTAAATAACGGGAACACGTCCTTGTGCCTCGCGTCCAAGTTCTCAGTTTTGACGCTGAGTCCCCATTTGGAGCTCAAAAGGGTCTCTCGAGACGGTTTGGGCTGTTCTTCACGGTTCCTGGTTTCTTTCTGAGGCTCTTCCTTAACAGCTGGAGCTGGACTAATGGCTGAGCTAGGAGATTGGATGCAAGTGTGTCGTCCGCGATACGTGACTTCGACGACGGCTGGGTCTTGGTCTGATCTCTGGACTTGCTTCGTAGCCAGACAGCCTTGGACATGGCGGCGACTGCATCTGTAATATCCCCTGTAAAAAAAAACACAGATCTTGTTCAGGACAAAGTTGCCCAAACGAACATACTCTGTCTAGAACGAGAAATCTACTTGATTAGGCCCCAGTTGTGCCTCGCCCAACTGTTCCGACATTTCCGATGATCTAATAAATGACGAAAGGTGATTCAACTGCAAGACCCACGTGCCGTGAAAACAGCTGATAATTGCTGGCGAGTGGCAACCAGAGGACAAGAAACTTAAAAGACAAAACAGAGTAAACTGAATTGGATAAAACATTGCAGCCGAATGTACAAGTTGCCGCTTAAAAGAAAGTGTCAGTGCACGAATCTCGGCTCAGCCATCAAGGTCGGGAGTTCAAAATTCACGGGGGCAGCGCAAAAAATGTTTCTTTTTGTGGTGTGTTCAGACTATAATGCCTAATTAACTCGTGACAGGTAAAGGTCGAGACTTTTTCGTATCTGCTCGTTCTGAAATCATCATTCGCCAGTTAACGAAGAATTTGATCAAAAGCAGATCAAGGCAAAGAACGTGGAATGGAGAATTACCGAGGGAAATTAGCTCCGAGAATCTCCTTTTGCCCATATTTTCTCCAGCTAAACCCATCTTCGGGATGCCCCTCTAGTGCGGTGTCTGAGTTGACCCTGACCTGCTCTGTCCACCGCGGCATAGTCTTCCTGCGTGTCGCGAAAGCCCCACCGTCAATACAATTCGATGCCAAAAGTTTCAGATTTAAAGCTTAAAACCATCACCAGTGGGCATTAACACGTCGAGCCCGGATCTACCTCTTTTTGTAGACGTCCCCCTCATTCTTGGGGCTGCCGCTAGTCCCAATGCTGAAGGCGGGCTTGTGCTCCTCCATCATGAAAGCATCACAATTCAGCATTGCGAGCGACTTCTGGTAGCAAGAGAGTATCTTCTCGACCAAGTACTCGCGCGTCTCCCGGGACGACGACGGGCTGACGAGGTGGCTCCTCAGCTGCTTCGCCAGCTCCTTCCCCTGGGCCAGCTCGTTGATCAGGTTGTGCTGTTCCCAATTGATGACCCTCTCCATTTTTCACAAGGATCAGACCCCAACGAGCTACAGTGACAAAGGACAAATTCTCCAAACAACAAAGCCTATCACGTCGGGATCAAGCAAATCAAATGGGGCATTAGTTGAATCAACAATCTCGGTGATGACACGTGAAGAAAGCAAGGTCTCTGAACGAAAAGAGAAGCTCGACTTGTGGTCGTGGGTTGATGCAGTTGGATGGAAAGGGGAAGGGGAGGATGTGTGCATAAAACCAGCAAAAGAGCAAAAGAGAGGACGCTTCTTATTTCTCGCAGAGAAGGAAGGTGAGAGGAAGATGGGGGCAGGGGTGATGTTTATTTATAGCAGCGGGGGAAAGAGCAGGAGCTCCATGATAATTGATTGGCCGAGGATAAGAAAACCGAGTGATCTCAGAGTCTTGTCGAGAACCGAGTGGCCGAAACCTCTCTCTAGCAAACTAGTCCACAAGAGAGAGAAAGAAGAGAGAGGGAGAGAGTTGCTGACTACGTCAAAGGTGGGGTTTTTAAAGAAAACTAGAGAGAGAGAGCGAGCGAGCGAGCGTGTAATAACCAGTCAAGTTCGTCTGGTTTTGAAAGTCAAAGGGAGGGGGGGACGTTGCAAGCGGAGGAAGAGAATGAGAATCTTCAAACACACTTCCGCGTTGCATCCTTTCCTTTCGCTCCGAAACAGGACGAAGAAAAGAGCGTGTGACGTAAGCCGCTGCCGTCATCCCTTCGAACCCTCGATTACGTTGAAGTTGATGGATCCGTAGAACCCACTCGCTCGCACGTCCCCATGTGATGATGCCACCTAGTTGAGCATATCACAGACAGCGTGTCTTACCAAAGGAATTCGCGGGTGAGATGAGAGTTTAATACATTAATGTCGTTCACATCATAATAATATTTCGAGAATTTCATTTTTCAGGCCTAACAAATTCCAAACAACTTGTGAACAAAACAGAAATCCGAAAACAAATAACAAAGCATAATCAGTAACTAGAAGCATACTGTCTTCCATCCAGAACAAGTCTATCACTGTAAAATTTCGAGGGCCGATCATTAGATTCGGTGATAAGAACATGCGGAGATCCTCTACTCCATTTGCAACGGTTTGCAAAGCGTATTTAGATTCGACACCCTAATCATTATCGCCTTGCAGAGATACCAACATCAATATGTCGAGAGAACACGGATCTAATACACGTAGGGAGTTCCCAAATTTATATCTAGATCTAGCTTAGGAGATTAAAATCTACAAAACTTGGCCCAAATCTAAATCGGGGAGAGGAGAGCGGCCTAATCTTAAAGAGGTTGTGGAGCCACGTCACAAA